>NC_081321.1:15696007-16918924 GCF_026419965.1 Kogia breviceps | reverse complement strand
TTTATAACTTGTAATGAACTGAGGTGAATTGTGATCTATTTCAGTTTGTATATACTGAAATGAAACATTTCATTCGAAAAACGATCCCCTTGAAATGGAACAATCTAGCACTAGGTGATAGGGTTAACACAGGTGGAGAATCATGGTTTGACTTTAAACAAACCCAACAAGGCAAAAATTAAATAAAAAACCCACTTCTGACTGATGCCCTTCTCTTTAAGTTCTGAACATTTTTACTTTCTTATGAAGAAAAGGGTCTGACAAGAATAAAGGGGAGTCACCTGGTCTTTGGCAAAAAAGTGCCCTAAAATAGAGTGATGCAAATATATTCGCTACTTAAAAACATCACTTTGGCTGCTTCATGGTGAATGGATTAGAGGAAAGCAAGAGTGGAAGTGGGGATACCAGTCATCCAGGTGATAAACAATGGAGGAAAGTAGATGGATTTGAGAGATGTTTAGGAGTTATAAACCATAGGACTTGATGATTCACTGGATGTCAAGGGTAAGGAAGAGGAAGAGTCAAAGGTAATTGTCAACTGTGGCTAGACTTTCCCAGATAGACCTTAAGTACACATAAATGGAAAATCTCTCAGCTTTGCAGTACAGACACTACTAAAGGGAGCTTGTCCTGGTGCTGGCACGATAAGAAAGTCAAGGCCTTGGCCTTCCCTGGTGGCTCAGTGGTTGAGAGTCCGCCTGCCGATGCAGGGGACACGGGTTCGTGCCCCGGTCCGGGTCCGTGAGCCATGGCCACTGGGCCTGCGCGTCCGGAGCCTGTGCTCCAAAAAAAAAAAAAAAAGAACGTTGAGGTTTGGGTTTCCGTGGTGGCGCAGTGGTTGAGAGTCCGCCTGCCGATGCAGGGGACACGGGTTCGTGCCCCGGTCCGGGAAGGTCCCACATGCCGCGGAGCGGCTGGGCCCGTGGCCCGTGAGCCATGGCCGCTTAGCCTGCGCGTCCAGAGCCTGTGCTCCACAGCGGGAGAGGCCACAACAGTGAGAGGCCCGAGTACCACAAAAAAAAAGAAAGTCAAGGCCTTTAGCCTGCTTATTACACTTGCGTGGCCTGGCTCACTGAGTGCGTTGTTGGTTACTGACACAAAGCAATGTGTTCCGCTTTAATAATCTAACAATGTGGAGAACATCTTACTCAATGTGCTGAGGAGGCCCACCATCCGCTGGGCTTGGCTCTATGAGATTCAAGGAAACCAATGGGAAGATGGGCCTACCTAGATGCCTATTTGGCTCATTTTTATCCTTTATGCAGCTGATTTGCTGCTTTAGAAGTAAATCAATGCAAAAGTAACTGAACCGAGTTCAAGTTGTCATTTGTATCTACCCTCAATCGAAACCAGCGAGTCTCTGGCTGGAGCACCTGACTAGGCGTTTGACTAGGCTACTGTTTGAGATGGGGACCATAGTGGAGGAGAACTGGGTCTTTTATTTTGCTGCTGTTGTTGTAACTGCTGTTGCTGCAGCTGTGTGAGAGGTAAAGAAAATAAATTCCCTTTTGGATATGTTGACTTGAAGGTCGCTTTGATATTCCAAATGGAAATAGGAACTAGGCAGTTGTATATATGGGTCCAGATCCCAGAAGAAAGTTGTGGGCTGAAGATAAAAATGTGAGAATCCTTAGCCAAACAGATAGAAATGGAAATTATGAACGTGAATGAGATCAGCTAGGGAGAGAGTATAGTCAGAAGAGGAGCAAGAACGGGGAACGTGATCAACTGTCAAATGCTATTAAGAGTCATGTAAAATGCAAACTGTCCACTGGATTTAGTGTGCAAAGTTTGATGGCCTTAAGTGAAAGCTGTTTTGGTATAGCGGCGGTAGCTAAAGCCAGATAGAAATAGTTTTAGGAGTGCCTGGGAGGTGAGGAGAGGACACCAAATACAGACAACCCTTGAGAAACTTAACTTTGAGGGGATGGAGAGAGATGAACAGATTTTAGGAAGCCAGGAAAGAAGAGAGAGCACAGTAGTAATAGTATATGTGCTAAATGTTATGTAACTTTAATTCCACAAATATTTGTTGATCACATGCGGGGCACAGGGCAGGGAACTGAGAATTGCAAGATGAGAGACTAGAAAGCAGTCCTTCCCCTCAAGGTGCTCAAAGTTGAATAGGGGAGAGACAGATAAATAATTATGTATAAGGACAGTGCAGTAACACACGTGCTAGGCACAGTGGTAGCATAGTATGTTTATTACGATGGAGAACAGGGAAGACATTTGAAGTCACGTTTAAACTGAGTTTTGAATTCTTAGTTGTTTTCTCGGATGATTATGAGAAAGGTATTCCAGGCAGAGAGAAAAGCATCATTTACCAGAAAACTGCATACAGCCTTTAAAGAACATGGGTTCTTGGAATGGCATTGTCTAGATATAAATCCTGCCTCCAAAATTACCAGCTCTGTGACTTTGGGTAATGACCATACCTTTGCCAAGCCTCAACTTCCCCATGTATAAAATGAAAGCTGGGGGCTTCCCTGGTGGTGCAGTGGTTGAGAATCTGCCTGCCAATGCAGGGGACACGGGTTCGAGCCCTGGTCTGGGAGGATCCCACATGCCACGGAGCAACTGGGCCCGTGAGCCATAACTACTGAGCCTGCATGTCTGGAGCCTGTGCTCCACAACGGGAGAGGGCGTGACAGTGGGAGGCCCGTGCACCACAATGAAGAGTGGCTCCCACTCGCCGCAACTGGAGAAGGCCCTCGCACAGAAACGAAGACCCAACACAGCCAAAAATAAAAATAAATTAATTAATTAAAATGAAAGCTGATAATTCCTTTGTCAGATTTTTAGGGAGGCATAAAAGCTGAGATGCACTGAATTCAGCTACAGCTGGTACACAGTAAATATTCAATATACATTAGTTCTTGTTATTACTGTAGGATCTAAAATGCAAAAAGTGTGGCAGGGTATGAAGCTTAAGAAGGTAATCAGGAACCAGATCATGATGGATTTGTCAGGAAATTCAGCATTGTTCCCAGCACTAATGAAAAGAAACTGGTGCAATTATTAGAAGACAAACTGAAGTCAGGCTTAATTCTACCAAAAAAAAAAAAAATCTTCAGGAAGCAACTTAATTATAATCTCCTGTTGATGAAGCCTAAGGCAACAGCTATGTACAAGTACCTCTCAGGCCACTAATTAGGAGGCTGAACTGCTAACCTCTAACTGTGCAATCTGCAATTTTTTTTTTTTTTTTTACATTACAACATCCTGTAACACAATGCATTATTTTTCATTAAGGTTGTTGCTAAACTTCAGTTTTCTAATTCTTCTCTTTATATTTTTTGGTATTTAAAGAGAAAAACTGGTAGTATGGCAATGCTTTGATTTCAGTAAAAAACCTCTTTCACCTCTACCACCAAAACAAAACAAAACACACTATGATTAGCTGATCATGTACTATAGCTGACCTTGAGAGTATGGTAAGGGCATTTTTAAGTGTAGAGTTAGACTCCATAAAAAAAACTGCAGGTAGATCTAAGGAAATTTGCATTGTAACTGTGGTCTCTGTCCTTTTGTCATAGTTTGGGCGGATAAAGGTTTCTCTAGTCCAAAAAGTCAGTGGTTTCTCTTTGAGATTTTTATTTTGAGGTAGTTCAACTTCTCACTTATGTAAGCAATATTCCTTCTGTAGAAGAAATTTTTGCTTTGAAAAGATAATTCTGGGTCACCACTGCCTAGAGTACTTAATTTAACCTGTTGAGTAATTTTTTTTTAATCGAGGTAAGATTGGTATGTAACATTACATTAATTTCAGGTGTACGACATAATGATTTGATATATGTATACACCACAAAGTGATCAACACAGTAAGTCTAGTAACCATCCATACAATTGACCACTTTCACCCATTTTTGCCCACCCCCAACTGTCTTCTCCTCTGGTAACCACCAATCTTTTCTCTGTATCTATGAGTTTAGTTTTGTTTTGTCTGTTCATTTGTTTTCTTCTTTAGATTCCACATGTAAGTGAAATCATATGATATTTGTCTTTCTCTGACTTTTTCACTTATCATGATACCCTCAAGTTCCATCCATGTTGTCACAAATGGAGAGATTTCCTTGTTTTTTTATGGCTAAGTAGTATTCCACTGTATATACATACACCACATCTTCTTTATCCATTCACCTATCAAGGGACACTTAGGTTGCTTCCATATCTTGGCTATTTTGTAAATTATGTTGCAATTCAAATGCATACATCTTTTCAAATTAGTGTTTTTGTGTTCAGCAAATACCAACAAGTGGAAGAGCTGGACCATACAGTAGTTCTATTTTTAATTTTTTGAGGAAGCTCCATAATGTTTTCCATAGTGGTTGCACCAATTTACACTCCCACCAACAATGTACAAGTGTTCTCTTTTCTCCACATCCTTTCCAACACTTGTTAAATTTTGTCTTTTTGATAGTAGTCATCCTAATGGGTGTGAGTTGCTATCTCATTGCAGTTTTGATTTGTATTTCCATGATAATTAGTGATGCTGAACATCTTTTCATGTGTCTGTTGGTCATCTGTATGCCTTCTCTAGAAAAATGTCTATTTAGATCCTCAGCCCATTTTAAAATTAGATTGTTTGATTTTTTGCTGTTGAGTTGTTTGAATTCTTTATACATTTTGGGTATTAACCCCTTATCAGATATATGATTTGTATTCCCATTCAGTAAGTTGTCTTTTAATTGTTGATGGTTTCCTTTGCTATGCAGAAGCTTTTAAGTTTGATGTAGTCCCACTTATTTTTGCTTTGGTTACCTTTGCTTTTGGATTCAGTCCAAAATGTCAATGCCAAGACCAATGTCAAGGATCTTACTGCCTATGTTTTCTTCTAGGAATTTTATGGTTTCAGGTCTTACATTCAAGTCTTTAATCCATTTTGAGCTAATTTTTGCCTATGGTATAAGATAGTAGTCTAGTTTCATTCTTTTGATGTAGCTATCCAGTTTCCCACTGTATATTCTTGGCTCCCTTGTTGTTAGTTAATTGACCATATATTTGTGGGTCTATTTCTGGGCTCCCTATTCTGTTCCACTTATCTGTGTGCCTATTTTTATGACAATATCATACTGTTTTGATACTATAGCTTTGCAGTATAGTTTGAAATCATGGACTGTGATACCTCCAGTTTTGTCCTTCTTCCTCAGGATTGCTTTGGCAATTTGTGGTCTTTTGTGGTTTCATACAAATTTTAGTATTGTTTGTTCTAGTCCTTGAAAAATGGCATTGTAATTTTTGATAGGGATTGCATTGAATCTGTAGATGCTTTGGGTAATATGGACATTTCAACAATATTAATTCTTCCAATCCAGGAGCATGGAATATTTTTCAATATTTTGTGTCTTATTTCTTTCACCAATGTCTTATAGCTTTCAGTATACAAGTCTTTCACCTTGTATTAATTTATTCCTAGGTATTTTATTCTTTTTGATACAATTATAAATGGGATTGTTTTCTCAATTTCTCCTTCTGATAGTTGGTTATTAGTTTAAAGAAAGCAACAGGTTTCTATACATTGATTTTGTATCCTGCAACTATAGTGAATTCATTTATTGGTTCTAACTATTTTTCCATGGAGTCTTTCTTTATACAGTATTATGTCATCTGTAAATAGTGACAGTTTTACTTCTTTCCTTCCAATTTGGATGCCTTTATTTTTGAGTATTTTTTTTTTTCTTTTTACGGTACGCGGGCCTCTCACTGTTGTGGCCTCTCCTGTTGCGGAGCACAGGCTCCGGACGCGCAAGCCCAGCGGCCATGGCTCACGGGCTCGGCCGCTCCGCGGCATGTGGGATCTTCCTGGACTGGGGCACGAACCCGTGTCCCCTGCATCGGCAGGCGGACTCTCAACCACTGCGCCACCAGGGAAGCCCTATTTTTGAGTATTTTTAAAGTTAAAAATATCATCTTGATATCTTCATTTGGGAATTTTCTACTCCTGATGAATCCAGTGGTATAATCTTTTTACTGAAATGGTTAATGCTGATTTTAGTATTTGATATGGCATGTATTGCTATTGCTACTTTTGATGCATGGTATGGAGTGATTTGTGTTACCTCTTGCGTGTGTGTGTTTCAGCTTCCGTAATTTTTTTCTGATGGTCTGAGCTTATAAATTAGGCCTCATTTTAGCATGTTTATGTATATATTCAATTGGGTCGATTCTTCAAGATGTTTAATCAAGCTTATCTGGTCCAATTAGTTGAACACAATTTCCTATGGTAGGAGGTCCCGAACTACTGCCAGCACTGTAGGTCTTATCTTTAGGTTTGCAGATGTTTAATAACCACACTGAGATGATCTAAGAGTGCAGGGCAATTTCTTTCAAGCAGTGGCTTTGGATTTCGAAATTTTTTGTTTTTGTTTTTCCCCCAAGATCTACCTTAACATCTGTCACCCAGTACACGTGTATATGGCAGAATAAAGAGTGTTACTGCAGAATACTTATTCGACTATCCGAGAGGTTCCTGAAATTTTTCATTCTGTTTCAGATATAAGAAAAACTGTACCCTTTCCAGGGGGAAACCAGTTAAGCTGATTTCACGAACTACTAGTGGGTCGTTAAAGGCAGACTGAAATTTGCTCCTCTAGCAGTCTCCGCTGCTGCTCTTTCTGTCCCAGCCTTTTGGAAATGCATTGCAGAAGTTACCGAGCCGCAGCTGCGGTTCGTTCCTAGAGGGTGCGCCGGTTTTCTTCCTGGGAAGCAGGGCGCCAACCTACAGCCCCAGACTCGGTGGATGATGCGGGGCTCGACCCGTTTCCCTGCCTACCAGCTTCCTCGAAGTCCGTCCCGCCTCCTTCATCTGCTCTCCGTGAATTTAGTGCCTCCCGGGAGAAGTGGGCCGAGCGCCGACCAATCGATGCCTCCTCCCCGCGCTGGGAGCCGCCATTTTGGGGGGAGGAGAAACACGCGTAGGGCGGCTGCGGGTCGATGGGATGTTGACTGGCTTCTGCTTTTCTTGCCAGCGCTGTGGAGCCGGGGCAGAAGCCTCTACCGGGGCCCATCCTCCGGCTGCCTCTCCGGAATGAGGCCTCAGTTCCCGCGCAGGACGGCTCCCTTTTTCTTACGAGAGTAAGTGGCGGCCGGCAGCGCCGCGCGCCCCCGCGCGCCCTCCGCTGTCAGTTACCCCGCGCGCCCCCGTCCCTCCCCCGCCCCGCTGGGCGCAGACTCGCTTGTTTATTTTTGCAGGAGCCCGAGGAGAGGCCGAAGCCGAGACGATGCCTGGGAAGCTGAAGGTGAAAATCGTGGCCGGGCGCCATTTGCCGGTGATGGACCGAGCTAGTGACCTGACTGATGCCTTCGTGGAGGTTGGTGCAAGGTCCTGCCCCTCCAAACACAGGGAGCGCCGAGCCCTGTGAAGGGTCTTAGTCACCTCTCCCGCAGCCTCTCAGCCTATTCCCCTGTGGACCGCCCTGCTGGGTGCCGTGGTTGTCCAGCCCTCCCTGGAGGGCTGACTGCCGAGACTGCAGCCCATGTGATGAGAGCACTGCTCGCAGGCGTCCGCGGCGCGCTCTGCCGCGCGGGGAGGCTGTTACTGCCCTGCCTGCAGGGTGACCCTGATGTCAGGACTCCTAACAGGCCACCTGCCAGTCAGGACATCCCAAGGTGTGACCACGCGGCCACTGAAACACACACACACACCCTTAGACATGCCAGGGTGTGACCACGCGGCCACTGAAACACGCACACACCCACCCACACCCACACCCCCCACACACACACCCTTAGACATCCCAAGGTGTGACCACGCGGCCACTGAAACACACACACACACACACACACACACACACACACACACACACACACACACCCTTCTTTGGGGGTGGGGGGGGTAGCTAGCTTTTAATGCTAGAGTGATGGAGATGATGTTTAAGAATGTAGTTACGGTCCGTTATGGGCACTGGGGGAGCTGCAAGGCGATCTACCCTTTAACATAGTATTTTCTGAATCATGAGTGTAAGTGCTAAAATACAAGTGTAACAGTTTTCTTCTCTCGTATAGACTGCTAGGTCTGAGGAGCTGTTTCAGGGTAATTTAGTGCCTTGTGGTAGGAAGCCAATTAAGTGCCAAGGATTTAAATTGCAAAATTGCTTTTTAAATCTAATGATTAGTTTAAAACTCATGCTAATTAGCACAGGCCCCGGAAAGTAATAATCCAGAGGAAGAAGCCAAGTAAGATTGTAATAAAAATTGTCACGATGAGCCAGCGCATTAGAACGATAATCATTTGGGCTATTAATGTTTAGAGGTTATAGATACATGATAATATACAGCCTGATTCCATATCAATATAAAATAGTGTTGATGTTCCCTAAAGATTCTCTGACCTAGTCAGACATTGCCATTGCAATTCTCAAGCTCAACTTCATTTTTATGTGAGAAACAGTTACTGGGTGTGTTCTTGGGCCATCTGATAGGTCATGAGGATACACAGATTGCCAAAGCCTAGTCTTTGCTTTCCGGTATCTCAGAGACCCACACAGTTTAGGTTAATAAATAATAGCTAATATGTGTTGTCTCATTATTGCCAGGTCTGTGCTAAGTTTTTTTCAATTCTCAGTCCTTATAACAGTCCTGCTATTGTATTACTTTCCCATATTGTAATTGAAGTACCTGAAAGACACGAGTTGTTTGTTTGTTTGTTTTAATATCACATGGACTTTTGCTTCCGAGAAATATATACATGTAATCAATTAAAACATATCTGAAAGGAACCACGAAACCTGAGAACCGCGATGGGGACTTGCTGGTACATAGGAACCTAGCAAATTCAGGAACCAAGGGAAAATGTTCTGAGATAACATTTGCGTTGTCAACCTCTATTGACTGTTTTTACAATTAAAAATATTTTATAACTTAAAAAAAGCCTAGGAACAGTAAATAATTTGCCCAAGGTGCTTTCACCTTGTAAATCTCCAAAGCCTAGGGGTTTGTTTATCCACGGTGCAAATACTGCCTCTCCAGACAAGATGATGAGTGATTCTGTAGACTGTGGAAACTTAATTCTGTCTCTGAAGGTTTAGGGAGGCTTCCTAAAAAAAAAAAGTGACATTTGAACTGGGCCTTGTAGGGTACCCAGGATTTTACCAGGCAGAAGGAACAGCAGAGGCACAGAGTGGGATACATGGTGTGTTAGGAAGCCATCTTAGTTTGGGATGTGTCCGGAGTCAAAGCGGATGTGTACGTAGTGGAGGTTGTGAGGGATAAGGCTGGGAAGGTAGGTTGGCGCCAGTGCCCTTTTCTGTGTTTTTTGTAAATAGAGGGTAAACGGGGGAAGTTCTTCAAGCAGAAATGAGATAAGATCATGTTTGGATTAGGTTGTTTCTTTGTAGGATGACTTGAATGGTGATGTTATCGATGGACTGGATAGATGAGAGATGAGGCAAGGAGATCAGTTAAGAAGGTGGTAAAATTACCCAGACAATATGTGCACGTTTAGAATGGCAGTGGGGATGGATTAAAGGGAAAGATTTGAGGGACATTTCGTAGGGAAAATTCTCAGACCTTGGTAACAAATGGCTTTTGCTGGTGAGGGAGGAATTGGATCAAAGGGTGACTCATTAATTCCTTCTTTCAACAAATAGTTACTGAGTGCCTCGTCTTTGCCAAGCCCCGTGCTAGTCACCAATCTAGCTGATGCATATGTGATGGTGAACAAAATAGACTTGGTTCCTGTTTTTATGGAGTTTATATTTTGGTGGGAAAGCCAGACATTAAAAAGTAAAGAAAGAGTACATTTATTTATTTATATTTATATTTTTTATTTATTGGCTGCATTGGGTCTTCGTTGCTGCGTGCAGGCTTTCTTTAGTTGTGGAGAGCGGGGGCTACTCTTCTTCGTGGTGCACGGGCTTCTCATTGCAGTGGCTTCTCTTGTTGCGGAGCACAGGCTCTAGGGAGCGCGGGCTTCACTATCAGTAGTTGTGGCTCGTGGGCTCTATAGAGTGCGGGGCTCAGCAGTTGTGGTGCATGGGCTTTGTTGTTCCCGCAGCACCTAGGATCTTCCTGGGCCAGGGATTGAACCCGTGTCCCCTGCATTGGCAGGTGGATTCTTAACCACTGCACCACCAGGGAAGTCCCAAGAGTACATTTATAATTACAAGTTGTGATGAGTGCCATGAAAGAAAGCAATAGAGAATCTCAGGAACTTTTTAGGTTGAATTATCAGGGCAGGCCTCCGAGGAAGTGCCAGTTAGGCAGAGACCTGTGGACGAGAAGGAGCTAGCTGCTCAGGGTGTGTTTATGTTTGTGTGTGTGTCTGTCAGTCTGTCTGTGTAGGGGAGGGGCCGGGCAAAAGAGGCTGGAGGATAGGAGAGTCTCAGCAGAGGGAAGATCCTGAGGGTTTGCTTTGTTTTAGGAAGTGAAGGAAGATGTGTGTGCTGGCACGTAGTAAGTGAAGGGGAGAGTGCTATAAGGTAACGTGGGAGAGTGCTATAAGGTAACGTTGGAGAGTTAATCAGGGAGCCAGTTGTGCAGGATCCTAGAGGCCATGACTGAAGGTTGGATTTTATTCTCAAGTCAGAGGGAAGCACTTGTTGAGATGAGCACTCTTGTTGCTGTTTGGAGAATGGACTGCGGAGGGGAAAGAGCTGAAGCGGGCAACTAGTTAGGAGATTCCATTATAGTTCAAAAAAGAGGCAGTGAGGGTCAAGGTGATGGTTTTGCTAGTAGAAGTGGATGGATTCCAGATATGCTTTGAAGATAGACAGTAGAGGATTTGTTGGTAGACTGGAGTAGGGATGAGGGAAAGGGAGACTGAAAGGTTGTTCCTAGCTTTCTGGAGTCACTGGGGCGATTTTCTCAGTCTCCATAGGGATGAGAGAGATTGAGTGGGTTGAGAATCAGCTTCTATTTGGGCATGTTAAATTTGAGATGTCTTTGGTTCCTTTAATTGGAGTTGTCAAGGAGAAAGTTGGATTTGTGAGTATGGTGTTCCGAAGAGAGGTATGAGTTAAAAAATAAGCTCACGCAGGCCAGTGCTTCTCACTGTGAGACCGGGTCCTGCCTTAATATATAGCAGGTATTTTGAAATCTTCCCTTTACTATCTTGGCATGATATCTATAGCTAATATAACCTATCTATGCTCACAGTTTAAAAAAAATCAATATAATGCTCTAACTGTAATATGATAGAGAAATAAAAGTATTTTTTAACATGTTTCAATATGGAAGTGCTTGTTAATGACCACAGAAGACATGAAGTAATCAGGTTGCGCCCATGATATTTACTGAACCTTTGTATGTATCAGATTCTATACTGGCTGTTGTACAGCATGGTGGGGATAGAGCAGTGAGCAAAATGAAAGTTTCTGTAGTCACGGAACTTAGGTTCTAGTGGGAGGAAGGAGTTAATCAAAAAAATAAGTAAGAGATAAAGTATGCTAGATGGTGAGAAGCTCCCCATGTGGAGAAAATAAAGCAGAATTCAGGATAGGAAGTACCTCACCTCCATGTAAAATCATGTGAACATGACTGCTCCTCTCACAGAATGAGACAGTTGTATAGTTTTGGCATCTCGGATGGGCCTTCACTGCCATTGGTTATCTGATTTCCCAAAATACACCATAGTCAACTCGTGGGAAAAAGAGTTGTCCATTAATTTTCACATTGGTTGCATTTCTTGACAGTTAATGTGTATTAAAACCCATCATAGTATTCTATCTATAAACCTGAGTTAGGGTCTAGGTAGATTTTTCGCCCATGTGGCTATCTGGTGTGGATATTTGAAAGTCATGACATGAGACAAGTCTTCATTGTTGGGGACTGTCTCTTGAATTGCAGGACACCTAGCATCTCTGGCCTTCCTTACTAAGTACTATTATTATTCATCCCCAAAACGAAATTTTTGAAATTTAGAAATTATTCGTCCCTAAATTTGTAAAGTTTCTTTAGAAGTTGGTTCTGTCCCTTTTGCAAACATTGACTTAGGGGAGAGAAGAGGGCAGGACCCTTGAATGAACAAACATGACCTTAGGAATTTATTAGAGGTGGAGGACTAGGGGAAGGAAACTGAGATTGTTAGCCAGTGGGTGGGAGACAAATCCAGAAAGTAATGTCTCAGAAGGCAAGAGAGGAAGTTTCTAGAAAGAGGAAATCTGCAACTGTCAAATGGCACTGAAAGGTCAAGTAAGGGGACAGAGAAATCACTGGATTGGACAACATAAGGATGTTAAGGGTCCTGGCTTGAGGAGTGGCAAGGACAGAAGCTCATACTGTAGTGATTTTGAGGGTTAAAGTACACGGGAGTAAGGAAGTAGGAGAGGCATGAACAGGCAATTGTTTCAGGAAATACGGCTGTGAAGGGAGAGGAGAAATAGTATGGTATTCGTGGGGAGTATGGAGCTTTTAGTACTTAAAAAAAAAAAAAAGTTGGAAGATATTAGAACATATTTGTGTGCTGATAGGAATAACCCAGCAGAAAGGGAAAGATTAATGCAGGAAAAAGGGGATAATGACGGATTACAATATAATAAAGGGATAAATTTTGTGATATGGACTCTAAGTACTATATAAGCTCATAGGAAAGGGACATAATGAAGCCCAAGCTGTTGATGAGAAATCTTTGTGCTGGGCTTGAAAGATTGGGCCATTTCCATAGGCAGAGAGGAAAAGGGGGCATTTTTTGGATGAAGAGGATAAACGATAAAAGCAAAAGGAGGGAATATAGCACATGTAATTGAAGGGAGGGTTCTTGTTGAATAGAAGTAGGAAATAAAATTTGGCTGGGTAGAGAGGATGCGGATTACTAAGCAGTCTGAAAATGATGGGGAGAAGTCTGTACAGCAGATGCTCTCTTAACCAGTTTCTGTTATTCCTAATTCCAGTGCCCAATGCTCTGCATTTCTGCCATAAACACATTCTTGGATACCCTATACCATTGGATTATACTCCAGTGTGCCTGCTTCTCCCATCAGTTGGCTGATATGCTTTACCAAGAGGCAGTTGCGTTTATTCTCTAACCTACTTATGCCAACACTATTTGTTATTGTTATTTATTTAAATCTTATACAAATCAGTGAAATAAGTGGGATAATGAAGTTGATAATGCTGTGTAAAGCATTATGGATAGAGTTGCTAAAAATTGCTCTTGAATTAGATGAAGATTGTAAAAAATCTAGGATTCTCTATCCATAGTTATTTTGCCAGTGATTTTAAGTTTTACCACTTTTTAAAGAAACCCAGACTGGCAAACACAGATGATATGTTATGAGTGTGGTTTATGCAAAAAAGATGACCCAGAACTGTCAACGGTGGACCCTTACTCAAAGAAGATGCTTCAGTCTTACGATAAAAGATAGAGGAATGAATATTTATTTATGTTTTATCTGAAAATGTTTACTGTTTGTATCATTTTTAATGATTATCTGATCTAACCAGATTATTTGATTGACTAATCAGATATTGGTCCTGATTGCATTGGGGTTGAGGGAATTTCTACTTTATATAATGTGAGGAGTTTAGGAAGCCAGTGAAGACCAAGTAATACTTAAGGATGATTATGGTGGGAATCTCCAGGATGAACAGGATGGGATTCTGTACAAGGGAAGTATTAATCAAAATATATCCCAATATTAATGTGCATGTTACAAACTGTTCCGCTAAACTGCATTATCATTTTGTGTTTATCCAGGAGCCTTTGAGGGAACAGGGAGAGGAAAAGAAATTAATATTTAATGAGCATTTTCTATCAGACATTTTGCTAACTCTCTACATACATTATCCTGTTTAATGCTCACAGCAGCTCCCGTTTTCAGAGGAGGAAGCAGTTTTAAATGACAGGTTAAATAACTTTCTCAAGGTAATTTAGCTAATGAGTGGGGAAAGAGAATGCGTTTACCTTACTAGGGAATCTTGTTAAAATCCCTGATGTTCTTTAACTAAATTGTAAGGCATTCATTTAATTGCTGAGTAATAAAATCTCCTTTGAATTAAATAAGGCCAAATGACCTCTGATTCTTCTTTAGTAAAAGGGGAATCACCACAATGTTGGCAAAACATACACTCTAGCCTTTTCTTCTAAAATCTTGTCTTTTGCTTGTTTGTTTAGTATAGTGTGGGGACTATCAGATTTTTACTATATCTAGAATGGACAGTTGACCAAAAGAAATCACAGTGTAGCACTACATTATAATGGAACAAAACTGAAGAGGGCTCTGAAATCATAGCTTAAGAAATGATATGCTGTTTTTGGCAGTTGAGCCAAACTCCTTAAGTACGTTTGACTTTTGAATGGTTTTGAATGCTTTTATGAATCCTAAGGACATTTTACTTCAAATAAAGCAGTTTTTAGGTAAATTAAACAAGTATTTCTTTGATATTTTGAATATTGAAATGTAATGAAAACTAGGTAAGTAAATGAGCAGATTTCTTCCCAGGTTTCTTTTTCCTTGTTTCATTTCTTTAACATTTGTGATTTAAAAGTAAAAAAAAAAAAAAAAAAATTATGCAAAGAATACAGTTGGCCCTTCATATCCCTGGGTTCCACTTCCTCGGATTCAACCGAGGTAGGTAGGTAGGAAATATTTGGAAAAAAATTCCAGAAAGTTCCAAAAAGCAAAACTGGAATTTGTTGTGTGTGGTCGCTATTTACATAGTATTCACATGGTATTTACAACTGTTTACATAGCATTTACATTGTGTTAGGTACTAAAGAGATGATTTAAAGTGTATGGGAGGTTGTGCATAGGTTACGTGCAGGTACTGTGCCATTTTATATGAGGGACTTGAGCATCCACAGATTTGGGTATCTGTGGGGTCGGGGGATGGGTGGGAGGGGTCCTGGAACCAGTACGCATGGGTACTGAGGGATGACCGTACATGAATAGCTCCTGTTAGAAAAGATTCAAATACTCAAGTAAAACTTGAAAGCCCCTTCTTACTTACAACACTATACTGTGTTGTCTATACCCTTATCAGTCCCTTCTTCACAGATAATTGCTGTCACTTCTTTGGCTTGTATTCATCTATTCCTTCTCCCCTGCTTTAAAAAAAACCAAAAACAAAAACTTTTACACATCATATTTTTGAAAACGTAATCATACTTTTTATATTCTACTACTTGTTTTTTTCAGTTATTATGCTATTGACATCGTCCCCTGACAGTACATGTAATCAACTCTATTCTTTAGTAGGGAGCATGTGATTTATTTAGTCATTTTCTTGTTGTCACTAGGTTTTTGTATATCTTTTGGGAAGGGGCCATATGTGAAAGTACTTCAGGATAAATTCCTGGCAGTGAATCCAGAATTTTATAACTGAATCAAAACAGTTTTTGCCATTTGAATTTTATTTTAATTTTTGAATTTTAAATAATCCATTTAAAAAATAGGTAATATATGTGCATGGCTCAGAATTCAAAAGGTACAGAATGAGTCAGCCTCTCATTGCCTTTCCTTTAACCGATCTGTCTTGTTTCGTTTAGTGGCCACTGTTAACATTTGTTGTATATCCTTCCAGGAATAATCTGTGCATATATAGGCATATATCATATGCTTTATAACATTTTGTCATATTTTTTCCTCCACAAAGAATGCCGTACACACTGCTCTGCAGTAGAGGGATGTATCTTGGACATTGTTCCCTACTAGTGCACGGAGAACTGCTTCAATCTTCTGTATAGCACTGTATTGTGTGGCTTTCCCATACTTCATTTAGCCAGTTCCTGATTGATGGACTTCTAGGTTATTTTCAATCTTTTGCTACTATAATGCTGCTTATATATGTCATTGTGCACCTATGTATGAATTTAAAGGGTATGGGCCTTTAAAATTTCGATAAGTGTTGTCAGACTGCACTTTGTGAAGATTGTTCTAATTTGCAGTCACAGCAACACAGTATGAGAGTGCCTCATTCACACAGTGTTTTCAAACTTTATGGTCTTTGCCAACCTGAGTAGTAAAAATGTCGGTTTAGTTTGATTTCTCTGAGTATGAATGGGGTTTTCAGCTGTTGAAACACTTAAAAGACATCTATATTTCCATTTCTTTGAATTTCCTTTTTTTGGTTGGTTTGTTGATCTTTTTCTTATTGCTTTGTAGGAACTTGTTAGAAATTGAAGAAATTAGCTGTTTGTGACATATTTGGCAAATCCTTTTTCTCACTTTCTTATTTATCTTTGACTTTATCATATTCCTTACCATGCAGGAACTCATTATTTTTATGTAATTTCTTAAACCTTTTCAACCCTCTGACCAAACTGCCTAGGTACCAAATGGTTGGTATCATTCCTTGATAATTCAGATTGCATGATAAAATAACTAGAAAAAATGTACAGAAGATAATAACTATAGGTTTGGGTATTTTGCTTTTAGAACATTTTCTGGACTGATTAAACATTAATATCTACAAGTATTATAGTACCAATAGTAGGGTTGTAGGTCAAGAAGGAAAGGAGATTTCATAGATTATCTGATTGAACCAGCATTTCCTAAGTATCTACAACATGCAAAACTCTTTACTGGGTATCGGGATAAACCTTTAATGAATTTTGAGTTTAGAAAAGATACTTAATGGTGATAACTGATAGAATTAGGGAAGAGCTTAGAGAGATCTAATTTAGGAAAGGTGAGACAATCTACGAAGTAGTTTCTTAACTGTTTTGCTCTTAAGCTTCCTGACCGCTTCTGAATTCCAGCCTGAGGTTTCACAATCTCCATTCTTTCTTCGACGCAAGTCCCAGGAATTTAGCCTCCTTTTTGCCTTCTTCCTTTTCTTCTTATTTACTTTTGCATTTTGATTTAGTGTCTGCGAAGACTGGCTGTGAAATAGGGTAGTCTCCCCATTCCAACCCCTTTTATTGTCCCTGAAGAAAGAAACATAAAACCCTTAATGACCATAGTTTATTGCTGACCACTGTGTATGCACCGGTAAGGATTTAAAAAGTAACAAATACTGAGGAAGTGAGAAAATATGAGGATAAGTTACTAAGTTCTTATAATAATGGGCTGTAGTTCTGGATTCCCTTGATGAGATGGTAAGAGTCAGCTGTCCTTTCTACCTTCTGATTATATTTTGCTGGTCCTCCACCCTTAAGACTTTCCCCTTTTGTCTGAGCTGTTTAGTGAAGGCCATGTGATTACTCTCTCCACACTGACATAATGGTCTGATTTTAATTTCCCTGTAGAGCTAGTCAAGCAGAACAGTGGGTGATCCCTTGTTCCAGGTGTAGTTTTTAAACTTGCCTGGACCCATCCATACTTTCTTTCCTTTTGTTTCAGGGGATAGTTGTCTTTTTTCCCCTTCATGGTTAATCCTCCTATTGTTGAGCTAATGTTAAATTTTAATTTTATTCACATTTTTTATATTTTTATTTGAACTGTTCTTACTTGTTTTTAGGTAAAATTTGGTAATACCACCTTTAAAACAGATGTGTATCTCAAGTCCCTCAACCCTCAGTGGAACTCAGAATGGTTTAAATTTGAGGTAAGTTTTTCAGTGTCAGCATTTTTGCGTGTGTATTTTTGAGGTGACCCTTTTTTTCCAGGAATGATTGGACTACGTTTTATTTCAGGTATAGTAGTTTTCCTACACCATAAAAATATTTCCCAAGAATATTGAGTTTTCGAAAAATTATGTTACAGTTCAGAAAATATCGTATATGAATAGGAGAACCCAGATTTAAAAGGTATTATATTATTATATAGTAATTTTCTCTGGATTTTAGCATATACCAAAAATCACTTAAGAATAATGTACAGATTAAACATTTTTTTGAATTGTGATAAAAATACATATCATAAATATTGCCATTTTAGCCATTTTTAAGTGTACAATACAGTAGCATTAATTGCATTCACATGCATACAGTGTGCAACCATCACCATTATTTCCAAAAGTTTTTCATCACTCCAAAGAGAAAATACTCATTCAGCAATGACTCCCCATGCCCCCCTCTCTCCATCCCCTCGTAACCTCTAATCTGCTTTCTGACTCTGAATTTGCCTATATAAGCATTTCATATAAGTAGAATCATAAGTATTTGTCCTCTTGTGTATGGTATCTATCATTTAGCATCATGTTTTCAAGGTTCATCCATGTTGTGTAGCATGTATCAGAATTTCATTCCTTTTTATGGCCGAATAATAGTCCATTGTATGAATATACCATATTTTGTTTATCCTCAATCTGTTGATGCACACTTGGGTTTGTTTCTGCCGTTTGGCTATGGTGAATAATGCTGCAGTGAACATTGGTGTACCAGTATCTGTTTGACTCCCTGTTTTCAGTTCTTTTGGGTCTATACCTAGAAGTGGAATGGCTGAGTCACATGGTAATTTCTGTGTTAAACTTCTTAAGGAACTGCCAAACTTTTCCACGGTGGTTGCACCATCTTACATTCCTACCAGCATGTGTGAGAGTTTTGGTTTTTCCATATCCTTGTCAATACTTGTTATTTTATTTTATTTTATTTTTAAAATGTAAGCCATCCTAGTAGGTCTGAAGTGGTATTCACAGTATAATTTTAATGTGCATTTTTATTATGAATGAGGTGAGTTTGATTTCCTATGGCTAAGGACCATCTGCATTCTTTTACTTTGAACTGTCTCATATTTAAACCACCTGAAGAAGGTATTTAGGTTTCGGAGGTTGACTTCACCAGACTTGATGACCAGTTTAATACAAAGAATGTAGATGTGAGGTGTTATCTAATCGGTTTTGATTTGCATTTCCCTAATGACTAATCTCTCTACCTTTGCTTAGAGATAAATCTGTAAGATTTCTTTTCCTGGAAATAAGTAATCTTTTACATTTGGTATATGTATACATTTATGGTAATGAAGATTTTTAAATTATAAGATTTAATTTTTAAGATATACTTTTTTAGGTGGATGATGAAGATTTACAAGATGAACCTCTCCAGATCACAGTTCTTGACCATGATACATATAGTGCAAATGATGCCATTGGTAAAGTGTACATTGACATTGATCCTTTACTCTACAGTGAGGCTGCGACAGTCATCTCAGGATGGTTTCCAATTTATGATACCATTCATGGTAAGCAGTTCGTTTTAAGAAAATAAGTCACAGTCTTTTAATTTATCCTTAAAGACTTTTGTGCTGTGCCTGGTGTTTTTAAAATACGTATCTTCAAAAGATGTCTTCTCTTTTAATAGACATGTGGTAGTATGTATTGTTGGTAGAATTGTAACTTTTCTGACCATAATTTGAAATAATGCCTTCTAAATTTGTACAAGATAGTAAGCAAATGCATCATTTGAAAATCATCTAATATTGCTACTCTGTTTCTAAAACACATTTTAAAATGAATAATCTTGAAACTTTTCTGCTTAAAAATTCTTGAAAGGAAAAAAAATTCTTCAAAGGCTTTTTGTTGCCTAAAGCAAAGTTCTCAAAGCATGGTCTGGGGACATCTGTGGGTCCATGAGATACTTTCACAGGCTCTGTGAAGTGAGATGAGAACTGTTTTCAGGATAATACTTATATGACATTTGCCATTTTTAGTCTCACTTTCTTACAAGTTGTACAATGGAGTTTTCAGAGGTTTTATGATGTATGATGTTACCACACATTGAATGTAGAGCAGAAATTAGAATCTAACTATTTCATTAAGCTACACACGATAGAGATTGGCAAAAATATAATCACTAAATTATCACAAATTTTTTTTACCTTATCACTAAAATTTTTTTTTGTTTTTCAAAATATTTATTTTTATAAGAAGTGTTTATTTTGACATAAATCGATTTACTGCTACTTTAAATGGAGTAATAAGTAAATATTTGTCTAAATTCTCAATTTAAATTTATAATACGGTAAATATTGAAGGTTCTGACCCACGTAGACAAAGATTCTTTGAGATCTTCAATAAGTTTTGAGATTGTAGAGGGGTCCTGCAATCAAAAAGTCTGAGAACCACTAGCCTAAAAATACGTCATCTCTTTAAAATGGCAGATGGACCATTATGGGCATAAGGAACTGGCAGATGCTTCTGCCTACAGTCTTGCATTTTTCTGTCTATTTTACATTTTTACCTGGCAATTCCATTGATAGTAGTTTATTATAAGAAGCTATGATGTTTGATGAGATTTATGTGTATTGTGACATTATTCATATTCTATATTATTTATTGGTGTTTAAAATGGTAAAATAAATGGGAAAACAGGATTTACTTAAATAAATTAGAGCATCTATAGAATGAAAATAATTAGGAAACAAAGTTAGCATTGCTGTTATGATTGATACGTTATTTTTAAATCATTAATTATTTGCCTGATTATTTAATTATACTTTATTTTCTTAAGGTAGAAACTTGTTTTTCCTTTTGAAATTATAGGTATCCGTGGGGAAATCAATGTAGTTGTCAAAGTAGACCTCTTCAATGATTTAAATCGATTTAGGCAGTCGTCATGTGGAGTCAAATTCTTTTGCAGTAAGTAAATATATTTTACTACTCATTTGACAGGAAATTTAATAATTGTTAAATATGAGAAATCAAGTTAATGTTTCAGAAGTCTAATGGAAAACCTATTATACCTTGGTCTTAATGCCAAAGAGAAAATTGTGAATTTTTCAGAAGTAATTACTGTAGCTCTGGGAACTGTTTATCTGATTTTAAAGTAAATGATACCTGATTTTTCACAAGTTCAGAGAAGTTTTTTTAGAAAACTCCAGTGGGGCATGTGTGTGCATGCGGTCGTCATGACAGTGACACTGTGGCCCACAGGGAGGCTGCCTCTGGCTGTCCCCACATCCCCCCTTCTCTAGTCTCTGGGCCAGCCTCTGCCCACAAGAGTGTGATTCGAAGGAACCACATTAATCATTGCTGGTTACAGTCACTTAGCTCCAGTAGAAAGAGTAACAGGTGAAGATTTTTGGATCCTTTTCAGAATTTTTAAAGAAGAATCCATATATGAATGAGACAATATTTACATAAACCTTATGTTTAGTGATATTGGGTGTGAGGTGGAGAATTGATTGTTAAAGCACTACATAAGATTACAGCTCTGAAATTCTTAAGAATGACTAGAAACAAGATTGAAAATAAAGGTGGAATGTTTTTTCCTGCAATGCAACAAATTAATTCATCCTTAGAGAAATTAGATATGGGAATGCAAAGTGTGCATTTGTAGGTGAACTGTGTATTTGCTGCAGTCCTAACTCAAAACCCAACAATTAAGGGAATAAACCCAAACGGACCTATACAGAAAGAGTCCACAATTCATTTTAGGCCACATGTTGAAAGAAAATCACTGCATTGTTAAACTAGGTATCTGTCTGCATAATATAAAATATTGTGATGTGAAACAGGTGATGCACTGTATCTGAACAGTAGCCTATGCTACTTTGATGTCAGCCGGTTGTCAGAGGTTAGCAACAACAATAGAGGGAGAGGACTTGTCACACTTTCTTAGCCAATGAAAACAAATCCCATTAATGTCTACATTTGAGAAACAAATTTGATGAGGCTACACGTGTGGCATATTCAGACTTAATTCAAATGGGCTCTTCAAAACCAGGCAATACAGACGTGGAGCCGTTTGTGGTGGATGGATGTGTATATCTTGCAGAAGTCTCAAATGGCTTTAAAAAGCAGAATTATTTTAAAAGCGTAATTACTGGACACTAATTTATAGAGAAGATTGCAAGCTACTCATCTAATACAGGTTTTACTCTTGTACCAGTAGGTCAACAAAAGGTTAAAATAATTTTCACGTATTTGTCTTACTTTATAAAGGTTAATATTTTATTGCCTATTACATTTCTTTCAAAAGTTAGAACGAATTACTTTTGTCAAATGTGTAAAAGATCTGACTATAATTAAGCTTTGAATAACTGTCAAAAAAAGAAAAAGCCAGTGGCGTCTTATGCTGGTATAGGCTGCTGAAATGTAGGAGTGGAGCACTAGAGGCGGCCCTGTGGTACTGTCCACAATGACATAAGCATCTACAGGTGTGGAGCCCTGCGGATGCCATGAAGTATGGGTCACAATTACCAGATCTGGGCAATTCATAGCCAGCCTGGACTAATAGGGTTGAAAACTCCTAATAGTTGAGTTAGTTTCAAGGCATGAATATAGTTTGGTATAGATGTTCTCCCATTCTCCCCTTTTTAATAAATCCAGTGACATTTGTTCTATGTATTGAATGAGTCTGTTAAGTAGTATAGTGACTACTGAACCAATTGGCCTTATAACCATGGATTATTAGAAACTACAGGCCTGTATGACTTCTCAGATTATGTCAGAAAGGTAATGGTTTGGTTTTTAAGGCTGCAGTATGTGGTGTGCAGAACTTTTTCAGAGGGCTTCCAATAATTAGAGTGTTTTGGTATTCATTATCTGCTTTCTGATTTTTTTTATAATATCAGCTAGCTCACTTTAATTTTGACTTTTTTACACTTTGTATTGACCGCTATTGAAGATGGTCTTCAGCTGTTTTCTAAATTATAAAAATACAGTTTATATCTACTATGCTTACTTGAGAAAGGCAAGAGGCCTCATGAAGGACAATGATTATTTCTAAGAATAAAATGGAACTTAGAAGACTGATTGCAAGTATTATTATGATTACATTGAGGTTATCACAGTAAAAGATGTTCTTGTACTATGTATCCAAAAGGTAAGAACTTAGTTGTACATTTTTTAAAAGTTAAATTTAGCCTTGTGATAAATAGAAGCATAATAGATAATTTTTTTAACAGCGACATCTATTCCAAAGTGCTATAGAGCTGTAATAATTCATGGATTTGTAGAAGAACTTGTGGTCAACGAAGACCCAGAATATCAGTGGATTGATCGAATTCGTACACCAAGGGCATCAAATGAGGCCAGACAGAGACTCATTTCTTTAATGTCAGGTATTTAAAAAATAATAATAATAACTTCATGGCTTATTGACTTAGTCCTCCAAAATTCTTCACTTCCTTTTGACATGCTACTAAAACTTTACAATGAAGACTATGAATTGTTAACTGACTGATTCCCTATCCCTGGTCCCGTCCTCCTGAACACATGTGCATTGTCATCTTATAACAAGACAAAATCTGAATCAGAAGCTTATAGTTACTTCTTAACTAGGTAGTAAAAGGAAATTGTGCTTATGAAGTGGCATAGTAGAAAGTGCCCTGAACAAGGAGGTAGGAAACTGAGTTCTGGTTTTCCTCTTTGGAGTGTTTATTTGTAGTCAGAGCTCAGGTAATCTCTCTAAGGTGTTTTGTTTAAATGTTGCCTTTTCATAGTCCTTCTCTGACAACTTGTACCTCCTTTTACCCCTACTCCCCCACCACTCTTACCCCATTACTTTTCTTTATTTTCCTTTGAAGAACTTATTTCCATCTAAGTTTGTGTTTATTATGTGTGTATGCGTGAGTGTATATATACACTCACGCATACATACATACACACACACACACACACATACTCTCACACAGATATATCAGATAATAAATGTTATATTTAATAAGTACAAATGTTATATTTATAATAAATTTATGTATTTAAATAGAAAATAGAAATATATTTATACTTATATTAACATGTTAATTATATTTAATATTTATAAATACATACAAATGTTATATTTAACATAATGTTATACTTAATATATTAAATAATCTATGATTTTCTGGACTCTTTCCTATTACCACCATGTCCAGCTTTGTATTATGCAACGTGCAGATAAGAGGCTGACTGTGTTTTCTTCCTTTTTTCGTAGGTGAACTGCAGAGGAAGATTGGCTTGAAAGTACTTGAAATGAGAGGAAATGCAGTTGTTGGGTACTTACAGTGTTTTGATCTGGAAGGCGAATCTGGTTTAGTGGTACGAGCCATAGGAACAGCGTGTACACTGGATAAATTAAGTAGCCCAGCAGCATTCCTTCCTGCATGTAATTCCCCATCCAAAGAAATGAAGGAGTAAGTATGAATCGATGAATTGTTCTTATGGAGCGTTTTATCTTTCGCTACATATTTTCATTTGATTGGAAACATTTTAGTAGAGTTGTTCAACATACATTTTTTCCTGCAGCAGTTTTCTTATCAGAGATGACTATCAAAATTTGAAGCTTAAAACTATTTAGATATTCCTAATATTTTATTTATACAATCATGAAATTCAAATTAAGTAATGTAAAATTAAACTTGTTCCACATCTTTAGACACTGTATGTCTAAAGCACAGAATGAATGTTTATGCGTTCTGAAGAATTTTACTTGTTGTCTGGGGAATGCTTAATACCCTATATCTGATAATCCAATTATGCCTATTGTTAGCAACATAGTGTAGAAAGCAGGAAAGATTGACCTGTGCAGGGGTCTCAAACTCCAGTGTCTACAGAGGCCAAGCAGTTTATATAAATAAAATAATTGGGTATGGAGAATATTGGGGACTGCATAAAACAGATGTTGGCAAACTTTTTCTGTAAAAGGCCAGATAGTTAATATTTCAAGCACTGACCATATAGTTTTTATGTTTGTTTACCAAAAAAAGAAAAAAGGAGTTTGCTAATCTTGATCTAAAGGAATTTAAACTCTTACATTTTTTTAAAAAAGTATTTGTGATCCAACAGAACACTTCTGTTGGCTCCATTTGGCTAATGTGTCATCCTTTGTGCCTAAGGCGGAGATTCTCAACATGGTGTTGGTGGTACTATCAACAAAGAATGCTTGAAATGAAAATTTTCTATCGTAATGCTTGGGGTGAGGGGGATGTTTCTGTTGGGGACCAGAAATGCTGACTGTCCCACACAGCTAGGGACAACTCTGTACAACAAAGACTTGTTCCCTACTAAATGCCAATAGTACTTCCATTGAGAACCATTGCTCTAGAGATTCTTCTAGATCAAGGGTCAACAAACTTTTTTGGTAAATGACGGGAATGGAAATAGCAAGGACTCAACTTTGCAGATGTTGCATGAAAGCAGCTGTCAAGAGTATGCAAATAAATGAGTGTGTCTTTGTTCCAATAAAACTTATTTATTTTCAAAACAGATGGCAGGATGGATTTGGCCTGTACTGTACAGTGTGCTAACCTCTGTCTTTTGTCATCAGGAGGTCAGAGTTCTCTAGTCAGAAAACCCAAAATGTTTCCCAGTTCCGCAGTAGTCAAGAGAGGTTGCCTAGAAAGCAATCACATTTTTTTTTTTTCAAACAGTCTATGTAAAAGTGAGATTCTTTATCTCATCTTTTTCTTTTTATTTAATTGTTTCTTTCTGCTGGCCTTTAGTTATTGGGGTTAACTTTTAGTCACAAGAGGGAGCACAGTATTACATATATTGCCTAATTTTATTTGGAAAGACATTGATAAGTGAAATAATTGTTTTAAATGATTTATTGAGTGAATTTGCTTTATCTTCCATTTAAAATCTGTCTTAAAAAACATGTGAACTGCCTTCTGCTACAGGTAAAGTCAGATTGTAGGTATAACTTTTTGAGGGATTTAGATTTTTTTTCTTTTTCCGTAGCGAATTTAAGTAAAGAGCTGGGTCCCTCTTCCTTCTGCCACCCTTCAGCTTTATCTGTACTGCCTGAAGGGGCCTGGGCTTTGCAACTGTGATGTCTGAAGTTTTCCTCTTTTCACTGAATTACTTAGTGGAAAGAAAGCTGCAGTACCTGTTGGTGCCTTAAAGTGATATATGGATGGTAGGGGAATACATTTTGCCTTCATTCAGGAAGAGCTCCATTAATGTAAATCTGAGCTTGTCTAAGTTTTCTTTTTCTAATTTTGTTGTAGCCATTTGCCTTAAATTGTCAGCTGTTCACACCATGAAGAATTTAAGTGGCTTCATTAAGATTTTCTAATGGCATATTACTGCATAAGTCATGTTATTTATAAAAACAAAAACCTCAGGCTGCTTTATTTCAACCAGCTTCTTTGTATTTTTGTTAATAATCAATTTGGGCGCTAGTTTAAAATTGTTTTATGAGTCACCTGATTATAATTATTTTGGTATTTAATTTTAACATTGTTGATTCTAGACAGGGATTTGATAAAGGTAGTTTGGATTATGTTCCTGCCTGAATAGATTTAATGTTAGAAATACCACTAGGGTATTCTTGTAAGGCAACCTTTCATGCAAGGAGATTGATAAGAATTAGGACTCAAAGAATACATTATGGTGATGCTCTGTCCATTGTACTTGGATTTTAATTTGATGTCATAATTTGAACATTTAATGATCATTTTATTTTACTTTTATTAATGGTGTGTTCTGCTCCATCAGTTTGTGTTTTCCTTTTAGATATTTAGTATATTATGGAGTATAAAGCTCTTTGGTGTTTCCTAGCTGAACTATCTTGATGGTAGAAAGTGCATTTAAATATGGTTTATTGATTCTCTACTTTAAAAAAAAAAGTACTTTCTAAGAGACATTAGTCATAGTTTCTCCTCTGTATGGCACCGATTCTTAGACTTTTTAACTCCGTTAGCCACTTACTTCAATAGAGAAAGAAAAAACAAAAAACCTCACCCAGTTGCTTGTGTAGAAATTGGTAACCAATGAGATATTTGATTTTTACCAGTTAAACACTTTAAAAGTTTAAATTAGCAACAAAAGCAGAAACATTTGTCCTACAGTAAAAAGCAGTGATATTTTCAGAAAGTAGATGGTCTTTAAAAGACCATTATTGCCAGTTAACGAAAACTCATGTTTGGATCTTGATAAATTGTGATTATTGGGAATGCTCACTGGGCAGCAGAAAAGGAAAAAAGACCAGGAAAAGTTGGGCTCTCGATTACTTTTAATTTGAATTCCAAAAAATGGGAGTATGGTAGTTTTTCAGAGTGTAGTGACTTAATTCATTTCCCCTCATTGTGCATAAGGGAAGGCATTGCACAATGAAGTAGTTGCTAATATGAAGTCCAGGATTCTTAATTATATAATATACCTTTTTTTCCCCATCCACTATAACTATGCTCTTTCAGCTAAATTTCTTTGTGCAAATTTTAAGTGCCATAGATGAATATATATCTGTGTATATGGTCAAGTATCCTTTACATGTGCATAGATGTGATCTATTGCAGGATATTAGTTGATATCTTACACAATTTAGAATGTAGTTTAATTAAATTCTGTTTAAGTTTAATAATCTGTTCTGTTTGAAAGCTACACAAAAGTCATTATATTGCTTAATTAATGTTTTTTTTTAGAGCGGTGTCCCTTTGTTTTGTTCCCAGTGTAACCTGGTTTTAAGCTATATACTTGGGGTGCTGAAATATGGAATAATTGGATCTACTTATATTAATTCAATTCACTCATTTCTCTTTATGCTGTCATTTTTCATTATCTTATGTAACTCTGTCTTGATATGCTAGACAGAAACAGTTCTGTTAGTTAAACTTCCTTTGTAGAAAAATATAATTATATCAGCAGTTATTCATATCTCAGTTTCAAAGTACTATGAGAACATCATATTTGGTTTTCATTTTTATGTGTGTTTTCTTTCTGAAATATTGTTTAGTAAGCTCTGTGGTGATCAAAATAATAGCAAACATTTTAAAGTAACTGAAAATCCAAATTTTAATCTTTTTCTTATTTAATTCCGCTGGTAGTTCTGCTTGCTATTTTTCTTATTCACATTCCTAATTTATTAATCTGATTCTTTGTAACTATTTCTTAACAAATTAATATTTAGCTCTTCTTTTTTATCTCAACTTGTTTTGTGCATGCTAGGGATTAAAAAATAATTCCTCTCCCCTAACTAAAAGCTCCTTTGAAATTACTTTAACATAACTTTGCTATCTCTTGTATGTATTGTTTTCTTTTCTTCCACTTTGACCACAAATTCCCTCAGGTCTCCGCTGGTTCATCCTCCAAGCCATGGATGCCGCTCGACTCACAACAGCCCAATTCACACTGCTACTGGCTCACGACTTACTCAGAACTTCTCTGTGTCTGTTCCCACTCTCATCTATACTGGTACGAGACTGCTCAGACTCCAGAGCTGGGGAAGCAGGCCACAGGCAGAGTGGCTGCAGAGGGCAGGCAGGCAGGTAGCGTAGGCAGGTACCACAAGTCTTTGCTTCCTCCTTTTCTCACTCATAGTCCAGGGGCACTGAAGAAATCCTGTATTTAGCCGCCGCAGAGGCTCTGACTACATGGAAGTGAAAGTGTTCTTCCAGCTTCCAAAGTCTCTTCCATAGATCCTCTAAGAACCCTATCTTGTATATGTATACTGTGAGTTTTTAGGAGAATCCTCCAGTATGTATTTTTGCCATTATTTCTGCATTTGGTTAGAAATAAAATTGATGATTGGACTCTAAGTGAAATAGCTGCCAAAGCTTCTGATTTGCTTATTTTCTTTATATACAAAACTTGTTACAGTAGGGTCTGTTTCATTCTGTGGAAGAGAGCTGTTGGAAAACAGGTAAGCGACTCTGCACAAAATGCAATGTTTCTGTGTAGCCTATATTCATTTTCCACTCTGCTGTGTTTTTAGCTGTGGCACTCTTGATGCTATAGGATAAGGAAACATGTTTTTCTTTTCAAGATACCTGTGTGTGCAAATATAAAAAATATTGTGAATATTTACACACACCATTTGCAGTCATCATTTTTTTTCGTAACTTAAAAAAGCATTGTTTGTTTGAAAATATTTTTATTCATGTATTTATTCTTTTTGTTTATTTCTTCTTTTAATGTTTTCTTACCCCCTTAGTCTGCCATTTCATGCTTTTTTGCTTTTTTACTTGGCTTATTAACTGTTTCAAGGCAGATAAGTAATTATCTGGAGAATGATGAATGGTTAAACAGCAATCGGATGTCTTTGACCTCATACCCAGCTCCACACTTAAGAAATGACTGCTCGCCCTGCCCCAGTACTTTCCTGGTGTTTAGATCATGCTGCCTCCGTCAAGTCCTTTGGCACATGATTACTTAATATTTCTCCACCTTCTTCTGGCAGGATTCCCTTCAATGAAGATCCCAATCCCAATACTCACTCATCAGGACCCTCAACCCCTCTGAAAAACCAAACTTATTCCTTTTCACCTTCCAAGTCCTACAGTCGACAGTCCTCTTCTTCTGACACAGATTTGAGTTTGACACCCAAAACTGGTAAGGCACTTCCACTCACTTTTTCTCTTTTTCTTTTTTTTTCCAAATTTGTTTATGTTCCTTAGTAGCTTTCCATCCAAGCCTTTCTTCCTGTTTTTGGCATTTAAGTTAAAAGATAATGTGAATACTGTTCATTTTCAGTTACTACATTTCAGTTACTACATTTTCAGTTAAAATATGAAAATTTTGTGTAGTTCAGAAGTTATCTTGTTCAGAGAGTGACATTTTGTTGATTTAATCATAGCATAGATAAGAAGGCCAGGATTTATTTTTGCATGTAGTCATTTTCCATTTCATGCTCAAATTAAGAGGAATAACATCATAAAGCATTTGGATAGAAAGTAACACTAGTAGCTTGCAATCTAATTCCTCATGCAGTATAAGCATTTTTGAATTCATTGTTTCTATTTTGGAATTTAATTCTAAGATTTTATTAAGAAAAAAATCTTATAGCCGATATGGTTATTTTGGAGTACATATATTTATTTATTAGCTTATTATTTAAAATATTTGGTTTTGCTAGTCTTACTCTCTAGGTTAGAAAATAGCATTTTTGCTTTACTTATTCTTGCATATTTGCCAGTATATGAAATTTATAATTTTTCCCTCTCCTATTTGTATTTTGTTAATCTCTGAGTTTTTGTGAATATGTTTTATGATCAAAACTGATTAAAAAATCAAATTAGTTTCTTACTCCTTAAAATAGAATAGCTTATTTAAATCATTGAATTATTATTCTTAAGAAAATAAAAAATAAATAAAACATTTAAAAGTTAATAGTTTGCAATTTTTGCAAATAGCATTTTTGTCTGGGAGTTTCCTTGCCAGATTGATGAAAACATTTTGCCTAGTTTATTTGCATTATTTTTAATTTGTCATCTTTAATAACTTTATTTTTGTGTTAGACAAGAGATTTAGAAAATGACCCCAGATTTTATGAAAACAATGAAAAGAACCAGCACTACTTCCAAAGTAAAGGGTATTTAAAAAAATCCTATAGACATAATATCTATTTTTATAAATAGATAAATATCTATTTTGTAAAATATCTATTTTACAAAATGTAAAGATAATTATTAACACCTAATTCTTGGAAAATAATTGCTTTATTTTTACATGTATAATTATAAATAACTTAAAATAATGTGATATTTGATAGTAATGGATGCTTTGGAATATGGCATCTTCACCATTTGTGTCCTAAAAACTGAACTACTGAAATTGTAGTGAAGTGGGTTTTTTTGTTTGTTTGTTTTATTTTTAAATAAAGACTGAGATTCTGGCCTTGAAATTCATAACAATGAAAACAGTAAAGACCTAGGATAGCATTTGAAGAGTAAGTTTTCTTAAAAATATTTTTGAGGCTTTGTCCACTGGTTGTTTATTTGTGTATTCCAGGTCACTTTTCAGTATTTCTTATCTTCCTTTTTTTTTGCCACACTACAGACACATTTTTGAAAGTATTCCTTGGTCTTTCTGTTTCTTTTTTTTTTCATTCACCAGAAAAGCCAAGTCTAAAGAAGATTGTCAAGTAATAAATTAACTGAACGAGACTTCTCTTCCCTTAGCTTTCTAGTAGGCAATCAATTGTACTATCAATGAAAACTTTTTTGCATTTTATTTTCTAGCTCCAAATTTTTAGTTTTTAAAAATTAACTTACAAAAGAGGTATTATTCTCATGTATTTCTATATTTATTAGCTGTCGCTAAATTAATCATTTTGTTTTCCTATAACTATTCAATACCTCAATCGCATAATTATAGGATATTAACAATTTTTAGTTGTTTGGCCTTATCATGGGTCCCCAAAAAATCTTCAAATACTCCTGAGGAGCATTCCTATTTCTCATGGAGATTTAAAGTGGCAAAATTATGAATGTTCTAAAATTTCTAGAGCTGTAGTTCAGCATGTATTTCATGATAGATTAGTTGTTTATGATTGATTTATTATAGGTAAATTGGAGAGCCAAAAAGAGAATAGAATAAAGTTAATAAAACTTAGACTGAGAAAGTTGTTTTTCTGTTTGTAGTTAAAGCTATTACCCACCTTCAGATGGGTCTTCAGATGGGTTTTTTAAAAATTTCATATTGATTTAAATATTTTTGTAGAGTCTAATTTTTGACATTTTACAAGGTTTTCTTTTCTTTTTTTTTTTTTTTTCAAGTATTCAACTAGTAAGAGTGGAATTTTAGAATGCTAGTGTTAGGATATTGATGTGACACCTGACTCAAGCCAGTTTTCACTTTTTTTGGTCAGGCTTTTTGCCATGTATGTTTCTTGTGATCCAGAGGGTATTTCTTTGACTCTTAGGTACTCAAATCTTTGTAAATATAAACAGTACTGTGATAGGATTTGCATATTTAAAATTTTAGAGGAAAAAGAAAATCATTAATGTACATCTCAAAGATGGACAGAAGGAAATTAATATTTTATTTATTTAAACTTAATAATGGCGACTATCTGCTTAATGTGGTAGCAAGTGTTGATTTTTTTTTGAATGGGCATTCAATTAAAATACTCATAAGTGGTATGTTTTAGTTAATAACATTTGAAGAACTATACTTTTACCACTTTAAATAAGTTTTTATATTTTAGACAACAGATTTCTGGCTTTAAAAAATGTGGTACATTTTACCTTTACACAGTCTGAAGCAAAAAATGGCAGGAAAGTCAGCTAAAAGTAATTAGAATGGCATAAAATCCTATGTTAGTGATTTAAAAAATTTTAATGAGTGCAGAGTTTGTAAAGGTTTTGTTGAGTTTTAGCCTCTGCCTTTTATTTATATTATGTTGAATAGATGATCTTGCTGATGACTTCATATGCTTACTTGATTTGTGTATGCATTTTACAGTTCATTTCTACTGTTATGTTTTGCTTCATCATTGCTTTCCTTATCCTGTATTTTCTGGTCATCTTCTGAATCTGCAACTTTTCTCTGCTACTTTCCTCCACAGCACCTTACCCACAGGGGGCTAGGATTTACCTGTGTCCCAGCTCCCCCTCTCTCTCTTGTGGTTCCCTTCATCTTAAAAAGTCCTGTCTTCTCCTCTCGGAATCTAGCCTTCCCCCTCATCTTTCTAGCCTTGTCAGCCCAGTTCTGAGGAAAAGTGTTTCTTTCAGTGAAGAGCTGTTCCTGGCTGCTTCTGGTAGGATCATATTATGTCAGCTTTTTAATCCCTTTATTTTAAATCATCTTTGAAAAAAATTAATTATTTCATACCATATAGAAGTATTGGGTATTTTACACAGGATGTACTCTTACTTTTCTTATTGGCAGACAGAGTTTAATGGTTAGAATTATTATGAGGACATGATTGAGGATTACTTGATGGATAATTATGAATATTCTGTTAAAAGAATTTTATGTATTAAAAATTATATGTCTAAGGACACATAGATCTGCATATTTCCAATAATTATTAGATTCTCATTACCAGAGTTTCTGTTTTAGATGCTTTACTTTCTTTCCCTTCACACCAACTCCATTCATGTTGGACCTATACCATCATGTTGCTAAACCATATGGTTACATTAGTAAATTATTCTGTTTGAATCAGTTTAAGTCTCATTTTGGTGATATTCTTTAATTATCCATTTTTTTCTGTCCATTGCATTAATTTTCAAGTTATTCTGCTCTATTTTCTGATATTTCATTTATCTCTACAAAATTATGTTTTATTTTATGACTGTCAATATGCTTCATATAAAGATCTTAGTTTCATTTCTGTGTTTAGTATTGTATAGTCTCTAAAAATTACGTTTAGGTTACTACAAGAAAAATAAATTTCTTTTTTATTTTTAAAGAACAGAATGGGACTATACACATGCTAACTTTTGTTTCCTTATCCAAGAACAGCTAAAAATATAAAAGTAAATTAGTTCCTTTTTTAAGTCATCGTTGTAAATCTGCCTGCATTTATCTTCAGTTTTAAAAGGTGGGACTAAACTATTAACTCTAGTTTGTAGAGTACTGGCTTCTCACCTGTCCCCTGCTTTCTATAATTCTTTGATTAGTATTATCAAAAGAATAAACTAAGATAGGGAAAGAAATTTAAAATTAAGCCTTAATAAAAATACATCTAAGAGCTTGGGAAATGTAATTCTTTCATCCATGACTGTGTACATTTGTGAGATGTCTATTATATGTCTGGTTTTTTAAAAAAACTTTAATTTTTGCAAACGAGTGTTGAAAACTATGATATGAATATTAATACTGTTTTGTCATGAATGTTATGTTTAGTAATGGGAAATTATCAGGGAATAGATGTGACTGTATTTCAAAATTGCCTGAAATTATTTATGCTCTTTAGAGAATTTTAGAATATTTTAAATAAGCCCAATTAGTGCTTTTTCTCTATATATATTTACTTTTCAACAAACATTTAATTTTCTCTTATTTCTTTTAGTACTCTTAAATTGTTAGCATGGTATAAATAATTGGTATTATATTGATTATTTTTTATCAGAAGATTCAACGTTTAAAATTGAATATTATATAAAAATTGATCACCTTAATATAATTTTATAAATGATTTTTAGAACAAATTAAGTCCAAAGCTTGCTGTGATCAGTAGGACTGTGGCATCTTGCTTCTAAAGAAAACTTTGTGAATAAAATAAGTAAAATATGTGCTTAGTTGCCATCACAAATACTTTAGATATTTGGATTGTTTTTAACAGATTTTGACTCATGATATTTATGAAGATGAATGCAATTAAACTGTCTGCTTCTCTAGTTGTTTTTTGGTTGTTATTTATGTACTGATGTTCTGTAGGAATGGGAAGTGGTAGTGCTGGAAAAGAAGGGGGGCCCTTTAAAGCTCTTTTAAGACAACAGACTCAGTCAGCACTGGAACAGAGGGTAAGAGTCACTCAACATTCTTTATTCTTACACTGTTAATATGATTTTATTATCATGCTTCCATGTACTTATAACTTATTTTTATAAACTAGTTTTGGTCATGTATCTGTAATACTGTAATTTCAATCCAAAATATATTTAACGTATCAGAGCAATTCATTTATGAATAATTACTTTTAATTTGGAATAATTCTATAAATATTTTTGTTTTATCTTCCAGTATTATATTAGAAATAATCTGTTTGGAAATATCCATTAAATGATGAAATCATTTCTGATTTTACATTAAAGTTATAATATGTAAAAGAAAATAGATAATTTTCTAGAAGTAATTTTATTGATGTTATTAAAAATAATTTTTTAGTATATTAATATATTTATTTTCTGAGATTTTTATCACTGGCCAATGACCTTGGGGTTAAGAAGTGCAGATTCCATATTTCTACAGATTAACATAGATAAAGTGGTTGTTCATTATGTGAATACGTCACTTTTAATTACTATAAATTTGTTTTATTAAATATGTTGTATGGAACAATGAATATAAAGTTTGGGGATGATTTCCTCTTTTTATTTTTAATTTTTTTGTGTAAACTTTATTGCTAAGGGAGGATCACCTCATAGGTTCTGTAGGAGGCGGGTATGTTTCTGAACCTGTGTGAACCTATTTCATGTATCGGTAGCTTTTGTAGTTTTAATCTTGATCATTTAAATTTTATTTAAGCTGTTAACAAAGGTTGCCAGCTTTTTTTCTTTTCATAATGCAAAGCTTTTGTTTTTTAATTTAATAGCACTATGAGGCTCATTTTTTTTCCTACTTAACTAATATAGTGCATGATTTTATATGTCATGTCAGTTATTTTAAGGCACAGTTCTGTAGCTTTCATTATGTCTGATTTGGAAGTTATAAGCATTTACAGAATTTTCTTTTACATGTTCCATTTTATACTAGCATTAAGTTAAAAAAGCATGAAACATAGTGAATGCCCGTAAAAGGATGTATTTTATAAACCAAAGGTATTTCTTTTCTAGAGGTTGACTTTTGAGAAGAGTGTTTTTCAGATCCTATTATTATAAACAGTACAATAAGTAATTTTTTTAGACTTTCTTTCCCGGTGCTGAAAGTATCTGTGTATGCACTGTTTGCCTTTTAGACGAGGCTGGAGAGAACAGAGCTGAACAAACAGAGCGATGGGACTTTAGCAGTACCTAGTTCTTTGCCTTATGCTCTGTCAGGCAGCAGTTGCCTTTCAGCTACTCTCACATCTGGCAGACATACCAACTACTGCCATCAAGTAGCCCACCTAAACATTCAGAATGTGCATTGAAACCAAACATAGACTAACAGAATGGGGAAGAGGGTCAGGTAAAGGTGTGCGTGTCACTTACAGTTTTTAGGCCGGAGAGCTCTTACCGCCTCCCCACTCCCAGTTTTACACTCTCTCGAGTCCCGTACACTCAGAATATTTCCTGTAATCTAATTACCATTCTAGAATTCATAGGAACAGAAAAACTTGAGTTGCCTTGACATTTGCTATAATGAGATTTTGCTTGTATGTTAAGCCTGTGACTTTACCCTCTGTACTAAGAAGTTTGAAAAGCACCTAGCTTTAAAAGAAAAAAATTACTAATCAATGAAAATTGTTTTGGATTTAGTTTGGATAATATTTATGTTTTCATATATGCTTTCAAAAATTCTTAAAATTTTGGACACATTAACACATTGGGCATACATTACTAGATAATCCTTGTGGCATTAACAGCAAAGGTGTGGAGAACTACAGTTTTCATTTACAACTTTATAAAACCTCAGTTGGCAATATATTTACATTACCGAACCTTGCAGTGGCAGTTACTTGAATTTGTGAGCCTTCCTCGCTACCCTGTGTACGTAATAAATAGAAAAAGCATTATCTTGTTTGGCTTTCCCATTTACCTGTGGTTGCCATTAGTATGGGAAAAGTATGTACAGAAGTATGAAGAATTCTCCCTGTATGTGTACAGATATGCCTTAACTTTGCCAAGTTGAACACTCGATCAAGTTGAACACATGATCTACTTATCATTTTATATATTTAAAAATACTCATTTCTACCCCTTGATACCTTTAATAAATTATATGGCTTTTTTTCTTACGGAAAAGAGAAGCTTTATTTGTCCATCATCTTTTATTTTATGAGTTAGTCAAGTAGCAGTTCTCAAAAATAAAAGCGTTATTTTTCTTCTCTCACAAAAGCATTAAAAAATAAGTTGACAAGTGGTAATAGGTATCAGATTATTGGGAGATGAGAAACAGAGATAAAACTTTTATTTAGATTTAGGTTCTGCCTATGAACTATTTGCTGTAAAGCAAATAGATTTATTTTTTCAATATGTTTTTTTTTTCACTTGTAAGAAAAATGAAGTTACTTTTTAGATTCCGGTATGTATATTTTTCTTCAATAAGGAAACATAATTGACTTAGTTTAACCTAGTATTTCCCAAATATATTTTACCATGGAGTCTTCCATTTAAAGAAAGAAACTTTGTTTAACTTTGGGAAACTTAAATATAAAGCAAAGTCTTTTGACAAATTATCTTTTTAGAAGTGGGGATAAAATTAAATAATAAATCATAGTAGGAACCTGGCATGGAGTTTTACATCTAGAAAGTTTACTCTGGTGTCTTGAGATAATAAAAAGAATCTCTGATTTCAAAACAAATTGCTTAAATATCTTCTAAGAAAAATCCTATTTAAATCTTAAAAAAAATCAATTTTGTTCTCAGAATTTTCAACTAGCCTGTCTTTGAGCACATGCTATTAAATGATTTATGCTGCATGTACTTGGCTTATGTCAAAGTATCAACATATGAAGTCTTATCTAGGCTCCACAGGGCAAGATTTTTTTTAAAAAATGTATTTATTTATTTATTTTTGGCTGTGTTGGGTCTTCGTTGCTGCACATGGGCTTTCTCTAGTTGCAGTGAGCAGGGCTACTCTTTGTTGCGGTGCGTGGGCTTCTCATTGCGGTGGCTTCTCTTGTTGTGGAGCACGGGCTCTAGGCACGTGGGCTTCAGTAGTTGTGGCACGCAGGCTCAGTAGTTGTGGCTCACGGGCTCTAGAGCACAGGCTCAGTAGTTGCGGTGCACAGGCTTAGTTGCTCCGCGGCACGTGGGATCTTCCCTGACCAGGACTCGAACCTGTGTCCCCTCCGTTGGCAGGCAGATTCTTAACCACTGCGCCACCAGGGAAGTCCAGTATATTTTTAATGTAAGGGCTTTCCAGAGAAAATGTCTTCTGTAGTCCCTGGCATTCCCATCTGGACATTGAAAGCAGGGTGTGCTTGGGCTGATCGTAAGGAAGCTGTCCTTTTCAGTGAAAGAGAACCTATAGATTCATCAGGTATAGTAACAGACTAGAGATTAAAATCAATTCTTTAACTCAGTGTTTTAACCAGAAATGGCAAGAAGCCAGGTGATAAAGTCTGTGGTTCAGAAAGAACCTGGGCCCTCTTCATCTCAGTTTTTGACCTGAAACATGGAGATGATAGTACCTCTATCTCAGATTGTGGGAAATATTGTGAAGCATAGTTTTAAGCTACTGTGCATAGGACTGGCACGCTGTAAGTGCTCCATAGTAGTCACTGGTGATGGTAGTGGGAGGATAGGTATCTAACAGTCAGCTGAGATACTGGCAGTAGCTCTTCTGAGAGAATTGTCTGAAGATGCTAGTTTGGGTTGATTAATGATGCCATTTTAATTGTAGGTTAAATTTTGTGTGTTAAACTGAGGAAGTGTGCTGGATGAACTGGGGACAGTTAGGACAGAGTTTAAGTTGGTAGGGTGGGTCTCCACCTCTTCAGGCAGCCATTCCCCTACATTTTCTGCTGTGACCGGCTCTAGAGTGATGCTTTCCCTCCTGTCCCTTTATCCCATCTTCTGAAATCTGGAGAGAAGAGTCAAAGAATCCTGAATAGAGAAATCATTTAGGTTCATTTTTTTCATACTTATCTGAAATCTTATATGCAAATGGTTTCTAGCATGGAATTTACCTAATTTATTTCTCAATTTTTGGTGGAAGTACTGTTTTCCATTTAGCTTACAAAATTTTCATTTTCAGTGTCTCTTACCCAGAATATTTAAAATATTAACTATCAAGATTAAGTGTAAAGTGCTTTTTTATACTTGGCCACAGTAGTTTGAAGAAATTTTAAAACTTCGGTATTCTTTTTTTTTTTTTTTTTTTTTTTTTTGGCGGTATGCGGGCCTCTCACTGTTGTGGCCTCTCCCGTTGCGGAGCGCAGGCTCAGCGGCCATGGCTCACGGGCCTAGCCGCTCCAAAGCACGTGGGATCTTCCCGGACTGGGGCACGAACCCGTGTCCCCTGCATAAGTAGGCGGGCTCTCAACCACTGCGCCACCAGGGAAGCCCCCGTATTCTTAAAATTGAAAAATCTTAAAGATCTAACGTATTAGGTAAAATACTAAAGTTTCCAGTAACATAAGCTTACCTGTACATTTCTCATTTAAAACTTATATTTTAAAAAATTTAGATGGAAATAAGGAGCTATCTTGACTAACCATTTTATAACACTTTTAAGTAAAATTCTCCTCCCGTCCTCTCCCTTCTCTTCCTTTTCCTCTTCCTATCAGCTGGGCCAAACCTGTCCACCTCCACTGACTACTTTTTTACTCCTTTTTTATATAGCCTAGGTTTTTCTTACCCTCATTAAAGATTACTTTTAAATTCTAATGAATTTACTTCTAAATATGTATGTGTGTATATGTATACACACACATGCACACACATTTTTTTTTTTTTTTTTTTGGTGGTACGCGGGCCTCACTGTTGTGGCCTCTCCCGTTGCGGAGCACAGGCTCAGCAGCCATGGCTCACGGGCCCAGCCGCTCCGTGGCATGTGGGATCCTCCCGGACCAGGGCACGAACCCGTGTCCCCTGCATTGGCAGGTGGATTCTCAACCACTGCGTCACCAGGGAAGCCCCACACACATATTTTTTAATACCGTATCTCATGGGTTATTGAGGTGTGCAGGACTGTTTGCCTCTGTGGTAAATGGCTCCAAGTTGCCATGCTGTGTGAATTATGCTTTGGTCAGTTCGTATTCTCCATGCTTTAAGCAGACAATCAGTAATCTTGCTGTGTTTAATGTGCCTGCTTCTAGTAGTATTCTGTATCTCTTTATCTCCCAGCTTTTATTTGCTGCATTTAATCTGCTGTGGGTCCAGAAAAAAAGATACCAATAGGTTTTAGAATATGTTCCTAACATTATCCATTTATAATTACCATATATCATCGTATGAATATGGTCTGTGGGGATCTCTTATGAATGAAGTACCTGAAGTTCAGTACCTGGACCTGTAACGGTTCTTCTGACTGTTGAGAGCTCTGTTTACTTATTTTCCAGTTCTCAGTTATGTTCTGAATAGCTGAGGCTACTGGTAAATGACTTCTGGTTAAGTGAGCTACATTAATCTTGCAGCTAGACAGGTTGGATATTAAGTTTCCCTTACTTGCATCCAATCTGTACAACGTGAGAGGCTTCTGTATTTGGGCAACCACAGGGACTCCCCTTTCTTTCTGGGTGTTGTTTCAATGACTTTCCTTTCTCTGATTTACCATTTCTCTCTTACATGCTTCTCTTTGTCTCTAAATTGACAAGTTTGATATCCTTGAGAGAGAAGGGGAGAAAAAAGCCTAAATGAACTTGTAGAATTTTATTGCCCCCCTTGCTGTCATCTGCATACCTCTCCCCTTTCTTAGTATGCATTTATGTTTTTACATTTTTTTCCTGCTGCCCCCATGTTGATAGAGTAAATAATCTCACACAGTGATTCTCTGCCCACCTGAACTTGACATTGGCTCTTCTCTTCACCTTTCTATGTAGCTCTTAACCTGCTCTCCTCATCTCTGTCTCCTCCTCCCTGAGTCCCACATTCTTTTCCATCTCCTGCCCCAGACCTTCAGAGTCTTTACCGGTAGCCCGGTATAAGGTATGTGTGTTGAGGGAGAGTCTGTGCCCACTGAGAAGTAGATGTGGGGTAGCGGGACAGGCAGATTCCCCGCTGCCCTCCCGTCTCATTGCCACCTTGCATCAGAATAGGAGATTGAGAGGAAGGAAGAGTGTGTTCAAATATCTTTTTTTGGGGGGGGGGGCATGCCATGTGGCTTGTGGGATCTTAGTTCCCCGACGAGGGATTGAACCCGGGCCCTCGGCAGTGAGATTGCGGAGTCCTACCCACTGGGTCGCCACGGAAGTCCGGTGTTCAAATATCTTAATTTGGAACTCTGATAACGTTTTTTTTTCTCATTTAGAATTGATAAAAAGAGTGTTCGGACTTTGTATAACATGTGGGAAAATGGATTTGGAACTCTAACATCCAAGAAAACTTTAATTACAAAGCATCTGTAATGCATAATGGTAGCCTTTTTTAAGGGGTAGAATTCATTTCCTTATGACAAGCTTTTTAACAAGCACATTTTTTGTACTTCACACATGGTCAGTTGTTTTCTTCCCCCGTTCTTTCTACTAGGAATTTCCATTTTTTACCTTGACGGCGTTTCCTCCTGGATTCCTTGTGCATGTTGGGGGAGTTGTTAGTGCACGCTCTGTGAAGCTTTTGGATCGTATCCACAATCCTGGTATGTTCTTTAGAAGTTTATTTTCGATGTTTCATTTACTTATATTGTGATTATTAACATTGATTTTTATAATTTTTTAAGCCAAATCTATCCAGAAAGAAAAATGACAAAGTATGAACTGACGCACATTGCTCTAAAATATTTGCAGTAATCTTAATTAAAAATAATTAAACTAAGTATATATTTTAGTTACTTTTGTATACACAACAAATCTTGATTCATCTTTGACCAAGGTGTATCACTTTCAGGGAATCCTTAAGTCACTTTTGAGGCAGCTATTTTCTTTGACCCATGCAGATAACAAATTTTACAATTTGATCATTGTGGCCATTAGCTTAAGATGTTAATTCTTTTCACTAGCAATAACTCTTTATGGATTTTGAGTAATTTCCTTATTCATAAAAGAAGTATTCTTTTAAAATGTAATTGTAAACATTGTGTAGAGTACCTAAGAGTTTAAAAAAGGCAACTATTCTCTTTGGGTCCTTGGTTTCTTTTATGTAGCTATTTGTTCCATATAAGTGAACAAGAAAAAAATAATAGCTCACTTCTTTAAAACACGGGGTCTTGATTATAAAAGAGAAGAGGCATGGAAATCCTAGTAATTTCAAGCCCTTGGATTAAAAATGCTTTGATAACTTTTCTAAACCTAAAATAAGCATGATAAGTATGGTAGGAACTTTCCTATGGAATCTGTTCTCACATCTCTCATTGACTAGATGCCCAATAACTTGCTCAAATCACTTATTATTTTGATGACATACCTTAAACCTGAAGTTATATTAATATTCTTACTTGGCACATATACAGATATGTTTTTGACAATTTTAAATTGTCACTTCCAGTAACCTCTTCCTGGGGCTTGTACCGACAGCTATATAAAAGAGAAAAATGCTTTGAAATTATTGTATGCAAAACACAAATAGTAATTTTGAGGATACAGAGCATTACCATTCTTTTAGATTTTTAAGAAATTTAATCTGTGTCCCATGGTTTGATGTCATTTCAGTTAAGCAGAATGGAATTTTTCTAGACCCTGAACAGGATTTCAGAAAAGCAAGACTAGCTAGGATTATTTAACTCTAAAGCTGAGCAAATACATCTTTTAAGCACCAGTCTTCTCTTTTTCTTCTCTGGTTTATTTTTTTTCCCCTGTTCCTTACTTTTTGGGTCAATCTAAGATCTTATCTTCATGTAGTATTTGTGTATTCTGCAATAATTAAAAGGCACGTTTAGACTGAGGCCAGTTTACTGGATTGAGACCTTGAGGACTATGCCAAGTTTCATATTTATGTGTTTAGGAACTTGAGTTATTTGAAAAGTTCAAGGAAATACTGAGTTAATACTTGACATTAATTGGGTGACCCGAGGCCAGTTACCTGTGTTTCTGTGGACCCTTGACTCAAATATTTTGATAGATGGCACCCACCCATGGATCTAATAGCTCCAGAAATGCAGGAATATATTCAGTTGTTGGTGATGTCTTCTGTTTATTGAAAATATTTTGATGTCATCGTTGCTTCCACATACTCTGAGTAAGCTGTAGAGTCTGGGAGAACAAATGAAGGTTACTTAGTTAAGTTTAAGTAGAGAGCCATATTTTACATGGCATTACTTAAAAACAACAACAACTGCTTTGGGGGGTTTTCCATACTTGCCAGTTTATTCTAGCTGTGTTAGAAATGTAAGAATCCAGACCCAGGGATTCTTTGTTACAGAATATGTTTTGTGTATTGTAACTACAGCTCATCCATTCTCTTCCTTTCCTTCTCTATCAGAATATTTTTTCAATTCACATGGACAAATTCTCAGTTACTAATGTTTTAGTTCCCAGAAGATTGTGGGCATATACATATAAATACTTTATTTAAGTTATATAAGTTGTATTTCAGTTTTGTTTTATTTTCAGTTAAACACAAATCAATTACATAGTCTAATGGTCAAGTTACTATATTATTTTGATATAGTTATCACATTCTTTGGATTTTTTTTTGTATGTGTATTATGCATTAATAAGGAACATTTGCTTAACATTTTCTTAATCTCCAGGCCCCTTAAATAATTATTTATGAAAAAAATTTAATTTTGAAAAGAGCTGACTGTTAAAACGAAACTCGGCATCTACCATAATGATGATGTATTAATTTTATGACACTGAGTTACTCTGCCGAGAGAAAATTATGATGGATGAGGTGCATGTGCTAATGTTAAAAGTGCTGTATTGGACTCTCAGATGAATCTTGCAGCTATTTTTTGACTAGTGAATATGGGAAGTTTTCTTTTCACACTGTCTTATTTTAAAATCACAACCACTTACTAACTCTGTGGGTTGTTATTTTCGAGTTATTTCTTTTAGTACTTCCTCTTTTTAAATATTAAGCAAACAGGGTCATACAATGAGGGAAAGAATGGGGTGGTTTTGAAAAGGTAATTATCTTTAATTAGGCTTTAGTTAATGTTAGATTATGATAGCATGTTCCTTCTTCTCTATTTCTACTTCTTATTAACTCTGCTGTCTGTGTCTTTCTAGTTCCTGTCAAGTGGTGTTGTCAATTGTGTTCTTATTTGTAGTGTTTTTTGTTTTTTTCTTACTATTCTGCACCTAAAATTGATCTACTAATTTGCTGTTTTGAACTCAGCCTTTGTCGGAATTATGGGTAACACAAGATCTTACAAACTGCTAGACTGGAATAGTTTCAATTCAGGTATTTTAATGGTCATTCAGTACTACATATGCTGACAAAAATTATGGCAGCTCAGTGAAGTTTTTAGAAATGTTCTAGATTAGATAGGCTTAATGTCAATTCAGTTATACAGATACATTTTGTAATAGATATGTGATAACTTCTGTAATTTCCATGGAAATGGCAAACATAAAAATATGTTAACTAAAATGAATTAATCAAAACCATAGAAATACCATAAATTATGAATGACTTCTGTTAGGCAATTAACTTTCAGATGATAATTTTAAGTTATATTTATTACATTTTGGACAGTTTTTGCATATCAGGTAAATGACAGTGGTATTACCTTTGTGATTAAGGAAATATTAATTGTTAAATATATAAGTATTAAATGACTAGTTTAATAATCGTAAAGTATATTTAAACTTCAGTTGAGATTTGATTATAATATATTTAGTGTTCTATAAATATTATAAAAGTATAACTTAGAATTTTTATTTATAATTCTAGAGTGTTCCAAAATTTGGTAAGTAAGAGCAGATTTTGGGGAGATTAACAGCTTTCATAAGCTTTCCTCCTTCCCCTTTGATGTGAGAATATATTTTTTCTTTTTAAGTAATTTTACATATGAATATAGTTTGTAGCTTTTAAAGAAACTAAACTAAGATAGCTTTACAGCTGATGATGTGGTTTAGAGTCAAAGCCAATTTTTCTTTTTGATAAAAGCATGTTCTCTTAATATAAATATCTACATTTTTATGTGATTTCTATTTTAGATTTAAATTAAATAATAGAGCCATTTTGATTTAGTATCAGAAACTGGTATTTTCCTATAGAACTTTTTCAGTTAATTGTGTCAGAAAGTACATCTGTTTACAGAAAAACAAAAACAGAAACACCAGGAGGCTTAGCATTTGAGATAACATCCCATAATCTTTTCAATATTGTAAACTTTTTTTGTTCTTAGGAGTCCAAGATGTAAGTTCTGATGTAAGTAGTGCATGTTTGACTATGAAGTAACTCATGTTCATCGTGTAGATTTACCTAAAGTCTGTCTAGTACACAGTCTGATCAAGTCCAACCTTTGCAGATTTAGACCAACATCAATTGGTAAATCTTTGGGGAAATTACCTCTATTTCCTATCCAAGTTTTTGCCAGCATGTTATCACATTGATTAGAATTAATCATTTGTAATGTCATGCTTTATACTTGATTTTTAGTGAGAAATTAAAAATATCCTGCTGGATTCATTTAATAAAAATAAGAATATAGTTTTAAAACATAGGCAGATTAGGGTAGTGGGCAGAGAAAAAGGCTAATTACATAAGAACAGGACATTGAGGGTCAATCATTAATAATTTAAGGAGCCTGAAACCTTGTGAGGGCAAAGATGTTTAGAATGAGAGATGTATTAAATGATAGAACAGTTCTGGAAAAGTGAAAAAGGCAAAAGTTAAATCTTGTAGACATAATAAAGACTTTGTCCCATGTAAGCAGAATTACAGAATTTGGTGAGGAAAAACATGGTTGAGGAAGCAGTATATCTTGCCATCATTTAAAATAAAGTCCAGTAGTAAGTATAAGAAAGAAAAGGTTGGATATGTTAAAGCATATTAAAAGATGATGCTTTTAGTTTAATGTGCTCATAGTTGTATGCTTTTGATTGAGGTGTTAGAATCTTTTGATTCTAATTGAGGTGTTAGAATATTTTGATAATAGTTGGCACATATTCAGAAACCAGGTTTTTTCGGATACTGGTTTCAGAAAAATAACTTGATAATTCTGAAAAAAAGTGATTTATTTGGTAAATATATTCAAATCATTTATATATTTTTCTCCATCATTAGGGAATATTTAGCCACTCCTGTCCTGTATTACCATAGAAAATCAAGAATGGACCACATCAGTAAGAAAAGTAGTTGTTGATACAGTTTCTATTAATGCTAGAAACTGTTCATCAATATTGTATTTTCTGGACTCTGAATACCAGGTGTTAGATGCCTTCCAAGAGAAAAGAGAAGGGAACACATGGTAGTCAAACATATTTACTAATTATTAGACATTCCTATTTCAGAAACATTAAAATGTGGAAAGATATAGGAAAACATTTTATATCACACAGTAGTATTTCATGAAATACGATATATCATGCACACATTTATTAGAATTTATTTTGTACCATGCAGTTCACTAGATAATAGGTGTGCAAAGGTGCCAGTCCTCCTATTTTCAGGAAGCTCATATTCTGGGAGGATAGAAGAATATGTAAATGGCTTACTGTGTGTTATGGAGTGATACAAGATACAGAGTTAAAGAGGAAGGCAGGATTAACTCTATGTGGCAGGGAAGCTTATAGAGGTGGTAATTCTTTAGCTCAGTGTTGGATGGTATATGGGAGATTCATGCAGATTTATATTTCAGACAGTGTATTCAGAGCCATGTTAATACATTCTTTGAATGTAGTTCTGAAACTTCAAGCATTTGCAAAACAATTTCCTAGCCATTACTCATTCGATGATGTTTATTACATAGCTACTTCATACTTATTTTAAGTTTTTTGCCATTAATACAGAATGTCTTGGTTAGCTTACCTTTCTTTTTTCCTGCCCCCTTTTCTCCTGCTTTGTTGTCTTAGTTTGTGTTAACTACAAGTGATAGAAAATATTTTCATAGAGCAGGAAGAAGGGAATTCAGTATCTGAGAATTTATTTTAAAATTATTACCTTTTCTTACCTTGTTTCTCATTTTTTTGGCCTGGTACTAGACTTTGAGAAAGACAAGATGAATCTTCCTGCTAGGAAGGAGGATGTAACATTTGCAGATCTGTATGTAACATGCCAGGAACAGGAGGTGCATAGGAATAAGACAGGGTAGCCCATGGCCACATTTGCATTAAATCATTGACTAGAGGTTGGAGAATGGATTTAAAAGCAGCAGCAAGACTAGAGGCAGGGAGCCCAGTTAGTAGACTGCAGTGGTACTGGCCAGATAAGTGACCTAGGATTTGGTGGTAATAGGAGAGCTAAAGGTTTATAGTGCACTTACTATGTACTACATACTCTTCTAAGTGCTTTATGGTAGTAGGTCATTTAATCCTCAAAACACAACCCTGACATAGGCATTATTCCTATTTTGTAGATGAGCAATATGAAACAGCAGTTTCCCCAAAGTAAAATAGAAAGTGACTGAGCCACAGTTTCAACCTTACTACTTTGGCTTCAGGACTTACACTCGTAACCATAAATTTACAAACTATTTATAATGTAAAATCCACAGGACTTGGTGATTAGTAGGATGTGGTGAGTGAAACAGGTTCTTGGCAACTTTCAGCTGAGAGAGAAAGATAGATTATGGTTATTCCACATGTCTACAAGTCTGACATCCCAGGGGGCATGTGGAAACTCAAGTCTATTTGAAAGTTCAGTTGTAAACTTTTAAGAGTAAATTTTCATAGCCCTAGCTTATTGTTTCTCAGATGGCTATGATCTTTTTTTTTCTTCTGAGTTTACCACTAAAAGTATTTTTGAATAGCTCACACATACATGTTTCTTAATTAGTAATCTCAGTGAGTTGAGGAAAATTTGTTCCTCTTTCTTGTGTAGGATGCATGTCAGCTTAGATAATTTTTTCAGGAAGTGACAAGAGGAAATATAAAGTAGTTATACAGTGTGGTTTGAAAAGTACTAGTTTGAAATAGCTTATAAACTTAGACAATATTTTTAAGAGTGTTTTTAAGTCCTGAGTTAGTAAAACAAGGTGTTTGAAACTAAGTAACTTTTCTTTTGTTTCTGAGAATATTCTTTTTTTTTTTTTTTTTTTTTTTTTGTGGTACGCGGGCCTCTCACTGTTGTGGACCGGGGCTTGAACCCATGTCCCCTGCATCGGCAGGCGGACTCCCAACCACTGCGCCACCAGGAAAGTCCTGAGAATATTCTAAAAAGTTTTTTTTTTTAAGTTTTAGACAGATTGTAGATTTTAAGACATATTAGACTGAAGATTTTCTCAATCTTATAGTAAATGAACTTTGGCTAGTGATAATGCAAGCTCTAGATTAGTGGTCTGAATTTAGAAAATATTACTCTTTTTTGTTAGTTTTTAGAACTGTAGTTTAGAAATTTCACTTTATTTTGGGGGCAAAAATTAATAGTTAAAATCTAAGAAATGTATAGTTACTGCTTTAAAAATATTTAATTTTAACAAAATATGAGTCAGCTGTTATATAAGGAAATATTTATAGAATATACATATCAGTCTGATCATGCAAATTTTTCTTCTGTGGTTGTTTGTGGAGTGCCCACCATGTCTTGAGCACAATGCCGGGGATTGGGAACACCAGTGTTCATCCAGTGTAAATCCTCATCCTTTTTACATACCTGGTCTAGGCTTTTTCTTATACTATTTTGCTGTGTGTGTGTGTGTGTGTGTGTGTTAAATGGAGATAGGCTTTCTTGGAACTTGAATTCTGCTGATGATCTCAGCAATTATTATTTTTCTACGTCTGAGAGACACTCATGAGCAGCTGTGCAAAACTAAGCCTAAAGTAGTTAAGCAGCTTTTGGTTTTCAGTATTTTAGTAAGGTTTTCAGGTATAGAGTTCAAGAAGGCATAAATACAGCATGCGTGATATGTGAGCTTTTCTTTATAATGTGACATATAACTGTAATACATAATTTTCTCTCTATACATAATGTAACGATATTCATTACTTTTCATTCTTTATTATCTGTTAAAAAAAAGTCAGATGGGTAATCTCCTTAAGTGTGAAATTTCACTCTTTTCATATATATGTATATGTAAAGTGTAACTGGATATTCCGTTACATTATTATAATGTAACATGTAAATGTAATATATCATTCTCTCTCTGTGTAAAATAATGTAACTGGTCTCCAGTTACATTATATAGAAAGAGTGAAATTTCACAATCAAGGAGTAGATTACATGTTTGACCTTTTTTTTTTTTTTTTTTTTTTTTAACAAATAGTAAAGACTCCAGTTTGATCCAACATGGATTGTATCCCAGCCACCATCCTAACATTCTAAATTACTATGTCTTGAAGTTTGCTCTGACTTTGCACATCACTTCTTCTATAATGAGACTCTTCTTTTTAGTCTGTATTGAATCACCACCCAGTTTAAGGTTGTATACTCCCTTGAACCTGAACTCTCTAATTTCTATTTCATTAGGGGAAATATGTCTTCTTCAAAAGGTTGTTTTGGGTTGGAATATTAATTTCAGGTATTTGAGAATGTAGCTTTTTGTGCTGTCCATTAACAAGATACACTATCATTGTACTGAAAATCCTAACACTTCATCTTCTCTTGCTTATTTAAAATTTAGATTGAATAAGTATCCATTTCCTGTTTTTCTTTCAACTAGATTAAAAGATTCCCAAGGACAGAGTTATTCTCTTGTAGAGCTATATAAAAATAGAACTAAATTGAACACTTTAGGTAGTCAGTGTTTCTTAGTTGCAAGTGTGTAATTGCCTAAAATCTCAAAGGGATTCAGTTTTATAAAAGCATGTTATGTTGAGTTGTTCACTTCTTTACTTTTTGAGATGTAAACTATTACTGTCATTTTAGGAATCTTTACCAGTGTCACCTGTACTTCAAAAACAAGATAAAATGCTAAAACGATGGCAAGATATCAAGCTATGGCCATGCTCTAGACAAGTAACAGTAGTAAAATGAATTGACTGTGGTGTCAACCCAGGCGTGAAGACATTACCCCTAAAAAAGGCATCAGTGAGGTATTGATCTAGAGCTCAGTTCATGCCTACAATTAAAAGGATATAGTAAAAGATTTGTGATACTAGCAATGAAGAGTTTCGACCCTTAGAAGAAAAACATAAAATAGTATGAAATATAGTTTGTATAAATAAATAACGTATAATATCTCCTAAAGTGATAATCTTTTTATAATTATAAATAATTCTATAGATTATTGGGAGGAGCATGGTATTTAAAGTGAAAATATTTTTTTCTTGACATCTCTGAAATGTTTATTTGCAACCCTCGCATCTCAGCTGTATATCCTTCAAGTGACCAGATTGTATCCAGTTTCATATATGGCATGTATAGTTGCCAGTAAATTTTTAAGCCAGACTCTTTGTTTTGCCTTTTATATAAGTATGGTAAATCCTTAGTTTTTACTTTTGTAGGGTGACTAAAACACTTCAGATTCACTAGTGTGTTTCCTGTAAGAAATGTAATTAGCTGTTTCTAAGCTTTAAAAATTCCGTTAATAGGGATTAAATACTATGATATTTCTGAATTTTCAGTGGTAATAAGTTAGGCTGAGTTATGATTACTACTTGAATTTTCTCTGGCTCATCTCTGGCATTAAGTATAAAATAGGCTTTGAAGATAAATATAATTTTTCTGTAATGTTAAGTAAATTGATTTATCCTAATTTTATCTTAATTAACCCCTAAATTTAATAGTCAAAAAGTTCCTTTGACTTCTTGCTTACAGTTGTCGGTAATTATTATTAATCCAATTACTAGTTTGTGATTAAGTGCTCCCTACTGTATGCTTGCCTTGCTTTCACCTAGAATCTAGGGCCATTACTTTCTGTAACCATTTCAGTGAGCTGCCATAGTTTTCAGTCTGTATTGTCACCTGATCCAAGCATGCGCCAAAACATCCACTGTTTCTGGCTCTTGTCTGCTGAATCTGCTTTGCAAAACCTTTCGTTCTTTGAGCTTTTGCTTTAGCCAAAAACCAAATTTAAGAAATTCTTCGGAGTGTGGACATATGCCATTTGCTTCGTTAGCCCCCCTGTTATGTAACTCTTTAGCTTTTATTAAGCTTGTAAATACTTTATTAAGTACAACAGTGGCATCCCCGTGTGTAATTGTGTGGCTCATGTGTCAAAATAAAGGCTGCTTGTGAACTTGTCGGAAGAGAATGAATGCTCTACTTGCGCTGCATTCAGCATTTTTTCTTGTTTGTTTGTTTGTTTTTTAAAATCAGCCACTTATTCTTTCATAGTGTTTGGTTTAATTATCTGATTATTTTATGTATTATACCAAGGTAAGTTTGATGTAAAAAAACTTTGTATTCTGTGTGGTTACATGTATCTCATAGTAATTATTATTACATATTTTTCCATTTAGGCATGCTGGCCTTTCTAAATAAATAGATCTTGAACTTAAAATAAGTAACTTCCTCCATTTTTCATTAATTTAAACGACAATATTGTGGATTACTTCCTGTAAAATTCCTTTTTAAAACAGAAAAGCTACCATGTATTACTTGCAGCAAGATGTAGGCAAACCTAATGTGAGAAACCTAAAAATGTAGTATACGATTATTTGGTTTAGCAAGTAATATTGTAAACTTCTGGAACGATTTAAAAAGTAAATAGCATGTTCTATTAAATTTTAGAAAGATTAGGCTTTTTATTTTACATAGTTTTTCAGGAAAATAATTATTTTCTAAACTGAGATATATTTCTCTTATTTGTGATATCTATTTTCAAAGAATCATAAGTACTTTGATAGATTGAGCAACTACTTGAATAATAGTTCATCTTATGATATAAAATTTCCCTATTAGGAAAGGATGATGTTAAATAGATATCCAAATTGGTCTGAAAACATGTATGTCCTAAAAAGAATGGATTTGAAAGTGTATTTGTGCTGTTGACGTCTACATGTCAGTTAGGAATATGAAGAATTTCTTTAACATAGTAGTGTATGTGCAAAATAGGGCCACCTAATTGTCTCACACACTTCTTAATTCATAATATTGATTGCTAACACCATATGGTAGTATTTTCTGTTTCTTTTCCTTCCTTATTTTATTTCGTACTCTGGTCTTTTCCTGAGTTTCCTGGAGTTTGCATTTCTTTCTTTTCTTCTGAAAGAAAGTTTTAGGGTAGCTCTGTATTGGATCCAAAACTTTAAATCAAGAACTGGCTGGCATCATTTGTAGTTCTGGCTTTTATCTCCCTCATTTCTCCCCTTTGCTGATCTCCTCCCTGTGGAGGAGATCATAGGAATGTGAGCTATACGAAGCCTTTTAACCTTTCTTTACTTTGCTGTCTTCAGTATTTCTCTAGTGAGTAGGATTCTACTTATTCTACTTAGTTTGAAAAATGTATTTGAAAACTGCATAAGTACTGAAATTCAAAAAAGAAGGCTTTTGGATTGTTTGATTTTCAGTCTTAATAGTTTCTTTTATGTGAAAAATTTACAGTAAGAACTTAGAATATTATTTAGAGTTGTTTTTTCTATTCCAAGTTGTTCCCAAACGGAATTGCCACAAAAAGAAACAAATTAGGATATGCTGATTATAGACCGTTTCTGTTTTTAACGTCTTTGCACTTAAAAAGTTACTATATATGCAGCTGCTGTTTGCCAGTAGTTTGCAGCTAAATGCAAGTGATTAAGAAGTATGTGTGACAGATGCTCCATCTATAATGCTCCATTACAAGCAATATTGGACTCCTGTATGGTAATAAAATGCAATTCTGTGATTCTAAAGCATTTTCTTAATGACAGAGCCATTTATGGAGTTATAGTGTTTATTTGAAATTTGTCCTTATATACATTAACCAGATTCTTTGTATTAATCTTTTAAATGTATTTGCTTTCCTTATTTTGCATTGGCCAGGCCCTTTATTTCTTGCCACTTTGCTTCAGGACCCACATCTCTTTAGAAGAATGGCTACAGATGGCTTTCTGCTTTTTAACATTGACAAATCTTTGCCTTGGAAAAAACCCAGAATATAGCGCATTATAAAAAATAGGTACCAGGAAGTGAAATCAGAATTTAAGTTAAATTTATGGATATGACTCATAAATGTATCCACTCAGTGAGGTGAGACATAGGATGTCCTTTTAGGTTAAGATTGGAATCTGGAAACTCTGGGTCTACCTTTCAAGTTGTATCAAATAAAATACATCCCTAAAGATGTCCCTTAAAGTAATAAAGCAAATAGAACTACGTGGTTTATTTTCTAGCAATCGAGTTTAAAAGGTTAAACTTTTTGAGAAGTAGCATTAAATTAAAATGTTAATAAGTTTTTTGAGAAGTAGCATTTTAAAGATGTGAAGTTTTAAAAACTGTTGTAGAATAGTACTTCTTTGCCTTCCAAAGTATGCTTATTTTAAACATTTCTTGTTCAAATAGACAACGTGCTATTGAGTAGTGAACTGATTTAAAATTTATTTTTCAGATGAACCAGAAACTCGAGATGCGTGGTGGGCAGAAATCAGACAAGAAATAAAATCACATGCCAAAGCATTAGGCTGTCATGCTGTAGTGGGCTACAGTGAATCAACTAGCATCTGGTAAATGAAAACAACTTGATTTTCTAGATGCTGTCAGTTACAGATTGTCAAGGGGGAAAGCTTTATGCAGATACAGGGAAAAGAAAAATAGTGGAGTGGTCCAGGAGCACGGGCTTTTTTAGAGTACATCACACAGAGGTTCATACGCCATTTTTGCTACTTAATTAATGTGAAACTTTGGGAAAGTTACTCTCCTCCTGTGAGCCTCAGTTTGTACACTGAAGTGGAGATAATAACTGCCTATCAGTTAAGGTTATTGAGGGATTAAGTGAGAATATAATACTGGCACATAGCAAGTATTAACTCTAGGTCTACTTTATTCTAGTTCGTGGCTCCACTAACTCCTTCCTCTGGGATTTTGGAACCCTTGATCTATTGTAAATGAACTTGCCATGTGTCTTTAAAGTTCATTGTAAACTCTTTCTGCCTTCTTTTACTAACTGTAACTTAACTTTCTCCTGCCAACAAATCATCCCTTCTAACTCTACCCAGTTAGGAAGGGACTTCCATATTCTTAGTTCTCACTCCACGTTTCTCCTGCCTTTCATTTGGGCAGGCTCTCCTCCCTAAAGTCCATGCCATTCCACAGTTCAGAATTTTCTACCTCCAAAACTTTCTTCTGCCTTGTTCATTACTGCTTGGCCCATCTCCTCCAGTTAAACAAGGTTATCTCCCTTCTAACAGCCTGGCATTGTACTTTCTCATTCTCAAATCCTCTATCCTCACGTGACTTTCAGCCTTACTTTGGACCTCATTGTCGCTTGAAACTGCTTCTCTTTAAAAATTTGAAACCATAAAATTTCCCTCTTGGATCACAACTTAATATTTTTCCACCCAAATATTTTCCCACGGATCCCATTTGCTCATTTACACCTAGCTTGTTTTGACCCTTATCCTAACCAAGAGTTTTCCCAGTTCCTTACATAGGTTCTTACTTTACTTGCTATCTGCCATCCTTGAACCCCTACTTTCCACTCGTTCAGAAGTTTGTAGTGGATATCATCTAGAAACTTTTTGACCTTCTGCTGTCTTATTTTTCCACCTTGTGTTGGATAATTCTTACTGCCAGCTATTACATGGATAACTCTCTTGTGGTGGTGGTGGTCATTTTTGTTGGAGAAAAAATGATTAGACTGTAGTAAATGAGGATGTCACAGAGCCATGCTGTTTCATTTTCTGAGGACCCTTTCTTTTCCTTTGCAGACCACGTATTATACCCTTGAACTGCTGTATTCCCATAGTAGCTGTTCTACTTCTGTTAAACTGCTAACTTTGTTATGCTTATCCTGCCTTACTCCCCAGGAGGTAGTCTTGCTTATTCATGGATTTCATGTCATGCACTCTCCGGTCATAGGGATATGGTTTTAAAAGACATAGTTCTTGCCATCAGATTCACATTCTCCTGGAGAATTATGACAAGTATAATATGTTTTATGATAGAGATATCCTAGGATGCTTTAGGATCTCAGAAGGCTGGAGGTTAGAAGTAGGATTGGAAGAAAGTGTTAATGAAGTAACTGAAGCTTGAACTGAATCTTGGGAGATGAGCATGAGTTATATCAATGAAGAGAAAAGGCATAGGGAGGGTTTTCAAGGCGAAAAGACTAGCATGTGGAGAAGGCCGGAGGTGTAGATCAGTGGCTGGAGATAAATCACAGTTGCAGGAGTCTATAGAAATGAGGTCAATTAATTTACTTAGAAGTTTGCATTTACCTGATACAAACTTCTCCTTTCCCTCTAGACCTCAAAATATCTTTGTCTTTAATCCTGTCTTTACTAGTTTTTTCTGTTCTAACCCGTCCTACTTACTATTATTGGATTCAGTTCCCTGAAACACATACCTTGAAATGCGTGCCTGCTCTTGTAGCTCCTTGATTTGGCGCCTTCTGTGGCTCCCCGTTACTTTTTCTGACATTCTCAGTGCCCACTTAAACATTGTAAGCCTGGCCTCTTACAGATCAAGTGACCATTTCTTTTATATCCTTTCTTCTGGTCCATTTACTCTTTGTTTCCAGCATTTCGTCCCTAGGCTGCTACTTTTCTCATTAGCTTTGGGTGATCTCATTCCAGAATTATGTTGACTGTTTAATTTTTTGGCTTTAAAGCTGGGTGGTATGTAATCAAGAGTTTCAAAGAATTCTTTTGAAAATCAGTTTTTATCATACATATAATGATGTAGCATAAGCTCTGTTTATTTTGTATGTTATTTGTTTCAGATATCTTTTTATTAAGTTTGAATTAAGCTATAACAATATAGATATTTACATAGTTGTGCTTTTAGAATAATTTTAATAAAATTCAATATACATTAAAGAGTATTTTAATACAGTTTGATGGGTTATTGCTGGATTCAGCAATATAGTTTATTACCACCTTTATTTTGAAACATTCCAGTCTTTATCAGCTTTACCATATTTTAAAGTAATCACACTGCTATATTTAAAATAAAATTCCTTTCCATGGAAAAATAAAAAACAAACAAAATAAAGGAATCAATTGTCATTAATATTATGCTTTATCTTTTACAATTTTTAAATAAGAAAGAATTCTTATCCTTTCCATTTTAACAATATTACCTCTGTTTTCTATTCTAGGTTTAGGAGGTAATCCTGTGATATTAATATTTAGTAGAGTCTAACTTTAAATTTAAATTGTCACCCTTGTAATCACTTTGATATTTAACTTTTTCCAAAGTTAGATTCCCTGAAAATGTTAACTTGTTTATGTTTTTTTCTTTTGTAGTGAAGAGGTCTGTATTTTATCTGCATCCGGCACAGCAGCTGTACTGAACCCTAGATTTCTGCAGGATGGCACCGTGGAGGGCTGTTTGGAACAGAGGTTGTCATGACAGCCTGGTTTATTTTCCTTAAGGGCAGAGAAGGGAGAGGTTGACTTTCTTCCTCTCAGAGCTGGGCTAGTCCTTCTCTATGAGGGTGGGTTATAGCCGTGCAATTTTGAAATCAGGACCAGGCACTTTACTGATTTTTACTTAATCCATAGCAACAAAGAAGTGTTGGGCTCTGCACTGTATGACACATCATTATTTCTAATATTGTGATAATGACACATATGATTACCAATTGAAGGATTTCAAGTATACATTTTTTTGTTTGCTATAGTGTAGAAATAATTTATTTTATTTGAGTTTTCTCTTCCTTTCCTTTTCCTTTCTCTAACCTCCAAAACAGGAAAAGGTCATGAAACAATTTTCATAAAATTCTTAATTTACAAAACAAACAAAACACTATGTTATCCGAAAATTATGTATAAAAGCTTCAATTATGTTATAAAAGCTTCATGAAATATAACTAATATATGTGGAAAAGAAAGTAAAAATGATAGCATTAGATAAAATGAGATTACTTTTTGGTTTATTTGATTATTGGTCTCTTTAATGTTAGCTTCCATAAACGTCATAAGAACGATGAAGTTATCAAATATATATACAAAAAGCTATTAGTTTGGTACCAGAGTTTGCCCAAATAATATAAATTTTAAATACCCCTTTCCCTACACTATGCATATTTATTTTCCCCTAGTATTAATGTATTAGTGTATATTAAGGAAGAAAACAAAAAACATTCTGTATATGATCAAATTTAGTATAAATTTGCAAGTCTCTGTGTAGCAAAGAAAGATATGCTAGCTCTGGTAGGCACACAGAAGACCTTGGCAGTTTCTTCTTTTGTTAGTATTAAAAATGGGTTTTGACCATAATATATTTCTGAGCATTAAAAGTCATGGTAAATAGGAAAGTGGAGGTGGGACATTGTGAAGTATATTGAACAATTGGAATATTCCTTTGAGAAAACTGACTTTGCCAGTGAGTTGTCCCAGTCCTGTCATATAGTTCTCACCCGTGTCAATAGATTCCATTCTTCACTAGATAGAAGCCTAATTAAACAAACAACCTTTCCCATCCAGCTTGGTGGTTTCAGTATTGTGGCTTGGATGGACACAGTGAGCTCTCTCAAATGGCAGTCTGATGCAACAGATAACCATCCCTACTTGTAAAAGAGGAAAATGTCTTTTTCTTTCTGCTGTGAAATTATTAGTGCTTACTAGAGAAAATTTGAAAAATTTAGGAGAGTAGAAGGAAGAAAAAAATTCCCTAGGGTATGAGTATTCATAGATAATACCTTTTGTACATTTCATATTTCAAATGCTTTCATAAATTTTAGCACTTTTATTTTTTATGCCTTATGATGTTACACCACTTATCTTCAAATTTCTGTGAGGTGTTTTAGTTAAAAATTGCCCGTTTTCATTCTGTGTCCCCTTGTAACACATGGGCTTTGGATTCAAACAAACTGGCATAAAAATCTGAGGTCTGCTACTTAGTACTTCGTGTGACTGAGTAAGTTACTTAATATCTCAGCTTGGTTTCAGGCCAAGTGGAACTAGTTTTTGTTGCTCTCTGTTGGGTGTTATATTACAGGGGGTGAGTATTTAGCTATAGTTTTCTTACTTAATCTTCAAAAAAAACAAAAAAGACCCTTTCTAGGTAGATATTGTTGTTGCACTTTTATAGAGGAGGCTCTGAGAGGTTAAATGACTTGCTCAGAGTCACACGGCTCTGCCCAGAGCTCTCTGATTCCCCTGTTACTTCTGATAGGCGAGAATGCCATCTCAACAGTAAAAGAATAATATCTGGGAGAAACTTAATTTGATTTAGAGGGTTATTGTGAAAATTCAGTGAAATAATTAGTACAAAGAATCTACAGAAAGCCTGACTCCTGGTAGGTGTTGTATGAGTTTTCTTTTCCCTTTTTAATGTGTCTACTTGCCAAATTTCAACTTTTAAAGGGTTGCTTTAGATGAAAGGGATTTGAGGACCCACATCTTACCAGAGCCATAGAAGATATGGCTGTGTGAAAGCTGGGATTTCTCCATGGAGCTTCCCTCTGTTTCCCTTGCTGTTCTCCTCATTTCCTCATATTTAATGACTGAATATATAATCATTCTAAAATGATTTCATAAACAGCACAGTACAACAGACATTTTACAATGAATGGGGAGGTTGTGGGTTGTTCATTTGTGCTTTATGTATGATGGATATTCATTTCTGAAACACAGGTGTTTTGGTTTCGCAGAAATGCTAAAACAGACATCATAAATTAGAAACTTTAGAGTATGCCTAGCTTTAACTTACATTATTTCCTCTTAAATAGATTTGTTTTTAACCATAGATTTTTTTTCAAATTGTTAGGTTGGTTAAAAAGTTTTCTTAGGAATTATTTTGTGATTTTATTTGTGTTATCTTTGTCACACAGTAGAAAAACGTCATGCTTATTGTCTAGCCATTTGTTTTTATGTTGTATCCCAAAGGAAAAACCATTGGAATGATAGTGGTTTTTGTCAGGTGATAAGTCATCAAACATAAGAATTGATGCAAAATGACTCTACTTGTATAAGCCTCTTCTTTCATAGCACAGTGCATGGTTCTGATTTCCTGGTCATTTCTTATCAGTCATAGTGGTACTTACTATGGTTGAACTTGTGGTGTAGTTTGTATACAAGTATTGGATATGTAATATATGTTTTTGAAAAAATGCATAGAATTTTCAAGAATACCTTTTTTTTTTTCCCTTAATGTATTCTTAATAGGCTAGAAGAAAATTTGCCTGCAGGCTGTGGATTTTGCCATATACCATATGATGAACTGAATATGCCATTTCCAGCTCATCTCACATATTGCTATAACTGCAGGAAACAAAAAGTTCCTGATGTTCTCTTTACAACTATAGACCTCCCAGTGGATGCAGCAGTTATTGGAAAAGGTTGTCTCATTCAAGCAAGGTATGTTTGTGAAGACGGTATTTGGCGTCCTTGAAGGAGTATAGGGTATGGAGTCAAATAGACGTATTTTCAAATATCTGCTCCTTCCTACCTGTGTGATCCTGGGTGGGCTTGGCAATTCTATCTGAACCTCTTATTTTACTGTATGGAAAATATGGAGGAAAAATATCCTGTTTATGAAACTCACATAAGTTTGTATGCAAAAGCAGTTTTTTTGTTGTTGTTGTTTGGGTTTTTTTTTTTGTGGTACGTGGGCCTCTCACTGTTGTGGCCTCTCCCGTTGTGGAGCACAGGCTCCGGACGTGCAGGCTCAGCGGCCATGGCTCACGGGCCCAGCCGCTCCGCGGCATGTGGGATCTTCCCAGACCAGGGAACGAACCCTGTCCCCTGCATTGGCAGGCATACTCTCAACCACTGCGCCACCAGGGAAGCCCCAAAAGCAATTTTAAACAGTGAAATTCTGTACAAGTGTGTATTATTATGAGGATTATTAATAAACCTGTTGCAGGCTGGGAGTGTGACTCAGTATGCTTTAATGACATTAAATATCTAATACATTGTGGAAATTGACTTTTTCGTCTTTTTAAGAACAGTGCTCTGTGGTGTTTCCTTTACAACTTCAGTTAGCTGTTAAGAGTTCCTTTTAAAGTGTACTGGAATAGGAAATGCTAAATTGTGGTTGGCACACAGGAAACAGCTGCAGCTATCTATGTCACCAACAACTGCCAGGCTACCAAATCCATTGAGCATTTCTGTCCTCATTTTACTTAACATCTCAGCAATAATCACACACTTGATCATTTTCTCCTTCTTGAAACTTTTGACTTGACAGTGCCACACCTCCTCCTTTTTCCTACCTTTATGTATAGTCTTCAGTTTCCTTGTTGATTCCTCCTCATTTCTTGTTCCCTGAGAGCCGTGAGTTTGGACCCCCTTTCAAAGCTCTCTCCCTAGTTGAACTCATCAACTCCTATAGGTCTGTATGCTGTCTGTAAGTCTAGGACTCCAAAATTTATAGCTCTAGTCCAGAACTTTCTTCTGAGTTTCAGACCCATATACTTTCCTGTCTGCTTTACACATCATTTTCTTAGGCTTCTCATACTTGTTCCAAGTTGAACTGCTGATTTTCTCCATTTCTTTCATATTGGTCTTTTCTGTTTTAATAAGTGATACTTGCTCTGTCTAGTTCTTTCTTCCAGATATGGTATTCTACTCCCCATATCAAAGTTATTACAAAGGCATGTTACATCTTCTTCTAAAGTATGTTTCTAATCCATTTACTTTTGCTTTCATTCCCTGTTGCCTCTTAGACCTTCCATTTAGGATTGTTTTTCTTTTGCTTGAGTTATCTCCTTGAGTATTTTTTTTGGTGGATCTGCTGGTGGTGAACTGTCTATTTTTACTTGTCTGAAAATGAGTCTATTTTATCTTTAAAAGATATTTTGGGCTGGCAGTTATTTTCTTTAAGCACACTGAAGATACCCTTCCACTGCCTTCTGGCTTTCATTGCGACTGTTGAGAAATAACCTATTAGGCAAAATGTTGTTCCTTTGAACTTTGTCTATTTTTTCCCCTCAGGCTGTGTGTGAGCTATTTTATTTGTCTTTGGTTTTATGCAGTTTCCCTATGAAGTGTTAGGTATGGAGTTTTCTTTATCCTAATTGTTATATCTTGGGCTTCTTGAATCTGTAGATTGGTGTCTTTCATGAATTTAAAAAAAAATTTAGATTAGTTCTGTGTTTCATCTGTTCTCTCTTCTTCATACTCCAATTAAATTATGTTAGACCTTTTCACTGCCTCCTCTTTGTTATTTTCTTGTCTTATGTTTTTTAATCTTTTTGTTTCTTTATGTTATATTTTGGATATTTTCTTATTTATCTTTCAATTCTTTAATTTTCTCTTCAGCTGTCTTTAATATGCTATTACACCTAATAGGGTTTTAAAATTTTTGATCATCTATTTTTATTCCCAGAAGTTTTATTTTGTTCTTTTTCAAATATATCATATACTATAGTCTATGATTGATTCTGTAACTGATGATTTTAATATCTAAAATCTTTTTTTTCTGTTGTTTCTGCTGGCTATTGTTCATTGTCTTTTACTTGCTTTGACTCACAGAAAGTTGCAAAAATTGTATAGAGTCCTGTGTAACCTTCAGTGAGCTTCCCCCATTGGTGACATCTCATACAGCTGTAGTATAGTATCAGCTAGGAAATTGACATTGTTATAATACTGTTAACTATGCTACAGACCTTATTCAGTTTTACACTTTTTAAAACTTGCATTCATTTATGTATTTGTGTGTGTGTGTGTGTGTGTGTATATATATATATATATATATATATATATATATATATATATATATATATATATATATAGGTCTGTGCAGTTTTATCCCATGAATAGATTTGTGTAAACCACCACCGCAGTCAAGATACAGAACTGTCCCACCACCACAAAAGAATTTCTTTATGCTACCTCCTTATGTTTGTACCCTGCATTGCTCCTTGCCCTGGTCCTGTGATGTTTTTAGGAAGATTTTTAAATATATAGTTTATTCAGGTTTTTTTTTTCTGTTTTAGGTAAGAGGGGATTAGTCTTCATCAGCAGTTCTCAGAGTGTGGTACCTAGACCAACAGCATCACCATCTTTGGGGGACTGTATAGAAATGCAAATTCTCAGGTCACATGCCAGACCTGTTGAATCGGAAACTCTGGGGATGGTAATTGTTTTTTTAACAAGCCCTCCAGGTGGTTCTGATGCAAGGCAGAGTTTGAGAACTATTGGCCTAAATAGCCTGGCTTGCCAGTTTGGGGAAATTTCCTTCATCTTCACAGCTACCTTTTTTAGTCCAAGCTCTCATTGTCTCTTACCTAAATTTAAGCCTCTTGTCTGCCATCCCCACATCGGTTCTCTTATCTTTACTCCATTCTCTGTGTAGCAGTATAAACGATGTCCTAGAATATACTTTGGGTCGTGTTACTACGTAAAACCTATGTGGGGGTTCCCAATGCTGGCAGAATAAAATCAGACTCCTCACCATGACCTGAAGCCCCTAACATGCTCATGCCCATGATTCACTGCACCCTCATCTGTGCTACCCTCACCCTTGCTCACTTCACTTGGCCTACACTGGTCTTCTTTTGTTTCTTCTAATATGCCAGCTCCATTCCGTCATTGTCTTTTTCCAGCGTTCCCAATTCCATTGTGCTTTTAAGATCCCAGCCAGTTCAGGTGTCATCTCTGCTGTGAGGCCTTATGTCGAGTTATTCTCACTTTTCTTCACCTGGTTTATTTTCTGCACAGACTGGATTCTTTTTTTTTTTTTTTTTTTTTTTTTTTTTGCGGTATGCGGGCCTCTCACTGTTGTGGCCTCTCCCGTTGCAGAGCACAGGCTCAGCAGCTCAGCAGCCATGGCTCACAGACCTAGCCCCTCTGTGGTATGTGGGATCTTCCTGTGTCCCCTGCATCGGCAGGCAGACTCTCAACCACTGCGCCACCAGGGAAGCCCCAGACTGGATTCTTAAGCATTATCTGTGGTTGCTTTGTTTCTTTGTTTATTCCTACTCCCCTCCCCTCTGCCCCCACTGGAATATAAGCATGAACAGGGACTTAGTTTTATTCATTGATCAGAGCTCACCACCTAGAACAGTGCCTGGCACATGGTGTATACTCAAGTAGGCTTTGTATTCTTCTAATGAGTAAATTAAGTTTTTTCCTTTGCTATCCACCCATTATATGATCACAGGGAGTTATGAAACCTAAGATGCAAAATTATATTCTCTAGTGATTTTGATCAGTATTTCATTTCTAGAGATTTTGAGATTTTTTTTTCCTTTTTATTCAAATAGGACTTTTAGCAAAAGTATATGCAGTGAAAAAAATGGCAGGAAAGATTATTGTTAAAACTTAAGAAGGCTGTTTGAAACAAGTAAATGTTTTATCAAGCACACTTTTAGAAACTTTTAAAAAATTGGACATTTCTTAAGATTGTACCAAGAACACTCTCCACTGACTAAATTATTTTCCTTGACAGGTTGTGTCGCTTAAAAAAGAAGGCACAAGCAGAAGCAAATGCCACAGCTATCAGTAATCTGTTGCCATTTATGGAATATGAAGTGCATACTCAGCTAATGAATAAACTAAAACTCAAAGGAATGAATGCTTTATTTGGACTGAGAATTCAGATCTCAGTGGGTGAAAATATGTTGATGGGCTTAGCGGTGAGTTTTGATGTTTTGGTTTTGTTTTGTGATTCCTGTAGCTGTAGATTCTGTTTTATGTGATTCAAAGAGTCTCCTAAAAAGACTTATCTAAAGATCTGGCATTAAGGCTTTTAAGACTTTAGGGACATTATAAGAAGTAAAAAAAAATATCTAGTGATAGGCTTTCAAATGTTTTTATAAGATTATTATTTGAAATTAAATTAATAAACTATTATATAAATTTATTTATATTTATACTATTATTATATTTTTGTATTCTGATCATAATTCCTATGGTCACATTTCTAAGAATTGCCATGTTTAGCTTGTTTGTAAGTTGGCCACCACCGTTCTGGACTTTATTATTGTTTGTACATTGCTAAAACACGGTTTCTCCTTCTTGGCACTGTTGACATTTGGGGCTGGATAACTCTGTTATATGGAGCTGTCTTGTTCATTGTAGGATGTTTAGCAGCATCCCTGGCCTCTGTCCACTAGATGCTAACAGCTTCCCTGCAGTGTGACAACCAAAACTGTCCCCAGACGTTACCAGATGTCCTTTGGGGGACAAAATCACTCCTGAGTGGGGAGGACCACTGTGCTAAAAGAATCTTTAGTTTTTTGTTTTTGTTTTTTTTTGTGTGGTACGCGGGCCTCTCACTGTTGTGGCCTCTCCCGTTGCGGAGCACAGGCTCCGGATGCGCAGGCTCAGCGGCCATGGCTCACGGGCCCAGCCGCTCCGCGGCACGTGGGATCCTCCCGGACCAGGGCACAAACCCGTGTCCCCTGCATCGGCAGGTGGATTCCCAACCACTGCGCCACCAGGGAAGCCCGAATCTTTAGTTTTAATGGAGAAAATCAATACATGAGAGACATGTGCACCAGTGCTTAGCAGTGGAATGTGCAATAAAATACGTGTGTTTCTGAAGTGCTAATAAATTGTGAGGCATTGAAAGCTAAGATAAAGATCTTAGCTTCATGTTCACCTTGGCTTATTAGAAAATAAGTTCTGACTAGAAAGTTATCAGTGGGGAAAGTGAGAACTGCCTTTTTAAGTAGCCTGAGACCCAGAGAACTAGATACCTGCAAAATATTTATGGAAATTCTCCCATATTCTCCACACTTTGCCAGCCAGAATTTTTGTCTATGTCACCAGTACTTTTCAAATTGGAATTCTCTGTCATCTTTCTGAGACATGCATAGAAATTTAATTTTAAGAAATTTATGGCGGACTTCCGGGGTGCTTCAGTGGGTAAGACTCCGCACTCCCAATGCACGGGGCCCAGGTTTGATCCCTGGTTGGGGAACTAGATCCCATGTGCCACACTAAGATGTCAGCATGCCGCAACGAAGACTCAACTGCAGCCAAAATAAATAAATAAATAAAAGAAATTTATGGAATTTGGTTTCTTTTTCTCAGTATGCATTTGTAGATAAAATACTAAATTGTTTCCTGCTTCACCTGTTCTTTCTATAAAGGCAAATATGCAAATTTCTGTATGTAGGGGATAATTGTGTGTTGATGATTAATTAGGAAATCTCACTTTTTTAACAAGAGGAATTTGCAGTGATTAATAAAGGTAATATGATTCATATTAAAATACTTGATATTTAGATTAACTTGGGGAAAAGAGTGTTCTTTATAATTCATCCATCTAAAAACTCACAAGCTTAGCGAGGGCATAACATAAATGTGTAGTCAGGCTGAATACAGAACTGTAGTTATTGGTGTGTGTCTTGGGAACTAAGCTTGGTTTAGATTCAGAAGTTTAAAGAACATTGTGCCAATTGTAGCAAACACTTTTGATGGTTGAGCCCCAGGAAACTAGTTTGTGACCCTGGTATAATTCTTCAATGCCTGCCTCAAATACCGCCTTTTTTGATTCTTACTAATCTTTTCTTCTTGATCACTAGTGACACTCATTATAACTGTTTGAGCTTTTGATCTTTGTGCTGTTTTAGCCTGTGCAGTTAAATCTCAGGGTCCCAAGAGTAGCCTCCATGATAGCTAATCTCTGACGAGTGCCTCCTGCGTGTCCGGCACTGGGCTGCTCCAGAAAGAATGTAATATTATCTTCACTTTATAAGACGAGGAAACGGATGCTGTGATAGGTTGAGACTTGTCCAGAGTGATATGGTTATATGTACCGGAACTCAGTTTCAAACCCAGGCCTGTCTAATTCCGGAGTTTGTGTTCTCAGCCATCCTGGGCTGTTGCCTCATTAGTGAATGCAGTTAAGAAAGTGTTAAGAGATGGGGCCCTATGGCGCAGAAGGCGTTCTGAGCTTGAGCATCAGAGACTGGGTGGTGAGTGCAGTCATGGACACATGAACAACCCGGGAGAAAGAGCTTCTGGGGATCAATTTCATCTGCTGCACAGACTTCATCATAGAGTACTATACCCTTTCTAGGAAAGACTTTTACAAAATTGGCAACTGTGTAATAACAATAACAACAACAACTCTTACAATTCAAAATATGCAAATATCCAGAGTTAAAAGAATTCTTTTCTCCATTCCACTCCTTTGATGTTAACAATTTGATGTTTGTACTTTTATACATTTTTTTTTTGCTTTGCTTTACTTACAGAAGCATATTTAAACATAAATGCACATAGGTGTGTGTGTGCATGTGTGTGTTTTATCTTGTTTTGTATTTCCCCTAATAATTTTTCAGTACTAATGGCATGTAGTACTGTTACAAAGTCACAGTTTAGTAGTAATTTAATTAAATATTTAAAATAAGTCTGTATCAAGTTTTCTCTCTTGGTGATTATGGAGGCAGGATGGTATAGTGGAAAGTTCTTGGTATTTGGAGTCGGAAACAGATTCAAGTCTCTTCCCCACATTTATTGACAGTGTGATCTTGAGTAAGTTTCCTATCCTTTCTGAACTGTTTCTTTACTTGCTTTGCATGTTTCCCTTTTACTTTTGCCACTTGAAATGTAAACTCCTCATTCATGAAAAATTTTCTTTTTAGCAACTTTCAGTCATATTTTTATAAGCTGTTTTTTCAGTGCAGTTTTTTACAATCATAACAAAAAACTTTAAAGTCCAGTTGGGTGTGCAGTGAAAAGTCAATCATCCTTTCACTGCTGTCCCCGACCTACCCAGAGTTCTTGCTGGAAGTAATCAACCCGTTACCAGTTCTGATTTTCTGTGCCCTTCCACGTATGTCCTATGCAAGCACTGGTGCTAATTATCTTTTTCCTTCAGGGCAGGGACCACATTCCTGAATATGAAAACTTAAGGACTATTATTCTTTAGATAATTTTTTCTGATTCTTTCCCCATTCTTTTTACCAGTCAGCCACAGGTGTGTATTTAGCAGCTTTACCAACGCCTGGTGGTATTCAGATTGCTGGGAAGACTCCTAATGATGGCTCGTATGAGCAGCATATATCACATATGCAGAAGAAGATAAATGACACGATTGCTAAGAATAAAGAATTATATGAAATCAATCCTCCGGTAAGTGAAAGAAATCTCCACTGTGAATATATAGGTTGCTATTTAGATTTTAGTATATTTTTAGGTTCTCTTAAAGATTCTTCTGCCACTCATCTAGATTTGCTCTCCTCATTGCTCATTCTTCTCACCTCCCCTTACATCCGTGCTCAAATGTCTTATTGTTTAGGGAGGCTGACTTTGACCACCCTATTTAAAAAATTAACTCTCCTCTCAATTTTTGGTACTTCCTATCCAACTTCTGTGTTTATTATTTTCTGTTTCTCTTACCTCTGTGTGTCTTTTGTATGTGAAATACGTTTTTGATTTTTGTCTGTTGCTTGATACTCCCAATAGCATGAAGCTCCATCAGGGCTGTATTCCTAATGGCTAAACCAGTTCCTTCTGGTAGTAGCCACCTGATAAATACTTGTTGAATGACTAAAGAAATGGCTTAAATGTTCTTTTTTAGTAAAAAGAAAGATTGCTTATCTGTGGTAAAAATGTTCAAGAATATAGAGTCTTTTCTTTCTCATTTTGTAGTCACTGTAATAGGTACCCTGTCAGATTTATCTAGGGCAGGTTAATGTGGAGTGTAAGTAAGATAAAGGGATGCGAAGGTGCTGCAGAGGTAGCTGTGTTATGAAACTGTGTGGTTGCAGTCGTCTTATGCAAGGTATGTCCTAGCAATGAACATTGAAAACATTTTTGAAAAAACTTTTTAAAAATAATCCTTTTTTTTTTTTTAAGATAGTTCTGTTACACCAACAACAGGCTGTGTCTTTTACATTTGTGCTTACATACCCACATTCTCTTGATATTCCTTGTGGCCAGCAGATATTTAGAACCTCTGATTAGCTGTGATCTTTTTTTTTTTTTTTTTTTTTTTTTTTGTGGTACGCGGGCCTCTCACTGTTGTGGCCTCTCCCGTTGCGGAGCACGGGCTCCGGACGCGCAGGCTCAGCGGCCATGGCTCACGGGCCCAGCCGCTCCGCGGCGGCATGTGGGATCTTCCCGGACCGGGGCACGAACCCGCGTCCCCTGCATTGGCAGGCGGACTCTCAACCACTGCGCCACCAGGGAAGCCCAGCTGTGATCTTTGGCTAAAAAATGGGTGAAAGTTTACTAACCCATATAAGATTGTAGCCTACACTGACCTCAAAAAGATAATTATTGTAACTATCAAAGTTTATTTAGCTAAATAAGTTGCATAGCAAATACATGTATAATATGTGTATTATATAAATATACACATACATAGATACATATATCATAGTCCACATTTTACTATGTGAGGCTTTGAAAAATTACCACTGCATAAGATACAAAAGATTAGAATCTTATTTGGGTGAATAAATCTTTAATTCATTATAGGTTATTAGGACTTTTAAATGCTGAATAGAAAATACCTTCTGAGCTGAAAGGACCGCCAATTCCCTACTAATTGTAGTGTCCTCTTTGTACACTAGATGTCAGTGTTGCCTTGCTGTATCTGTGACAGTTTCTGGATTAGTGTATGAAGGTTGCTAGTATCAATTAAAGGAAATAGCTATGTACTCTATAAAAGGTTAATTAGTCATAAAGGTTATAATTAAATATGGACTATGAATACATTTTACACACTCCCCTCCTCCCTGGTAGTTTTCTGTTAATATAAAAATGTAAAACCAGACTGAAGCATACACAAATATCAAATCATTATGTTGAACACCTGAAACTAATATGTTACATGTCAGTTGTACCTCAGTTAAAAAAAAAAAAAAAAAAAAAAAAAAAAGACTGCAGTTTACAAAAAAATTCCCAAACAGAAAAAGACAGTCGTATGATATAAAGCAATTATATTTCTTTTAGGAGATATCTGAAGAGATTATAGGATCACCCATTCCAGAACCTAGACAACGCTCAAGACTTTTGAGATCTCAATCAGAAAGCTCTGATGAAGTTACAGAATTGGACCTTTCACATGGGAAAAAAGATGCATTTGTTTTGGAGGTATTATTGCATTGGACAAATTTCTTAAAGTTTTTGGAAGATAAGATATATATTTTTACAGTCAGATGCTAAATTGGTGTGATATTTTTGTATTGTTACAACTGTTAAAAATATCAAAAGAATATTTTATTATAGAAATTACAACAAACTTGGTAACATATCTTTTTTTTAACAAAAGTTAAAAAAGTTTTGGAAAACTTTGTTTTGGAAAAATTAGTGTTTGGGTTGAAATATAATCAAAATATTAAACTTTTGGAGCTTTTTTTGTAAACTTGGATTAATTTCAATAAGAAGGTTCTCTTCTTTCACTTACTATAATTTTTACCTGCTTTATATGTCATAACATGTTACTATAATTATAACATTTTTACATGTAACACAATAATATAAGCACTGTGAATTCTTTTTTTTTTTTCTGTCTACTGTTAGTGGGAATGATTGTGCATGAACATGGCCATGTTTTTAATCACTCACCACTCTTTTTTTTTTTTTAACATCTTTATTGGAGCATAACTGTTTTACAATGGTGTGTTAGTTTCTGCTTTACAACAAAGTGAATCAGTTATACATATACATATGTTCCCATATCTCTTCCCTCTTGCGTCTCCCTCCCTCCCACAAGCACTGTGAATTCTGAGTGTAATGTTTTTTTACTGAATTCAGAGGGTGTAATTGAACTTTCATTGTAAAAATGCATCCAGGATGAACTAAGTTTCTTGGAGAATAAATGTGACATGAAAGGTTTATGGAGCCTGTGCCCTCACAGATGATCTTCCCATGCACTCCCCTGTAGAATGGTTAGCTTTGAAAGGATAGACGATCTTCCTTTGATATTGAAGGAAAGGAAAATAAATGAGGATACTTAGGAATGTTTTCTGGTAAGGTGCCAGTTGAGAGAAAACTATCAGATGCCTGGATCTCAGTAAAGCAGGAAGGTGACAGTAGAATTGTATTGGGATGGGACTGGAGGTTTGAAGAGTCTAGAATAGTGCCCTTGGATGTGATCAGGATGTCAGCTGTGGGAGATGCTCAAGGCTTAACTGAGGTGAGAGTGTTACCTTGTAGAAAACTCAAACTGTATGAATTTGTGCCTCTTTCTCATAATCTCTGCAGTCTGAGAATGGAGAAAAAAAAAAAAAGGAGGTCGATTAAAGGTTAAGGAGTAAAAAGTTCCAGGGTACAGTTTAGAGCAGTTGTACTCAAAGTGCCCTGTGATGGTGGCATCAGCAACAGCTGGGAACTTGTAAGAAATGCAAACTCTGGGGCCCCTACTTCAGACCTAGTAAATGAAAATTTCAGGGTGGGGCCCAGGAATCTGTTTAACAAACCCTCCAGATGAGGATTACTTTTACTTTGATCCAGAGCATTTTTCATATTTTCTGATCCAGGGATCCTGGCTAAGTAGAGAACAGAAGTGCTTGGAGTCTGGGAAGAAGAGGGCAAGATGTAGATTCAGTAAGAGAGATGGGGGTTATAGTTGGAAAATGCTGGAGATCTGAGTGTAGAATGTTTTGGGTAATACCCCAATTGAGTTATGGCCATGACTGTGAGTGGCTAAAGCAAAGTGGAAGTGAAAGTGGTTCTTGACATCTTGGGTGTAAGTCAGGACTTAGATCCCCAATGTACAGATGAATGCCAGTATATGTCCAGTTGGATATGTTCATTACTTATAATTCACGACAGAATATTGTGATGTAGGAAAAATGGAATTTGTACTTATTCTTTTAAGACATGCCTTTAAATTTACCCCTATGTAATTTTATTTTAAAGCAGTTCTGTATTTAGTCAAAAGATTTTTTTAATTGCACTTTATTAATTTAAACAAATAAGAGATAATGATTGCTTGTCATCTTTGTAAATCTTTTGAAACATGCCCTCATAAAGACTTGAGAAAAGGCTCGATTCTTTGTAAACTCAATATACTTTATAATGTAAAATATTTCATTTAGAAGTATTTATAATTATTGTGGAAAAATTTATAGATACTAGAAAAATTTTTTCAAGTTTTATATTTTAACTTAGGGAAAAATGGCCCTACTTTTCCTTGACTCTTATGCTTTCTATTTAATAAATAATAAAAACAATTTTAAAAAATTTGAAACAATTATATATTTACTACTTATGTGATAGGTTCAACCTTTTCATTTTCAGATTGATGACACAGATGCTATGGAAGACGTACATTCTCTACTCACTGATGTTCCACCTCCTTCAGGTGAACAGAGAAAAATTACCTGGAGATGAGACGAGTTTTGCATATCAGTATTTCAGTTCATAATTATTATAGCACTAACTTTATTTTAACGGCTTTATCATTGTTGCCTTCTGTCACGTTCTTTGCTGCTCCAAGACTGAAAACACATCGTTTAAAAATATTTACATGGGCTTCCCTGGTGGCGCAGTGGTTGAGAATCTTCCTGCCAGTGCAGGGCACACGGGTTTGAGCCCTGGTCTGGGAGGATCCCACATGCCGAGGAGCAACTGGGCCTGTGAGCCACAATTACTGAGCCTGCGCGTCTGCAGCCTGTGCTCCGCAACAAGAGAGGCAGCGATAGTGAGAGGCCCGCGCACCGCGATGAAGAGTGACCCCCGCTTGCCACAACTGGAGAAGGCCCTCGCACAGCAACGAAGACCCAACACAGCCATAAAGAAATAAATAAATTTATTAAAAACAAATTTACATTAACACTTAGGTGAACTGATTTTTAATCCTTTTATGTTTATGCATTACAAAAAAACCATGATAATTTACTAACATGGTCTAAAGTTTCCCAGAGGTATAGAGTTTTAGAGAAAAAGAATGAATGGATCTTAGTTAGAACTTCATGTAATGATTGAAAAATGTTATTTTTTTAAAAAAATTTATTTATTACTCATTTTTAGCTGCATTGGATCTTCGTTGCTGCATGCAGCTTTCTCTAGTTGCAGCGAGTGGGGGCTACTCGCTGCAGTGCATGGGGTTCTCATTGCGGTGGCTTCTCTTGTTGCAGAGCTCGGGCTTTAGGCGTGTGGGCTACAGTAGTTGTGGCACGTGGGCTCAGTAGTTGTGGCTTGTGGTCTCTAGAGTGCAGACTCAATAGTTGTGGTGCACGGGCTTAGTTGTTCCACAGCATATAGGATCTTCTCAGACCAGGGCTCGAACCTGTGTCCCTACATTGTCAGGCAGACTCTTAACCACTGCCTCATCAGGGAAGCCCCGAAAAATGTTATGCTTTAACACAAAAATAAATGAAATGTTATCATATGTTTTCCCTGTAATTTATTTTGACAGGCTTTTATAGTTGTAATACAGAAATTATGCCTGGTATAAATAATTGGACATCTGAAATACAGGTAAGCCTTTTATTCTTTATTTTAAGCAAATATAGCATATGTGATTTTAGCAAGTTTTTTCTTAATATATGTTTTCTTTTCGGCCTCTTTACTGAAGTTAAAATCTTATCTTTTAAAAAAATACCACAGTAGTTATAATTGTTTATTTTCTGTTACAGTATTTAGTTCAAAATAATGAAATGACATGCCATTATATCTCCCTATATTTAGATGTTCACATCAGTAAGAGTAATCCGATTAAGCAGCCTTAATCTAACTAATCAAGCCCTCAATAAGAATTTTAATGATCTCTGTGAAAACTTGCTCAAGGTAGGAACCTTTTGACTAACTATACTTTAGCTAAAACTCCTCAAGATCATGAAATTAAAGAAGAAAAGTATTTATATTTTCTGGAATACCTTACACAGTTGTAGGCCGAATTATTTTTATTTACTTATCAGTCTTAACCTGCCATCAAGTAAAATGCTAAAGATGTCCTCTCCATCTTAATATGCCACACTATAAAAGGAATATATTTTAAGTTATTTCATAGCGTTAAACTTCATAAAAATCTGTATTTGTAAATTTAAAAAACTCCTTATTTTTTATTACTTAGAAATATGATTAAATCTTATTGTCTGCTTAGATATTAAAAATGTATTCTTAATGAAAGAATAGACGAAACAAGTGTTTTAATCTTCTCACCTTTATTTGCCATAGTATAATGTACATTAAAAGATCAGTTTTTATAAATTTTTAAATTAAAAGAAATGATATTACTAATATTTTCTTTTGTGTAGAGCCTGTATTTTAAACTACGGTCTATGATACCCTGCTGCCTTTGCCATGTAAATTTTACAGTATCTCTCCCTGAAGATGAATTAATTCAGGTAACTAAGGTTCAGTCTGTTATTAAAGAAGAGTTCTAACTTTGGTCTGTTTTAATATTATACATTTGCCATAATTAAAGAAGTATAAGCTGCTTTACTTCAAAATATTTTTAAACGTACTAGTATGAGTCAGACCTTGTCTGTCTGTTTCACTTTTGTGAACTCTAGTTATCTGAAGGTGTACTCATAATGTGTGTTCCAGCGTATGTACACTAGAAGGTGTGCTTCTGTGCGACTTCTCTAGGCCCCATCTCTTAGAGAAGGTTTTTGAGCTCTTTCTGGAATACCTACGTTTAGGTATACATGTTGGGCTTAGTTGTAGTCTGAATGTCTGAGTTTATGTGCAGTTCTGGTTGAGAATCTTAACCAGGAAAGGCAGATTAGCCAGTTTGTATAAGTTGTTCCATGGTACTGAAAAATAATTATAAGAAGCTTATTTGGGGAATGATTATTTTGCTAATCATATTGTTTCTGTGATTCTAGGTTACAGTCACAGCAGTTGCAATAACTTTTGACAAAAATCAGGCTTTACAGACCACAAAAACACATGCTGAGAAGTCATTGCAAAGAGGTAAACCTATGGTAGATGGGAGCATAGTTCATGTTTGTCTGTGTTATAGTTCAGTGATAAAATATAGAGGATAGGTAGAATAAATAAATGACCTGTTTCTTGACACGATACTGTCAGTTTTTCTGTTTTCTTTATCAAGATAACTGTGTGGATAAGCATATGGCTGATGATATTTTTTACACATGAATAGGTGGTTGGCTGCTATTTACATAGAAAATGCTGCTGTTTTTTAGAGTTAGCTTATAACATTAGTTCTGCAGTAATTTAGAGGCTCCTATTCTAGGAACTCTGGGGAGGTCCTCAAGGCATCTGAGAACCAACTGATGTAGCAAGCACCATGGATTTTTCTCAGGAAAGGTCCCATAGTGTTCAGCAGATTCTCAGAGTTGTTCTTTATCCAGTAAAATTTAGGAAGTACCATGCTTAATATATTCCAAAGAAATGCAAAATCTTAGAAACCATTTGTGTGTTCTGAAAAAAAAGAAGAGGGAAATGGTATACTTTCTAAAGTTTAATGACTTACTGGCTAAATAAATATTCATGATTAATCTAAAATATTTTAAGTTGAATATATCCTACATCTTTAGCATTGAATTAATGTCATATAGATGTATTAAATGATTATATGTTCAGATATTTATCAAAAAAGATAGATAATAACTGGTTTAAGTGTCATAGAACTAGTATAGTACAAAAAGTAGGATAATAATAATCATTAGTGAGTGCTTATTCTTTGCCAGGCACTGTGCTAAGAGATTTATATACATTACTCTTTCTAAATCTCACAACCGCCCCACCAGAGAAGATATCAACCACTCTCAATGTCTGCAGGTGAAGGACCCCCATGGAAGAAAGCAAGGACAAAACAACCAGAATTAACTGAGTTGGGGGGAAATTTATATGTTATCCCAGAGTAATTTTTTAAAAATTAGTAAGAGATCATTACTAATTAACTTGTGTTTTTCCTGCCTCTCAAGCCTCTACAGATAATGAAGAGCTTCTGCAGTTTCCCCTCGAACTCTGTTCAGATTCACTTCCTTCTCATCCTTTTCCACCGGCTAAAGGTTGGTTAAGTAAGGGAAATGCAAGCACAAATACTACTTTCTAGATCCTTTCGCTTGCTTCTTCACTGTAGGTAATCTTAACTTAATTTTGAGATGGAGATTTATTCTTCATTTCCTCATTGTATGTTTCTTCATGTTCAGAAAGGGGAGAGAGTAATGTTCCTTTTATTTTAATTTCTCAAGTAATCTCATCATAACTTATTAAGGTAATTTTTTGTATGATATTCCATTCTTGTAACTCAAATGTATTAAAGTTTTATTTTCAGAGATTTGGATTTCCCAAAGTAACTATTCACATATGGTATATTTTGATATTTATATTATATCTGGTAAATTTTCTTCTAGCAACACTAACGTGCAAAAATTTTTAGATTTTTTTATAGACAAACAGAATATTTATTTTCTTCAGAAGCTATGTGGAGAGGTTTTGGGTGGAGGTTAGTACAAGTGAGAAAGGGATGAGCTTTCTGTCTTTTGGGTGTCTTGGTTATATTTGAGGAACATCTTTTCAAATGCAAAATTATTGTCCCTTAATTCAATAGCAGTAGATCTACTTAGATCTGTACAATCTTTGGAGAAAAGTGGGAGGTGGTATTTTCCATTTCTCTTCTGATTTCAGTGTGATTTTTATTATAAAAATTTCAGAATTACTGTACCTTTTAGCATTACATACACAGTAAATGTAGTTTGTGTTTTTTCCTAAATTTTTTATTCTTAGAATTGATGCTTTTGTTATTTAAAACCAAATTGGCTTTTCTAATTTTTCCGTTTTATAATACAAGTGACATTATTTTATGGTTTCTACTTGTCAGTTACTTTATCTGATACCGTGTTAGTTATAATACAGCATAGTTTTATATTCACATTGCCTATATGTCAATGGAGTCTTTACTAAATCAGTGCAAGGCCTGTGTAGATAAATAGATCTTGTCTCATATTTTGAAGCTTAAAAGAAGCTACTTTCAGATTCTGAACTTTCTTACATGGTAACTGTGGTTCTTTTTCCTTTTTGTCTAAATTAAAATTCTAATTTAGAACTCCATAGAGAATTTCTTGAAAGAATAAAGAGGAAAAATCAAATCCAAAGACAATCTGAGTTCAGATTTATAACTTAAACATAGCTTTCAGAACAAAAAGCAGAACAGTCTAGAATCTTCCTTGAACTGACTAGATAGGATTTTTTAAAAATACGTATTTTCCACAGAAACTTATATTTAACACAGGGTTTGTTCCAAACCACTTTTAAATATCACTTCATTTATCCTTACCCAGCAGTGGTGGTGAGGGGGAAACCAAAACCAAAAACCCAATCAGCAACGACAAAAAGGTCAGTTGCTAACCTATACAAATATTTATTTGTGGATTTGGGGTCCCTGTTAGCTCAACTTTACCATGTTGTTAATAGCTACTGAATTCTGCAGAAGATTAGATTTAAACTCTGTAATTGACCATATCTATATTGATAACTTACAGTTTCTGCAATAGTTTCAAAATATTTTCAAAGGTAATGAGAACTAGTGCTTTTTGAAGTCATTAGTGTATTTTGCACAAATGATACTCTGAACTTAAAAACAAGGAAAGAAGAATTTGAGTAGAATAAGTCATATCTGAACAGTTCCTAAAATATTTGCAATTTATTTTAAGGAGCATGGAGAGGGGCCATAGGTGGAGTAATAAATCAAGAGACCTGGCTTTTCTTCTCAGTTCTGCTACTGATAAAGTTTGAGAACTTGGGCCAGGTAACCTCTAATTAAGCCACTTAAGTCTTAGTTCCTCATTTGTAAAATGTGAAAGCATTAAGATTCTCTCTAGCCTTTAAAATTCTCTGATTTCTTGAGTTTCTATAGTTTATGGTTCTTCAATTATTAACATGTCCCTATTATTAAAAACATAAAAGCTAAATTATGCCTGAGGTGACACTGAGCTTCTGTTAATTAATTTTCCAAATAACTTCAAATCAGTTAAACCAGTGATTTTTAAACTCTGTTCCTCCAAACCATAGAGTTTCTTCAGAGGTGCCTCATGGCCTTCCAGGAGGCAAGGTGCTGGAGGGGTGAGAAGATAGGTCTCTAGACCCCCTACTTCTGAACTAGAGCAGCTTCAATGCACTACGCTTTATGTATCAGCTTTCTATATATGATTTTGGAAGGAAGGGTTTCAAAAAGTTTGAAAATCACTGAATCAAATCATGCCACCCTTATCATCATCACCATTGTCAGCTTCATAATGATCAATATCATCACATCTATTACTAATATATGTAAAACTTTAATACTAAGTGCTTAACTATAAAACCTATGTGCCTTTCCTTGAATGTTACATTTTAAAATCATCAATGAACACTAAAAAGTTTATCTGTTTATTTTTTTTTAAAGTTGTGTAAATTGTGGTTTATGTTGCATGCTTATGTATTGTCTTTGCTTCCTCATGTCTTGCCAGGAGAACATGGGCTGTGATGTTTATATTAGAAAAAGTTATCTCAAAGTATTTTGGAAAATTTGAGGATAGAATGGGTTTTGAAAAGGTCTGAAAAGTGTAATAATAGAGTGTTATATCATGAATGTAGTAATTGAACATTGTAACATGAAGGAAGGCTTTGAATAGAGAATAGAAATATTGGGGGAAAATTAAGCTTAGCAGTTTAGAGGAAATAGGTGGGAGAGAGAAAGGTGAGGGTGAGGAATAAAATGCTCAGAGAACTTCTCTACTTTCTTATCTGCAACCACAAGAGGTTTAAAAGTTAACTACTAGTACTGATACGTAAATAAATATATAGTTTTTATAGTTTTGTTAGGTCAGTCGAGATTTATCTTTTTTAATTCTGAAAACTTTGAATACTATTTTATTTTCATGTTCTTATCGCAAATGGGATAATTTATTAAAATTTTTTATTTCCTTTTATGTTGACAGAGTAGTCTCAAGAGCTATGCACAGTATGTTTATTAATACTTCCATCTTTTCACTTGTAGATAAACCTTTCCTTATCTTTTTGTGTTATTGAAAATGAGTGAGTATTATGTGAAGAAAAGATGCTTCAATAACATGTTTCCTAATTGACAGTGTAGAGTAAGCTTGGGCCTGAATTGTCCATCCATGCTTAATTTTTTTTCCTTCCATCTTTTGTTATATTTGTTACATATTTTGTTTCTCAAGGTAACAGAATAGTTTGATGTACGTCTCAAATTTGTGGTTGATTTGGTGTTACCTTGATAGTTATCATGATTTTTCTGATTTGAAATATTAAAATGTGCTGAGCCTAAGTAATTTCTTAAAGGACATTATCATGTGAAGGTCATCAAAATTCTTTGATGGATACTGTGAGGAACAGAGATGATGTGGCATCACCATAAATTACTTTTTTTAAAATATGAAACTGTGTTAAGAAAAAAGATGACTATAGCAAATTTTTTATATCACCTTCATAATGTGTTTTCCTCCTCGTTAATATCTACATGTCAGCTTTCTGAATATCTGTCACTTCACTCTGAAATGGTTTTTTAAGAGACTTTAAAAATGATATATATTTTTATGAAATGAAAATGAAAAAAGATGGAGCAAATATAGTAAAAATAGGGCATCTGAGTGAATGTAATCTGGGTAAAAATGTTTTAAAAATAAGATATTTCTCATGAACTGTAATTAATCTTCATTAAATTTAATCTTTATTAAAATTCTGAGAGATTAAGGCTATAAAAGGGTTTAATTAAGTCAGTTTTAGTGTTTATATACTGTTGGATGAAACTGTATAGAGGAAAAGTTTTTTATACCACCCTTGTTTCTGTGTTCATTTTGCTTTATGCTGGGGTGGTATCCTCATGTTCAGTGGCATTAGCTATAGCCTGGGAGAAGTTCTCTTTTCACTGAGCAGTTGCTGACGAATAAGATAAATATAGGTCAAATTCTGGATTTCAGTAAAAAAGAAAACAAGTTTGCTTACACCCTCAATATATTATACTCCATAATTAAGTATCCACATATGAAGCTTTTTTCTTTATTTTTATGGTAGGCTATCAGAATTACTTTTTGTTAAACCAAATTTGATTTTAAAAGATAGTTTAATTTTTTAAACTTAAATGACTTGCCTCACATTATTTTAAACTTGTAATTAGCAATATAAATCTGTAAGAGCTACAAAAGTTAGCTTTTCCTTTTTCCTGCCAACTAATGGTTCTGAATTCTTACAAGTATATATAATTCTTTATGCTAACTAAAAATGTTTTTATGTATTAAGAGTTCATTGCATGTCTGTTTTCTCTCTTATTTTTTTAAGATATATTTTGTCACTGTGACCAAATGGTAGCAACTATAAAAAAAGCTAAACTTCTTCATGTTATCCATGGCTACAGCAGTGAGTGAGGGCTCCTGAAAGGAGAAAAATGCTGAGGGGAAGGAGAATGAGAGGAAAACAGAAACTAAAGAGTGGAAAAAGTGAAAACCTCATCCAAGAAGTGGGAAGGAAAGAAAGAGTTGATGGAGAAGTAGAGATAAGGAATCTTAGCTTCTCCAAGAGCTTGAGAGCAGTGAAATCCAGAGTCAGAGGAAGAGGGAGTGAAAAGCAAAGAAAATTGAATTGGGTTACTGACCCAAAACAAGGATACAAAGGATGGGAGTGAGAGGAAGAGTGAATGATGGGGATTGAAGAAGAAAAGGAAGTGAGTTAGAATGTTGCACATCCGGGGTTGGAAGCTTTAATGACTCAAATATATCTTTTGTCATCTACTGTATGTATTACCTGTGTATTACCTGTGTAGCTGTGTAGTTGAATTTTTTTTTTTTTAACTAATGGAATATCCAGATCGAAGCAATTTGTGTCTTTCTCTATGCCTTAGTAATTTTTACCTATAATATGGCAATTTCATCATCAATCCACCAATATTTAAAGACCATTATGGACCAGATTTATACTGAATGTTTACATACACCATTTGTTTAACTCAGTCATTAAGCCAGATTTTATAGTTAGAAGACATAGCTGATCAATGCATTATAGATTGATGGAAATGCGTAAAAGGACATAAATACTTTTTAGTTATTCAAAGCAAAGATGATCTGTAAATTTTAATGCTAGAAAGTAAGTTGTCAGAAGAGTAGTCAGTGTAAAGCTTTATCGTAGCTAACCCATACCTTTGTCATTGGTTATTTAGGAGAATGGAAGCATCTCAAACTTTGGAAGCACTGGCAGGTGTATCATTGAGGGAGGAGGAATTCTTGCCACATTTTGTTTTCTGTTTTTCATCTATATGCTCATTTCCACTAAACTGCTTTAATCTAGGTTAATTCCCCTCCCCACTCCACTAAGGCCTGTTAAAAATTGCTCAAGTGTAGTAAGAAAGTAGTCAATCTGCATTTTCTGTTTGCCTCAGTAACTTTCTAGGGTTGTTTTTTGAGGGATAGCGGGATTATCAGTAACCAGTGGCTTTTTAACAAAGCAAAATTGTATTCAGTGGGAAAGGAAATGCTAAGAGAAGTGGGCTGCTGGGCGGCTTGATGTAGACTGTCTTTGCAGCTACAGTGGGGACCTCGCATACGAAGTATTTGTGTCAGACTCTTCCACAGAGATGTACAAATACCCAGAAAGTATTGGCTTAGAGATTGCGTACGAATTTATTTCTTCTTAAGCAGAATTACTGCTTTGTCAGTGAGCCAGACAGCTAATATCTGCAGTACCTTCTCTTTTGAAAAGCCTGTTATTACCTGGGAAGCCAAACTCTAATCAGAAGGAGCAGAGTGACTGAGAGTCTGAGGTCATTAGGTATTTGAGGTGTTCAGACCGGTCCGAGGTGCTGATGTCCAGCTGCTGCCAGGACTAGCTCCTCTTGGGCCTTTTCTCTGAGAGAAGAAATGAGCATCCTGGCAGGCCTGTGAGGAGATGAACGTGCTCTCCTTCAGTGAGGTCAAAAATCTCGTGGCTCAGCCTTTCCCTCCATGTCTCTAATTTAAAAGTTTTGTTCTTTTCAAATTTTAATTCAAACACATGTTTGAGGGCAGGGAATAAATATTTTCCCTCACTTGTTTCTCCTCTTCTCTACCTTTCGTAAATTTTTTTTTGGAAAAGTAGTAAGTGTACATGGTGAAAAATTCAAATACTACAAAAAAAATATCACATTGTCCAAAATAAAGCTTCCTTCTCCCTTCGTTTTCCTTCCCAAGAGGCAGATACTCTTTAACAACTTATTGTCTGTCTTTGCAAAGATACTCTATCCTTTTTTAAAAACACAAATATTCTATAGATCATTGTATACCTTTGTTTTTTGCCACCTGACATATTTAGAGATGGGAACAGATACCTTCTACATGTTTAAGCTCTTTTCATGGGTACTTGCCATTAAATTATATACAGTTGCTACTAGAGAATTCCATATTACCAAGATAATATCAAGGTATAGAGGACAATTTTAGTAATTTTCACTTTTTCTTTTAGTTTCCTCCCCCTCCTTGCCATCCCCACATTTTAAAAACTTTCACAGAATACCTAATGCCGACTATATTTTCTGTGTCTCTACTTACCGAGGCTATACTGCACAGGGCATACGAGAGCTCTGGGACCCTCCTGGGATGTATGAGCCTGGGGTGGGCTATTTACTGTCCCAGGTTCTGCACTGGGTCTGTTTCCAGGCTGAGCTGTCCCTAGAGATCTAGTAAGCCTCTGAATGTCAGTTCTGTTCTGGTCTTCCTCCTACAGGTGGTCCCATCGCTTCCTGGGCTTCCATTGCCCCTCAGGATCCTGAATCAGGAGGATACTCCCTCTAGAACTACAGTTTGAGGGCATGATGGTCAGGGCGCATCCAGCGTGATCTCCTCATAGCCATTTTATGGACCTCACCTAGTGATCCCTTTTATTGGGCAGTTCTGTATTGTAAGAGGCTTGTCAGCCACTGTACACTCTCCAGTATTAGCTTGTGGTCATTGCCTGAAAAATTGGGGGGTGGGGTGGGTGTGGGAGATACTTCCATTGCACCCAATTAGAAGCATTCTATATAAATCCGATTTTTGAAAAGTATAGCTTCTGCTAATTTAAGAATATTACCAGAAGATCAACGCATTAAGCGGAGACAAAAATACATATATTTACTTAGTTTATAATTTTAAAAAAGACTGGCTGACCCAAATTATTCTTAGTGTTTTTATGTGTTATTTCTATCTTGGCCACACTATATTCTCAGTTCTGAAATTCTTTGAAACAAAAATTCAAATAATGGTAGTGTGGATAGAGCCTGAACATTAGAAATAGATTATGAATTTTTCTTTTTTTTATAGTACTGTTTAAATTTGTACAATGACTTAAATATCTATAGTAAAAATATAAACTATCAGGGAGAATGCAGGATGCTGCTTTTATGAGCTTACTTTAAAGGGGATTCTAGTTTGGGATTCCTAGTTATTTCTGTGGAGAGTAGTCACCTTTTAGTTCCACAAAGTCTTGATAGCTCCAGAAGGAGCTGTTGAAAGCGAAGGCCTTGAATGAAGGGGTTGGTGGTGAGTTGGCAGGTCAGGCTGAGGTTTGTGTTTATCTGTGAGACATAGGTCATTGCCTTGTCTGTAATTTTTAATCTTACTGGCTCTTCCGCCACAAACATTTCCCTTCTTTTTTTCATTTCAGATTTTCTTCCCAGTAGGTTGACCCTTTTCTCTGTCCAGTTTTCTCACGTCCTGCTTCCATCCCACTAACATTTGTTACTGTGTTGATATTTTGTGTGCAGAGTTTCTGAAACTTTTTTTGTGTTATAGTAACAAGTAATCTTTCTTGGCATGGTATTTATTAATGGAGCTAGTTTTCATATATCTATAGAAACTGTGTTTTAAACCTAAATACTTCTATTTGGTTTACTTTTATAATGAAGCCATAAAGATTTCCTCCTATTAGTCTGACTTTTAGAGAGTATTAACCAAGAGCAAAGAAGAGATACTGGCTTATACTTAGCACCCAAGCTAATGTTGTTCATATTGTCTTATTAGAACACCTGGAGAGTGCAAGTTCTAACTCAGGTATACCAGCTGCACAGAGAGGTGAGTTTGTCTAATTAAGCAAATAGTCTCCAAAGGTGTGAAATTCTAGTGTGGTGATTCATAACCATACAGACATCAGAGAAATGCACTGGACGATGGAATAGACACCAAAATGTGGCTTTATTGTAGTTAGAATGTGTCTTACAAAATAGTAATTAAACGAATATTTACATTTTTAGAATTTTAATAGGGTCCCACTTTCTAAAAATAAGGCTTTAGCTTTTTAACATTGTTTTTTAGCTCAGCAGTAGTAAAAGTTATTCTTTTTCAAATGAGAACTTGTTAGGCTCACACTTGCCCCTCAACCCACGTTATCAGAAGCTTTGTCGCCAAAATCAGACGTGGAAATAGAATATTGACAAAAATGACCCTTTGGCTTTCCTGTTACTATTGGTAGAAAGAAGATATTTTAATAAAAGATAGATTAACTAGTGATTTTTTTTCATGTATTCTTCACCGTTTGATTCTCATTATTTTTATTTTTGATTTCAGGGTAAAAGTAGGGCAAGGAATTATTCACAAAGTTCTGATTGTAAATTAAAGTCCTGAATCTAAACAGCTAAAACAGTGTGAAGTAAAAAGAATGGGAAATGAAGTTAGTTAAAACACAGCGTATGGTCCTTTCCCTGATCTCTCTGTTAGACCTGCTTCCATTCCCCCTAAGAGGACCACACAGCTGTGACATCACCAAAGATGCTCAGCCAGCCGAGAAATTGGTTTTGTACAAATCATTGTCTAAAGCTTGACTCTTTACTATCTCTCTTACCTGACTTGAAAAGGACCACTTTTTCCCCTAAGTTACAGTTAAATTACGTCATCAGAAGGAGTGTTATGACGAGTAAGAGACGTCATCCATATTTTTTCTTTGTTTTTTCTTTTCTTTTCTGTCTGTGTTTTCAGCAACGTCAGTTGATTACAGTTCCTTTGCAGACAGATGCAGCAGCTGGATAGAGCTCATTAAACTGAAAGCTCAGACCATAAGGCGTGGATCAATTAAGACAAGTAGGCGGATGTTTCTACCATGTTACAATCTGAGAAGCATATCCTTGATTTCCCAGTGGTGAAGGCTAGACCTGACTACTCAGTTATAACTGCCAATCAATCATGTATTGGAGTGTGAAAGCTGCAGACTCTAAAGGTCATTTAGCAAAAGCTACTGAAGAGCCTTTAGATTTTTTTAACTTTAAATGTAGGGTTGTGTTTTTAGTATTTTATTTCTGTGAAGGTATTCTTGAAAGTTTATAAATAGATATTATATAATCTAGTGTAAGGAAATGATGAGCTCTCTTACTGAAGAGACACTTCCAGGACCCAAGGTACTAGGTAATGTATGGTATTTGTCAGTTTACTAAGAGCGATATCCAGAGTGATAAAAGAATGAGGTATTTCCATAGAGAAAGTGGTCAACTCTTATCTCACTGCTAGACTCAGGATCAGTACTTACATGTTCTTTGTCTATACTCCATGTGTTTTGGTAGACTTTGAGGTATTTGAGTGAAAGATTTTACATTAAAGGGAAGGAACTGTGTTTGAGGGTGAAGATCACAAGATATGGAACCAGCCAGATCTGGTTTTGAATCCTGGTAGTGCCATTTTAATAGCTGTGTGACCTTGGGCAAGTTATTTAAGTTTTGTGAGCCTCAGTTTCCTCGTGTAAAATGGAGATAACACCTACGTTGCTGGGTTGTTTTAAGGATTATATATATACATATATGTGTGTGTGTGTGTGTATATGTATATATGTCTGGTTTATAGTAGTTATTTGATAAGTGGTAGCTATTATTTGTTAAACAACTTTTAGACAGCCAAGGTCATTTGTTGAATTTTTTAAATTACGAGTTTGATCGAGAAGGTTTGGAAAAGAAACCTACTACAACTAGTTAAGATATGGTTTATCTACAAGTTGACAATGATGAAGTCGACTGAAAAAAAGATGGAAAAAACTGCACTGGGAAATGTAACAACTTTCACACTCTCCTTATAATAATTTGTTCCTACAGCAGATTAATTTTTAATGCTCTACCGCTTTTTCTTCACTTTATAACGATCATTGTGTGTGTAGCTCCACCTCATCAACATTTTCTTTTGCAGGAATGCCATTTTTCTTCCAAAAGATTCCATTCCAGCATTTCCTCTTATGTTTTTCTTTCTCTCTCTATTTTTAATTGCATGCAGTGCATGATAATTTCTTTCATGACATGGCTTAGCCTCACAGACAGCTGAATGTTGTCACCACTTATTTGGAAACCTTAGGGAATAATTGAGTCACCAGCATATGATCTTGATGCTTTCTCTTCTTTCTCCAATTTTAGCTGTGACAGTCGAAAAAGCAAGTCCAGTGGGTGAAGGAAATTTCCGGAATCGTTCTTCTCCACCTTGTGCAAATTCTACAGTTGGCGTAGTTAAGATGACACCTCTTTCCTTCATTCCGGGGGCAAAAATAACGAAATATCTTGGGATAATTAACATGTTTTTTATTCGAGAAACCACTTCTCTTCGTGAGGTAATTTTATAGTTGTTATTTCATTGTTTTTGTGCGTTTTCTGTGGTTGAAGATATTAGTACCAAAACCAAACAAGTTTCAAATTGGTTATTTGCCAGAAGTAACACACACACACACACCCTTTTTTTCATAACCTGTCTGGATTGTCTCTAGCAGCTAATATTATCACAAGAGTTGTGTTGGGTTTAATCCCATTTGTTATTAGAAACTCCAGGTCCTTATCATGTGGTAAGAAAAACAAATAAATGTATCGTGTTTGATTAGAGGTTTAAAACAGCCCTGAAAGAACAGCTTAGTCTTCTCAGTAGGTATTTGCCTGAGATATATTTAAATAGCAATTTTTAAGGGTTTACATTTAGAAATAGTAAGGGACTGTATCATGGAGAGATGTCTTGGGGATTGTTTATGTCATTTAGCTCTATCATTTTCTTCCTCTGAAAAAGACTGAGGCCACTTGTTTTCTTCCCCTCTCGCCGTCAGTGTGTAAAAATGTTCAAGTTCTTACCTCACACTGGCTGGGTATCATTAAACTTTAATTTGTTTTTTAAGTAACAGCAGTTCTAATCTCTACTTGATGTAGTCAAAGTTAAGAATCAGAGTCAGCTTATTATATTTTGCATTACAGAGGAGTTTAAACTCAAGAAAAGATTATATTTCTATTTGTCATGTTTTGGAGCAGGACTGCTAAGCAAATTATTGTGAATGGGGAAAATTTTTAATTATTTAGGTGTGAAACCCAATAAACTCTTCAAAATTTACTTCAGCGGTACTTTGTATTTTTCAAAAGTATTTTCATTATAAACATGACTTAACTATGCTTTTTCCCCATTGCTTCACTAGCAGTGTTTCTGTACTTTCTTGGAAATAACAGCTTGCTTATTAATTTTTGATATCATGCTCACCCTCCTGCACCTAGTACAGTGCCTGGTGCAGAGTAAACATAAGTTGTTTTTGTATAAATGAGGGAGTGACTTCTGATAGATTAACTAATTAGATAGATGTTTCCTTTAAGATAAATTACTTTTAAAAATCATATTCTAATTGTGTTGAGATGGGAAAGAAACTATCTTTTTTTTGTGTGTGTGTGTGGTACATGGGCCTCTTACTGTTGTGGCCTCTCCTGTTGCAGAGCGCAGGCTCCGGACGCGCAGGCTCAGCGGCCATGGCTCACGGGCCCAGCCGCTTCGTGGCATGTGGGATCTTCCCCGACTGGGGCAGAAACCCGTGTCCCCTGCATTGGCAGGCGGACTCTCAACCACTGCGCCACCAGGGAAGCCCCGGAAAGAAACTATCTTAAGATACTCTCAAAAACCTTTTAGTGTAGAATTAAAATAGGAGACACTTTTAAGTCCATTTAAGTTTGACAAAGAAATTTGGGTGTGAGAAGCTGGCATAGATTGGTGAATTGACCTTTTCCGGTTGCTCTTACTAGCACATGGAGATTGTACTATTGAATCCATAAAATTTTATTTCTTAAGTGCCTTCTCTACTGCTTAAGCAACCATACCCCAAAATGTTACTCCACAGTAGACCTCCTTTCAACAGAGATTTGTAATATTAACTGTATGGTATAATAGCCCAAATTTATTCATTGTTTGATGAATTATTTGCTTACAATTATATAATCTTTTAAAAATTACCCCTCTGTAGTCTCTTTTACTCTGCTATCAGAACTCCTTGATTTGAGATGGAGGAGGAAAACTGATAAAAGTAAAAGAAAAATCTGTCCCAGGTGATGATTGAGTCAGAGGCAGGCTGACAAAACTCACTTAATTCCTTAATTACAAAGAGAGATACCTGTACAAAACTTTATATAGGATCCTGTGACTTTTCAGAAAGATGTGACCTGGATGAATGGTTCTTCTAACAGTGTATTAAATTTTGCCCTTAACCTCCAGTTTAAAGTTGGAAATTTCTTCCTAGACTATAAATAACATCCAGTAAAATTTGTGGAAAACTTAGGTTGAAAAGCATTTTAAGCTCTCATTTAGCCTTTGGTTTCTGTTTTGTTTGTTTTTGAACACTGAAAAAGTTCCCCAAACTATTGGATTTCATTCCCTAAGTAATATGTATGGACCACTTAGTACGTGCATCTGTTGAAGTAGGTGTTAGCATATGTAGTTGTGAGCACAGCAGAGTCAGTTCCTGACCTGATGGGATTTAGTCTAGTGGAACTTGGGCATGGTGGACAGTAAATAAATAATCATGTGATTAATAGGTAACTCCTAGTAATAGTAAGTCATTTAAAGAAATACAACAGGGCCTGTCAGAGAATATAATGGGAGAACTTAATTTAGATCTGATAAGGAAGGTTTCTCTGAGGAAGTCACATGGAAACCAGGACCTGAAGAATTGAGTAAAAGTTACCCTGGTGGAAAATTGGGTGTGGAACCTTCATGTGCAATGACCCCGAGGCAGGAAAAGATGTCACACCTTTGAGAAACTGAAAAAGACAAGTGCGACTGGAACCTGGTTCATTTTCAGAATAGGAGATATGGATAGCAGGGAAGTCTCGTTGTTTATATTTACCATCAATTTATTTGAATGATGATGGGAACGACTTGATAGAGGGAGGTGCTGAAGATGGAGGGACAGTTAGAACTCTTGCTCTGCCATCTGTCCGCTAGCTCTGTGGTCTTGGCTCGTCATGGGCACGTCACAGATTCTCTGAGCTTCAGTTTCATCATCTGTAAAATGAAGATAGTAATCCCTGTCGTAGACATGTGCTCAGTAAAGGTTTGTTTGTTCATTCATGGAACAAATCCCCATTATGGAGGGAATTAAAATGATTGTCCGTTATATTAAGATCACTTAAGATGTTTTAATATGTATTCTTTGATGTTTTATGTACGTTAGTTTACACATGTATCCAGTTTGGTTTTTTGCGCGTCATCATTTAGGAAGGAGGTGTCAGTGGTTTTCTCCATGCTTTTATTGCTGAAGTGTTTGCGATGGTGAGAGCTCACGTGGCTGCACTGGGAGGGAATGCTGTTGTCTCCTACATAATGAAGCAGTGTGTCTTCATGGAGAATCCAAATAAAAACCAGGTGAGATGGGGTTAAAAACCTCTGATGGCGGGAACCTGTGAATGTATCCCATGGCCTTTTCACCTCCCACCCTCCCCCGAAAAAGAGAATTGCTCTTCAAAGCTCTTTGATTCTAGAGGCTTAAAACATGTTTTAATGAATATGTTGGTAACCATGGTCCTGCACAGGTCAGATGCTGTTTTCACATCCCCAGTGACTAGTTATTAGTCTTAAATACCTCTGGAAGCTTTGCTCCTAAATTACTGTTTCCTCCACCTTCTTGGTGGGTCTTTGGGATCCAGTGATGGCTAATGCAGGACAATTAAAGACGCCGTCTGGTTTGGAATGATGCTGTCCAGTTCTAACTGCCGTGCTGGTGAAGAGTACATCATGATGGGGCCACACTGTTTGTTTATTTCTAATAAGTAATATAATTCTGTTAATGGGGACAAGGGAATGTTGCTTAGGTTAAATCTTAGAATAAATTTCTTTTATCAGTTTGTTAATAACTCACTCACAATTGTTAAAGATCCCTTTAAAAAATTAAATAACTATATTAATGAGTTTCTTTGTTTCCTGTGAATTGCCTTCTTATCCTTTGCTCATTTTTCTCTTGGGTTGTACGCTTTTTCAGCTCTACGGCACTGCCCCCAGGGTAGCCAGAAGAGTATGAGCGTGTTGTTGAGTTTGTGACTGAACATGTCCTGTTGTTCTTATAGGCACAGTGTCTTATAAACGTAAGTGGTGATGCAGTGGTTTTTGTTCGTGAATCTGAATTAGAAGTGGTGTCAACTCAGCAACCTGCTGCCAACTGCCAGCCCTCATGTACTGGAGGAGAAGTTACAACCTGAAGTCAGTTAGAATGAGCTTCACTAAATGACATTCATGGGTCTCCTTTGTTTTGTCATTCATTTATCTTACTAGACGTAAAAAATGAACTTGAGAGAATTGAGGAAGAATTGATACATTATGAGTATATTCGATTTATCTGGGATCACTTGGAGGCCTGAGAATGTTCAAATCTTGACATTTTAGTTTGGCCAGCCTAGACGGACAGGCCCCGTGGAGCCTTGACCACACCTCCCCCCCAGGAAGTTCAGATAAACTTCTCTGAGAACTGTAGTAAAGGTGGAAGCTATGTATAATTTATGTTGATTTTAATAAAATCATAATTTAGAAAATTGAAATGGTAAGAATATCGGGAAGTTAGGATAGCTATCCTAGTGTAATTTAGAGAAACTAAGCAAGAAATTGAACAAATTGTTAATGAGTAAGTCATCTGATTCGAGGAATGTATGGGGAAAATGGAGAAAAGTTTTCAGAAAACTATGTGGGTTTCTTAATATTTTGATGAGGAATTTGGTAACAACTGAAAGGGAAAATTGCTTTTGCCGTCTTTGAAAAAGAAGTTAAAATTCTGCAAGTTGTATCCATAATATGTCCTAACTACTGGAAAAGAAATTTATCAGAGCCAATGTCCTTCCATTGGAAGTTTAAATAAGGAAGAAAGAAAAACATTACTATATAACTTCATTTCTAGCCAAGTTTCAATTTGTGTTTAATTTGTCTGGAAGAGGCTTGGCTTCAACTGGGAAGAAAGGGCCAGTGAATTTTGTTGAAGTAGTTAAAATATAATTGATCTAGAAGGAACATAAAATTATTTTCTATTAAAGTCATACTGCACTCCCACCAAATAAACAGAATTTTAGTAATATCTTAGGAATTTTTGATGGTGAGTTAGACTGTATTTGGCATAGAGTTTGGAAATGTAACTTGAATGTAAATATGCTGCAGAATGTTTATATAGATAGAAATACTTTTTTTGTCAATGCCAAATACCTATTACAAATGAACCTTTAAAAGTACATTCCTCCTTTGCACAAAATTTCTTTGTAAAACTCATGATTTTGCTCTTCCAGGATAACAGCTGCCCTAAAAGATTAGGAGTCATTTCCTTGTTATCACAGGTGTCAATATTTTTCTGTACTTTGTTTATAATTTTATTTTTTAAATAAAAAGTTTATAAACTGGAATATTCCTAAATCTCTTCTTTTTGCCCCTTTGATGTAGTACTGTTAGTGGTCAGAAATCACTTTCCATCTGATCATCTCCATTCATTTCTTTAGTCAACAGTCATCTGTTGTGCATATACTATATGCAAGGCCCTGTTCTTAATTTGGGGGAAAAATACATATATAATTGTGCTACTCTCATTGCCTTTGGTAGGAAACCTACACTATTAAGTGAGAAAATGTGTGTAGCTTGGGATGAAGGTAGCTTCCCCAAGGAAATGATACTTAAGCTCAGTCTGGGAAAATAGGCAGGTCCCTGGAATTGACTGACTTGTTCATAGTTTTATCCATCCATCCAGCCAGCCGGCCAGCCAGCTAGCCAGCCAGCAGCTATTTTGGGATTCCTGAGTATGTTTCTGAGTCCTTTCTTGGCAGGGGATTAATAATGTAATTATCACTAATTGAGTACCTGTTTTGTGCCACATCCTGTGCACATGCATTATTACTAATTCTTAAAGCATAAAACTAGCTGGGTGACGTTATCTCCATTTTGATCTGAATATTTGGATACTCAACAGAGGCACAGGCTGATTTCTAGAAAAGCCAGAGTTACAGAACTCAGGCTTGCTGTCTGCAGACCCAGGCCGTTTGCTCAGTGTGGGTTACCTGTGAAGTACGGTCAGCCCATGCCAAGATTGGCTCCTTCCAGAAAAGCTGATGTTACCTGATGCCCCAAGAGTTGCTGCTGTTCCCTGTGTGTGGATTCCCTCAGAAACATCATTTTAGACATGCTGGGACTTAATCTTTTGGAAATATTGAGGCCAGTTATGGGATTTAACAGCACACCTCATAGTATCTCTTTCATTCTTTATTGTTGCTCCAAAGCTTAACTACACAATTTAACCAATACTTTGTTAGTTTGCTAGACTCACTGTCCCATTTCCTCCACCTCCTACTCTGCTGTAATCTATCACCATCTGGCTTCCATCACCTGATCTACCCCTAAATTTGAACATGCCAAGGATGCAAGTGTTGGATTTCAATATTGCAGCATCAGATAGCTGACAGGCTTCTTCATGCATACACATATAATTTTTCATAAATGAATAAATCGGATCATGTACAAATTTTAAGAGTGGTTTTATTTTTTACCTTTTCACCTAGCTTTCTCTTCCCCCATCTCATCCCTCCCAATCCATGTTAATAACCTAGTATGTATCCTTCTTACATATTAAAGTATGCTAATGAGGTATAATTTACATTCAATAAAATTTAAGTGTACAAGTTTTGACAAATAGGTTCAGTTGTGTAACCAAGATAAAGGACATTTCGTCCCCCGAAGAGCACACCCTGTTCCCTTTTGCAGTCAGTTCACTTCCCCTTCCATGTAAGTAGTATCTTGTGCTTGGTAAATTTCACTTAGTATAATACTTTCTAGATGCATCCCCATTTGGACAACATTTTTGACTATTATGAATAAAACCTTTTTATTTAAGCTCACATATGCCTGTGAAAATAGAATTTCTGTTCTATGGGGTTGACTTCTTATTGATAGATAATCTGCCATATGTGTGACAAAACTTCCCCTGATTTTGCTGTCCATCCATGTAGCTTATGGCAACTTTGATCATATCCAAACTTGTAATTTTATTATAGATAGTACGACTTTCCTTCCTTAGATTCCCTGAGTTAAGATGACCTCCCCTCGAGTTTTTGGCTGTTGTGCAGGTTCATCCAACTTGTCCTGAATTGCTTTCATCTTGGTGGCTCCCCATCAGACTTGCTACCTTCATTATTTGTTATTAGATAAATGCCATCACCACTTGACCAGTTTTAGCTTGAGTCAGACACCTGAGAGATTCAAAGCCCACAATCTTCCCACATCCCCCAGCCTTACTGAACGAGATGCAGAAAAATGTGGAAGCATGAAAATGTATGTTATGTGAAAGCATATTTTTTGTCGAACACTTTTGTAGCTTTTTCTTTTTTCACGGGGAGGGTCTTCCAACGAATACTTTGAGAATCTGATCTAAGCTCTGTACCTTGTCTCCAGAAAAATAAGCATACATGTAAAATTTTGCACACTACTTCAGGAGGTTTATCAAAACCCCTTCGTTGGCCGCAAGTTAAATCTAGTATAGGCTGAATAGAGGGGAATAAGGAACCAGGCTGAAGGAAATATTAGGAAGGATTGGGTAAATCCTATCCTAAAAAGTATGACTTTTCTCCAGTAGAAATGTCAAGACATTTTTAAGATTAGACTTCTATACATTAAAAAATACATATTTATAGTAGGCAGAATAATGGCCCTCCTGCCACTACCCCCTGCAAAGCTGAATCTCCAGGGCCTGTGAATCTATTACCTTACATGACAAAAGGGACTTTGAAGTTAGGATCAAAGCTGAAGACCTTGAGATGGGGAAATTATCCAAGGTTATCTTCGAGGGTCCTGGAATCTAATCAGTTGAATCCTTAAAAGTGCAAAGGGGGGGTAGAAGAGTAGGTCAGAGAGATTCTATGAGAGGTGAACTCAACCTGCTGGCTTTCAAGAAGGAAGAAGGGAGCTACAAACCAAGGAATGTGGGTGGCATCTGGATGCTGACAGCCAGCAATGAAACGGGGTTCTCAGTTCTATAACTGCAAGGAACTGAATTTTGCCAACAACTTAAATGGGTGAGGAAATGGATTCTCCCCTCGAGCCTCTAGAAAGGAACAGGGCTGAAGCCAACAACTTCATTTTAGCCTGGTGAGACCCAAGTCAGTCTTACGGACTGTGGAACTGTAAGATAAACTTAAGTCACTCGGTTTGTGATCATTTGTTATGGTAGCAATGGAAAACTAATACAAGTTCTCATGAGTTTAAACTGTAGAGATATAGTTCAAGTATCAAGTTACCATATAGTTATGCCATTTATGGTAACATCTAATATGAAATGCTTCACAGACTCAAGGTACAATTGTAACTTTTATTTTCCAATTAATTTTTAATACACATATGAATAATTAGCAGAAATCCATAATCTCCAGTCTTTGAAGTCATCGTCAATTCTAGGGGCTTGACACAGTCCCCCAGATATTCAGCTTCCAGAACCTCTTTGGTTTGCATTTGCTTCTCACTGCCACATTGTGTCGCTGTTGGAATGGGTTCCACACAGTGGAAGATGTTGGTCTTCTGCAGCAAGGTGCCAAACCGGCCAAGACTCCCATACCGGTCTCCAGGATTCTTTAGCCGGTAATTTCCTCCATGCCTACTCCATTCGAGGAAGGCTGCCAAGTTTCAGTTCCTAGTGCTCAGCAGCTGTCAGTTGAGTTTTGAGAGCTATAAATTCTAGATGTCAGGTTTTTTTTTTTTTAATATGTATTTTGCAAATATTTCCCCTCAGTCTGTGGCTTATTTTGTGTTATTTAAACATTATCTTTTGAGGAAAAGAAGTTTAATTTTGATGAAGTCTAGTTCTTTTTTTTCTGTTTTGGTTTGTGCTGTGTTCTATCTAAGAAATTTTTGCCTGATGAATCTCACAAACATTTTCAAGAAATTTCACAGTTTTGGGCCTTACATTTAGGTACATGATCATTTCAAGTTAGTTTTTATATGGTGTGAGGTAGGGGTCAAGGATTAATTAATTCCTTCATTTGCTTGCATATGGATGTCCAATTGCTCCAGCAATGGACAATGTTGACTAGCTTTTCTACATTGGATTGACATGGCATCTTTGTTGAAAATTAATTTTTAGTATATACAAGTATAATTGATTTTTACATTGATCTTGCATCCTGCAGCCATGTATTGATTCTAGTAGATTTTTCCGTGTTTCTTTGGAGTTTTCATGTAGACAATCATTTTATGATTGTACATGGGGACAATTTTATTTATTCCTTTGAATCTAAATAGCTTATATTTATTTTTCTTGTTCCTTACTAAATTGGCCTTATTAATTATTACCTTATTAAATTATTAAGTAAATATAATGTAGAGTGATAAGGGTGGATATTCTAGCCTGTTCCAGACCTCAGGGGAAGGCATTCACTATTAAGTATGATGTTATCTGTGGGTTTTTCCAACATGCTCTGAATATTATCAAGTGCTTGCTCTCCATCTACTGAGATGATCAGATGAATTTTCTTCTTCAGTTTGCTGATATGGTGAATTATGCTTATTGATTTTCAAATGTTAAAACCAAATTTTCAAATGTTAAACAAAATGTTCCCTTCTTTTTTATTTTCCAGAAGTTTGTCTAAAATTGATGCTATTTTTTTCCATAAATGTGTGATAGAATTTGCCTATCAAGCCATGTAAGTCTTGAGTTTTCTTTGTTCAAATATCTTTAACTATAAATTGATTTTATTGAATTTATTAATAGATATGGGGCTGTTCAGGTTATCTTTTTCTCTGTAAGCATTGGTAGTTTGTATCTAAGTAATTTGTTTTTTCTGATTTGTGGTTTATGGCTATAAAGTTATTAATACTAGCTCCTTATTTATCTTTGTAATATCTGTGGGAACTGTAATGATGTATCCTCTTTAATTCCTGATATCAGTAATTTGTGGCTCCTCACTTCTTTTCTTGATGAGCTTGGCTGGAAGTTTATCTCATTAATTGACTTTTTCAAAGAACCCGCTTTTGATTTTACTGATTTTTCTCTATTATTTTTTCCTCTGTTGTCAATGCTATTTGAGTCTGCTCTTATCTTTATATTTTCTTCCTGACACTTGTTTTGGTTTAATTTGCTCATATTTTTCTAGTTTCTTCTAAGGTGGAAGCTAATATATAAAAGTGAATGTGACACATTTCTCTATATACACTACTTTAAGAGGCTCCCCAAATTTTGGTATGTTGTTTTCATTAAATTCAAAGTATTTTACAATTTTCCATTTTATTTCCTCTTGGACTAATGGGTTATTTAAAAGAGTGTTGTTTAGGGATTTTTCCAGTTATATTTTTGTGGTGATAACAAGATCTAGTCTCTTAGCAACTTTGAAGCTTGTAATACAGTATTGTTGACTGTAGTCACCATGCTGTGTGTTAGAGCTCCAAGACTTACTTATCTACTATTTGCAAGTTTGTACCCTTAAACAACATCCCGCCAATGCCCATCCCATCTTCATCCCAGGCCCTGGTAACCACTGCTCTGCTCCCTGTTTTTTACAAGTTTGGCTTTTTAAATTTTAAAATATTTATTATTTATTTATTTAATTAATTTATTGATATAATTGACATGTAACCTTGTGTAACTTTAAGGTGTACAACATGTTGACTTGATACATTTATATATTGCAATAGAAAATAGCACCATACTGTTAACTAACACCTCTATTTCATCATGTAATTACCATTTCTTTTTTGTGGTGGGAATAATTAAGATCTAGTCTCTTAGCAAGTGTTACATTTGCAGTACTACAGTATTGTTGTCTATAATCACTATACTATACAAGTTTGATTTTTTTAAGATTCCACATACTTTACAGTATTTGTATTTGTCTTTTTCTGTCTGACTTATCTCACTTAGCATAATGTCCTCAAGGTCTGATTTTTTAAAATTTCATTTTATCTTCAATATTGACATGTAAACCATGCCTCTTCTTAAAAAAGTTTTGGTGGTTGTTTAGCCTTTTAAATATATACTTTTGATTTATCACAGTCAACCATCAAATAATAGTATAGTATTTCTTCCTTCAAATAAACTAGCATAATTACTTTGCAGTTTGAGTATATTCTCTGAATGATTGCAATCAATTTTACTTTTTTTTTTTTTTTTTCATTTTTCTTCCTTTAGGCTTTATCAGCTTCCTGGAGTGAATACTTAGCTTGTTTATTGTCATTCTTAGTTTCTTATAAGTGTATCTAAAGTTATAGATTCCCCTGCAGTTGCTCTTTTATCATCCCACAAGTTTAATGCAGTATTCTTATTTTTAAATCTGAATATTTATAATTACCATTATGATGTCTTCATCAGTCTATAAATTATTTAGAAGTGTATTTCTAGTTTCCAAATACATGTTTTTTGTTTTTTGTTTTTTTACTTTGTTGTTTTCTAATTAAGTTGCACTATGATAAAATACTGTGATCTCAAGGACAAGTTCTTTGAAAACTGTTGAAAATTCCCTGGTTGTTTTTCTGTTCAGTTTGTGTAACTGTTTCATATGTGCTTGAAAGGAAAATTTATTTGTTACATTCAAGTTATGTATCTCTGTATCATCTATCTAACATCTATCATGGATCTATAAAATAAGCTTGTTAATTATGTTATTAAATCTTCTATATCCTTACCACTATTTTTATCCACTTGACTTATCAATTTCTGAGAGAGGTGAATGTGACATATTGATTACATTGATGACCCTAAATAATGGCCTCTGGGTAACCATGCATTTAGTATATGACTTTGTGACTCCTACCATCAAGAGGTGGAATCTGTTTCCCCATGTCTTGAGTTTGGGCTGGTCTCCTGCCTTGCATTGTCCAGTAGGATAAAGCAGAAGTAATGGTTTGCCTATGCTGAGCCTAATCACAGATGTATTATGTGCTTCTGCTTTCTCTCTGGAACCTCTGCCTTGCCATGCAAACAGGCCCTCGCTAGTCTGAGAAACTCTGTGAAGCAAAGATAAGTCATCCTAACTGGGTCCATCCTGCACTTGAATTAATTAACTGAAGTGTAGATTCATGAATAATAACAAAGTACAATTATTTTAAGCCAGAGGGTTTTGGGGTAATTTTTATGAAGAAATAGCTAACTGATACATAGCTTTAAAAATTTCCACTGTAATTATGCAGTTGCCAATTTGTCTTTATAACTTTGGCACTTTTACCTTTTATATTTTGAGGCTACGACTTTAGGTGCATGATATTTTATAATTTTCATATCATTTTTGTTGTTTATATCATTTACCAATATAAATATCTGTTATTAATGTGAAATGTATTCCCAGTAATACATTTTTTTAAAGTCACATTTATATTTTGAACAATATGAACACTGACATACCAATTTTCTTTGGGTAATTTTGCCTGATATACTTTTTCCCCAACCCATTATATTTTTAATTCTCTGTGAATTTTTGTTCTGATCGTGTTTCTTCTATGTGGTCCACCATTTCTTTGCTTGTTTTTCTTTTCTCTTTCTCTGTTTTCTGTTGAATCGATCAAGTCCTCTCACTTTTTTTTTGTCCTTATCAGCTAGACAATTGAGATTTCAAAAGTGAATGTTTAATATTCTGTTTCCTCTATGTGTGTTCAGAAGCAATTGAGAGATGGACAGGAGGAAGGCAGATGGTGATCAAATGCCACTTTTATTACTAATGATGGTTTTACTAATGACTAAAGTCACATGAGAATGCGACTTTAAGTCTACCATCTCTGCCTTAGACAGACTTACCTGGTCCCTAACAGTGTTGAATGACCACAGGACCCCTTCCTTATGGAGGAGCAAAGCAGAGCAGAGCAGAATGCATGGTCTCTGCTGATAAGCTGATCCCAAGACAGGTAGGACATTAGAAAGGACTGAGCTGAGTGTTCAGTTGTTGGAAGAGATCATCAAGAGGATGTGCCCGGCGGTTGACCCCCGAGCTGGACCAGGGCAATCAGAAGCTCCTCTCCCCCTCCCCTCCCCTTGGAATGTATGTTCTGCCCACCTTTCCCACAGCCAAAGCCATTTTCAAGAATGCAGGCTTGAGAGAGTAAGGTGTTGTTGAGACCATCTGGAGTCTACCTGTGACAGAACCCAATTATGGTCTCTGCATAGACTTTTAAGATTCTGTTGGGCGGGTGCAGAGATCTACTCAACTTGTGGTCCCAATATAAGCCTCCTAAGTAAGTAAGTTCCATGCTGATTACACCTGCCACCTACCAGTCTGGAGTGGTCTGCATCTTTCTTTGGTCTTTCCTTACCCTCTGTGTGCAGGGTCAGTTTGAGAACCAACAAGTTGCCTCTCCCAACCATCATTCAGAGAGGTAATTTTGTTCTACTGGACAAGAGTGAGAAGGCATGGCCTAAGTGCCCGGGAGTATTATTTTAATAAAAATCACCCCTAGAAGCAGAAGAAAGAGAGGCATAAGTATTCCCCCCAAATAAGTCATATATTCCATGTCTATTCTTTTAGTGATTACCCTCACATTCTTCATATATCCATTTCCTACAGCTGCTGTAACAATTAGCACAGATTAAGTGGTTGAAAACAACACACATTTATTCTTTTACAGTTCTGGAGTTCAGAAGTCTGAGAGGATCACTGGGCTGAGGTCGAGGTGACAGCAGGGCTGAGCTCCTTCCAGGCGCTCTAAGGCATAAATCTGCTTCCTTTTTTCCCCAGCATCTAGAGCTGCATTCGTTACATTTCTTGGCTGTGGCCCCTTCCTCCATCTTCAAAGTCAGAAATTTAGCATCTTGCTTCAGTCATCACATTATCCTCTGGCTGTGCTACCATTAAATCTTTTATGTGGACACTTGTGGTTATAGTTAGGACCCACCTGGATAACCCAGGATAATCTTCCAATCTCAAAATCCTTAATCCCATCTGCAAAGTCCTTTGCCATATAAAATAATATTCACAGGTCTGGAGATTAGGAAGTGGCTATCTCTGGGGGCCATTATTCAGCCTACCACATACATATTCTTAATACGTTATTTCTCTAACAAGTCTAAGCTTAAAGTGTCTCTATCCTTCTCCGAAATAAGCAAAGAGTTAATGTTGTTGACTATGATTTCTAATTCTCACATTTTAAAGTATATACAACTTGTGGTTGGTTTTTTTTTTTTTAACATCTTTATTGGAGTATAAATGCTCTACAATGGTGTATTAGTTTCCGCTTTATAACAAAATGAATCAGCTACACATATACATATATCTGCATATCTCCTCCCTCTTGCGTCTCCCTCCCACCCTCCCCATCCCACCTCTCTGGTGGCCACAAAGCACTAAGGTGATCTCCCTGTGCTATGCAGCTGGTTCCCACTAGCTATCTATTTTACATTTGGTAGTGTATATATGTCCATGCCACTTTCTCACTTTGTCCCAGTTTACCCTTTCCCCTCCTTGTGTCCTCAAGTCCATTCTCTACATCTGCATCTTTATTCCTGTCCTGCCCCTAGGTTCTTCAGAACCTTTTTTTTTTTTTTTTTTTTTTAGATTCCATATATATGTGTTAGCATACTGTATTTGTTTCTCTCTTTCTGACTTACTTCAGTCTGTATGACAGACTCTAGGTCCATCCACCTCACTACAAATAACTCAATTTCCTTTCTTTTTATGGCTGAGTAATATTCCATCATATATAAGTGCGACATCTTCTTTATCCATTCATCTGGCGATGGACACTTAGTTTGCATCCATGTCCTGGCTATTGTAAATAGAGCTGCAGTGAACACTGTGGTACATGACTCTTTTTGAATTATGGTTTTCTCAGAGTATATGCCCAGTAGTGGAATTGCTGGGGCATATGATATTTCTATTTTTAGTTTTTAAAGGAACAAGCATACTGTTCTCCATAGTAGCTGTATCAGTTTACATTCCCAACAACACTTCAAGAGGGTTCCGTTTTCTCCACAATCTCTCCAGCATTTATTGTTTGTCTATTTTTTGATGATGGCCATTCTGACTGGTGTGAGGTGATACCTCACTGTAGTTTTGATTTGCATTTCTCTAATGATTAGTGATGTTGAGCACCCTTTCATGTGTTTGTTGGCATTCTGTATATCTTCTTTGGAAAAATATCTATTTAAGTCTTTTGCCCATTTTTAGATTGGGTTATTTGTTTTCTTTTCTTTTTTTTTTTTTTTTTGCGGTACAAGGGTCTCTCACTGTTGTGGCCTCTCCCTTCGTGGAGCACAGGCTTCAGACGTGCAGGCCCAGCGGCCATGGCTCACGGGCCCAGCCACTCCGCAGTATGTGGGATCTTCCCGGACTGGGGCACAAACCCACATTCCTGCATCAGCAGGTGGGCTCACAACCACTGCGCCACCAGGGAAGGCCTATTTATTTTCTTGATATTGAGATGCATGAGTTGCTTGTAAATTTTGGAGATAATCCTTTGTCAGTTGCTTCATTTACAAATATTTTCTCCCATTCTGAGAGTCGTCTTTTCATCTTGTTTATGGTATCCTTTGCTGTGCAAAAGCTTTTAAGTTTCATTAGGTCCCATTTGTTTATTTTTGTTTTTATTTCCATTTCTGTAGGAGGTGGGTCAAAAAGGATCTTGCTGTGATTTATGTCATAAACTGTTCTGCCTATGTTTTCCTATAAGAGTTTTATAGTGTCCGGCCTTACATTTAGATCTTCAATCCATTTTGAGTTTATTTTTGTGTATGGTGTTAGGGAGTGTTCTAATTTCATTCTTTTACATGTAGCTGTCCAGTTTCCCCAGCAGCGCTTATTGAAGAGGCTGTCTTTTCTCCACTGTATATTCTTGCCTCCTTTATCAAAAATAAAGTGACCATATGTGCGTGGGTTTATCTCTGGGCTTTCTGTCCTCATCCATTGATCTATATTTCTGTTTCTGTGCCAGTACCATACTGTCTTGATTCCTGTAGCTTTGTAGTATAGTCTGAAGTCAGGGAGCCTGATTCCTCCAGCTCTGTTTTTCTCTCTCAAGATTGCTTTACTTATTTGGGGTCTTCTGTGTTTCCACACAAGTTGTAAATTTTTTTGTTCTACTTCTGTGAAAAATGCCATTGGTAGTTTGATAGGGATTGCATTGAATCTGTAGATTGCTTTGGGTAGTATAGTCATTTTCACAATGTTTATTCTTCCAATCCAAGAACATGGTATATCTCTCCATCTGTTTGTAGCATCTTTAATTTCTTACATCAGTGTCTTATAGTTTTCTGCATACAGGTCTTTTGTCTCCTTAGGTAGGTTTATTCCTAAGTATTTTATTCTTTTTGTTGCAGTGGTAAATGGGAGTGTTTCCTTAGTTTCTCTTTCAGATTTTTCATCATTAGTGTGTAGGAATGCAAGAGATTTCTATGCATTAATTTTGTATCCTGCTACTTTACCAAATTCATTGATTAATTCTAGTGGTTTTCTGGTAGCATCTTTAGGATTCTCTATGTATAGTATCATGTCATCTGCAAAGAGTGACAGTTTTACTTCTTTTCTGATTTAGATTCCATTTATTTCTTTTTCTTCTCTGATTGCCATGGCTAAAACTTCCAAAACTATGTTGCATAATAGTGGTGAGAGTAGACAACCTTGTCTTTTTCCTGATCTTAGAGGAAATGGTTTCAGTTTTTCACCATTGAGAATGATGATATATGGCCTGTATTATGTTGAGGTAAGTTCCCTCTATGCCTACTTCCTGGAGGGTTTTTATCATAAATGGGTGTTGAATTTTGTCAAAAGCATTCTCTGCATCTATTGAGATGATCATATGGTTTTTCTCCTTCAATTTGTTAATATGGTTTATCACACTGATTGATTTGAGTATATTGAAGAATCCTTGCATTCCTGGGATAAACCCCACTTGATCATGGTGTATGATCCTTTTAATGTGCTGTTGGACTCTGTTTGCTGGTAGTTTGTTGAGGATTTTTGCATCTATGTTCATCAGAGATATTGGCCTGTAGTTTTCTTTCTTTGTGACATCTTTGTCTAGTTTTGGTATCAGGGTGATGGTGGCCTTGTAAAATGAGTTTGGGAGTGTTCCTCCCTCTGCTATATTTTGGAAGAGTTTGATAAGGATAGGTGTTAGCTTTTCTCTAAATGTTTGATAGAATTTGCCTGAGAAGCCATCTGGTCCTGGGCTTTTGTTTTGTTGGAAGAATTTTAAACATAGTCTCAGTTTCAGTGCTTGTGATTGGTCTGTTTATATTTTCTATTTCTTCCTGGTTCAGTATGGGAGGGATGTGCTTTTCTAAGAATTTGTCCATTTCTTCCAGGTTGTCCATTTTATTGGCATATAGTTGCTTGTAGTAATCTCTCATGATCCTTTGTATTTCTGCAGTGTCAGTTGTTCCTTCTCCTTTTTCATTTCTAATTCCCTTGATTTGCATCTTCTCCCTTTTTTTCTTGATGAGTCTGGCTAATGGTTTATCAGTTTTGTTCATCTTCTCAAAGAACTAGCTTTTAGTTTTATTGATCTTTGCTATTGTTTTCTTCATTTCTTTTTCATTTATTTCTTATCTGATCTTTATGATTTCTTTCCTTCTGCTAGCTTTGGGGTTTTTTGTTCTTCTTTCTCTAATTGCTTTAGGTGTAAGGTTAGGTTGTTTATTTAAGATGCTTCTTGTTTCCTGAGTTAGGATTGTATTGCTATAAACTTCCCTCTTAGAACTGCTTTTGCTGCATCCCGTAGGTTTTGAGTTGTCGTGTTTTCATTGTCATTTGTTTTTAGGTATTTTTTGATTTCCTCTTTGATTTCTTCAGTGATCTCTTGGTTATTTTGTAGTGTATTGTTTAGCTTCCATGTGCTTGTATGTTTTACAGAATTTTTCCTGTAATCGATATCTAGTCTCATAGTGTTGTGGTCGGAAAAGATACCGATATGATTTCAGTTTTATTAAGTTTATCAAGGCTTGATTTGTGACCCAAGATATGATCTATCCTGGAGAATGTTCCATGAGCACTTGAGAAGAAAGTGAATTCTGTTGTTTTTGGTTGGAATGTCCTGTAAATATCAATTAAGTTCATCCTGTTTAATATCATTTAAAGCTTGTGTTTCCTTATTTATTTTCATTTTGGATGATCTGTCCATTGGTGAAAGCAGGGTGTTAAAGTCCCCTACTATGATAGTGTTAATGTCAGTTTCCCCTTTTATGGCTCTTAGCATTTGCCTTATGTATTGAGGTGCTCTTATGTTGGGTGCATAAATATTTACAATTACTATATCTTCTTCTTGGATTGATCCCTTCATCATTATGTAGTGTCCTTCTTTGTCTCTTGTAATAGTCTTTGTTTTAAAGTCTATTTTGTCTGATATGAGTATTGCTACTCCAGCTTTCTTTTGATTACCATTTGCATGGAATACCATTTTTCATCTCCTCACTTTCAGTCTGTATGTGTCCCTAGGTCTGAAGTGGGTCTCTTGTACACAGCATATATATGGGTCTTGTTTTTGTATCCATTCAGCCAGTCTATGTCTTTTGGTTGGAACATTTAATCCATTTACATTTAAGGTAGTTATTGATATGTATGTTCCTGTTACCATTTTCTTAACTGTTTTGAGTTTGTTATTGTCAGTCTTTTCCTTCTTTTGTGTTTCCTGCTTAGAGAAGTTCCTTTAGCATTTGTTGTAAAGCTGGTTTTGTGGTGCTGAATTCTCTTAGCTTTTGCTTATCTGTAAAGTTTTAAATTTTTCCATCGAATATGAATGAGACCCTTGCTGGGTAGAGTAATCTTGGTTGTAGGTTTTCCCTTTCAGCATTTTAAATATGTCCTGCCACTCCCTGCTGGCTTGTGAAGTTTCTGCTGAAAATTCAGCTGTTAACCTTATGTGGATTCCCTTGTATGTTATTTGTTGTTTTTCCTTTGCTGCTTTTAATATTTTTTCTTTGTATTTAATTTTTGATAGTTTGATTAATATGTATCTTGGCATGTTTCTACTTGGATTTATCCTGGAATGGATTCTCTGTGCTTCCTGGAATTGAGTATTTCCTTTCACATATTAGGATAATTTTCCACTATAATCTCTTCATATATTTTCTCAGTCCCTTTCTTTTTTTCTTCTTCTTCTTGGACCCCTATAATTCGAATGTTGGTGTGTTTAATGTTGTCCCAGAGGTCTCTGAGACTGTCCTCAATTCTTTGCATTCTGTTTCTTTATTCTGATCTGTGGTAGTTATTTCCATATTTTATCTTCCAGGTCATTTATCCATTCTTCTGCCTTAATTATTCTGCTATTGATTCCTTCTAGAGAATTTTTAATTTCCTTTACTATGTTGTTCAGCATTATTTGTTTGCTCTTTAGTTCTTCTAGGTCCTTGTTAAAACTTTCTTGTATTTTCTACATTCTATTTCCAAGATCTTGGATCATCTTTACGATCATTACTCTGAATTCTTTTTCAGGAAGACTGCCTATTTGCTCTTCATTTGTTTGATCTGTTGGGGTTTTGCCTTGCTCCTTCAACTGCTGTGTGTTTCTCTGTCTTCTCATTTTGCTTAACTCACTGTGTTTGGGGTCTCCTTTTTGCAGGCTGCAGGTTGGTTCAGAGGGTTGTGTAGGCTTCCTGGTGGAGGGGACTGCTGCCTTTGTTATGGTGGATGAGGCTGGATCTTGTCTTTCTTGTGGGCAGGACCACGCCTGCTGGTGTGATTTGGGGTGTCTGTGACCTTATTCTGATTTTAGGCAGCCTCTCTGCTAATGGGTGGGGCTGTGTTCCTGTCTTGCAAGCTGTTTGGCATAGGGTGTCCAACACTGTCGCTTGCTCATCATTGAGTGGATCTGGGTCTTAACGTTGAGATGGAGATCTCTGGTAGCTTTCATCATTTGATTTTATGTGGAGCTGGGAGTTCTCTGGTGGACCAATCTCCTGCACTCGGCTCTCCCACCTGAGAAGCACAAGCCTGACATCCGGCCAGAGCACCAAGACCCTGTCAACCACACAGCTGTCTTTTTCTAGAAATAGAGGTCTCAAATTATTAATATCTCTTTGGAGCAGTCTCTCAGAGGACATGCTGTGTCCCGGGCTTAAATCTTCAGTTTTGTCTCCAAACTCTGGAGGCCCTCCTTTGGATGTGCTGCTGCTCCCTCTCCATGTGTTGTTTTTGTATTGTAGGTACTTATTTAGATTACCAATGTACTTTTCTGATATCTGCTTAGCATTACTTTTTGTGTACCATCCCTTTCTTTTGGGTTCCTTTTCCTTCTTGCATAGCAAGTGTATTTATTAGAATTTAGTTTACTCAGGTTCTGAGTATATCTAAACATTTGTATCCAAAATTGTTTTTATTCCACCTTCACTATGTAGTTTGGTTGACTATATAATTCTAGGTTCACAATATTTTTTCCTCAGAAGAGTGCCATAGTTCCTAGCAGAGCACCAGACACCTAGGGATGAATGAATGAATGAACTTTACAGATATTAGGAGAACAGAATAATGAAAATCATCCTGGACTGGGGGTCAGAAGTAATGTCAGATCTTATACTTATCACAGTTTGGCTTTGACAAAGCCACTTAACATAACAATCTCACTTGAAAATGGGAATAGTAATCTAAATCACAATAGTCTTGTGAGTTTCAAAACAAAAAGAAAATAATGGATTTGAAAAATTCTTTGTTAATTGCAAAATTTTACAGTTTCTGAGCAATCAATTAATTATTATAAAAGAGTTAATATCAATTGAGAAACGTTTCCAAAATGCTGATTTAAATCTATATCCACTTATTGAGCTTGATAATGTCTCTTGCAAATGATTCAGAATTTATGATAAGGCTGGTTTATTTTTCATTGCTAAACAAGAGAATCATTTTATTATGTCTCACGGATCTAACTTTCAGCTGTGAGATTTAATTACCTCAACTAGCAAAAAGTATACTGCCACAGCAAAAGATATTATATAGTTGAAGATTCTCCTTCAGTATATCAACGTAGTGCTTTCATTGTGATGGTTTTTGAAGTAACTTTACATATACAAGTTTAATTGGAAAACTTGATATTCCTAGCAGTGTTTTCTTGACAGGAAATTATTTATCTGAGATTAAGGGAATTGATTAGATCTGTAGAGAAGATGACAGATGAAGCTTAGAATGAATGATGACCCAGACAGTGGTTAGAACACTTTTTCTCCATTTTCCTTGCAGTCAGTCACACAAAGCATTTTATTCTCACAGGTAAGATTTTCAAGGAAACTGCTAGACTTCAGATTGAGGGAACAAGAAGGATTCTTTTAGGCATAAGGATGAAGGTAACTATTTCATATCTTATAAGACAAAGGTACACATATATGTTTTAACAACAGAGTCATCTAGTTGAATTATTCTTGTCTGCCTTGGGTGGTATTTGCTAGGCATATTTAGAGAAATGTGTCTATTTACTGGCACTCCCATCTCTTTCTCACTCTCTGAAATCGAGGAAATTGAGGAAAAATCCTTTCTATGTTCGCTTGGACACACTCAGTTATGTTTGATGGGCCTTCACCAGAATATAAATTGATCAGCCTCCTAATCCTCCACTTTGAAATAAAGTACTCAGCCATTATTGGCTCCCAGAAATATTTATTGGCCCTTAAGGTTGTCCTCCACACATTGGCACAAACATCTCATTCACCAAAGTGGTTATAATGATGGAAATAAAAGCTGAAGCATCAAATTGTAATGGGTGGAAGGACGTGGGGTGCAGCTGTGTTCAGTGGATTGATTGCTATTTGTACCCTTGGGCATTTTCCAGAACGCCCTTTCATATTTATTCTTATCATGTTTCAGAGGCATGAACCTAAGGGACTGCCACTTAATGTCTGTAGTTGGGAAACTCGAGACCAATTTTCTTGGATGCTCAATGGGACGGACATAGGTACCACTTTATCCCTCACATTTTAGGTCTTAAATTATTAATAACCTGTTTGCAATTGCTTTTATTTTGTCAGCTGAACTTGGCATATTACAAATAGTTCTACAACCAGCCAAGAGTTCTTGGCATATTACAAAGAGTTCTTAGTACATAATAAGGGCAGAGTAAATAATTATTACAGGTAAAATGAATGAAAGCTTTTGTTTTTTCTTTAAAAATATTGAAATGCCATTGTTTAGGGTTCAAGTTAAACTTTTAAGCATAAAGCTGTTTAAGATAAAAACCAGTTAATTCTCTTAGTGCTTATGTATCTCTAATAGCTTTTACCATTTTAGTGTCATGCTCTCTGGGTTTTAATCTATCCTAGGAGTTACCTTGTTTGTCTTTTTTATTAACATTTTATTATTTTTTAATCCCAATGTTTCAGGAGCTTTTATTTTATCATTTTTTCTGTAGGCTTGTTTTTGGGATTTCAGTTTTCGGAATCTCTGATATTTTAAAACTAAATTACTGGCCAAGAACATTTCAGTCATTCTTTTATAAACATTCTGGTTTTAAATACCTACCATCTAAACAGCAATCAATCAAGAAAAGAATAAAAAGCCAATGAGGTCAATTGTTCTTCTCTCTAAACTCCAAATTGATAATCTTCAATTCTGATATAGGTTTTGCCTAATTATTTAAAGCTTTGGCAAACGTTTTGATAGGACATTTGATGTTAAGTGTGTTATTCTCCCTGCCTCTCTCCCTCTTTTTCTTTACTTCTCTTTCATCTCCCACCATTCTTCCTTCCTTCTTTCCTTCCCTCCTTTCTTCCTGCATTTCACAGGGATTTTCAAGATTCATTCTCCTAAGGTCACTTATTACATAAAAAGTTCAATGTGTTTATTTGATTGTTATTATTATTTTAAAAATATTTATTTATTTATTTGGCTGCGCCAGGTCTTATTTGAGGCATGTGGCTCCTTTAGTTGCGGCACGCATGTGGGATCTAGTTCCCAACTGGAGATCGAACCCGGGCCCCCTGCATTGGGAGTACAGAGTCTTAACCACTGGACCACCAGGGAAGTTCCCAATGTATTTTAATGCATAAAACACCAGCCATCTAGGACAGTTCCATTTAAAATGACGAGACGATGGAGTAGTTTGCTCTAAAGTCCACATTCACTTTGAAATAAGAATTGTGCCTCCAGAGTGAAAAAGAACTGTGAATAGGCTTTGTTACAGTAATTATACTATCAGCCTTCAGAGGTATGTTGGCAAACGTGCTGGTGTTCAGGAGACTCTTGTAGTCCTGGATCTTCCACCCACCTAGTATCATTACTTCTTCTGCTTAATGTCACCTCCATGGGGTGAGAAACTTGATCATTTAAAGAAGCCACCCAATCTCTCTCTTGAACATCACCTAATGCTAATTCTCCACATAGCCCTTACTACTCACTACTTGATATTTTCCTTGTCTGTTTCTTTTGATAATCCTCCTGGAATTTAAGCTTCAGAAGCTTTATGTCTTTTTTTCTTTGCCGAATATCCAGCATCTAGAAGAGAGCCAGGAATATACCATATCTCATTGACTAGCATGACATCGACTGTAAGATACACCATCATTTTACATATGTATGAAAAAAATGCCACCATTTATGCTATGGGACAATGCCTTCTTGTCACTTTAGGCTTTTAGTTTTAATATATTGAAGAGCTCTTTTAGATTTGTTTAGAAAGAACATAAATTTATCATACGTAGCAAAAATTGGTTAAGCTATTCCTGAAACAACTTCTCACTCAGAATCCAAATTTCCAGTATAAATTTTCAGTGAAAGTTGCCAGTACACACATTTTTCCACACAATATCATGGTCTGTGTCATCAAGTGCATCAGTGAAGCAGTATTTCTTAAAAGATTGCTCCATTATTGTCTTTCTGATTTTTTTCCCAGATGGTGACGCTTGCTCTGCAAATTTTGATGCTTGTGGGAAGTCAATGCCTGTCAGACAGCAACTCTAAGACTCACCCAGATTTCAGAGAGGTCAAAATGTGAGAAACTGTACATCCACAAATTGCAAGAATAGGGTTGTGGATAGTCAAAAAATAAATGATTTTTGAATACTTAAAGAAATGACTATTATCAACTCTGTCCTTGGGCAAGGCAGTTTATTCCTTGAGCCTTATTTTTATCATTTAGAAAATTAAAGTGTTACACTAGAAGCCCTCTAAGATCATTTTTGCTAAAAGAAAAACTGTTAAGTGCTTTGTAAGTGGCTGTAGTTGTATGACAGTATAGTGTTGGTGAACCATTAAAAAATACTCTGTCCAGCATGGTCTTCAAAGGTTCAAGGTTCCAGTTTAAACAGTAAGAATCCCACCCATCTGTCCTTTCAGATAATTGATGGGAGATGCAATAGCTCAGCTCAGAAGGTATAAGATATGTGGAGTGTGGGCATTCTCACCACACTTAGCTGGCCTCTTTCTTTATGTACCTGGTTGTGGCTGGTGAGTGAGTATACAGCACACAGAGTACTGCCGTCAGAGAGAAAAACTAATCATTGAGAGGATTTATGGACAGGAAGAAATGTATGCTTAACCTCTGTATGGCTCAGGATGTAAGGAGAGGATGACCGCTGGACTCTTTGCCAAGGTTAGAAAGTACTTGGAGGGGCCAAGCAGAGAGCAGGACTCAGGCTACAGCTGTGGTAAGAGGACTATCTGGCTCGACTGCAGGTGACCCAATTGGGCAGAATTTTAAAAATCTTGGTTGTCAAGTTTTGTCTTGGTTCTCTCTATACATGGCGCTCAGAGTCTTGTATCTCCAGATGTGGCTGAATGGACACTTTGTGAACACAGAATTGTTCTTTATAAGCCTGAAGTCAATGCCTACAAATTTGGGGAGCAACTCCATGAACCACCAGATAACCCATGTATGTATGCACAACATCCAGCTAAAAATGTCTATAGGCGCTGCCCGACATGACTACCTACACCAATTAATCTCTATGGCCTCGAACTTGCTATATACCTCACTATGTTTCAGGAGGCCCCATCTTAGACACAGTGACCTCCTGCACGTCAGTGAGAGGATTGAAACGAGAATAAGGAAAACTGGGATTGGTTTCTCCTTTGTTTCTTCTATTACTGAAAGTATCCGACTATTGTAATTAATTGCTTCCTGCCTGTTTCTTTCCCTAGGTTATGAGTTACTCCCCAGAGAACTGAGGAAGAACAAAGGAGTACATTAACTAAAATCAGCACATTCTTTTTTTTTTTTTTTTTTTTTACCATCCTGGAATAGATAATTTATCATACTTTGATGCCTCAGGAAACATTCCATTTTGGTTACAAGGCACAGAAAGAGGCTGTCTTAAACTTGCCTCACAGACCCCTTCATATACTTGGCGTGGTGCTAATGCCTCCTACTGCTGTGGGATTTGTTCCTTCTCAGCGTAATTTGAAATTCTCCTTCCAGGTCAGAATCAAAGAAGGATTAGAAAGAAGTCCATTTCAACATTTAAAGACCACTTCAAGAATACTTATAATACCCTGCCAGTTATGAATATATTACATTTACTAAAATTTGCTAAGTACTCTGCCAAATTTTTTCTTCATATTATAATTGAAAGTATTTAGTTATTGGTATTTCTGTAGCCACTGAAAATGCCAAGTAATTATATACAGAATATATTTTCTCCTTTGAAACTACAAAGCCCCAGAGGTTCAGGCTATAATGACCACACCCTTCCAGATACATTATTCATTATAGACTAGCTCTCAAGAATCCTACATTATAGAAAACGAATTACCTGCTACATTTTAAACCACGTGTATGCTAATTTACATTATGAGCATTTTGAACAATCTTTCACTCCAGTTCAACTTTTTTTTTAAAAATAATAAAGGCACTAAATATCTTTTGGTAAAGCTTAAAAAAATAAAAAAAAATAAACTAGGGAAATTTGGCTAGCAAAGAATTTGACAGAATTCATTATTAGATGCATGATAAACAAGTATAATGGAAGATGGGTAAGAGATTTATGTTCTGGGCCAATTGTTTAAATATAAGTCTTTATTGCTTTATGATTCTGTACAGATGCTAAGGCCTGTAATGGAGGTGATAAGAGATGTGTCTACCTATTGAGGATGACAAAGACACCACTTGTCCGTTTGCAGGCAACACCTCGGAGAGGATGAGGTAGGATGCTTTTTCTAGGTGCCCTGCTGCCCGTACATGGAAGCTTCCCAAAGGATAGTATATGGAATTATATGCATGGTAAATTTGGGTTTACAGTAAGTCCCCTACATACGAACCTTCAAGTTTCGAACTTTCAAAGATGCTAATGTGTGTTCACATGTCCAATCACGTTGTTAGCTCACGTGCCTGGTGTGCATTGTCACGTGCACGCATCCTCTACAAATGGTTGTGATTTTGTGTACTTTACTGTACAGTACTGTATAGAGCACAGTAGTACAGTGTCTTTATTTCAAGGCCAGGATGTCTGGAAGCAAGCATAAAAGTAGCCGTGATGTAGCTGGTACTGCTAAGAAGCTCCAAGCGCTAACAATGGAAACAAAAGTGGAAATAATCGAGAGAGTGGGGCGAGGCAAAAATAGGTAGATGTTGCTTATACAAGAATTATTCAACCATCAGCACGATTCTAAAGACAAAATCGTGGAACATGTGAAGTCTCCTGTGCCAATGATGAATATTGAAGAATATACTGTACTGGAAGAGGATGCCAGACCGAAGTTACATCAGTAAGGAGGAAAAGTTGATGCCAGGCTATAAAGCAGCAAAGGATAGGCTAACTCTTGCTTGGTGGCAATGCTTCCGGCGATATGAAGCTGAAGCCTCTCTTAGTTTTTCAGAGAACACAAGAACCCTTAAAATCATAGCCAAGGGCTCTCTTTCTGTTGAGCGGAAGAGTAACCCCAAAACCTGAGTTACACAGGCCATGTTCCAGGACTGCTTTTTCCACCACTTTATCCCAGAGGTAGAGAAATATTGCTTGGAGAAGGACATCCCATTCAACATTCTTTTGCTGCTCGACAGTGCTCTGGGCCACTCCCCATCCAAGGACGACTTTCATCCCAATCTCAAAGTAGTGCATCTGCCACCGAATACTATGTCCCTCATCCAACCTATGGACCAGGGAATTATAGCGACTTTCAAGAAATATTTATGTCACACTTTCCATCAGGCAGTAAAGGCGAGTGATGAATCAGGAACAACCTTTTGACACTTTTGGAAGGACTATAACATCTACAACGCCATAAAAAACATTGACTTTGCTTGGCATGAGGTTACGGCTATCACCGTGAATGGGGTTTGGAAGAACCTTTGCTTGCTGTTTGTTCACGATTTTTGTGGATTTGAGAAGGTGGGTGAGGAGTCCAAAGAGGTCTTCAGCAGCTTAGTGACCTTCAGCGAGAAGCTGGAGCTAGATCTGCAAGAGGACGACTTCACTGAACTCCTTGTGTGCAGCACGAGGACCTGATGGAATCGGAGGCCCAGAGAAAGGAAAAAAGAGACAAGAGGAAGAAGAAGTAACTGAAGAACCGAAGACATTCACGACGCAGGAGATGGCAAGGGGATTTTCTTTATTTGAGGAGACACTGTTAGGTTTTGAGGCACAGGACCCGAACGTAGAACGATACACGAAGGTTGCAGCAGCCGTTCAGAATGGAATCCAGTGCTACTATGTCATCTATGATGAGAAGAAAAAAGAGCTACTACCCAGACATCACTGGCTCGTTTTTTCACGAGGGTAGATAGAATTGATTCCAGCGAGGAACCAGACGCTGTGCCATCAACGTCAGGCGTGAGTGAAAGTGCAGCCTGCCCTCCGTCTCCTGTTGCTGATGATCCTTCAGCTCTACCATCTCCCCCGTCCTCTCCCTCCTACCGTCAGTAACTCTTCTTGCCTGTTCACTCGATGCCAGCCCCTGTGTGCCAGCTGTTTTACTGTACTACTGTGCTTTTCAAGGTACTGTACTGTAAGATTAAAAATGTTTTCTTTATTTTTTTGTATTTGTTTTTTATGTATTATTTGTGTGAAAAGTATTATAAACCTATTACAGTACAGTACTATATAGCTGATTGTGTTCGTTGGGTACCTAGGCTAACTTATTTGGACTTAACAAACAAATTGGACTTGTGAACCTGCTCTCAGAACTGGACTTGTTCCTATGTAGGAGACTTACTATATCCAGACCAGTCTGCTGTCCATTAAGTTTATTCTTTGCTACAGATTTTAGGGAAGGATATTCAAAACTCGTCTCATGTATAAGTGTTCAAAAACCCTGGGAAGGCCTGACATATTATCACATACAGAACGACCATAGAGAAATCTTCAACTATAACAACAAACCAGGCATGACTATATTAGTGACACCTAGAACACAGAGCTTTTCAAGTCAAGCTCTCTCCATTAACCCCGTCACTCTGCATTGAAGTCTCATTCATTTAGAATGCAATTAAATTCCTGCAAGGTTCTTTATGAATTGTCCCCTGCCACCCTCTCCGATGGCAGTTCTTACCGCTGTCTCCCCGACATCCCAGCTTCCTCTGCTTTAAGGTGGCTACAATGTCTCTTGTTCAGTGTTTCATAAGTATTTATACAGGTCTACAAAAAATATATATATAGGTGTACATATATATGTGTAATTATTTAAATAGCAGTGCTTTATAGTTTTCAAAGTACCTTTACCTTTTTTCTTTGATTTCTACCTTGTTTCCAGAAACTTCCTATCAGTTTCTACCAGTTTCTAAAAACTCTCCTATACTTGATATTAGATTATTAAGATATTGAGATATAAAGTATATCAATTACTGTCAGTAGAAGTAATTGATAACATAAACGAGTGAATCAGTGTGGCATGTTGGTGCCACTGAAAAAGTACAGCAAAAGATGGGAAAAGCGTATTTATTTGCTGTCAGGAAATACACGAAAAAGTCAGTGGCACTTCAGACCCAGAGACACATACAGAATGAAAGTGAGGGGTTGGAAAATTATATTCCATGCAAATGGAAATCAAAAGAAAGCTGGAGTAGTAGCAATACTCATATCAGACAAAATAGACTTTAAAATAAAGACTGTCATAAGTGACAAGGAAGGACACTACATAGTGATCAAGGGATCAAGCCAAGAAGAAGATATAACAATTACAAATATATATGCACCCAACATAGGAGCACCTCAATACATAAGGCAAATGCTAACAGTCATAAAAGGGGAAATTGACAGTAACACAATAATAGTGGGGGACCTTAGCACTCCACTTACACCAATGGACAGGTCATCTGGGCAGAAAATTAATTAGGAAACACAAGCCTTAAATGATACATTAGAGCAGATAGACTTAAATGATATCTATAGGGCATTCGATCTGAAAGCAACAGAATACATTTTCTTCTCAAGTGCACATGGAACATTCTCCAGGACAGATCACATCTTGGGTCACAAATCAAGCCTCAGTAAATTTAAGAAAATTGAAATAGTATCAAGCATCTTTTCCGACCACAATTCTGTGAGATTAGAAATCAATTACAGGAAAAAAACTGTAAAAAACACAAACACATTGAGGCTAAACAATATACTACTAAATAACCAAGAGATCCCTGAAGAAATCAAAGAGGCAAAAAGGCACAAGAACCCCAGTGCTCATTGCAGCACTGTTTACAATAACCAAGACATGGAAGCAACCTAAATGTCCATCAGGAGGAATGGATAAAGAAGATGTGACACATATATACAACGGAATATTACTCATCCATAAAAAGAAATGAAATTTAGTCATTTGTAGAGATATGGATGGACCTAGAGACTGTCATACAGAGTGAAGTAAGTCAGAAAGAGAAAAACAAATATCGTATATTAATGCATATATGTGGAATTTGAAAAAAATTGGTATAGACAATCTTATTTACAAAGCAGAAATAGAGACACAGAAGTAGAGAACAAAGGTATGGATACCAAGGGGGAAAGGGGTGGGTGAGATGAATTGGAAGATTGAGATTGACATATATACACTATTGATACTATGTATATAACAGATAACTGGGACTTCCCTGGTGGTCTAGTGGTTAAGAATCTATCTTCCAATGCAAGGGATGTGGGTTCGATCCTTGGTGGGGGAACTAAGATCCCACATGCTGCGGGGCAACTAAGCCCGAGCACTGCAACTATTGAGCCTGCACACCACAAATAGAGAGCCCATACGCTACAACTACTGAGCCTGTGCTCTCTGGAGCCCATGTGCCACAACCAGAGAGAAGCCCATGTGCTGCAACAAAGAGCCCATGTGCCACAACAAAAGATCCCACGTGTTGCAACTAAGACCCAACTCAACCAAATAAATAAATAAATGTTAAAAAATAAAATTAAATTTAAAAATAAAATAAAATAAAATAAAATAGATAACTAATGAGAACCTACTGTATAGCACAGGGTACTCTACTCAGTGCTCTGTGGTGACCTAAATGAGAAGGGGATATATGTATATGTATAGCTGATTCATTTTGCTGTACAGTATAAAGTAACACAATATTGTAAAGCAACTATACTCCAATGAAAATTTTTTTAAAAGTCAGTGGCTCCAGTTAGAGAAGGCAGACTGGAAGAAAGAATTTTAACCCAGTCCTTCTGGAAGCAAGGTAGCATAAGGTGTACAGATGCAGAACAGAGTGATTCAGTGAGCTAGGATTCAATTAGTGGAAGGTGAAGAAGCTGTGTTTAGGGGAAAACTTGTGGATCATAGACAACAACCTCAAACCAGAGTGAAGTCACGCATCCTTAGATTGGAAAATCTGTCCTGTTTTTATGCCTCTCTTGTATGAAGGTGATAATAGCTCTTTCCATCATGGTGCCACTTAATGAGAGTAGAAAACCTGGGCTCACATGCCCTCAACAGCAAGAATAATTAATACGTGTGTTCAGATTCTGTTTATGCTTCTGCCGTGAATGGAAGTCATCTTCTAGGTTGAATGAAAACAATATTTTTTAAAAATTGGAGTATAGTTGCTCTGCAATATTATCCAAGTTACAGGTGTACAATATAATGATTCATTATTTTCATAGGTTATACTACATTTATAGTTATTATAAAATATTGGCTACATTCCCTGTGTTGTACAATATATCCTTGTAACTTATTTTTATACCTAATAGTTTGTACCTCTTCCTCCCCTAACCCTATATTGCCTTTCCCTCCCTTTCCTCTCACCACTGGTAACTACTAGTTTGTTCTCTATATCTGTGAGTCTGCTTCTTTTTCCTTATAGTCATTAGTTTGTTGTATTTTTTAGATTCATATGATATTTGTCTTTCTCTGTCTGACTTACTTCACATAGCATAATGCCCTCCAAGTCCATCCATGTTGCTGCAAATAGCAAAATTTCATTCTTTTTTATGACTGAGTACTATTCCATTGTATATATGTACCACATCTTTATCCATTCATCTGTTGATGGACACTTAGGTTGGTTCCATATCTTGGCAACTGTAAATGATGCTGCTAAGAACATTGGGGTGCATATATCTTTTTGAATTAGTGTTTTTGTCTTTTCCGTTTGAATGAAAACACTCTTGCCTGCCTCATCCTAGCTCTACTTCCAGCCACTGAGAACTGGGTATTGACCGAATGGGCTGTGCTCACTTGCTCAGCTCTGAGCTTTCCCCTCCTTTATTCAAGATATGACAAAACATCGACAGAAAGTACTCATGTGTATTTGACAAATCTCCGAGGTTTTGAGGTGTGAAACTAAATGGCTTGGTTTAAAAGCCAGACCACTGAAGAATGTTGAATAAAGGCACTGTAAGCAAAAGGGAGGGTGATACACCCTTCTCCCTCCCCAGTAAGCTTTTCAAAGAGACACTGGCCTGGCTCACAATGGGAGCCTCCTGCCATGAGCTATTGTATGGCAGACTGTATCTCCAGTTCCACATGCTTTTCAGAACATTGCCTTTCCCCACCAAGAAATGGGGTAATTCTTTTCCACTTGAAATTGGAAATAGAATCCAAGGAATAAAGAAAGTAGAACAGATGTCGGCCAACTTCTGAGATTTCTTTCAAGGAATTACACAACTGTGTGGTTTTGGCTGGGCAAGCCCAAAGTCTGTTTTCTTGCCACACCAGCTGACCAGATTCCAATCCTAGGCCACTCTAGCCATTAACCCTTTTCTTGCAAATTGGTGCTGGAACAATCTCTGTCTGACAGTAAACCATGTGCAGGAGGCCTCATCCAGTCTCAGGTCTGCTCTCTCTCCCCTTCCTCCCAGTAGCTATTTCCAATCTTGTCTCCTCCTCTCTACTTTGTCAGAGGAAGGGAAATCCCGTCTCTTTTTTTCAGGCTAGTTTCTGTACCTCGGTTTTAAGTCACATCTGTGCAGTTTCCCCCTAAAACTTTTCCAAATTCTAGTCCATCTCTTATTTTCAAGGTTTTCACTCTGCTTGTTCTTGATCTTAAAATATAAACGTGTTCCTACTCTTCCCTACGTCGGGCTTTAGCTACTGGGCCTTCCTTTGTCAAACTAAGTTCTTTTTTCTCCTAGCTTTATTGAGCTACAACTGACATATAACATTAACATTAGGTAAGTTTAAAGTATACACATGTTGATTTGATACATTGCAAAATGATTACCACCAGGGGGTAGCCTACACTTTCATCATGTTACCTAGTTGCTATTCTTTCTTCCAGTGAGAACATTTAAGATTTCCTCTCTTAGCAGCTTTCAAGTATTTAATACAGTATTGACTATAATCACTATGCTGTACTTCGATCCCCAGAAATTATTCATCTTATAATTCACAGTTCTTGAGAAAGGCCTATGATTTGCTCTTTTTACATCCTCACTTGTCATTCACTCTTCCATGCACTAAAATCTGACTTCTACCTCAACCTTTCCACTGAAACTGCACTCACAAGGTTGATGACCTAAAGCATGGATCCAAGAGGTGACTAGAAAGCATCTTCAGCAATGTTGTTCAAATCTCTCTAGACAGTGGTCACCACTCTACTCTGCTTGAACCCCTCTCTTCTATTGGCATCCATGGCACTCTTCTTATAACACATATCCCGTTAATATTTATAATTGCTCAGTCATCCATTTGCTCATATCAATAAGACTTTGTGTATTTTTCTCATATTCTCCAATCAAATGTGGAACAACCTGCACTTAGTCCAAAGGGGCCAGTCCCATGAAGTGTCAGGTGAAAAAGGAGTTAAAGACTCTGATCAACCCATTGGGAAACCAGTTTTTCAGCTGCTATTACGTCTGTCACTGCCTCTCAGATTTAGTGTGGAAAACCTATGAGACATGGAGCCTTCAGTTCTCTTCCGTGAACAAAGAGAATGCTGACCTATTTGAAAAAGTGAGTTTACCTAGACATAAAAGAGGTTGGGAACTTATATATGGCCAATTAAAAAAAAAAATCTTGCCTAACTGGGCATCATCACATTTCATGTAGAAGTTATTTTTTCAATTACAGGAAAATATAAATATTTCTCAGAATTTAGTCACTTCATGTAGGTTGGACATATAAAATCTATGTTATTTTATATATTTTGGGGGGCAAACTAATTCTATTAGCATTAACTCCTTTGTTTATTATTTATTGGCTGTGATTTCAACCATTCCTGGCTTATACAGTGTTATTGGTGTTAAATTTGTGGGCTGTAAGCTTAGGGGATACATTTTGTAATCCACCATCTGCTATGAAGATATATGATAGTTTAGGGATGTCAAACTATCAAGCATAGAGGAAGCTAAGGGGCTATATAATCGCTGCCTCAACTGGCTAATGGGTAGCTGTAAAGAAAATGCAATCAACAAAAGGGGGTGTGAATGCCTCTAGGTAAATAGGATGAGCCAGTAGTTTTCCTGAAGACCAAACAGGAAGAAATACACTGAAATCATAAGAGAAGGTAGGACACCAGCTCCACCTGTGTTGTTCTTCATTTCCACTTGAACAAATCACAATAAAAACAGATGACATTGATATCATGCTTCTTATATACAGATACTACTTCGAAAGCTTTACATCTATTAAGTTTTTAATCTTTATGCAACAATCCTGTGAAGGACAAATTTTACTCTCCTCATTTTTTATTTTGTGGGCTCCATAAAACACAGGATAATGAACTGTCTTCCCCAAAGTCACACAGCTAGCAGTGGCAAAACTGTCATTTCAATTTCTCTGAATCCATTTCCCCAATATAAGAGATGACAGCTGTTTCTGTTTTTCTTTTAATACTTTTTAAATATCACTTCCTCTTTTGCCACAAGAGAAGAACAAAAAGGGCAAGTGATCCTCTAGAACAAGGAAGTGCTTCTTCCCTGGGTACTTCTTATGATCCCCAAAGACAATAAAAACAAGAAATTACCGCTGCTACTCCAGGGGCATCAAGGAGGTGCTGGAGGGCAGGGAGGTGGCTGGCCTGGGAGCGAGGGGAGGGGGTATATGAGAGGGTCGGAGTGTTTTGAGGGCTTCTCCCAAGTCAGCGGTATTTTGGGTATTTATAATCCTTAGAAAAAGAAAGATGTACCTCTTCTTCTATTCCACTTTAGATTATTGGAAGCTGCTAAAATAGAAATAACTGCAAATACTCAGCAAATGTGGAAAAAGAATCTTCTGATGGCCTTTTACTGGCTACATATAAAGTCATGTCTTGCTGATACTCCTTGTGGAGACTGAGGTGCTTTGATGTTTATGTTGTTGAGGTTATAAAAATAAAGAAGTGGAAGAATTGTAGAAGTGAATCCAAGACCACTTCCTAATATGGAACATATTCCCATTCTTATGGACAAAACTGTTTTTTGAATGACATGATTTTTCTTCTGCAGATCCAAAAGACTGATTTTGCCTTTTTGCTCTTTGGACTGTAGATCTTGGAAAATGGGAATCTATTTTCATATTTCAATAATAAGCCTCAACAGCCTCTGTTTAAATACTTCCTGTGACAAGAATGGTACTACTCACAAGACAGCTTATTGTATTTTAAGAAATACAACTCAAAGTATGAGAACATTGATATTGACACCCGGTAATTGTCAGAAAATGTTTTCATGATGTGTAAGTACAAAATATTCCTCATGGTCTGTGGCTGAGAAAACGTCCATCTGACAGAGGTGTAGTCAGAATGTTGTTTGGGGTCTTTACCAGTTTAAAGGACCCCTCAACTCTTCCTTATCTCCCCAATCCGTTTCTGGCCCCGTGGTTGCCCTCGAATGCTAGTGTTCATTCTCCATGCTAACCCCAAAGTGGGACCTGAATTTACTGCAGTCCCGTACTTGGCGACACCACCCGGCTGAGTTCTGGCATAGAGCAATTCTTCCAGTAGAATGTTTAAAATAGCAAACCTCTGCGATTCTATTTCCTAATTTTCAACTTGAGACAGCTTTTAATTTTTCTGACTTGAAGAGCCAGACCTCTAGCACAAAGAGCAACATTGTTTCAAAATAGCATTGAAAAACTGTACTGGTAAACAAGAAAACTTCCCCTTTTAATTATATACTGACATGAACAAGTTAAAACTCAAATGAAACAAGAGTTATCTTTTTAAAAATAAAATAGTCACATTGAAGTTCCCAGTGTGGCTCCATGACAATGGATACTACTCAACACTCGCCTGGGAAAAAGAGCTGGAGAAGTAATTACGAGAAGTTGGTTGTGTAATATTGGATTTGAAAGTCATCCAAGATGTGAGTGTTATCCTGGAATGGAAAGTTATGATAGCCCCAAATACCACAAGGTAATATTTGTTACAAGTGGTCCTGAAAGAATATGTATTGGAAGGAAACATTATCAATATTTTTAGCTGTTTTCCTTCAAGAGTGAGAGTGTAACAGATACACATTTGAAACAGTAAAGTGATGTATTTTTCTTCCCTTTAAATTGTGGTGTCCTAGGACTTTCTACCTAAAGAACCAGTGGGTTTCAGTGCTTCGGAGAAAGGACAGAACACACTATTTATTGCTCAGATGCATTTAGGACTCTTGTAAAAGCAGGTTCCTTAGAAACAAGTTTTGTAGAGAGAGAGAGAGCCTTTCTACATTTGCAAACTCCTTAAAGCTTGGTCGTCTGAACTTCAACTTTTACTAGGGATCGCAGGAAGAGGAAGCAGACAGACTGTGATATAGGAAGGATGTTGATCGCATAGGGAAGAATGGGAGATCTCCAGGGGTGAACGGAGAAGAGGAAACAAAGAGGACACGGTCAGATCTATAACTTCTTCCTCCCTGCTTCACGTCAAGGCCTGAGAGTGAGGCGTTAAAACCAACCAGACAAGGTTTGGGCATATGGGAGGAGGGAGGCTTTCTCTCCATTTTCCTGGGCACAGCCTGGAATTTCAAGTCCCCTTACAGAAGGAGAGCAACTAGAAAGGTTCATCCAGGTGACAGGTCAGAACAGTTGAGGGGAGCTCTGTTGACTTCTCTTCTGTCCAACCAAGGCCAAGTTCAGTCATCATGGAGGCACCAGCACAAAGATCTGGTCAGGAAAGAGAAAAGACTGCAAGTTTTTCTCCCTGTGACTTTTAACAGAAGATATCAGAAAAATGCCCAGTGTCCAGGCGGGATGAGAAATAGTCTCAGAGAAGTCAAGGAGGGACAGGGGCACAGTGCAGGACCCACTCCCAGACCCCAGGATCCTTTTCTCCTCACCTCCACACCCATGCATCCTCTGACAGGGGAGACACTCTGAATTCCTGAGCAATTACCTGAAATAAAGGAAGTCACACCCAAGTAGACTTTTAAAAATTAGGGGAGCCCAAGTTATCTTTAATTGGCAAGTTTAATTGTCCTTTTGTTTCAAGGCTTTGCAGATCAAGATGGGAAAGCCTTCTTCATTCTCTAGAAAAATAGTGAATGAAGACCTGTTTCCTTTTTCTCCTGAGCACACAGTTAAATAATTCTCAGCTTCCTGTTAGTAAGGGGGGGGGGGGGGTCATACGACTACACTTGAGTCAATAGAATCTGGATGGAAGTGATTTATGCTGCTTCCAGGCCTGGGCCCTAGAACCTCCTATACAGTCCCTCTTGGTCCTTCCCTTACCTGTCAGTTAGATGCTGAGTAGGTGGGTGAGGACTCTGGCTGGAAGAGCTAATAGCTAGTATATGCCTGGATCCCTGAATGATTGTGTGGAACAGAGCCCCAACTTCCACCTGTCAAGAATTATGATGGATCTGGGATTTTACTCTACTCATAAGATGACAAGTGTACCTGTTACTGTTTCATGGATCTTGGAAGAAGACACAAAACTCCCGAGTCAGAAAGAGAAGACTTTATTATTCCTGACAAAAGTGGTAGCCAGAGCTTCATGTTGGTTTGCATCTATTTGTCTTGTCTCTCAAGTTCCATTCAGTCAACTCAGGACACAGGAGAGATGTCCCCACAGGCAGTGGGCTATATTACAGGAGAGGACCACTGAGCTTGGGGGATTCACCACTTTTATTGTAAGCAGAAGCAAGCCTGTCCTTGCCCATGGGGAAGACGTTACCTCCTCCTTCAAGGCTGGTCACAGTAACTGTAACCCTGGGAACGGCCCTGGTAGAGAATGTTAGGGTCTTGACATGACTAGCTTGACATGACTAGCTTGACATGACTAGCTGAAACTTGCAATGATGCTCACAGTCCAGGCAGGACTGGGTTGTAAACAAACTTCTGCAAGGTTAAGCCACTGAGCTCTTGGGTTGCTATTGCAGTTAGCCTATTCTACTTGATACATGGATTCACCTGGAAAGAACCTTCCTTGCTCATCCCAGAAATTTAGCAGTAATTCCTCTTTTTCTGCCTCTTTCCATATGCTTCATTTTCTCTATCTACATCTGATAAGCAGCCAGGGCCTAGATTTTTTTAGACTAAAGAAAGTATCCATTTTTTCTAAGGTAATTTTTTGTTTCTCAAAGATTATGACTAGAATACAAGTATCAAGGTTTTGGTTTAATTAGATTCAGTGTTCATTTTTTTATTTAAACATCTACATTTGAAAAATTTGATTAGTAGCAATTTGGACAAATTGGCAAAGGTTTTCAAGGTATCCAAGTTAATGAGCCATCACTAAAGATACTAAATAAATACTATTACTTTTATTATACTGATATTTATATACTAGTGGTAATAGTATTTACACTATTACTATTATTATTAAATTTTTTGTTATTAACTTTTTAATCGTTATTTCTTTAACTCACAAAGGAAAAGTCAAGTGCTAAAAGTACTGTAATGACAAGTGTTATGGAAAAGTATGGACAGAATGACATTTTGTAATATCAAGGGCAAAATCATTAGAATATATTTCTTCTCATGAGCTACTATGGTGAGTTCTTTTAATGTTTAATGTTGAGCTAGGGAAATTCCAAAGAATACACAGTTTTCTGTGTGAGTTAAGTTGTTACTAGTTTCCACATGACATATTGGGTTGGACAAAGCCTTCATTCGTTTTTTTTCCCCATAACATTGCTCTAGTAGCACTTAGTTGTCTTTAACCTCATTTGAAACAATTTTGTTAGATTATATTGTGACAGTTGTCATATCAATGTGAATTTTTTTTTTTTTTTTTTGCGGTATGCGGGCCTCTCACTGTTGTGGCCTCTCCCGTTGCGGAGCACAGGCTCCGGACGCACAGGCTCAGCGGCCACGGCTCACGGGCTTAGTTGCTCCGCGGCATGTGGGATCTTCCCGGACCAGGGCACGAACCCGTGTCTCCTGCATCGGCAGGCGGATTCTCAACCACTGCGCCACCAGGGAAGCCCTCAATGTGAATTTTTTTAAAAATCAAAATTGGTGAATTTTTGTGTAACCATTTTAATATTGAAGATAGAAGAAAAAAACAACATTTTCAGCATATTATGCTTTATTATTTCAAGAAAGGTAAAAACCCAACTGAAACACAAAAGATTTGTTCAGTGTATGGAGAAGGTGCTGTGACTGATCAAACGTGGCAAAAGTGGATTGCGAAGTTTTGTGGTGGAGATTTCTCGCTGGACGATGCTCCACAATTAGGTAGACCGGTTCAAGTTGATATTGATCAAATTGAGACATTAACTGAGAACAGTCTATGTTATACCACACAAGAGATAGCCGACATACTCAAAATATCCAAATCAAGTGTTGGAAATCATTTGCCCCGGCTTGATTATGTTAATCGCTTTGATGTTTAGGTTCCACATAAGTTAAGCAAAAAAACCCTTCTTGACCGTGTTTCCACATGAGATTCTCTACTCAAACGTAACAAAAATGTTCCATTTTTAAAACAAATTGTGATGGGCGATGAAAAGTGGATACTGTACAATAATGTGGAATGAAAGAGATCATGGGACAAGTGAAAAGAACCACCACCAACTACACAAAAAGCCAGTCTTTATCCAAAGAACGTGATGTGTAAATGGTGGGATTGGAAAGGAGTCCTCTATGATGAGCTTTTTCCGGAAAACCAAATGATTCATTCCAACAAGTACTGCTCCCAATTAGACCAACTGAAACAGCACTAGACAAAAAGCATCTGGAATTAGTCAACTGAAAATGCATAATCTTCCATTGGGAAAATGCAAGACTGCATGTTTCTTTGATGACCAGGCAAAAACTGTTACAGCTTGGCTGGGAAGTTCTGATTCACCCACTGTATTCATCAGACATTTTACCTTCGGATTTCCATTGATTTCGATCTTGACAAAATTATATTAATGGAAAAATTTTCAATTCCTTGGAAGACTTTAAAAGGCACCTGGAACAGTTCTTGCTCAAAATGATAAAACGTTTTGGGAAGATGGAATTATGAAGTTGCCTGAAAGATGGCAGAAGGTAGTGGAACAAAACGGTAAATACGTTGTTCAATAAAGATCTTGGTGAAAATGAAAATTATGTCTTTTATTTTTACTTAAAAACTGAAGAGGGCTTCCCTGGTGGCCCAGTGGTTGGGAGTCCACCTGCCGATGCAGGAGACGCGGGTTTGTGCCCCGGTCCGGGAGGATCCCACGTGCCGCGGAGCGGCTGGGCCCGTGAGCCATGGCCACTGAGCCTGCGCGTCCGGAGCCTGTGCTCCGCAACGGGAGAGGCCACAACAGTGAGAGGCCCGCGTACGGCAAAAAACAAAACAAAACAAAAACCAAACAAAAAAAAACCCGAAGGAACTTTTTTGGCCAACCCAGTAAAAGTACCTTATCTCATATCAAAAGTAAAAGTTATATTTCTTGAAATAATATTTAACATTTTCCAACACTGATATGAGTTACAAGTATCTGCTGTGTTCATAGTGATTGGTTCTCTCTTGTTTTAAAGGTGAATCTGCTGACCTGCCACCTCCAGAGTAAGCCATTCGAATAGCTTTCCAGTAATAGAGATAGATTCTTACATTCCTAGTGCCCTTCCTTTATGGTCCTATTTAAGGGCAAACTGCACAATGTAGACTGAAAACAAAGAAAATTGGCCCACCAGGGATTGAACACAGAACTCTGACCTCAATGCTGGTACATTACCACCATTTTCTACTCAAAAGAGCAACCCTTGTCGCAGATTCAAGGTCCCTGCCACTGTAACAAGTATGTTCTTTATCAATTTTCTGTTTCCACAGGGTTCCATGCAGGCTGCACTATGACTCTATCACACTGAGTTATATTTCTGTTCAAATATAGAGGCATAATATATATATTTTTTTCTCCTAGAATTGATCATTCTGGGATTTGATGTTTTATGAGGATAGGAATTTCCTACCTGTATTTCTGGATGACTTAATTTATGATGATCTAACCAACTTCCATGACAGATAAGTGCTGTGGCAAAACTAGTGACTGTCTGTACTGATGTATGGATGGATGCTATTTCCTGAAGTGATTGGTTGATGTTTGTTTCCCCAGTAGATTTATGTTGTCTATTAAGTCTTCCACCACCATCTGGTATAATTAATGACTTGTGAAACTTGCTTCTTTTAGCACAAAATCCATTGCTTGGCAGATAAGGCAGGTGGGCATTTCATGAGATGAGCCAAGGTTTTGAACATAAAGTCTTCCTCAGCCAGCTGAGAGCAGGTATATGAAGAGCCCTTGCCACCTGGAATTTATTCTTCTCCATTCATTGTCCTGGAACACGGGGCAACAGCTAGAATTTGACTATAACTGAAACTGAAACTTAGCAGCAGTATGAGCCCAGCCCAACCTATGCCATCATCCAAATGTTGACGTCAGACTTTATTGTTATTTGGTAGTATCTTTGTTTTCTTGTTCTTTATTCATAGCTCTTTCCATTGCTCTGTGCTCTATTCCTTTTATCTCTTCCCTGACCTGGCAAATCACCATTTTCTTCTTTCCATCTCATTTTTTTTCAGAAATAATACATGCTCATGATAAAAAACATTCAAACATTAGAAAAGTATTATAAAGCAAAAGCCTGATATTATGCAAAAGGAGTAAATATTGATAATAGGTTCTTTTGTTTCCTTGGATAAATTTTCTATGCATATTACAGTGTAAATAATACATATGTGTTTTGTTTTCTACAAACAGAATCATACTCTACATACTATTTTGGATTATTTCCCTACTTAAAATATGTTTCATGATCTTTTTGAATTAATGCATATAATATTACCCCATTTTTATACAATGAGGGACATTTATTATGTTATGCAAACCAGAAATCCTGAGATAAGAAATCTCCAAGGCTTTACTCAGCTATCATTGGCAAGTTGGCTTTCCCCTCCAGGTTACACAACGGCAGTAGTAGTAGCTGGAAACTTATTCTGATATACCAAAGCAGAGAATTAGAAGAGGGACTGTCTTTTCTTGTCTCTTTAAGAGTGGAGAAATTACCTGTACTTCAGTTAAAAAAAAAAGAGTGAAGAATCTTTTCACCCAAGGCCTGTAGTAGGTTCCCCCTCATACATCATTGACCAGATCACATCAAATGCCCACATCTAAGCAAAGAGAGTCGGACTGCAATGATTGCCTAATACCATTTACAGTGTGCCCTAGGAATGACATGAGAATGGGGCATTCCTTCAGTCACATAGAAGGAGGTGAACACAATTGGAGCTCTGCTAATAAGAAAGAATGGGGAAATGGTTGCTGTGTAGGCAACTAAATATGTCAGTTATATTTTTACCCTCCATTTTTCAAAATTGTGTCAGTTATCCTTAAACGTTTATTCCTTCACTTAAATTTGAGAATCTGTTTGTCATATCTTCTCAAAGTCCACCTGGATTTTGTTTGGGACCACGAGGAATTTATGGATTATTTTTTTAATGCGTCTGTGTGTAAGGAAAAATATCTTTGCAATCTCATGTTCTTCAAGACGAACTTGGTTATCTCTTCATTTATTTAGTTCCTTTTCTAAGGCCTTAATAGAGTTTAAAGTTGTTCTTCGTGTCATTCTAGATATTCTTTTTTAGATTTATTCTTTGCTAGACACCTTATAGTTTTATTGTTATTGTTTAGGGTATCATATTTCCTTGTACATTTTCTAGTTGTTTATTGCTGCTGTAGAGGAACGTTGTTGATTCTTATTTGTTGACCTTGTATTGAGAAAACTGGCTTCCTTATTCTAATGAGATTCTCTGTATCAATTATTAGTTATTTTGTCTCTTTCCTTCCAATTCTTATACATACTATTTCTTTTTCTCATCTCATTATGTTGTCCAGGACTTCTAATACCATTTTAACAAATAGATGGGATAATAGATGGTGTCTTAGTCACAATTTTAAACAGAATGTTTCTAAAGTTTCTTCATGAAATCATTTGATTGCTGTGGCCTTGCGGTAGGCAGATTCTGTTAAATTAAGGAAGTTCCTTTTCTTAGTTTTCTAAGAGAAGCACACTTATTAATGGCTGCATACTATTCTTTTGCAAAAATACATCATAATCCATTTAAGCAATCTCTTATTGAGAAACATTTGGTTATTTTCAGAATTTTATTTTTTCTATTACAAAGTGCCACATCAAAAATATTTATACATATTTCTTTCCAGATTTGTATATGTGTAGAAAAAATTTCTAGAGGCATAACTGCTGAGTATAAAGATATGTTCCTTAAATTTTTGATAAGTGTTATCAAAGAGAGAAAGAGTTAAGCATTTATTCATCTTGTTCTGTGCACCATTTCAAGCTAGCTAAAGAACCTTAGTTGATGAGAGTGTAACAGAGAAAAACAAACCTGACTCATATTGTATCTATTCCTTTATCTCTAACCTTTGAGTTCTGCTGCCTGTGCTTAGTCATGCTGGCTTTGCACCTTCTGCAAAAGAATGTTGCCTATAGCCTGAAATACATGATAGTCCATTCTCAAGACTCTGACATTTGAATGTAAACACTTTTCCGTTCATATAGTGATAAAAAGTTGCAGAACAGAAAATAACAATTATCTTGTTGGAGGTTTACAGGAACATTGTGACCAGACCTACATGGACAGCTGCAAGAACAACACCAAAAAGTTTGCAGTAACCAGCCACACTCGCTCCCTCTTTAGTATAAAAGGCGCCTGAATTCTAAGTTGGGTAAGATGGGTACTTGGGACACTAGTCCATCATCTTCTCAGTCTGCTGGCTTTCCAAATAAAGTTGCTATTCCTTGCCCCAACAGCTCGTCTCTCGATTTATTGGCCTGTTGTGCAGTGAGCAGTATGAGTTTGGACTCAGTAACAAAAGTGGTTGGTTTTATAGAATTCCAGATGAAAAACATAGGAAGGGTGATAGCATTATAAATGCACCATTTTATGACTTCTAAAGTAATAACTGATTCGAACAGTAATCATTAATGGATGCCAAAACATCAAGAGGAATGTGGATGATTATAAAAGAAGGATCAGACAGCCACTCTTGAATTTACTTGTTAGTCTTAACAACAACACAGCTAAACAAGCAGACTTTATGAAGTATTGTACACAGCCCAAAATATGAAGTATTCTTGCAAAAAGGCTTGAACCTGACTGTAACTGAGATTATCAATCTAACTTCCGGTTTAATGGGAGGAGAGGAATAGGGGGAAAGTTAAATGGCATCAGGGGGAAGCAATTAGGCACATTCAGAAGGGAGGCATTCTACAGAAGAACCATCTTATTTCATCCGTAAGTCAATGACATGAATATAAAAGGGAGGAGTGACTGTTCTAAACTAACAGAGACCTAAGAAATGTAATGTAACCATCAAATGCCATGTGTGGACTTTGTTTTGTTTCTGTTACAAATGAATCTACAAAAGATATTTTTAAGACGATTGAGGAAATATTATTACAAACAAGGTATCAGATAACACCAAAGAATTACTATTAATTCTGTTACAAAAGAAAATAGGATTGTGGTTATGTAAGACAATGCTCCTATTATTTAGTGACGCCTATGGAAGTACCTGTGATTTTAAATAAAATAATACCAGAGATTTTCTCAAAAATACTATAGCACCAACTCCATCCCCCCCCCCCGGCCGAACCAAACCAAAACAAAATGTTTGGTTTGGCCAAACCAAACCAAACCAAAACAAAGAGGAAGGAAAGAAAGAAGAAAAGAAAGATCAGTTGAAAAGAATATTTTTTTAAATGTTGATAATTGTTTAATCTGAGGAATATGCAGGTCAGTTATACTATTATCTGTACTTTTGTGTATGCTTGAGAACTTTCATCTTCACAGGTTTTTCTTTTAATTGTTGCAAATTACTTAAGTCCAAGGGATTTAAAATCTGAAACCAAATTATTTTGCTTTTTTGAGTTATAAATTTAAAAAAATTAAGTCTTCATCAAATTTTCTTGATCTTTGAAAGTCCAAAGAAAGTATAATCCAAATTTCTTAAATTAAACCCCCCAATTTCCCAGTCATTTTTCTGCTTAGTCTCAGCCAGGTGAATCTCACTCCAACTGCTTAAGTAGATTTAGTGTTTTTTGTTTCTTTTAAATACAGTGGTACTTAATCTGATGTTCAGGCTTCTCCTCCAGAATTTCTAATTTCATTTGCTTGAGATGAGCTAGGGCAGTGGTTCTCAAACCTTTGTGTGCCTTAGAATCCCCTGGAAAGCTTAGTAAAACAGAGATTGCTGGACCCTACCCCCTGGTTTTCTTTTCTAGCAAGTTCCCAGGTGATGTTGATGATTCTGGTAGCGGTCTGGGAACCACACTCTGTTAATCACTGGGCTGTGGAACTAGCAGTTTTAAAAAGCTCTGAGTTGATTTTAATGCCGGCCAAGGCTGAGAACCACTGAACAATCTTCGGCAGGTACTGTCTTTAGTGGATATGGGTGTGGGTCTTTCAAGATCTCAGAAAGTTACATATGCCTCATGTTTAAATAACAGGCTACACAAGATAATCACAGTTTCAGCCCTCCACACTTATCCCACCAGAACATTTTTTTTAAATCCCAAGTTCCTAGAGAAGAGCTATACCAAGCAAAATGATGTTCCCCAAACCTAGTACTTGGTAAACTCCGAAGATGGGAACTCTGTGGTAACTGAATGAAAGACATCAATGGAGAAGAGAAAACCTTGATTTCGGGCTCATCAGGATGTCAGTCCTTCCAAGTAAGTTGTTTGCATTCCATGGTTTGTCAATGTCAAGTCACCAGAGGTTATTATGCTACTGTGTGTTTGCACCTGAGGGGGAAAAAAATCCTCCTGTGTATGCTATGTTCTCTCTCAAGAATGCAGGCATTTCAATGGTTGCAATCCCAGTTGCCAGGTCTTTTGTGGATCTCTATTTTTGCCTCAACAAGAATAACCAAAACCTCTTCATTTCCACTGACCCTTTGAATGTGGGCATTTTCCACTGCCTGGGCTTTTTAGGGCTACCCCTAAGGATGTGATTTCCAGGAGCTTAACTATACTAAATTATTTGTTTGGAGCTAGTAATTATTAGTTTCTTGTTTTGCAAGTCTAAATAGCACTTGTCTGCAGATGGAGTAACATTACATAAGGTTTAAGTGATCTCATCTCTAAGCCTCATACTATCAATTTCAGGAAGGGCCACTTTGTCTTTCTAGGTGAATGAGGAAGACCCCTGGTCTTACTGTCCATCTACCTGCAGGAGAGATGATCTGCTTTTCCATGAGGCTAATCACAATTACTCATTCTAGCCTGCATCTGCCTCTCTCACTCTTGGGCACTGCTTTGTTTCTTCAGTTTTTCTCTGATGCTCTCTTTTTAAATTGGTTCTGCCAGCTTGGCTGTGTACAGGCTCTGTATGTGCAGGGATGTGGGAACCTCACAGTCTTGCTGGAGTTTGGGTGTCACGCATCAACTTTCAGTTTGAAGATCACTCTCTCACCCCTCACTTCTTCTTCCAGACTCCTGGTATCTGAACTTCTGATGCATGTTGACTAACTCTGAAAATATATATTTTTATTTGATTAGTATCACTCGTTTAATATCCCTCTCTCCTTTTATGAAAGAACGTAGGAGAGGAGAATTCAAACTTCAATTTTTTGCTAAACAATTCAGAAGCTACAGAAGCTGTGGCCTCAAGCCAAACTACCTAAGCCATATTATTTTTCCTCATTGCTTGAAATATCAGTGAGGTCTGGGTATGATGCCAGGTTATTTTTGTTTTTTTAATTTTTAATTTAATTTTTATTTTATATTGGAGTATAGTTGATTTACAATGTTGTGTTAGTTTCAGGTATACAACAAATGGATTCAGTTACACATATATCCATTCTTTTTCAGATTCTTTTCCCGTATAGGTTATTACAGAATATTGAGTAGAGTTCCCTGTGCTATATGGTACATCCTGTTGATTACCTATTTTATATATAGTAGTGTGTATATGTTAATCCCAAACTCCTAATTAATCCCCCCCCCTCACCTTTCCCCTTTGGTACCATAAATTTGTTTTCGAAGTCTGAGTCTGTTTTTGTTTTGTAAATAAGTTCATTCAGATGGTTTCTGTTATAGTTTATGAAGACCATCCTTACATAACCAGATTTATACCTGAAATAGAAAAGCAATAAAACAGAAATATTTGAAATAATAAAAGAGTAAAATAATAGAAAATTTTAACACTCTGGTGTCTCGGTATCATTTTTTAATTTAGTAAGATGGATCTCCCTGCAAATGATGAAGCTTATAAATGTCTCAAAGACATTTAATCCAGATAATATACTATTTTGCTTGGCCCAGATAATGTAAAAACAAAGTATTAAAAGGAAATGATGTTCTGTACACGTTGGCAATGAAAGTTTCAGGGATCTATTTAATATCTAGTTCAAATAGAGAAATATTTCTAAGGCTCTGTCTTTAAGCAACAGATTTTTCTTTGAATCTAATTTAGTTGTATAAATCTTAGTGACTCAGGCCAGGATTGTCAGTAAGGAGAACAATTTTAGTACACATTTGAAAGGAGTTAGTTGAAAATATGAATTTATAAACCAGCATTTGAACTAAACTATTTTCCCCATAATTAGCCTTTTTTCATTATTTTCAGGTATATAATATGTATTTATCATTTAACATTTTAAAGTAGAAAGACTACTTTTTTCATAGTAAGAGGCAGTTTTCCTCTTGGAGGCAGATTTCTGGTGTGACCTGACCCTTTTCCTCTCCCTGACATGTATACACCTTAAGAAGTCACTTAGCTTTCTTTGTGCCTGGGTTTCCTCATCTACAAATTGGGTTAAATAACAGTAATCCATCTCCTAGTGTTGTGAATGCTAAGAGAGCTAACATACGTAAAGCATTTGGAACAGCTCTTGGAATAGTAAGCATTGTGTTACCTGCTACAATTATTAACATAAAAAACATTTTATTAACCTTATTGTTTCATATAAGCAAGTTATTATTACTGTAATAAAAGTAATTTTTTAAATGTTATAGTCTATGGCTACCAAAGGGGATAGTGAGGTGGGGTGAGGAGATAAATTAGGAGTTAAGGATGAACATATACACACTAATATACATACAATAGATAACCAACAAGGACCTCCTGTATAGCACAGGGAACTATATTCAATAACTTGTAATAAACTATAATGGAAATGAATCTGAAAAAAGAATATATATATGTATAACTGAATCAATTTGCTGTATACTTGAAACTAACACAACATTGTAAATTAACTGTACTTTAATAAAAAACATGTCTTATACACTCAGAGCCACAGGTCTCAGCCTTTTTGGTGAGGTCTCTGTCACTGTCATGGGAAAGCTTCTCAACTTCTCAGTGTGTAGCTTCTTCGTTCACAAAAATGGAAATCACACTAGTGCTCACTTGCAAGGATGTTCTGAGGACACGTTGAGTGAACATGAGTGTGGTGTAGAGTAAGCATCCAACAAATGAGAACCATCCCCACATCTTTGTCACGTATGTCATGTCCATATGTCTCCTTTCATTCTAAATTTTATCTCATTCTGATCCAGTCAATTATTAAATAGAACTCATTGATATATCCTATGTTCTATCTTCAACCCTGTACATTTTGTATTTGTGAAATGCACTATTAGAACATGTTACTAAAAGTAACAGCATGTTTCTTTTACAGTTTGGCGAAGTTAAATAAATATTTTGAAAATTTGTTGGCCAATTTCCCTTCTGATTTGGGGGATTGGGTCTCAAATGTAAAAATAAACAACAACAGCAACAACAAACACTTGCCAATTCTAGGAGACAGGGAGAAAGGTTACAGTGTTTCGAGTAATATAATAATGCTACATCTTTCATGTATTATGCCCAGTCCTTAAAGATGTTATCTCATTCTATCCTCATAGCAGCCCTATAGGGTAGCTTCTACTGTTATTCCCATTTACAAATGAATAAACTGAGTCAGAGAATGGTTGAATACGTTAAATGATTTGTCCAAGGTGACACCGCTGTTAAATGGCTGAGCAACAGGAGTTGAATCCATGAAGTCTGGTTCTCAAACATGGACTCTTAAACATACTGTTATGATTTGGAGGAGGGGTTTTATAATGGGGTAATTTAATCTTTCCTGACAGGTGCTTTCTCTCAGTGAGTTTTCTCTTCTTATGACATTATAATCAGAGAGACCTTAAGTAAGGGCAGACAGATACCAAGTGATAATTTGGGAAGTGAGCAGTTTTCGGGAGGGCTTTTCGTGTATGGAGAGGAAACGTCACTTTTATTTGTATGTCATTTAATGTTTGTTTAATCCTTAAAACAGAATTTTCCAAATATTCACAAACTCTTTTTACAACCAAGAATAGAAACTTGTTTATGTAGTCAATTAACATTTCCAAATACTTAAACATAGATTGTAAATTGTAATGTTTTCGTAAGTCTAACACAGCAAATTTTCTTAAATCTTTTAAAGTCTTTTAAAAAGGCACTAAAAACAACACAATGATTACAAATTTTTTTCTTTATTTTCATACCAAAACCAGTTTTTAAATATCAATATCATGGCTGAAAATGTAGCTTTACCTTTTTACTCTTACAGAGAGGATTTGCTGCATGCAAACTAGAGAATTTTTCAGATTTAACTCCCTCCCCCATACTCTAACTCTTTTGTTAGAGTAAAAGTTTTATGTATTTAGACTTTCTCAGTTTAAAAAAATGAAGATTTTTCTCTGATTTATTTCATATATAAATCATCTGTCCACTTATCAGGGTGAACCTAAGTTTTGTACTTTCAGTGCCTCTCAGAGATGAACAGTATTACCTGAGTCTGAAGATCCATTTAAGAGTATATTGAATTTGCTAACTTACTATCATTCCTGGTAAAGAAGTACCCAATTTCCAAGTATTCGAAAATATGCTGCTATTTCACACCTAAGGCTAGTTTCTATTTTTTCTCCCTTTTGCTATTATTTTTAAGAAGTGCCACAGGAATATTATTACTGCCTTAGTGGAGGCCAGCTGCACAGTCTTCAGAAATGTGGGAGTTTCCATTCCCAGCCACAGGATCTGTTCCTCTTCAGAATTTATGTTGCTACATAAATCAGGGCTCTGCAGCTCGAGTCAGAAACTGACTGCCAATGGTCAATATTACTGAAAACATCTTTTCTTAAGGCCTCTGAAAAGTCTGCTAATGGATCCTGTGGTCTCTCATCCAGAACAAGCGATGCTTATCAGAAAACCCCAAATATCCAAAGCTACAAAAGCCACCAGAAACCCAAACAAGTACTCGGTCTAAAAATAAATACAGATAAGGATCTAGATGTTGATAGATACAGATGAGACGTTTCCAACCTTGGAACTCTTGATATTTTGGACTGGATAATTTTTTATCGTGGAAGGTGGTCTTGTGCATTGTAGAATATTTAGCAGCGACCCTGGTCCTGGCCTCCACCACTAGATGTTAGTAGCCCCCTTCTCTCAATTATCACAGCCAAAAATGTCTCCATCCAGACATCACCCAGTGTCACCTGGAGAATAAAATCTCCTTGGATGAAGACTACTGATATACATACATCATAATCCAATGTAGGCTGCTGAAGGGAGAATCAGATCCAAGTAGAAGCTTTTAAAAAATCTCTCAACTTGATATTGCTGGTTGGAGGTGAGGAACAGAGGCTCTCCATACTCTTCTTGTCTCTTTCCCCACTCACTTTTGCAATTAGCTGTCCTGTCTACTGGCCCTTCACTCTTCCTGCTGGTTTTACTGGTTGGTTTTTGTTTGTTTGTTTTTTCAGGAATTTGAATGATAAATGGAGAGAAAAACTAGTTTATAAACTTTATTAGCCTGGGTGCTTTCCATGCGACTTGGCAGATCCTTAACTCAAATGGTCTAATAAACATAGTACATTTATTCTCTCAACAACTGAAAGGTTCAAAGGTAGAGCTACAGAAATAGATCCAGGGCCATACGTGATACCATCAGGGCCTCAGTTTCCACATATTATATATCTGGAATCTCTGCTTTCTCTGTGTTGGCTTCTCTCTCAACCCTCTCCATATGGTAGTAAGATGGATACCAATATCTTAAGATGTATACACTACTGGTTGCACTTCAGTAGAAAAAAGAACTTGACTTTCCCAACAATTCTTTTAAAAGTCCTAAAATACAGTCTTGTTGGCTCTGATTGGCCCGGGTTGGGTCAGGTGTCGATTCTTGACCCAATCCCCGTAGTAAGGGGAGCCTCAGACTTCCTATTATCCATGCTTACTTCACAAGCCTAATCCTGAAACTGGGCGAGTCAGCTTCACTGCAGTTACATGGACAGATATTAAAGAATGTTCGGCTCTCACTGTGCTAGGACCAGAAGAAGGGGAATTAGAGGCTGGCAAGGCAAAAAACCTAAGATGTCCATTCTAAGAGTGCTCATTGGAAATGCCAGGAAGAAGGTTCTGACATGTTTGGGTCTAAGGTTCAAGACTTTTAATAATTCATCCCGATAGACAATGTATTTAGTAGAACTTCTCAGAATTTGATATATTTCTTCTCTTAGCGTTAATTTATAGTGCTCTTGGCAGTCTCTCTGTATCTATTTTCATTGGCATTTTAATGAATGAATACAATTTGATTGTTTTGTAAGGGCTTGGTGTTTTATTTTAAGGAAAAGGGTTATTTCCTTATGCCATGAAGATATCCATGCCACATTGCACTACTGTAAATGTTAAAACACCACATAGTTTATTGATAACTTTGGCAGTCTAATAAGTTGATTTTAATGTTGTTTTCAACTTCACATCTATGGAGAAAGCAGTTTCCCTATGCTTAAAGAATATGAGAACCGGCAACAGAGATACTCATAAGAGAACAGTAAGACCATTTCATTTTCTGAGAAACACAGTGATATTTTATACACCAACTCTAAGGCAGAATAATTGACTATTTTTATTAAAAAAGAAGACTTTTTAGCTATTTCTTTTAGTGTGTGAGAAGCTTAATTCAAAGCCAAAAATCGGTAACACTTTGCACCCAATTGATGTTTTTGCTTTTGTATCTACATTATGGGAAATGTATTCTGCATAAGAAAGATATAAAGATCTCATACACTCCCTATTCCATTTTATTACCCCCCCCTTATCTTGTCTTCCCTTTCCAACTCTACCTCTTCTCCCTTTTTACACTGTATTCTCCCTTTACCCTGCCTTGTAATTTTCATTTCCTTTCTGCCTATTTCCTTTGGCTTAGTTTCTTCATCTCTTAATAGTTTATTGAACAGCCTACAATGGCTTTACTGAGTTTCTATATGGATGAGAGAATTGCAGCAATTGTTCAATTCTACTGTCTGCAAATTTTTAATCCTCTCATCATTTTTTTTTAGGGGTCTGTACAAAAAGGTTTTTCACTAGCGAATAATTCCATGCAGAATTAAACTTTCTATGGTGGACACTACTGATTGTCCACAGAAGTCTGTTCTCCCCTTATAGCAATTATTGCTAGAAACAAGCACCCAGGCATAATAAAAAAAATACTTGGAGACGGGATCTAACAAGGTTTTATTTTAAAATTTATTTTTATTGTAATTTTTTGATTTTACATACAGCAAAATTTACACTTCTTTGTGTACAGTTCTATGTGTCGTGAAACATGCATGAAGTTGTATAATCACCACCATCACAATCAAGAAACATAGCAGTTTCATCACCCAAAAAAAGGTTTCTCACGCTACCCCTTTGTAATCAAGCACTCTCCAGTCCCCAAACCTGCAACCACTGATTTGTTCTCTACCCCTACGGCTCTGTCTTTCCTACAGTATCACATATTTGGCATTGTACAGTGTGCAGCCTCTTGAGTATGGTTTTTTAAACCTAGCATGATGCATTTGAGATTCACTCCTGTTTTTGTGTATCAAGAGCCCTTTTTAAAAAATTGCTGCTTAATATTCCTTTTTATAGATGTAACAGAGTTTATCACTCACCAGTTAAAGGACTTCTGGATTCTTTCCAGCTTTTGGCAGTTATAAATTAAACTGCTATAAACATACTGTACAGATTTTGAGTGAACATAAGTTTTTATATTTCTTGGATAAATATCTAGGAATGGGATTGCTGAATCATACAGTTAGTATATATTTAGCATTATAAGAAACTGCAAGCTGCTTTCCCAAGTAACAGTATCATTTTGCATTCCCATCAGTCATGTATGAAACTTTTCATTGCTGTGCATCCTCAAAAGCATTTAGTATTGTTAATGGCTTTTAATTAAATTTTATTAGTTAATTAATCAATTAACATATTTTAATAGATGTGTAGTGATATTTACAATAGTTTTAAATACTTATTCATCATTCATAACAGATGACAGACACCTATTCACGTGTTTATTGTCCATTTGTATATTTATTTTTCTTCTTAACATTTTACTGGAGTATAATTGCTTTACAGTGTTGTGTTAACTTCTCCTGTATAACAAAGTGAATCAGCTATACTTATACATATATCACCATATCCCCTCCCTCTTGCATCTCCCTCCCACCCTTCCTATCCCACCGCACTAGGTCGTCGCAAAGCACCGAGCTGATCTCCCTGTGCTGAGCAGCTGCTTCTCACTAGCTATCTATTTTACATTTGATAGTGTATATATTTCCATGCCACTCTCTCACTTCGTCCCAGCTTGCCCTTACCCCTCCCCATGTCCTCAAGTCCATTCTCTACGTCTGCGTCTTTATTCCTGTCCTGAACCTAGGTTTGTTAGAAACTTTTTTTTTTTTTTAGATTCCATATATATGTGTTAGAATATGGTATTTGTTTTTCTCTTTCTGACTTATTTCACTCTGTATGACAGACTCTAGGTCCATCAGCCTCACTACAAATAACTCAGTTTCATTTCTTTTTATGGCTGAGTAACATTCCATTGTATATACGTGCCACATCTTCTTTATCCATTCATCTGTTGATGGACACTTAGGTTGCTTCCATGTCCTGGCTATTGTAAATAGAGCTGCAATGAACATTTTGGTACATGACTCTTTTTGAATTATGGTTTTCTCAGGGTATATGCCCAGTAGTGGGATTGCTGGGTCATATGGTAGTTCTATTTTTAGTTTTTTAAGGAACATCCATAATGTTCTCCATAGTGGCTGTATTAATTTACATTCCCACCAACAGTGCTGGAGGGTCCTTTTTTCTCTACACCCTCTCCAGCATTTATTGTTTGTAGATTTTTTGATGATGGCCGTTCTGACTGGTGTGAGGTGATACCTCATTGTGGTTTTGATTTGCACTTCTCTAATGATTAGTGATGTTGAGCATCCTTTCATGTGTTTGGTGGCAATCTGTATATCTTCTTTGGAGAAATGTCTGTTTAGGTCTTCTGCCCATTTTTGGATCGGGTTTTTTTTTTGATATTGAGCTGTATGAGCTGTGTGTATATTTTGGAGATTAATCCTTTCTCTGTTGCTTCATTTGCAAATATTTTCTCCCATTCTGAGGATTGTCTTTTCGTCTTGTTTATGGTTTCCTTTGCTGTGCAAAAGCTTTTACATTTCATTAGGTCCCATTTGTTTATTTTTGTTTTTATTTACATTTCTGTAGGAGGTGGGTCGAAAAGGATCTTGCTGTGACTTATGTCATAGAGTGTTCTGCCTGTATTTTCCTCTAAGTTTTATAGTGTCTGGCCTAACATTTAAGTCTTTAATCCATTTTGAGTTTATTTTTGTGAATGGTATTAGGAAGTGCTCTAATTTCATTCTTTTACATGTAGCTGTCCAGTTTTCCCACCACAACTTATGGAAGAGGCTGTCTTTTCTCCATTGTATATTCTTGACTCCTTTATCAAAGATAAGGTGACCATAGATGCATGGGTTTATGCTTTCTATCCTGTTCCATTGATCTATATTTCTGTTTTCATGCCAGTACCATACTGTCTTTATTACTGTGGCTTCGTCATATAGTCTGAAATACGGGAGCCTGATTCCTCCAGCTCCGTTTTTCATTCTCAAGATAGCTTTGGTTATTTGGAATCTTTTTTGTTTCCATACAAATTGTGAATTTTTTTGTTCTAGTTCTGTGAAAAATGCCATTGGTAGTTTGATAGGGATTGCATTGAATCTGTAGATTGCTTTGGGTAGTACCGTCATTTTCACAATGTTGATTCTTCCAATCCAAGAATGTGGTATATCTCTCCATCTGTTTGTATCATCTTTAATTTCTTTCATCAGTGTCTTGTAGTTTTCTGCATACAGGTCTTTTTTCTCCTTAAGTAGGTTTATTCCTAGGTGTATTTTTTTGTTGTTGTTGCAATGGTAAATGGGACTGTTTCCTTAATTTCTCTTTCAGATTTTTCATCCTTAGTGTATAGGAAGGCAAGAGATTTCTGTGCCTTATTTTTTTATCCTGCTACTTTACCAGATTCATTGATTAGCTCTAGTAGTTTTCTGGTAACATCTTTAGGATTCTCTGTGTATAGTATCATGTCATCTGCAAACAGTGACAGCTTTACTTCTTCTTTTCTGATTTGGATTCCTTTTATTTCTTTTTCTTCTCTGATTGCCATGACTAAAACTTCCAAAACTATGTTGAATAATAGTGGTGAGAGTGGGCAACCTTGTCTTGTTCCTGATCTTAGTGGAAATGGTTTCAGTTTTTCACCATTGAGAATGAAGTTGGCTGTGGGTTTGTCATATATGGCCTTTATTATGTTGAGGTAGGTTCCCTCTATGCCTACTTTCTGGAGAGTTGTTTTTATCATAAATAGGTGTTGAATTTTGTCAAAAGCTTTTTCTGCATCTATTGAGATGATCAATCATATGGTTTTTCTCCTTCAATTTGTTAATATGGTTTATCACATTGATTGATTTGTGTATATCGATGAATCCTTGAATTCCTGGGATAAAGCCCACTTGATCATGGTGTATGATCCTTTTAATGTGCTGTTGGATTCTGTTTGCTAGTATTTTGTTGAGGATTTTTGCATCTATGTTTATCAGAGATATTGGCCTGTGGTGTTCTATCTTTGTGACATCTTTGTCTGGTTTTGGTATCAGGGTGATGGTGGTCTTGTAGAATGCGTTTGGGAGTGTTCCTCCCTCTGTTATATTTTGGAAGAGTTCGAGAAGGATAGGTGTTAGCTTTCTCTAAATGTTTGATAGAATTAGCCTGTGAAGCCTTCTGGTCCTGGGCTTTTGTCTGTTGGAAGATTTCAGTGCTTGTGATTGGTCTGTTCTTATTTTATATTTCTTCCTGGTTCAGTCTAGGAAGGTTGTTTTTCTAAGAATTTGTCCATTTCTTCCAGGCTGTCCATTTTTTTTGCATATAATTGCTTGTAATAATCTCTCATGATCCCTTGTATTTCTGCAGTGTTAGTTGTTCCTTCTCCTTTTTCATTTCTAATTCTCTTGATATGAGTCTTCTCCCTTTTTTTCTTGATGAGTCTGGCTAATGGTTTATCAATTTTGTTCATCTTCTCAAAGAACCAGCTTTTAGTTTTATTGATCTTTGCTATGGTTTCCTTCATCTCTCTTTCATTTATTTCTGATCTGTTCTTTAGGATTTCTTTCCTTCTGCTAAGTTTGGGACTTTTTTGTTCTTCTTTCTCTAATTGCTTTAGGTGTAAGGTTACATTGTTTATTTGAGATTTTTCTTGTTTCCTTATGTAGGATAGTATTGCTATAAACTTCCCTCTTAGAACAGCTTTTGTTGCATCCCATAGATTTTGGGTCATCATGTTTTCATTGTCATTTGTTTCTAGGTTTTTAAAATTTCCCCTTTGATTTATTCAGTGATGTCTTGGTTATTAAGTAGTGTATTGTTTAGCCTCCATGTGATTTTTTTTTTTTTTTTTTTTTTTTTTTTTTTTGGTGGTACACAGGCCTCTCACTGTTGTGGCCTCTCCCTTTGTGGAGCGCAGGCTCCGGACGCACAGGCTCAGTGGCCATGTCTCACAGGCCTAGCCGCTCCATGGCATGTGGGATCTTCCCAGACCAGGGCATGAATTCGTGTCCCCTGCATCGGCAGATGGACTCTTAACCACTGTGCCACCAGGGAAGCCCGATGTGACTGTATTTTTTTTTATAGTTTTTTTTCCCTGCAATTGGTATCTAGTCTCATAGCATTGTGGTTGGAGAAGATACTTGATATGATTTCAATTTTCTTAAATTTACCAAGGCTTGATTTGTCTCAAGCTATGATCTATCCTGGAGAATGTTCCATGAGCACTTGAGAAGAAAGTGTATTCTGTTGTTTTTGGTTGGAATGTCCTATAAATATCAGTTAAGTCCATCTTGTTTAATGTGTCATTTAAAGCTTGTGTTTCCATATTTATTTTCATTTTGGATGATCTGTCCATTGGTGAAAGCAGGGTGTTAAAGTCCCCTACTATTATTGTGTTACTGTCGATTTTCCCTTTTATGGCTCTTAGCATCTGCCTTATGTATTGAGGTGTTCCTCTGCTGAGTGCATAATTATTTACAATTATTATATCTTCTTCTTGGATTGATCCTTTGCTCATTATGTAGTGTCCTTCTTTGTCTCTTGTAATAGTCTTTATTTTAAAGTCTATTTTGTCTGGTATGAGAATTGCTATTCCAGCTTTCTTTTGATTTCCATTTGCATGGAATACCTTTTTTTTATCTCCTCACTTTCAGTCTGTATGTGTCCCTAGGTCTGAAGTGGGTCTCTTGTACACAGCATATATACAGATCTTATTTTTGTATCCATTCAGCCAGTCTATCTTTTGGTTGGAGCATTTAATCCATTTACATTTAAGGTAGTTATTGTTATGTATGTTCCTATTGCCTTTTTCTTGATTGTTTAGGGTTTGTTATTGTAGGTCTTTTCCTTCTTTTATGTTTCCTGTCTAGAGAAGTTCCTTTAGCATTTGTTGTAAAGCTGGTTTTGTGGTGCTGAATTCTCTTAGCTTTTGCTTGTCTGTTAAATTTTTAATTTCTCCATTGAATATGAATGAGATGCTTGCTGGGTAGAGTAATCTTGGTTGTAGTTTTTTCCCTTTCATCACTTTAAATGTGTCCTGCCACTCCCTTCTGGCTTGCAGAGTTTCTGCTGAAGGATCAGCTGTTAACCTTATGTGGATTCCCTTGTATGTTATTTGTTGTTTTTCCCTTTCTGCTTTTAATATTTTTTCTTTGTATTTAATTTTTGATAGTTTGATTAATATGTGTCTTGGCATGTTTCTCCTGGGAGTTATCCTGTATGGGACTCTCTTCACTTCCTGGACTTGATTGACTATTTCCTTTCCCATGTTAGGGAAGTTTTCAAGAATAATCTCTTCAAATATTTTCTCAGTCTCTTTCTTTTTCTCTACTTCTTCTGCGACCCCTATAATTCTAATGTTGGTGCATTTAATGTTGTCCCAGTGGTCTCTGAGACTGTCCTCAATTCTTTCATTCTTTTTTCTTTATTCTGCTCTGTGGCAGTTATTTCCACTATTTTTTCTTCCAGGTTACTTATCCGTTCTTCTGCCTCAGTTATTCTGCTATTGATTCCTCTTAGAGAATTTTTAATTTCATTTATGGTGTTGTTCATCACTGTTTGTTTGCTCTTTAGTTTTTCTAGGTCCTTAGTAAATGTTTCTTGTATTTTCTCCATTCTATTTCCAAGATTTTGGAACATATTTACTATCATTACTGTGAATTCTTTTTCCCGTAGACTGCCTATTTCCTCTTCATTTGTTTGGTCTGGTGGGTTTTTGCCTTGCTCCTTCATCTGCTGTGTCTTTCTCTGTCTTCTCATTTTGCTTAACTTACTGTGTTTGGGGTCTCCTTTTCATAGCCTGCAGGTTAGTAATTCCTGTTGTTTTTTGTGTCTGCCTCCATTGGCTAAGGTTGTTTGAGTGGGTTGTGTAGGCTTCCTGGTGCAGGGGGCTGGTGCCTGGGTTCTGGTGGTTGAGGCTGTATCTTGTCTCTCTGGTGGGCAAGACCACGTCCAGTGGTTTGTTTTGGGTTGTCTGTGACCTCATTATGATTTTAGGCAGCCTTTCTGCTAATGGGTGGGGCTATGCTCCTCTCTTGCTAGTTGTTTGACATAGGATGTCTAGGACTGTAGCTTGCTGGTCATTGAGTGGGACTGGGTCTTAGCGTTGAGATGGAGATCTCCTGGAGAGCTTTTGCGGTTTGATAGTATGTGGAGTCGGGATGTCTCTGGTAGACCAATGTCCTGAACTCGGATCTCCCACCTCAGAGGCACAGGGCTGACACCCAGCTGGAGCAGCAAGACCCTGTCAGCCACACGGCTCAAAAGAAAAGGGAGAGAAAAAGAAAGAAAGAATAAAATAATTAAAATTGAAAAAATGATTAAAAATTGAAAAGTAATAAAAGAAAGAAAGAAAGAAAGAAAGAAAGAAGAGAGCAACCAAACTAAAAAACAAGTCCACCAATGATAACAAGTGCTAAATCTCTACTAAAAAAAAAAAAAAAAAAAAAAAGACAGAACCCTGGGACAAATGGTAAAAGCAAAGCTATACAGACAAAATCACACAAAAGAGCATACACATACATGCTCACAGAAAGAGAAAAAGAAAAAAAAATCTATATATTAAAAAAAAAGGGAAAGAGCAACCAAATCACTGAAGAAATCTACCTATGATAATAAACTCTAAATACTAAACTAAGATAAACATAAAATGAGAAACAAATTAGATGTAGAAAACAAACCCCAAGTCTACAGTTGCTCCCAAAGTCCACCACCTCAATTTTGGGATGATCCATTGTCTATTCAGGTATTCCAGAGGTGCAGTGTACATCAAGTTGATTGTGGAGATTTAATCTGCTGCTCCTGAGGCTGCTGGGAGAAATTTCCCTTTCTCTTCTTTGTTCGCAAATCTCCTGGGGTTCAACTTTGGATACGGCCCTGACTCTGTGTGTAGGTCACCTGAAGGCCTCTGTTCCCCACCCAGACAGGACGCGGTTAAAGTAGCAGCTGACTGGGGACTCTGGCTCACTCAGGCTTCAGGGAGGGAAGGGTATGGAATGCAGGCCGAGTCTGCGGCAGAGGCTGGTGTGATGTTGCAACAGCCTGAGGCACACCGTGTGTTCTCCCAGGGAAGTTGTCCCTGGATCATGGGACCCTGGCAGTGGTGGGCTGCACAGGCTCCCAGGAGGGGAGGTGTGGATAGTAACCTGTGCTTGCACACAGACTTCTTGGTGGCTGCAGCAGAAGCCTTAGCATTTCATGTCCATCTCTGGTGTCTGCACTGATAGCCATGGCTTGCACCCATCTCTTCAGCTCATTTAGGCAGTTCTCTGAATCCCCTCTCTTGTGCACCCCAAAACAGTGGTCTCTTGCCTCTTTGGCAGTTCCAGACTTTTTCCCGGACTCCTTCCCAGCTAGCTGTGGCACACTAGACCCCTTCAGGCTGTGTTCACGCAGCCAGCCCCAGTCCTCTCCCTCGGATCTGACCTCCAAAGCCCGAGCCTCAGCTCCCAGGCCCCACCCACCCTGGCAGGTGAGCAGACAAGCCTCTCAGGCTGGTGAGTGCTGCTTGGCATGGATCCTCTGTACAGGGATCTCTCCACTTTGCCCTCTGCACCCCTGTTGCTGTGCTCTCCTCCATGGCTCCAAAGCTTCCCCACTGCCCACCCCCCATATCCACCAGTGAAGTGGCTTCCTAGTGTGTGGAAACTTTTCCTCCTTCACAGCTCCCTCCCAGAGGTGCAGGTCCTGCCCCTGTTCTTTTGTCTCTGTTTTTTCCTTTTTCTTTTGCCCTACCCATGTATGTGGAGAGTTTCTTGCCTTTTGGGAAATCTGAGGTCTTCTGCCAGCGTTCAGTAGGTGTTTTGTAAGAGTTGTTCCACATGTAGATGTATTTCTGATATATTTGTGGGGAGGAAGGTGATCTCTACGTTCTCCTCCTCCGCCATCTTTAAGGTCTCCTTGGTAGTGTTTTCTTATTACCTTTTTAGTGTCTACATGGTCTGTAGTGATATCCCTTTTTCTTTCCTTATGTTAGTAATGTTTATATTCTCTCTTTTTTTTCCTGACCAGACTCGTGAGAAGTCTATCAATTTTATTATTCTATTCAGGTAACTGGCTTTGGTTTCATTTATTTTCTCTTAAAAAAAACCACAAAACAACTATGTCATCGATTTCTGCTTTTTGTTGTTGTTGCTGTTAGTTTCTTTGTTTTGAATTCAGTTTGCTCTTCTTTTTTTAGTTTCTTAAAGTGGGATCTTAAATGACTGATTTGAGTCCTTTCTTCTTTTCTAATACAAACTTTAAATTAATTAATTAATTATATATACATCAAATGTTAATAATCTAAGCAAATTGTGTATGTATATATTTTCCCCTCATCCCTGATTTAGTAGCCCACTACAGATTTTCATATGTTGCATTTTCATTTTTATTTAGTTTAAATGACTTTTAAACTTTCCCACAACTTCTTTTTTGACCCATATGGCATTTAGAAGCAAATTGTTTAATTTCCAAATATATGAGGAAATTTTCCGTATATCTTTCTATTATTGACAATTAAATTCTGTTATGTCAGAGAACATATTTTGTATAATGTAACTTCTTTCAAGTATGTTAAGGTTTGTTTTATGACCAAATATATGGTCTTTCTTGGTGATTGCTCATGTAAATTTGAAATGAATGTGTTGTGTAGAATATTCTATATTCTTTTGTTGGGCAGAATATTCTAGTCTATAAATGTCTATAAATGTCAATTAGGTCAAGTTGGTTGGTAGTTTGTTTAAGTCTTCTATATTCTTGCTGTTTGTCTATCTTGTTATATCAATTAGTAAAAGAGGACTTTTAAAGTCTCCAAGTATAATTGTGGATTTGTTTACTTCTCCTTTAAGTTTTATAAGTGTTCATATATTTTGAAACTCTATTAACAGGTGCAAAACAATTTAGAATTGTTATATATTTTTGAAGAACTGACCTTTTATCATTATGTAATGGCCCTCTTTATCCACACTTTCCTTCTTTATATGAAATATACTTTGTCTCATATTAATATAATAATTCCAGTTTTCTGTTAATGTTTGCATGGTATATAATTTTTCATCCTTTCACTTTTAACGTATCTATATCATTATAGTTAAAGTGAATTTCTTGTAAACAACATTATAGTTGGACCTTATTTTCTTAATCCAATAGGAAATTTTTTGTATTTTAACTGATATGTTTATATTATTTATATTTGATGTAAATATTATTATGTTTGGGGTTTTATTTGTTGTTCCTCTGTTTCCCATTTTCTGCCTTTTTTTGGATTGTTTCATTTTAACATTCCATTAATTTTATATTATTATTTGATATATATCTTGGATACCATATTGTTATTGGATATATATCGCGCGTCTGTGAGTGTGTGTGTGTGTGTGTGTGTGTGTGTGTGTGTGTGTGTGTGCACTCTAGGGATTACAGTATACCTACCTACCCTTTCACAGTCTACTTAGAGTTAATGTTTTAGCACTTCAAGCAAAGAAACTCTCTCTTCCTCTTATGTTATAGTTGTCATATGTTTTACATTTAATTAAGTGAAAGCACACCACTTGAAAATGTAACAATTCTTTTTTTTTGCTTTCAATGGCTATATATATTTTAGAAACTTAGGATGAGAAAATATTTTAAAAATATTTATCTAGATATATACCCATTTATGTTTCTCTTCCTTCATTCCACTAGTTCCAAATATTTCTCTGGTATTATTTTCCTTCATCCAGAAGAACATCTTTTATTATTTATTTTAAGCAAGTCTGCTAATAACAGATTCTCTTAGTTTCCCTTCATCTGAGAATAGATTTATTTTGCCATCGTTTCTGGAGGCTATTTTCACTGGACATCGAATTGTGGATTGACAGTTCTTTTCTTTCAGGACTTTAAAGATATTGTTCCACTGTCTTCTGGCCTCTGTAGTTTCTGATGAGAAATCCATAGTCATTCAAATTGTTTCCTTATATGCAATGTGTCATTTTTTTTAATGGCTCCTTTTAAAGCTTTTCTTAATTTTTGATTTTCAGCAGTTTTATTACAATGCATTTGGGCTTGGTTTTTCTTTGAGCTTACTTGTGTGTTGTTTGCTGAGGTACTTAAATATATAGATTCAGGCCTTCAAATTTGGGAAGTTTTCAGTGTAATTTATTTAGATATTTTTTCCTTTAATAATTGTTTCTTGTCTTCCTCTGTGACACCAATGATATGGATACTAGACCATTTAATACTGTTTCACAAGTCCCTAAGACTCTGTTAATGTACTTTCCATCTCTTTTCCCCTCTGTTTTCTTCAAATTAGATAATTTCCCTAAATTTATCTTCTAATTCACTCTTCCTTCTTTCATCTCCATTCTGCTATTAAGCACATCCACTGATATTTTTATTCCCAATATTGTGGTTTTTGGTTACAAAATTTTTATTTGGTTTGTTCTTATAGTTTCTATTTCTCTGCTGAAAACTTCTGTCTTTCCATTTATTTCAAGAATTTTTAACTTTACCTCATAGAGCATAGTTATAATGGTTACATTAATGTATTTTTCTGATAATTCCAATATCTAAGTTATCTCAGGGTTGTCATATATTGATTGTCTCTCCCCTCAGTAATTAGGCACATTTTCCTGGATTTTGGTACTTCGAGTAATTATAGATTGTACACTGAACATTTTGAAAATTATGTTGTGGAATCCTGAGTCCTGTTAAAATTCTCCAGAGAAACTTGATTGTTTTGTTTTAAAAGACAAGTAGGTTTCCTCTGGTTGTAAGATAATATGGAGTAGACAAACTTTACCCTAGTCCTTCTAATAAGTTCAGCTAAAAATCCTAGACAGTATATCTAAATCAAACATAGAAGACTTTGAAAGGTAGAGAGAAAGAAGAAAAACTAGGGAGTTGGCAGAATCCCTGGCAGAGTTCCCTTTTGTTATTGTTATTGTCATTGTTGATTTATACACCCTGGACTGGGTGCTGAAAGAGGCAACCTGGAAACATCAATTGGCATAGCCAAAATCATCCCAAGAAAAACTGGCTCTCTCTAGCTAAAGGACAGGAAAGTGGGAGACTAGCAAGAAAGAAGTCTTTTAGACACTAACCACCCTAATGCAACCACTAGAACTCATAATAAATAGTGGCCATATCCCCTTTCTCAAAGGCTGAGGAGGCTAGTCTTCACCCTTATCCAGATGTAATGACACCTCCTCTTCCCTCCACTCCCAGTGGTATCAGTAGAGAACATGGGGAACATGGACTTCAATGCCCACCTGGGAGTAATGGGAAAGTTCCCCCTCTCTCCAACTGGCATGGTGTCAGATAACGTCTGCTAAATCAGATTTAAATAAGAGTCTCATGACCCTACTCAAAATGTCCAGGATACTATCAGAATCGCCCATCATCCTAAGAATCAGGAAAATCTTAACTTGAATGAGAAGAGAAAATTAACCAATGCCAATACCTTGCTGATACAGATATTGGGATTATCTGACAAGGAACTTGAAGCAGCCATCATACAAAGTCTTCAGCAAACAATTACAAACATGTTTGAAATAAATGGAAAAAATGGAAAGTCTGAGAAAGAAATAGGTGGTATAAGTAAAGGTCTATTTTTCTGGTCCTCTGGCAAGAAAAAGAGGATTTCTCTTTGAGTTTCTTTTATCTTCTCTGCTGTGCTGTGGGCCAGCCTTGGGTCAAAGTATGGTGATAAAGGAGAGGAAAAAAATCAGAAAATTCACTGCCATACTGATTATTTGATTTCTCTTCCCAGTATCCCTGCTACTTTTTAATTTTCAAAGCTCTCAGGTGCTTTTGTATCTTGTCCAGAGTTGTAATTAGGCTAAAGTAGACTTACACCATCCTGGCCAGAGTGGAAATCTAACAAAATTTTGAAGCTAGGGTGTTAGTCAACCCACCCTAGGTTTGAAGGTGTGAAAGATCCGTGACAAATTACCAGGGACAAATGTTATCAATGGAATTTGGATGCTAAAACTTTGACTTTTGAGGAATTGGAAAAATGCATTGAGAAGGAGAGGTAAAATGAGGAAGATGTGGCCAGAAATACAATCCTCTGGTTACAGCAAACTGCTTTCATAAAAATTAAATCACTGATGGGGCTAAGGAAAAATAATATCAGACCACAGAAAGTTAAAGTAAGTATTTGAAAACAAAAGAAAAATGTGTCGACTTTGCACATTACCAGACTGCACATTATTGCTAGCTGGGAGGAAGAAAAACTCCTTCAGTACAGGTGACCACCTTGCCTAAACGGTCTTGTCAAATTTTACTTTATTTATTCCAGCTTAGATGAATTTAAATCCAGTAGTACTGATGGGTAGTAGAAGAAGGATGTGTGAGGAGGGTGCTGAGTTTACTCCATCTGTTAAGGTGGTGAAAGAAAAGATGACTGACTTGAATCCCATGGGTGGGGGGATTGAAGGCTATATGCTCTGTCTAAACTGAATAGCCTTGGAGTGATGGAGTTATAGCATACTGGTGAACAATGTACTGCAACACCTGCTATATAGTGGTAGGAAAAATCAGGAGAACAAAAACAAATCTTTAGGGGTATGGTGATGTTATGATGTGAAGTACTAGCGTTATGGCAAAACCATTGGTTGGAAAGTGAGAAAGTAAAGAACAATATCCAAAAAACCAGTAAAGCCTCCCAAATGCAAAAAACTTGTAGTGGCATTACCTATATACCTGAGTGCATAGTTGGAATAAATGTGATTGTGAATGGAGTGCTTTGCCATTGTGGGCAATACCTTTTGCTTGATTTTAATTGGTCATATTAATTAGGAATTTTTAGAATTGCCTGCACCCTCCTCCCTACTGAATACTAAACAGTACCAAGTCCCAAGAAAATAACAAGAAATTTTAGTTTGAATTTTTAATGTTTTAAATTTTAATTTAAATATTTAAAAGGATACTAATTCCCAGCAGCTTGCTCTGCAATCATCCTCTCTGGCCTGTGGGGGAAAAGTAGGTGATTCGTGGAAATGAAATGCTATTTATTGTGCTTAAATCAAGTAGTTCCACTGATAACTCCTACCATGTCACACATGTGGAAAGCTGCTCAGAAAATCCAGTAAGCTAAGATGACTAGGATGCTGTGATAATCTTGGCTAATACTTTCTATACTGTCCCAATCTTAGAAGCAAGTCAGGCAAAATTTTCTTTTTTCATAGGAATGACTGATAAACATTCACCATCCTCTCCTACGGGTAGTTGAGTTTTCCAGTGTCTTTTGACAACCTGGTGAGGTTTAGACCGTATCACAGTCAAATGCAAAGTTAACATATGCATTAATGATAGTATGAAAGTTTCCCTCTCAGAGGAGAAAGCCCCCAAGATTTGAAAACAACATTGGTCCATATGACTAGTTGAAGATGGTTTATATGTATGGCTAAGATAAAGAGCTGAGTTCAGTCAGCTAAATTCTTGGGAATTACTTGGGTTGGAGACCATGAGAGACAGGCCACCCAAGGCAGGGAATAAACTGATGTATTTGCCATGCCCTGTTAATAAGAGAGATACAACTTGTGGGGCATTTTGGGTTTAGGGGACACCATACACTGTTCCTGGGTATCTTGCAAGCACTAATATATTGAATGACAAGAAGAAAATTTGAGTTTGAATGAGCTCCAAAACAAAAACGGGCTTTGAGAGACTTGCAGAGGGCTGTAGCTTCAAATAGTACCATTTGGGTTGGCCTAATGCACAAATTATTGTGAAGGATTCTGCTATCTGGACACACAGACTGGAGTCTCTTGCAGAAGTGTTTAACACTATCCTTCCCTCCCCAAGCAGCAGCTGTTGGAATATTGGATTCAAAGGTCCCTGATGTCGAGAAGAGGTATGAGCCCTTTGAAAGACAATTACTGGCCTTTTGCTGGGCTTCAGTAGATACTGCTCCCACTACTCAGGGATTTAAAATAATTCTGAGATCCATAATACCTTTCTGTCTTGGGCAATGTCAGATTCATTCCCATAAGAAAGGAGCAGCTCAGAAGACCTCAGTGTAAAAGTGGAAATTATATATGTATATGAATATACTACAGGCTGTGGCCCTGGAGATGTATATTGTATCCATAGTTATAGCACCACCCTGCCCTTAGGGCCAACCACAGGAAACCCCCAAACTGGCAGCTCTTAGTGCTAAATGGTTTGAATCATAGATTTCTCTCCTTATTAAAACAAAGTAAGTTTCCTGGTTTACTGATAGAAGTTCCCAAACTGAGAATGCTTTGCAGTCTAGAAGTTTACCCCATTTGATCAGTGGGTCATAAAACCTTGGCTGAAGAAGCAAGGGTGAGTTTGAACAATGGTGAATATTGAGAGCAGTGTATCTATAGTACAGCAAGAACTAGACCTTACTAAGATCTTAATGCATAGTCAGACAACGCTTCACAGAGAATACAATTATGGAAAAATGTGTAGGAATTCCAAGAATGAACTGAAGTGAGCTATGTAATGCCAACCAGAAAAGCCCAGTGGGTGGCTCAGAAGGGGACTGGGAATGTAGAGACTGTCCTTGTCTAGCCACTGGAAATAGCTACCCAGGTATGTGAGCTGAGCTGCGTGAAGATGTTCAAGTTATGAAACGCTGGTGAAAAAATGACAGATTCCTTTGCCTCCTGCTGAAGCTGCTAACGAGGTAAAAGACTGCAGAAAGTGCCAAGAAGAAAAGAATCACCTAAAGATGGCTTTGGATAAGAGTCTTCAAGTTTAAGAGCCAGCATTTAGCCAGCAAGTGGATAATAGGACTCATGAGTAGCCCTAGCTGGCTTCCAGTGAGGCCTGCCTGGGGTAGACATGTAATTTACTTTGGTCTGTGCTTCCCCAGTGACCTCAACAGTGGCTGAGAAGATCACTTAAGGTATGGGGCACCAGTTGTACATTAATTGGTCCCCCAGATTTCATTGGACCAAGGTATGCATTTAGCTGCTGGTTATGTACAAAACTGGACTAAAGAGAGTAATAACATATGGAAAAATATCCCTGACCCCATGCAGAGTAGAAGTTTGGTTGGTAGCTACAATGAGCAATTAAAGTACCTAACAATGAACCTGGGGGAGGATAAGGCAGGAGATGATGGTTGACTCACTTGGGAGAATGCAAGTTTCATCTGATTCTATGGGTAATAAAGGGGACACATCTTTGGACAGGTTTCTGGAATGGGGATTGTGAAGAAAGGAGTGGGGTTTGAATCAATCACAGCAATTCTGTACTCTTCCTATCTCCCCAAATTTTTCTTTTTTCCCCCACATTCAGATGTGCTCGTTCTGGGGCTGCCCTTGTGTGTCTGGAAGAGGAAAATAGTGTTCAGAACACTATTTTAATTCTTCTGAATTTGACTCAGTGTATTCTTAAGGAAACAGTGAGTTGGATGGCATGTCATGTGCCTAAACTAGGTTTGACAGTCAGTGCTGTCTCACTGCCTAGAGGTGGAAACAGTCTCATTGTCCTTAACCTTTCAAAATGCTAGTCTTGTCTCCTGGGCAGGGACAGAAGAGGAAACTCTGGCAAGGCTGGGCCTGAAGCTTGCTCTGTGGTAGGCAGAGACTCTCAGCCTGGAAGTCTGAAACAAGGTAATAAATGGAAGCAAGTGAAAACTGAGAGATGGGAAGGGAGTATGTAACTGGGTGATGGTGCTAGGAAAGGGCACCATCACATTTTCCTGAGAGAACATCTCAGAACAAGATAATCAATACTTTAGACTGTTTCAGGTGTGATGTTGAGTTATGGCCAATGCTAGGCAAAGCCCCTAGATTTGTTTTCCCCTGAGAAGGAGAACTGGATTGAAGCCCTACTATAGGGCTTCAATGTACTTGAAGAATGTACTTGGGAAACTTAGAGAAAAGATATTAATCAACAGCATTTCATGATGACTCACTTGAATAAAAGCAGGTTGCTATTGCCATTTGGGTAATATTTTGTTGGTTGTGTTTACTGTATTGATTCTTTAGCAGTTTCTAGAAGAATCCTATCTTTGAACTGGAGGAGAGATTGCAGATTTGGCATCTATAGCTGGTACTGTGCCTTGCTGTGAACCAAGATGACAGCCTGCTAAGGCAACTGGGTATGATGGGAGATGATTTGCTGCAATGCTGCCTGCCTTGGATGTCAGGATCTACTTTGCTCTTTTGACAATGCCAGATGTGAATGAGATAAAGTTCTTTACAAGCCCATCTTGATGGAATCAGGATGGTGCTCCAGAGGTTGAATACTGGCTTGATATGATTATCATATATGATTGGTAATTCATGTCTGGAGCTTCAAAAAGAAAAATTATGGGAAGTTTTATGGCTTTCTCAAAATGAATTGCATCTAGGAGTTTCATAGACTCAACTAGCACAACTTCTGAATTTCACTCAAACCACATATACACAGTGAGAACGTCTGTTGTGCCTTGATCAATATTGGCCACAATATGCTAAGAAGGACTTGCGTGTCTGGGGAGTGGGACTTCGTATATGAAGACAAGCGGAGATAGATAGCTTTTCTGAAGTCTCACCATCATGGTGGAAAAGACCTGTTAAACCAGAAAAGGACAACTAGTGAGATAGCTGCAGACTTGTTGTTGTGTCTGGAAAGATAATGAAGCAATAGGAGAATGGACTTTACCTATTACTAAACTGATAGAGGATTGGGCTTGCTAACATCTCTGGGGAAAGGCATGAGCCCTGACATACTGCTTGCAACAGAATCTGATATACTTAAAAGGGCAGTGCCCAGGTACAATGGAGGCTCAGGCTAGGAGGGTGCATTTGTGGAAAAACTGAAGCCAGCCTAAAATATAGCTGAAGTCAGACTATGGCAAAATGTCACTGGTAAGTGGGTTCTTTGTTTTGGTTCCATAACACCCACAGTGCCATAAATTAAAAAGGTATTTCTATTCCCTATGGCACAAATTGGTTAGGTTTTGACAAGTTAAGGATCATTGCTTGCCATACAGAACAGCAGGCCCCGACTTCAAATCTTCTGAATCAGAATCTGCATTTTAACAAGATTGCCAAGTGAGTCGTATGTACATTAAAGTTTGGGAAACATTGGAATAGGCTTTCTTTATCCTCATGATGCAGGATTGCCTCTATTTCTGTCAGTAGATCTGAAAGAATAACTAGGGACTTCGCCTGGTTTTGATATTTACAAATATATTATCTTGCATAAAAGACATTTGTCAAATGCCAGATGTTTACCCACAACCCCCAGGTTAAGTTTTTGTTGCTTCATTTGCACCCAAACATTTCTATCAGTAGGTGGCCGGGGGCAGCTCTAGTAAGGATAATAGAAGCTACATCTAAATCCCCCTCTTGGCCCCTTTGACCTCATCTTCCCGCGTCTCATTTTCATTTTACAACTTGTATTAGTTAGAGTTCTCCAGAGACATGGAACCAGTAGGAAATACATGCATGCATATATAAATATATATAAAATGAGGAATTGACTCACATGATTATGGAAGCTGAGGCGTCCCGCGATCTGCCATCCGCAAGCCGGGGATCCAGGAAAGCTGGTGTTGTAATTCCAGTTCAAGTCTGAAGGCTTGAGAACCAGGGGAGTTGATGGTATAAATACAACTGCAAGGGCAGGAGAAGATGAATGTTTCAGTTCAAACACATAGGCAGGAAGGAAAAAGGGACAAATTCCTCTTTTTTCTGCTTCCTGTTCTATTCAGGCCCTCAGTGGATTGCACGATGCTTTCCCATACTGGGGAGGGCAATATATACACTTTACCGAGTCCTCTGATTCAAATGCTAATCTCATGGAGAAAAACCCTCACGGACACACTCAGAAATAAAGTTTAACCTGGGCACCCTGTTGGCAACAGTCAGGTTGACAAGGAAAATTAACCATCACACAACTAAAGAAATATTTTTGTTTCCCATCCTTTTTTTATGTTCATCACTCTGATTCTAACTCTAGGTGGTGTGTATGTAAGAATAATTGTAGAATTTTGCAATTGGAGGGAACTTCAAGATTATCAAGCATAATTCTCTAATTTTAGGAGAGAGAAATATGTGGCCTAGAAAAATTAAGTGACTTTGTAGTCTACTGTGGGTGGAATTTCGTACAGTATACATATTGACATTTGGGAAAAATAAATATATTATGCCAGATGGAGTGGGCATTTAGTCTCCAGGGTCTCATAAAATAGATTATTTTACAAAGTATACAAAGAATTTATTTGAACATGGCTCTGTGATAAAAATCACCCTGGGCCACTGAAACCAGATTCAATATAGGTTTGCTTCTGGATATTTTTACTGACAGGAGCAAAGGTGTTTGACTGTGGAAGGCAGCTATGCTCACTACTATACCACCAACGCTGTCAGGTATTTGACTGTGAAAGACAGGAAATTGCTTTGCTTTAGGCTGTGAATTTGGGAATACAGACTTGTCTTGATAAGCTTTTTTTTTTCACATTCCATGGCCACTTTGTACAACATAAAAGTCTGTTTTGTGATATGCTAGAGGAATTATGGGTAGGCATAGTCATTAAATACAGTTTTATCTCCATTAACACACAAAAGACGATTAGTGCAAAAAAGGATGGGCTTTAAGCAATGTGTGAACTGGGACTGTGTCTGTCTTGCTCATAGTTGTATTTTTATACCTACATAGTGGTTTGGCTTTAAAAGATGGCCTTTTAGTTGTATTTGATGGTGCCTGCTCTAAGTAGTTTAAAATCTAACTTAGAAGGCAAATCATGTACATTCAATATACAGAGAGGAAAACAAAGTAAATATTCAAACCCTGTTGCAATCATTCTATACGCTCTGCTAAAAGAGGTCTACAGATACTGGCATAAAATCAACCAGGGGAGATATGACCATGGCTTGGAATGTTGTGGGGAAAAATAAGCATTCATGAAAAGGATGGGGTTTGAAGATGGGTGAGATCGGTACAGGCAGAATGTCAAATGAAGGCTTATATAAATGAAGCAAGCACAAGAAAGGTAGGGCCATGAGCTAGAATGACTTGGCTGGAGGCATGGCTTGTGTGGGGATATAAGCTTGAGAAGAAGGATTGGTGACACTGTGGTACATCTTGCCTGATAGACTATGGATTTAGTCACACATATGTGGGAAACTGGGAGTCCATGTTTAACTGCAAGATGATGCAATTAAAAGAGTTTCTTAGAAAGGTAAATATGTCAGTGGTACACAAAATGGATGAGCAAAAGGATTGCAGGCAAGGAGTATGTTCGGAGATAAAAGAAAGTCAGAAGCAGACTTGAGATGGTAGCAACACAGGAAGAGGGCATTCAAAAGACACAAAAAGAATTGGCCGAACTTAGCACTCATTAGATGGGATACATTCACTAATGCTTCATGCTTTCTTCCCATAACCTATGGACTTCGGATTTTCTTAATTTAAAGTAAAGATGGATATTTACCGTATGTAAAGTTAAACAATAATATAGTCTTTTCAGTGTGAACAGATTAACACGTTTTATGAAGCAATCTCTGAATATATGTAGAAAGAATAATACCCCAAGACCCTTCAGTTCTGCTGCTTAGGGTTACTCCATGAGGGAATGACCCATTCTTTAAAAGTTTTTTTCAAGATATTTCTAGGCAGACCTTGAAAAATAATAAAATGTTGTAAATCGTTGACCCTCTACATGCGTCAGATTGCTCCTTTGAAAAATGGGGATGACAACACACAGGGGCTGTCAAGTATTAAAGGGGTTAAAACATGCGAAGCGTCACACAAAGTGTCTCAGGAAGTCTTAGCTCCCCTTCCATGCTCTTCCTCCTTTTTATGTTTAATACATCTAAGATAGCCATTTTTGAAACCACGCAACTGTTGCTGTACACCAAAGTGGCCATTTCCTCCCAAATATAATTTGCTAAAATTGTATAGTTTCAAAAGGATTAACTATCAATACACAAAATATTGATATTCCATGACCAGATTTCTTGGACCACCTCAAAAGGACTTACCACGTGAAGAAAAATGTATTCTTTTGGACATGTGGACAAATCCACATGTCCGAAGCAAAACATGTCCTCAGACTCAACTTGCTCCTCTTCTAGTATTTGCTATCTTTAAAAATAGCACCTTTTATTATTTAGCCAGAAACCTATGAGCTGCCCTCAACACTTACTTCATTTTCATGTCTGTTTTCAAATTCATCACCAACTGCCATCAATTTTATCTCCTAAATATTTCTCTAATCAGCTCTCTTTTCTTGATCTCTGCTGCACGCATCCCAGACTCAATGATCTCCCTGAACATCCTTCTGTTCCTCTAGTATTTATCTTCTTTCTTTTAAAAATTTATTTTCCACTTTACAAAGTGAATAAAAACGTACTTTAAAACATCAGGTAGTAGCTTGAAACAGTAAATATATTTTAAAAACAAATAAACAAGCAAATAAATAAATAGTGCTCCGTGCTCCATCTGTTATTCCTTACTCCACAGAGTAAATCACTTTCAACTTTTTTTTGGTTGTTTCTTTAGATAGTTACTCCATAATTCTAAATAACATACTAATGTTGCTTTTTCTTGATCTTAAAAAAAATGGTATATATTGTATTCTCTCTAAGAAAGATGAGGATTTTGTTATCTTACATCCTCCATTTTATCTCAACCTTAATATCATTGTACCACTTTTTGGGTTAAATTAGTATTTAGTATTTATTTTATTAAGATTATGGATTAAATGTATCAAAATGTTTCTTTTCCTGTGTAACTTTTTGTTTTGATCAGGAGTTAGTTATTGCCTTGGTTTCACATTGATTTAATTTTTTACATACCTATTAGTATTTCAGCCCCAAACTAGTTAACACAAGTGTCTAATCTCAACACATTCAAACATAACAGGAGGTCTCTCAGTTTCTTTTTCTCTTTCTTTCTTTCTCTCTTTTTTTTTTTGAGTACTCCTTTCTCAGGCCCTGTCTTCCTACTCCAGTATAGATTGACTGCTCTCTTTCCTTCTCTTTTCCAGCCCTCTGTGGTTATAATTGAGCATTTTCTCTCCTCTCTTAGCATGTCAGTTATATTTCTTTCTAAAAATTCTTTAGTTGTTACCCCAGAGACACAATATACATTTTTGGTAGTCTCAGTCCACCTTTAGATAATGCTATGATGCTTCATGTGTAGTGCAGTTACCCTATACCAGAGTATTTCCAATTCCTCCCTCCTGATCCTTCTTATGACATTGCTGTCTTCATTTTGCATATCTATTGGCTATAATTACCTTATGTATTGTTACTGCTCTTACTTTTACAATTATCTTTTAGATAAATTAAGAATAAGAAAAATAAAAGATTTTTACTGTACCTTCATTTATTCCTTCTCTGATGCTCTTCCTTTCTTTATGTAGCTCTGAGTTTCTGACCTATACCATTTCCTTCTCTCAAAGAACTCCTTTTAATATTTTTTGCAGTGTAGATCTGCAAAAAACATTATGAATTTCCTCAGTTTTTGTCTGGGAAAGTCTCTCCCTTTTTTTTTTTTTTTTACTTTTCAAGAATACTTTCACTGGCTATGCAATCCTAGGTGAGTGATTTTTTTTTTCTCTCAACACTTTAAATATTTCACTACATTATCTTCTTGCTTGCATAGTTTCTGATGAGCAATTGGTTGTAATTCTTATCCTTTTTCCTCTTTGGATAAGGCAATTTTTCCCCTCACTGTCTTCTTTCAAGATTTTACAAGAAAATGTCTTTGATTTCTGTAGTTTGATTATGATAAGCTTATGTGTAGTTTTTTTTGGTATTTATCTTGCTTGGTGTTTGCTGAGCTTTCTGGATCTGTGGTTTGCTGTCTATTATTACTTTGGAAAATTCTAAGCTATTATTACTGCAAATATTTCTCCTGTTCCTTTCTCTCTTAATTTTCTTTTTGGTATTCCAATTAAACATTTTTAACATCTGTTTAAAAGTTGGTTTTGGTTGTTTGTTTTTTCTTCTGTTTTTATTGAGATATAATTGACATACAGCACTATATAAGTTTAAGGTGTACAACATAATGATTTGATTTACATGCATCATGAAATGATTATCACAGTAAGCTTAGTGAACATCCATCATCTTGTACAGAAACAAAATTAAAGATATAGAAAAAAAAATTTTCCTTGTGATAAGAACTCAGGATTTACTCTTTAAACAACTTTCATATATAACTTACAGAAGTGTTAATTATATTTATCATGTTGTACATTATATCCCTAGTATACTTACTCATCTTATAACTAGAAGTTTGTACATTTTTGACCACCTTCATCTAATTTTTCTCCCCCCTACCCCCACATCTGGTAACCACAAATCTGATCTCTTTTTCTATGAGTTTGTTTGTTTTGGAGGTAAAGTTGACCTACAACACTATGTTAGTTCCTGTTATACAACATAGTGGTTTGATATTTCTATACATTTCTATACAAAATGATCACCTTGATAAATCTAGTTATAATATGTCTCCATGCAAAGATAATATAATTATTGACTATAATTGCCACACTGTACATTTCATACTGGTGACCCATATATTTTGCAAATGGAAGTTTATACCTCTTAATCTCCCTCACCTATTTCTTTCCTCCCCCACCCACCTCCCCTCTGGCAATGACCTGTTTGTTCTCCTTATCTATAAGTCTGTTTCTGTTTTGTTACATTTGTTGATTTCTTTCGTTTTTTATATTCCACATACAAGTGAAATAATACAGTATTTGTATTTCTTGTCTGATTGTTTTCACTTAGCATAATACTCTCTAGGTCCACCCATGTTGTTGTAAAAGGCAAGATTTCCTTCTTTTTTACAGCTAAGTGGTATTCCATTGTGTATATGCATATTATATATATATTATATATATATATGACATCTCCTTTATCCATTCATCTATCAGTAGACACTTAGGTTGCTTCCATATCTTGGCTCTTGTAAATAATGTTGCAATGAACATAGGTAAGCATATATCTTATCTAATTACTGTTTTGGTTTTCTTTGGATATATACCCAGATGTGGATTTGCTGGATCAGATGGTAGTTATATTTTTAATATTTTGAGGGATCTCCATAGTGTTTTCCATTGTGACTGCATCAATTTACAGTTTCACCAATGATGCATGAGGGTTCTCTTTTCTCCACATCCTTGCCAACACTTGTTATTTGTAGATTTTTTGATAATAGCCATTTTGACAGGTGTGAGTTGATATCTCATTGTGGTTTTGGTTTGCATTTCCCTGATGATTAGTGATGCTGAGCATCTTTTCATATACTTGTGTCTTCTTTGGAAGAAAGTCTATTCAGATCCTCTGCCCATTTTTTAACTGAGTTGTTTATTTTTTTTTGGTGTTGTGTTGTATGAGTCCTTTGTATATTTTGGATATTAACCCATTGTCAGATACATTTTTTGCAAATATCTTCTCCCATTCAGTAGACTGCCTTTTCATTTTGTTGATAGTTTCCTTTGCTGTGTAAAGCTTTTTAGTTCGATGTAGTCCATTTGCTTATTTTTGCTTTTGTTTCCCTTGCATGAGGAAACATATCCAAAATATATTGCTTAAGACTGATGTCAAAGACTGTACTGCTTATGTTTTATTCTAGAAGTTTTATGTTTGTGTTTTACATTTTAAGTCTTTAATACATTTTGAGTTTACTTTTGTATATGGTGTGAGAAGGTAGTGCAGTCTGATTCTTTTGCATGTAGTGGTCCAGTTTTCTTAGTCCCACTTATTGAAGATACTGTCTTTTCCTCATTTTATAGTCTTTGCCTCCTTTACTGTAGATTAATTGCCCATATAAGTGTAGGTTCATTTCTGGGCTTTCTATTCTGTTCCATTGGTCTATGTGTGTGTTTTTGTGCCAGTACTATACTATTTTGATTACTGTAGCTTTGTAGGACTGTTTGAAATCAGGGAGAACGATACCTCCAGCTTTCTCAAGATGGTTTTGTCTGTTTGGGGTCTTTGTGCTTCCATACAAATTTTAGAATTAGTTCTTCTAGTTCTGTGAAAAATGTCATTGGTATTTTGATAGGGATTGCATTGAATCTGTAGATTGCCTTAGGGAGTATGGCCATTTTAACAAAATTAATTCTTCCAATCCAAAAACACAGTATATCTTTCCATATGTTTGTCCATTTCTTCTAGGTTGTCCATTTTATTGGCATATAATTGTTTGTAGTAATCTCTTATGATCATTTGTATTTCTGTGGTGTTAGTTGTAACTTCTTTCATTTCTGATTTTATTGATTCAGGCCTTCTCTTTTTCTTGATGAGTCTGGCTAAAAGGTTATCAATTTTGTTTACCTTTTCAAAGAAGAAGCTCTTAGTTTCACTGATCTTTTCTAACTTTTAGGTCTCTGTTTCACTTATTTCTTCTCTGATCTTTATGCTTTCTTTCCCTTTACTAACTTTGGGTTTTGAATGTTCCTCCTTTCCTAGTTCCTCTAGGTATGTGATTAGGTTTTTATTTGAGATTTTTCTTGTTTCCTGAGGTAAGCTTGTATTGCTATAAACTTCCATGTTAGAACTGCTTTTGCTGCATCCCTTAGATTTTGCATCATTATGTTTTTGTTTTCATTTGCTTCCAGGAATTTTAAAATTTCTTCTTTGATTTCTTCAGTGATCCATTTGTTGTTTAGTTGTGTACTGTTTAGCCTCCACATGCTTGTGTTTTTTTACAGTTTTTTTCTTGTAGGTGATTTCTTGTGCCATAAGTTTGTCAGAAAAGATTCTTCTTCTTTTTTGGCCATGTGGCACATGGGATCTTAGTTCCCTGACAAGGGATCGAACTTGTGCCCCCTGCATTTGAAGCATGGAGTCTTAACCACTGGGCCACTAGGGAAGTCCCAAGATTCTTGATATGATTTCAATTTCCTTAAATTTACTGAGACTTGTTCAGTGTCCTAGCATATGATCTATCCTGGAGAATGTTCCATGTGCCCTTGAAAATGTGTATTCTGCTGCTTTGTGATGGAATAATATATATATGTGATATATATATCATATATATATAAAATGATATATATAATATATCATATATATCATATAAATTATATATATACAAAGTTCTTCTGGTCTAATGTGTCATTTAAGGCCAGTGTTTCCTTGTTGATTTTCTGTTTGAATGATCTGTCCATTAACGGGATGTTAAAGTACCCTATTATTGTTGTGTTACTGTTAATTTCTCCTTTTATGCTTGTTAATATTTTCTTTATATATTTAGGTACTCCTATGTTGGGTGCCTATATATTTATAATTCTTATACCTTCTTGGATTGATCCTTTGATCATTACACAATGTCCTTCTTTGTCTCTTGTAACAGTCTTTGTTTTATAGTCTATTTTGTCTTATGTAAGTATTGCTACCCTAAGTTTCTTTTGATTTCCATTTTCATGGAATAACTTTTCCCATCCCCTCACTTTCAGTCTGTGCTGTGTCTTTAGATCTGAAGAGAGTCTCTTTTATGGGTCTTGTCTTGGTATCCATTCAGCCATTCTATGTCTTTTGACTGGAACATCTAATCTATTTAAACTTAATTTTTGAAAGGTATGTACTTATTGCCATTTTTGTTAATTGTTTTTGGCTTGTTTTTGTAGCTCTTTTTTATTCCTTTCTTGTTCTTTTGCTCTCTTCCTTTGTGACTTGATGACTATCTTTAGAGTTATGTTCAATTTCTGTTCTCTTTTTTGTGTGTGATTTAATATAGATTTTGGTTTGTGGTTACCATGAGGTTTATATATAGCAATCTCTACATATGCGTGATTATTTTAAGTTCTTGATCTTTTAAGTTCAAATGCATTTTTAAAATTCTGAATTTTTACTTCCTCACCCACGTTTACTGTTTTGACATCATATTTTACATCCTGTTGTTTTGTGTATTCCTTAACTACTTGTTGTGGGTATAGATGCTTTTACTACTTTTGTCTTTTGACCTTCCTACCAGCTATATAGGTGGTTGAATTACTACCTTTCCTGTATATTTGTCTTTACCAGTGAGTTTTTCTTCTTGTAATTTTCATTTCTAATTTTGGCCTTTTCTTTTTTTTGCTTAGAGAAGTCCCTTTTAACATTTCTTGTAAAGCTGGTTTGGTGGTGCTGAACTCTTTTAACGTTTGCCTGTCTGTAAAACTTGTGATTTCTCCATCAAATCTGAATGAAAGCCTTGCCAAGTATTCTTAGCTGTAAGCTTTTCCCTTTCATCATTTTCAGTATATCCTGCCACTCCCTTCTTGCCTGCGGGGTTCTGCTGAGAAGTCCACTGATAGCATTATGGGAGTTCCTTTGTATATAACTTTTGTTTTTACCTGGTTACTTTTAATATTCTCTCTTATCTTTAACTTTTGCCATTTTAATTACAATGTGTCTTGGTGCAGTCCTCTTTGGGTTGATCCTGTTTGGGACACTCTGTGCTTATTGGACCTGGATATTTCTTTCCCAGGTTAAGGAAATTTTCAGTTACTACTTCTTCAAATATATTCTCAGCCCCTTTCTCCCATCTTTTCCATCTGGTACTCCTATAATATGAATGTTAGCCTGCCTGATGTTGTCTTTGAGATCTATTAAACTGTCCTCATTTCTTTTTTCTTTTTTCTGTTCAGCTTCAGTGATTTCCAGTACTCTCTCTTCCAGTTTGTTGATCCATTCCTCTGTATCATCTAGTCTACTGTTGATTCCTTCTAGTGTACTTTTTATTTCAGTTATTATATTCTTTATCTCTTTTTGTTTCTTCTTTATATTTTCTAACTCTTTGTTAAAAACTTTTAACTTCTCACTCTGTTCATCTAATCTTCTTCTGAGTTCTTTGAACATCTTTATGATAATTACCTTGAACTCTTTATTGGTTAGACTGCTTATCTCCACTTCACTTAGTTCTTCTGGGATTTTATCTTGTTCCTTATTTTGGAATATATTCTTCTGTTGCCTCATTTTGCCTAATTTGCTGTTTTTATTTTTATGTATCTGGTTGGTTGGCTATGTTTCCTGACCTTGGAGAAGTGGTTTTTTGTGGGAGACATCTTATGCATCCCAGCAGTGTACTCCCCTCTGGTCATCAAAAGTATATGCTCTAGAGGTGCTCTCTGTGTGGTCTGTGTGTGTGTCCCTCTTTTGTGGTGGGCTGACAACCATGGGCTGTCTGATAGGTGTGGCTGGCTCTGGTTCGGTTGATTTCCAGGCCCCATCTTGTACAGAGGCTGCTGGACCCTGGTGGGTGGTGCTGGGGCACAAGGTGGCTTGCTGCAGAGCCCTATAGCCTCTCAGGGCTAGTGCTGGCCCACTGATGGTTGGAGCCAGGTTCTGTGGTAGGTAGCTGTAGGGTCAGGGGTTCTGGACTTAATTTTGTCCTGCTGGTGGATGGGTCAAGCTCATGATATATATATATATATATAGCATCTGGGGTGTCCCAAAGCTTGTGTTCCTCTCCTGGTGGTTGGGGTCAGATCCCAAGGTGGGTGGTTGAGGGACCCAAGGTATCCCAGGGCTGGTGTTGGCCTATTAGTAGGTGGGCTGGATCCTAACATGGCAGGCTGCAGGGCTGCCATAGTTCTGGGGCTGATGTCTGCCTGTTGGTGGTGGTGTCTGCCTGTTGGTGGTGGGGCTATGTCCCCACCTACCTAGTTGCTTGGCCATAGGAAGTTCAGTGCTGGTGCCAATAGGGCAGTGGGTGGGACCATGTCTTGGCAGAAAAAAGCTAGAGGGAAGATTCCAAAATGGTGGTTTACAGCAACATTTTTCTCATGGTAGAACAAGCTTCCCAAAATTGCTGTCACCAGTGTCCTTGTCCCCAGGGTGAGCTTCAGTATCTTCTTGCCTCTCTGGGAGGCTCTCCAAAATCAGCATGTGGGTCTGACCCAGGCTCCTTTCAGATGACTACTTCTGACTTGGGTCCTGGACCATGTGAGGTTTTGTGTGTGCTTTTTAAAAGTGGAGTCTGTATTTCCCACAGCCCTCTGGGTCTCCCCTCCCAGGAGTAAGAACAACTAACTTTCAAAGCCAAATGTGCTGGTGGCTCATCTTCCCAGTGCAGGACCCACAGGCTAGGGAGCGTGATGTGGGGCTTGGGTCCCTCTTTCCTTGGGAAGAACCTCTGCAATTGTAATCATCCTCCTGTTTTTGGGTTACCCATCTGGGGTATGTGTCTTGACTATATTGTGTCTCCACTCCTTCTACCTATCTTGTTGTGGTTCCCTCATTATACCTTTAGTTATAGAAGATCTTTTCTGCTAGTCTTCTAGTCTTTATTATCAATAGAATATTGTATATAGTTTTAATATATGTATATATGTGTATGTATATAATATTGTATGTAGTTGTAAATTTGGTATGAGTATGGGAGGAGGTGAGCTCAGTCTTCCTACTCCTCAGTCTTGGCCATCCTCCAGGAAGCTCCTTTAACACCTTGTGAATTAACTATTTACTGTCCCACATTTTAGTTTGGGAATTTTCTATTGACCTGTCTTCCATCTTGCAGATTCTCTCTTCAGCCATATGCAGTACTGATGAGTTCATCAAATACATTCTTTATTTTCATTATGGTTTCTGTTTTCCAGTATTTCCATTTGATTCTTTATTAGAGTTTCTATTGCTCTTCTTACATTAGCAATCTGTTCTTGTGTGTTGTCTACCTTTTCAATTAAAGCCTTTAACATATTAATCACAGTGATTTTAAATTCTGTCTGATAATTCCTACACTTGGGTCATATGTTCTTTGCTGTGTCTGGTTCTGATCCTTGTTTTGTCAATTCATACAGTTTTTTTTTTTTTTTTCTTGTCTTACAGTTTTTTGTTGAAAGCCAGACATGATGTATTGAGTAATAGAAATAAAGATAATTAGGCCTTTAGTGTAAAGTTTTATGTTAATTTGGCTGGGTGTTTGCCTGTGTTTAATGCTCATAGTAGCTCCAAATTTCCATAGGCTTCAAATTTCTCTAATATCACTTGTTTTGACTCATCTATTGACTTTGGGCTTCCTAAGTGCTTTCCTCAGAGAGAATATGCATCTTGTAACTTTTCAGCTGTAATCCTCTGTTATTACATTGGAAACTTATTAGCCTGGAGGTAATGTGGGTAAGAAGGGAAGTGTTGTTCCATGATACTATGATTAAATTTCAGTCTTTTAGAAGGCCTGTGTCCCTGGGCTGTGAACTTCATAAGTGTTTCATAGTTTTATTTTCTGAAATTAATTGAGGCAGGAAGATACCTGTGGGTTAAAATAGGAGAAATGCCTTTCCTCCAGATGGGATAAGGCTATTATAAGGTCTTTTTCCTTAGAAAGTAGGACTTTGCTATGGAGAATCTTCTGAGCATATTTTACAATGATTACTCTTCTCTACCCTAACCAGAGTCCTAAGAGGATCTTTCTCAGTTTTTCACCCTGAGAACCTGGTGGGACTCCAAGTTACTCTGAACTGTTCTTACCAGTTTGTGGCTCCACATCTTCTGCTCTAAATAAACAGATCTCAGCTCTGGCTCTGCATCTGCCTATGTTTCAAGATTGGTGGTTTACCTTGTGACCTCAGTTCTCTGATGGTGCAAGAAAAGTTGTTGATTTACAGCTTGCTCAGTTTTCTTGGAAGGATGGGAGTTAAAATTTCCAATTAATTTTGAGCTAAAACCCGAAGTTATTGATTATTCTATTGATCCGAGTCTAAGCTGTTGCCTTAGGAATACCCTTTGTCCCTCTCCTGCATGAGAGCCTTGGGTTTCTGGATCCTTAATTCATTTTTTTCTTGGTAAACTTCTTATTTTAGTGGAGTCGTCCCAGTATTTTCCCAGGAAAAAGTGCATGGGAGTAAAGTTTTTATTTTTTTTTATTATTATTTTTTAATTTTTTTTGTTGTGGTATGCGGTTCTCTCACTGTTGTGGCCTCTCCCATTGCGGAGCACAGGCTCCGGACGCGCAGGCCCAGCGGCCGTGGCTCACGGGCTTAGTTGCTCCGCGGCATGTGGGATCTTCCTGGACCAGGGCACGAACCCGTGTCTCCTGCATCGGCAGGCGGACTCTCAACCACTGCGCCACCAGGGAAGCCCAGGAGTAAAGTTTTTAAGACTTTGCATTTGAAAAGTCTATTCTACCTTCAGGTTTGAGTCATATTTTGACTGGACATATAATTTTTTTTAACATCTTTATGGAGTATAATTGCTTTACAATGGTATGTTTCTGCTTTATAACAAAGTGAATTGGCTATACGTATACATATATCCCCATATCTCCTCCATCTTGTGTCTCCTCCCACCGTCCCTATCCACCCCTCTAGGTAGTCACAAAGCACCGAGCTGATCTCTCTGTGCTATGCAGCTCCTTCCACTAGCTATCTATTTTACATTTGGTAGTATATATAAGTCCATGCCACTTTCTCACTTTGTCCCAGCTTACCCTTCCCCGTCCCTGTGTCCTCAAGTCCATTCTCTACGTCTGCATCTTTATTCCTGTCCTGCCCTTAGGTTCTTCATAACCTTTTTTTAATTTTAGATTCCATATATATGTGTTAGCATATGGTATTTGTTTTTCTCTTTCTGACTTACTTCACTCTGTATGACAGTCTCTAGGTCCATCCACCTCACTACAAATAACTCAATTTCGTTTCTTTTTATGGCTGAGTAATATTCCATTGTATATATATGCCACATCTTCTTTATCCATTCATCTGTCAGTGGACACTTAGGTTGCTTCCATGTCCTGGCTATTGTAAATAGAGCTGTAGTGAACATTGTTGTACATGACTCTTTTTGAATTATGGTTTTCTCAGGGTATATTCCCAGTAGTGGGATTGCTGGGTCGTTTGGTAGTTCTATTTTTCATTTTTTAAGGAACCTCCATACTGTTCTCCATAGTGGCTGTATCAATTTACATTGTCACCAACAGTGAAAAGGGTTCCCTTTTCTCCACACCTCTCCAGCATTTATTGTTTGTAGATTTTTTTTGATGATGGCCATTCTGACTGGTGTGAGGTGATGCCTCATTGTAGTTTTGCTTTGCATTTCTCTAATGATTAGTGATGTTGAGCATCCTTTCATGTGTTTGTTGGCAATCTGTATAACTTCTTTGGAGAAATGTTTATTTAAGTCTTCTGCCCATTTTGGGATTGGGTTGTTTGTTTCTTTAATATTGAGCTGCATGAGCTGTTTATATATTTTGGAGATTAAACCTTTGTCCGTTGATTTGTTTGCAAATATTTTTTCTCCCATTCTGAGGGTTGTCTTTTAGTCTTGTTTATGGTTTCCTTTGCTGGGCAAAAGCTTGGAATTTTCATTAGGTCCCATTTGTTCATTTTTGTTTTTATTCCCATTACTCTAGGAGGTGGATCAAAAAAGATCTTGCTGTCATTTATGTCAAAGACTGTTCTTCCTATGTTTTCCTCTAAAAGGTTTATAGTGTCTGGCCTTACATTTAGGTCTCTAATCCATTTTGAGTTTATTTTTGTGTATGGTGTCAAGGAGTGTTCTAATTTCATTCTTCTACATGTAGCTGTCCAGTTTTCCCAGCACCATTTACTGAAGAGACTGTCTTTTCTCCATTGTATATCCTTGCCTCCTTTGACATAGATTAGTTGACCATAAGTGCATGGGTTTATCTCTGGACTTTCTATCCTGTTCCATTGACCTATATTTCCATTTTTGTGTCAGTACCATACTGTCTTGATGACTGTAACTTTGTAATGTAGTCTGAAGTCAGGGAGTCTGATTCCTCCAGCTCCGTTTTTTTCCCTCAAGACTGCTTTGGCTATTCGGGGTCTTTTTTGTCTCCATACAAATTTTAAGATGATTTGTTGTAGTTCCGTAAAAAATGCCATTGGTAATTTGATAGGGATTGCATTGAATCTGTAGATTGCTTTGGGTAGTAGATTCATTTTCACAATATTGATTCTTCCAATCCAAGAACATGGTATATCTCTCCATCTGTTCGTATCATCTTTAATTTCTTTCATCAGTGTCTTATAGTTTTCTGCATACAGGTCTTTTGTCTCCCTAGGTAGGTTTATTCCTAGGTATTTTATTCTTTGTGTTGCAATGGTACATGGGAGAGTTTCCATAATTTCTCTTTCAGATTTTTCATCATTAGTGTATAGGAATGCAAGAGATTTCTGTGCATTAATTTTGTATCCTGCAACTTTACCACATTCATTCATTAGCTCTAGTAGTTTTCTGGTGGCAGGATTCTCTATGTATAGTATCATGTCATCTGCAAACAGTGACAGCTTTACTTCTTCTATTCTGATTTGGATTCCTTTTATTTCTTTTTCTTCTCTGATTGCCGTGGCTAGGAATTCCAAAACTATGTTGAATAATAGTGGTGAGAGTGGACATCCTTGTCTCATTCCTGATCTTAGAGGAAATGCTTTCAGTTTTTCACCATTGAGAATGATGTTTGCTGTGGGTTTGTTGTATATGGCCTTTATTTTGTTGAGGTAGGTTCCCTCTATGCCCACTTTCTGGAGAGTTTTTTATCATAAGTGAGTGTTGAATTTTGTCAAAAGTTTTTCTGTCTTTTTTGAGATGATCATATGGTTTTTCTTCTTCAATTTGTTAATATGGTGTATCACATTGATTGATTTGGGTATATTGAAGAATCCTTGCATCCCTGGGATAAATCCCACTTGATCATGGTGTATGATCCTTTAATATGTTGTTGGGTTCTGTTTGTTAGTATTTTGTTGAGGATTTTGCATCTATATTCATCAGTGATATTCGTCTTTAATTTTCTTTTTTGTACTATCTTTGTCTGGTTTTGGTATCAGGGTGATGGTGGTCTCATAGATTGAGTTTGGGAGTGTTCCTTCCTCTTCAATTTTTTGGAAGAGTTTGAGAAGGATGGGTTTTAGCTGTTCTATAAATGTTTGATATAATTCACATGTGAAGTCATCTGGTCCTGGACTTTTGTTTGTTGGAAGATTTTTAATCACAGTTTCAATTTCATTACTTGTGGTTGGTCTGCTCATATTTTCTATTTCTTCCTGGTTCAGTCTTGGAAGGTTATACCTTTCTAAGAATTTGTCCATTTCTTCCAGGTAGTCCATTTTATTGGTATAGTAGTATTGGCTTTTAGTGGTCTCTTAGGATGCTTTGTATCTGTGGTGTCTGTTGTATCTTCTCCTGTTTTCTTTTCTAATTTTATTGATTTGAGTCCTCTCCCTCTTTTTCTTGATGAGTCTGGCTAATTGTTTATCAACTTTGTTTATCTTCTGAAAGAACCAGCTTTTACTTTTATTGATGTTTGCTCTTGTTTCTATTTCGTTTATTTCTGCTCTGATCTTTATAATTTCTTTCCTTCTGCTAACTTTGGGTTTTGTTTGTTCTTCTTTCTCTAGTTCCTTTAGGTGTAAGGTTAGATTGTTTATTTGAGATTTTTCTTGTTTCTTGAGGTAGGCTTGTATTGCTATAAACTTCCCTCTTGGAACTGCTTTTGCTGCATTCCATAGGTTATGGGTCATTGTGTTTTGTTGTCATTTATCTTTAGGTATTTTTTGACTTCCTCTTTGATTCCTTCAGTGATCTCTTGGTTATTTAGTAATGTAATGTTTATCCTCCATGTGTTTGTGTTTTTTACATTTGTTTCCCTGTAATTGATTGCTAATCTCATAGCGTTGTGGTCAGAAAAGATGCTTGGATGATTTCATTTTCTTAAATTTACTGAGACTTGATTTGTGACACAAGATGTGATCTATCCTGTAGAACGTTCCCTGCACACTTGAGAAGAAATTGTAATCTGCTGTGTTTGGATGGAATGTCCTATAAATATCAATTAAATGTATCTGGTCTGTTGTGTCATTTAAAGCTTCTGTTTCCTTATCTATTTTCATTTTGGATGATCTGTCCACTGGTGTTAAAAGTCCCCCACTATTATTGTGTTACTGTTGATTTCCTCTTTTATAGCTGTTAGCAGTTGCCTTATGTATTGAGGTGCTCCTATGTTGGGTGCATATATATTTATAATTGTTATATCTTCTTGGATTGATCCCTTGATCATTATGTAGTGTCCTTCCTTGTCTCTTGTGACATTCTTTATTTTAAAGTCTACTTTATATATGGGTGTTGCTACTCCAGATTTCTTTTGATTTCCCTTTACATGGAATATCTTTTTCCATCCCCTCACTTGCAGTCTGTATTTGTCCCTAGGTCTGAAGTGGGTCTCTCAGAGACAGCATATATATAGGTCTTGTTTTTGTATCCATTCAGTGAGCCTGTGTCTTTTGGTTGGAGCATTTAATCCATTCATGTTTAAGGTAATTATCAATATGTATGTTCCTATTACCATTTTCTTAATTGTTTTGGGTTTATTTTTGTAGGTCCTTTTCTTCTCTTGTGTTTCCAACTTAGAGAAGTTCCTTTAGCATTTGTTGTAGAGCTGGTTTGGTGGTGCTGAATTCTCTTAGATTTTACTTGTCTGTAAAGCTTTTGATTTCTCCATCGAATCTGAATGAGATCCTTGCCGGGTAGAGTAATATTGGTTGTAGGTTCTTCTCTTTCATCACTTTAAATATGTCATGCCACTCCCTTCTGGCTTGTAGAGTTTCTGCTGAGAAATCAGTTGTTAACCTTATGAGAGTTCCCTTGTATGTTATTTGTCATTTTTCCCTTGCTGCTTTCAGTAATTTTTCTTTGTGTTTAATTTTTGCCAATTTGATTACTATGTGTCTCAGTGTGTTCCTCCTTCAGTTTATCCTGTATGGAACTCTCTGCCCTTCTTGAACTTGGGTGGCTATTTCCTTTCCCATGTTAGGGAAGCTTTCGGCTATAATCTCTTCATATATTTTCTCGGGTCCTTTCTCTCTCTCTTCTCCTTCTGGGACCCCTATAATGCGAATGTTGTTGTTTTACCCAGAGGTCTCTTAAGCTGTCTTCATTTCTTTTCATTCTTTTTTCTTTTTTCTGTTCTGCAGCAGTGAATTCTATTGTTCTGTCTTCCAGGTCACTTATCTGTTCTTCTGTCTCAGTTATTCTGTTATTGCTTCCTCCTAGTGTATTTTTCATTTCAGTTATTGTATTGTTCATCTCTGTTTGTTTGTTCTTTAATTCTTCTAGGTCTTTGTTAAACATTTCTTGCTCTTCTTGATCTTTGCTTCCATTCTTTTTCTGAGGTCCTGGGATCACCTTCACTATCATTATTTGGAATTCTTTTTCTGGAAGGTTGCCTATCTCCACTTCACTTAGTTGTTTTTCTGAGGTTTTATCTTGTTCCTTCATCTGGTACATAGCCCTCTGCCATTTCATCTGTCTTTCTGTGAATGTTGTTTTTGTTTCACAGGCTGCAGGATTGTAGTTCTTCTTGCTTCTGCTGTCTGCCCTCTGGTGGACGAGGCTATCTAAGAGGTTTGTGTAAGTTTCCTGATGGGAGGGATGGGTGGCGGGTAATGCTGGGTGTTGCTCTGGTTGGCAGAGCTCAGTAAAACTTTAATCTGCTTGTCTGCTGATGGGTGGGGCTGAATTCCCTCCCTGTTGGTTGTTTGGCCTGAGGCGACCCAACACTGGAGCCTACCTGGCCTGTTTGGTAGGGCTAATGGCGGACTCTGGGAGGGCTCACGCCAAGGAGTACATCCCAGAACTTCTGCTGCCAGTGTCCTTGTCTTCATGGTGAGAAACAGCCACCCCCCCATCTCTGCAGGAGACCCTCCAACACTAGCAGGTAGGTCTGGTTCAGTCTCCTATGGGGTCACCGCTCCCTCCCCTGGGTCCCAACGCACACACTACTTTGTGTGTGCCCTCCAAGAGTGGAGTCTCTGTTTCCCCCAGTCCTGTTAAAGTCCTGAAGTCAAATCCAGCTAGTCTTCAAAATCTGATTCTCTAGGAATTTCTCTTCCCGTTTCTGGACCCCCAGGTTGGGAAGCTTGACCTGGGGCTCAGAACCTTCATTCCAGTGGGTGGACTTCTGGGGTATGTGTTCTCCAGTTTGTGAGTCACCCACCCAGCAGTTATGGGATTTGATTTTATTGTGTATGTGCCCCTCCTACCACCTCACTGTGGCTGCTTCTTTGTCTTTAGATGTGGGGTATCTTCTGTGGTGAGTTCCAGTGTCTTTCTGTCGGTGATTGTTCAGCAGTTAGTTGTGATTGTGGTACTCTCGCAAGAGCGAGTGAGAGCCCGTCCTTCTACTCCACAATGTTGAACCAATCTCCTCATTATAATTTGTATTCAAGGTACCTTATGTTTTCTGCATTATTCTTTCTCTGTTTGGGTTTTTTTTTTTTTTTTTTGCAGTTTTTTGCAGTTTTTTGTTTGCTTGTTTTTTCTTTGCTTTTGTGTTGAAGACTCTTCAAATGTCTGGGATCCTTAACTCCCCACTCTTATTTAAGACTGAGGCCTAACAAAGAGGCCAGTGGGTCTGTGTGAGTAGAACTTATCACTGATGGGCTTCACCATAGGGTGTGAGGCAGGCATATGGCTGTTTGCATGGAGACCTCCTGCATATATCACAATCTGTAGGTTTTCTACTTTGTGTTGGGCAGTCTCTCTAGAGAGGTAATCTCATACGTTAAGCCAGGCTAGAGGATAACACTGTTCCTAGAGATATCACTGTTCCTTCTAAAAAGTTTCAAACAAACCTCTTATTTTCTGTCATCCATCACCTCCATCTTCAGAGGTACCAGATGCTTCTAAATTCTGAGCCTTTCGAGAGCTCCATAGTGCAAATTAGCTTGATTCTTGTTGGCTTCAATTTATACTCCCCCATCCTGTGCGAGTGCACGCACACACACACGCACAAACACACAATATCACTTGAAGGCCCAGGGGTTTCTCCATTCTGATAAATCAGTTATCACTCTTCAATTACTTACCTGTTTGTGCACTTTTTGACATAATTTGCCTGCTTATGCATGCTTTCCTTTCCTCTTGTTCTTTTGAGTTTATGCCTCTTTTATTCCTTTACTGTCCTTTAAGTGGGGTCATAAGAGGGAGTGGAGAGAAGCAAATGCATTTACTCAGATAATCTATATTCAAAGTCTTTCTCATTTTACAGCCCTATTTGCTTTAGTATTGTAACTGGTTGTGAAAAGGGCATGGTTTTTGCTTTCATCTCTCAATTCCAAGTCACTCTAACAACAAGAATTTGAGAGGAGACTGAAGAAAGGATGATATTTTTGAATTTTGTAATCTCAACTCATTGACAATTCTCTTTAGTTTTCTAATGAGAAACTTCTACATGACTATTAATATTTGTCTACACACTGTTAGCATCCAGGTTAGCTTGTAAATTGCGTGTGACCCATTCACTATGATCATCTTCCTGCATCTTGGTTTCTCTCATTTTTTCAGTGTGAGGGGCTCCTTTCCCTTTCTTCTCCAAAGCTTCAGTTCTGTGGTGGCTTCATCTCTTAGATGAGCTTTCACCACAACTCTGATGTCATACAAACGCTGCCCATCGAATTTACTTATGGTATCAAGTAGTTTTGCACACCATGTTGACATTTATAGAGCAAACCCTGCTTGTGTACTCAGATGCAGAACTATAAAACAATACCTCAACTACCTACTAAAAGTCGTATAAACCAGAGAGCTAAATATCAGGTAAAATATTTTATTTTAAACATTAAACATGGGGGTTTATACATTTCCTTAGCAGTGCTGCCTGAGCAACAGGCCAACTAAATTTGAGACGCTCAAATTCTCAAGCAAACAGCCAAGCAACAATTGTTTGTTGAGTACGTATGTACTCTAGCCTGAGATTGTACCTGGAGGAATATGAAAAAAACATAAAATATTGTTCCTGCTCTTCCCCCAGACATGGAGGCACGTCATGTGGAGTCCTCCTTTGGATCAAAAGCACAGGTTTGTCATTTGACATATGAGACCAAATACTCTTACTGCCCCGTTGCTGAGGCAAAGCTACATGTAAAAAATGCTAGCCACATAACACTACACATCTAAACGTTTAATCATATGTCAGAGCCAGCAGATACTATAGACATTCAGATCAGGAGGTCAAAGGGAATAGAAGCAGAAACCAGAAACATTTACTGAGTTCCTACCTACGAAGCCTATGTTTTAGGTGGTCTGGGAACACATGGAGGGAGAAATTCCTAGCCACTTGATCTGGCCTTGAATCATGTGCTGGATTTGTATGGAGGGAGAAAAAAGGTATCTCGTGAAAGAAGAACGTGGACCACAAAACACAGTGACAAAAGTGATGCCTGTGTGACTTGGAAGGGGAAGGGCAATGGTCTGACTGGATTCAGTGTTCATGCTCCAGAGAAGCGAGGAATGAAGTTGGATTGTAGAGTAGGGCAGGAGTCAACAAGGGTAAGAGAATCTTAGTTTTCAGGGGAAGGAAAAACAGCACATTGCATCACAGAAATCCCTTGGTTTAAGGCACAACTTTGCTGCATTTTTTTATGACATTAAATGGGGAAACATTTATATAACCCCTTCCTAACTGCAATATTTTTGGTTGTTGTCTTATTTATTTGTATCTCTTGGACTGGGACAGGAGTACCCCTTGGACTAGGGGAAGAAAAGAGAAATTAGTTTGTGCTCTATTTAAATGACTGGAACAAAGGAGGCAGATGATTTATCCACAGCCTGGCAACTATGGGAAAGATTTCCCTGGCCCCTTGCACCACCCCCCCCCACCGCCCCCTACAATCCTCTTCCAAGAACAGAAGAGGGTGGGTTGGGTACTTTGCAGGACTACTTTGCAGGTAACCATTATTTCAAAGAATCTTAATTAAGCTCCACTGTGTAGGATGTAACTTTGGGATTTTATGCTTTCTCATCTCTCCTGATTCACCTAAGTAGGAGGGATTCCTAGGGCATGCTTGCAGGCCGGAGGGCAGTGGGCCGTTCTTCTAAGAGGGAGAAATGAGACTTTGGTTGTCTTTTTTGGCAAATAACTTTCCATCAACTTCTCAAGTCCCATCTCTCAGTGGAGAAAGATGCACCAGGCCGCGTAAAACTCAGTGCAGGCCCGAGGGACGCTGCAGCTTGGTCGGCTGAGCAACTGAAGTTATGGCCCTAAATTTTGGTTTCGTGACGACGAAGGCGACCTGGTTAGTAGGCTGCTGGATTTCTTTGTCCCTGCACACATCATGCTTGACGAGACGCTTAAGCAAATAGACTAGGCAACCGCTAGGAGGTAGCCGAGCTATTCGCTGGCCGCCGGGGTGGCAGAAATGGCTAGCTGTATGTCCCTGGGCTCGGCCGGTCCAGACGGGTGGCGCTTTTCCAAGGTCGGGGTTGCGATAGCTGGTCGGTGGAGAGAGAAGGACGTCGAAGAACAAACGGCCCTTGCATCTAAAAGGCAGAGGTGGCGACAGCGCCTCCAAGGCATTGTCCCGTCCCGAGGTCTGTTTGCTGGGCCACCAGCTGCCTGCACATCTGGATGCAGCAGCGCCTTTCCCTGCAGGGCGGAGGCGAGGCGGAGGACCCCGGTGTGCACGCACCTCTTCGTGCGCGCGCGTGCGGGCCCGCGAGCGTGTGTGCCCGTGTGCGCGCGCGCGCACGGGTGTCGCTGGAGCCGCGGCTCCGGGACCGGGGAATGGGGGTGGGGGCCCTGGAAGGAATCAATCTCCGCCGGCCTCCTCGCGCCTCACTGCGGGTTAATAACCAACCAGTTAGAGAGAGCCGAGGGTGACGGCGGCAGGGTGACAGCCCCGGCGCGCCGGCTGCGTGTCGGAGGGTCAGGCTTTCAGCCAGTCTCGGCCACACTCAGAGATTTGTGTATACACATTTTGGGGGAGGGTTATTATCATTATTGTATTGTTTGCCTCTGTCTCCGGGGGACCGGGGCGGGAGAGAGGGGCGCGCTCTCCAGCCGAGCGTCGCGCATCTGAACGGGTCGAAGGAGGCAATTTCGCGGGTGGGGGAGGGAGGGGAGACCTTGATTTCCACCAATCCCCGGGCGTTTGTCTGCGAAGTCCCGGGCGCCGCGGAAGGCTGCGGCGCGCCGCTGAATTAACTGATGAAAGCGAGTTCTTTTCTTCTCCGGGAGGGGTGGGAAGCAGGGGTCCTGGCAGGGGAGGCGGAGAAGCCCGGGGCGGGCTAGCGGTCCCGGGCCGCCGTGGAAATTTCCAAGGACTTGGCGCGGCGCGGGGAGCGCGTCTGGGGGGTGCCCGGCAGCGCAGTAGCGCGGGAGGCGGGGAGAGGCGGCGAAGGGCGCAGGAGCATCGCTCAGAAGGGGACGCCGCGGACCAGATGTCTGCGAGGGAGCCGAGACTCTCCCCGGCCCCACGCCGAGGGCGACGGTAACGCTGCAGAACCGGCGGGAGCGACTCGCCGCCGCCGCTCCCCGCGCTCTCGGAGGCGCCGGCGCCCGCCTTCTTCAGGGGGAGCGACCATGGCCGTAGCTCGTGACTTGCTCCCGGGGCACTTCCCCTAGAAAGAAATCCTCGAAAAAGTTGCATTGGAAAAAATCCTTGCGCTGACCTTTGGGGCTGTGGGCGCCGAAGGAGCGTGCGTGCGAGTGCGAGCACGAAAGAGAAAGGTGTGTGTGCATGGGGGGCCGGCGGTGGGGGGATCCTCCGCTGCCACTGCGCCTAGCCTAGTGCTGAGGCTCCGGCCCTCGACCGCCACCCTGGGACCCGGGGGCTGCGATGAGCCCCTGCGGGCGGGCCCGGCGACACACGTCCAGAGGGGCCATGGCCGTCCTGGCGTGGAAGTTCCCGCGGACCCGGCTGCCCGTGGGAGCCAGTGCCCTCTGCGTCGTGGTCCTCTGTTGGCTCTACATCTTCCCCGTCTACCGACTGCCCAACGAGAAGGAGATTGTGCAGGGGGTGCTGCAACAGGGCACGGCGTGGAGGAGGAACCGGACGGCGGCCCGAGTCTTCAGGTACCCTTGCTCTCGCGGCTCCACCCAGCTCGTGTCCTTTCCTCCCGGGACGCCGAGGACAGGGTCACCGGCGAGGACCGCCCTGCAGAGGCCCTTTCATCCCGTCCTTCTTGTCCTATTCCTCTTCTTTGTCGTTCCCAACCTGGAGACATTAGTCAGGGGCCCTTCCCCAGCCCTTTACCCCGGGAGACGTGCAGACACCTGCTCTGGCGGTGGAAAGTCTGTACGCATTTCTTCCCAAGAAGAATCTAGGCTAACTTTGTCCCTTGAACTTAATGAGAATTTATCTCGGGCTCTGCAGACATTAGAAGCTGAAGAGAACTAGAGGCAGGTACCAGGCGTCTTCCTGGGGTTTGGTGCATGGTTGGTAACCTAAGTCACTAATGAGGGAGTCACGGGCAGTGAAAACGTGGACATCCAGCCTGGCTCCGGCTGCTTTGTGCAGTAGGCCCATAACAAACACGAGGCACTTACTGATGCCCTACTAAAAAGCCGGGGACTGAGGGGTTTTTACTGGAGTTTCACCGACTTTCTAATAACAGATATTAATACCCCATCTTACCAACCACAAACTGAATCTTCAGAGAAATTACTTCCCCAAGGTCATGTACCTTTGCAGGGTCGGAGCTGGGAATTTGGTCACATAAAGCTCTAAAGCTCCCAGCTCTTTTGCTTGGCTTACTGTGGATGCCTTCTGGAGGCTGGGAGATGCACTTTAGGTGGGGACTTGAAATCAGAAAACAAACAAAAAAACCAAAACCAGGTTGGAAATCAATCTCTGAGCATCGCTCGGAGGTTGTAGTTTCCCTTCTTTTCTGGGAATTTCAGTTTAAGGGTCTAAAGATGAGTTCTTGGCAGCAGGGGTTGTGCGGTAAGATTGGAGGCGAGGCAAAGCTACTTCCGCTTCTTCTCTGCCTTCCTGATCTGCTGAAAGGGGCACCCTGGTGCTTCTCCCACTGTCAGGAGCCCCTTTCACCTTCAGTCCCTTCAGCTGAAGATGCTGCGGTTGGCTCTTCCTGCGATGGTTGTGGTCTGGAGGTGCAGAGGGGGTACGGAGTGCTTTCCTTTGCTCTGCATAGGATCTTTCCAAGCCGTGTATGGATGGCCAGGTGAGAGCCAACTTCACTACTGTTAGTTACAAATGTTCAGAAATATCTGAAATTAAAAAAACAAACTTTTAAAACATATGGTTTCCTTTCCTTTCTCAGGCCTGCTCCTGGAAAGGTCAAAGAGATAATAGCCAAACCTTGCAGGGAAAGGCAGCTGAATTCGCCTTTAAACTGCGAGGGAAGACGTTCCTTCTGTCTCTCTGTTTAGAATTCTGCTATCATTAAGTTTAAAAATAACCCCACTCCACATAAAAGTATATAAGAGCTAATTTTCTCTTGCCTTCATGGTATTGATTGTTCTACTCAAAAGGCATAACGTGCAGCCATTCTTTTCCCTAGAGACAGAAGGCACTTTCATTTCAAGTAATGTAAGGAAATGAGTTAAGAGCTTCCCATTGGTTTGCAACGAAAGAGCACATTTTTTTTTTTTTTTTATAGGAGGAGCAATAATGAAGCTCTTTTAGAGAATAGATTTCTTTTGGAGGACATAATTGAGTGGAAAATGCTTCACATTCTGAGAAGCCCAGGCTGGTTGTTTCTGAGACACACTTGCCTCTTGCTGTCTATAGCCTGGGGGTAATCTTCAGTGTGCTTGGCTGGCATTTGGTCTAGTCTCTCTGTGCAGAGAAATACTTATGAAAATCCCAAAACTGCCTAAACACATACCCCTCAAAGTTAGTGTCCATAAGACTGTGTCAGCAGCACCATTGTGCATGGAAGGGAGTTTGGGCTTTGGAGGAGAATCCTGAATTTTTAGACTGGCCGTGCCATGACCAGGGAAACAGCAGAGGATCTTTGGCAAGTTACTCTATCTCTCTGAGTCTGAGTTTCCTTATGTACAGATAGAGATAATAGCGTCTACCTTGCAGGGTTGGTGTAAAGTTTAAATAAAAAAACTGATGCCAAGTGTCTGGCACGTATAACTAGTCAGCGGTGCCATTCTAATCGTTGGACAGTATAAATGATAAGTTATATACGTTACAACTTTAATAAGGACATTTGGCCAGGCCATAGGAATTTGGAATGTTTCACTTGCCAAATCTGCAGCGAATCATTAGTGGTTCAAATTCGCCCGTCCGCACGCCTCCCCACCGAAGCTAATGAACAGGGACGAGGATTTTAAAAGATAGTCAAAGTATCATGGTTTGTTAAGTCAAAAAATTTGTTTTTTTACTCTGCGTGTTTAATTGTTTTTTAACATCTGGATTGTTAGTATGCAGGTAACAGAGTATGATTGTTAACTATTAGGTCAGCCAGAGGCCTTTACTGTGTTAAGGAGACACAACTTTGGCAAACAGGTATTTGTGTTTGCCAGTCTGAAATATCTTCTGCACAACTACAAACGCACATACATAAATGTACAATATGCACTTACATGTGGGGATGTATACACATTTATCCATAAACCACGGAATGATGTATGTATATGTATAAATATATGCATATTCATATATACATACATACAAATAATTGCAGCCAGCCAGTCAACCCATATTTAACGAGTGACTACAACGCACCAGGTCTGAGTTAGGCCCTGGGGGATAGCAGTAAACAGGATGCATGGATTGCTTCCTCCTCCTAGGGCGCGACTGACCAAAACCTATGAGTAAGGAAATGTGATGGTTTAAAGTCTTGTAAAATCCTGTGAGGACAAAAGAAAGTGTTTCACTAGGTTTATAAGCATCAGAATTTCAGATTCCATTTTGCCCTCAGTGCTTCCATTTACTTTTGTGATTTTCTTCTTCTCCAAGCTGAGAACTTAAGTGCTGACTTCTCAGAGGGGAATTTTGACAGATTGCTTGGGGGGAGGGGGGGGAATGGGCAGCAAGAAAGTAACAAAGCTGCAAGAGTTTTGCTAAATAGGGAGTTTCCCCATCACCCACTTAGTCTAAGAAAGATAAAGAAGTCAATTCACCCTATCGTAGAAACTTAAAGTTATTACAAAGCTCTTGCTGCTTCTGACTGAGTAATCAAGCAGTGCAAGTTAATGCCAAACCAAAGTGGCATTTGTCTCTTCCGTCGGGTCCTTCCCCATTTTGGGGAAATAAACTCCTGTTCACAGTTTATGTGCAAGGCACCTGACATAGTAGCAACAACAACAAAACGAACAAATTATTAGGCTCTTGTTATGTGCATGGCACTCTGCTAAGTGTTTTAAATGTACTGTCTGATTTAATTCTTCTAAGAACGTCGTATGGGTACCTTGTTATCCGCGTTTACAAAGATGACTGTGCCCTGGTCCCTGTGACAGGTGTATATGTATGTAATCAACTAACCACCTGGCAATAGGGCCGTTAAAGAGAGGCAGCATAACAGAGTGAAAAACTTAGGAATTGGGGAGCTGTCAGCACATGGTTGGAGTTCCCTTTCTAGTTGTATGACCATGGGCAAGTTCGACTCTCAGAGCTTCACCCTCCCCATTTGTAAAACGGGGTTTGTGATCATTTTTTACAGGTTTATAGTGAAAAGCATATGGTAGCGTACAGATAGCATTTAAAAGGATGCTTGCTTCGTACCTCTGCTTAGTACGTGGCCCTTAAACAATTGAACCACAAACAAAGGGCTGGGGAGGTTCATAGAACGTGGCACTTGATTCTGGGGGAAGGAGGGAAGTTGGAGAGGAGGTGGTATTTGTACTCAGCCTTGAAGGGTGGTAAGATGGGGGAGTAGTGAGAGGGGTGTGCAAAGGATGTTCCAGGCAGACAGGACAGCAACAGCCAAGATGGGGAGGTGGGCAAGTGTCTGGTGTGCTTCCTGTGTGGAAAGTTCTTAAGCCTCCCACAGCAAGCACAGCGGTAAGCAGACTGGGAGGCAGGTGGGAGCCAGGTCACAAGCTCCGAATGGGCTTAAGGTGCAGCTCATGAGAAATGAACAGACATCCAGTATCCAAGGGCACTGGCCGTGTGCCGACAGCAGCAGAGGTGGCACGTCACTGTTGCTGGTGGATCTGGGGAAAGGGGATATCACCAGAGTGCTGTGAGCATCCTGTCTGTTCACTGGCTGGGGGCCATCAGTCTAAGTCGTCCTGTTCCTCTTTCCCTTTCTAAATTCTGAACGAAAAACACTCCTCTAAGCAGTTCTAGCTTTATGTAGCTTCCTTTCTGTCCCTATTTTAAATCTATGGTTACCAGAAGCCTCGGGGGTTTCCACAGCTGCCCTGGTGGCTGCAGAAGGGCACTGGGGGGTGGTGGTGATGGGATGGGAGGGGGGTGCAGCCATCTGTGTATATGGGATGTAAGTTTTATGTTTGTTAAGTGGGGGAATTTGTGGAATTCACTGTAAAAGTAGTTTAGGAAAAAGCTGGTTTAATGCGGTGCTTACGAAAATGAGCTGCCATTATGCTGCAGATCTACACATGTGAAAAAACTCCCATCAGCAATAATGCAATAACAAAAGTAAGTCATTAACATTGCTTGGACTCATGACATGTACCAGGTCCAGTTCTCAGTGCTTGTATTAGTTATGTTTGTTCCCATGGCTATTTTATAAAGTAGATATTTGTATGTTCTTTGTCTTACAGTTGAGGAAATGGAGGTTCAGAGAGAACCACTAACAAAGTGATTGGGTTGAGTTTCCACCCACAGCTATTAGACTCTAAGCCTTAACGCTCATTCCCTGATAATCTCGGGGAAATGAGGCATTGCCGATGTCTCTTATGATCTGGCCACGATTACTTTTCCACCATCATCTTTCATCAGTGTCCCTCCTTATGCTTTAGTCATATTGGTGAAAGTTATAGTCCCTGCAATAAGCCGGGCTGTGTTGGCTTTGCCTGCGCCATTCCGTCCGCCTGGACAGCTTTTCCTTCAAGGCCACAGGGCCCGCCCTCCACGGGGTCAATTCTTAACTCATCTCTCCACAGTGCGTTGCAGTGGTTAAGAACAAAGGTTCCAAAGTTAGCTGTCCTCAAACCCTGCTGCCACTCTTTGTTGTGTTCTGGAGCAAATCAGACTTCATTTCCTCATATGTAAAACGTGGCTTCTTATAGGAGTGCTGTGAGCATTAGAATAGGTAATACGTTGAAAATGCTGAGAACTGTTTCTGGAACATAGAGTCGGCCCTCCGAATCCGTGGTTTCCGTGCTTTCCGCATCCGCGGATCCAACTAGCCTAGGATGGAAATTCGAGATCCACGGTTGGTTGACTCCTCGGAAGGCAGAACCCACGGATGTGGAGGGCATCCTTTACTAGCCATTTTCTATAAGGGACTTGAGCATCCGGGAATTTTGGGTATCTGTGCGGGGTGGGAGGATGGGGAGATGGGGTGGAGTCCTGCAACCATTCCCTCACGGATACTGAGGGCCAGGTGTAATTAGTGCTTAATCTGCATTAGCTTTCCTCAAGGCAGCTTTCCTTCCTTCCTCCCCAGGATGTGTTAGAATCTCCTCCTTCAGAGAGAGAGGAAAAAAAAAAAAAAGCCTTGTGCACATTATTGCATTTTTTCATCGATCCAAAAAATCTACTACTGTTATCTACCACTAGTATCGTAAAAGGGGCTGGAACCATAACGGTGAACTTAACAAAACCCTTACTTTCTTGAAATCTATAGGCTAATGAGGGGAGACATAATAAACAGGTAAATACAGAAATGGCTGGTAATGACAGGTGCATTTCTCAAGCTGTGCTAAAAGTACCGGTTTACTTGTCTGCCTTTTATGCCGACTCATTCATATTTGCATCCCTGGAGCTGAGCGGTGGTTCCTGGCACACTCATTTTTGTTGAGTTCCTGCGTGACTGAACATTTTAGAATGGAGTGGGACCGTTAGCCAGTCAGCCGGCAAGGATTTATCGAGGTCCAGCACTCTGCTTGGCTGTTTGGGGACCGAAGGAGTAAAGGGCATCTTCTCAAGGAGTTCCTACTCTAGAACAGAGAGTTTCCTCACCTCAGCACCACTGACGTCCCGGGCTGGATAATTCCTTGTTGTGGCGGGTTGTCCTGTACCTTGTAGAATATTCAGCAACACCCATGGCCTCTGTCCACTGACCATCCACGGAATGAAACAACCATATATGTCCCCAGATATATCTCCCGGGGGGCAAAGTGGCTGCTGGTTGAGAATCACTGCTTTAGAGAAACAAAATCAGTCCAATTGACAGGATTTAAAACACCCAGAAAATATCATGCAATTAACAGCTACATTTGGAAACGACAAACTGTAAATGCTTTGATGACTGGAAGAGGAGTGAATGAATTTACTTTGATAGATGGCCAGGTCCTGGTTCTAGGGAAGGGTAGGGAGAGGGGATGCATTTGGGGAGATTTATGATAAGTTTCTATTGAAAGCTTGTGTGTGAGCTGATCAGTGTCCCCCGCCCCCAGACCTTGGCAAGAGGAGCCCATGCTTTGTGTCCTGTGTTTTAGGGGTGAGCTCATCTTGCTCCTCCTCTGGTCTCCCCCCTTCTCAATCAGGCAAGGCTCAATGGGGCCTTTGTAGACCCTGGAATTCCCAGCCCAGATGACTCAAGCCCACCCCGTAGCCTGCCTGCCTTTATGTAGTGTTTCCCCCATTCCTCATCCTGGGGGTGGCTTGTCCCACTGCTGTGTGCACTCCTAGGCCCAAGGGTTGGCCAAGGAACAGCTCTTTGTGAGAATGGGAGGCTGTGCGAGGAAACTGGATATGGGATTGGGGGGATTTCACATGTACGCGTGGGGAGGGGTGGCTCTTTCTGTGTGGCCATGTTCCAGTACCAAACTTGCTGGAGTTTGAGAAGCCTCAATTTGAATCTGGCATTCCAGATTGTTACACAGGTGTATTTGTCCAGGGAAAAGGATAGGAGAAGAGACCATATATTTTATGTTTGTTAATTTTCAGTTTTGTCTTCTGCTTTGCAAGTAGGGTTTTTTTTTTTTTTTTTTTTTTTTTGCAATGTGGGAGGCTATTTGTCTTCCTTTTGTAGAGGAGTGTTTAGGCAGCTGGTTGGATCAACTGAATAATTATATACGTTAGTGTAGAGTATGGCCAGTTTGTCTTTTGACAAAGTTCTGTTAGGAAGCCAGAGCTGTTATATCAAACTAAAAACATGCTGAATCATGAGACACAAGCTCCCCCACTGTGGGGATAGGCACCTCCCTCGGTGTCCAGCGTCCACTTTGGGGAGGTGAAACCTGTGGTCGTGTTGATTGAAGACACGGTTTGAATACACTCATACAAAGGGAGTGGAGTCCAGGATTTGTTACTTACAGATCCCAGAAGCTAGGGGGCACCGGGAGCTTGGGGAGGGGCAGCCCTCCGTCCCAGGCCAGGAGCTCAAGAGTGTGAGACAGAAAGCAAGGTAACAAGCACCTATGCCTTATAAGGTGGTTGAGGCAGAGGGGTGGAACTTTTTGTTGGCTTAACTCTAAGTGGTTATTTTAAAAGGAGCCTGGGGAAAAGCAAAGAGGGAACTTAGGGCGGGCATCGTAAACGCGAGTCCTCATCAAAATGTCCAGACTCTGGGCTTCCCTGGTGGCGCAGTGGTTGGGAGTCCGCCTGCCGATGCAGGGGACGCGGGTTCGTGCCCCGGTCCGGGAGGATCCCACGTGCCGCGGAGCGGCTGCGCCCGTGAGCCGTGGCCGCTGCGCCTGCGCGTCCGGAGCCTGTGCTCCGCAACGGGAGAGGCCGCAACGGTGAGAGGCCCGCGTACCGCAAAAAAAAAAAAAGGTGAGTTTAGGGGCTTCCCTGGTGGCGCAGTGGTGGAGAGTCCGCCTGCCGATGCAGGGGACACAGGTTCATGCCCCGGTCCGGGAGGATCCCACATGCCGCGGAGCGGCTGGGCCTGTGAGCCATGGCCGCTGAGCCTGCGCGTCCGGAGCCCGTGCTCCGCAACGGGAGAGGCCACAACGGTGAGAGGCCCGCGTACCGCAAGCAAACAAACAAACAAAAAAAGGTAAGTTTAGGGGCTTCCCTGGTGGCGCAGTGGTTGAGAGTCTGCCTGCCGTTGCAGGGGACGCGGGTTCGTGCCCCGGTCCGGAAAGATCCCACATGCCGCGGAGCGGCTGGGCCCGTGAGCCATGGCCGCTGGGCCTGCGCGTCCGGAGCCCGTGCTCCGCAACGGGAGAGGCCACAACGGTGAGAGGCCCGCGTACCGCAAAAAAAAAAAAAATGTCCGGACTCTGAGTGTGAGCAGCATTACCATGCTGTAAAATGCCCAGGCAGCAACTCAGTAAAACAAGCGTTTTTCTCAAAGCTTGTTTTCCTCATCACAGTTGTGAGTCATTTCGGAAGTGATGCTGACTGTGTATCATTAATGCAGTCCCTTATGATGAAGTTGATAGATCTCTAGTCAAATACTTCCTAGCTTTTCATTCTATTTTGGCTCTTTGGGGAGCTCTGTGACCTTGGGCAAGCTGCTTAACCTCTCTGTTCCTTTGTTTTGTCATCTGAAACATGGTGTAATATGCCAACTCACTTCCTAGGTTTATGATGATAATTAAGGGAGATGATCAGTGTGCAAGCCATAGTCATCCTCAACTGGCTTGGTGAGGTGACAGGATGACTGTCCCCACCTAGGAAGAGCCTGGACTTCAGGGCCCCATAGAATCAGGTTTTAATACTGGTTCTGTCATTTATTAACTTTGTGACCTTGAAAAATTTACCTGGCTTTTCTGAGCCTTAGCTATGGGTGGCACTTCTTACCTTGGGAGGATTAGGTGCTGAATAATTGCTAATTACTAAGCCATAATGATGAGAAAAGCTGCTTCCTGAGACACATCCTATGCCTATTATTGCACTTTTAGTAATGGACTGTATGACAATGTAATGTGACCTTATGACACACTTCTTCCTCCACAGTGTTAGTACTAAGGTTGCTGTAAAATGGCCAGCAGAATTTTAAGAAGGAGAGCAGACCCCAGTCATAAATCACCCATTCATTCATTCGTTCAATCATTCATTTATCTACGTTTAGTAAATGCCTCTTGTGTCCCAGTTAGGTGCTGGGATACAGTGATGAAAGTTAGACATGGTTATTGATTTTATAGAATTTCTTGTCGAGACTAGTGTCATTAGTTAAGTCAGTAAGAAACTGAGTACTGTGTTCCAAGGGTGAGGGTTTGTTTTAGATGATCGTGCTGAGTTTCGAAGCAACCGATTTTCCCCCTTTCTGTTGGACCGTCTTCTAGCAATGGCGCTGCATGAGAGGGAAGCTGCCAAAGCCATAAGAGCTGTGCCACTGCTTTAATTAGGTGCCATAAGGAAGCTGAAATGAATTCAGAGTTACACGGTCTCCATTATTCAGGGCTTGAGTAACAGACTACAAACCAGAGATTTATTTCCAAGTGAGCGTAGTGAGAAAGGGCTTGTTTTGAACAAAGTGCTTGTTTCAATTATTGATAAAACAAATATGTACATGATTTTATGTCCCTCACGCTTATTTAAAAAATTTATAGTGTTTATTATTTGTCTGATTTTGGAAGTAATAGATACCTATTATAGGAAAATTTTAAATGTAGGAAAAAGGAGAAAAAAAGTCACTCATAATTCTGTTCCTCAGAAGTGCTCATTGTAACTGTTTCTTTTTGTGTATTTGTTTGCACGTGTATTATTACTAAATTTTATGTATTTTGTATATTTAGTTTTATATCCTTTTTAATCATTCAACATTATAGCTTTAACATTTTCTCATATAATTAATTTTTAACTTACAAGCTTGTGATAAAATAGATTTATGATTTTCATTTTGGAAAAAAATTATTTACCATGAGTTTCTTTTTAAAAAAAAATGTTACCACATTGGAACAAAGTACTTTCTTCAAAAGGATCCTAAAAAGGATATTGAAAAGATATGTTGGCCAAAAGGTTCATTCGTTTTTTTTTTCATAAGATGGCTCTAGTAGCACTTAGTTGTCTTTAACTTCATTCAAAACAATTTGTTAGATTGTATATGACAGCTGTCATATCAGCGTGCATTTAAAAAAGGACTCATAAAAACTGGTGAAATTTTGTGTAGCCATTTTAATATTGATGATGGAAGAAAAAAAGCAACATTTTCGGCATATTATGCTTTATTATTTCAAGAAAGGTAAAAATCCAACCTAAACGCAAAAAAAGATTTGTGCAATGTATGGAGAAGGTGCTGTGACTGATTGAACGTGTCCAAAGTGGTTTGTGGGGTTTCGTGCTGGAGATTTCTTACTGGATGATGCTCCACGATCGGGTAGACCAGGTGAAGTTTATAGTGATCAAATCGAGACGTTAATTGAGAGCAGTCAACATTATACCACACAGAAGAGAGCTGGCATACTCAAAATATCCAGATCAAGCGTTGAAAATCATTTGCACCAGCTTGGTTATGTCCATTGCTTTGATGTTTGGGTTCCACATAAGTTAAGCAAAAGAAACCTTCTTGACCGTATTTCTGCCTGCGATTCTCTACTTAAATGCAATGAAAACATTCCGTTTTTAAAACATATTGTGATGGGCAATGAAAAATGGATGCTGTACAATAATCTGAAAGGGAAGAAGTCGTGGGGCAAGAGATATGAACCACCACCAACCACACCTAAGGCCGGTTTTCATCCAAAGAAGGTGGTGATGTGAATATGGTAGGATTGGAATGGAGTCCTCTATTATGAGCTCCTTCCGGAAAACCAAATGATTCATTCTAACAAGTACTGCTTCCAATTAGACCAACTGAACGCAGCGCTCCATGAAAAGCGTCCAGAATGAGTCACCAGAAAACGCATAATCTTCCATCAGGATAACGCAAAACCTCATGTTTCTTTGATGACCAGGCAAAAACTGTTACAACTTGGCTGGGAAGTTCTGATTCACCCACTGTATTCAGACACTGCACCTTCGGATTTCCATTGATTTCAGTCTTTACAGAATTTCCTTAATGGAACAAATTTCAATTCCCTGGAAGATGGTAAAAGGCACCTGGGACAGTTCTTTGCTCAAAAAGGTAAAAAGTTTTGGGAAGATGGAATTATGAAGTTGCCTAAAAAATGGCAGAAGGTAGTGGAACAAAAGGGTAAATACGTTGTTCAATAAAGTTCTTGGTGAAAATGAAAAATGTGTCTTATTTTTCCTTAAAAACCGAAGGCACTTTTTGGCCAACCCAATATTTGGTAAATACTGAATATGAGAAATCAAAGAGCTTCTTTAAAGAGTTCTTCTTTCTTAAAGTTGGCATTTAATATAAGACCAATACTGTTTTCATTTGTAAAAGTGACTGACATTTATTCACCCAGAGAGAAACATTGCTAATTTTTTTTTTTTTTTTTTTTTTTTTTTTTGTGGTACGTGGACCTCTCACCGCCGTGGCCCCTCCCGTTGCGGAGCACAGGCTCCGGACGCGCAGGCTCAGCGGCCACGGCTCACGGGCCCAGCCGCTCCGCAGCATGTGGGATCTTCCCGGACCGGGGCACGAACCCGCGTCCCCTGCATCAGCAGGAGGACTCTCAACCACTGCGCCACCAGGGAAGCCCATTGCTAATATTTTGGTATATATTCTTCCAGACCATTCAATGCCTCTCTGTGTGTATATAATGAATTTGACAGTACGTCGTGAATATTTTTGTAGTAACAATATATGTAGATCTACATCATCGCTTTTTTTTTAACATTATTGGAGTATAATTGCTTACAATGGTGTGTTAGTTTCTGCTTTATAACAAAGTGAATCAGTTATACATATACATATGTTCCCATATCTCTTCCCGCTTGCATCTCCCTCCCTCCCACCCTCCCTATCCCACCCCTCTAGGTGGTCACAAAGCACCGAGCTGATCTCCCTGTGCTATGCGGCTGCTTTCCACTAGCTATCTATTTTACATTTGGTAGTGTATATATGTCCATGCCACTCTCTCACTTCGTCTCAGGTTACCCTTCCCCCTCCCTGTGTCCTCAAGTCCATTCTCTGTGTCTGCGTCTTTATTCCTGTCCTGCCCCTAGGTTCTTCATAACTGTTTTTTTTTTTAGATTCAATATATATGTGTTAGCATACGGTATATGTTTTTCTCTTTCTGACTTACTTCACTCTGTATGACAGACTCTAGGTCCATCCACCTCACTACAAATAACTCAATTTCATTTCTTTTTATGGCTGAGTAATATTCCATTGCACATACGTGCCACATCTTCTTTATCCATTCATCTGTTGATGGACACTTAGGTTGCTTCCATGTCCTGGCTATTGTAAATAGAGCTGCAGTGAACGTTGTGGTACATGACTCTTGTTGAATTATGGTTTTCCCAGGGTATATGCTCAGTAGTGGGATTGCTGGGTCATATGGTAGTTCTATTTGTAGTTTTTAAAGGAACCTCCATACTGTTCTCCATAATGGCTGTATCAAGTTACATTCCCACCAACGGTGCAAGAGGGTTCCTTTTTCTCCACACCTTCTCCAGCATTTGTTGTTTGTAGGTTTTTTGATGATGGCCATTCTGACTGGTGTGAGGTGATACCTCAGTGTAGTTTTGATTTGCATTTCTCTAATGATTAGTGATGTTGAGCATTCTTTCATGTGTGTGTTGGCTCTCTGTATATCTTCTTTGGAGAAATGTCTATTTAGGTCTTCTGCCCATTTTTGGATTGGGTTGTTTGTTTTCTTGATATTGAGCTGCATGAGCTGTTTTTAAATTTTGGAGATTAATCCTTTGTCAGTTGCTTCATTTGCAAATATTTTCTCCCATTCTGAGGGTTGTCTTTCCGTCTTGTTTATGGTTTCCTTTGCTGTGCAAAAGCTTTGAAGTTTCCTTAGGTCCCATTTGTTTATTTTTGTTTTTATTTCCATTTCTCTAGGAGGTGGGTCAGAAAGGATCTTGCTGTACATCATTGCTTTTTAACGGCTATAAGATTTTCCTTTTTCAGGATAGTTAATAATTTATTTAAGTAATCCACTGTTATTGGATATTCACATTGCAGTTTCTTACCTTTAGAAATAATGCTTTTATGAACATACTTGTGTATACATCTTAAGCATTTGTCCGTTTATTTTCTTAGTATAAATTTCCAAAAGTAGTTTCTTGATGGTTTTTTTTCCCCCCACCATCAGTTCCTTATAACTGGTTTCTTTGGTTGTTCATAGAATATCTTTGACTTTGGCTGAGGGCAGATTTGAGGTTTCCTCCATTTCAATGTGGATAGCAATTGCATAAATAGTCAGACATACAATGATTGTTAGCATTAAATGATGAAATTGGTCAAGAAAGCAAAACAACTAAGAAAGATTCCCATAAAACTGAATATGTGCAGTGGTAGTCTCCCCTCAATTGCAGAGACCTAGCTATGAGGAATTTCCTTAGTGCCATGTAACATGGACCTTTATCTGTCACGGTTATCCTCCGCATTAGCATGGTCTGTCATCTGCATTTAAAAGGCAGTGACTTATTTTGTAAATAAGTTCATTTGTGTTATTTTTTTCAGATTCCCTAGATAAGTGATATAATATAATATGTGTCTTTCTCTGTGTGACCTCACTTAGTATGATAATCTCTGGGTCCATCCATGTTGCTGAAAATGGCAATATTTCATCCTTTTTATGGCTAAGTAATATTGCTGTATATATATATGCCACATCTTCTTTATCCATTCATCTGTCGATGGGCACTTAGTTTGCTTCCACATCTTGGGTAGTGTAAATAGTGCTTCTGTGAACATTGGGGTTCATGTATCTTTTTCAATTAGAGTTTTCGTATTTTCAAGCAAATGGACTCACAGACATAGAAAACAAACTTATGGTTACCAAAGGGGGAAGGTGGGGAGGGATAAATTAGGAGTTTGGGATTAACAGATACATGCTACTGTGTGTAAAATAGATAACCAACAAGAACTTACTGTACAGCACAGGGAACTATATTCAATATCTTGCAATAACCTATAATGGAAAAGAATCTGAAAAAGAATATATCTATATATTTATATATATCTGAATCACTTTGCTGTAAACCTGAAACTAACACAAGATCGTAAATCAACTATAATTCAGTTTTTTAAAAAAAGCAGTGCCTTCATGGAACCATTTGTATCATTTTCCCAGGACTTAAGCAATTAAATAAAACTGTAATTTAAAAGGGAAAAAGAACTTGGCTTCACTATAAGGTAGAGATTTCAAGGAAAAATACAACTGTCTTAAATTTAAAAATTGTGTTTTCTGACTCTGTTAAGAGTCCTTTTCCTGTTTACTGAAATTAAAACTCTTGAGCTTGACTCTGGGACAGATCGTACCCACTGAGTGGAGGGTGAAGGTGCAGTAAAAAGGCACAAAAATCCCATGATGATATTTTGTTGGGTTGGGTTTTTGGAGGTTGAGTGTTGGTGATTGTGTTGACATTGGCCTTTGTCATTTTTTCTCATGTCCTTCTCCCCTTGCACCTGTTTGAAGCAGCTTATACATACTGTTGCTTTGGTGCTTTAGGGTCAAAGATTCAGTCTTGTTTTTGCCTGTTTTAGATCCCTTATCACAGTCTTATTTCTAAGTGTCTAAGAAGTATTTGTTGTCTGAATAAAGACTGGATTATCTGAAAGGCCTGTCCACAGCTGTTGGAATACCTTTCAGGGGTAGTTTCTTTTGTTGCCTAATATTAAGACTCCATGCCATAAATATTCACTCCCAATTCATTCATTCACTCCTCCACTCATTCCTTCATTCAGCAAATATCTCTTTAGTGCCTTCTATGTGCCAGACACTGTTGCTAGGCCCTGGGAATAAAGTGGGTAGCCAGGAGGACACGGGCCTTCCTGCAGAGAACATAGAAGCACACAGTATTTTTTGGAACAGTTATGTGCTCCAAAAAGCCTCTCAGCTCCTTTTTATGGAGGAAAACCAAGCACAGGTTGACCTTCACTTTCAGAAGTGAGCTGTGTGTGTGTGTATTTGGTGGAGTCCAGAGAGGGCCCAAGTCCCTCCCTTGGTCCACTGAGGTTTTGGCCTGCACGGGGACTCCATGCAGCTCAGTGGTATAATATCTTTCGACTCTGGGCAACCTGTGCAATATGTGAGATATCAGAGAGAAAAAGCCCTTTAAAGCATTGCTAAAAGATACATGAGTCCTTGGGGGAAAGCAAAACTCAATTACCAGTGGAATAAAAGAGACAGAGAAGCCAGCCTGGTTTGGAGGGGGATCTCTCACTTTGTGAGCTACTGCTCTGCACTCCCCCAGCCAGGCTGCCATAGTGAGAGGGAGCTCAACACGAAGCAGAGAGGCGGGAAATAGGACACGTCCACCGGGGATTGGGGAGCCTCAATTTTGGGGTAAAAATACAGTCATTTTATTTTTTCCTGGTAACTGCTCCAACTATGCCTTGTCAAATCTACCGCCTGACCATCACCCCTTACTCCCCTTTATTTTTTTTTATTTTTTTTAAATTTTTTTATTTTTTTTGGTTTTTGTGGTACACGGACCTCTCACTGTTGCGGCCTCTCCCGTTGCGGAGCACAGGCTCCGGACGCGCAGGCTCAGCGGCCATGGCTCACGGGCCCAGCCGCTCCGCGGCATGTGGGATCCTCCCGGACCTGGGCACGAACCCGCGTCCCCTGAATCGGCAGGCGGACTCGCAACTACTGCGCCACCAGGGAAGCCCCACTCCCCTTTATTGACACTAATGGGTGTGTGACCAACCTGGCCATATTTTATCAATTTGCATCCACCTTGATTATTGGGATAGTCTTATCTTGGTACTTAGCTCAGTTGTGTTGATTTTAAAGCACAGTGAAAACTCTCGTGTGTGACCCCGCATGAATCTCCAGCACCTGGGCTGGAAGTGTGAAGGGTGTCCTCTGATGCAGAGCCCTGATCCTCCCCTGCCTGGAAGCTGCTCCTTCCCCACTGGGCAGGGAGGAAGGAGACTATTCACAGTCTTTCTCTTGGTGACTACTGCTTCTCAGGTGAACCCTGACAGCCTGCCCACATTTTTAAAGAGCAAATAGTCCTGGTTTCTTTGCCTGCTGGGCAGCCTTCTCAGGTGGAGGAAGGACGCCGTCCTTGCCTCACCAAAGGGAATTTCACTGCCCATTGCCTCAGCCTCAGCATCAGCATCTCTTTCCATGTCTGTTTCTTCTTCCCAGAGACAGTGCGGGGCCAGCACAGCAAAGCACCCGAGGATGCAATAACTGTTTCTCTTTAATGCAGACCCTCAGCGCTTTTATAAGTGGGTTCTTTTGGAACTTGCCCCACCCCTCTTCTTCCCTAGTTGGCAGGGAGGGAGAGCACTGTCTCCTCTCTCCGCGGGATGGAGAAGAAATAGCATCACGGCAAAACCAGGGCACTCCCGGGGCTGCTCTTTCCTCCCAGGCCTTCTTAGTATGGATCAGCTGTATGGTGGGGGGACTGTTCCTCGGGTCGGGTACCACAACTTAGAAGACTCGTAGAGAGGTGGCTGGCTCCAACTTCTGGCAGCTTTCTGAACTTAAAAGATGGGGTACCTTAAGCACATGTTGGTCTCAGTTTGGGGCTAGGACCATAATTCCCAGATAGAAGAAAAAAACCCTCATATTTTGTTATACTTATCCCCTGGAAGAGCTTTTGTACCCTTCTAAGACTGTCGTTGTGCACTGTTTCTTAAAGGATCCCTATGGGCCCTAGGAACGGTGAAATGCTCAGCTGATTCAGTTCACTTTCATCTTGAGCAGGTGATCAAGGTCTCACATCCCCAAAAGCCATCCATGCTCCCCACACCCCCATTTTGGGGGTTTACCATGAGTGTCTCCAACTGTTGCCTCATCATTTAGGGTCACTCTCCTACTGCTGATGCATTGTCATTTCCTTTTCTTTCCACTTAGGAAGCTTGGGGGACAGACCAACAGGGTGTTGCCTTAAGCCAGCCCTATGGGAGGATACCCCTCTGGCCAGGTACCCCCAGTCTTAATTCTGTTGGGTGCTCCGTCCCTCACCTTTGGGGGAGGGGAGAATCCCCACTCCTCAATAGACTTCTCCGGCTTCCAGTTTTCTCTCTCTCTCTTTTTGAAGTATAGTTGATTTACAATGTTGTGTTAGTTTCAGGTGCACAGCAAAGTGATTCAGTCATATATATATAGATATATATTCCTTTTTCAGATTCTTTTCCCTTATAGGTCATTACAAAATATTGAATAGAGTTCCCTGTGCTCTACAGTACACAGTATACAACAAGTACAGGTCCTTGTTGGTAATCTATTTTATATATAGTAGTGTGTATATGTTAATCCCAAACTCCTAATTTATCCCCGCCGCCACCAGCTTTCTCTTTTTATGACCATGGTTGGGGGATAGTAGTGGTGGTGGGGTCTCAATTGCTAATGAACCCCCCTCAAACCCTCCTGGAGGACTGACCTCATATCCAGTGCCTCTCTCAACTCAGAATATGATGTACTTAGCATCTTTGTCTCCAACTTTGGACTTCAACCATAATTCCAGCATAGAATCCCACTGAAACTTCTGTTACAAAAGGAAAGAACCTGTAGAGAAGCCAGAAGATTGCTCCTGGCATATCAGATTGCAAGACGTAAAACTTTTAAGCACTCTGAAAAATGCTCTTTACATTTTTAAAATAGAGATGCAATATGGAAAATTAAGTTTATATTTAATTAGCATTTATTGAGCACCAGTTACATGCAAGCACTGTGCTAGGGGGTCTCATGTGCAATATATCCATCTAACCCTGGATTTTAAAATCAGCTCCATTTTTCAAACAATAATGATGATATTCTTAGTAGTATAGTTATTTATTTTGTGTCTGCCATATGCCAAGCCCTGTTTTAAGCACTTTACACAGTGTTATCATTTAACATTCACAAATGCTCTGTGAGGGAGGTATTATTGTCCTTATTTTATAAAGAAACAGGCTGTGAGTAATTATTTGCCTAAGGCTGCTTAGATTGTAGGTGGTGCTGAGAGCTAGCATTTAATAAACGCTTATGTGTCAGATCCTCGTTTAAATACTTTTATGTATGTTACCATCATCATAGGAGTTTTGTAAGATAGTCCTTTCCCACCCCCAAACAACACAAATTTATTATTTTACATTTCTGCAGAATAGAAGTCTAACGTGGGCTTCATCTCAGTGGGCTAAAATCAAAGTGTCAGCAGGCTGCATCCCTTCCTGGAGGTTCTAGAGGAGGGTACATTTCTTTCCGTATCTATGCTGTTGGCCGCATTCACTCCTGTGTGGCTAAAGGATGGAGGTCACTGTTTCTTTGCTGGCTGCCAACTGAAGGCTGTCCTCCGCTTCTAGAGGCCACCCTCATTCCTTGGCTCATGTTTCTCGTCTTACTTCCTAAAAGCTCCCAAGGGCTGGTTAAGCCCCTCGCTGTACCTCTGCCTCCCTGGGCATTTTTTTTTTTTTGTGGTACGCGGACCTCTCACTGTTGTGGCCTCTCCCGTTGCGGAGCACAGGCTCCGGACGTGCAGGCGCAGCGGCCATGGCTCACGGGCCTAGCCGCTCCGCGGCACGTGGGATCTTCCCGGACCGGGGCACGAACCCACGTCCCCTGCATTGGCGGGCGGATTCTCAACCACTGCGCCACCAGGGAAGCCCATCCCCAGGCCTTTTTTAAGACTTTCTTTTTTAGAGCAGTTTTAGGTTCACAGCAAAACTGAGAGGAAGGTTACAGAGATTTCCTATATACCCTCTGCCCCCCACATATGCATAGCCTCCCTCATTATCAACATCCCCCCCTAGAGTGGTACATTTGTTGCAATTGATGAACCTACATTGACATAATTACCCAAAGTCCATAGTTTATCTTATTAGGGTTCACTCTTGGTGGTGTACATCCTATGGGTTTGAATAAATGTATAATGACACATATCCATCATTATAGTGTTTCACAACGTGTTTTCAGTGCCCTTAAAATCCTCTGCCTGTTCATCCCTTCCCTTTCCCCTGGCAACCGCTGATCCTTTACTGAATCCGTAGTTTTGCCTTTCCCAGAATGTTCTATAGGTGGAATCATACAGGATCTAGCCTTTTCAGATTGGCTTGTTTCCCTTAGTAATATGCATTTAAGGTTCTCCCATGTCTTTTCACAGCTCGAGAGCTCATTTCTTTTAAGCACCGAGTCATAGTGCATTGTAAGAATCTACCACAGTTCATCCATTCACCTGTTGAAGGACATCGTGGTTGCTTCTAAGTTTTGGCAGTTATGAGTAAAACTGCTGGAAGCATGTGCATGCAGGTTTTTATGTGGACATAGTTTTTAAACTTTCAGGGATTGAATACTAAGGAGTTTGATTGCTGGATTGTATGGTAAGAGTATGTTTAGTTTTGTAAGAAACTGCCAAATTATCTTACAAGGTGGCTGTACCGTTTTGCATTCCCATCAGCAGTGAATAAGAGTTCCTGTTGTTCCACATCCTCACCGGCATTTGGTGTTGTCAGTGTTCCAGATTTTGGCCGTTCTAATAGGTGTGTAATGACATCTCATTGTCGTTTTGATTTGCATTTCCCCTATGACACATGACGTAGAGCATCTTTTCATGTGCTTCTTTGCCATCTGCTGAGGTGTCTGTTAAGGTCTTTGGCCCCCTTTTTTTAATGTGCAATCGAATGGACATATACCATTATACGAGTTGTAGGTATATAAAACAATGATTCAATATTTTTTTTGTTGTTTTTTTTTTTTTGCGGTACGCGGGCCTCTCACCGTCGCGGCCTCTCCCGCTGCGGAGCACAGGCTCCGGACGCGCAGGCTCAGCGGCCATGGCTCACGGGCTTAGTTGCTCCGCGGCACGTGGGATCTTCCCGGACCGGGGCACGAACCCGTGTCTCCTGCATCGGCAGGCGGATTCTCAACCACTGCGCCACCAGGGAAGCCCTGTCAATATTTATGTATATTGTGAAATGATCACCACAGTAAGTCTAGTTAACGCCCATCACCATACATAGTTACAAAGTTTTTTTTTTCTTGTGATGAGAACTTATAAGCTCTACTCTCTTAGCAACTTTCAGATGTACCATACAGTATTACTAACTGAAGTCACCATGCTGTACCTTACATCCCCAGGCCTTATTTATTTTAAAACTGGGCATTTGTACCTTTTGACCACATTCACCCATTTTACCCACCTCCACCCCCCAGCCTTTGTCAAACACCAATCAGTGCTGTGTATCTATGAGTAGATTTTTATTTCTTTCATTTAAAAATTGGGTTCTTATTTTCTTATTGTTGAGTTTTAAGAGTTCTTGGTATTTTTGGATAATAGTCCTTTATCAACTGTGTCTTTGCAGATATTTTCTCCCAGTCTGTGGCTTATCTTCTCATTCTCTTGACATTGTCTTTCACAGAGCAGAAATTTTTAATTTTAATGGGGTCCAGTCAATTAGTTGATAATATTTATCAGTTATTTCTTTCATGGATTGTGCCTTTGGTGTTGTACGTAAAACATCATTGCCATATCCAGGGTCATCTATGTTTTCTCCTGTGCCATCTTCTAGGAGTTTTATAGTTTTGCATTTTACATTTAGTTTTGTGATCCATTTTGAGTTATTTTTTGTGAAAGGTATAAGGTTTGTGCCTAGATTAATTTTTTTGCAGGTGTATTGTCCAGTTGTTTCAGCACCATTTGTTGAAAAGACTAAGATAGTCCAGTTTTACTGATGGAGCAACTGAAACAAAGAGAGTTTAAGGACCTCGCTCAGGCTTATGCAGTTAGTAAAAAACCTGTCCAGCTCTAGGGTTCATGGGACCTAGGGCTCTAAGCCTCCTCATTATGGTGGACTGCTCCCTTTGCTGTAGGACCAACATTGACTTTCAGGGCTTCAAGTTAAAGCCTGCTACCTTTTTTAAAACAAAGGAAAGAATCTCAAATGGTAACATTTCAGTCTGTGAAGGTGAATGAACACTTGTTGTATTTGTAGTTATCCAAGTATCTAAGGCTGTTTTTACCACCCACTCCTCAAGGATCCTGCAAATCAAGCAAAGATCTTGGGTTCAAGTCAGCGAGAAGGTGTCTCCATCCTTTCCGTCTCTGCCTTACATCTCTTATTCATCCCAGGGGCTTAGCTTTAGGGTTGTTTGTTTGTTTGTTTTTCCTCTCCTATCTAGCTGTCGTAGCACACTTTCTTAATTCTCATTTATACCTGCGAGATGGATGTTAAGAAATGATACCAACTATAGGGTATCAGGGGACTGAAGTCTGTAAAACTGCGAGAAACCAGAGTGGAACAGCTAACGGCGTGGTGACCTTTCCTGTGTCACCTGAAAAGGGAAGTTATTCTCTCTCTTCTCTCCGTAGCTGAAATCCCCAGAGGCTCTTTCGGCGTCAGTCTCTGTGCCTGAAATGGAAGCCATGTGACAATAGTTTGAGTTATTCCGAAAGATAATATAGAGATCTAATGTGTATTTTCTGTTTCTTGAAAATTCTTCATCAAGGTAATGCATTTTTAGTGTAAAAGTTAAAACTACAAGTGTGTATTAAGCAAACATAGAAGTCTTCTCAATTTCATTCCAAGAGGTAAACAGTGTTAATATTTTGATATGTATCCTTTTAGATGTTTCTTCTATTCACAGTATAATTTAGTATTCAAAGTGGGATACTTGAGGTAAAATACTATCATTACTCCAAGGCAGCAGCAATAAAATAGGACTATTTCAAACAAACTGGGATGTATTGATACAATCCCCCTACTTTATATAAGTGTTTTTATCCATATCTATATAAACATCTAGATATATTCCATATATATATATATATATGGTATAGTGATGGCTTCTCAGATGGCTCCCACCTCCTGGTATTCATGTACCATAACCTCCGTTTGAGTGTAGTCTGGGTTTAGTGACTCACTTCTAGAATAGAATCGATTACTGCAGGAGTGATGGTATATCATTTCAGAGATTAAGTTATAAAGACCATGGCTTCCATTTTGGGTGTTCTTTTTCTCTCTCCACTGGGTCACTTGCTCTGGGAGAAACCAGATGCCATGTTGTAAGGAACTTGGGCAGTTCATGGAACTGAGGTAAGAAAGTGGTAAAGGACACATGGCAAGGAACCGAGGTGCCTTGTCAACAGCCAGTGAGGAACCAAGGCCCCTGACAACCACGGAAGTGAGCTAGGAAGTGGATCCTCCAGCTTTAGGTGACAGTAGCCGACAGCTCGACTGCAAGTTCATCCAAGACCCTGAGCCTGACCCATCCAGTTCAGACACTCCTGACCCTCAGAAACTGTGTGAGAAGTATGTCTTTGTTGTTTGAAGCTGCTGAGTTTTGGAGTAATTTGTTAATGTAGTAATAAATAGCTAACATTTATCAAGTAATTATCAAATCACATAAAAAGTATTCTTAACAACATCTGTCTTTTCCCACTCACAACATATCTGTCAGTAGATACCTCATTTAGTGTGTGTAGCACAAAGCAATACTATCTCATTAAATGAAAAAGATGGAGAGAATATAAAATTGCATTTTAGAATTGACCATGGTGACTTTTTTCCTTTGTTTTTTAAACCAAACCTGGCTTAACAAACATCCTTGAAATAGATGTTTCTGCTTCTGCAATTATCTCCACAGGGTAGCTTCTTAAACTGAAAATTTCAGGGTCATGAAGCAACACATTTGATTTTAGTTAGATTGATATTTACAAATTATCTTCCAATGGAAGTCATCTGTTTTGTGACTAAAAGGAGATTGTTGGTCTGTCCAAAACTGTATAGTATTAACTTTAAACATTTTGTGATATGTAGGTGAAAAATTATAATTTTAATGACTAGTGAGAGTGAGCTTCATTTTACTGTTTTTAAAAAAAATTTTAAATTTATTCCTGAGGATTTCCTTTCCAGGGAAGGGTACTTCATGTATTTTGCCTACTTTCTTCTTGAGGTGGTCATTTTTTTCTTTTTTGACTTTGTCATATCTGTGGCAAATATTTTTCCCAATTTGTCTTTTGACTTTGCTTATGTTAATGTTTTAAAAAGTTTTTAAAGTCTGCTGTAATAAAAGTCTACTTTTTGCAAAAAAAGAAAAAGGAAAAAGTTTTTTTTTTTTTCTGTAATGACTTAAAGAATAATCAGGCAATCAGCTTCATCAGTTTTTTCTTTTATGGCTTTTGAACCTTTGTGTAATGTTTCCTGCAGCCCAAGATATTTTCATTTGGTATTTGTTTTTAGTTATTTCTGAGATATATATTTTACAATAATAACTAGAATTACGACTTATAACATTATACCAGAACATATAAGATTTTTAGAAATTTCATGTAATGTCTGAAACATTTATATTAACATATTTCCATACAAATAACCCAAAGAAAGTTTAATATTATTTGTTTGTTTGTTTGTTTTTTTATACTGCAGGTTCTTATTAGTCATCAATTTTACACACATCAGTGTATACAATGTCAATCCCAATTGCCTAATTCAGCACACCACCATCCCCACCCCATCGCGGGTTTCCCCCCTTGGTGTCCATACGTTTGTTCTCTACATCTGTGTCTCAACTTCCACCCTGCAAAGCAGTTCATCTGTACCATTTTTCTAGGTTCCACATACATGCGTTAATATACGATATTTGTTTTTCTCTTTCTGACTTACTTCACTCTGTATGACAGTCTCTAGATCCATCCACGTCTCAACAAATGACTCAATTTCATTCTTTTTTATGGCTGAGTAATATTCCATTGTATATGTGTACCACAACTTCTTTACCCATTCGTCTATTGATGGGGATTTAGGTTGCTTCCATGACATGGCTATTGTAAACAGTGCTGCAATGAACAAGTATCTTTTTGAATTATGGTTTTCTCAGGGTATATGCCCAGTAGTGGGATTGCTGGATCATATGGTGATTCTATTTTTAGTTTTTTAAGGAACCTCCATACTGTTCTCCATAGTGGCTGTATCAATTTACATTCCCACCAACAGTGCAAGAGGGTTCCCTTTTCTCCACACCCTTTCCAGCATTTGTTGTTTGTAGATTTTCTGATGATGCTCATTCTAACTGGTGTGAGGTGATACCTCATTGTAGTTCTGATCTGCATTTCTCTAATGATTAGTGATGTTGAGCAGCTTTTCATGTGCTTCTTGACCATCTTCATGTCTTCTCTGGAGAAATGTCTATTTAGGTCTTCTGCCCATTTTTGGATTGGGTTGTTCGTTTCTTTAATATTGAGCTGCATGAGCTGTTTATATATTTGGAGATTAATCCTTTGTCTGTTGATTCATTTGCAAATATTTTCTCCCATTCTGAGGGTTGTCTTTTCGTCTTGTTTATGGTTTCCTTTGCTGTGCAAAAGCTTTGAAGTTTCATTAGGTCTCATTTGTTTACTTTTGTTTTTATTTCCATTACTCTAGGAGGTGGATCAAAAAAGATCTTGCTGTCATTTATGTCAAAGACTGTTCTTCCTATGTTTTCCTCTAAGAGGTTTATAGTGTCTGGCCTTACATTTAGGTCTCGAATCCATTTTGTGTTTATTTTTGTGTATGGTGTTAGGGAGTGCTCTAATTTCATTCTTTTACATGTAGCTGTCCAGTTTTCCCAGCACCACTTATTGAAGATACTGACTTTTCTCCATTGTATATCTTTGCCTCCTTTGTCATAGATTAGTTGACCATAGGTTTATCTCTGGGCTTTCTATCTTTTTCCATTGATCTGTATTTCTGTTTTTGTGCCAGTACCATATTGTCTTGATTACTGTAGCTTTGTAGTATAGTCTGAAGTCAGGGAGTCTGATTCCTCCAGCTCCGTTTTTTCCCTCAATACTGCTTTGGCTATTCGGGGTCTTTTTAGTCTCCATACAAATTTTAAGATGATTTGTTGTAGTTCCGTAAAAAATGCCATTGGTAATTTGATAGGGATTGCATTGAATCTGTAGATTGCTTTGGGTAGTAAGAGTCATTTTCACAATATTGATTCTTCCAATCCAAGAACATGGTATATCTCTCCATCTGTTCGTATCATCTTTAATTTCTTTCATCAGTGTCTTATAGTTTTCTGCATACAGGTCTTTTGTCTCCCTAGGTAGGTTTATTCCTAGGTATTTTATTCTTTGTGTTGCAATGGTACATGGGAGAGTTTCCATAATTTCTCTTTCAGATTTTTCATCATTAGTGTATAGGAATGCAAGAGATTTCTGTGCATTAATTTTGTATCCTGCAACTTTACCACATTCATTCATTAGCTCTAGTAGTTTTCTGGTGGCAGGATTCTCTATGTATAGTATCATGTCATCTGCAAACAGTGACAGCTTTACTTCTTCTATTCTGATTTGGATTCCTTTTATTTCTTTTTCTTCTCTGATTTCTGTGGCTGGGAATTCCAAAACTATGTGGAATAATAGTGGTGAGAGTGGACATCCTTGTCTCATTCCTGATCTTAGAGGAAATGCTTTCAGTTTTTCACCATTGAGAATGATGTTTGCTGTGGGTTTGTTGTATATGGCCTTTATTTTGTTGAGGTAGGTTCCCTCTATGCCCACTTTCTGGAGAGTTTTTATCATAAGTGGGTGTTGAATTTTTCAGAAGCTTTTTTTGCATCTGTTGAGATGATCATATGATTTTTCTTCTTCAATTTGTTAATATGGTGTATCACATTGATTGATTTGGGTATATTGAAGAATCCTTCCATCCCTGGGATAAATCCCACTTGATTGTGGTGTAAGATCCTTTTAATGTGTTGTTGGATTCTGTTTGCTAGTATTTTGTTGAGGATTTTTGCATCTATAGTCATCAGTGATATTGGTCTATAATTTTCTTTTTTTGTAGTATCTTTGTCTGCTTTTGGTATCCGGGTGATGGTGGCCTCATATAATGAGTTTGGGAGTGTTCCTTCCTCTGCAATTTTTTGGAAGAATTTGAGAAGGATCGGTGTTAGCTCTTCTCTAAATTTTTGATAGAATTCACCTGTGAAGCCATTTGGTCCTGGGCTTTTGTTTGTTGGAAGATTTTTAATCACAGTTTCAATTTCATTACTTGTGATTGGTCTCCTCATATTTTCTTTTCTTCCTGGTTCAGTCTTGGAAGGTTATACCTTTGTAAGAATTTGTCCATTTCTTCCAGATTGTCCATTTTATTGGCATAAAGTTGCTTGTAGTAGTCTCTTAGGATGCTTTGTATTTCTGCAAGTCTGTTGTAACATCTTCTTTTTTATTTCTAACTTTATTGATTTGAGTCTTTTCCCTCTTTTTCTTGATGAGTCTGGCTAGTGGTTTATCAATTTTGTTTATCTTCTCAAAGAACCAGCTTATAGTTTTATTGATCTTTGCTATTGTTTTCTTTGTTTCTATTTCATGTATTTCTGCTCGATCTTTATGTTTTCTTCCTTCTGCTAACTTTAGGGTTATTTTGTTCTTCTTTCTCTAGTTCCTTTAGGTGTAAGGTTAGATTGTTTACTTGAGGTTTTTCTTGTTTCTTGAGATAGGCTTGTATAGCTATAAACTTCCCTCTTAGAACTGTTTGTGCTGAATCCCATAGGTTTTGGGTCATCGTGTTTTCATTGTCATTTGTCTCTAGGTATTTTTTGATTTCCTCTTTGATTTCTTCAGTGATCTCTTGGTTATTTAATAACGTATGGTTTAGCCTCCATGTGTTTGTGTTTTTTATGTTTTTTTCCCCTGTAGTTCATTTCTAATCTCATAGCGTTGTGGTCAGAAAAGATGCTTGAGATGATTTCAATTTTCTTAAATTTACTGAGGCTTGATTTGTGACTGAAGCTGTGATCTATCCTGGAGAATGTTCCGTGTGCACTTGAGAAGAAAGTGTAATCTGCTGTTTTTGGATGGAATGTCCTATAAATATCAATTAAATCTATCTGGTGTCTTGTGTCATTTAAAGCTTCTGTTTCCTTATTATTTTCATTTTGGATGATCTGTCCATTGGTGTAAGTGAGGTGTTAAAGTCCTGCACTATTATTGTGTTACTGTTGATTTCCTCTTTTATAGCTGTTAGCAGTTGCCTTATGTATTGAGGTGCTCCTATGTTGGGTGCATATATATTTATAATTATTATATCTTCTTCTTGGATAGATCCCTTGATCATTATGTAGTGTCCTTCCTTGTCTCTTGTAACATTCTTTATATTAATTAAAGTCTATTTTTTTCTGATATAAGTATAGCTACTCCAGCTTTCTTTTGATTTCCATTTGCATGGAATATCTTTTTCCATCCCCTCACTCTCAGTCTGTATGTGTCCCTAGGTCTGAAGGGGGTCCCTTGTAGACAGCATATGTATAGGTCTTGTTTTTGTATCCATTCAGCAAGCCTGTGTCTTTTGGTTGGAGCATTTAATCCATTCACGTTTAAGGTAATTATTGATATGTATGTTCCTATGACCATTTTCTTTATTGTTTTGGGTTTGTTTTTGTAGGTCCTTTTCTTCTCTTGTGTTTCCTACTTAGAGAAGTTCCTTTAGCATTTGTTGTAGAGCTGGTTTGGTCGTGCTGAATTTTCTTAGCTTTCGGTTGTCTGTAAAGCTTTTGATTTCTCCATCAAATCTGAATGAGATCCTTGCCAGGTAGAGTAATCTTGGTTGTAGGTTCTTCCCTTTCATCACTTTAAATATGTCATGCCACTCCCTTCTGGCTTGTAGAGTTTCTGCTGAGAAATCAGTTGTTAACCTTATGGAAGTTCCCTTGTATGTTATTTATCATCTTTCCCTTGCTGCTTTCAATAATTTTTCTTTGTGTTTAATTTTTGCCAGTTTGATTACTATGTGTCTTGGAGTGTTTCTCCTTGGGTTTATCCTGTATGGGACTCGCTGTGCTTTCTGGACTTGGGTGGCTATTTCCTTTCCCATGTTAGGGAAGTTTTTGACCATAATCTCTTCAAATATTTTCTCGGGTCCTTTCTCTCTCTCTTCTCCTTCTGGGATCTCTATAATGAGAATGTTGTTGCATTTAATGTTGTCCCAGAAGTCTCTTAGGCTGTCTTCCTTTCTTTTCATTGTTTTCTCTTTAGTCTTTTCTGCAGCAGTGAATTCCACCATCTGTCTTCCAGGTCACTTATCCGTTCTTCTGCCTCAGTTCTTCTATTGATTCCTTCTAGTGTTGTTTTCATTTCAGTTATTTTATTGTTCATCTCTGTTTGTTTGTTCTTTAATTCTTCTTGGTCTTTGTTAAACATTTCTTGCATCTTCTCATCTTCTCGATCTTTGCCTCCATTCTTTTTCCGAGGTCCTGGAACATCTTCAGTATCATTATTCTGAATTCTGTTTCTGGAAGATTGCCTATCTCCACTTCATTTAGTTGTTTTTCTGGGGTTTTATCTTGTTCCTTCATCTGGTACATAGCCCTCTGCCTTTTCATCTTGTCTATCTTTCTGTGAATGTGGTTTTTGTTCCACAGGCTGCAGGATTGTAGTTCTTCTTGCTTTTGCTGTCTGCTCTCTGATGGATGAGGCTATCTAAGAGGCTTGATGGGAGGGGCTGGTGGTGGGTTGAGCTGACTGTTGCTCTGGTGGGCAGAGCTCAGTAAAACTTTAATCCACTTGAGTTTTGATGGGTGGGGCTGGGTTCCCTCCCTGTTCATTGTTTGGCCTGAGGCAACCCAACACTGGAGCCTACCTGTGCTCTTTGTTGAGGCTAATGACAGACTCTGGGAGGGCTCACACCAAGGAGTACGTCCCAGAACTTCTGCTGCCAATGTCCTTGTCCCCAGGGTGAAACAGAGCCACCCCCTGCCTCTGCAGGAGACCCTCTAACACTAGCAGGTCGGTCTGGTTCAGTCTACCCCGGGGTCACTGATTCTTCCCCTGGGTCCGGATACACACACTACTTTGTGTGTGTCCTCCAAGAGTGGAGTCTTTGTTTCCCCTAGTCCTGTCAAAGTCCTGCAGTCAATTCCCACTAGGCTTCAAAGTCTGATTCTCTAGGAATTCCTCCTCCCATTGCTGGACCCCCAGGTTGGGAAGCCTGACGTGGGGCTCAGAGCCTTCACTCTAGAAGGTGGACTTCTGTGGTATAAGTGTTCTCCAGTCTGTGAGTCACCCACCCACCAGGGATGGGATTTGATTTTACTGCAGTTGCATCCCTCCTACCATCTCATTGTGGCTTCTCCTTTGTCTTTGGATGTGGGGTATTTTTTTGGTGAGTTCCAGTGTCTTCCTGTCAATGATTGTCCAGCAGCTAGTTGTGATTCTGGTGTTCTCGCAAGAGGGAGTGAGAGCACATCCTTCTACTCTGCCATCTTGGTTCCTCCTCCTAGTCTGGTATTTTCTGATTTAACTTTTTGCATTTAAATTTTAGATCTGTCTGTGACTTATTTTAGTATAATGAGGTAGAGAGCCTGTATTTTCCCCATATGTTCTAGCATCATTACTTAAAAACAAAACAAAAAACTTACCTCACTGCACTGATTTGAAATGTCAAGTTTATCCATGCTAGATAATTCTGTATGTTCGGGTCTATTTTGGAAGTTCCACTTTCCTTGCATAGCTTTTTCTCAGAAGTTCTGTTCTACAGCCATACTGTCTCAAATACTGTAGCTTTTTAGTAAATTTTAGTATCTCAAAAAGCTAGTCACTTTTTCCTTGTCAGAATTTTCTTTGTGGTTCTTTCATATTTTTCTCTTAGGTGCAGTTGAGATTGCTTTTCAAGTTCAAGTGATTCCTGTTGATATTTTCATTTGAATTTCATTAATTGATATATTGTTACAAAACTGCCATTTTCTATCCAAGAACAAGATATATTTACTTATATATTCAATCCTTATTTTATTTCCCAAAACAGAATATTTAGTTGTTTTCTCTTAGATTCTATACATTTCTTATTGAGATTGCTCCTAGTTATTTTGTTTTTGATGCTTCTTTTTTATACTCAGTAGTATTTTCTTTTCATAATTATTTCTGTGATTATTGTTCATATATAAGAAAGTTATTAATTTTTATTTATAACAAGCCACCTTATTTAAGTTTCTTAGTGTGTGTGTGGTTTGTTTTTTTTTTTTGGTTTATCCTCTTGAGTTTTCCACATATACACTTGCATTTTTTTTTTAAGTTTGCATTTTCTGATTGTGGGAATTTGTAAGAGTAACTGACCATTGAAATTGGAACTATTTTTAAATTTTTATTTATTCATGGCTGTGTTGGGCCTTCGTTTCTGTGTGAGGGCTTTCTCTAGTTGTGGCAAGCGGGGGCCACTCTTCATCGTGGTGCAAGGGCCTCTCACTATCGCGGCCTCTCTTGTTGCAGAGCACAGGCTCCAGATGTGCAGGCTCAGTAATTGTGGCTCACGGGTCCAGTTGCTCTGTGTGGGACCTTCCCAGACCAGGGCTCAAACCCGTGTCCCCTGCATTAGCAGGCAGATTCTCAACCACTGCATCCCCAGGGAAGCCCATGCACTTGCATTTTTATATATCTTATAAATAATGATAATTTTGCTCTCATTTTTAATATTTACTTCTTGTGATTGGTGTTCTTTAATGGGCCTGCTTTTGGTGTTTATTTAATGAGTTCAGGGCTGGACTTCTTTATCATTCCTCTCCTCTCTTTCTCTCTCTCTCTCTCTCTCTCTCTCTCTCTCTTCATTTCAATCTTACCCCTCATCAGTTTTGAGCTCTGTGACCTTGGGCAAGTTTCTGATGTGTGAAGACAGTGGGGCTCAGAGGGGTAGTGAGTGGTTGAGCCAGGATGCAGACTCAGGAATCTCTGACTTCAGGACAACCCTCTAAGACTATCCCTATACATGGCCTCAAAAATGATTTTGGAAGTTTGTTTGCTGCCTGTCTGTCTCTTCTCTTCCCCCTCCTTCCCTCTCCCCTCCCCCACCGCCCCCATCCCCCTTCTCCTTGTCATCCTCCTTCTTCCTTTTTTTCCTCTCCTCCTCCTTCTTCTTCCCCCTCCTCCTGCTTCCTTCCTTCCTTCTCCTTCTCCTCCTCTCATTCCTCCCTCTCTCTTCCTCTCTCTCTCTCTCCCTTTCTCCCTCTCTCTCTTCCACTGTCCCTCCCTCCCCCCAGCTTATTTGCTTATAAATCCTCTAAGTATAGTCACCAAACCTCATCCCAGGTTGCATTCCGTTGGAATAATTGTGGTGGAAATCTGCATTTGATATAATAAATCTGCATTTGATAAACAATTATGGTGACTGGAAACAAGGTAAGATGGACCTCTGACTTGAAGAAACAGCACATTTCATCATATAACATTGCCTCTCTGTGAAGGTCTTTTTGGAGGGGGGTTCTGAGTTGGTTTGTTTGTTTGCCATAACCACTTTCATCTTTTCCAGATTATTCGAAGTCCTTATTTCTTCACTCCTTCAAGGACTCTTGCTGCATATTTTCCCCTTAGCCTTCGCTATAGTAAGGTCCTCAGTTTGAGAGGGAAACACAGCTCACTGTGAGAGGCTTAAATGAATCTGGTTTCTGGAAATGTCATTATTTTAGGAGGGCACATAGGAGGGAGGGCAGGAAAATAGTTTAGATTTTTGTGGGGAAATGGAAAGCAAGAGCCAAAACAGAAGTTCTGTTCAGAAGAGAGGAAATTGATGATAGGTTTTAAAAATTGGTGTGTGTTAATTTTGCTATATTTTCTCTGCGTGTATCTTACTTCAGAGACAGATTGGCTGCTCTAAACCAAGTTTTTTGTTAATGGAGCACAGATCTATCATGGGTGGTTAGGATGGGGCTGGAGTAGGAAAAATGGCAAAAATAGAAACTTCTTGCTTGAAAGTGAGAGAATTTCAACTCTGCTTAGTACATCTTCTTTTATCCATCAAATCATTGTTGAGCTCTTACTATAATGATGGCTTTGAGGCGGGATAGAGAGAAAGGGAATGGCATAGTCCCAGACCTCCAGGTGCTTGTAGGCAATGGGTCAGACAACTGAGTAATGATATTTAGGAGAGGAGAAGAGTGCTGAACTTATGCCTGAAGGATGAGTGGGATTTGAAGTGGCAGAGAAATAGTAATGGCACATTCTGAGGCTGAGAAATGGTTTCTGGTTGTGAGCTAGTGCTGAATGGTTGGTTTCAGCAGAATTATGTGAGCGTGAGAATGAAAGAAAATCTCAAGTAGTTCGGACGAGGTTCAGTAGGAGTTTGAGAGCCACTGTAAGCTCCTGGGTGTGGAAGTAACTTGGTAACTGTGACCAGGAGCCGACGTCTGGTAGAGGGGTGGGGGCGGATTGTCAGAGACGGGGATGTGAGTTAAAAGACCGCTGTGCCAAGAGCCCCACATCGAGTGCAGAGGATGGGGCTGGCGTAGAAGAGGCAGATCTAAGAGACCTAGCAGAAAACCCCCCAGTGAAAAAATGATTTAGTAGAGCTAATGGAAGAGGGGGAAGATACACGATAAATCAGGTTGGAGCCTCAGGTACAAAACTGGACCGACAGGCCAATTTGACCTTAGCTACACACTCTCATCCGGAGTCATAGAGTCTGTGCTGGAATCGACTTTTCTTCTGCCCGTTGAGCCAGTTATCATTTCATTTTTCTTCTTTAAATCTTTGCCCCATTCATTGTTCGATGGGATTCTCAATGCATTCCCATAGCTCTTTCCTGGGTTATGTGTTGACTTGTCCTCAAGTGATCCTCCAGAAGATGCCCCAGGAAGTGAAAAGTCAAAGCTCTCACCATGATGGAATAACAGAGGGGGAGTTAGGGACTTCTATTAGGAGACACATGGGCTGGTTTCCTTTTCTTCTTTGATACTATGGGGTAACTGCGTTTGAGAGCTCTTTGATGACTGAAAATCTACAATGAATGCTGATACCTCAGTGATCACGGAGGAGGGAAAGGAAGAGTGTAAGGCTAGACCAGTTCCACATTAGTCACTTGGTCAGTTGCTTGCTTCTGGTCCATGTGCAGTGGATGTTTGTGTACCAGGTGGGACTGAGCTAGCAGGGGTCTGGATGGATGGCAGAGGCAGACATCCTGACATACTTATTCCCTTCTTTTATCTGTCTTCAGATAAACCAACTCAGTGCTTGAAGAATCACAAAGCACTTATTCCAAATGCACCCCTTTCCTTGCAACATACCCAAACATAGGCGGGTGCACACACACACACACACACACACACGAAGCAAATACAACAAAAATATATTTTCACTAGACAAACATTTAATAAAAATGAAAATCTCTAGATTTGCATTTGAGCAAATACCAAGGCATAAATAGAGCATGTCTGCTGGTGCCAGGTATCTGACCACTAACTGGTCAGCCCATATGGCCTAGGACCTTCCTACTGGCAACACATGCCCTTGGCTTCATGGACATTCCTAGCATATTCTGGAAATAAAATCACCTGTGTGAGAAGTTTAAATATTTTCCATAAAAATTGGGAAGTTGAGCTTAGATATACATTCATCAATTTTGGTAAAATTTAGTGTACCTTTCAATAATTCTATTTTGTTGTTGATCATCAGGGGTATCTGGCTTAGTTGTCTATATTCACTGGAATAGGGTGACATTTGTGGACAAGTGTTTACCCAAGCCCTTTGGCACAGGCTGGAATTCTCTTGCTTCTCATTTTTTCCTCCCTTGGATATTATCCCATTTTCTATTCCTGATGGTTTCTGTGTGGAAATAACTCCTACATCATTTGTTCTGCATTTTTCCTGTTTTCTTTGTTGGCAAAACTCAAGTGTGTTTATTTGGTGGCTTTAATGCATGAAGTCTTCTTGTCCTTCTTTGTAATCTAGTTTTACTTTATGTTGAAAAATGAATTAAAATAGTAATAATAATAATGGCTAACTTTGAACAATGTGACAGGTTCCATGCAAAGGAATTTCTATGATTGATCTTATTTCATTTTCTCTACTAACCTATGAGGTAGATACTGTTTTACTCCTATTTCCAGTTGAGAAAAATGAAGCTGAGAGAGTTTACGGAATATAGCCAAGGTCTCATATGTATTAAGAGGTAGGACCAGAATTCAAATTCAGGTTAGCTTGCTTCCAAAGCTTACTAACCACGAGCTATGCCTATACCAGCACATTTGTGGATGGTTCATATTTGAACTGTAAATAATACAGATATGTCTCAAATTAAAGTTACTCAAAAATTATAACATACAATACTCTCAGTGTAAATACTCATCTCTTACCTGCCAAAGAGTTAGTCTAATAATGCATAAGAAACTAAAATTGTTTGTGAAATTAATCAAAAGTTCTGCTTAAAATTTTAGAGGCCATAACCATTGAAAAGAATATGGGATGCTTGGTTTAACAAAGTTTTTTGAATTTTCCCATGATGATTATTTCAATGCCTTATAGGAATTCAAGTATCAAGTTATTAAAAACTTTTTTTCCCATTTCTGTGATGCCCTTCCTTGGTTGGCACACCATATACAAACATACCTGCCTTTTGGTGAATCCAGCAATGACTAAAGTAATTTATATTTACAAACAAGAGCAATAGTGGTTGAAAATCAAAACCAGTTCCCCACAACACTGATGATGCTCTGATACAACACGTCTTTTCTAACAATTGTGGGAATTTCAAAACTGCATGTGTCGGGCACAAAGGAAGCATTGTCCTGTAGCCAAGTGTGACACAGCAGCCAGGCTTCTTTGTAGAATGTTGAGTGGGAATTCCTGGTAAACTCTAAAAGTGTTGTAATTCTAGTATTTGAATACTAAATTTTTCATAACTCTTAAAAATTAACTTGATAGATTGTTAGGAGGCCGTCCTTTGTCACACATAAAAATCAGAGTCTGCAGAGACGTGTCATTCATCAATTAGAATTCAAGAAGTGTCTTACTGTTTTTGGCACTTCATGTCCTATCAGTAAGACCTGTTGGTCCAAAATGTTGGCCAAAAGTGATGGGGGTAGGGGTGGGAGTTTAAGACTGGTTAGTTTAAATATTTATTTAGAGAAGAGGGAGGATCTTATTAATATTAACCCTTTACCTTTGGAATATACCCTAGAATTTATGGAGTATTTCATCAACTTGTCTTATTTTGATTTAAGCACCCATGAATCTGGTAGGTGTGGTGTGGTTACCAGCATCAGCATTTTCCAAATAAGCAACAGAGAAAGAGAGTAAGCAACTTGTCCAGCATCACACTTGCTAATTCCTTTCCCTTTTGAATGTCACTCCCCTCCTTTTTGCCTATGGGATAAAGTCTAAATTTATTAACCAGCTGTATAAAGCCCTTCATAATCTGGTCCTCGCCTACTTTTTGAATTCATATCTCCTCTGTAAACAAATTCATGCTTATTTGCCATGTATGTTTTGCCTCCTCATCATGTCAAGTACTTGTGGCTCTGTTCATCGTGTTCCGGCTTTCCCAAATTTAGGATTTAATGGGCTAGAAAATTACCAAAGAAATTAAGAAATGGATGTTAATAAATGGATAATTTTGTATTGTGGCAGGAAAGGAAATTATAAGATACCACCATTTCATTAAAGACTTTACACGTTACCATCAAAATGTAGAAAGGACATAATCTCAGGAAAAAAGGCTGCTAATTAAAATAAAATATGAAAGCCTCCCTCATTGCCTGCATTCTCCTCATTTTACCAGAGATGGTTGAAAAAATTGTTCTGGACTGGCCCTGGCCTGTGGAATTTGGGAACTTGGTGGCTTTGTACACGCTGTTTTCTTGGTCAGGAATTCTTTATTTTTCTCATGCCTCTAGCTTTTGGCCTGTCTGGCTAAATCCTCTTAGCCCTTCCATTCTCAGTTTACATGTTGACTTTAGAAAATCTTTTCCCCTCTCCCTCCACCTGTTCTCTCCCACCCGAGCCAGCCCTCCAGTGATCTCCCCTCGGTGGCGTTCTGTACATCTTCCTCCAGACACTGATAAATGGTGACGAGGTTGTTTATTTGCTGCTCTCTCTTACCACAAGACCATGAGATTTTAGAAGACAGAGACGCATCTTATTCACCCGCGTTCCTAAGGTTTAGCGTATAGTCTTTTGCACAGTGTGTAATAGGCATTTAATCGATGGATGAATGTATGAATGAATAAATATCTGGGTACCCTTCATGACCTTGGCTTGTGTCTTGTTCATCTTCTGTGACCTGCAGTTTCAAGCACAGAGTATTTATTCAAACAAACACAAGCACTCATTGAATTGAATTAATTTATGGATTTTTGACCTCATTGGTTCTTCTATTTTTCTTTGTCAAGGAAAACTAATTATGTTCTCCATTATCAGAGTGTCTGGGAACAGTCTGCAGCTGCCGTCTGAAATACTTCCATGGGCTATAATGCTTCTCTCAGCTTTTCTGGTCAGTTTGTCTTTTTCTTGTAGTCTGTTCACTTTTGGTTTACCAGGTTGATTATCACACTTTTATGTATTTTTATGGCAAAGGAATGTTAAGGCATGCTATAAAGGAGGCATGGAGAATATTCAGCATTTATTGTAGTCTGATTTTTCTAAATCTGCAGGGGCTTATGATGCTTTTCCTTTTTGTTATTGTTCCTTTAAAAAAATACATACCTTTTTTTGCCTTTTAAAAATTTTGTCAAAATGATTTATCCAGAAAGGATAGCCACAGCTTGTCGTAAGATTTATTAGTGATGCAAGCACTCTCTTTGGGGGACCTATGATCTCTAGTCAGTAGGAGCTCCTGGGTCGAGCATTTTTCCAGCTCACAAAATGACTTTGACTTGTGTTATTTCACTGACTCTTGCTCAGTCACAGTGGGACCCACTTCTTGGCGCTGCTCACAGAGGCACTCTCTGTTGATGGCGAATTGCTGAGATCTCTTCTCTAAAACTGTGCAGCCATGAGAAGAGTTCTGTCTGGGCTTGAGTCTATGCTTTAGAAAAAAAAAATTACCTCTTCTTCTTGAAACTCTCTTCCTTTGCTTCCCATTGCATTCGCTTTTGTTATAAAAATATCCCGTCTTTATAATAGAGTCATAATAATAATAACAACAACTACTTATGAGCACTTCCTATGTACTAAGTACTTTATTCATCTTGTTTACAATCCTTTCATTAGTCATCAACTAAGTTTGTCCCCATTTTGTAAATGAGAAACCTGAAAACCAGAGTGTTAAGTGGTTTGGGTAAAACCACATGGCAGTAAGCGGTGCAGTTAAAGCCGTGTGACCCCAGAGTCTCTGTTCTTTACATTACACTCTGCTTCTTTCCTCATCAGATGACCTGGATCATAGATATGTGGTTTTTGTGCCCCTGCTTAATTCTTTTCTTTTTCTTTTTTTTTTTTTTTTGGTATGTGGGCCTCTCACTGTTGTGGCCTCTCCCGTTGTGGAGCGCAGGCTCCGGAAGCGCAGGCTCAGTGGCCATGGCTCACGGGCCCAGCCGCTCCGCGGCATGTGGGATCTTCCCGGACTGGGGCATGAACCCGTGTCCCCTGCATCGGCAGGCGGATTCTCAACCACTGCGCCACCAGGGAAGCCCCCTGCTTAATTCTTGTAAAGAGAAATAAAGTACCTGGCTCACAGGGTTGTGTCAAGAACTAAATGGAGTAGCATATATTTGAAAGGACCTGGCATAGTGTCTTGGGCATTGTAAGAACTGAGTGTTTTTCTTAATTCCTTCTTTTTTTCTCTGTATCCTCCTTTTTCCATAAGCCCAACCCTGCCCACTCAGTTTTAGGTATCTCCTGATGGTCTGTTCTAGGTTTTTTCTCTTTTGTATCTCTATACGAGATATTATTAGTTTTTTTGGTTGAGCGTAAGGAATGTGACTGTGACTCAATCTTTCATTACTATTAGCATAAGAAAAAAATACTGTGAACCAAAGTTGAGCCTCGGGACATAACCACATTTAGGTGATGGGAGGAAAAACTGCTATTTTGTCAGGAAAGAGAGAAAAAGCAAATAGAGAGGAGGTGGTTAGGTGGGTTGATACACTGACATGGATATCCAGGGCAGAAAAGTTAATAAGAAGGAAACAGTTGGTCATCAATGCCAAAGGCCAGAGTGGTCATGTGGATGAGTAAGAAATGAGGAAAGGCCATTTGATTTGATTTGGTCATTTGTATGTATTTGAAGCCCTTGGAGAGGGCTGTTTCAGTGAGGGTGATGGACTGGAAGCAAGTGAAAAAGTTAATGAGGAAATAGAGGCAATAAGTGCTTTCAGATGTTTTGTTTGTAAAAGTCCTCAGATTTTAGCATATCTTAAAGAAGGTGGCATTTCTGAGGAAATTTTTCTTTAGCTTAGGATAAATATAAATATTTTTTTCTTTTTTTTTCGGTATGCAGGCCTCTCACCGCTGTGGCCTCTCCCGTTGCGGAGCACAGGCTCCGGACGCGCAGGCCCAGCGGCCATGGCTCACGGGCCCGGCCACTCCGCGGCACGTGGGATCTTCCCGGACCGGGGCACGAACCCACGTCCCCTGCATCGGCAGGCGGGCTCTCAACCACTGCGCCACCAGGGAAGCCCCCAATATAAATATTTTTATGGTCAGAAATTAAGGATTTAGATAAAAAGGAGACTTTCAGGATGCTGGAGAGAAGGGGTGTTTAGTAAGTGTAAATTAATTTTAAAGAAAGCTGGAGAATATGGCATTAAGATAACTGGGAGAAAAAAATACTAATTGCACTTTAATCAGTGTGGTTGTATTGCTTTTTAACTTTTAATTTCTTCCTGTCCTTTTAAATATTTACCAGATTTTCTATAACAAGCATTTATTACTTTAAATTTTTAATAGTTCTAAAAATTAATCAAATTTAATATATATTAATATATATGATAATATATATTATATTATGATATATATATCATCTTACCAAGTAATAAAATGGTAAATATAAATACATAATATGAATGAATGAATAAAAATATGACAAATAAGTGATAAATTGATAAAATAATAAAAGATAACTTTCACAGCACTAAAAAAGGTATAAAAACATATAAGATGAATATTAAAATCCCTACATATCCTAATACACCATTTCCATTTCTTTAAAGCAGCCATCACCAGAATCCTTTTTCCTGGCAGCCTTTTAGTTTTACACACATATGTTTTCAAATCAGAAAACATTATTGAAAATCACCAGTGAAGAAGTTAAACTGGAAAAGGATAATACCACCTGGCTTCTGGTTTTCTGACTCCTCTTGAAAGACTAATAAATAATAATAGAGGAATATAAATAAGAATGAACTTGTAAGAATGAAGAAAATGGAAGAGGCGACAATAGCAGACAAAAGACATCAACAGAATCTTAGGAGATGAAAAGCAGATGGCTCAGTCATGTCTGACAACATATAGAGTACAGAAGTTGGAAACTTGAGTGTTTGCAACAGGGTAAGCCAGCAAGAAGGAAGCCAGTTTATGTTGCAGAATTCCTGAAAGACTCAGCAATTAGAGGTGAGTGCTGATGACACTAAAAGCAGGAAGTTTGGTTGGAAGTGTTCCCAATCTCCCCTTACCCACAGACACAAGGAGTTGTCTTTGTCCATATGTTAGAAGACTGGAGATGACACGGAGTGACTCTGGACTTGAGACATCAGCTGAAAACAGGGAAATTAAAAGAAAGGTTATATTCTGAAGAATGAGAACTCAGCCTTCTCTTTTCACTTAGCTCCCAGAATGTTATCAACCAGGCTTATACCTTATCAAGAAATTGGAAGATTCCTGGAAGAGAAAAAGATGTGGATACTGACATTTGGGGATCCTGTCATGAAATGGCTGTTGGATTACACTCTGATGAGGCCCAGCAGTTGGTAATAACTACCCAAGCACAGAGCTTTTATTCATCTATTTAGTACCTCATTCTTAAATGTAAACAGAGAGCTATAGATCTTTATTTAGAAATAAAAATATTTGTAAAATATTTTTAGAAAGCCTCTAACATGAAAGACAGAGACCAAAGTAAACCAATAGAAAAACACATGAAATGGACAATAAGGAAGCAGAAAAATATATAACAAATTATATGGCTATGATTCTCACAAAAAATTGTATTGCATTCACAAAGGTTAGGAAGCTATGAACATAAAACTTTTTGAAAATAAGATAATCAGAAATAGAGACACAGACATAGAGAACAAACATATAGACACCAAGAGGGGAAGGGGGGAGTGGGATGAATTGAGAGATTGGGATCGACATATATACACTATTGATACAATGTATAAAATAGATAACTAATGAGAACCTACTGTATAGCTCAGGAAACTCTACTCATTGCTCTGTGGTGACCTAAATGGGAAGGAAATCCAAAAAAAAGAGGGGATATATGTATATGTATAGCTGATTCACTCTGCTGTGCAGTAGAAACTAACACAAAATTGTAAAGCAACTACACTGCAATAAAAATTAATACAAAATTTTTTTTGAAGATGAGAAAGAACTTTTTGATATTAAAAATATGGTAGTGGAAATTAAAAGTTCAGTAGATGGATTTGTAAAATAATGTTTAGGAAATCATTCCCCCCAAAATAGAAAAGAAAAATAAAACGGTGAAAAAATGGAAAAAAAGGTGAGAAGTTTGGATAATAAGAATTTCAGAAAGAGAAATATAGAAGAAAGAAATAATAGAAGGTTGTTTCCAGAACTGAAGGATCTGTTTCCTGGTTGCAAGGGACAACCAAGTGTCTAGCACAGTAAATGCAAAAGACCTGTTCAAGCCATATGATTGTGAAATTTCAGAATCTTCAATTTAAGATCTTAAAAACCTTTTAAGATGAAAAATGATTAAAATCAAATAATTAGAAATAAGAATGATGCCAGATTTCTCAACAAAACACTGGCAGCTAGAAAACAATGGGTAATGCCTTCAAAATCTGAGAAAATTTATCTTTTTTTGAGAAAAATCATTTTTAAATTAGAATTTTATACCCAGCCAAACTAAGTGAGAGTATTTTCAACATTCAAAGACTCAAAAAATATACTTTGCTTGCACCCTTTCTTGAGAAGAAAATAGAGTATATGCTATACCCAAATGAGAAAGTACTAAGAAAGAGACAATATGGATAAAGGAAACTGAGTAATACAATACAGAAAAGAGGTGAAGGCAGTTCCCAAGATGACAACAGATGTTCATCAAGGCTAGAGAGAAGGCAGCCCAGATTAGAGCCAGAGGACAAAGGCTCCAGAAGAGATGTTTCCAAGAAAAAAAAATCAAACTGATTGATCTCTTGATGTGTTTGACCACACTGAGAAAATTTTACAGTTCTTTGAAGAATTAGAAGGGGAATTATTGGAAGGCACATGATAAATGAAGCAAATGAAAATAGGCAGTCATTAACTCCAGGAAGAGAAAATTTTAGAAAGCCTATAAGAAAGGAAATACAGTGATAGTACTCAGCTATGAAATCATACTTAGAGACTCATAATACTAAAATAATGTTGGTTCAACTAAAATTTTTTATGTAATTCTTTGGGGAATGTGGAATGAAGAAAAGTCTGTGTGTGTCTGTTTGGGGTAGGATTGGATAGTGATATCTTCATCTTCTTTAGTAGTAAGTCAATTGATAGCACAAATAGTTGGAAAATGAAAATAGCACTATTTGAATGAATGAAACCATTGCCTTTTGGTCTAGACATGGATGTGGGGAATATGAAAGGAAACAGTAGTTTAAACTCTGTTTGTATTTTGTATAACATACTTTTTGAAGCAAGAGGAACCTCATTAGTATATACCCTTTAATTCAGGAAATACTTCTAAAACTTTATCCCAGGAAAACAATCATGAATATGTTCACAAATCTAAGCATGAGAATGTTTACCACAGTGTTGTTTGTAGCATCAACAAATTGTAAACCGACTAAATTCCCATTTCAAGTGGGCAAGCACTGAGCTCATTTTGTTTACTGCTGTGTCTTCAGTCTCTGACACATACTAGGGCTCAATAAATATTTACTGACTAAGGGAATAATTGAATTAATGCATAGGAAAAATACACACCAAACAATCTATTAACAGCGGTTATCTCTGTGTGGAGGGATTATCTGTGATATTTATTTTTGCCTATTTTTCTAATTTGTATTTTTGAAAATTTCTAAGATTAACATATTTAAATTATAAATTTCTATAATTTAAAAATATAGTACATTTTAAAAAAACAACCATTAATATTTTAAAAACAACCACCAATAAAGAGAGCAGTTCATAGGCTTGAGGCTGAAATGGTCTTATAACTGCACTGTATCAGCTTCTAAACTTCCTGATGACTCAGTCCAAAGGACCACTTGATGGGTCAAAGTCACTCTTATTGTTTGATAAGTAGAAACATAACATTTTTATGTAATTAGAAAAAAAATTTCCTGGCACTAAATTCAAGGAGAAAGTTATCACATAAATAAACGAGACCGTGAATACATAATAGGCATTACCTTCAACTTCAGTTTTAAAGCAAGTTGGATGCTATTCTTTTTTTAAAAAAATTTATTTATTTTTGGCTACTTTGGTTCTTTGTTGCTGTACATGGCTTTCTCTAGTTGCGGAGAGCAGGGGCTACTCTTTGTTGTGGTACGTGGGCTTCTCATTGTGGTGGCTTCGCTTGTTGTGGAGCACGGGCTCCAGGCGCGCGGGCTCAGTAGTTATGGCTCACGGGCTCTAGAGCACAGGCTCAGTAGTTGCGATGCACAGGCTTAGTTGCCCTGTAACATGTGGGATCTTCCCGGACCAGGGCTCAAACCCGTATTCCCTGTACTGGCAGGTAGATTCTTAACCACTGTGCCACCAGGGAAGCCCTGGATGCTATTCTTGATGTAACTGTTTCTTATACTGACCCTCAATAAAAGCATAGCTTTGTAATGTAACTTGGTTGAAGGTGTTTCTACAGGATGGTTAGTTTATTCAGAGACCTCTCTACTTTTCACAGGTTACTGTACCAAAGTTTTTTTCAAGTCCAAAATGACCAAGAGAATTTTTGACCTTGCATTCCCCAATACATTTCTACCAAGTAGAGTGTGAGTCTGTCCTTTGAAAGTATGTTATTCTGGTTTTTGGCTTTATAGCCAATTAAGTTACAGTTTCCCCAAATGGTTAGGTTTTGTCTGCATTGAAGGGTTTTGAGGTAACTAAACATTTTCTTTGATCTCTTCTGATGTTGTGAGGGATTCCTTAGCAGGTAACCCATAAACACTTGCCTTTGTCCCCTTTAATGGGTAGATTCAGAGTGGCCTTGAACATCAGGAAACACACATTTTTGTATTTCCCCCAGCTGAATGCAGTCTTGTTTATCTCTAAGCACTGAAGACATCATAGTAGGCTTATCCGGTCTCTAGTTTTCAGCTTCTGTTTATCATTTATTGACAAACTAAAAAAAAAAAAAAATCCCTTTCATCTATTATTTTCTTCTCTTTTTTCAATAGTTGTTTCTTTATTCACTCTTTGTCAAATGACTCATTCCATCTACACTTGTAATATCCTTTATTTTCTCAATGCTTTCAGTTTTTAAAATTCATCTCCATTTTTGTTTCCTTTTTAAGCCTACTCTTCTCCTTAACTGTTGCTGTCAACTGTCTCAATACTTTTCTGTCTCGATGGGATCAATGATATTCACAAAACAATTCAAAATTATGTACAAATGTAGCGAACATAACAAACAAAGTGAGGGATGATAGATGGCTGAACTGAAAATACCTGCCTGATTGTTTTCACAACATGTTGTGGGTAAGCTGAATTGACACATTTGACCTGGAGAATAAGCTGTGTTCTTATCTATGGAAGTTTATAGGATGGGCATTTAAAAATAGCTACTAGTTATGTGAATAGCTGACTTGTTCATGGTTTGATTTGATACAGAGAAAGAAAATAAAGAGTCGAACTCCTAGGAGAAAATCCGCTAAGACATCCCTTTGTCTCTCCCAAATACCCGTTCCTTTAACCACACATTTAATGGGAACTAGATGACAGTAAATTAAATGTTATTGACAACCTGAATGGCTGATACTCTGTGCTGAGTAAAGAGACCCATATGTTTTAGACAAGCAGGTGGCACAGTTAATATTCTGGTAAGAAAATTGAGAAGCCCTGGTTTGTTTTGTTGTACAGAATTTTATCCTGTGAAAATGGGTCATAACGAAAAGCCAAAAGTTTTCTTAGAAAATAATTTTGAATATGTTGAAATACTAGAATGGTTACTCACATAAATACCACAAGTGTGTGCCATACATCATGGAAGAGAAAAAAATTTCAGGACTAATGCTCCAGTCCTGCATTGAGTAGGCAGTAGAGCTGAGTTGAATCCAACAAGCTTGACTCCTGGGTTTGAACATCTAAAATTTACCACTTAGGTCATCTTATGTTTGTTGATTCAGTTTCCTAGTTTAGAGAAATCTGTATAGTTTGGAAAACCCATGTGGTTTCTATCACATTTGTCTCCTTTTTGTTTGTTTTGCTTTCCACTAACTTCTCATCTTTCACAGGAATAATCTCAGACCTAGGTGTTATTAGAACAAGAAAAGAAAAAATCGTTCTAAAGAGAGTTCTTAAATTTTTTCAGCATAGTGACTTACATCATGAAATGATTATCACAAGAAGTTTAGTGAGCATCCGTCATCTCATAGAGACACAACATTAAAGAAACAGAAAAAATATTTTTCCTTGTGATGAGAACTCAGGATTTACTCTCAATAGCTTTTATATATAACATATATCAGTGTTAATTATCTTTATCATGCTGTACATTACATCCCTAGTACTTATTTATCTTATAACTGGAGCTTTGTACATTTTGACAACCTTCATCCAGTTCTCCCTCCCCCTACTCCGTCACCTATGGAAACTACAAATCTTATCTCTTCTTCTATGAATTTGTTTGTTTGCTTGTTTTTGAAGTATAATTGACCTACAATGCTATGTTAGTTCCTGTTACACAGCATAGTGATGTGATATCTCTATACATTTAAAAATGATCACCATGGTAAGTCTTGTTACCATCTGTCACTATACAAAGATATTACATAATTATTGACTATATTCTCTACACTGTATGTTATATTTTAAATTTTTTAAATTGAAGTATAGTTGATTTACAATTGTTTTAGTTTCAGGTGTACAGCAAACTGATTCAGATATATATGTATATTCTTTTCCAAATTCTTTTCCCTCATACGTTATTACAAAATATTGCATATAGTTCCCTGTGCTGTACAGTAGGTCCTTGTTGGTTATCTATTTTATGTATAGTAGCCCCACACTGTACATTTCATACCTGTGACATTTATTTTGTAACTGAAAATGTGTACATCTTAATCTCCCTCACCTATTTCTCTCTTCTGCTGACCCTCCTTCCCCTCTGGCAACCACCTGTTTGTTCTCCATATCTATGAGTCTGTTTCTATTTAGTTATGTTCGTTCATTTGTTTTGTTTTTTATATTCCATATATAATTGAAATAATACAGTATTGTCTTTCTCTGTCTGACTGATTTCACTTAGCATAATACCCTCTAGGTTCATCCATGTTCTCACTAATGGCAAGATTTCATTCTCTTTTATGGCTGAGTAATATTCCATTGTATAAATACAGCATATCTTCATCCATTTATCCATCAATGGGCACTTAGTTGCTTCTGTATCTTGGCTACTGTGAATAAGGCTGCAGTGAACATAGGGGTGCATATATCTTTTAGAATTAGTGTTTTCATTTTCTTCGGATAAATGCCCAGGAGTGGAATTGCTGGATCATATGGTAGTTCTATTTTTAATTTTTTGAGGAATCTCCATACTGTTTTCCATAGTGGCTGCACCAATTTATATCCCCATCAACAGTGCACGAGGGTTCCATTTTCTTCATATCCTTGCCAGCACTTGTTACTTGTTGTATCTTTGATGATAGCCATCCTGACGGGTGTGAGGTGATATCTCATTGTGGTTTTGATTTGCATTTCCCTGACAATTAATGATGTTGAGCATCTTTTCATGTGCCTGTTGGCCATCTGTATGTCTTCTTTGTCTTCTTTGGAAAAATGTCTATTTGGGTCCTTTGCCCATTTTTTAATTGGGTTTTTTTTTGTTTTGATGTTGAGTTGTATGTGTTCTTTGTGTACTTTGGATATCAACCCCTTTTAAATATATTGTTTGCAAATATCTTCTGCCATTCAACAGGCTGACTTTTTGTCTCACTGATAGTTACCTTTGCTATGCAAAGCTTTTTTTTTTTTTTTTTTTTTTTTTAGTGTGGTGTAGTTCCATTTGCTTATTTTGGCTTTTGTTTCCCTTATGTGAGGAAATACTGCTCAAGACTGGTATCAAAGTGTTTACTACCTGTTTTCTTCTACTTGTTTTTTGGTTTTGAGTCTTACATTTAAGTCTTTAATCCATTTGTACTTTATTTTTATATATGGTGTGAGAAAATAGTCCAGTTTGATTCTTTTGCATGTAACTGTCCAGTTTTCCCAACACCATTTAATGAAGAGGCTGTCTTTACCCCATTGTATATTCTTACCTCCTTTGTCATGACTAATTTGTGATATAAGTGTGGGTTAATGTTTGAGCTCTCTATTCTGTTCCATAGATCTATGTGCTTGTTTTTGTGTCAGTGCAAAACAGTTTTGATTACTGCAGCTTTGTAGTATAGTTTGAAGTGAGGGAGTGTGGTACCTCCAGCTCTGTTCTCTTTTCTCAAGATTGCATTGGCTGTTCAGGATCTTTTGTATTTCCATACAAATTTTAGAGGTATTTGTTCTAGTTCTGTGAAAAATGCCACTGGTGTTTTGATAGGGGTTACAATGAGTCTGTAGATTGCCTTGGGGTGTATGGTCATTTTAACATTATGAATTCTTCCAATCCATGAACATGATATATCTCTTAATTTGTGTCATCTTCAACTTCTTTCATCAGTGTCTTATAGTTTGCCAAGTACAGGTCGTTTATCTCCTTAGCTAGATTTATTCTCAGGTATTTTATTCTTTTTCATATGATTGTAAATAGGATTTTTCTTAATTTCTCTTTCTGATAATTTATTGTTAGTTTTTAGAAACCCAACAGATTTTCATATATTACTTTTGTATCCTGCACCTTTGCCGAATTCTTTGATGAGTTCTATTAGTTTTTTGGTGATGTCTTTAGGATTTTCTATGTATAGTATCATGTCATCTGCAAACAGTGACAGTTTTACTTCTTCCTTTTCAACTTGGATTCCTTTGATTTTCTTTTTTTCTTGTCTAATTGCTGTGGCTAGGACTTCCAATACTGTGTTGACTAAAGGTGGCAAGAGTGGACATTCTTGTCTTGTTCCTGATCTTAGGGGAAATGCTTTCAGCTGTTCACCATTGAATGTGATGTTAACAGTGGTTTTGTCATATATGGCCTTTCTTATTTTGAGATATGTTCCTTCTATACCCACTTTGTGGAGAGTTTTTATCATAAATAAATGTTGAATTTTGTCAAAAACATGTATTGAGATGATCATATGATTTTTATTCTTCAGTTTGTTAGTGTGGTGTATCACATTGATTGATTTGTAGATATTGAACCATTCTTGCATCCCTGGGGTAAATCCCAACTGATACATTAAAAGGGATATTATCCTTTTAATGTATTGTGGGATTCAGCTTGCTAATATTTTGTTGAAGATTTTTGCACCTACATTCATCAGTGATATTAAAAATCTGCAATTTCTGTATTTGTGATATCTTTGGTTTCAGTATCAGGGTGATGCTGGCCTCATAGGATGAGTTTGAAAGTGTTCTTCTGTAATTTTTTTGGAATAGTTTAAGAAGAATAGGTGTTAACTCTTCTCTAAATGTTTGGTAGAATTCAACAAACCATCTGGTCCTGGACTTCTGTTTGTTGGGGGTTTTAAAATTACTGATTCAGTTTCAGTACTGTTAATTGGTCTGTTCATATTTTCTATTTCTTCCAGGTTTAGTCTTGGGAGATTGTACATTTCTAGGCATTTTTCTATTTCTTCTAGGTTGTCCATTTTACTGGCCTATAATTATTCATAGTAATCTCTTATGATCCTTTTGTATTTCTGTGGTGTCAGTTGTAACTTCTTTTTCATTTCTAATTTGCATTGTTTGGTCCTTCTTTTTTTCTTGATGAGTCTGGCTAAATGTTTCTTAATTTTGTGTATCTTTCCAAGAGTCAGCTCTTAGTTTCATTGATCTTTTCTGTTGTTTTTATTTTTTAGTCCCTAGTTCATTTATTTCTGCTGTGATCTTTATGACTTATTTCCTTCCACTAAATTTGCATTTTGTTTATTCTTCTTTTTCTTGTTCCCTTAGGTGTAAGATTAAGTTGTTTATTTGAGGTTTTTCTCATTTCCTCACGTAGGCTTTATTGCTATAAACTTCCTCTTAAAACTGCTTTTTCTGTATCCCATAGATTTTGAAAATCATTGTTGTTTTGTTTTCATTTGTCTCCAGGCACTTTTTAATTTCCTCTTTGATTTTTTTCAGTGACCAATTGCTTGTTTAATAGTATATTGTTTAGCCTCCCAGTGTTTGTGTTTTTTTGCAGTATTTTTCTTGTAGTTGATTTCTAGTTTCATAGTTGTTGGGAAAGATACATGATATAATCCCAATCTTCTTAAATTTAGTAAGACTTATTTTGTGGCATAGCATGTCATCTATCCTGGAGAATGTTCCATTTTCACTTGAAAATGATGTTTATTCTGCTGCTTTTGGATGGAATGTTCTACGTATATCTGTTAAGTTCATCTGGTCTAATGTGTGGTTCAGTTGAATAGAGTTCCCATATTTAAAACATAATTTCTCCGAGTGCTATTCAGAAACACCATTAACCGTGATTACATAAAGAAATCCCTGCTGCATCCCCCTTTACTGTGTAAACTTGTGCATTGGAGAAACAGCTCAATTGTAAATCAGTGTAACTTGTGATTTGAAGCATCTGCCACTTGGGCACAAGTTTAAAACTCAGTAGAGTATGGTGGTTTACGTGGGTACTGGTGCTTCTGATCTAGACCTCATTTTCAAAACCTCATGTTCTCATGGATGACTGCCCACTTATTTCTCTGGGGGGATGCACTTGCCTCTTCCCTACGCTCCTACCCAAGCCTCCAAAAGTGAATTTGTTGCATTCCTCCAAACCCATGTTTTTAAGTTTCATACCACTAAAAATATATTCAAATTTGGTGTATATCCATTTAGCTGTTTTGTCATGATCCTGGTAAGAGACCAAGAGAGAAATATCTTTGTTCATAAACTTAAACCTATACAACAGGAAAATTGTCTTTGTCTTTCAAATCCTTCCATTCTTCAAAAGAGGGAAAAAAATCTAAAAAGAGTATGTATGATAGGTCTTTTCATACCTAAGTTTGATGTTAAATGATTAGAAAGGAAGTCAAAATTAGAGGGCTTAATCAAGTGAAGTTTCTCTGGGTAAGAGAGAGAGGTGATGGAGAAAAGGCTGGCTTTGGGGATGGTTAGAGGAAATGATAGAATTGTATCCAGGGAAAAGACAGATATTCACTGGGAGACTTTAAGAAGTTTTTGTGGTGTGGTGACCCAATGCCCTCCATTACAATTTCAGGAAAATCCAAATGTCTTTGTGTGATTTTGGAGTTGGATTTATCCTTGAGGGTCTATGGAGGATGCCACAAGAAGTTTGATGGTGAGGGCAGATTCTACTCTTTTCACTGGAGTAAAAACCACATGTGTGCAGCCCTGCATGATCCTCTCCCTGCAACCCGCCTGCCCCCTATCATGCCACACTCTCCTTACTCTAGCTCTGCTGGTTTCCTCCACGTTCTTTGAACATACCAGGGTCATTCCTGCCTTAAGCCTTTTGTACTTGTTTGTTCTCCGTGAATGCTTTTCTCTGGTATAGCCTGGATATCTATATTGCTTACTTCCTTACCTCCTTCTGAGTAAACTCAAACGTCACCTACCCCATGAGGACTTACCCAGCCTCCTGCTGAAAATTACACCCCCACTCCTTACTCACATCATCTTTTGTCTGTCTTCTCCATTAGAATTTAAGAGGGCAAAGTATTCCAAGCTCTCCTTCTCCTGGCCCCCATTCTGTCCCTAGTGCCTGGAACAGCACTGGGCACATAGAAAGTTCTCAATAAATATTTATCGAGTGAATCAAATAAGGAGCACTGTTCAAAGGAGCTTAGTCAGTTTCAGTTACCAAAAAAGCAAACCGGTGATTCTCAAAGGATAACACTAGAGCTTTTCTAGTCATATAGACAGATAAGCATAAGTAGGAAGACTGCAGGTAAGTGCTTATTGAAATCCTTCCTGGAAAAATTTATGCTCTTCAATTCAAATAATCATGTGTACTCATTAAGCACACTACAAAACAAATATGTGTTAGGGAAAACCAGATCATCTTTGAAATACTTGTTTTCCAAAAGTTTCTCCTGTAAGTCTGCCCTGCCTGTGGTAGAGAAATGCAAATTACACGGGACACAGATCGACCTCTCTTTGGAATACTTTTTGCTTATAATACGGTCATTTCAAATGTGAAGAATAAAATGCCGCTAAATAAAAGATTACTTGCTGTCTTAAGTAGTATGCAAGAGTTGTTTTTCTCTGTTTTTGTAGTCCTGGCAAATTATCCAGAGATTAATCTTTGAAAAGCCTTTTTTATTATATCTGTAGAAAACATTATTTTAAGTGATAATCTCATGAAACTAATTCTCCTCCATACCATTTAAGAGAGTTTTACAGAGAAATAAGATGAATACAAATCTCTACCCTGTATCGAGTGTGTATTTTGAATCTCTTAGGTCAGGGATGTAAGCCATTGAGGGGACAATACTGTGGACAGAAGGTGTGGCCTTTGCCACAGAGATGGTATTGTCACCACCTGCTCCCAAGTCTCCTACAGGCAGGGCCCTGCTGTTCATTCACTTCAGAGCAGCTTCTGCTAGTGCTTGTTCTAGATCCTGGGCCCGCAGTCAACTGTGACTCCTGACTTTTATACTTGCTTCAAAATGGGTAATTTAAGACAAAGATTCCTTTAAGTTAGGGTGAAAACCAACTTCAGGATGGTCCAAACCCTACCTGCCGTAATCTCTGTGAAATCTGCCGTTGCCATATTTAGAATAAGAAATTTCTCTGTTGGCCACCAGATTCTTCACTTAAAGAAGAGCCCTCTTTTATTGGATGCTGCTGTTTATCTTCTACTCTTAATGGAGTGAACATATAATTTATCATCCAAATAGGGGCATGTTTGGGAATGAAAGGGGGAGGTAACTATTAATAGTTGTATCTGGGAAACAGTCATAACCTAGGATTGTGGGAGGCAAACAGAATCGAATGGTGCCTGAATATGAAGGAGAATGAAATGAATACTTATTGAAACCATATAATGTGCTAAGGACTTTATATATATTATCCTCTGATGTGGTATGTGGGCACGTTTTTAACAGTGAATCTGGAGTTACATTAACCAAGGAGTTAACATATACTAGTCTAACAGGAATTTTAGGAACTCAACTCAGGACAGTTTACAACAAGAGCTATCGATTGAACTGTCTGGAGGAAATGCATTAGATACACATTTTGGCCAAAAGCCAAATGTTAAAATCAGTACTTGACTGAAGCCAGACATTGCTAGAACAGAAATAAGTTTTTGGAGGCAAGATTAAATCTGAAAACTTGTCTAAAATTTTATGAGTCAAATTTTGAAAGTTTGACACTGGTGAAGGAGACAAAATTTATCAGTGCCATCCGCTGATGGACCACTCCTGTGATGCTTGTGCTGCAGGCCCACAATCCAAAAGGGATGCTCGCTTTAATCACACTAATGTTTAGTGCACAGTATAAGGAACTTGGGATTCACCACTCAGCAAATCTTAAAAATCCTGGATCTGCTACTACTGAAAATGTTTACCCACCTATAGCAGTTATTTTGACAAGCTTTTGTCTTTTGGTCTCCATAGACTGCAAGTGTAAGGAATTGACTTCTTCAATTTGAATTTTGATGATTGAGGACAAAATGTGCATTGAGGTTCTGTAACATTTTCTTCTTTTCTTCCAACTTGTAATTTGTTCATCCAGTTGATCAACATTTATTAAGCACCAATTCAGTGTCTTAGCCACCATTTAAGGGGATGGGGACAGAGCATTGAACAGAAGACGAAAGTCTTTGCCCTCATGGAGTTTAAATTCTTGGACTTGGGGAGACAGACAATAAACAAAAGTATAGATAAAACATATAGCATATAAATAGCATAAGTGCTGTTAAGAAGAATAAAGCAGTTAAGGATATGAAGAACTTTCTATTATGACTGGGTCATGATGATTTTTCATGGTGTTGTTTTTAGGGTTTTTTATTCTCATGAAATTTTTAGGGGTGGATTTGGTATTTAACTATTAATCCCACATATGAAGAGTTCCCAACTAGGACTTTTTTCTTTCCCCGAGCAACTCATTGTCTAAATGGAATTAAATAACTGAAAATTAAATAAAGTTCTTAAGGGTTATGTGTTTAATATTTTTTAATATTTTGAATGCTAGTATATCATCTAATTCTACAAAGATTAGAATTTTCATGTAATCTCAACTCTGTTATTTTTCCTTATATTATTGCTTAAAATTTTATAAATATTTGTTGGTTAAAAAATGACAGTATTTTTCCTAAGTTTTTATGCTAAGCACACTTAATATATCCTTTAACTGACAATTTATTCTCCTCTGTAGTTGAGGATCCTTCATAATTTTTATACATAAAATTAATAGCTTTCACAATAAATTTATTATTGCAGCATTTTCCTTTTGAAGTATTAAAGATACATTTATACCTCACCTGATGGATAGAAATTCAACATAGAAAGCATATAGGGAGATTTTTCACTCCATCTACTTCTAGGTTGCTTATCAGAATTTTAAGTTGCACATTCAGTTGTAAACAGCAAACTTTAGTGACATTCCCTGTTTATGTTACTAACATCAACACCCTATTTAGGTACGATGGTGAGGGAAGTGATCACACAAGCGTTTGTCACATACGTGTACAAGGAGGCCAGAAATGGCATTGAACTGGATGTTTAGCTGAGTCTAAAGCTGGAGTGTGACAGCAGAGTTTGGCCAAATACTGAGACCAAAGTGAAACTCTCCTTCACCTCTGCTTCCTCAAATTCACTTCTTCCTCAGAGGGTGTCCGATAGTGTCAGTCATTGGAGTGACAGCCTCCCAACCTCCTTCATGTCTGGTGACCAAAGTGATGAACCCATATGGCATCCAAGAGAGTTTCAGCAAGGTTCACGCTGATACTGGGCATTATTAACTGAGTGGTTGGGTTTTCACCCTTATTTGTCTGTTTAGTTTCAGCAGAACCTCAGTCTTCGCGGCACAATAAGCCAGTGAGGTCTTTTTGGTTTAGTTGATATGCATGGCTTTCACTGGGAGGGGATGAGAACCTGAGTGAGTTTTTTAGCAAGTGGCTCCCAGGCTTCCTAAACACCTTCATGATGCAATTATAGCGTCATTTAGCAGGAGCTCTGCTGAAGCTTGAATTCAAATAATAAAAAGCATTTACATGTTAACTCCAATACTCAACTCACACTTAACTGAAACATAATAATCTGCAGATTTAAACTTGAATATAAAAATGGGTTTACTTTTGCTTTTTTGACTCTGTGATTTTATTGCCTGCCACAAATAATAGGCAGCATTAATGCAAAGCATGAGAAAGGGGGTGGGAACCAAATTTTCTAAACATTCTAAAAGCTGGTATGTGTCTTCTCTCCAGGGTTACCTGCAAGTTGGATGGAGGTGAAATTCAATTTTATATCCCCCAAACCTAGCATGTTAGGCACGCACTCTGTAAAAACCATTACTACTACAACTACCACGGTTAACACTCGTACTGTTGGGAGTGCTATTTCCACTACTGCTTTTGCTTCTGTGGTTGTAGCCCGTATAGCTGGTGAGCTCGTGTGGGCCCTTCTCAGGCCCAGGGGGCGAACATACTTCTGTGTTGTGATCCCTTTTCAGCCACCCTCCAGACATGCACATGGTAGAAGGAAGACGGGAAGGCACTCTGGATGGAGGGAAAAGTCCGAAAGTTTATAAGAAAAGCACTCCCATATTGCAAATGGTGCTATGATTATTTTGAATTTGCTATAACTCTTAGATTTTTAAAAGTATTTGTACACATGTGACACTTTCTATTTTCTGTCGAGTATTTTGTTTTCCCATTCGGGGTATGGTTGCCCTGAGCATGATGATGCTGTAGGAAAACATGTGAATTTGAGTCCATCTAACACACTTTTAATCAATAATTAAGCAACCATTTATTAACCTCATGAACTTTTCCCCCCACATCTTTATTGCAGTATAATTGCCTTACAATGTTGTATTAGTTTCTGCTGTACAACAAAGTGAATCAGCTATATGTATATGTATATCCCCATATCCCCTCCCTCTTGAGTCTCCCTCCCCCCCATCCCATCCCTCTAGGTCATCACAAAGCATCGAGTTGACCTCCCTGTGCTATGCGGCTGCTTCCCACTAGCCATCCATTTCACATTTGGTAGTGTATATATGTCCATGCCACTCTCTCACTTCGTCCCAGCTTCCCCTTCCCCCCCATCCTCAAGTCTGTTCTCTGTGTCTGCGTCTTTATTCCTGCCCTGCCACTACATTCATCAGTACTGTATTTTTTTAGATTCCTTATATATGCGTTAGCATATGGTATTTGTTTTTCTCTTTCTGACTTACTTCACTCTGTATGACAGACTCTAGGTCCATTCACCTCACTACAAATAACTCAATTTCGTTCCTTTTTATGGCTGAGTCATATTCCGTTGTATATATGTACCACATCTTGTTTATCCATTCATCCGTCGATGGACATTTAGGTTGCTTCCATGTCCTGGCTACTGTAAACAGTGCTGCAGTGAACATTGTGGTACATGACTCTTTTTGAATTATGGTTTTCTCAGGGTATATGCCCAGTAGTGGGATTGCTGGATCATATGGTAGTTCTATTTTTAGTTTTTTAAGGAACCTCCATATTGTTCTACATAGAGTCTGTATCAGTTTACATTCCCACCAACAGTGCAGGAACCTCATGAACTTGACTTGAACAAGTCTCTTGCTCTGAGCTTCAGTTCCATTGTCTGTAAGTTTAAGGTAATGTAATCATCTCTATCTTAGTTTTTTGGGGGATGAATAGAGGAAGCCAGTATGAAGTGATATGTAAGCTGCTAGCTTAATAAAGATTAAATGGGGTGTTATTATATGGCTGGGACAAATTTTTCTTCTGAATTTCCTGTAGCACTTCGTGCTCAATAGCAAGTTTAGTTTGGTTTGGAGGCGAGAGCTGTGGTCTGGCTGGAAGTAAGTACCAGATATGAAGTAAAAAGACCTGAGAGCAAAATCATGCCCCACCACTTCACGAGTGATGTGCCCCAAGTTAAATTACTGAAAAAAAGAATCCTAAAGCTGTGTAGCTCCAAGGTCACTCACTGTGAGAATTAAGTGGGAAAAGATCTAGGAAGGCACCTGGTGTGTTGCAGCTGTTTGGCTGGTGTTTGGAAAGCATTCCTTCAGGAAAGAGAAAGGTAAGGGTGAGTCAAAATGGTCTTGAACAGGCAGCATGCAGAGAGGAAAAAGCATGTCCTGTGATGGCCCTAATATATTTCCTCAGATGTGAATTAGGAATAATAATGATAGTAATTCCCTTAATTATCTCTTAGGGTTACCGTAAGGACTAAAAGTGGTAAGATATCACCAGAAATGGAATAGGGGCTCAAAAATTTACTCACCCCAAAACGTTGAGAGTCATGCTTAAGATAATTCTCCTCATTTTTAAAGACAGTCTTAAGCCATGGCTAGTTCTATGTTGACTGACTATAGTACCTAGGATGCTTTTTTGAGAAAATGTAGGCAATTCACTATAAAACTTTCCTGCCTCTGTTGAGGCTGCCTTTTGGGTAATGAAACACAATAAAAATGACCAAAGATGGAGGAGGCAAGGAAAGAGCAGCTGATGGAATGTTGATGTAGAAGCAAGAGTGACGCACGTTCTAGCAACTTCGAAAGATGAAGGCCATTTTCCCGAGCCCCTCTCCCCTGTCCTTTCTGTTGCAACCTTTGTGAAGGGGAAGCCAACCAGAAAGCACCAGAGAAAGCACCAGGTGTTGGGAAGAGTTCCAGGCACTGACCTGATTTATTCATCTCTGCAATGAGGTCAAACTTGTACTACATGCTTCACCTGTACATTCTCAGGGAATTCTCAAGAACAGTCTCTGAGGCCATTTCTGAAGCCCAGTAACATTCCTGGGTTACGGAGTCAGTCAGTGGCAGAGCCAATATTTGAACCCAAGTACAGTTGCCCCCAAACCCTCAGATTCTGCTTCTGAGGATTCAACCAATGGGTAGATGGGAAGTATTTGGAAAAATTAAAACTTCCAGAAAGTTCTAAAAAGGAAAACTTGCGTTTGCCTCACACTGGCCACTATTTACATGACATTTACATTGTATTTATAGCTATTTACATAACACACTGCATTAGGTAGTGCACTAAAAAGTAATCTAGAGATGATTTAAGGTACACAGGAGAAATTGTGTAGGTTATCTGCAAGCACTGTGCCATTTTATATAAGGGACTTAAGCATCCATGGGGTTTGGTATTGGGGGGGGGGGTCCTGGAACCAACCTCGAGGAGACCAAGGATGACTGTACTCTAGTTCCCCATCCCCATCAGCTCTAAGCTTGGGTACCACTCATGACCAAAGATATCTGAGCAAGCAGGTCTATTTAGGGGCACTATTCAGAAGTGGTTTATGTCAGCAATTTGTTTTATTGGTCCTTCTAGAAGTGGAACTGGGGAATGAGTTCTTTTACTCCCGAAGGCTCAGTGAGGAAATGGAATTGGTTTCTGACAGGCTTTGAATTCGAGGAGAATGTGCAGCTTGGCCTGTAGAATAGTAACATGGCCACCATGTGCGGGGCAGGCAGAGGAGCGCCAGCGGGCCAGCCCAGGACAAGGGGAGGAGACCCAGGAGACCCTGGTGTTTCATACACAAAGAAAGTGAGGAGACCTTCGCCAAGTCCCGGTGCTCAGCTGTGTCCCACGCTACTGAGAGATCAGACAAAACGAGAACAGGAAAGGCCCGCAGTTTACCAGTTGAAAGGCAGGTTGCTTCGCCAGTGCCTGAAATCACATCCTTCATCTCATTCTGTTTCTATTTAAAAGGATTTCCCAGGGGTGGTTCTTTGATCGTGCCCTCAGTTTGGGGGGGATGTGCACCCTCTTTGGGGCTTCTCTGTGCATTCCCTACTCCATACAGGTCACGTAAAGTCCCTGGTCCCCAAATGTCACCATCCGATTGTTAAATCACCATGAAGGTGCATTAGCCAAGCCTTTTCTGCACCTGGATGTTTACATCCATCAATCTGTAATAATAATGATTATTTTCGCCTTTGGACATATTTCAACTGCATGTGAGAGCTGATGTTTTTCTTTCTTTTTGTTTAGTTATATCAATTTCAGGAGTATAGCATTATAATTTAACATCTGCACACACTACAAATTGATCACCACCATGTGTCTAGTTACCATCCATCACCAGACAGTTGACCCCTTCACCCAATTTCTCCCACCCCACAACCTCCTTCCCTTCTGGTAACCACTAATCTGGTCTCTGCAACTATGAGTTTTTTTTTTTTTTTTTTTTTCTTAGATTCCACATATGAGTGAAATCAGACAGTCTTTTTCTATCTGATTCATGTCACTTAGCATAATACCTTCAAGGGTCATCCATGTTGTCAAAAATGGCAGGATTTCATTCTTTTTTACGCCTGAGTAGTATTCCATGGTGTATAGATACCACATCTTCTTTACCATTCATTCATAAATGGACACTTAGGTTGATTTTATATCTTGGCTAGTGTAAATACAGTTGACCTTTGAACAACATGGGCTTGAACTGCACAGGTTCACTTATACATGGACTTTTTCAATAAATACGTACAGCACTGCACCATCTGAGGTTGGTTGAATCCATGGAGGCAGAACTTCAGATACAGAGCGTCGATTACGGGACTGGAGCATCTGTGGATTTTGGTATCTGAGGCAGGTCCTGGAACCAATTACCTGCAGATACCCAGGGACAATTGTAATGTTGCAGTGAACGTAGTGGTGCGTATACCTTTACAAATTAGTGTTTTTGGGTTCGTGTGATAAATACCCAGGAGTGGCATAGCTGGGTCACATGGTAGTTCTAGTCTTAATTTTTTGAGGGGTCTCCATACTGTTTTCCATAGTGGCTGCACCGATTTACAGTCCTACCAGCTGATGTGTTTTTTTTTAACTTTTAAAAAATTATGAAATACTCCAGTCATGCATTCTGATGGCTGAAAGAATGAATTAATAGTAGTCTAATCACCCTGGAGACACAGATGCTTTTGTGAGCTGGCACTGAAGTAAGGCTGCACATCTCTGTGGGAATGACAACTGAATGAGTCTGCTGCTCACTTAACCTGCTGTTCTTTTCTCTCTCTGTTTTCTCTTCTAGGAAACAGATGGAAGACTGCTGTGACCCCGCCCATCTCTTTGCTATGACTAAAAGGAATTCCCCCATGGGGAAGAGCATGTGGTACGATGGGGAGTTTTTATACTCATTCACCATTGACAATTCAACTTATTCTCTTTTCCCCCAGGTTAGTACAGAGTTTGTTGCCTTTTAATATAGTCTCTTGTATGTCTTGATATCATAGGAAAGGGATAATTGATTTTGCCTAACTAATCAGATCTACTTCTTTTCATCTTCTTACTTTTCTGAATTATAAATGCTTCCCTTTATACTGTCATGTTTTCGTGAAGAAATAAACTAATGTTGTGATGCAGGGGCAGCATAAGATATTACCGAGTAACAGATTTCCTAGCCCTTCTGATTTGAGTCATATGAGACTGAAGAAAGCAAGCAGAGAAGGAAGCAAGATCAGGGAATTGTGGAATTCCAGCGTTTTGAGGTTGGCTGTGGCATGATCTTGAAGCTTTGCTATACTGGAATGTTTTCTTAGGGCTGATATTGCTCTCAGAGAGTGGGGACCATATGGTCAGAAGTTGCTTCTTAGAGCTTGGGAATCTTAACCCTGTGGTTAGATTACTGCTATGAAGTGTAGGAGTGGTGGAGATGGAGAGAAAGTATTTGACCACTTTTGAAGTGGTCTAAATCAAGTTTTGCTTCTTTAAGGTTTTTCTTTGTGGTTTCCTAAGCATTGAATTCAAATGTTTTACTAAAATATATCTATGTAGCTAGTGGGGGGGGAAAGGAAGTCTTTATTTCTAGGGAGCCATAGTTGGAGTTGGGAAGTGGATCTTAGGTGAACTTGCCATTAGGGAGAAATTGAGAAATGAATCTCAGCTTCCCCAGGTCTTCACGCTACTCTTGGTTTGGCTAGATGATTGTGCAGAAAGAGAATTCATGGTCAGAGGTGGGAAACAGATATCTGTATTGATAGCAAAGATTCTTCAGAGGAGGCATCTTATAAAGTTTGAGGCACAGGAAGTACCAGATCCAAAGTCACATGCTCTATGAAATAGCTCCCATTTGCTAGTTCATTCTTAGGTGTTTTCATCCAATTTAACGGTTTTAGAGTATGTATAATGATACAGTTAAAAAAATTTTATTTTAGGGCTTCCCTGGTGGTGCAGTGGTTGAGAGCCCACCTGCTGATGCAGGGGACACGGCTTCGTGCCCCGGTCCGGGAAGATCCCACATGCCACGGAGCGGCTGGGCCCGTGAGCCATGGCCGCTGAGCCTGCGTGTCCAGAGCCTGTGCTCCGCAATGGGAGAGGCCACAACAGTGAGAGGCCCACGTAGTGGAAAAAAAAAAATTATTTAAAAATAGGAAATAGGAGGTTTAATTCATGGCCAGCATCCTTGTGCTTCTTCTCTCTTCTTCATTTGCCCTTGGGAGCCTTCCTTATGTCAAAGGAAGTGATTAACAGTCATAAAATGTAGGATTGAATTTTGTCTCCACCTCTTCCTAACTAAATGCCTTGCTAAGTCACCTAACTCTTCTGAGGTTCAGCTTTCTCATTTGTACAGTGGCGAGAGCAGTACCTGTCCACTCACAGAGTTGAGGTCAAGGACATGTGATATAATGCATGTCCAGGTATGCTGTAAACTACAAAGCATTATGTAAATGTTTTAGGTTTATTAATGTTGTCCTGGTTCATATACTGCATCTTTAGACTGAGGAATGAAGAATGTAATTGCATTAGTCAGAAATCTTCCTAGGTGTTTTTAGCAGAAGGATATTTCATGTTGGGCATTAGGAACTTAAACAATCGTTAGGTGAATAGAGGAGTGGAAGTCAAGAGGTGGCTCCTGGAATTACTTAGCTCAAGAACTTTACTGCCATAACTGTGGTTTAGGGATTAGAAAACCACAGTGGCCACTGCCATTAGCAGAAACAGGGCCAGGAAGATGGGTTTCAACTCCCCTCCTCCCTCCAAATCTCCCTCAAGTGCATCTAGTGGTAAGATTAATTTGCATCCAGAACAGTAGTTGCAAAGAAGTCCAGGAGGGACAGTTTTTGAAGCAATCAAGCTTTAGCAGGAAGCTAGAAAAAGGGTGGAATTGAGGTTGAGTAAAGCCAATTCACAGCATCTTCTTTGTACAAACACCGATATCAACTCGCTATGAAATGAAGAAGAGATAAGGAAGCAATCTCCTTTAACAGCTCATCAAATAGAAAAAATTTTAAAGAAACCCAAAATAGGATTTTATAGACGAGGGCTTTCAGTCATACTAACTGACTCTGTGCTAGAAAATAGATTTGAAGAGAAGAAATGATTAAAGAAATACAAACTAACTTCCCATCTTATCCGTTAAGTTGCAGCAGTAAGATAGCAGGACACATTTTCTTTTTCAAGTGTGTGCACATGAATTTTGTGTCTCTGTGTGCCAGCTGCAAGACCAAGGAACCGTCCCTGAATAATAAAGGAAAAATGCTTTTTTCTTAGAAAGCGAAAGTCATCACATCACTGTGTGTGTGCACAGTCATTACAAAGGGCTGAACCAGTTCAATGGGTAGACTTGAGAAAAGGTTACGTGTGTATTCTTCTGAAGAGACTCTGAAATGACTAATTAATTTACAGAAATCCTGGAGAATCAGTTTGCATCAAAGGGTGTCTATCCCCGGGCCCTCTTATTTCTCAGTGAATGATTTCTAGTTTGTTGTCAGTAAGCTAAGTGGTCAGTTAATTGTTAGGCTTCATTCATGCTCCCTGTGGGAAAAAAGTGGTGTGTGCTGATTGGCAGAAATGCAGGTGAGTGATCTGGGCTCCGTGTTGTCAGTTGAACAAAGCATCCCTCCGCTCCCTGTTTCAGATAAAGCTAAATCACTCCTTTGCTAACTCAGATGTATAACTTTATATCACACTTTTAATTATATATTTTAATGTATTTAGTTTAATTGTATATTACAATTCTCCCCTAAATGCTCCATATTTGTCAGCTGTCATTATTACTGGTATTACTCCTTTGCCTATTTTAATCACTGCTTTTATTGCTGTTGCCAAGATGCAATCCAAGATTCTCTGTTGTGATGTGGAAAGTTAACAGGTCCTGAATCAAGGCTGGAGGGTCCACAGGGGCCCTAGTGAGATGCTGTATACTTTGTAATTACAGTTAGTTGCTTCTTGTTTGGACCTCCTATGACTTCCCATGGCTTTATGATCAAATTTGTTCAGTTCTGCCTCCTATGCGGTTATTTGCCTAATCACCTATCACAGTTTTCTAAAAGTCTTTATCTGCTGATCTCAATACCATCTTGTGAGCTGTTGAGGAAACTCATTTTTGTGCCTTGTGCAGTGCTTCACACTTAATATAGATGCTCATTTCCAGCTGCTCTCCCTGCCTATGTATGTCCCACCTGGGCTGGACCACTGCTGTGCCCTGGCTTGAACTATAGGAGACCAAGCAGGACAGTTTGATGCAGCTGTTTTCAAATGGCTCTATAAATATATTTTGGTGAAATATTTGTTGAATATTACTAGGCATGACGGGACAAATTGTAATCCTCATGTAGGTTTTCTAGAATATGCCGTGCATGTGTGTGTGTGTTTGGAGGGGTCAGTGTGATGGTAGGTGTTCCCACTTTGAGAACTTGAGGATACCTCCATCCCCTAGGCTGGGATCAGCTCTGTCCTGCTCTGCGTCTCCCTTTGAAGCCTACATGGTCCCACATTTGTATATAATACCGAATAAATGCTATTTTGGCCTAAGACATATTTTTACCTAGAAAGAGCATACATTTCCTTGGCAATGAGTGAGGGAGTAGCAGGAATGTTAGAAACCACAACTGTGTTGATATAATTTAATAAATATTTTCTTTGGTGTAATAAATATGTGGTCGGCCCACCATTCTCTTATATTATGCTGGATAGTCACGTGAAATACATCACAAACTAGACGAGTCATTTTTCCTCAAAATATCTACTCAAGGCCATAGGTAAAGAATCACAAAACATCATTAATGCACCTCAGACAGACATTTCCAGCTCCTCTGGTCTCCATAAACGCCCTGACAACTTCCACTTGGCGTGGACTCACAATGCCCTTGGCCCAGGGAAAACCCAGCAGGATATTTTGAAGTAGTTTTGTCAAAATGACTTTGTTAGAATGAAAATACACATTTTTTTTTTTCACAGTAATGTGCTTAATAGAATCCTCTGAGCTCCTGGGTATTCCCGAGTCTCAAAGCAGTTTTTTTCTCCTAACAAAATTTAGATTCTACTATGTAATCTACATCATTTGGTAGCTTGCTTTTTTACTTACCAATATGATTGTAATCATTTTCCAAACATATACCTTTTCAACTAGAAGGAAACTGAGGGGACTGTTTGGTGGGCGTAGATCTTTGCCAAGCCTGTGTTGGTCCATGTTGTCAGACTTGTGTTTGGCTGAGACCTGACACAGGAGCTTAACCAAATAGGTATTTATATATCTCAAGCAATAGTTAGGGATTAGGAGGTCAGTAGCTTAGAGCTAGATGGTGGCTACACAGCGCCATCAAGTTCCCAGGCTCCTGCTTGAACATCTTTAGCTGATGGCCAAGGAACCTTCTAGTTTTGATCCAGGGTCCCAGTAGGACAGAGAGGAGACAGAAGAGGAAATCTGGACAGACTCCTGCTGATGTGTCAGTGGCCAGGACTGAATCTCATGGGTGTGTCTAGCTGCAAGAGAGGCTGGGGAATTTCAGTATTTCAGCTGTAAGGCAAATGCACTCCATGTGCTGACCTGGACAACTGCCTGCCTTAGTTTCTTCACAGGTTGTCTCACTCTGTCCGTATAGCAGCTCTGTGTGGTTGTTACTTTGGTCTTCATTTCATGGGTGAAACTGAGACTGGGGAGGGTTAAATATCTTATTCAAGGCTCTAGAGCTCGCAATTGGAGGGCTGGCATGTAAAACATGGCCTGTCTGATTTCCAAAGTAGTATTATTATTTTTTAAATTAATCAATTAATTTTGGGCTGCGTTGGGTCTTTGTGGCTGCGTGCGGGCTTTCTCTAGTTGTGGCGAGTGAGAGCTACTCTTCGTTGCGGTGTGCAGGCTTCTCATTGTGGTAGCTTCTCTTGTGGAGCATGGGCTCTAAGTGTGTGGGCTTCAGTAGTTGTGGCACGTGAGCTCAGTAGTTGTGGCGCACGGGCTTAGTTGCTCCGCGGCATGTGGGATCTTCCCGGACCAGGGCTCGAACCCGTGTCCCCTGCAATGGCAGGCGGATTCTCAACCACTGCACCACCAGGGAAGTCCCCCAAAGTGTTATTGTTTATTATCTTGTTTCTATTTTTTTCTTAAAAAGTCATGGGTTCTGGTGGATTCATTGTTAATTTTTATCACTCAATCACCTTGAAACCATTTTAAGGTTTTTGCTTCCCTTATAGAAATACTCTTAGAGGAAATGGAGAAATTCTTTCATAGCTATCTGAGAGGAAAAGAAATCGAGTGCAGATATGCAGGTTCTAGGATCCTGTACAGTACTCTAGCTGTCCTTTGACTTTGAGTGCCCTAGTGGCCTACTTTGGAAGGGGAAATAAGACCAGTTCCAACTGGTCTTTTGGTTTCTATTAAATGGGTTCCTGGATGTAAATCCAATGTGTGTGTGTGTGTGTGTGTGTGTGTGTGTGTGTGTGTGTGTGTGTGTGTGTGTGGAGACTGTGTGGAGACTTTCCCAGACCACCGAGCAATTCTCAGACACTAGCTGGGAGTCTTACAATTCAACTCAATTCTGACACTGTCTACCCGGGGTTAACATCAGATTCCACAGGGAAAGGACTCAGTCCCACAAGACCATGCTCCACTTCAGACATCAGTCATGAGCCCAGGTTATTATTTGCACTTTTGACCGACTGGCTACAAATGGGAAGTTCCAGTGACTCACCCCAACTCAGGACGCCAATCGCAAATCCAAGTTGTCACCTATACTTCTGACCGACTGGCTGTAAATCAGAGGTTCCCACGACCTCCTTCTTGGTTTCCATTAATTTGCCAGCGTGGCTTACAGAACTCAGGAAACCCGTTTACTCACTAGATTACTGATTTACTACAAAGGATATTAAAGGATACAGATCAATAGCTTGATGGAGAGACATATAGGGTGAGGTCCCCAACAAAGGAACTTCTGTTCTCCTGGACCTTGGGGCCTTGCTTTGTGGCAAGTGGAAGCGCCCTGTTTCCCCAACCTGGAAGCTCTCTGAACCCCATCCTTTGGGTGTTTTATGGAGGCTTCATTATGTCAGCATGATTGATTAACTCCTTGACCATTGATGCTTGATTCAACCTGTAACCCCTCTCCCCTCCCCGGAGATCAGGGGGGTGGGACTGAAAGTTCCAACCCTCTGTTCATGATTGGTTCCCCTGACAACCAGCCCCCATCCTTAGATGGTTTCCAAAAGTCACTTACATTAATATCAACCCAGATGTGGTGTGAAGGGGCCTGTTATCCATAACAAGACACCATTTTCACCTTTATGGCTCTGAAGGATTTTCAGGAACTGAGGACAAGAGACCAAATGTTATAAAAGATGTTCCCTTTGCTCTTATTGTTCAGGAAATTCCAAGGGTTTTGGGAGCTGTAAGTCAGGAACTGGGCATGAAGACCAAATATATTTGGGAAACATATTTTTGTCATCTGAATGTTCCTTATAAATCACAACATCACATCTGTGATAGAGAAATCCAGGTTCTCAAAGGAAAGCAAATTATTCTTTGCACACTGCTTCTATATTATAGAAATCCAGAACATGATCCCACTACCATTAAATGCTCTGAATTCAGAGCATTTACTCCTATCATCCTTGGTTAAACGGCAATGTTAGAGAAATATGTAGGGAATGGAGTCTACAGATCTGGGTTTTAGACCTGGCTTTATATGATGACATTTGTGATCCCAGGCAAGTCATGTAACTATTCTCAACCTGAATTTATAATTTTCAGTTCGGGACTAATAATGCCTGGTGTTTGTATTTCAGTGTTATTATGAGACACCAAGTTAAAATGAGATTAGGGGTGTAAAAGTGCTTTGTAATGAATGCACTGTGCAAACATATAATAATGTTACTTTTATTTTCTGCTTAAGTATTTATGGCATGTAAGCATTTCTTAGGCATTTTGGGAACCAATGGGGGGGAAAACTCTAGAAAAGTGGTCAAATCAATTTTCCATGCTGGTGAGTGGTGAGAAGAGAGAAATCTGTTGAGTCTGGGATTTAGGGAAGTATAAATTAGTTATGGAGAATGCCTCAGGCTGTGCCAATTGGACATTTGTATCATTATAGTTGGATAATAATTATGATACACTGAAAGTGCAATGTAAGATAATTCTTAATTTCTAGTGAATTAAGATTGTGTATCTTAACAATGGATTAGTAGCCTCTATTCCTTTCATTGTCCCATAACTGAGCAGATGAGGAGAGTGGGTCATCACGGGACTTCCAAATACCTGTTATCTTCAGAGGAAAGGAAAGCACACGATTAGAAGTTAGTTGCCCTACAGAGTAGTTGAAAGTAAACTGTCAGACGCCTTTGTCTTTCAAACTTAGAAATAATTACAAATTAAGACCTTTCTCTAATGAAAATTATCACAGGTTGTCTATGGTTGAGAACAAAATGAAAATGAGTTGTAAGGAATGGTGTGTCTCACCACGGTGTGGACCTGTCTAAAATATGTGACAGTGTGTAAAATTTAGTACAAAGACTGATCATGGCTCAGGTGTAAAGCTTCCTGGGAACAACTGAAAAAGTTGCATGACACCAATTACCACTGAGGCAAATCTCATCCCATAGGTCTGATGGGAGTGATAACTCCTTTCAGGAGGTGTTAATGTTCCACAGAACATTTTCTTCTTAGATTTGGTTGACATGACAGGGTGTTTTCCTGGAGAAAAAGCTGGTATATCTTTGTTTTTCTTCAGTTGGTTTCTTCATCTTGGTCCTTCTTACTGGCAAATGTCCAAGTGTAGAAAGGTATTTCTCTCTGATTTTGACTTCATTTTGAGCGTTTGTTTTCATACCAGGAGGCCTCTGCTCTTGATGTGCTCATTTGCATTCTTTAAGTCTATTAGAGATCTCTTAACTGCATGAAGATACATTTGATTAACTTAGATCATATCAACACTGAATTTTCTCTGGCTTAATTAATTTGGTCAGGGAATAAAAAGATACAAAATGAGTACAGAGAACATTTTCTTAATGTTTGTATTTGTTCAAATCAATTTACTCTCCTTCTTCTGCTAATCGGCCTGTAATCTTTAGATCCCATGGGAGCTGATACAATATTCTCGTCATCCTTCATGGCCCGACATACACTCTTATCTGTAGGGTCAGAACTTCTGGGTGAAGAAGGGTTGGGGTGAGGATAGAATAGGGAAGTTAATTTGGCTGTGGAGAGTAAAAAGTGGTCCAGCTAGTAGCCAGAAAGGGTTATTAAGATTCTCACCCTCGGTAACTGTTTCCAGTAACCAGAAGATAATAAGGAGTAAAAGAAAGATAACTACCATATGATATCACTTATATGTGGAATCTAAAATATGACACAAATGAACTTATCTACGAAACAGAAACAGACTCACAGACATAGAGAACAGACCCGTGGTTGCCAAGGGGGAGGGGGAGGGGAGTTGGGGAGGGCTGGAGTGCGAGTTTGGGATCAGAAGATGCAAACTATTATTAGATATAGGATAGATAAACAACAAGATCCTACTGTATAGCACAGGGAACTATACACAATATCCTGTGATAAACCATAATGGAAAATAACATGAAACAGAATGTACACATACGTATAACTGAATCACTTTGCTGTACAGTAGAGATTAACACAACATTGTAAATCAACTATACTTCAATAAAATAAATTAAAAAGAAAAGAAAACAAACTTATGGTTACCAAAGGGGAAAGGGGGGAGGGAGGGATAAATTAGGAGTCTCGGATTAATATATACACACTACTATATATAAAATAGATAAACAACAAGGACCTATTGTATAGCATGGGGAACTATATTTAATATTTTATGATAACCTACAATGAAAAGATTCTGAGAAAGAATAGATATGTATGTATGTGTATAACTGCATCAATTTGCTGTACACCTGAAAGTAACAAAACGCTGTAAATCAACTCCTTCAATTAAAAAAAAAGAGAAAAAAACCCGATGTGCCAATAGTGTGCAAAACTCAGGCATGAAGATTGGGGGAGGGTGGAGCTATACCCAGAGAGCCAGATTAAATAGTCACCGATTTCAGGTTCCCAGCCACTAGGCTGGAGGTTTTGGCAACTGGCAGCTTTGGGGAGGTACTGGCCAGAGGAAGGCGGGGTTCCATCCTTTAGGAGGCTTGGAAAGCTGATCATTTATTCCAGGCAGGGACTCAAGGGAACAAGGTGGAGGTTTCCAGCCTGGGGGTCAAAATTAGGCACCATTTTTGAGAACAAGGTGGAAGCACCTTTCTGGAACTTGAGTCTGAGCTGGGCACCAGGAATCTGGAAGGGCAACCTGGGCCTGCGTTTTGAAAATAAGACAGAAGCCAAGTTACCAGAGCCATGCCCGAAGGCCAGGGTCAGAAGACCACAGGTGTAACTTGATGGTGATTCCCACAGCTTTGGGTGGCCACTCCCCCAAATCATCCCCCTGAAGCCAGAGCTGATCCACATTTCCCAGGGCTCAGGCCGAATCTGCAGTGGCCCTGATGTGGGTTCAGGCTGAGAGTTAGGCCTGATAAAGAAGAATTTTTAAGACAAAAATGTTAGGTTCTTATCCTTTCCCGTGTCACCTCTATGGAGGCTGACAGGACAGAGAGCGCAGAAGCTAAGTGAAGAAGAGAATCTGGGCAAATTGTTAATTAAGGCAATATGTTAGCAGCTTGTCAGAAAAATAGGTGAGGGGATAAGTGTGGTGGAGAAATTCAGGATAGGGTGTGGGTGTGCTGTCTGTAATGGAAACAGAAGTGTTTTTTTGAGGATAACCAACGTTTTATACTCTGAAAACTATTTTTCATAAAATTTTTCTTGCCGAATTTTATTTTTCCTGTCTACCGGGACTCAGAGTTTTAACTCTTTACTAAGAAAAAAAAAAAGTGCTGAGAAAAAGACGATAGCAAATTAAATTCATTCAGTAGTGCCTTTACTTGAGGTGGTCTGCTGTTAATAAAGCACTGGCTAGCAGCTCCTTATAAGTATATGATTATTTTGCTTAAATTTTTCTCTCCCTAGGGTTTGGTCTACTCTGCTTTTATATACATTTTGGGTCTTATCTACTATTCAGATGATAGCACATTCACAAAGCATTGTTAATTTTGGAGCCACAAAACATATACATTTCCTGATTGCTTTGTCTTGTTAAAGCCTGAGGTAGACTTTGACTGTAATGCACAAGGTCATTAAGAACTGAAGGAACTACAGGTGGTAGGCGCTTCCAGACGAGATGGGGATTATTGGAGGACTTCTTCAAACCCAAAAGCCAGTGATATGTATGGACTCAAGAAAAAATATAGTACTTCTTTTTGTTTTTATAAAATAAGCTTTAATCTTAATTTTATTTGTATTTACTTGTTTATTTACAAGTATCTGTTGGTCCTGTTCAAATGTGATTTTTTAAATTGAGGTATAGTTGATTTACAATGTCATGTTAGTTACAGGTATGTAGCACAGAGATTCACTTATACATACATATATATACATACACATATTCTTTTTCAGATTCTTTTCCCTTATTACAAAACATTGAGTATAGTTCCTTTTGCTATACTGTAGGTCCCTGTTGGTTATGTAAATAATATAGTACTTCTATATGATCCATAAAATTTAGTAAAAATCAAGAATCAACAAAATATAGTCACAGAGTTGAGTTAAAATTTAAAATAAGGCTCTGATGCAGCAGAAATTCCCTTTCACATGTGTTGGACTTGCTGCCAAAATAAATTTGCCATGCAGCCAGCAAAATGATGCTTTCCTAAAATTTTGGTGATTCTATATAAAATGAGTTCATTCATTCATCCAGCACTTATTAAGCACTTTGTGCTGTGTGCTAGGGACAGTGCTAGTTCTGGGGAGGTAGTGGTGAGTAAAGCCAGACCCATTCTCTCCCCGCCATCGGGTACTGTCTTCAGTGTCCCAGAGCTTCCTTACCTTCCACATGTTCAAAATTAAATGCCCTCCCTCCCCAGCCGGCTTCTCTTCTCTGTTCCCTGCCTCAGGTAATGATACTATAGCCCACGAATCACTAGAGCTGACACCCGGGTCTTATGTTTGACTCTGTCCTCTGTCCTAACCACTTCCCCAATGCAGTTTTATTTTGTAAATATCTCTTGACTCCATCCCCTCTTCCCTGACCTCTCTGCCACTGTGGTAGTTCAGGGTTTATCATCTGTTATATGGGCTCATTCAATAACTTTCTGACAGGTTTGACTCTTATGAACTTGCCTCCCTGCAACGCCCTCCATCCTGCTGCCAACAGCTGTCATTATAAAACGTGAAATCTGTTTGTGTAACTTCTCTTAGGTCGCTCCTGTCTGCCCGCCATGCACACAAGAGCAAGGGGCCAAACGGCACACTCACCAAGTCTGCTGGATCAGTGTCAGTGGGGAAATCTCACAGAGAAGGCCAAGTAGCAGCTGGCAGATACTCTGCTGCCTTTTCATAATTACAAATGATGAGATCCTAGGCTTTCTGGACTCCAGGAGAGGGACGCTTAAACTAGGCTGACATATTAGTCGTCTAATTAGGTGTGTGTGATTCAAAGACTGTGATATTAAAGTATTAAGATACGGCAGAGCCTTGGCTTTGGTCTGGTTTATCAGCTCAGTGCTTGTGGGTGATGGAAAGCCCTCTGCAGTCATGATTGGCAGCTAGAGGACAAGCCTTGCAGACACAGGTGAATGACATAGCTTGCCAGAAAAGGATCCATCCATCAGCTCACGGTTCGGCAAGAGCTAGCCTCTTCCCTGGCCTGATGGGAGGGCTGGGGTCCCCGTCTTGCTCTTGGCCAGGACTGAGGGCCTTCAGCGCCTGACCACTGCTGGTCTGCATGGAACTTTATCAGAGGCCACTTTCTTTTCTGCACCGCAGGGGATCAGTCTTGGTCAAGTTAACCCTGCCTGATCACCACCTACAGGATAAAGTTCAAACTTCATACGGGGGCACACAGGCCTTCAATATCTGAACTCTCGGAGAATATAAAATAATACAAGCTTAGTAATAGCCGTCCACCTTCTTTCCCCTGCTTCTCATCACTTTATACAGTTGATCCTTAAACAACACGGGTTTAAGGATGGGTCCACTTACATGCAGATTTTTTCCAAAGGTAAATACTAAAGTACTGTCCCATCTGCCGTGGGTTGAATCACGGGTTCAGAGCCATGAATACAGAGGAACGAGTATAAGAAGGGATGATTATAAGTTCACATGAGAATTTTTGACTGCGGAGAGTCGAGATCCCTCACCCCCCCACTGTTCAAAGGTCAGCTGTACTCTGTAATTACCACATGACTTGCATTCCCCCCCAAAAGTTGTGCTTTTTTATTTCTTCTGCCCAGAATATTCTTCCTTTCCTTGACTGATGAATTCTTACTTTTCAAGATCCAGCTAAAGCATCTTCATGTCTGTAGATGAAGATCTTCATCTTCATCTTCATCTCCCCAGTTCCCTCTCCCAAATATCCATTGCCTGCCATATCAACTAAAAATCTGTCCTCCCCGCCCCCCCACCCAAATTTGTGTATGTATCTGTTACTATACTATAGAATAGCAGTGATTTGCTCACGTGCTTTCTGTGCGCCAGACTGTGAGCTCCTTGAAGGCAGCACCTAGACAGGGCCTGGCACGTAGCATAGCAGGTGGTAGATGAAAACAAGCTGAATGTTCTTCCCAAGCCTTTGCAACCACATGACAGCAGCCTCATTCTTTTGTAAGGAGACGCTGCCTGTGCTAGAAGGACCCAAGACCATCCCCACAAAGGCAACAGCACTGGGAGAAGGAAAAGGTGTGGGATGGTGTGTCTGAGATCACCTTCTTAGTCTTCAGAACTTCATCCTAGTCTTGAGAAGAAATGATCATACAGTTTTCAAGTGAGCCACGGTATTCGTGCCGGACATGTATGTAGTTATTATTTTGGTTTTGTTTGTTTTGCTATTATTATTAATCACTTTGCAAACACATTATTGTTGAGAAATTATTACCGGGTAGTGCGGAAGGACATTTTTTAAAAAAAATTTTTTTAAATAAATTTATTTATTTATTTTTGGCTGTGTTGGGTCTTCATTTCTGTGCGAGGGCTTTCTCTAGTTGTGGCGAGCGGGGGCTACTCTTCATCGCGGTGCGCGGGCCTCTCGCTGTCGCGGCCTCTCTTATGGCGGAGCACAGGCTCCAGATGCGCAGGCTCAGGAGTTGTGGCTCACGGGCCCAGTTGCTCTGCGGCATGTGGGATCTTCCCAGACCAGGGCTCGAACCCGTGTTCCCTGCATCGGCAGGCGGATTCTCAACCACTGCGCCACCAGGGAAGCCCCGGAAGGACATTTTGATGTTTGTGAAGATCGTTTCTCTCTCTTTATCTCTATTCCTTATTTTCCACCATTGCCTCTACCATCCTATTCCAGATGACAGTGGCCTCTTGCCTAGAATTTTACGATAGTCTCTCATTGGCCTTCTTGTATCTAATCTGGCCTCCTCGCTGGTCTGTTTCCACATTTCAGCCTGAGTTATTGCTTTAGAATGCAGATCAGATTATGCCATCACATTGCGTAAAATCCTTGATTAGCTTCCCATTGATTTCAGGATAAAACAAACTTCTTAGGCCCACAAGGCTCTGCGCGGTCTGGTCCCTGCCTGGGGCTCCAGCATCAGTTTCCACAGGTGCCCTCTTTCCCTTTACACTTCACCTTCTTGGCCGGCTTTCAGCTCCTCATAAACACTAAGTTCTGTCTTTCTATAGAGCTTCTTGACCCTCTCTCCCTTTCCCAGGGAGACTCTTGTCTCCTCTTTTCTAGTTCACTTATGTTAATCCCTTGGATCCTGTTTGAGTATCATTTCCTCTCAGATTAAGTAATCCACCACAGAATGATTATAACACAATAAAGTCTCTCCCTTGGTATGTCTGAAATAGCTGTGAGAGTATATAAGTAGATTTCCACTCTGTTTTTCTTATGGAAATGGACGAATACTTACTCAGTTGCTAACTTTTATTGATATGACCCAAGTCGTTAGGGCGCCCTGGGGTCAGTGAACCTGGTACAGTATTTCTGGTGAGAAATTTCGCAGTGCATATCAAAAGCCTTAAATATGTGCTTCTTATCTGACCCAGCGATTCCACATCTGAGGATTTACCTTAAAATAACTGGTCAGGTTCTCAAGGTTGTATGTATCAGGTCAGTAACAGCATGAGTAAGTCTGCGTGGAATGGGTTAGGGATGGCAATCTTGCTGAAAAGTGGTCTTGAAGAGGCTCTTGCACGGAACTTTACGTAAAATTAAGCCAACCTGATTGTTTATACCAAAGGAGAAAATAGAGTGGGCTCATCCCTCCCTCCCCATCCACCTTCCTGCATTTGCCACAATCCAAAGATGTTTATAGCAGTGTTGTTTATCATAGTGAAAAATTGGGAACCACCTAAAATATTCACAGTAAGGAATCGATTAAATTATGAGCCACCTATCCAGTCAAATAGAATGAGGGTATTAAAACAATGGTGGAAAGATGCACATCATATCTTGTTAAATAAACATGCATGTTGCAACAGCAAGGATAAGATGATCCCATTTTGGTTAGAAAATAAACAACTGTTTAGGATGAGACTATCTGAATATGACTTAATATTATTTTAAACTGATATTAGGGAGACTTTTCAAAAAACCTTTGATCTGTTCTTTGTCTCTTTGAATCCCGAATTTTTCACAAATTGCCTTCTAAAAGGACCTCTTTCTTTGGGTCCTGGAAAGGGGAAGAGAGTCTTCCCCAGTCTTTGGCTAAAACTTCCCCAAAACATGCATTTTCCTATATCTTTCTGAATAATTGAAGATTCACACTCATCTCTTACCTCCTACTCTTTGGTTTTTTTTTTTAAGATTATATAAATATATTTTTAACATTTATGTATTTATTAATTTTGGCTGCCATGGGTCTTCATTACTGCGCACGGGGTTTCTCTAGTTGCGGCAAATGGGATCTACTCTTCACTGCAGTGCCTGGGCTTCTCACTGTAGTGGCTTCTCTTGTTGCAGAGCACGGGCTCTAAGTACGTGGGCTTCAGTAGTTGCAGCACGCGGGCTCAGAAGTTGTGGCACACGGGCTTAGTTGCCACTTAGTTGCTTAGTTGCTCCTCCCAGACCAGGGCTCGAACCCGTGTCCCCTGCATTGGCAGGTGGATTCCCAACCACTGCACCACCAGGGAAGTCCCTAACCTCCTACCCTTGGATAAATATAAGTCCGCGAGGGCCCTGCCTGGGTTCTAGAGGAGAAAATGCTATCAGCAAGCCAAATCTGGCCCTTGGATGTCTTGTTTGGCTTTTACTGTTTAAAGAAAAAAGTCATCTGAACTATATTGCAACACTAAAAACTAGATCTCATATAAAAATCTGGATTTTTAGTATTGCTTAGAAAAAAAAACCTCAGTATATCTGGCAGCACTGCGTCCCAGTGCTCTTAACAGGGTATGGATCAGTTCCTGCTCTTTTTGGTTTGGTCAGGGGTCCTTTGTTTACCATAGTTCTTAGCACTCCCTATTTTCTTCCCTCCACTCTGCTTGTGCTTCCTGCCTGGGTTCTGTAGGCATCTGATTTTGTAACTCTTGTGTGCTAGACTCTTTTAGCTCAGCTGTGTATCCATAACCTCTATACCAGTAGTCTGGAAAAGTTAACAGATTTACTTTATTTGCTTATATTCCTAGCATCTCTGGATAAGTCAACGAATGAATGAATGAAAACTTTGATGCACTTACTGTGGTCAGTGTATAATGTCTGAGGACATTAGGAGTTACAAGACATGCTTTATACTCTTGGGCAGCTTATTCTCTATTTGTGGAGGATGGGTATATACACAAAATGGAGGCTAGCAATTGGTGCCACATGCTAAGCGTCTAGAGTGTTTGGTTAGAGGGAGTGACAGTCAGCACTGTAGCTCTTTGGTGGCAGTGGGCAGGATTGTGGATGATGATTCCAGAAGATGAGATTGGTCAGGGAAAGTTCTAAGGAAGGAAGACCTTAGGTTGTTATTTGAGGGTTGGTAGGATCTGGTGGGTCACAAACTTTATTGTGCACATGAATTGTGTAGGAGAACTTTAGCTTTTCATGCTCTACTCAGAGATTGTGATTCAAGAGGGCAGAAGTGGGACCAAGAATACTCATCTTTAATATGCACATGAGGGTGATTCTGATATATGCGGGTCACACTGAAAAAAGGGGAGAAGATGGTAGGGTGAAATAAGTAGAGGTAGGGGTGTGAGTGGGGACCTTAGAGGCTATAAAATTTAGCTGATTGGAGGTTTGTATGGTGGTGCCCTGGGACATAATTAAGGGAGCAATGCTGGGAAGAAAGGGATGCTCTGGAAGCAACTTCTTTTCCTTTTTTTCTCACAAGAAAGGATGACAGATAATTTTTTATAAAGTTGGGGGGAGGTGGGAAGCCTCAGGAGCCAGTTATTCTCGAAGAGAATATTTTCTGTCTGATTTCTGCATTTTAAAAAATGTATTAATTTTTTAAATTGGAGTGCAGTTGATTTACAATGTTGTGTTAGTTTCTGCTGTACAGCAGAGTGAATCAGTTACACACATGCATACATCCACTCTCTTTTAGATTCTATTCCCATATAGGTCATTACACACTACTGAGTAGAGTTCCCTGGCTATACAGTAGGTTCTTATTAGTTATCTATTTTATATATAGTAGCGTGTATATGTCAATCCCAATCTCCCAATTTATCCCTCCCCCATGACTTCGTCACTTTTTAATGGAATAGCTATATATGGGACAGTACTGGGTTTGCTTTCTTTAAACTTAATAATTAATTTAATAGTTAATTAGCAGGCAATTGATCCGGTTCTGCTAGTTGAGGTACTTAATTAGTTAAATTGGATTAACAGTTAAACAATCTGCTCCATTACTGAGGAATTGCACACTATATATAATTGAAAACAAAACAGACGTCTTAATTCCCACCACATGTTAGTGGGATAAACACAGAGCCAGGGGGTCAGGTTTTTTGCCCTAATATGTTGTAGTGACTGGTATATGATTGGTTGTCACTCAATAAATACTTGCCAAATGTCCTTAGCTGAAATGTGTTCGATGTTTGTGGTTCTTCATTTCTGGGGAAGAAAAAAGGAATTTGATTAGGTGAGTAGTTTTCTACACCATCAAATTCCTTGGGGTGTCTCAGTGTCACTTTCAGGAATGAGAGAGACCAAGAGGTCGGGGAGGGGAGGGCGCCCACCTTGACCTCAAACAACATCTTCTCTTTTGTTTTTCGATTTGTGTTTCTTTTTACGGGGTTTTTCTGCATACAGCCTTGTTCAAAAAACAAGAGACTTCCATTTCCAAGCAGGCAGAATAACGACATCAACAGTAGTAAGTTTAAAAGTCTCTGACGTATTGAAGAAATGATTTGATTCAATTCCACTTATACTTACAAGCCACCGTGCACAGCTTTAATACCTAATTCTCATGACTCGTTGAGCATAAATGAATCCTAACGATCCTCTGATCTGCTTCAGTTTTTGAGCATTTCCTTGAATTTGTATGGGATCTTATTGGACGCAATACCCGCAGACACTTCATAAATCTTAAGGGTGAAAAATAATTTGGTTGGTGGAGAATTGAGTAGGGAAACGGGGAGGAGAAGAGGCACTGTAGCAACCTCAACAAAAATATAGGGAGACAAGAAATTTGGGCTGTATTGGAGGCCAACCGTCGTAAATAAAATGGTGTGGAGAGAATATTGGGTGTGAGCATAGATGATGTGGTTTGAGAAAAGGATGAGCAGAGAGTTTGGGGTGTTGGTGGGTCCTGAGTGCCTCTGTGAAGATCTCAAACGTTTTTGTCGGCAGGCAACACAGTACATTTTGTACTTTTTTGGTAGGGGAGTGATTTGCATTAGGCTTTGTTTGTTTATTTAATGATTTATTGAGGGATAATTGATACATGTATTTAATGAGCATTATCTGATGCATTTGGACATACTGCAAACACCTGTGATACCATCACCTTTGTCTTAGAAGAATAACTAGTATATGAGAGTGAAGGAGGGATGGGAGGTAAGAACGAGAAGCCGACTAATAGTAACCAGCCATTGTAAAAATATTTACAATGAAGGTGGAAAGAGAAAAAGCATAGAAGAGCTTTTGAAGAGGTAGGTGTTAGGGTGATATTGAGAGATGAGCAAACATGACTCCAAGGTTTCTAGGCTTGTTGCTGAGAAAAACTGGGTCCATTAAAAATAAAAATAACAGTTATTGATCACTTACCTTGTGCCAGACAGAACTCAGTTAATTTCTCACAACAACTGTACAAGGTGGATACCGTTATTATGAATGAGAAGAGTAAGGCACTGAGGTTAAGTCACTTGCCAGTGGTTATAAAAGAAACGTTAAACCAGGACTTGGCTGCAGGCAGGCAGGCTCTAGGGTAAGGCTCATCAGCAGGAAGAGGAACTGCGCATATTTGCAGAAAAAGAATCCTTCAGTGGTATTTCCACCTTGGGAGCTGAGAAGACAAAGTCTTGCCATGACATGAGGTATAGTTTCTGCTGCTACAGCTGCCACTTTCTGCTTCACTACTAAGAATCACTGGCCACTACCTTTGCAATGTACATGGCCTTCATATTTCCTTCCCTTTCCACCATAAAAAGCCCCCCAGTTTTGAGACTTTTTGAAATGTGGCCAAGCTCTGGCTTAAAGCACAGGCTCAGCCTTCCTACAGCTTTATTTATTTATTTAAAACTATTTTATTTATTATTTATTTATTTATTTATTTAGGCTGCACCAGGTCTTAGTTGCAGCATGCGGGATCTAGCTCCCCAACCAGGGATCAAACCCAGGCCGCCTGCATTGGGAGCTCGGCGTCTTACCCACTGGATCACCAGGGAAGTCCCTCTTATGGCTTTAGCATCCATGGGTCAGAAACAAGATCAGTAACAAACTTCAGTTAAGCAGGAAGTGAATATGAAATGTTCGATAAATCTGATGAATAGTCACCTTGTTATTGACAGCAAGTTTGTGTGCCTGACACAGAGAGAGGCCAAAGAAACTGAAACGTTGGCGTTTGGAGCAGAAAAAGGTGTATTGCAGGGCCATGCAAGGGGACGGGTGGCTCGTGCCCAAAAAAACGTGAACTCCTCAAAGGCTTTCAGGGAAGCACTTTTTTTTAAAACATCTCTATTGGAGTATAATTGCTTTACAATGATGTGTTCGTTTCTGCTGTATAACAAAGTGAATCAGCTGTACATATACATATATCCTCATATCTCTTCCCTCTTGGGTCTCCCTCCCACCCTCCCTATCCCACCCCTCTAGGTGGTCACAAAGCACTGAGCTGATCTCCCTGTGCTATGCGGCTGCTTCCCACTAGCTAGCTATTTTACATTTGGTAGTGTATATATGTCCATGCCACTCTCTCACTTTGTCTCAGCTTCCCTTTCCCCCTCCCCATGTCCTCAGCTCCATGCTCTAGTAGGTCTGCATCTTTATTCCCATCCTAGGTTCTTCATGACCTTTTTTTTTTTTTTTTTTTAGATTCCATATATATGTGTTAGCCTACGGTATTTGTTTTTCTCTTTCTGACTTACTTCACTCTGTATGACAGACTCTAGGTCCTTCCACCTCACTACAAATAGCTCAATTTCGTTGCTTTTTATGGCTGAGGTGAGTGAGAGGCTTGGTTAGTTGTTGCAGACTTCTTGGGGTCAGAATCCTTTGTTCTTGCAGCTGTCCACATAGGTCGTGATGTTCTTGCCAACTTCCAACAAGACAAAAATTATTCTCTGTTCTGCATCTTTTTATCTCTATATGAGTGGACTGTTAAAGGTCAGAGCCCTGAGAATAGGCCATCCTGTATATTTCAGGCTCTAGGCAACATTGTTTTACAAAAGGTGCAGAGCCAGCATGACGAAGCACAGGAAAAGGAACAGATCCAATAAGGAGTCAGGTTTGTTCTTACAATCTGAACTGATGTTTTATTTTTGGCTTCTGAAAGTTATGTCCAGAATAATAGATATGTGAAAAATACATAATATTCCTTGGAATGCTTAAGTGTCATTTTTTTATAGTGGATTGAGTCAGAAAGTTTAATAGGGAAACAGTACCCAATATATAAATATTCATATCATTCAATTTCCAGAGATTCATCCTATGTAGAAAGACTATTCATACTGAACTAATCTTTTTTAAAATCATAATTTTAGTAGTGGAATGGGGAATACGGATCTTAACAACAACTTTCTAGAAATTCATTTTGTATAATTGAAGAACAGTTAACCTTTTTTGAGTGGTAGGGATGTGCAAATATTCTGTAATTAGTATTTATAAATATATATCCCCAGGTAAAGTTTTGGGTAATATCTTTTTAAAGGGTTCAATAATTAAATATCTGTAATGAGAAGCATTTGTCTCTGAAATAAATTAATTGCTAGATATTTTCGTCATAAAAATGCTTAAACGTGCAAAATAAGAAAGCATCTGAAATTTTAATTTGGACTTCCAAGGGGGCTGGTTAAATAACCAAAAAAGCAAATATTGGAAAAAGCTTATTTACTGGAAAGGACCAAAGCTGCTTTTGATTCAGCTGCATCTTGTCATTATTTTGCCTGTTTTGTTGGGCGCCATACTTACTAGGAATTTGCTTGTGGGAACTTGCCAGTCTTTAGTTGAAATAATAAAGTGGGATACAGAGATAAAGAGACATGCATCTGAAGAATATGGTTGGAGGGCTGGGGGCTTCATTGATGCACTGGTTAGACTGTAATTAGGTCCTTAAGCAGGGCAATGCAATTAAATAGTCTAGGAGGGCATAATCAGATGGGTGGCTGAATGGTGTAATTACATTCAGAAGAGGGGGGCTGTAATTAGATGTGAGGGTGGGATGTATTTAGATGCCTAGGTTGAGGATATAATTAACGTATGGGTGAGATATTAAATTATGTGTGTGGGTGAAGCATAATTATGTGTGGGAGTCCATGCGGATACATGGGTGAGGATACATAGAAATGAATGGGTTAGATGCAATTAGATGTGTGAGCTCATGTTCTTAAGGACGAAAACTTGATATTTACATCAATAAAGGCAAGCATATGTTTTGACTTCATCACTAATAGCAGGCTGGCATATAGTGACAGCCTTTCAGGCCTATCTAAAGGGTTGCAAATCAAAATCCCTGCTTTTCTATTAGGACTTGAGACCCACATCTAACATTGACATTGATTCCTCTTCTTAATCATGGCACTTGGTGGTGTTCTAAGTACTGAAAGGCTTGGTAATTTTTCTAGCTTGAAAACTGCATGACAAGGAAGACTTACTCCTCCTTCCTATAAAAGAGAAGTCTGGAGGGAGTAGCAAAGCAAAACAAAGATTTTTCCTTTGAATTGTGAAGCGTGAAAATAGAAGTGCCAACTCTTCCAGCTTAAAGTATCAGCATAAAGTTACATGTGTAACAAAACCAGCAAAATTTAGCTTGACAGCCTCATTTTTTTTTTTTTTTTAGTTTATGAAACCATGTTTATTCAGCAATATTTATGACATTTCTCCCCTCCCTCCCAAGTATAAAATTAGGAAGGTGAGGAATGTAGTTTACGGGTACAATAGAAACAGAATGACAGAAAGAAGCTAGAGGAAGAAGAATCTAGAACAAGTTAGGTCCCAAAATCACCCAGTGCATCTGAGAAACATATTGAATTAGTGAAGTATGGTGAGAGTTATAATAATCTGATATATCCTGTATTAAATTTAAAACAATGCAGTCTTTTGTTACCATCTTCAAAAGCAGGAGAGCATTTAAAAAAAAATTTTTTTTATTTTTATTTTTTACTTTTATTTTTTGCCGTATGCGGGCCTCTCACCGTTGTGGCCTCTCTCGTCGCGGAGCACAGGCCCCGGACATGCAGGCTCAGCGGCCACGGCTCACGGGCCCAGCCGCTCCGCGGCACGTGGGATCTTCCCGGACCGGGGCACGAACCCGTGTCCCCTGCATCGGCAGGCAGACTCTCAACCACTGCGCCACCAGGGAAGCCCAGGAGAGCATTTTAAAATACAAATTCATTGCTTACAGAAATTCTTGATATTAAAGTTATTTAATTGGCCACTAGTCTGCTTAATCTGATTCAGTCTGTTACTCAGTTCTCCTAATTCTGGACACCTTAGAGCCTCCTCTCATCTGTTTAGGGCTTAGGTTGTATCTGGTGGAGCTTCACCGTGGATAGAATCTAAGTGGGCCGCTTCCAGGATTTCAAACTTTTTGGCTTCCTGGTGCTCCCAAGAAGCCTAGATTTAAGGTTAGTTATTTTTATTACCTGGATGTAGGGACATTACAGCCTTCTCCCTAATCTCCAGTTTTGTCCTACAGTGATTCTGCAGAACATTTTTTATTCTTTGATTCTGATGCTAATTTTTTACATTGTTAGACATGCCTAAAAGATACCCTCTCTCTCCAAGAATATGGTAACTTTTTTTTCCAGGCAAGGCTTTACTGGGGCCCCTGCTGCAGCAGGGTGGGGAGTGAGAACAAACAACAGGTTCCCTTGCTTGCCTGCTTCCCCAAGGGGGGGCGAGCTTGTTCCTTACGTGGGGTGAGGGTAGGGGTGTGTCCAGGGGTCGGGCCGGAGTGGCGGCTGCGGTGGTCTGCCCACCCCTTTGTGGTGTTTTGTTCAGGGCGCATGCGCACTACCCTGATTTTGCTCCAGGCTCTTCAGGAGTGGCAGTTGCGTTTTTTGGTCTCTTTTTTGTCCATAATTTTGCCCCAACTGGGCATGTACACAGTTATTTTTAGTCCCATACAGTTTCTTTGTATTTTGTTGCTGGAGGAGAGGTGTGTCCAGGTACAAGCTCTGCAGCACTGCAGCAAAGGGTCCCAGGTCCCAGCCTGTGTCATTCCCCCCTGAGAGACTCTACACCCTTATTCTTAAGGGGTAAAGGGCCGAAGGTCTCTTCTTCTGAAACTCCCTCCTGCTGGACAGGGGCCGCAGACCCTAACCAGAGGTGTAGCCGTCCCTTGCTGACTTCTGTACTTCTAATTTGGGATCAGAGGCGCTGTTACTAAAATGTTGTGTATTCCTGTGAAAATAGTTACTACGACTTTGTTTAATCCAGTTCTTTATTTACTAAATGGTTTGCACGTTTCTTTTTTCCCACACCTGTCCTTCCTCCCCTCCCTGCAAGGCCAGCCCAAACTCTAAGAATTAGAGATCGACGGTGGTTAACTCAGTCGCTCATAGAGGTAGTGTAATTATCATCGAGGACGTCTAGTTATGTCTGTGTAATGGAAGATGAGTAGGTGATCAAGGTCACTGGGTCTTACTACTTTGTTGTTTTGTGTGGATTGCCCATGAAGAGGAAAAGGAAGTGAGGTGTTTGGCTTTGGAACTGACTTGGTAAATAAGACTTTATTCACTTAATTATAAAAGCCATTCTGGGACGCTTTGGAGCTATTTACATAAGGCACAAAGAACAGGGTTTAAGTTCTTCAGTTTTTAATAGCCTTCTTCGAGGCATATTCTCAGCCAGGAATATTTCCACAGTTGGCATTTGTAGTTTGTTTCTGAAAAAGCCTTCCAACCTGTAACACGTCTTTTCACTTTCATTCGTTCCATAATACATCAAAGACTCTAAGTTTTGTCTTTTCTCCCCCAATCTTCCTAAGATGATCTAATAGGCCGAAATCTCAACTACCTTTCTTATGCCTAAAAACTTCAGATCTCAGGTCCCAGTGTCAGTTCCTCAGAGAGATTTTTCCTAACCTTATAGCATTCTGTACTTTCCTATTTGTTAAATTCTGTTTTTCCTGTTTCCAGGAGCAGGGTATGTGTCTATTTTGTTCACCAGTACATTACCAGCATCCACAACAGCTCCTGGCGCATATCAGGGCTCAACAAATAATTGTTGAATGAAAAGGGAAGTCAGGCATCAGGGCTGTTTAAGAAGAGGCGCAGGCAGTGCAGGCTGTGGACCATAATATGGGTAAGGGTGTCTCAGAAGCAAGATTCTGAATGGCTTCATTAATCGGCTCATGTTTTAGAGAGTGGTGGGTCTCATGTTTGTTCTTGAAGTTTGGAGATTATATATCCATTATGGCAGAACACCTACATAGACACTTCTCCAGAGAAGACATACAGATGGCCGAGAGGCACATGAAAAGATGTTCAACATCGCTAATTACAGTAAGTCCGCTACGAACGAGTTCCATTCTGAGAGCTCGTTTGTAAGTCCAGTTTGTTCATAAGTCCAATAAACTTAGCCTAGGTACCCAACTAACACAATCGGCTAAGTAGTACTCTACTGTAATAGGTTTATAATGCTTTTCACCCAAATAATACATAAAAAACAAACACGAAAAAGAAAGAAAACACTTTTAATCTTACAGTACCGTCCCTTGAAAAGCACAGCAGTACAGTCCACCAGCTGGCACCCAGGGGCTGGCATCGAGTGAACAGGCAAGAAGAGTTACTGACTGGAGGAGGGGGAGGAGGTGGGAGATGGTAGAGCTGAAGGATCGTCAGCAACAGGAGACGGAGCGCAGGCTGCAATTTCACTCACGCCTGACGTTGATGACAGAGGTTCTGGTTCCTCACTGGATTCAATTCTATCTACCCTCTTGAAAAAACGATCTAGTGATGTCTGGGTAGTAGCTGTTTTTTTCTCATCATAGATGACACGGTAGCACTGGATTGCATTCTGAACGGCTGCTGCAACCTTCGTGTACCAATCTACGTTCCAGTCCTGTGCTTCAAATACTAACAGTGCCTCCTCAAATAAAGAAAATCCCCTTGCCATCTCCTGCATCGTGAATCTCTTCGGTTCTGCAGTTACTTCTTCTTCCTCTTGTCACTCCACTCTCTCAATTATTTTCACTTTTGTTTCCATCGTTATCTCTTGGTGCTTCTTAGCAGCACCAGCTACAACACCGCTGCTTTTACGCTTGCTGCCAGACATCCTGGGCTTGAAATAAAGATACTGTACTATTGTACTCTATACAGTACAGTAAAGTACACAAAAGCACAACCACTTGTAAAGGATGCACATATGTGACTGTGTACACCAGACACATGAACTAACTTACGTGATTGGACATGTGGAACGTATGTTCGCATCTTTGAAAGTTCGTAACTTGAAGGTTCGTATGTAGGGGACTTACTGTATTAGAGAAAGGCAAATCAAAACTACAGTGAGGTATCACCTCACACCAGTCAGAATGGCCATGATAAAAAAGTCTACAAATAACAAATGCTGGAGACGGTGTGGAAAAAAGGGAACCCTCCTACACTGTTGGTGGGAATGTAAATTGGTGCAGCCACTATGGAAAACAGTATGGAGGTTCCTCAAAAAACTAAAAATAAAGTTGCCATATAATCCAGCAGTCCCACTCTTGGGCCCATATCTGGACAAAACTTTAAAAAGATACATGCAGGGCTTCCCTGGTGGCACAGTGGTTGAGAGTCCGCCTGCCGATGCAGGGGACGTGGGTTCTTGCCCTGGTCTGGGAAGATCCCGTATGCCGCGGAGCGGCTGGGCCCATGAGCCATGGCCACTGAGCCTGCGTGTCCAGAGCCTGCGCTCCACAATGGAAGAGGCCACAACAGTGAGAGGCCCGCGTACCGCAAAAAAAATAACAAAAAAAGATACATGCAGCCCTATATTCACAGCAGCACTATTCACAATAGCCAAGATATGGAAACAACCTAAATGTCCATTAACAGATGAATGGGTAAAGAAGATGTGGTGTATATATACAATGGAATACCACTCAGTCATAAAAAAAATGAAATAATGCCATTTGCAGCAACATGGGTGGACCTAGAGATTATCATATTGAGTGAAGTAAGTCAGACAAAGACAAATATATGATATCACTTTATGTGGAATCTAAAATATGACGCAAATGAACTTATCTATGAAACAGAAACAGACTGGTGGGCATCATCAGGAAATCTACAAACAAATGCTGGAGAGGGTGTGGAGAAAAGGGAACCCTCTTGCACTGCTGGTGGGAATGTAAATTGATACAGCCACTATGGAGAACAGTTTGGAGGTTCCTTAAAAAGTAGAAATAGAACTACCATACGACCCAGCAATCCCACTACCTGGCAAATACCCTGAGAAAACCATAATTCAAAAAGAGTCACGTACCAAAATGTTCAATGCAGCTCTATTTACAATAGCCAGGACATGGAAGCAACCGAAGTGTCCATCAATGGATGAATGGATAAACAAGATGTGGTACATATATACAATGGAATATTACTCAGCTATAAAAAGGAATGATATTGGGTCATTTGTAGAGACAAGGATGGACCTAGGGACTGCCATAGAGTGAAGTAAGTCAGAAAGAGAAAAACAAATATCGTATATTAACACATATATGTGGAATCTAGAAAAATGGTACAGATGGACCAGTTTGCAGGGCAGAAATGGAGACACAGATGTAGAGAACAAACGTATGGACACCAAGGGGGGAAAGCAAGGTGGGGGGTGGTGGTGTGATGAATTGGGAGATTGGGATTGACATACATACACTAATATGTATAAAATGGATAACTAACAAGAGCCTGCTTATAAAAAAATAAAATAAAATTCAAAACAAAAGCAGAAACAGACTCACAGACATAGAGAACAGACTTGTGGTGGCCAAGGGGGAGGGGGGTGGGGAAAGGATGGATTGGGAGTTTGGGATTAGCAGATGCAAACTACTATAGACAGAATGGATAAAGAACAAAGGCCTACTGTATAGTATAGGGAACTATATATGTATAGCATAGGGAACTATATTCAGTATCCCATGGTAAACCATAATGGGAAAGAATATAAAAAAATAATGCATATATGTGTATAACTGAATCACTTTCCTGTACAGCAGAAATTAACACAATATTGTAAATCAACTATATGTCAATAAATTTTAAAAATAAATAAATGAATAATATATCCATTATGACATTAAGAAAATGCCTTTAGGTCCGACGCTGCTTAAAATAGATTGGATGCTCAATAGAAGTCTGCAAATTAAATAATTATTGAACAAATTGTTGATCATCTGATCTGTTCTTAGTTTGCATATAGAACAGTGAGCAAAAAATGATATGATACTTGGATTGATTCATAAAAAAATGTGCATTTAAAAACTCATTGATTGATTAGAGTAGTAGATATACCCTCTAAGGGCCAATGATTAGAAAATATTTTGTTCAAGATCTATGTAAACCTTTGAAATTGCAAGTATCTCACACAAAGGTAAGCTATATGTAATAGTAGTGCTTTAGCAATGTAATGATAATTTTTCCCCAGATAATTTAATTCTTTTAGTATTTAATAATGTACTAGTCTCATATATTTATATGGGACTTCAGAGTTTTCTGATGATGTTCAACACCTCAGCTGATTTTAATTCTCATAATCATACTGGGAGACAGATGGGATAGTTATTATCATGCCTGACTTCCAGTGAGGCACTGAGAATTTGCAGAGCCTGATAAACCATAATCTGAATCCAGATGGTTAATATAATAGAGTCATTAAGAAGATGGCCCCATTAATAGATGGAACAGTGATAGGTGAAAAAACTTGGACAAAGATTTGTAAGGTGAATCGGTGGTCAAGCAATATTTTGAGACCATGGCTGTAGTCAATCTGCCTAATCCATCCTTTCATTTAGAGTAGTATTTTTTAAGGTTAGCAGGAAGAGTGTTATAGTATAGTACTATATTCTCAGACCCAGTAGATATTTTCTTACATGGGTGCAAGGAGATACCTTTGAAAAGATAGGATGCAGTTAGTGCCTTAATAAAAATACTCCTTGACAGAATCATAATATTTTTGTGGAAATGGATGACCAAAATTCTTTCTATGTAATATACACCAAAAGGAGGACACCTTGTTCACGGATCATTCTGGTAAGCATCAACCATTGCCAAGTTAAAATATTTTGTGTCTAGAATAGAATAATGATAGTATTATCTCAATTAGTTAAAAAAAATTCCGCAGTATTTCCTCAATTAAGTTTTTTCTCTGTAAAACTTTGGCGAGCTCCTTTGTTCACTGGCATATTACCAATGCCCAGAAGAATGCACCCAGATACCGGAGAAATAGTTATTGAAATGAAGTTGCTTGTGTGAGGGCTAGCATTGACCAAATGAAGAGGAAGTAAGCAAATATTACCAGCACAAAGTCAGAAAGGGCTTCCTCCTCAACTGGGCTTTTGTTCAAAGGCTTAAAAAAGTGTAATGGTGTGTGTGTGTATAAAACATATATATATATATATACATATATGTTGTATATGACATATACGTCTATATAATGTAAGAACAGGTAAATACCATATAAAGTAGGTAAATTTTCTGCTAATAAAATTATTCCAGTTGTTGAGATAGAGTGTGACGAATCATTATTTTACCATGTTTCTCCCAAACCCATGGAATCTAAGTATTCTGTGGCTTGAACAAGTCAATGGGCTCTGCTAGAAGGAGGAAGGAGATGAAAGAAGAGGGGAAGGATAATGGGAGGACCACCATGCTAGTGGCTCAGTGAGATGCTTTATGTACAGTACCTCATATAATCTCATGTAGTCCTGTGCAGCATTACCCCTCTTTAGAGACAGGAGGTGGAGCCCCACTGGTCCCACAAGGTTAGGAGGTAGTATTTGTACCCAGGTTTATGCTGCTACTGCTGCCGCCACTGCCCAGCCCTGCTTGTTCTGTGCCCAGATTCTTGCTTGGAAAACTGGTATTGTCGGTCGACGTGGTCCAGGGACTTTCCTTTAACAACAATGAGCAGGGGTTAAGTTGGCTTTTACAAAGCAAACGAAATATTAGTAGAGCATGAGTGACCCCACACTTTGGACATAAACTATATACAGTTAGTTGTATAACTCACTGAACTCAGATCAGGCTTCCATCCTCACTCCTGAAACAGGTCTGTCCTGAGGAAGGTTACCAGTGACCTCCATGTTGCAAAATCCCGTGGCAATTTTCCGCACTTATCTTACGCAATCTGTCAATAGCATTTGCTGCGATTCTCCCCATCCTTCTTGAGTATCTTGAGATATATTTTTTTAAACTCTGCTTGCAAGACACCCCACTTTCCTGTTTTTCTCTCCCATTCCACTGGCCACTCCTCCAGTCTCCTTTACCGATTTCTCCTCAGTCTCCTGACATCTTTTTGGAGCCTCCCAGGATTCAGTTCTTAGACCTCCTCTCTTTCCTGTCCACACTCATTCACCAGCTAGTCACCTGATTTTATATACCTCCTATATGCTGATCGCCTCCATCTTTCTATCTCCAGGAGAGACCAGCTCCCCGACTGTATTCTCATATATTCAACTGCCTACTGGACATTGCCACTTAAATGTCTAATGGGGATCTCACACTTGACATATTTAAAATTGAACTCCAAATTATTCCCCCCCCCCGCCCCGCAACAAAACCTGCTTCTCTATCATCTTCCATGTCTCAGTAAATGGCAAGTCTGTCTTCACGGTTGTCCAAGCCCCAGACTTTGGCATCGTTCTTGATTCCTCTCTTTTTCTCTTATCCTATTTCCATTGCATCAGCAAATCCGCTCAGCTCTTCCTCCAAAACATCTCCAGAATCTGATCACTTCTGACCACCCCCACTGCTCTCACTCTAGCCCAGGCCACCCAGATCTCTAGTCTGCTGTTTCAGGAGACTGGTCTCTTTCTTTCTGTGCATGACACCCTACAGCCTATTCACACAGCAGCAGAGTGATTGTTCCAAAATATGTTAATAGCGTCACTCCTTTGCTCACCCTACCTTGACTTGATTCTCATCTCATAATAAAGCCCAAAGTCTTTACAGGACCCTCCAAAGCTCTACAGAGATTGTTCCCCAACCTTCCTACCAGGCAAGTCTCTTATCTCTCCTCCTCCTCTGTCCCTTGCTTACTCATCTCCAGACACAGTGGGCTCTTTCCTCTTCACTTCACACCCCAGGAGTGTCCCCTCCCAGTGGTTCCCACAGGTACCCGTAAGGTTCACTACCCCCTGTCCTTCGGGGATTTGCTTCCATGTCTCCTGACCACCCTATTTCAATGGCAAGTCCTCTTCAAAAGTATTTCCTCATCTTCTCAAGCCAATGATTTTCTTTCTCTCCGTCACCCTCTGGTATTCTGTTTATTTACTCATTTGTCTTATTTATCATCCATTTCCCCACTAGGATGTAAGCTCCTTGTGAACAGGGATTATTATGTCCCTGTCACTCAGGACAGTGCCTGGGACATAGTAGGTGTTTAATAAATACTCGTGGAATAAAAGAACAGTTAATTTGAGCATAAAGACTTAAATCTACATCTAAAAAATTATAGATCTAGCCCATGTGTTTGTTGATTTCAAACCTTCCTCCCAGGAGTGACTGAGAAAAATGCCATGTGTCATCCTGGCTTATCCTGGGCGTGTTGGGGTGCTGGCTTCTGCTTGGCACTCCTCTCTGTATCCTGATCTGGAGGTCACTGGACAGTCTCTGCTGTAGTGTCACGAAGGGAAGTCTTTCCCACCTGCAAAGGCTTAGACGCTGCAGTTTCAGTACTGTATCTTCATCAGCTATATTGTCATAGCTCTGGCTATTCCTTTTACAAAATAGAAATCAAGGAAGTGAAATTCCCTTCTTGTACTACAGCGAGTGCCCCTCACCTACCAGTGATCACTCACTCCCCTGGAATTTCATTTTTCTGTTTTAATTAATTTATGTGCATATATTCGGGTATTCATTTATTCTTTTGGTATAATCCATATTATGCCCTTCAGATTCATCAAGGATGGCTGACTTCATACGGGCATGGTTATTTTCTGTCCCAGTTATGCAGATGTAAGGTGTTCCCCCAGAGAACACCAACCGCTTTGCCTGGTTTCAGCAAACAGGAAGTGCCGTGCCTGGTGGTTCTTGCTGACCCAGCTAAAAGAGACCGAATGTCACATTTCACTTCCAGGGGCTAGTGCTGGGTTTTGATATTGCCTGGTACTATAAATAGCACCCCAGGGAACGTTCAGGTACACGGAACATTTTCTTTGCAGTCCAGTTCGATGTCTGCAGAAAGTCATATGCTGTCTGGATGGACACAAGTCATTTGTGTCCCTTAGTGCTTCCTAAGTTCTAGACAGACCTGCCCGGAGTGTTCATGTGCTCCTAAACACAGTGTTTACTCTCCGCATACTTCTGTGCCTCTGTTTATGCTGCTCTCTCTGCCTGGCAAAATCTTACTCAGACTTAAAGATTCATCTCGAGTAAGAAAGCGTTCCCTGAATCAGCTTGACAGACGCGCCTTCTTGCCTCTCTCTGGATTCTCCACAGCCTGTGAAACGTACCTCTTCTACAGCAAGTTCAGCATTACAATAGGGTCTGTTACATAAGTTTCTGTGTTCACACTCTCCTCACATCCCAAACTGTGAATTCTGAGACCTGGGATTTCTCTGTCTTCGCGTTTATCCCCAACAGTTAGCATAGGAAACACCCGCAACGTTGAGTGAATGACTGATTATATGAATGAATGAAATGACATCCAAATAGGGGAATAGAATTCATTTGAGTTTGTTCCCAGCTTAATGCCTTTAAAAAGAATCCTAAGAATGTTTAGTGGGGATTTTTCCATTTTCTTTAGCAGTCACTCCCTACTATGTGCATGGCCAGTTTGATAGCAAAAAATGTTATATTGAAATACACTTCAGGGAGCTAAAAAGAAAAAACCCGTTTATTTCAAAGGAATAGGCTCGTTTGTTCCTTGCAAACTTCCTGGCATCTTTCTTTCTACATGCTCTTTTCCCTTTGCCCAGTCTTCAGCCAAATTCTCTGGCCGGGTCTGCTGTAAACAATGATTTTGTGAGTGGTTGTGTGTTCTCTGCAGTGAAAACCCGCCTTGTTTTCTGTTGCTAGGCAACCCCATTCCAGCTGCCTTTGAAGAAATGCGCGGTGGTGGGAAATGGTGGGATACTGAAGAAGAGTGACTGTGGCCGTCAAATAGATGAAGCAAATTTTGTCATGCGGTAAGAGAGCTCCCACAGCGCGGCTTCTGCCTCCTCTCTTCTCCCCCACCCCTCCTGCCAGCCCCGGGGCCTTTGGAAACCAGTCACTGGTGATTAATCAGCGGTAGCTGCCCTTCAGGTCCCTTCAAGTTCACATATAAGTGAGTGGAGGAGACAGGCCAGGGGAGCCTGGGAACGGGCCCCAAGAAAGTGCAAAGCTGAGAGAGCTTCCGCGGTCGCGGGGAGACCCCCCCCCAGAGTGGAAACACTCATTTAATTGTAGACGATACAGTCGGGTGAGTCCAACTTTAAGACTTGTTCTTAAGACAAGCTCTCTATGAATAAACATTTTCATTAAGTCATTTCATTCTACACACTCTGCTGCTTCGTTCTTCACAAAAGCATTTGGAAGTAGTGAGTAGGATTCGAAGAGGGGTTGCATCTGGGCAGGACTAAGAAAACTGGAAGGAAGGAGGGGGATTACATTTGGAGCAAAGAGGACGCTTGGTAAGGGGACTGAGCAGCGTGGTGACGTGATCCTGCCGGGGTGTGTAAAGGAGCTGTTAGGACACATCCAGCCAAGAGTAGAGACCATGACGCCGAAATGGCACCAGCCTGCGCCGTTGGGTAATTTTGACCAGAAGGGAAGATACCGAGTGACTGGATAGACACAGGCTTGGGATTGTCTGGTGGAGAGGAGAGAAGGGTGGGAGGGGAGAGCATGGAGGGTCCTGGCTAGAGAGAGCGTCGGGGGACACACTTTGAAGTCTCGGCTGGATGGGGAGTGGGCCCTGAGAGGGGTGAAGGAGAAAGGAGGGGGCCAATGGGACCAAATGATGGGGCTCTTCTGAGCTGCAGGGGGCGGTGGTGGGAAAGATGAGAGGAGGTGGAAAAAAGAGAGCTCATGTCAAAGAATGGCCCACTGGAGACTGTTGACTTCACCTTCTCTGGGGGACGAGCAGACGTGTTGTAGAAAAAAAGGACATTTGTTACTGTAGAAGTGTAGGAACCTGGAGGCTGTTCTGGGGAGGGTCTTTCAGGTGGGCCCCGAAGTCGCAGTGAAGTGGAAATGACTATGAACCAGGGGCCGAAAAGCTCCGGGGCCAGGAAGGCTGAGGTCTCCAGCAACACAGAGGGCAGAAAGCTGAAGCGGGGTGGCGGTCGTGTTTTGTGTTCTTTTCTTTCTTTTTTTTTTTTTTTGCGGTACGCGAGCCTCTCACTGTCGTGGCCTCTCCCGTTGCGGAGCACAGGCTCCGGACGCACAGGCTCAGCGGCCATGGCTCACGGGCCCAGCCGCTCCGCAGCACGTGGGATCCTCCCGGACCGGGGCACGAACCCGTGTCCCCTGCATCGGCAGGCGGACTCTCAACCACTGCGCCACCAGGAAAGCCCCCTGTGTTCATTTTAAAGGATAAATAGATAGTGGTCTACAAGTAGCAAAAGTTAGCTGAGAGAACACTGAACCGTCTCTGGGCTCTGAGCTAAGTGGAGTAGGGGAGAGTAAAGCCTGTCTGAGAGTGTTTCAAGGAAGCTGTGTACTCAGGGGAGGGTCAGGTTCCCTCTCTGAGAGCAAGGGTTGGGCTCCTAGAAAGACTTTATCTCACTGGTGAAGCCTGCTGCAGAGTGGGAGTGGGGTCCTTTTCTATCTCTCCTTCCTTTATGGGGTTGCCCTGCCCTAGTTTTTCCAGTGTAAGACTCCGTTTTCCTCTCCATTGCCATTCCTATTTTTTTGTGATACATACAAACCATAGAAACATGGAGACAATAAAAATGTAGTTCTCTTAATTCAAGTCGATGTCAGTTTGGTGAGCACCTCCTTTGTATTGGGTCTTCACTGGGGCTGGGAATGGAAGTTGAACAATTCCCTCATGGACTTAAAACCTGGAGATGTGCCAGTGCTGTGATTGGGGTGATTCAGAAGCAGATGATCAGTGAGTGGGGACCTTTTGAGGGGAAGTGGCATCTGGGCAGAGCCCTCTCTCCATTCCATTCTGGACGCAGGCCACCCTGTCCAAGCTCTAATGTAGGAAGGACACCAAGCGCTGCCACAGAGTTGTGAGCCATGGCGAGAGCGCGGTGAGATGGGATTTAAGCTGTAGAAGTGGGGACAGCTACCTGAAGAGCGGAGGTACCCCCGCTAATACATCGGTGTTAGGTGGAGGCTGAAGGGCCAGCAAAGAAAACAGAGGGGTTGGAGGCCCAGCCCTTGCTGCAAACTCACTCTGTGACCCTCAGTGCACGTTGCACCTTTGCTGCAGCTCAGCTTTCTAATCTATGTGAGGAGGTCGCTGCAGACAATACCCCAAGCCTTTCTGTTGTGGAAACTCTGATCCTGTGATGCTGTGAGTATCACACCACTGTTAACACATTCACATAGTCCAGCTTAAGTTTTCATATTGCTCTTGAGTGTAAGTTGATTTGCTTTTTCCAGAAACTATGTAAGGAAGAAAGAGTGGAAATATTATACTCACGGATTCAGGAAAGTTGAGTGATATTGAGAGGTCTCAGTGCAATGTGGAAGGAGGCATTAGTACAGTAAATGGATTATTTTAGTATTCCTGAGTGGGTGTGTGTTGGTCACTACATTTAGGAGATGGATATTTTATTTTATTTATTTATTTTTTTGGCGGTACGTGGGCCTCTCACTGTTGTGGCCTCTCCCGTCGCGCAGGCTCAGCAGCCATGGCTCATGGGCCCAGCCGCTTCGCGGCATGTGGGATCCTCCCGGACCGGGGCACGAACCCGCATCCCCTGCATCGGCAGGCGGACTCCCAACCACCGCGCCACCACGGAAACCCCTAGGAGATGGATATTTTAAACTTAACGTGCACAAGACCAGGCCTAAGCATCGTAGGGGGTTACCTGTATTATTTATGACAAATAAGCAAGACTACGTTTGTGTTGTATAAAATCAATATTGATATAGTCAAGTTCAGAATTAATGAGCGCTTGTGATTAGGGTGCACAGCACAGGATTAAACAGACGTTCATGGAATGATGAGGGAGGTGAGGAATGAAGAACATTCAAAGAAGGTAGCATCAAAACTAGATGTGCAGGGCTTCCCTGGTGGCGCAGTGGTTGAGAGTCCACCTGCCGATGCAGGGGACGCGGGTTCGCGCCCCGGTCCGGGAAGAGCCCACATGCCGCGGAGCGGCTGGGCCCGTGAGCCATGGCAGCTGCGCCTGCGCGTCCGGGGCCTGTGCTCCGCAACAGGAGAGGTCACAGCGGTGAGAGGCCCGCGTACCGAAAAATAAAAATAAAAAAAACTAGATGTGCATGTACCTTTGATTCAGTTTCAAGAATGGCGCCATTATCATAACACCTTTGAATTTTTAAAAAGCCTTATTAATAGTTTACAGTGTGGGAGTAATTAAATGTTGATAAATTGTTTATAAAGTATTCTTATTTGACCATTTATGTATCTATTTATGCACGCGTTGCTTAATACACATTTTGGGGGCACCCTGAGGAAATTGAGGTAATATCATATGTTCAAAATGAAACATTTAGTGAGTAAATGTGATTAGAAAGCACATAGTATGTTCCTGGGCTATAGGGTACGTGGACAGTTACATTGAAAGATGAGATCCAAAAACAGCCTTACCTGTACACAGTGGTATACCCAGTTACAGTTCAAGATGTTTTCCAGAATTAAGATATAACAATGCCATAATTTCCTTTGCTTGGACATTTTCAAATACGTCTTCTAATGCTAGAAGTCAACTCCCTGTTTTTCAAAGTAAACATTTGCTCTGTAACCAAAAGCAATACTTTAAAAAATAAAATTGGCAGTTAGTGTCTGCAAGTGTTTTTCTGAGCTTTTGCTTTGTGATAGGAGGTGTGAAGTGGACCCAGACATATGAGCCATGGATCAATCTACGAGGAATGCACAGAAAAACAAAGTTTTTTTGAAATTTTTTCAGGAATACCAACTAGTTTTTCAGGAATTTTTTCAGGAATACCAACTATTTTTCAGGAATACCAACTAGTTTCATTTAACGATGACAAAACAGGTTAACTGCACTTTCTGGCAATATTCAGAGTTTACAGGTTTAATATAATGTGGTTGATTCTCAGATGTTATGAAGGGCCATCAGGAACAAAGGGGAAGTGATAAATTAGGAGATTGGGATTAACATATACACACTGCTATATATAAAATAGATAACTAACAAGGACCTACTGTATCGCACAGGGAACTCTACTCAATATTCTGTAATAACCTATATGGGAAAAGAATCTGAAAAAGAATGGATATATATATGGATATATATATATGTGTGTGTGTGTGTATATAACTGATTCACTTTGCTGTACACCTGAAACTAACGCAACATTGTAAATCAACTAGACTCCAATAAAAACTAAAAAAAAAAAAAAAAATTACATTCATCAAAAAAAAGAGAGACAGATGCCTAAATTCTAGTCTGTGTTTTATCCTGGGAGTCCTTTTCATCTTTGCAAAGATCAGTTAAATCACAAGACCACAGTCAGCACCATGGCCGCATGAGCCTGGCGGTTAATAAGCTCACTCCCCGACACGGTCTTCGGAAACCTCTTGGGATATGGTGCAACCACTAGGCTAGAGGTGCCTTAAGTAGGCTCTGTGACTTGGCTTCCCCCAGGCTCCCCACCATGTCTGTTGTGTTAGTTCTCAATGGGCACTCAACTGGCTGACATTAATCTGTGGGGAGCTGCCAGAAGAACCAGGATCTTGTTACCAAAGAGCGGGTGAAAGGAAGATTCCAAATCAGCTGAGACAAGTTTCTGCCTGGGATGGCCTGATGTGGTAGGAGTCAAACACAGGGTAAATACGAGACGACATCAAGGAGCTCGTCAGCTGAGTCGGTGCTCAGACAAGTCCATGACCTGGGGGAAATTTGTAGGGAAATTTTAGTAGTTGGGGAATGGCCGAGACCTTAATATTTGTAAGACATCTACTGGCAAATAAACGATGCTTTGGTTTGCTGAAGTAAGAAAACGTTAGAGTTGCCCTGCTGTGGAGTCAACTTAGAGACATGGGTAGAGAGGGGCACTTAGGACTCAGTAATAAAAGGAAATCTAATGGAAACTATAGACTCATTTGGGATGTCCAGAAGTAATAGATATATATTTAGTTATATTTATATGATATTTCTGATATGTGATATATTTGAGCTTTTACTATGTATGAGGCATCAAGGTAGGGACTTTTTATACATTTCTTACTTTAATCCTTGCAACCATCTTATTGGAGAGGAAGAGTCATTATCCTCATTTTGTGTAATGGGGAAACTGAGGCAGTTGACAACTTGGTTAATGTCTCACTGGCAGAAAGCCATGGGATTTGGATTTGCAGTTGCAATACTTTCCGTTGTAAGCATTCACAAGACGTTGCGGTAGAGGAGAGCAGCCAGGGCTGTGTTGTGTGTGTGTGTGTGTGTGTGTGTGTGTGTGTGTGTGTGTGTGTGTGTGTGTGTGAGGGAGGGAGGAGGAGCTATTTCTGTCACCTGTACTCTTCCCTTGCCTAGACTGGGATGGTGGAGAATCATTGCACTTCTTTAAATGACAGATTATTTTGTCTTCAGCAGTAGGCAAACCATACATTGGTCATGTACCCAAAAGTCGCACATGCATCGATTTAGGTGGCAGAGTTTGCCTTGAATGTACTATTATAATTTAGAATTTGGGAAAAGAATGAGAAACACAAGCAAGTACAATTCTTCCTTTTCTCTTGAAGCTTGTTGGTATCCACAGAGAACACTGTAGGTCCCGTGTCTTCTAGGGGACTACACCCTCCTGAGCACTAATTTCAAGTCTAATGTACCCTGACTTATCACCTCAAAAATATTTTGAATGGAATAAATTCATTTTAGTTATACCTTTTTCCTTTAGTAAATCCCTTATCTCTCTAGCTGACATTTTCTTTCTTCGAAAACAGAAATAGTTTTTATGACAGCATTTTGAAGATGCTAAGAGTTAGTCATCTAATGTCTATTGGAAGGGAGAGGTGATAAAAACAGTTTTTTGTGAATTGAGCTAGACTTAGTAAAATTCCTATTTGCCATGATAATTGACCTGATTTAAAAGTATTTAAATCATTCTGAAGTGCTTGTTCTTGTTTCTCTAGATGCAATCTTCCTCCTTTGTCAAGCGAATACACTAAGGATGTTGGATCCAAAAGTCATTTAGTGACGGCTAACCCCAGCATAATTCGGCAAAGGTAAGAGTTTATGACTTCTGTTTGTGAGGAATTAAAAGGAAGGCTTTCGAAGTATTTAACGTCTTAAAGGCAGTGAACATAATTCAGTTTGGTAAACAAAGAAGAAAACCATCTGGACAGGCAGGAAGGATGAAGGAGGGAATTGTAAATAAACTAGACAGGATTATGAGAATCCAAACACTATTTCATGCTTCCTCTGGGATTCCATTTCTTGCCTTTAGAGATGGTAAAAATAACATGTGAATCCATCGTTTTGCTCAAAGAAGTAATATAATATCGTGCTTATTACTACTACTTTCCAATTTGTTGGCTTCAGTTCCAACTCATTGATTGGCACTGATTGGTGAACTGAAGTCATATCAACTTTATTAAAGAGTAAAAACAGAGAAGTGACCACTTTACTGCATATGCACGCATGAAAGTAGCAATATTGTGGGAATGTACAGGAATGTGTGATTATATGATGTTACAATATAGTACATCACATGATATTCAGTCAGATTTGGGAAAGCAGATGGAAAACTCTTACTCTAGTATCGATTCCAGAAATCTTGGCAGCTGCTGTGGGAGCTTCTGGGGGTCGTCGGTCTCTAGTTGATGAAGCAGTAAGCTGTGAGCTGTTTATCCAAGGACTGTTCATTGTAGAGAATGACTCAATCTCTGTGAAAAGAAGAGTTGAACATCGCCTTTATGCTGTCCCATGTACACTAGCAGTTAATAGTGAAATACCCAGATATTCTAAGCTCAGGCATTTGCCACCTAAGGAAGTCTTATCCAAGTGGACAGCACTTGTGTGTCACTTGATAAACAATGCTACGCTACTTGTTTTGGTTCATAAGTAAGTATTCCCATAAAATAGATGTTGGGAAACACAACCAATTTTTAATTTGACAGATACTGTGAAATTACACTTCCAAAATGTACCATTTACTTCCTCTTCGGTCATGGATCAGACTGCCTGTTTTCCAGTACTGAAAACATTATGTGCTCTTCATCTTTTAAATTTTTGTCAGTTTGCTGAGTTAAGGTGATACATTATTTTTTATTTAATATGTGGGTTTTTTTGAATATAAGAAGGGCTGAGTGGGTATTGACTATTAGTATTTTTTCTTCTGTGAATTGCCTATTTGCATTTTTTGCTCATTTCGTACTTTTTTTCTTTTTACAAACTATTTTCCTGTTGATTTATAAGAACTGTATAGATATTAAGTCTTTGTTTGCTATATATGGAGCAAATATTTTCTTCTAGTCTGTTTAACTTCTGTCCTATCAGAACTCAACATTTTTTATACAATGAAACTTGTTAGTCTTTTCCTTTTTTTTAAAAAAAAAAAACTATCTTTAGACAATCTTCCTTACCCACATCCCCTCCAATGAGAAAATATTATCCTGTGTATTTTTAGTGCATTTATAGTTTCATTTTTCATACTTAAGAAATTTAATCCATGTGACTATCTTTATTTTTATAACACTGATCTTAATGTTTTTCCACAAAAATATATGTTCATTGTAAGAAATTAAGAGAGAAAAATACAAAGAAGATGGTAACAAAAAGAATCACCCCAAGCCTCACCATTTGTAAATAACTATAACTAACACGAGGTACACTTTTTTCAGATATTCCATATATTCTTCAGAACTTTGAAGATATTGTTTCATTATCTTCCGACACCCAGAGTTGCCAAGCAAAAATCTAATGGAAATTTATTCATTTTTTTTTGATTGAGGGAACTCTTTCTTTCCTTCCTCCACTAAAACTTATACATTTCTTTTTACTATTTAAATTCAGAAAGTTTACCAAGATACATCTCAGAGTGGGTCTCTTTTTTCATTAATGTTGCTTGGCACATTAATGAGAGGTCTTTTGAGTTGGAAGATGTGGAGGTGTAGTGGTTATGAGTCTGTCCTCTAAAGCAAGATGACTTGGTTTTCGCTTCCTGCTCGCCCACTCACAGCTGTGTGAGCTTGACTGAGTTACTTAACACTTCCTCCTTCAGTTTCCTCATCTGTAAAGCAGGGATAATAATACTTCGTTTAATTCATACTTAGAATGAATTAAACTACATATATATGTAGATGTATATATGTGTCTGTATATATGTATATTATAATTACATATATGCTTAGAACAGCGTGCCTGGTATATTGTAAGCACTATATAAATGTTAGCTATCATTAGTATTGCTTTTCATCTTTGTGAACATTCTCTCTCTTATATGCCTGATTATTTCCTCTTCTTCATTATATTTGCTCTCTCTTTCTAGTCCTCCTATTAAGTGGATATTAAAACTTCTAGATATATTAACCAGGATTTCTAACTCTCTCCTTGTACCATGTAGCTTTTTGTGTGTGTTGTGTCCCAAGAATAACCCCTTTCTGCTCAATAAATCGTATTTTAGTTGTGTTCATTCTGCTATGTAGTCTACCACTTCCACTTTTTAATTGTATTTTTATTTTTTGTGAGCTAAATTATTTTTTTCATAGAAGCATATTTTTGATGGATATAATGTCCTCTTAGGTTTCATGAAGACTGTATAAATGGACTTAACAGTTTTGTGTTTTTGTTCTTTCTATATTCAGATTATTCTTCCTATTTTTTTGACTTAATGCTACATATATGATTTGACATTTTCCAAAATTTGTACTTTAGTTTTCTGTTCATTTTTGTATGGTAAGCCTTTTTGCTGTCAGTGAATATAGCTTTATAGGTATATTACTTTCATAACAAACAGTTAGTTTTAAAAATGTCACTGAAAACCAAAAATGCCAGTCAACTTTGTGAGTTAGTATTGAATAAGTTAAATGAATGACCAAAAATCAGTGCTCTGTCTTTAATTTTTAGTGTGATTTGTTTGCTGACATAAACTAATGTAGCATAGCAAGGAGTTGGGAAGAATAAGAAAACAAAACATTTCTCTTTTACAGATTAGTTATTGACTCTCACTCAGTCTTGGGTTTGTTGTGGGTTTTTGTGAGAGGGCTTGGGGGTCTGATCAGGAAGATGTCAGAAAATCAACAATGATGATGATGTCTCTTTAATTCAATTAAGTGGATTGGGGTTCTGGAAATCATAAAAATGTGCAATTTTAAAAATTGGGAAGGATTCATATCAGACTCAAGAGAATGAGCAAAAGGTCAAGAGAACACTTACAGAAATATTTTTCTTTGATTATTTAAATTTTTTTTAGATAATTTCAGATTCACAAGAAGTTGAAAAACAAAAAAAAGTACAGGAAGGTCCTTTGTACTCTTCATCCAGTTTACCCCAATGGTAATTTCTTGCATGACCATAGTATAATACTTTTCCGTTCCTAGAGGGGAATGAAGCATGCAATACATTACACTGAAGGACAAAAGAGTCTATTTTTCTACCTGAATGTGTGGAGTTGGTGGTAAGATTTTAAAAAGCTCGTGAAAACGGGTATTTATTTAGAACAAGACAGAGCAAGATGAAAGAGAAAGTGAGATTGTGATTTTGAGAAAAATTATAACTACAGAAGGAGAAAGGAAAGGATCAATAATTGTTTGAAGGGAAAAAAGTTCAATATAAAGAATTAATGCAAGGCAAGCAAGAGTCATTATGATCAATGCTGGGTCAACATTTAGTCAGTGTTTCTATGTGCCAGGTTCTGTGTTCTTTATATGCATTGCCTCTTTTAATCTCAAAATAATCCTAATGAGGACGTATTTTAATGTGTGTTTTTACAGAAAAACAAATGTGACATAAGTTTTGTCATCTGCTCTTATTCACAGCTGTTGGTCATCAGTCTGGGACTTCACCCAGACTTGTCTCAATCCAAAACCCATACTCTTAACCAGTGACCATCGCACACCCCATCTTTCCAGGTGATCCATATGTTGCACAAGGAGAAAATTGAGTTTCCACAAGTGATAAGTCATTTTGGAAAAGGGAGCGAAAGGTTTTTTTGCTTAACAAAGTGTATTCAATGTTTCAGGATGTTTGAATACAAAATCAAAATGCATATAGCAGTTCCATTTTGTGAAATATGGAAAAATATATCCCAGTAACATCAGATACTTTTATATACTTAACAGTTAGACAGTGGGAATTCCCTGGTGGTCCAGTGGTTGGGACTCGGTGCTTTCACCGTTCCGGCCTGGGTTCAGTCCCTGGTCAGGGAACTAAGATCCCGCAAGCCACGTGGCTCGACCAAAAAAACAAACAAACAATTAGACAAAAATCAAACCCTCTATAGAAAAATTACGGAATTTTATTGAGGGACATTTTGGACAACCTAAATGTCAAATAATATTAATTCTAATGATTCTTGCTTAACCTTGCACTAATTCTTTATATTGAACTTAATCTTAACCAACAGGTTTACTTTGCCTCTTAAACATTTAATTTTTGACCCTTTCGTTTCTCCTTCTGTAGTTATCAGATTCACATATATATAGATCCTTAATATATGACAGAGGTAATATTGTAGATCAGAGAGAAAAGGACAAATTTTCCAAAATGATGTGGAGACAGTTAGGTGTCTATGAAATTATACCTCTACCTCATACCTTATACCAAATATCATTTCCAGATGGTTAAGACCTATCTTTGAAAAGCAAAACAAGAAAGCTTGTAGAAAATAACATAGGTCTTGTGATTTCTTATATAAGAATCACATAGCACTAAATAGAAGGGAAAAGACTGATAAGTTTGATTTATTAAAATTGGGAAATTTTATTCATAAGAAGACGTGGTAGAAGTAGGGCACATACAACCACATTTTAGAGGAAGACAACTAACAAAGGACTTGGATCCAGCATATACAAGTAACTCTTTTACGTGTAATTTAGAAATAAAGTAATTGAACATGAAAAACAGAAAACCGGTAGGAAAATAAGTCAAAGAGTTGAACCAGACATCATAGAACAACTCCAGATAGCCAATAAATGAATGAATAGATGCTCTACCGCATTAGTAATCAGAAAAAAATGCAAATAAAAATCCCTAGGAGTTATCATTACACATCCATCAGGTTGACGGAACTTATTCCAACTGTTAGTGAGGATGTGGACCCGAAAGTACCATGTATGCTATTTGGAGGGAATATGGTTCCAACCACTCTGGAATGTGTTTTGACATTATGTAGTAGGGTTGGAGACACATGCTCCACGCCCTCGCAGTTCCACTCCTAGTTATATACCCTAGAGAAAAACAGTATTTATAAGAGAGAAATGTATAATAACGTTTATAGTAGCTAAAAATTAAAATAGTGGATTGTGAATTCATGGTGGAATGAACCAATGGATTCAGGTATGTTCACATAGTGGAATGCCTTACCGCCACTACCTATGACCACCCACAATAAAGTGGGTGAACTTCAAAAACCTGATATTGACAAAAAGAGGGGAGTCATAAAAAATACAGTAGGATGTCCATATAAAGGTAAAAAGAAAACTAATTAACAGGATGGTTTAGAGACACGTCCATAACAATTCTGAGGACCAACAAGCGGTTCCTTCTCAGGGGACGAGAGTGTTGGATTCAGGAAGCTTTTTATTCAGATCTTGTAGTCTCCTCCCAAAGCTTTGCGCACCCTAGATGCTGGCAGTGTCTTGCACTTTCATGTGACTAAAAATCAAATTCATTGGGCAAAGATGTGCAGTGGAAATGCCTAAGTACCACTAATTTTCATGGCTGTCCTCCAGATCCTTGATTCTTATAAAAATATTCCACTGAGAGTTATAAGCACTATGAGTTTTCACTACAAAATTCTCGTAGAAAAGATATCGGTATCAAGATAGAACAGGCGTGAGAAAATTCAGTATATATGAGAGGCACCCATAATGATGATTCACACATTATATATGTATAATTAATGTGTATATATATATTTATAATGTACACATTATTCTGCCTGTAGGAAAAATAAGGTTAGAGAAGGTAATATTCGTTGATGTAGTTAGTAGAAATTCTCAGTAAGAAGGGGATCTGCTATAGCCTTTGTTAGGATATCTTGTCTAGAGTACAATCTCAGTTTTTAAAAAAGCTTTATTGAGGTATAATTGATATACAAAAAAAACTGCACATGTTTAATGTGTATAATTTGATGAGTCTGGGCATATGCATACACCGATGGTACTATCACCATCATCAAGGTAATAAACATAACCATCGCCTCCAAAAGTTTCCTTGTGCCCCTGCTTTTTTGAGTGTGTGGTAATAAGAACACTTCAGATGAGTGCTATTCTCTTAACAGGTTGTTTTTCAATGGGTATATAGTGAACCCTTTTTGACAGCACCTAGAACAAAAGGATTAGTTGGGGTGCCCGGGACACAGATTAGAAAGGGCTTTTCAGTCGCATTCAACTTCTGATTGCATTTTTATGGGTTAGAGAAGTTATCCTAATGTGACAGCAGAGTCTGTTGTATCTTCAGACCCGCTGCTGTTGTCCTCTTCCTTCCTTTGCGGGGTTTTGTAGGTGGAGGGGCAACAAGGATCCCTTCACAGGGTTACCCTTTATTCACATGTACCAGCTCTAACCCATTGGTCCAACAAACATTTTTGTTCAAATACCCTTTAAAAGAATTTTTAAAATCCGTCATTATTTCCTTGATCTTTTAAAAGTTACATAATTTGGGGGGGCATGAAGTTAAGTTGTTGCCAAGCATGAACTTTCAGAGCTTTCTGCATTGTGCATATTTAAATACATATTGTCAAAGTCTCAGAAGTGCAGATTTAGCTTTTTGGATGTTCCATGTCCTCATAGCAAAGCCAGTGCGCTTTGTCAAATTAGTTCATTAAGTTGAGTTGACTTTCTGTCAGAAAAAGGCAGACTCCATTTTATTCAATTAAGTGCTGAGATGTAACCCCATACAAACATCTCACTTCTGAGTTCTAATTATTCAACATATAAGTAAAGTATAGGAGTTGCCAAGAGTTTGTCCCCTGTATAAAATAAGGCACAGCCTCCATCTATTTCTTATACAGATCTTTTTGCTTTTTCTCAGGGGACACGTCTTCAGAAAGTATGTACCTTACAAATGTTTCTTTGGTTGCCTGGTGGCTTTTACACTCTGGGGCACTGCATCATTATAATATTTGGGATAATAGGAGGTATGCCTTTTGTGAAGTGGACAAGGGAAAATTATGAAAGTAGAGTTTGGAAAATAGTTGTTTAGGCTATCAGATTAGTCTCGAGTAAATGTTTTAGAAAAGTGCATATGTGGAATTTGAGGATTTGGAAATTCATGGGGGAAGAGGGATATTAAAAAGGGAGCTTCACAAGAACAAAGTTGCAGAGGTGCTCATTCAACAAATATATTTTGAAATCTACTCTGAGACAGAGAATACAAAGTTGAAGAAAATACAACTCATACCCTGACGTTGCTCCCAGTCAGCAGACATTCTGTGGTCTTGGAATCCATGAAGGGGGTCCAGAGGACCCCTTCTGAAATTTATTTTTAAGATTTTATGTATGTGTATTATGTATTTTTTGAATCCTATTTTCCAAGGCTTCCATTACTCACAATAGGATTAAAATTCACTGACCCAAACTGAGTCATTCTATCAAGTAAAATTAGAGATTACACTTCTCAAAGCTTGTTGCTTAATTTTTCAAAAGAATTGAAAACTCAGTTAGCCATTTTGCCCGTATCAGGTGTTCAGTACATATTTGGGCAAATGATGGTTAAAAAATAAAAACTGGAACTTAATTGATTGTCCTGTTATGATATTACTTTTGAGCTTTGAGGCTCCAGCTTGGGCAGTAATTATTATTTGCAGCCACAAAAAAGAGCATCAGTGTTCCGAGTGTGTGCTTCCATGTGGGCATATTAGAGGCAGTAGTATCAGTGTGAACAGCTTGGGGTCAAGAATCTTTTATCTGTGCTCTTGAGACCCCAGCATGTTTTTTGGCATACAGGACATGCACAGTAAATTTTAGGGAATGAATGAATAAGTGAATAAATATATTTTAAATATCCTTCAAACTGAATTTCTGGTTTAAATTGTCTTTAAAAAGGAAATTTAATGAATTTTTTGATGTCAGTTAAAATGTTTCTATGGTCTTAAACTAAGGAGATAAATTTTTTAGTAACAGATATTTCAAAGCAGTATTAATCAAATGCTTAGCAGGGAAAACTTGGTTCCTCTTTTTTTTAAAAGTTGACATAAATTAAGGAACAAAAAAGCTATCAGAACAAATGGAGTACAAATCATGGTGAAGTTAACCTTTTAAAATTTGTAAGTGTGTAGCTTTTAGTTGACTGGAAGGACTTTATATAAGATCCAAATATTTATTTTGAAGTTTCTAATATCAGGTAGAAACTGGGTAATCTCTTTTCGTACAAGTGAAAGAGACTATCCAATGGTTATCACCTCTTATTTTACTAAAGGCACTTGGGAGTGTAGAGGTATTATCTGGGAAAACAATTGCTTATTTTATTGATGTACTTTTTCAAAAATAATTTGAGCTTTGAGGAGAATGACTTGGATCCAAAGAGGGTTTATAGCAACTTCTTTTTAACATTCTACATGACTCATGCCTCAGACTGTGTTCCTAAACATCTCCATCTCTTCTGCCCGCTGACTTCTTTTTTCTTTTCTCTCCAAACTTAGAGCAGTTTATCAGTGTTTGCACCAAGGTTTGGCAGTCACTGATAGCCATTCTGTCTAACATCTGCTGTGATATAAGGGAATTAAAAGGCAGATGCTAAAACTGGAGCTAGAGAGAGCAAGGAGAAGACAGAGAAGAGATGCCTCTAAAAGGGTGTAGATCTGTATGGAGTTTGTGTCTGGATGAAATAGTTATCCACGTTTTGGCTTTAAACAGACTTTGTGTTCAAATTCTAGTGCCACTGCTAGTAAGTGCTTCATACTTGCTAGCTATGTAAAGTTAGTTACTTAACCTCCCCGCTGTGAGTTGAGAATAAAATTATTTACCTTGAGGATTGTTGAGAGATGTAAATGAAATAATGTAGCTGTGGCCAGTAGAAGCTATTCTGATTAATACCCAGAATAGCTACTCAGGAGGACTCTCCTGTTGGAATACATTTTGTTCTTGGTTAAAACATATTTTTAATGCATTATTGGCCTCATCGAATTCAGGGAATCTCCAAGAGTATCTGCATGCTTCTCCCCCAAACAAACAAAAAACCCCAAAACACAAAACAGAAAATCATGAACCTAAAACCAGACCAAGCATTGTGAACTATAAAATTCTGATACCAAAGCTGAGAACAGGAGACCAAGCCCTGGATTTACCATGTTAATGTGGTAAATTTAAGCCTTGATAAGGGACAATGTGGTCCCAAGTCATATTAGCAGTCTATGGCTTCTAATAGAAGCAAACACAAATTTCTTCTAGAGGAAAGCTCTCAGAATACCACCTTCAAACAGACATAAGCTCATAAGGAAACACTGAAATTCACAATATTGAAAGTCCTCAGAGATAAAAAGTAAACAAAAATTGTGGATAGACATGCCTGAGAATTTACTGAAATTGTCAGATGCAATATATTACTAAGTATGAAATTCTTATAGAAAAAATAAATATGAATCAAAAGTCAGCAAGAAAATATCAAAATTACCTAGATACCTTTAAAAAAGAACCAAATAGGATTTTTTTTATTTTTTAAAAAATATTTATTTATTTGGCTGCATTGTGTCTTAGTTGCAGCATGCGGGATCTTTTGTTGCGGCATGGGGACTCTCTAGTTGTGGCGTGCGGGCTCTAGAGCGTGTGGGCTTAGTTGCCCCATGGCTTGTGGGATCTTAGTTCCCTGACCAGGGATTGAACCCGCCTCCCCTGAATTGGAAGACAGATTCTTAACCACTGGACCACCAGGGAAGTCCCCCAAATAAGAAATTTAGAAATGAAAATATAATTGTTGAAATGGACAGACATCAGATTAGACATAACTGAAGAGAATCAGTGAATTGAAAAATAGAGCAAATAATTTTTTAGATACAAAGATATACAAAATATGAAGACAAGACAAAGAAACTTGGAGACTGGAATAAGAATGACTACCAGTCCAGTCTTTCTTTAAATGGAATTGTGGAATTATAAAATAGAGGTAAAAGTTGAGACTTCTTCAGATTTAAAGAGTAATGTAATCCATAAATACAAAAAACAAAGTATCAAACATGAATTAAATTTTTAAAAAATGCAATCCTAGACCATTTTAGTAAAATTGAACTAAAGATAATAAGAAGCTTTTAAAAGCAGCTGGAGAAAAAAGACATTACCTGCAAAAGAATGGTCATTACACTAAAAGCAGACTTCTTCCAACAGTAAAAATGGAAGTCAGAAATCAATGGGAAAAAACAAATGGAATCTAATTAAACTTAAAAGCTTTTGCACAGCAAAAGAAACCATAAACAAAACAAAAAGACAGCCCTCAGATTGGGGGAAAATATTTGCAAATGAAGCAGGTGACAAGTGATTAATCTCCAAAATATACAAACAGCTCATTCAGCTCAATATCAAAAAAAAAAAAAACAACCCAATCCAAAAATGGGCAGAAAACCTAAACAGACATTTCTCTAAAGAAGTTGTACAGATTGCCAAATAGCACATGAAAAGATGCTCAACTTCACTAATTATTAGAGAAATGCAAATCAAAACTACAACTAGGTATCGCCTCATACCAGTCAGAATGGCCATCATCAAAAAATCTGCAAACAATAAATGCTGGAGAGGGTGTGGAGAAAAGAGTACCTTCCTACACTTTTGGTGGGAATGTCAGTTGGTGCAGCCACCATAGAGAACAGTATGGAAGTTCCTTAAAAAACTAAAAATAGAACCACCATATGACCCAGCAATCCCACACCTGGGCATATACCTGGAGAAAACCATAATTCAAAAAGGTACATGCACCCCAGTGTTCATTGCAGCACTATTTACAATAGCCAGGACATGGAAGCAACCTAAATGTCCATCAGCAGAGGAATGGATAAAGATGTGGTACATATATCCAATGGAATATTACTCAGCCATAAAAAGAACAAAATAATGCCATTTGCAGTAACATGGATGGACCTAGAGATTGTCGTACTGAGTGAAGTAAGTCAGACACAGAAAGACAAATATATGATATCACTTATATGTGTAATCTAAAAAAAGGGTACAAATGAATTTATTTACAAAACAGAAGTAGTGTCACAGATGTTAAAACTTATGGTTAGCAGGGGATTGGGGGGGAGGATAAGTTGGGAGATTGGGATTGACATATACATACTACTATATATAAAACAGATAACTAGTAAGAACCTGCTGTATAGCACAGGGAACTCTACTCAATACTCTGTAATGGCCTGTATGGGAAAAGTATCTAAAAAAAAAAAAGATTGGATATATGTATGTGTATAACTGATTCACTTTGTTGTACGCCTGAAACTAACACAACATTGTAAATCAACTATACTCCAATACAAATTTTTTTAAAAAAAGAGAAATCAGTGGGAAAATATCTTCAAAATGCTGAGAAGAAACTATCAACATAGGAGTGTGTACAAATTGTCTTTGAAGTAAGAAAAACATTTTCTGTAAAAACAGACAGATTATTTACCATCAGCAGACCTTCAGAGAAAGAAATTCTAAAGAATGTATTTCAGGAAAAAAGAATGTTACTTTAGAAGGAAAATCTGGGATGGCAAAGAAATTGGTAAACATATAAATAAATCTAAATGAACCTCACCCATATGAAATAATAATTATACATTATCTTTACGTATGATTTGTAGAAGCCACAGATACGGAGAGCCTGCTTTAAGGGATGTGAGTATCCATGGACTGGGTCCTGGAACTACTTCCCTGCAGATACCAAGGGATGACTGTACTGGAAAATAACATCACTTAAATTGGGAGGGAGAGATTGAAGTGTTTTAAAGCTCTTGTTTCATTTATTTATTGCTCAATAGCAAATCATTCGCCATGGCTTAAACAACAACAGTCATTTTATTGTCTTTCACAGTTTCTGTGGGTCAGGAATTCAGGAAGGACCAGGCTCAGGAGATCTGGCTTATGATCTCTCATCCAATAACTGGAGTTGAAATGATGAAGGATTGGAGCAGCTGGGGTTGGCTGGGCATCTCTCTTTCTCCATCTAGTTTCAGGGATCTCCATGTGGTCTCTCCTTGTGAGCTTGCTTGGGCTCCCTCACAGAATGCCAGCCTCAGTACAGTTGGATTGTTTGTATGGTAGCTGGCTTCCACCAAAGCTAGTGTCCAAAGAGAACATGGCAGAAGTCGTGACATTTGTATAACCTCACAATGGAAATGACATATAGGTCAGTTCCATCACATTCTATAGGTTGAGGTAATCACAAAGGCCCACCCAGCTTCGAGAGGAAAGAGTCCTAGCACAGATCTGCCTGTTGTTAGGAGAAGTGTCAAAGTCACATTGTTAAAAGCATATGTATGATAGGAAATGTTACTGTGGTCATCTTTGGAAAATATAATCTGCCTTGGGTCACAACAATTCATATCCCTTGCCCATTCAAAATAACATTAGTCTTTCCCTGAAGACCCTCAAGACTTATTCCATCACAGCATCAACTTCAAGTCCCAGGATCTCCAAAGGATTGAAAGAAGGAAAAGCAACAACAGAAACCCGGAAAAGAATAACCTGAAAACAAAAGTACAGCAGAGGGGATCTAAAAAGCTAAAGTTGATTCTTTGAAAAGTTGATAAATAAAAACTACTTAAAATAGACGTTTTATAATTTTTCTACAAATCTGTCCTAAAAATAAAGGGAAAAAAACCCTAGTGTGTACAAGCACACATATCATGTTGTAAATAATTTGAAAACATTTGCACTCTTTAGACATACAAAAATGTATCAGTGGTTTTGTAACTAGTGTCCATATTGATGGAATATTATGCAATGATATTATGGAATAAAATTCATGAATAATTTTAACAAATGGTAAAATGCCCACATAGTAAGTGAAAAAATAAGTATATAAATGCATATGCTTCAACTATGTAAAACTATATGCATAGAAAATCCCTAAGGAAACAAACATTTTCCAAATTGGCTGCAAAGTTTTATAATAGGAAAAAAATTATTAAAAGCAAGTTGTTATTTTACATTTTCTCCTAATGTTAACTCCTTTTGATGATGCAGTAGCCCTCTGAGTTAGAAGAGCAGACAATAGAATGAAGCCCTGATTTTGTGTGTGTGTGTTCCTGCCTTTCCAGATCTAAGTAAGATTGGCTTGGACCCCAAATTTTATGTACTGAATTCAGAAAGTCAGAACATTCTGTGCATCTTTTGAGGAACATTGTCCTGGGAGCAGTGGAAGTGAGCCTGGCAACAAGAACCCACCTCCTGACATGGAGTAGCTATCACCTCAGTGTCCATTTGTTTCTTCCCTTTCTCTTTCCCTCTCTGAAGTTCTAATCCTCAGCATTAAGTAGCAGGTCAGATCAAATGTTACTTTAAAAGAATAATTAGTACATAATTAGTAAATACTGGAATAGCCTAATTTTTCCTGATACTTTCATGCAGATCCATTGAGAGTAGGTTGCACTCCAGTGATAAAACATTAAGGGGTTGACCCAGAAGGAGTACCAGGTTAAGAATTTTTTACACAGGATTTATATTGACTTTCAACACGTTGAATTATAAGAACATGTCTCTTCTTCCATCCCCTCACTTACAGTCTGTATGTGTCCCTAGGTCTGAAGTGGGTCTCTTGTAGACAGCATATATACGGGTCGTTTTTGTATCCATTCAGCTAGTCTATGTTTTTTGCTTAGAGCATTTAATCCATTTATGTTTAAGGTAATTATTGATATGTATGTTCCTATTACCATTTTCTTTATTGTTTTGGGTTTGTTATTGTAGGTCTTTTCCTTCTCTTGTGTTTCCTGTCTAGAGAAGTTCCTTTAGCATTTGTTGTAAAGCTGGTTTGGTGGTGCCGAACTCCCTTAGCTTTTGCTTGCCTGTAAAGGTTTTAATTTCTCTATCAAATCTGAATGAGATCTGTGCTGTGTACAGTAATCTTGGTTTTAGGTTTTTCTCCTTCATCACTTTAAATATGTCTTGCCACTGCCTTCTAGCTTGCAGAGTTTCTGCTGAAGGACCAGCTGTTAACCTTTTGGGGATTCCCTTCTGTGTTACTTGTTTTCCCCTTGATGCTTTTAATATTTTTTCTTTGTATCTAATTTTTGATAGTTTGATGAATATGTGTCTTGGTGTGTTTCTCCTTGGATTTATCCTGTATGGGACTCTCTGTGCTTCCTGGACTTGATTAACTATTTCCTTTCCCATACTGGGGACGTTTTCAACTATAATCTCTTCAAATATTTTATCAGTCCCTTTCTTTTTCTCTTCTTCTTCTGGGACCCCTATAATCTGAATGTTGGTGCATTTAATATTGTCCCAGAGGTCTCTGAGACTTTCCTCAGTTCTTTTTATTCCACGCAAATGGAAATCAAAGAAAGCTGCAGTAGCAATTCTCATAAAAGACAAAATAGATTTTAAAATAAAGACTATTACAAGAGACAAAGAAGGACACTACATAATGATCAAGGGATTGATCCAAGAAGAATATATAACAATTGTAAGTATTTATGCACCCAACATAGGAGCACCTCAATACATAAGGCAAATACTAACAGCCATAAAAGGGGAAATCGACAGGAACACAATCATAGTAGGGGACTTTAACACCCCCCTGTCACCAATGGACAGATCATCCAAAATGAAAATAAATAAGGAAACACAAGCTTTAAATGATACATTAAACAAGATGGACTTAATTGATATTTATAGGCCATTCCATCCAAAAATGACAGAATACACATTCTTCTCATGTGTTCATGGAACATTCTCTAGGATAGATCATATCTTGAGTCACAAACCAAGCCTTGGTAAATTTAAGAAAATTGAAATCGTATGAAGTATCTTTTCTGAACACAACACTATGAGACTAGGTATCAATTACAGGAAAAAATCTGTAAAAAATACAAACACATGGAGGCTAAACAATCCACTACTTAATAACCAAGAGATCACTGAAGAAATCAAAGAGGAAATTAAAAAATACCTAGAAACAAATGACAATGAAAACATGATGACCCAAAACCTATGGGATGCAGCAAAAGCAGTTCTAAGATGGAAGTTTATAGCAATACAATCCTACCTTAAGAAACAAGAAACATCTCAAATAAACAACCTAACCTTACACCTAAAGCAATTAGAGAAAGAAGAACAAAATAACCCCAAAGTTAGCAGAAGAAATCCTAAAGATCAGATCAGAAATAAATGAAAAAGAAATGAAGGAAATGATAGCAAAGATCAATAAAACTAAAAACTGGTTCTTTGAGAAGATAAAGTTGATAAACCATTAGCCAGACTCATTAAGAAAAAAAGGGAGAAGACTCAATAGAATTAGAAATGACAAAGAAGTAACAACTGACACTGCAGAAATACAAAGGATCATGAGAGATTACTACAAGCATCTCTAGGCCAATAAAATGGACAACCTGGAAGAAATGGACAAATTCTTAGAAATGCACAATATTCTGAGACTGAACCAGGAAGAAATAGAAAATATGAACAGACCAATCACAAGCACTGAAATTGAAACTGTGATTAAAATTCTTCCAACAAACAAAAGCCCAGGACCAGATGGCTTCACAGACGAATTCTATCAAACATTTAGAGAAGAGCTAACACCCATCCTTCTCAAACTCTTCCAAAATAGAACAGAGGGAAGAACACTCCCAAACTCATTCTACGAGGCCACCATCACCTTGATACCAAAACCAGACAAAGATGTCACAAAGAAAGAAAACTACAGGCTAATATCACTGATGAACATAGACGCAAAAATCCTCAACAAAATACTAGCGAACAGAATCCAACAGCACATTAAAAGGATCATACAACTTGATCAAGTGGGGTTTATCCCAGGAGTACAAGGATTCTTCACTGGTGGCTTACTTCCAGTCCAAGTTTGTAGGACTGAGAACCAAGAATACATAGTTAGGTTCCAGTCCCTGTCCAAAGGCCTCAAAACCAATGATGTTAAGTCCCAATCCAAAAGCCGAAGACCAATGTCCAGCTAAAGTAATCAGGCAGAGGGAATGAATTCTCCCATCCTCTGTCTTTTTGTTCTTTTTGCGCCCTCAGTGGCTTGGATGATGGGGAGAGCTACTTGCTTTACTCAGATGGATTCAAATCCTAATCTGGAAGCACCCTCTTGGACACACCCAGAAATAATATTTAACCAGACATCTGGGCACCCCATGACCCAATCAAGTTGACACATAAAATGAACCATCTCTACTATATAGACTTATTTACTATTAATATATAAATAAGCTAATTTTATTTCTCAGTCATAAATAAATCAATGAGCTGTAATAATTGCTTGCAAAGAAAAATAAAACTCAGAAAGAGGGTATGTATATGGTCTTTTCCTAGTTAACTAGCAATAATATTACTTACTTTTCTTTCACACAGAGTGCTCTACTTTTAATTAAAATTCCTTTGGTATTTTGAATGAATAATTTTTACCAACTGTGACAAAAACGTAAAACTTCGGTATCATTTCTCTCCTCCTTAAGTATTAGAGATTTTCTTTTTGGAAAATTAAGGATTTTCTCATGTAAATCGATTCCTGAAATAAAACTACTCAAGAAGAGCAAAAAGGGGTTTTTTTGTTTTGTTTTTTTTTCCTACAGTTCCTTCTTGTGAGGCACCTTCTTTTGCTGAACATCTGTCTGGACCATGCTTTTCCAACTTAGCATATGACCTAGCAGAAGGCTTTTCTCAGAGATTCTAAGGAGGAACTTAACTGCCCGACCTAGTTACAGGAAACCCCTACAGGATGATGCTGACAGATAGAGACTCTCATGTTAAAAACAAATTAATCCAATAACAGATATAATAAATCAATGCACTTTTTTCCCAAATTCATCCTTCCTAGAAATATATTTGGTCTGTTATCCTAACACACTGTGATTATAGAGCATGGTACTAAGAAGATTCCAATATATGTGCTGTTCTGTTTTTTTTTAACTTTCTTTTCCATTTTTGAACAGTGGGAGAAGAAGGTTGGTATTAACCATGTTTAGAGAGATAGGAGAATGGCTGCTGGGTATATATAACATATAAAATTTATTATCAAAATACTTTCTAGTGTAGACAGGCAGTGACTGAGGACGGATAGAAATGGAAGGAGTCGCCATTTGCCCGCACATCTAATAGAAGTGTAAGTGGGAAAAGACGGTTTACTTTAAAAGCAGATGTAATCCACTAACACTTGAATCACAACATGAAATGAAAATAGATGTTCTATTTTCAACAACTGTCATATAATGAACTCTTAGCCTCTGTTTTTACCTAGCCACAGAATCAACTGTTCTGCAGCCTACCGAGGTTTGTCTGGGGCTATTTGCAGTTCATGATTTGAAAGAATTGGAGGTGAGAGGGAATGGATGTATAATTAGTCCTTGAAGTTGAAGAGAGCAAGTGAGACACACCTCACCTCCTCTTCTTCGTTACTTTCTTCACTTTGCTATTTCCCTCTGCAACTTGGTTCACTGTGGCAGATGGAGAATGGAGTCAGTGACAGGGAAAGAAGTGAAATAATTTTTGTTCCTTTTCTCTATTTGTTTCTCTAACCCTGTACCACACAAGTTTTTGATCCCCTGATTTTATCTTTCCATTTGTTTTTGGCAGTATTTTTGATTTACCCCCCCTTTCTCATGTCCCTTTGTTTCCTATTCTTCTGTTTTCTCTCTCTTTTTCCTTTCTTCCCCATCTGTCCTCATGCCTCCTCTTCTTTTTTCCAGGTGATGGTATAAATTAGAGAGTTAGGGTATTAATAGTGTGGATGAGCAGGGTGTGTGTCTGAAAGGACTATGTGTCTCTTCAAGGAGACTGGGAGCCCAAGTGGAGTCCATCTTGGTGCTGGAAGGTAAATAAAAATGGCTGAAAGAGAGTGCCCAGGGTTGGGCTTGAGATGATGTCTCCAGTTCTCCATAGCCTGCATGTGATATTTTGAGAATCATGACATTTCCATATTTCCAGTAGGAAGATACAAAAACATTAAAAGCACCGATGGAGTGGGAATTCCCTGGCGGTCCAGTGGTTAGAACTCCACGCTTCCACTGCAGGGGGGCATGGGTTCGATCCCTGGTTGGGGAACTAAGATCCCACATGCCGTGGGACTCAGCCAAAAAAAAAAAAAAGTACCGATAGAAGAAGAGGCCCAAGGTTGGGGAAGGGCAACCATGGATTACCGGGACAGCAGAAGGGACCACAGACTTGAGTACTAGTGGCCAGCTTGGTGTCCAAAAACACCAGAGATACTGACCACATCTCAGAGACACCAGAGCTAGACCCCAAGGACCAGACAAGATAAACCATGCTGCATTAGAGATGGCCAGAGGACCACCATGGTGGTGATGATGATGATAAAGCAAAAATTATAAGAATTCTTATGTGCCGGGCACTATTCAAGGTGCATCACACGTATGAACTCACCTAGATCTCACAGCAACCATATAACTAGGTGCTCTTGTTGTCTCCATTTTTTCCAGGGGAGAAAAATTGAGGCATAAAGAGATGAAGTAACTTGCTTAACGTTGCATAGTTTGCCTGTGGAAGAGGCTGAATGTTCAGTCTTCTCCAAGTACCCTCTCTACCATTGGAAGCCACATTTGAGACCACCATCTATATTAAAATTTTTTTTGTGAGATACGAATATGGCAGTATCTATTGGCTTCTAAAATGGGATCTGTTTTTTAAAATATAAGATTATTGCTTTGTGCCAACATTGCCATATTTCTTTTACCTAAAAGGTGATGACATTCCACAGATTAGAATATACCTCACCTAATTTTATATGTCTTAAAATAAATCTATATCTGTTTTTAAAGTTTACTGTGGCTTTAATTTCATATGGAATTTTAAAGAAATAAATATAATTGCTATTCTGAGAACAACAAAAGGGAGAAACCACAAAAGAACACCTATGGTCAGAGAAACAAGCACAGTTTTATTTGTCTCGGAAAACAATGAAATTTTTCTAAATGCTTAGTGAGATTGAAAAATGATTATATGATTCTTAGAGGGTTTGATGTTTGTCAAAAATGATCATATTCTGTTTACAAGAAAATGAACTAGCTTCTAATGAGAGATTTGTATTTAAAAAAGTGCTATTCAGTTTCTAATTACCCATTTTCCAGTTTAAGACGGGGTGGTGGGTGGGGGGTGGGAATGGCTTACAAGTTTTAAGGCTTGCGGGGAGGGCAGGGGTGGGAATGGTTTGCATAAAAACCGGTGAAAGATGCTGCTTGACAAATGTGAAGGCAATCAAAAGTATCTCTTGTATTTTCTTAGTATTCCTGGGAAAAAAAAAAATTTTCCTGGGAAAAATTTTGTGTTTTGCCCTGTAGCATATTTTGGAATGAATTAAATGCATTCTGTGACAAAGATGCAAAAATGCTTAAAATTTCACTCATTCCTGTATGCATTTATACACAATGAATGCCTACACTGTGTCAGGCACAGTATTTGGCTTAGGGAATACAAAGATAAAGGAATTAGCCTTTTTTGCAGGAATCAGTAAAGGAGCCTTAAAGAGAAAATTACATGACAAGGTAGTAAGTACCTTGATAAAACTAAAGTGCTAAAAGGCACAAAGTGAGCTACCTAATCCAGGCTTGGGGTCATGGAAAACTCTCTAGCAGATGCCATGAGTTGCTTCCTGAAAGATTACTAGGAATTAACAGGGCAATGGGGGTGTTCGCTTCAGACAGAAGCTATAACATGTACAATGGCTTGGAGGCGTGAGTGGGCATGGCTCCTTTGAGGAAGAGCAGGTAATTGGGCTGGACGGGGCAAAGGCAGAGAGTGCTGATGAGCAATAGCAAAAAAGAGAGGCTGCAGAGGTAGGCAGGGATTATCCAGGATTGCCTGGACAAGTTGGGGGCAAGCCATTGAAGAGTTCCTCCTTGATGGGGGATTGACATGGTCAATTTGGGGCTTGGGACAATGACTTGGGGAGCCTTGAGAAGGATGTGTTGGAGACTGTGAGATCAATTTGGATGTTGTTGCTATGACACAGAGGAAGATTGATGGCAATCTGAAATAAAACCGTGGCATTGAGGATATGCATTAGTGAGGGTGGGCTAATTGCTATAAAAAACTACCGCAAATCTTCATGGCTCGATACAATAAAGTATCCTTTCTCACTCACATGTAATTTGAGGGCACCTGAGGAAGAGGAAGGGTTCTGCTCCATGCTGTCATTTCTGAACCTAAACTTCTTTTTTCCAGTGGTTCCACCATTCCCCTGGGGCCATAGAAACCTTGCCTGTGTCTGCTTTATTCTGTGTTACTGACAGAGGAAGGACTAGGGCAGGCAGATATTGAATATTGGGGATAGAGACTTTAGGGTCCAGGCTGAAGTGTCATACAGCAGTTCCGTCCAGAACGCATCACACGGCTCTGCCCAGCCACAAAGAATTCTGGGAAGTAGTCCTTTTGCATGCTCTGGAGGAAAACAAGATGGGTTTGGTGAGCACATGCCCATGTTCAACTGTTTTTGATCTGTAGAGTGTCCGTTTCATGTGGCTCAACCCATAAATAATAGAGAGAGACAAGAAAGTACACTCAAAAGATGTTATAAAAAGGAAACTTAGTGACCAGTTGGTCACTAAGCTGTGAGAAGGGGAAGAATACATGTTTTAAGGCTGGGTTCAGTCACCAGTGAATGGTTGTGACATTCGTTCAGTTAAGGAATATGGTTGTTACAAAAGATAATGGAGGGAAGATGCTGAGATTGAGGTGCTTCCTACAGATCTCCACAGGACTTGCTGCCTCATTTTCTTTAGACCTCTGCTAAAATGTCACTCTAAATAAAATAGCAACACCCCACCCTCTCTTTCCTATCTTCCTACTTTATTTTCTTCATGGAACTCCTCAAATCTTGTTCATTTTTCTTTATTGGGTATCTCTTCTCACTCAAATGAAGCCTCCTAGGGAGCAGAGACTTTGTTTATGTTGTTCACTTCTCTATCCTATATTGCATAGAACAATGCCTGGCACATAACAGGTGCTCAATAAATAATTGTTGAGTGTGTAAAAGAATCAAAGTGGAAATGACCAGCAGTCTATTGGTTGTAATAATAAATTGCTAATATTTATTGAGTGTTGACAATGAGACAGATACGGTTCTAAATACTTTGCAAGTATTAATTCATGTAATAAAGCATCCCCATAAGCTAGATACAACTAATATCTCTGTTTTACAGATGAAGAAACTGAAGTACATACAGCTGAAGAAACTTAACCATGCTCACAATGTTAGTTAGACAGGAGATGCAAATGTAGGTGTTAGGGCTTCAGAGTTTACGCTCTTAACCATTATGCTATTCTGCCACATAATTTTGGAATGTTTGAGAACTGGGCTGGAGCCAGAGATCAGAAAATCATCAACATGACTTTAGATGTGAGTAGAGGTCAACCTATCCCTTGAGATTTTTTTCAGACTGACCTGCAACTCCTATCCTGTATAAGCCAGAGAGTTCAATGCTCTCCCCAGTATTTTGGGAATTTCCATAAGCTTAAATTTACATGATCATTGTTTATTCCAATTACCCGTTTCCTTCAATTACCTTCAGTTTACTTGTCTCCTCATCTCATCTCCTGTGACTGGTCTCTTCCTGCTCCACATCAATGTAGACATGGATTAAAGCTTTCTTTCCTTAACTTTTCCAGAATACTGTTCCCAAAGGCATTATGCATATGTAGCAAAATTTATAGAAGGTTTGAGGTAAGAGATCGGAGACACTGAAAAACTATCAAGCAAATATTATAAAGATGGAACATCTGACATTTCTGTGCTTAAAAGTATTTGACCACCGTGTCACTGGGAAGGGCTTACTTGGTGAGTTACCGCTACTCTCTAGTCTCCTGGGATGTTGTTACTCCTCATTTCTTTTCTTTCTCCCTTCATCTCACCCTTTGGCTCTCCCCGCCCCCAAATTCCCATTAATTACATTTGCAGAAGAGGTTAATTATCACTTATTTCCCTTTCTACTCCCAGGACATACTCTTAGAATTTCACTTTCAACATCCAAAGCACCCTCTACACTTAAACAAAGGGAATTCTGTTTCCAAAAAGGACTCTGGCATCAGTTGTTAAAATAGTATTTTCCACCCCTTACCAGTTTGGGTCCTAGTTTGGGAAATGAAAGTGAATGAAATCTCCCAGAGAGTATGGGTGACTTGAGATAAGAAAAAATCAGCTATGGATGGAAAGAAAGAGATCAGGAAGCAGCTAGAGAAAGATGTACTTTTGAGAAAATTTTTGTTTGTTGTTAGTTTGTTTTCAGTGAGGGAGAATTGGCCAAGAGCTCACATGGGGGAAACGGGCCAGTGGAAGGGAATGGATGAAGATAAAGGCAATAAAGAGGGTAACATGGACCAGATCTTTGAGAAGGTGAGAAGGAGTGTATCCCAGATCACAGGTGAATGAATTCATACAGGGCAGGAGGCATACATCTTCCCCTTAAGGAAAAGCTACACAGTGTGATTTAAAGAGCGTTGAATCACCAGTCAGATTGAGCTGAGTTGGAATCTGGAGTCTACTATATGCATTCCAGCTATGAAGCTTCTCTAGAGTACTTAACTGCTCTGTTCCTCAATTTCCTCTACAGCAGAAAAGAGATAATGCCCTCTTCATAGAGTTACTACAAGGCTTAAGTAAGATAACACGTGTTAAGCAAGAAAATTATAATAGAATTTGTTGATTATTTCTGTAATTTGATTATAGGTCTTCCAATTTCTTATCTGAGACTATCACTAATTTCATAAACAAGAGACCAAATCTACTACATATGTTTTTTCATCTGCTTCAATGGGATTTTGTGGTTTCATGGTCTCATTGTCATTTGGAATTTTGATTAAGTTTTCATGGTTGACTTGTTGCCAGCGGGCCAGACCTGGTCTGCATGACTGTTTTACTTAGCCATTCTTTCTTTTTCTTTTTCTTTTTAATTTGAAATCCTTTAGATGGGACACGTACATTCCATTTCTAGATCCACTCCCTCTTGTCCTGTCCTTGGCCCCTGCATATATTTTCCTAATCAGCTTAGCCCCTGGACACACTTGAGTTTTCAACCCATGATCTAGATTGATTTCTACTAATAGCTGATGCCACTGAAAACAGGTGTGTTACTGAATCTCCAGGTAGCATTTTCTATCTTCGTTTCACTAGATCTCTTCTCAGCATCTAGCACTGTCGACAAACTTCTGAAACTCTTTTCTCTTCTGTTATTGAACACTCTCCTGGTGTCTCCTCACCTCGCTGCCCATCTGCCTTTTGCTAGAATTCTACCCCCTTTGCCCACCATTTAAATGCTACAACTTGTCAGCGTTTTATATGTTGGCCCATTGCCCTTCTGGGTGATCTTATGTCCAGAGCTCAGAAGGTCCAAAATTGGGTAATAATCTTTCCCCTCACGCCACCTTCTCTTGTGTTGTATATCATGATGAGAGGAGCCACCAGAACTGAAAACACCCTCGCACCTAGGAGGGACGCAGATCTAACAACTGGTGCAGCATTCATACTAAATCAGCATGGACACTGTCCCTAGACCTCACCCCTGCTTTCTAGTGATGTTAAGCCCTAGTCCTCTCAGTCACCAAAGTCAGTTTCTCTTTCCTCTCCTGTCACCCCTGAGGAAACACCCTCATCATCTCCCTCACAGAGGAAAAAGGCTCTCTATTTTTCCTTATGAGTGAAATCTCAACCTTGATTGGCAGGAGGTCTATCTTTTATACTGCCCTGTGCATCAAGCTAGCCTCATTGCTAGCTACTCCCAAGGTGCCAAAGCTCTACCATATTAAATTATTTGCATTTTCCAGAAGTCCCCCCTCTCTCCTCTGTGCCTTTGCCCACGCTGCTCTCTCAGGCAGGAATGCTGTTTCTCCTCAGTTCCATGTACATAGCCGACTTCTGCCCAGTCTTCAAAATTCAGTTCAGATATATCCATCTCTGAAAGGCCTGTCCTAAATTTCTCTCCTCTTAGCCACATACCCAGTTTAGGTTTGGAAGCTTCACCTTGCCAATATTTTTTAAAGTTTGCATTCTTAGGGCATGTTTTAATATGTACTTTGTATGAAGGGAATAGCTTGGTATGAAGTGTTGTTTGCAATCTGGTCAAATATTTTCTTGTGGAAGAGGCACCCCCCTAGGATGAGAAGGTCCAGAGGAGGAAAGTTTTGTAAATGAACACAAAAATCAATGTTCTTTGACAGAGGAAAAGGAAGCAACAGCTGGGTAAACAAACAGCTGCACAAAGAGACAGAAAAATGACAGCAACCATGAACATGACAGATAGTCCAAAATATTAAAAAAGCAAGTAAATAACAGGAGGAAATGAGTTAACCTACTGGAAAATTGCTGAAACATTTGAACAGGAAGTAACTAATAAGAAAAGTGTTCAAATAAAAGTTACAGAGAAGAAAATTAGAACAAATATTCTGTGTAAAAGAAGTGAACTTTTAAAATGAAATATGCTTAAAAGATAAATTAACTTGAAAACTTGTGACTCTTTTTGTAAATGTGGTTTATATGGTACAGACAACATTAAAAATAATATTAAAAACTTAAAAAGAATAAAATTACACCCTAGGCCTAATTTATTGGTGTGTTGAAAAGAGTAAACTAAAAACTCACAATTGTCTTACTTTACATTTATATGAATATTAAGCCGCCTGACCTTTCAAAAGGAAATATCTAATAACACAAGTAACAGATAAATATATTCGGCTTCTAAAGAGCAGAAGCATTCCAGATAAGGCTGGACCCTCTTTTACTGCCCTATACTCGCTGCTCTCCCCAGAGGTAACCATTGTTTTGAGTTTATTGTGTATCCTTCCAACGTTTTCCCATGCATTTATATACATATGTGAAAATATATATCTTTATCCTGTACGATAATCCACTATACAAATTGCTGTAGTAATTCTGCATCTTCATCTTTTTCATGTAACAGTTTGTCTTGGACATATTTCTGCTTCCTTACAAATAGAGTCGTGTTATTAAAGAATTGCCTTGTATTCATAGAATGGACATACCACTGTTTTGCTATTCCCCGAGTGATGGACACCTAGGTTGTTTCTGATTTTCTGCATACTTCAGCAAACATTCATGAATATTAACTTGGTTCCATGTGCCAGGCACCCTCCTTAGTGCTGGAAATTGAGGGGTAAACAAAATAAAGTCCTCTTTATATACATTCAAGAGGATACAAACAATAAACCAAGATATATATATCTATCTCTTTGTTTACTATATATATATATATGTAGTAAAATGTCATGTAGTGATAGGTATAATGGACAACTGCAACAAATGTGAGAGAGATGGGGGTGGTCAGGAAAGATTTATTTGATGTGCTTTCATTTGAGCCAGGACTTAAAAGAGAAGTGAGGGAGGTTCTATAAATATCAGCAGCACCGTCAGAGAAACGGAAGTGCTGGGTCAGTAGGTGTGCATGTTGAAGATGTCAAATCACCTTCCAAACTGTAACAATTCATCCTTCCATTTGAAGCATAAAGTACCCCTTTTTCGTACTCTTTCTAATATTTGTTATCATCATGTTCCTTAACTTTTACCAATTGGATATGTAGAGAACTGTTATTTCACTGTAGTTTTAATTGTTACAATTAAAAATATTGATATAAATGTAAAATTTGAATGCTAGTGAGGTCGTACATATGTTAATATGAATGTCAGCCCTTTGAATTTCCTCATCTCAGCCCCGACAGCTCATTTTCCATTTGTCTATTGTGTTATATGTATATTATTGATTTTTATTGTTTGTATCCTGGATACTAATGCTTTGGGGTTTTTGTGGTTTTTTTGCTTTTTTTAAACATCTTTATTGGAGTATAATTGCTATACAATGGTGTATTAGTTTCCACTTTATAACAGTGAGTCAGCTATACATATACATACATCCCCATATCCTCTCCCTCGTGTGTCTCCCTCCCTCCCTCCCTATCCCACCCCTCTAGGGGGTCACAAAGCACTGAGCTGATCTCCCTGTGCTGTGCGGCTGCTTCCCACTAGCCATCTATTTTACATTTGGTAGTGTATATATGTCCATGCCACTCTCTCACTTTGTCCCAGCTTACCCTTCCCCCTCCCCGTGTTCTCAAGTCCATTCTCTATCTCTGCGTCTTTACTCTTGTCCTGCCTCTGCGTTCTTCAGAACAATTTTTTTTTCTTAGATTCCATAAATATGTGTTAGCATGCGGTTAACCCTTTGTTATGCATGTTGTAAACATTTTCTCTCAATCTGTTGCTTGTCTTATTAATTACATAACCTTTATCTTATAGAAATATTTAATTTTGAAGCAGTCATGTTTATCCACCTTTTCCTTTATGGATTTTGCTTTTAGTACCTTATTTAACAAGGCCGTTTGTATCCCAAGGTCTTAAAAGTATTTTCTTATATTTTCTTCTAATTTTAGAATATATTTTTATTCCATCTGGAACTTAATTTTCTGAATACTATGAGGGAGGAATTTATCTTAGTTTCTATTATTTGGCTTGCCAGTTGTCCCAGTACAATTTATGGAAGTCAGTTTTTATGAATTGCTTTGAAATGTCACTTTCATCATATAGGAAATCCCTAAATATGCCTAGTTCCATTTTTAGACTCTTTATAGATTGTCTGCTCTTTCATGGATTCTGTTGTGTTTTTATTACTATAGTTTTATAATCAGTTTTGATATTTGGTAAGTTAAGTCCTTCCTGTATTCTTCTTTTATCTAAAATTGCCTTGAGTATGTATACTTGATTTACCTTTCAAGTGAATTTTAGATTCATCATATAAAATTTTATTTTAAAATAATATTGGAATTTTGGTTGAGATTTCATTGAACCTATAAATTTATTTGTGGAGACATCTTTCAGTATTCATTATTGTCTCCATAAAAATGTTATATATTTATTTTTAGGTTTCTTTCAAGGTGTTTGAGGACATGTTGCTATTACAAATAAAACCTTTGATACTATGTTTTTTTAAATATGTGCTTGCGCTTGTATAAGGAAACTATGGATTTTTTTTTTTTTTTTTTTTTCCCGGTACGCTGGGCTCTCACTGTTGTGGCCTCTCCTGTTGCGGAGCACAGGCTCCGGATGCGCCGGCTAAGCGGCCATGGCTCACGGGCGCAGCCGCTCTGCAGCATGTGGGATCTTCCCGGACCGGGGCATGAACCCGTGTCCCCTGCATCGGCAGGCAGACTCTCAACCACTGCACCACCAGGGAAGCCCCTGGATTTTTTAAAGACTTTATTTTTCAGAGCGGTTTTAGGTTTGCAGCAAAATTGAGAGGAAAGTACAAAGATTTCCCATATGTCCCCAACCCCGCATATGCCTAGCCTTCCCCATTATCAACATCTCCCACTAGAGGTACTTTTGTTACCATTGATGAACCTACATTAACACATTATAATCACCCAAAGTCCATAGTTTGCATTGCAGTTCAGTCTTGATATTGTACATTCTATGGGTTTGGACAAATGTATAGTGACATGTATCCATCATTACAGTATCATACAGAATATTTTCACTGCCCTAAAAATCCTCTGTGCTCTACCTATTCATCCCTCTCTCCCCCTCCAACCCCTGGCAACCACTGATCTTTATGTTATACTATATCTGTAGCTTTGCCTTTTCCAGAATGTCATATAGTTGCAATCATACGGTGTGTAGCCTTTTCAGATTGGCTTCTTTGACTTAATAATCTGCCTTTAAGGTTTCTCCCTGTCTTTTAATGTCTTCATAGCTCATTTCATTTTAGTGTTGATCATATTCTGTTGGATTGAAATAATACAGTTTCTTTATCCATTCACCTACTGAAGGACATCTTGGTTGCTCCCAAGTTTTGACAATTATGAATAAAGCTGTTATAAGTACATGTGTACAAGTTTTTATGTGGACATAAGTTTTCAACATCTTTGAGTTGAAGGAGCATGATTGCTGTTTGGTGTGGTAAGAGTATCCTTGATTTTGTAAGAAACCACCAAACTGTCTTCCAAAGTGGCTGTACCATTTTGTATTCCCAACAGCAGTGAATGAGAATCCCTGTTACTTCACATCCTCAAGAGTATTTGGTGGTGTCCACGTTCTGGATTTTGGCCATCCTCATAGTTGGGTAGTGGTATCTCATTGTTGCTTTCGTTTGAATATCCCTGATAATGTATGATGTGGAACATCTTTTCATATGCTTATTTGCCATCTGGTGAGATGTCAGAGTCTTTGGCCCATTTTTTAATTGAGTTCTTTGTTTTCTTATTGTTGAGTTTTAGCAGTTCTTTGTATATTTCAGATAACAGCTCTTTATCAGCTGCATATTTCGCATGTATTTTCTCCCAGGCTGTGGCTTGTCTCCTGACATTGTCTTTCACAGAGCAGAAGTTCTTAATTTTAATGAAGTCCAGCTTATCAATTATTTCTTTCATGGATTGTGCCTTTGGTGTTTTATCTAAAACGTTATCACCATACTCAAGGTTATCTAGATTTTCTTTTGCATTGTCTTCTAGGAGTTTTATAGTTTTGCATTTTACATTTAGGTTTATGTTCCACTTTGAGTTAATTTTTGTGAAGAGTGTAAAGTCTGTGTCTAGATTCATTTTTTGGTATGTGGATGTCCACTTGCTCCAGCACCATTTGTTAAAACGACTATCTTTTTTCCACTGTATTGCCTTTGCTCCTTTGTCAAAGAGTACTTTGCTCCTTTGTCAAAGACCCACTGTATTTATGTGGGTCTATTTCTGGACTCCCCATTCTGTTACATTGATCCACTTCTTCTTTTACCAGTTCCATACTGTCTTGATTTCTGTACCTTTATAGTAAGTGTTGAAGTTGGGTAGTGTCAGTCCTCCAACTTCATTCTTCTTCAATATTGTATTGGCTACTCTCAGTCTTTTGCCTCTCCATATAAATTGTAGAATCAATTTGTTGATATCCACAAAAGAACTTGCTGGGATTTTGATTGGGGTTGCACTAAATCTATAAATCAAGTTGGGAAGAACTGACATCTTGAGAATATTGAGTCTTCTTATTTGTAAACATGTGATGTCTCTCCATTTATTTAGTTCCTCGATTTTTATTTAGTTCATTAGAGTTTGTAGTTTTCTTCACATATATCTTGTACATATTTTGTTAGATTCATGCCTAAGTATTTCATTTTGGGCGTTGCTAGTATAAATTGTATTGTGTGTTTTTATTTCAAATTCCAGTTGTTATTACTGATATATACGAAAGCAATTGACTTTTGTATATTAACCCTGTATCCTGCAACCTTATTAGTTCCAGGAGCATTTTCAATTCTTTCAGATTTTCTACATGTCATCTGAAAAGACAGTTTTATTTATTCCTTCTCAATCTGTATACCTTTCACTTCCTTTTCATATCTAATTGTATTAACAATGACTTCCAGTATAATGTTGAAAGTACTGGTGAGATCCTTGACTTGGAGACATCCTTGACTTGTTCCCAATGTTAGTGGGAGAGCTTCAAGTTTCTCACCATAAAGTATTATGTTAGGTGCAGGTTTTTTATAGATATTTTTTTATCAAGCTGAGGAAGTTCTCTCCTAGTTTAACTATGGAATTTTAGAAGTTGATCTAGACTTTATTGGTTTTAATAAATAATTTTTCAGTTGGTTCTCTTATATATTCTAGATAGGTAATTATATCATCTGTAAATATTGACTTCCCCTTGTAAACATACTTGAAATAGGTTTTCCAGTTCAGTATGTATATTTTTATGTGGTTGATGATCTGGACTTTATGATAATAATTGTTTTAATATATTTATGTATATATATCATACTATATATTTTCTTTTGTGACATAACATGTGGTCATTTTAGAAACTTTCTATTCATGTTTAAAAATAATAGACATTTTAAAATTAAAGACTTAATTATGATTGTGAGTTTGTGAATAACTATATCTGAATTTTAAGCAGTTTTGCTAAATATATTTTGAAACTATCTTGTTAGGTGCATAAACTTTCTTGACTGTTACACTTTTGGGTGGTATTGTTCATTGGATCAATATACATTAGTTTATATTTTTAATTTATTTTCTTGAAGTATAGTTGATTGACAATGTTTTGTTAATTTTTGCTGTACAGCAAAGTGATTCAGTTATATATATATATATATTCTTTATTTTCTATTTTTATGATTTAAAAAATTTAATATCTATTTTACCAAAATATTATGTGTATAATACATAGTTTTCAAGATCAAATAATATGACTGCTTTCAAATAGAAAGCAGCAATCTCCTGTCATACACTCCCCCAAGAAATGTTCCAAGGCCTTCAACTTGTCTAGCTGATTTTTCTCTTGTTACATTTTAAAGCAGCATGCTTAATTTCAATTAAAAATTTTTTTCCATTTATCTATAGATTTCTTATGGAAAAATTAAGATTTTTCTCTCTTAAAGTGCTCCTCACAGCACCACTACCCCATACACCCTTACACTTTCTTGATCTCTCAATCCAGATATATCACAATCAAATCAATAGTCAGCGCTTACCTTAGTGTCTATCTAAGTACTGTTTACATCTGAGACAAAAAGTCTATTACAAGTATTTAATATCCGGTTCAACTTTTAATTTTTCCCTAGAGTAAATAAAGGCTTTCCATGCAACAGTCATTAATTCATCTCCAGACTCCCATTAGAGCTGCAAATCTTCTTTCATTACTGCCGACATGCTAGTCTGTCAGGGTCACATTTTTGTTGTTGAGACATTCTTTTATTTATTTATTCATTTATTTTTTTGTTAGCATGAGGTATTTGTTTTTCTATTTCTGACTTACTTCACTCTGTATGACAGACTCTAGGTCCATCCACCTCACTACAAATAACTCAATTTCGTTTCTTTTTTTCTTTTTTTTTTTTTTTTTTTTTTTTTTTTTTTTTTTTTTTTTTTTTTGCGGTACGCGGGCCTCTCACTGTTGTGTCCACTCCCGTTGCGGAGCACAGGCTCCGGACGCGCAGGCTCAGCGGCCATAACTCACGGGCCCAGCCGCTCCGCGGCATGTGGGATCTTCCCGGACCGGGGCATGAACCCGTGTCCCCTGCATCGGCAGGCGGACTCTCAACCACTGCGCCACCAGGGAAGCCCTCTTTTTTTCTTTTTTGCCCTCTTTATTTTTGATTTTTTTTTAACATCTTTACTGGAGTATAATTGCTTTACAATGGTGTGTTAGTTTCTGCTTTATAGCGAAGTGAATCAGCTATATGTATACACACACCCCCATATCCCCTCTCTCTTGCGTCTCTCTCGCACCCTCCATATCGCACCCCTCCAGGTGGTCGCAAAGCACCGATCTCCCTGTGCTATGTGGCTGCTTCCCACTAGCTATCTATTTTACATTTGGTAGTATATACATGTCCATGTCACTCTCTCACTACATCCCAGCTTACCCTTCCCACTCCCCATGTCCTCAAGTCCATTCTCTACTTTATTCCTGTCCTGCCCCTAGGTTCTTCAGAACCTTTTTTTTTTTTTTTTTTTTTTTTTTTTTAGATTCCTTATATATGTGCTAAAATGCAGTATTTGTTTTTCTCTTTCTGACTTACTTCACTCTGTATGACAGACTCTAGGTCCATCCCCCTCACTACAAATAACTCAATTTCTTTTTATGGCTGAGTAATATTTCATTGTATACATGTGCCACATCTTCTTTATCCATTCATCTGTTGATGGACACTTAGATTGCTTCCATGTCCTGGCTATTGTAAATAGAGCTGCAATGAACATTGTGGTACATGACTATTTTTCAGTTATGGTTTTCTCAGGGTACATGACCAGTAGTGGGATTGCTAGGTCATTTGGTAGTTCTATTTTTAGTTTTTTAAGGAACCTCCGTACTGTTCTCCATAGTGGCTGTATCAATTTACATTCCCACCAACAGTGCAAGAGGGTTCCCTTTTCTCCACACCCTCTCCAGAATTTATTGTTTGTAGATTTTTTGATGATGGCTGTTCTGACTGGTGTGAGGTGGTACCTCATTGTAGTTTTGATTTGCATTTCTCTAATGATTAGTGATGTTTAGCATTCTTTCATGTGTTTGGTGGCAATCTGTATATCTTCTTTGGAGAAATGTCTGTTTAGGTCTCCTGCCCATTTTGGGATTGGGTTGTTTGTTTTATTGATATTGAGCTGCATTAGTTGCTTGTAAATTTTGGAGATTAAACCTTTGTCAGTTGCTTCATTTGCAAATATTTTCTCCCATTCTGAGGGTTGTCTTTTCGTCTTGTTTATGGTTTCCTTTGCTGTGCAAAGGGTTTTTTTTTTTTTTTTTTTTTTTTTTATTTTATTTTATGGTTGTTTGCTTTTATTTTTAAAATATGCTTTCACTTAGTAAAGAATGTCACATTCACATTTCTTTCAACAACTCTGAAAATTTTAATCCATTGTCTTCTTGTGGCATTGTTTCTTCACTCAAATGTAATATAGTTTTATTGTTATTGTTGTTTATGTCTACTTTTAAGTTTATTTCCATTACCAGTAGTTTTTTTTTTTTTTTTTTTTTTTTTTAACATCTTTATTGGAGTATAATTGTTTTACAATAGTGTGTTAGTTTTCCCTCTACAACAAACTAAATCAGTTATACATACACACATGCTCCCACATCTCCTCCCTCTTGCATCACCCTCTCTCCCACCCTCCCTATCCCACCCCCCCAGGCGGTCACAAAGCACAGAGGTGATCTCCCTGTGCTATGCAGCAGCTTCCCACCAGCTATCTAATTTACATTTGATAGTGTATATATGTCCCTGCCACTCCCCCACTTCGTCACAGCCCACCCCTCCCCCTCCCCATATCCTCAAGTCCATGCTCGAGTAAGTCTGTGTTTTATTCCCGTCCTACCACTAACCTCTTCATGACATTTTTTTCCCTTAGAGTCCATATATATGTGTTAGCATACGGTATTTGTTTTTCTCCTTCTGACTTACTTCACTCTGTATGACAGACTCCAGGTCCATCCACCTCATTATAAATAACTCAGTTTCATTTCTTTTTATGGCTGAGTAATATTCCATTGTATATATGTGCCACATCTTCTTTATCCATTCATCTGTTGATGGACACTTAGGTTGCTTCCATGTCCTGGCTATTGTAAATAGAGCTGCAATGAACATTTTGGTACATGAGTCTTTCTGAATTATAGTTTTCTCAGGGTATATTCCCAGTAGTGGGATTGCTGGGTCGTATGGTAGTTCTAGTTTTAGTTTTTTAAGGAACCTCCATACTGTTCTCCATAGCGGCTGTATCAATTTACAATCCCACCAGCAGTGCAAGAGGGTTCCCTTTTCTCCACACCCTCTCCAGCATTTATTGTTTCTAGAGTTTTTGATGATGGCCAATCTGACCGGTGTGAGATGATATCTCATTGTAGTTTTGATTTGCATTTCTCTAATGATTAATGAGTTTGAGCATTCTTTCATGTGTTTGTTAGCAATCTGTATATCTTCTTTGGAGAAATGTCTATTTAGTTCTTCTGCCCATTTTTGGATTGGGTTGTTTGTATTTTTGTTATTGAGCTGCATGAGTTGCTTATAAATTTTGGAAATTAATCCTTTGTCAGTTGCTTCATTTGCAAATATTTTCTCCCATTCTGAGGGTTGTCTTTTGGTCTTGTTTATGGTATCCTTTGCTGTGCAAAAGCTTTTAAGTTTCATTAGGTCCCATTTGTTTATTTGTGTTTTTATTTCCATTTCTCTAGGAGATGGGTCAAAAAGGATCTTGCTGTGATTTATGTCGTATAGTGTTCTGCCTATGTTTTCCTCTAAGAGTTTGATAGTGTCTGGCCTTACATTTAGGTCTTTAACCCATTTTGAGTTTATTTTTGTGTGTGGTGTTAGGGATTGTTCTAATTTCATACTTTTACATGTAGCTGTCCAGTTTTCCCAGCACCACTTATTGAAGAGGCTGTCTTTTCTCCACTGTATATCCTTCCCTCCTTTGTCAAAGATAAGGTGACCATATGTGTGTGGGTTTATCTCTGGGCTCTCTATCCTGTTCCATTGATCTATATTTCTGTTTTTGTGCCAGTACCATATTGTCTTGATTACTGTAGCCTTGTAGTAGAGTCTGAAGTCAGGGAGCCTAATTCCTCCAGCTCCATTTCTCGTTCTCAAGATTGCTTTGGCTATTCGGGGTCTTTTGTGTTTCCATACAAATTGTGAAATTTTTTGTTCTAGTTCTGTAAAAAATGCCAGTGGTAATTTGATAGGGATTGCATTGAATCGGTAGATTGCTTTGGGTAGTATAGTCATTTTCACAATGTTGATTCTTCCAATCCAAGAACATGGTATATTTCTCCACCTATTTGTATCATCTTTAATTTCTTTCATCAGTGTCTTATAGTTTTCTGCATACAAGTCTTTTGTCTCCTTAGGTAGGTTTATTCCTAGATATTTTATTCTTTTTGTTGCAATGGTAAATGTGAGAGTTTTCTTAATTTCACTCTCAGATTTTTCATCATTAGTGTATAAGAATGCCAGAGATTTCTGTGCATTAATTTTGTATCCTGCAACTTTACCAAATTCATTGATTAGCTCTAGTAGTTTTCTGGTAGCATCCTTAGGATTCTCTATGTATAGTATCATGTCATCTGCAAACAGTGACAGCTTTACTTCTTCTTTTCCTATTTGGATTCCTTTTATTTCTTTTTCTTCTCTGATTGCTGTGGCTAGAACTTCCAAAACTATGTTGAATAAGAGTGGTGAGAGTGGGCAACCTTGTCTTGTTCCTGATCTTAGTGGAAATGGTTTCAGTTTTTCACCATTGAGAACGATGCTAGCTGTGGGTTTGTCATCAATGGCCTTTATTATGTTGAGGAAAGTTCCCTCTATGCCCACTTTCTGCAAGGTTTTTATCATAAATGAGTGTTGAATTTTGTCAAAAGCTTTCTCTGCATCTATTGAGATGATCATATGGTTTTTCTCCTTCAGTTTGTTGATATGGTGTATCACATTGATTGATTTGCGTATATTGAAGAATCCTTGCATTCCTGGGATAAACCCCACTTGATCATGGTGTATGATCCTTTTAATGTGCTGTTGGATTCTGTTTGCTAATATTTTGTTGAGGATTTTTGCATCTATGTTCATCAGTGATATTGGCCTGTAGTTCTCTTTCTTTGTGACGTCTTTGTCTGGTTTTGGTATCAGGGTGATGTTGGCCTCATAGAATGAGTTTGGGAGTGTTCCTCCCTCTGCTATCTGTTGGAAGAGTTTGAGAAGGATAGGTGTTAGCTCTTCTCTAAATGTTTGATAGAATTCGCCTGTGAAGCCATCTGGTCCTGGACTTTTGTTTGCTGGAAGATTTTTAATCACAGTTTCAATTTCAGTGCTTGTGATTGGTCTGTTCATATTTTCTATTTCTTCCTGGTTCAGTCTCGGCAGGTTGTGCATTTCTAAGAATTTGTCCATTTCTTCCAGGTTGTCCATTTTATTGGCATAGAGTTGCTTGTAGTAATCTCTAATAATCTTTTGTATTTCTGCAGTGTCAGTTGTTATATCTCCTTTTTCATTTCTAATTCTATTGATTTGAGTCTTCTCCCTTTTATTCTTGATGAGTCTGGCTAATGGTTTATCAATTTTATTTATCTTCTCAAAGAACCAGCTTTTAGTTTTATTGATCTTTGCTATTGTTTCCTTCACTTCTTTTTCATTTATTTCTGATCTGATCTTTATGATTTCTTTCCTTCTGCTAAATTTGGGGGTTTTTTGTTCTTCTTTCTCTAATTGCTTTAAGTGCAAAGTTAGGTTGTTTATTCGAGATGTTTCCTGTTTCTTAAGGTATGATTGTATTGCTATAAACTTGCCTCTTAGAACTGCTTTTGCTGTATCCCATAGGTTTTGGGTCGTTGTGTCTCCATTGTCATTTGTTTCTAAGTATTTTTTGATTTCCTCTTTGATTTCTTCAGTGATCACTTCGTTATTAAGTAGTGTATTGTTTAGCCTCCATGTGTTTGTATTTTTTACAGATCTTTTCCTATAATTGATATTTAGTCTCATAGCGTTGTGGTCGGAAAAGATACTTGATACGATTTCAATTTTCTTAAATTTGCCAAGGCTAGATTTGTGACCCAATATATGATCAATCCTGGAGAATGTTCCATGAGCACTTGAGAAAAATGTGTATTCTGTTGTTTTTGGATGGAATGTCCTATAAATATCAATTAAGTCCATCTTGTGTAATGTATCATTTAAAGCTTGTGTTTCCTTATTTATTTTCATTTTGGATGATCTGTCCATTGGTGAAAGTGGGGTGTTAAAGTCCCCCATTATAATTGTGTTGCTGTCGATTTCCCCTTTTAAGGCTGTTAGTATTTGCCTTATGTATTGAGGTGCTCCTATGTTGGGTGCATAAATATTTACAATTGTTATATCTTCTTCATGGATCGATCCCTTGATCATTATGTAGTGTCCTTCTTTGTCTCTTGTAATAGTCTTTAATTTAAAGTCTATTTTGTCTGATATGAGAATTGCTACTCCAGCTTTCTTCTGATTTCCATTTGCATGGAATATCTTTTTCCATCCCCTTACTTTCAGTCTGTATGTGTCCCTAGGTCTGAAGTGGGTCTCTTGTAGACAGCATATATACGGGTCTTGTTTTTGTATCCATTCAGCCAGTCTGTGTCTTTTGGTGGGAGCATTTAATCCATTTACATTTAAGGTAATTATCGATATGTATGTTCCTATTACCATTTACTTGTTTCGGGTTGTTCTTGTAGGTCTTTTCCTTCTCTTGTGTTTCTTGCCTAGAGAAGTTCCTTTAGGATTTGTTGTAGAGCTGGTTTGGTGGTGCTGAACTCTCTCAGTTTTTGCTTGTCTGTAAAGGTTTTAATTTCTCCATCAAATCTGAATGAGATCCTTGCTGGGTAGAGTAATCTTGGTTGTAGGTTTTTTTCCTTCATCACTTTAAATATGTCCTGCCAGTCCCTTCTGGCTTGTAGAGTTTCTGCTGAAAGATCAGATGTTAATCTTATGGGGATTCCCTTGTGTGTTATTTGTTGTTTTTCCCTTGCTGCTTTTAATATGTTTTCTTTGTATTTAATTTTTGACAGTTTGATTATTATGTGTCGTGGCGTGTTTCTCTTTGGGTTTATCCTGTATGGAACTCTCTGTGCTTCCTGGACTTGATTGACTATTTCCTTTCCTATATTAGGGAAGTTTTCAACTATAATCTCTTCAAATATTTTCTCAGTCCCTTTCTTTTTCTCTTCTTCTTCTGGGACCCCTATAATTCGAATGTTGGTGCGTTTAATGTTGTCCCAGAGGTCTCTGAGACTGTCCTCAGTTCTTTTCATTCTTTTTTCTTTCTTCTGCTCTGCAGTAGTTATTTCCACTATTTTATCTTCCAGGTCACTTATCCGTCCTTCTGCCTCAGTTATTCTGCTATTGATCCCATCTAGAGTATTTTTAATTTCATTTATTGTGTTGCTCATCGTTGCTTGCTTCCTCTTTATTTCTTCTAGGTCCCTGTTAACTGTTTCTTGCAAATTGTCTATTCTATTTCCAAGATTTTGCATCATCTTCACCATCATTATTCTAAATTCTCTTTCAGGTAGATTGGCTATTACCTCTTCATCTGTTAGGTCTGGTGTGTTTTTATCTTGCTCCTTCATCTGTTGTGTGTTTTTCTGTCTTCTCATTTCGCTTATCTTACTGTGTTTGAGGTCTCCTTTTTGCACGCTGCAGGTTCGTAGTTCCTGTTGTTTTTGGTGGCTGTCCCCAGTGGCTAAGGTTGGTTCAGTGGGTTGAGTAGATTCCCTGGTTGGGGGGACTAGTGCCTCTGTTCTGGTGGATGAGCCTGGATCTTGTCTTTCTGGTGGGCAGGTCCTCGTCTGGTGGTGTGTTTGGGGATGTTGGTAACCTTATTATGATTTTAGGCAGTCTCTCTGCTAATGGATGGGGCTGTAGACCTGTCTTGCTCTTTGTTGGGGATAGGGTGTCCAGCACTGTTCTTTGCTGGTCCTTGAGTGAAGCTGGGTCTTGGTGTTGAGATGGAGGTCTCTGGGAGATTTTCGCCGTCTGATATTACGTGGAGCTCGGAGGTCTCTTGTGGACTAGTGTCTTGAGGTTGGTTCTCCCACCTCAGGGACACCGCCCTGGTGCCTGGCTGGGGCGCCAAGAACCTTTAATCCACACGGCTCAAAATAAAAGGTAGAATAAATAGAGAGGAAAGAAAAGGAAGGAAGGAGGGAGGGAGGGAAGGAAGGAAGAAAGGAAGGAAGAAATGAAGGAAGGAAGCAAGAAAGCAAGGACGGAAGGTGCAGAGGAAGAAAGGGAGGAAGGAAGAGAGGAAGGGAGGAAAGAAGGGGGAAGGAAGGAAGAAAAGAGGGAAGGAGGGAAGAAAGGAAGAAAGAAAGGGAGAAGACAGAGTAGTATAAAGTATAGTTATTAAAATAACAAATAATTATTAAGAAGAAAAATTTCCTTTTTAAAAAACAAAACAAAAACAAAAACAAACAAACAAACAAACAAACAAAAAAAACAGAAAAATGGGTCGGTCTAACCCTAGGACATATGGTGCAAGCAAAGCTATACAGACAAAATCTCACACAGCAGCACACACATACACACCCACAAAAAGAGAAAAAAAAAGGGGAAAATAATAGTATATCTTGCTCCCAAAGTCCACCTCCTCAACTTGGGATGATTCGTTGTCTATTCAGGTTTTCAACAGATGCAGGACACTTCAAGTTGATTGTGGAGCTTTAATCCGCCGCTTCTGAGGCTGTTGGGAGAGATCTCCCCCTCTCCTCTCTGTTCGCACAGCTCCTGGGGTTCAGCTTTGGACTTGGTCCCGCCTCTGCGTGTAGGTTGTCCGAGGGCGACTGCCCTTCGCTCAGACAGGACGATGTTAAAGGAGCAGTTGATTCGGGGGCTCCAGCTCACTCAGGCTGGGGGGAGGGAGTGGCACGGGGGCGGGGCGACTCCGCGACGTCAGAGGCCGACGTGACGCCGCACAGGCCCAAGGCGCGCCGTGCGTTCTCCCGGGGAAGCTGTCCCTGGATCCCGGGACCCTGGCAGTGGCGGACTGCACGGGCTCCCGGGAGGGCCGGTGTGGAGAGTGACCTGTGCTCACACACAGGCCTCTTGGTGGTGGCAGCAGCAACCTTAGCGTCCGACACCCGTCTCTACTGTCCGTGCCGACAGCCGCGGCTCGCACCCGTTTCTGGAGCTCCTCTACGCGGTGCTCTTAGTCCCCTCACCTCACACCCGAGGAAGCAAAGGGGCAAGAAAAAGTCTCTTGTCTCTTCGGCAGCTCCGCGCCCGGTTCTAGGGCTCCTTTAAGCGGCGCACTTAATCCCCTCTCCTCGCGCCCAGGCAGCAAAGAGGGAGGAAAAAGTCTCTTGCCTCTTCGGCAGCTCCAGACTTCTCCCGAACTCCCTCCCGGCCAGCCGTGGCACACTAGCCCCCTTCAAGCTGTCTTCACTCTGCCAACTCCAGCCCTTTCCCTGGGATCCGACTGAAGCCCGAGCCTCAGCTCCCGGCCCCGCCCGCCCCGGCTGGCGAGCAGACAAGCCTCTCGGGCTGGTGAGCGCCGGTCGGCACCGATCCTCTGCGGGAATCTCTCCGCTTTGCCCTCCGCACCCCTGTGGCTGAGCTGTCCTCCGCGGCTCCGGAGCTTCCCCCTCCTGCGCCAGCGGTCTCCGCCCGCGAAGGGGCCTCTAGTGTGTGGGAGTCTTTCCTCCTTCTCGGATCCCTCCCACTGGCGTAGGTCCCGTCCCTATTCTTTTGTCCCTGTTTATTCTTTTTTCTTTTGCCCTACCCAGATATGTGGGGAGTTTCTTGCCTTTTTGGAGGTCCGAGGTCCTCTGCCAGCGTTCGGTGGGTGCTCTACAGGAGAAGCTCCACGTGTAGATGTATTTCTGATGTCTCTGTGAGGAGGAAGGAGATCTCCGCGTCTTACTCTTCCGCCATCTTTAAGCCGTCCTCCTTACCAGTCTGTGCAAAGGGTTTTAAGTTTCATTAGGTCCCATTTGTTTATTTTATTATTTTTTTAAATTTTTTATTTTTATTTATTTATTTATTTATTTTTGTGCTAGGCGGGCCTCTCACTGTTGTGGCCTCTCCCATTGTGGAGTACAGGCTCCAGACGCGCAGGCTCAGCGGCCATGGCTCACGGGCCCAGCCACTCCGCGGCATGTGGGATCTTCCCGGACCGGGGCACGAACCCGTGTCCCCTGCATCGGCAGGCGGATTCTCAACCACTGCGCCACCAGGGAAGCCCTATTTTTTAAATTATTATTATTTTTTTGTGGTACACGGGCCTCTCACTGCTGTGGCCTCTCCAGTTGCAGAGCACAGGCTCCGGACGCGCAGGCTTAGCAGTCATGTCTCACAGGCCTATCCGCTCCGTGGCATGTGGGATCCTCCAGGACCAGGGCACGAATCCATATCCCCTGCATCGGCAGGCAGACTCTCAACCACTGTGCCACCGGGGAAGCCCTATTTTTGGTTTTATTTCCATTTCTCTAGGAGGTGGGTCAAAAAGGATCTTGCTGTGATTTATGTCAAAAGAGTGTTCTTCCTCTGTTTTTCTCTAAGAGTTTTATAGTGTCTGACCTTACATTTAGGTCTTTAATCCATTTTGAGTTTATTTTTGTGTATGGTGTTAGCGAGTATTCTAATTTCATTCTTTTACATGTGGCTGTCCTGTTTTTCCAGCACCACTTATTGAAGAGGCTGTCTTTTCTCCATTGTATATTCTTGCCTCCTTTATCAAAATAAGGTGACCATATGTGCGTGGGTTTATCTCTGGGATTTCTATCCTGTTCCATTGATCCCTATTTCTGTCTTTGTGCCAGTACCATACTGCCTTGATTACTGTAGCTTTGTACCATAGTCTGAAGTCAGGGAGCCCGATTCCTCCAGCTCCGTTTTTGTTTCTCAAGATTGCTTTGGCTATTTGGGGTCTTTTGTGTTTCCATACAAATTGTGAAAATTTTTTTCTAGTTCTGTGAAAAATGTCATTGGTAGTTTGATAGGGATTGCATTGAATCTGTAGATTGCTTTGGGAAGTAGAGTCATTTTCAGTGTTGATTCTTCCAGTGAACATGGTATATATCTCCATCTGTTTGTATCATCTTTAATTTCTTTCATCAGTGTCTTGTAGTTTTCTGCATACAGGTCTTTTGTCTCCTTAGGTAGGTTTATTCCTAGGTATTTTATTCTTTTTGTTGCAATGGTAAATGGGAATGTGTCCTTAATTTCTCTTTCAGATTTTTCGTCATTAGTGTGTGGAAATGCAAGAGATTTCTGTGCATTAATTTTGTATCCTGCTACTTTACCAAATTCATTGATTAGCTCTAGTAGTTTTCTGGTAGCATCTTTAGGATTCTCTATGTATAGACATGCTTTTAGAAACTATCTTTTTCTCTCATAGAATCTGACTGATGGCATTCTCAGCCTGCTGTGTAAACTGTCTTCCTGGAGATTTCCTTTACCCGAATCCATCTGTTGTTATATGTTCTAATTACTAACATATCTTTCTTACTACCTTAATTTTTTTTTCATTTTATAGCATCTAAGTCTTAGTTCATGGGTGCAAATATTAATTAATAGTTAATATTTCTAAACAAACTAATTATAGACTTTTAAGCATTTTCTTCTGCCTCTTTAATGATCTTCGTTTTTTCTGAGTTCTTTCGTTCTTCCATTCTGTTCTCTGACTTTCGTGTTGGAGACTTTCCTTCAATGTCTTCTGATCTTGACTATCTTTTCTTGTTTGGAGACTGGAAGCTCTGTGCAGAGACTGGACCTATTGACAGGTGGGCTTCACTCTCAGTTGAAGAGAAGGTGGCAGGGTGGCTTTCTCTTGGACGACTCCCAAGTGTCATAATCTACAGGTCTCTCTCTTGGTCCTCCATTGGCCTGGCTGCCAATACTGTATGAGTTGAAAAGAATCCCCAGTTTCCTGTGGGCTGGGCCAGGTATCATCTGGGCACACAGCCACTGTTCCTCCCTAGAGGCTGACACTACCTCTTCACTACACACAGCGATAATTAGCCAGTGCAGGATTTTAGGGTTCGACCCATCTGCATGTTCCTGCTGCCCTATAATCTGAACAATAACCTTGTTGATTGTTCCAAGACACCCACTTTCTCCAGTATCTCCTGCCTTAAGGAATAGAGCACAACTACCTTTTAGAGCAATGCTTGGCAAGTTAGTTTATGTTCTCCTTTCCTTCTATAAACTTTCTGTTTTCAGAAGTATTCCAGATGTGGGGATTGACTGAAGGTTTGCCTTCTTTTCCTTTTTTAGGATAAATGTAGATTTTTTTTAAAAAACATCGTTTCTCTTATTTCTAGAGATTTGCTCTAGGAGGGGAGAGCTGGTCCCTTACCTTCCCTGATTCTATTCAGTTTGCATCTTGACTGGCAACCTGAAGCTGAACATTTTAACATTTTATTAATCACAATTCCTTTTTATTGTCTGTATTTTTGTCCATTTTCATGTCAATATACCAATATATTTAGACTATCATGTTGTCAGTATTAACATTCTATTTGTCATGTTGACTGAAAATATTTTTTGGAGTCATTTCTTTTTTTATTTCAGTTATCTTCTTTTTTGTGGTAATGAAATTTCATATCTTAACATAATCAATTTTGTCAATATTTTCCTTTGTAGAAGATATTTTGTAAATGATAAGTTCACAGCTGTTTTCTTTAGTTTTTCTTGTTTTCTTTATGTAGACTTTAAATATTTATCTTACGTATCTTGAAATTTTTAAAAATTCTCTTGTCAAGTATGAATCTGTTCCCCCTCAAATTTCTAAATTGTTAACTAGTTATCTTGAAGTTGTTTATTAACTAATTTTAAAAATTTCATCATTGTTTCTATTATCACATATTAAATTCATTTGTCAAATGTGCTGTATTTCTGTACTTTGTGTTATATTTTTCTATTGTGTGCCCATATTCATTAAATATTAATCACGTCTATTTTTAATACTTTATGGACTGGTCGGTTTCATTTTTCTTCTTTTTCGATTATTATTTAATAGTTTTCCATTCATATAGTATACAACAATTCTGCGCTATTCTGAAGAATGAGGTAGATAAAAATAATAAAACATAATATATAAGCTGGTTTTTTTAACCATGCCAATAAAATTAGGAGTACAGTAAATCCAAGATGTGTGTTCCTTTTCAAAGTTAAAACTCAAGGAAAGAAAACTACCTTCTTCAAGAATAATCAGTCAGGGCTTCCCTGGTGGTACAGTGGTTAAGAATCTGCCTGCCAATGCAGGGGACATGGGTTTGAGCCCTGGTCTGGGAACTAAGCTGCAACTAAGCTGCAACTAAGCCTGTGAGCCACAACTACTGAGCCTGCGCGTCTGGAGCCTGTGCTCCACAACGGGAGAGGCCGTGACAGTGAGAGGCCCGCACACCGCGATGAAGAGTGGCCCCCACTCGCCACAACTGGAGAAAGCCCTCGCACAGAAAGAAAGACCCAACACAGCCAAAAATAAATAAATAAATTTATTTTTTTTTAAAAAGAACTCTACCACTAGATCAAAATCGAAACAGTAAATTCACCAACATTAAAGTTCTAACTTTCCAATCTCTTTAAAAAAAAAAAAGAATAATCAGTCAGCTTTAAGACAGGGAACACAAAATCAATTGTCTTGATTTTATTGGAGCTGTCTGTAATTCTCATTAGTATGTAGTCCACTACAAAAATAGGGAGAAGTTCCTTCAGCCAGAAGCAGCCTGTGGAATAGAAACCATTCTGCACAGCAATGAGGAGGTAATGAAAGCAAGAAAGGGAACAAGCAAAAGTGTACTAACTGTTCTAGGATGTTGATGGTGACATGAGAGAACTAGAGAGTAGCTCTGGGAACACTCTGGGCTTATGCTGAATTTTCTTTTATTAAGTTAGAGCCATGTTTAGAAGATAGAAGGGAATAATTCAGTAGAGATGGAAAGGTTGATTGTTTTAAAGAGGGGAGACCCACTAGGGAGTGTGAAACAGCCTGTTTCACAGAGGAGAAGACTCAGAGAGGAAGAAGGAGCAAGGACAAAATTAGAAGATGTAAAGAAAGAGATGCTGAGGGAAAGATGCAGAGAGTTAGATAGCTTACACTGATGGTGTCGATCTTCTAAATAAGTATAGCTCCCAGACACCTGCATCAGAATCAGCAGGGAATGCTGGGTAAAAATGCAACTCCCTGTATCACTCTCATCAGAATCTAGGAATCTGTGATACAGGTTATTCTGACTAAAGTTTGAGAACCTTAGTTCAGATGAAGTAGGAAGTTATCTGCAGGGTGTATCTACACGATTGGGAAAGTGTTAGTGAGCACCAAATATGGGCGCACAATGGAGAGAATAAAAGAATTATTAAGCAGAGCCTATTGAAGTTGGGAAACGGGAGTTTGTGTTGCAGGGGCTGGCCCAGCTCCAGAGTATGGATCAGCGTCTTCCATGCCTTCTTTTAGGGTAAAGTTATTGCACCTAAAAACCCTGTTGTCACTTCTCTGTCAGAGCCCAGGGAAAATTGCTAAGGCAGGCTGCTGGATCAATGACATGAAGAAAACTTGAGCAATTTCTCTTTCTTTGGGCTTAAGAAGAACATCTTTCTTGGCAGGCAGATTTCATAACATTGACTGTGACATAAAATCCTGTGGATTTGTGTATTCAGAATTTCAGTTTCACATATTTCTGATGAGCCCTGCCAACCTGTCAGGCCAGACTTCCCTCTGCTGGTATTGGCTCAATTCCATTCTCAAATGCTGCTTCTTCACCTGCATGTAACCCAAGACAGGTGACTTCTGTTTGTGAAAGAACCAGAAGTTACAAGACACTCACTGTCTTTTTTCACTTGAGCTACATTAGCAACCTCTTAAGTGGTCTCCAGGCCACCAGCCTCTTCCTTCCCCAGATCACCAGAGTCACTTTTTTTGACACAGATTGACAACTAAACAAATGATGAAATATTTGTAATCCAGATAGTAAGTGCTCTAAGTACTCACTTCTGTGAAGCTTCTCAGTCATCACAGAGTTCAGCCCAAACAAATTAGAGACACAAGGGTTTTTGCAACATACCTCATCTCCCATCACTGCCTCAACAATCCCTGTCTCGCTCATTCCAGGGACACAGAATCCTCATCATCGTTTCTGGACACTGCACCCTTGCCTATGACCAAAGTGTCCTTTATAGTTTAGTGGCTTTTCTTCCTGTTGCTCCCCTAAGGAGATGTATTTAAATGTCATCCCCTCTCTGTAGCTTTCTTAGAACCCGCTCTCTCTCCCAAGGCAGAATTATTTTTTCATCTGTATTCCATAGTAATTTATACAAATATCAATGGTTGTACTTAGAACATTATATTGTGCTCACTTATATTTGTGTTTCACAATTGGACTGGAATTTCCTGAGATCAAAAATTGGGTCATTAGGGCTTCCCTGGTGGCGCAGTGGTTGAGAATCCGCCTGACGATGCAGGGGATACGGGTTCGTGCCCCGGTCCGGGAAGATCCCACATGCCGCGGAGCGGCTGGGCCCGTGAGCCATGGCCGCTGAGCCTGCGCGTCCGGAGCCTGTGCCCCACAACGGGAGAGGCCACAACAGTGAGAGGCCCGCATACCACAAAAAAAAAAAAAAAAAAAAAAAAAAAAAAAAAAAAAATTGGGTCATTAAAATTTTACGTCCCCAATGCCTGATGCATAGGATGTGTACCATTAATTTTAGCTGAATACATTTGAATCAGAGATCCTCTATGTAATCCAAACTGAAAGAACATAGGAAAGTGGAGTTCTTTGCAGCAAGCAATATGGGCAACTCTTAGGAGCATTTTATAATAGAAACAAGTCTTTCTTTTTCCATGTAATATTATAATATATCATTCACTGATTAAGCTGCATACTTATAGCATTTCAATGGTAAGAAGTATCTTAGAAGTGATTCCTTTGATTTGCAGATGAGAAAACCAGTCCTGTGCTTATGTCTACCACACAAGTAGCTTTTATCAAAAGCCTATCCAACAACGAACAATCTTTGTGAATTCATGAGTATTAAATCATTTCTACATTCCAGGCAAGTCAATTCTAAAAGAGAACAAAATGTACAATGCATTTTAGTTCAGAGGGCATCTCATTAAAGAATCTTAACTGGAGTTTAAGATGTTGCGGTGGAGAAGAGTCAGGCTACTCGATGAGAGATAACTGGTAAGTTCAAGGTGGATTTTAAATGCAAGATAAATGTTTTTCTTGTTTTTTGCTGAGATGATATGAGCCATCAGGGCCATCAGAAGAATGGTAGAGTGGGTATTGATGAGTTTCTTTTCTCCAGGTTTAATTGAGCTTCTTCTTTTTGATAGGTTTCAGAACCTGCTGTGGTCCAGAAAGACGTTTGTGGACCACATGAAAGTGTATAACCACAGTTACATCTACATGCCTGCCTTTTCTATGAAGACGGGAACAGAGCCATCCCTCCGGGTTTATTACACACTGTCAGATGTTGGTGCGAATCAAACAGTGCTCTTTGCCAACCCCAACTTTCTGCGTAGCATTGGGAAGTTCTGGAAAAGTAGGGGAATTCATGCCAAGCGCCTGTCCACAGGACTCTTTCTGGTGAGCGCGGCCCTGGGCCTCTGTGAAGAGGTGGTCATCTATGGCTTCTGGCCCTTCTCTGTGAATATGCATGAACAACCCATCAGCCACCACTACTATGATAATGTCCTGCCCTTTTCTGGCTTCCATGCCATGCCGGAGGAATTTCTCCAACTCTGGTATCTTCATAAAATGGGTGTACTGAGAATGCAGTTAGACCCATGTGAGGACACCTCACTCCCACCCACTTCCTAGGGACTGTGGGAAAAGAAAGGACTGAGCCAGGGTATTTTTGCTAGGTTTTCTACGTGACTCCAAAAAGGAATGGTCAGGTCGTTTCATGGATTTGCGTGGGCCACTTGGAAAGAACGACGACAAAAACTCAAGGGGAACTCTACTTTTACTGTTGGCTGGAAGGACAAAAAAAGAAGTGAAATGTCCTATGAAATCTTTTATAGCACATGGTGGATGTGCATCTAGTAACATGCTGATGAAATGATGTTGGTAAAGCACATTTCCATGGTTCAAATAGAGATGGTACAGTTCACAAACAAGACAAAACTCTAGTTTTTGAAGCTGAGGAATTAATCAAGGTATAGTAAATGAAATGCCAGGGTAAACGTGTTAGTGATTATCAACATGAACTGGCTTAATTAGAAAAAAAACTATCTTATTATGACTAACATTAGAACTATAGGTTTTTAAAAAAATTATTATTTATTTTTGCCTTATTTAAGGGCAGTGAGTAGGTGATGGGGTAGATTTTTAAAATCCCTTACTGAATAATATGGATCCAAAATGCTACAGCTGATTATTGTGATTTGTTGAACCAATTCTGTGTTAACTAGAGTTCCCTTCCCTTCCATTAAAAAAATGTTTAATAAGAATGACCGCCTCCCCTTTTGTCAGGTCTACTTAGACAATGTGAAGCATTGTTGAATTTAGTCTGGGTTGATTCATTGTCAGGATGAAGAGCCACTTTCCCTCCTCAGAATTTAGGGCATAAACTCAATTTTAGGTGTGCGTTATGTAGCCTGTTTATATTATTATTATTTTAGTGCAAAAAACTGCAAATGTGAGTGCATTATTTATTTGCAAATTGCCAGAATTGTCTTCATAATTTAATGTTTGGAGATGAAGTAAAGCACAATGACGTAAAGCTTAGTCTCTGGAAGATAGATTGGAAGGCATATCCTTTTCTATCTACCATGGTATGTTCCCTCCAAGATAAAGAATATGCATGCATACATTAAAGAATGCATATATTTGTGTACCCTCACACATAGTTTCACACACACACACACACACATACACACACACACTGTTAAACAAAGCTCATTCCTGTGTGATTATGAAAGCTGAACCCACATGACCTGGGATGGCAAAAATCTGTAACGGGTATTGGAGAGCTACGAATGCATTATGTACTACCTACTACACCTTGATATGAGAGAAGCCAGCTTACTGCATGCTGCTGTAATGCTCAAACCAGTATGAGATGCAAGCCTTACCCCCAAATCACTCCAAATGAGCAGAATTGGGTTAGTCAATGTGACTCTTCCCAACATCTCATGAGTAAGTCCTGTGTTAAGCATGGTCATCAAGGCATGGTTCACACCAGTAAAGGGATGTGAATTACTAGCTGTTTATTCCCTTAGTAACAGGTAGGACTGCTTAGAAGGCTTGTTACCTCAGCTTCGACGCAACTGCACACAAACTCTGTTGACAGATTACAAGCAGTCAGATGTGTTTACATGTAAGAGAAAGGTAAAAGAAACCTCACATGGTCTTTGTGCTTTGGGATGCCTTAATCTAAAAGGAGACAGTAGAAATCACTAACTTTATTTTTAAGTGTCACCAAAATGTAGGTAAACTGTACCCAAAAGTTCTGCTTCATTTTTAATAGTAGAGACTTAGTATACAATATAGACTAAAACAGTTAAACAGGTGGCAGTTTTTGGTGGGTTAATTTAAAAGATACCAAGATAAGAAAGCCCTTGGAAAAATTCTACATCATTAGAATAGCCAATTTCTAAATATGATTGAATATTGAGGTTATTGTAGAGATCAGCAGTTAAAATACGGCTGGTTGACATAACACATATTCTGTTGTTACTTAGAAAGTTAAGAATTTGAGAGTATTGATTCTCTGCAGATCTCATTTGCTCTTTTGATCCTATTTGGCAGCAAAAATGTAATGAGAATGTACTATGAGGGAGTTGCATTAAATATTCGCTGTGTGTACAACCCTGAATATATTTCCTCTTTTGAGCTATTGTTATTACTTAATAACTACCTTAAAAAAGGAATCTATTTTTAGCTCTATGTTTCATCAAAATATAAAAGGCCTAACAAAAAACATACATAAAAGTTAATAAAATATGTATCACTCAGATTAGTGCTTTAATTATTTAAATTGTTCAGATGTAACTAATGAGCTCCATAGAACCCATGTGTCACAGTTCCATTGGAGATGCCTTCTGGAAATTTTACATCTTATGATTCGTGGGCTAGGTTTATGCAATTGATTTATACAGTGGTTAGTCTATACATTTGGGGTTTCTGAAAGGCAAAACAGAAATGGCCCAAATCGATAAAGTGTAATTAGATCAGGGCTTCTTAATGGGGTGATTCCCCTCCCCCATCTGTTGACACTTGGCAATGTCTGGAGACATTTTTTTTTTTTTTTTTAGATGTTGGGGATAGGAGTTTATTAATTAATTTATTTATTTTTGCTGTGTTGGGTCTTCTTTTTTTTTTTTTTTTTTTTGTGTTGGGTCTTCGTTTCTGTGCGAGGGCTTTCTCTGGTTGTGGCAAGCGCGGGCCACTCTTCATCGCGGTGCGCGGGCCTCTCACTATCGCGGCCTCTCTTGTTGAGGAGCACAGGCTCCAGACGCGCAGGCTCAGCAGTTGTGGCTCACGGGCCTAGTTGCTCCGCGGCATGTGGGATCCTCCCAGACCAGGGCTCGAACCCGTGTCCCCTGCATTGGCAGGCAGACTCTCAACCACTGCGCCACCAGGGAAGCCCTGGAGACATTTTTGATTGTCATGATTTGGAGGGTGCTGCCAGCATCTAGAGGATAGAGGTCCGGGATCCTGCTAAACATCCTACAATGCACAGAGCAGCGCCCCCTGCCCCTCAACAAAGAATTCCCCACTTGAAAATGCCAATAGTGCCAAGGTTGAGAAACCCTGGATTAGACCAAAGTGATATTTTGGTTGTTCCATATTGTCTTCAGTTCAGGATACACATACATGCTCACATCATTCAAAGTAGGACTACAATTTAATGAGAATGTTTTCTTACAGTAGGTTACAGTTTGGCATTATTTTATGGTGATAATCCTTAGGTATGCCATACATACTCCCTTTTCTGCGGTTAGATAGATGTATCTAAACCTAGGAGTTTTGAGTGTCTGTGTGTGTGTACGTGTGTGTAGCATAAAGTTATATATATCCATCTTTATTGAAATATGTGTTTTCCTAAGTGAGGGTCTTTCTAGAATTATCTTTCAGAGTACTCTGGCATACTTTATTACTCTTAAGAAGTTGAATTCTTTTTTATTTTTTTCATCTTTATTGGAGTATAATTGCTTTACAATGTTGTGTTAGTTTCTGCTGTACAACAAAATGAATCAGCTATACCCATACGTATATCCCCATATCTCCTCCCTCTTGTGTCTCCCTCCCACCCTCCCTATCCCACCCCTCTAGGTCATCACAAAGCACCCAGCTGATCTCCCTGTGCTATGCAGCTGCTTCCCACTAGCTATTCATTTTACATTTGGCAGTGTATACATGTCAGTGCTACTCTCTCACTTCGTGCCAGCTTCCCCTCCCACCCGCCCCTCCGTGTCCTCAGGTCTGTTCTCTATGTCTGCATCTTTATTCCTGCCCTGCCACTAGGTTCATCAGTACCATTTTTTAGATTCCATATATATGCATTAGCATACTGTATTTGTTTTTCTCTTTCTGACTTACTTCACTCTGTATGACAGACTCTAAGTGCATCCACCTCACTACAAATAACTCAATTTCGTTCCTTTTCATGGCTGAGTAATATTCCATTGTATATATGTGCCACATCAAGAAGTTGAATTTAAACTCCCATTATTTTATTTTGTTTATTTGAAATTGAGACCTTCAGAATTGGACCTCTTTCTTTGTCAAATTTGGTTGATTACATTTTAATATTACTGACCCTTAAGATGCAGCTCAGAAGAGATTCAAGTTATGGCAGACACATTTAATATGAAAGTATTTCATCATTTTTGATGCATCTGCTAAGAGAAGGTGTCACCCTCTGACATCAGTGTAATTTTAAAATTGCTTTTTAGTGACAAAAATTAGGTTGCTCCATGGGGATAAAAGAGGGGTTCAAGAGACTGAAAATGAGTACCTGATGCGAATTTTTATTTTTATTAGCTCCAACTGGAGAATTGCACTGATGTATCATGAGTAAGGATGACCTCTGTTTGATTTTAATTAGACTTTGGTCAAATGAAAATGGCTAAAGGATTAAGTCATTCCATAACAAAGAAAAGTAATTTTTTATATGAAAGATTTTTATATGGAAGAGGACACTGGTCACATATGCTTTATAGAGAGTATTTGACCAAGTTTATACAACATTGTGCATCTAAACTGTAAGTAACACAGGAAGTTAAGGAGTGCTTCCTGGATTTTGTTTCTGTAGAATTCACTTTTAGCTATTTTAACAAGGACAAATGATCCAAAATGATCCAATGATCCAAAGTGACAGATGTTCAAACAGTACTCTGTGTTTGGCTTTGTGATGTTTTATGCCCTCTTCTGGGGTAAAAACCTTGTTTAGGTTCAATATAACTTGTACCTGAAGCAACGGGCAGCATGGCTTAAAAATCTACATGGAAAATAACTAGGAAAATCCTAGAACTCTGAATTTGCCAAAAATATTCTGAGATTAGTCAAAAGATTTACAGGAATGTTACAGATAATTTCAAATAGAAATGATATCAATAACATTTCTTCTTGTCGGCAACTATGGTAGGTTGTAATTTTATTATATACCACCTCCTATTTCTCTGTTTTGAAAATCAGCCACCTCGAGTTTTCATTTCTATGTTTAAAAATACTGACTTTGTGAAGTTTTTAACTGATAAATTCTTGTTAGGAGGGACCTAAGAGGAAAAAAATGTTACAGTCCACTGAAAACTTCAGGAAATACTTACTGTGTTGTATAAAAACTTTCCCACCAGAACCAGGTAATAACTGCTCTCTGTCTGGAGCGTTTCAAAGATCAAGAGCTATAAGGACGTTTGTGGGAACTTAAGGATGAGCATGTGGAGGGATAGGTCTTAAGAACAATACTGTGCTTTTTATTTCTTCATCTTCCCAGTGTAGAGGTCTCCTCTGAGATGATCTGATTTTAGTGGGCACACAGCACGGATGGAAGTGTGCAGACAACTCCGAGGCACCTGCAACATAGGTCAAGCCTCTTACAAAGTGAGCAGTAACAACAACTAAATACAGGTAGCACTTTTGACAACTTCAGTGAATTGAGTGCTGGGACAAGGAAGAGGCAAGTCAAAAGGAGGAAAAACGCAGTCCCCACGCTCTCCGGATACAAAGGGTCAGAGAAGTCTCTGCCCTTGGCCTTGGCTTTCCAGCACTCTATCTCTGTCCACTACCAAGGAAGCTGGCCTGGCTCCGGGGTCGAGCTAGTAGCCTTGTGACTAGAGAGTTGGTGTGGAAATTTGCTGAGATGCTTAAACTTGTGCTCTCTAAATTTGGGTGTCTTGTGACAGAATTCTGGTCATCCTGACCTGATTATGGCCTTGCCAGTGTTTATTAAAAATAGAGCCTTTTTTCTCTACTCTGATGCATTTTCTGAGTTCTTGAAGCTGGGAAGATAGCACATATTCTACTAGTTCTTTAGTAGCCTAGAGAAAGTTCTATAGCCTCTTTGAAAACCCTGGAGACTCATCCAAAGGCATCCTGAAGCCTAGACTGTCTGTTTATAAAATCCTAATATGAAGCCACAGTATTTAGGTTGAGCACCATAAAATTCCTATTTTGTAAGTGAAAGGAGATTTGTGTGAATCTGCAATTGCTATAACCTTTTTTCTTCCTAGCATAAGAAAATGGATACTACTGGCTTTACCCTCAGCCTAGGCTTCTCTGAAGTTTTTACCTACATCCTAGGGGTGAGAGATTGAAATAAATACATGAATGGAAAACTCATTCAAACATAACACAAAAATTCTGCTTGTCATTGCAATAAAGAAAAAATATATGCTTCTGTCTCCTTCTGATTTTCTAGTGCCAGCATTTCTGATTTCTTCCATCTCTAACAAATAAGGAGTAAATAACTTACAATAAATTGACTTACAATACCTGTGAGCATTTGTATGATAGCCAAAACCCATAACTATAACTTTTTAAAGCACAAAAGAGGAATTATATTTTGGTTATGGTCACTAATTTACCTACCTCCTGTGTTTGTATTGATCTCTACATTGTGCTAAAATTCTTTCTGATTTGCTTTCCTATTGAATCTGTGGGATAGAATCAATGATGCGAAGCTATCTGGGAGTTTTATAGAATAGTATCTAAATATATTGATCATGTCTCTTTCTGCCTCTATGTAATTAGATTTTCTCCAGTTATTTGTCATTTTAAAAGCTTATGTTTCACATGATACCAATAAACATCTAAGAGATGTGATTTTTATCCAGGGCAGAGAAAGTCAGGAGATAGATATGTCTAGTTTTCTCTACATAGTAAGAGAAATGGAAAATTGTAATCTTAAAAAAGAGGTTTAACCAAAATGAAAAAGATACAGATAAAAATCAGGGCTTTAATGGAGAGGGACCACTGGGAAGGATCTTAGCGTGCAGCAAAGAGAGAGCACAGAGGCTGCTGTCCTTGTGTCAGCCTCAAGAACCCTTTCAAAACATTTTAAAGGAAATACATTGTCATGCAGTTGTTATGGCTAATGATGGAAAGACACTAGAGAAAGCAGCGTGAGACTGTGAGATGCTTAGGGAAGAAAGCAGAAGTGGCACTTATTTACCTACTTGGACCCTCGCGGTCTAAATGCTACCCCCCTTTCTGCCCTCTCCAAGTTGGGCTTTGCTTGGTGTCTGAGGCTGAATATGCAAACACTCCCATTCTCACACCCCTCTTCCATCTCCACTTTGATGCGTACTCCCAAAATAAGATTATTTAGATTTTTTTTTTTTTTTTTTTTTTTTTTTTTGCCGTACGCGGGCCTCTCACTGTTGCGACGGGCTTGCGGAGCACAGGCTCTGGATGCGCAGGCTCAGCGGCCACGGCTCACGGGCCCAGCCGCTCCGCGACATGTGGGATCCTCCCGGACCGGGGCACGAACCCGTGTCCCCTGCATCGACAGGCGGACTCTCAACCACTGCGCCACCAGGGAAGCCCTGAGATTATTTAGATCTCTTGTCATGATGCAGCAACGATAGTGGGAAGTGTTACCTTGAACTTGACCCTTTGAAACATGATCACCCTATACTATGCATAGTTAGCTTTAGTCCACTGCTTCCAAAATTATACCTCAGTGAAAGGCTTTTATATTCATGATTACTTAGGCAGACATAGATGTATTTTCTCCTCTGTGTTCTAATGTAAACACACACACACACACCCCTTGCATTAGTTATGCCCATTGAAAAGAAAAAGATGGCTGACCTGGGGGGGCACGCAGAGGGTGCCTTAACTTTTTCTGGCTTGTTTCCCACTTCCTTGTGTATTTCCTTCGTGTACCCCATCACTCTAGAGGTGTAACCATGTTTGTTCCAAGTTGTATCTTTATCATCAGCAAGAACTCTTACAAGTGTAGTGAATGTGACTATCTTATAAAAATGCACAATAGTATATAGGCCTTGGAGACGTCTGATAACAGTATGTAAATATCCTTTGTTGAAGTAGTAGAACCTTCTCATAGGGAACGCCTTAGGTGATAGCCACAGGAGGACACATAGACTAAAAATGTTTGTTTTTCCAGCAAATTCTAGCATTCGTGGAATCAAGGAAACAGTTTTTTTTGTTTGTTTCTCATTCATTCTTTAGCACCAATCCTTTGGGCTTTCTTGTTGGTAGGTTACTAGAGACAACTCTTTCATAATATATAGGATTCACAATTTGTGATGATTGATGGCCACTGGGATACATCAAAGTCAGAGACACTAGAAGGAAGGGGGCGAGAACGGACAAGGAGAGATCCACTGAAAACTTGCCTAAATTTTTAAAAGTCTGGAACATGATTAGAACTCCAGTTAACCATACAACATAGTTAGTCTGAAAAGCTTTGAAAAAGAAAGTTTCTCTTTAACTCAACGATTGCACATTATATAGTATTCCACATGTATGCAAGCTGTTTTTCAAAAGCAAATTTGCAGAGACTGGGGCTAAGAAAAAAATAGAAAAATTCAAATATTCTTCCTCGTACAGTAGGCTAAAAGTCCATAGATGCAGTAATTCTGGAAAAGATGTTAGATTAGACCATAAAATTGAAATCACTTTTGCAGTGTACCTGGAATTACTTCTTCCTAATAAAACCGAACTCCACTGGCAGTAGGTGTGGGGAAAAATCTGTGCTCGTCATTTCTTCTTTTTTTAGTTTCATAGAATATGTAGCAGGTAAGAAAAAACTTTAATTGGTACTTTTTATAGTATGACTTGAGAAAACAGTATCTCTGTTGGTTCTGCTGAGTTGTTCTTTCCACAGAATTTAAATGCAATGTCATAGGAGGAGGTTTGCTGTAAAAACATGTCTTTTTCTTTGCTGTGTTCATTGTAATTATGGCTGGTACTGGGAAGGTTCAGTAAGTCTCAATTTCTCTACCTCCCTTACTTGGAGAAATTTTGGAAATGTACCCTGTGAATAAAATGATTTTTTTTATAGCTTGTGAAGTCTTTTTACTTCCCAGAAGCGTGTGGGTAATTCTATTTCCTTTTCTTTTCTTCCTTTATTTTGTCATATCAGCTACACTGATATTTTTTTTCTTCTGGGTGAAAACTCATGCTACTTCGAAAATTATTTTAGAAATACAGAATTATAAATGCTATGAATAGGATATAAGGACATTATTCGTACTTCTTATGCAGGTGAAAGACACTATCTACTGGGGAAAGTAGAAAGAAAACTGAACATTTATTTAACACGGTATATGTACATGAGCCTACTTTTTCCAGGGATAACATTTTTCCTGCATGCAATGAGTCAATATCGGTATGTGTGCCCTAGAGATACTTTAATAAATTTCTAACAGGATTCAAAATATTTAGGTTCAGTGACTTTGACAAGCCCAAGTGTGCCTTCTTGTCTGAATTATTTAGATAATTGCTTCAAACTCCCATTTACCTTGAACTCTCGTGGCCCCATTCTGCCACTTTCTCAAGAGGGAGAGATATCAGAAAAAGTCACCTTGGTCCATCCTTTACCATACATTTCTCCTCAGAAATTGGTCAAGGTGCTTTGTGCAGATCTCCTTATTAATTCTCTGAACTTCATTCTCACATAACAGCTTTTTTGGACTAAAGCTATTTTAGGAAAGGACATTCTATTACCTAATGTTAAATCTTCATGAGGTTTAGCTGAATCATTTGGGGGAAAAGGGCAGAGCTCCAGCATAAATGTGGGTTGCTCTAATCTGTTCTCAGATCACATGAGGAAAATAGATTTCACTTGTTTTCACCAACTATCATTAAGTAAAAAAAATCTAGATATTACTGAGTCCTGCTGTTCTACTTTATTTTGGTTTAAGCATTCAAAAACACATATTAAGAATCCAAAGGCATTAATTACTCAAGAATTCCTAAACCTAAAAGAAGTGTAATTACGAGTCACAGTTTATATTTTTGCTTGAAAACTTATTATTTGGATATACAGTTAGATTCTTGATGGTATGAAGGACTCAAGATGTAGGATGATTGAATTGAATCTTGTGAAGTTTATTGTGAGTGATCAGGAAACCACGGGATGAAATTGGGGCCATATCTGTTTATGCTTGACATGTGTAATTCTGAGACGTATTAACTAGTTTCTAGGATTTTGAAAGTACAGGAAAACAAATCCTTTACTTCTTTTATATGGATAGAAAATTATTTCTTTCCTCCACAAGAGTCATGGTTTCCAGGCATGAATTCAAAAATCAACCTCAATATTTGGGAACTTTGTCATCATAAACAATGCAATCAAAAGTTACATTACAAAACAATCAAGAGTTTATTGATCTCAAGATACACTTCGATTAAGAAGTTTCTGACCTTTGTGTGTAGAGGAAAAGGGGGCAGTAAGAATGGAGCATGAGAGTTCATTTGGTCGGTCAGCTGTAATCAACACGCCACCAGGTGGATTACTGATCTATTTGGAAATGGTATTATTTACTTATTTGTTTATTTTTAACACAATTCCTCTTATTCTGATTCAAACTCATTATCTTTTATCAAGAACATAACAGTGTAAGTTTACTTGGCAGTCTCTCATACAAAATGTATTTCAGAGTAACCTCAAACAGTCTTTTTTTTTAACATCTTTATTGGAGTATAATTGCTTTGCAATGAATGGTGTGTTACTTTCTGCTTTATAGCGAAGTGAATCAGTATATGTATACACACATCCCCATATCCTCTTCCTCTTGCGTCTCCCTCCCTCCCTCCCTATCCCACCCCTCTAGGTGGTCACAAAGCACCGAGCTGATCTCCATGTGCTACGCGGCTGCTTCCCACTAGCTATCTATTTTATATTTGGTAGTGTATATATGTCCATGCCACTCTCTCACTTCATCCCAGCTTACCCTTCCCCCTCCCTGTGTCCTCAACTCCATTCTCTATGTCTGCGGCGTCTTTATTCCTGTCCTGCCCCTAGGTTCTTCAGGACCTTTTTTTTTTTAGATTCCATATATATGTGTTAGCATACAGTATTTGTTTTTCTCTTTCTGACTTAGTTCACTCTGTATGACAGACTCTAGGTCCACCCACCTCACTACAAATAGCTCAATTTTGTTTCTTTTTATGGCTGAGTAATATTCCATTGTATATATGTGTCACATCTTCTTTATCCATTCATCTGTCGATGGACATTTAGGTTGCTTCCATGTCCTGGCTATTGTAAATAGAGCTGCAATGAACATTGTGGTACATGACTCTTGTTGAATTATGGTTTTCTCAGGGTATATGCCCAGTAGTGGGATTGCTGGGCCATATGGTAGTTCTATTTTTCGTTTTTTGAGGAACCTCCATACTGTTCTCCATAGTGGCTGTATCAATTTACATTCCCACCAGTAGTGCAAGAGGGTTCCCTTTTCTCCACACCCTCTCCAGAATTTATGGTTTGTAGATTTTTTGATGATGGCCATTCTGACTGGTGTGAGGTGATACCTCATTGTAGTTTTGATTTGCATTTCTCTAATGATTAGTGATGTTGAGCATCCTTTCATGTGTTTGTTGGCAATCTGTATATGTTTATATTGGTCCATGCTATTACTGCCTGGGCACTCAGCAGTGGTGGAAGCCAGATTATTGATTCCATGCATAACCTCCATAACCTGCTAGCAAAACAACTCTGTGTAGAAGCCTATAGAGAAAGTAGTGGGGTAACTGAGAAAAGAGATTAACAGGTATCTATTCAACATACTGTTTTGCCTCGATCTCTTATAAAGGTTAAGACTGAGATAGGACAGTTAATGCCTTGCAAGGTCAAGCGTGGTTATCAGTGCTTTCCATCATGGAGATGCAGCAATTTGTTCTCACTGAAATAGACACTTATTCTGGATTTGTCTTTCCTGTCTTCAATGCTTCTGCCATCACCACCATGACTTATGTACACCACCATCTACAGAAGGACTTATGTACCATATTGGCATATACAACACACAATATCCTTTTGACCAAGGACACATTTTACAGCAAAAGAAGTATAGAAAGGAGCTTTTGCTTATGGAATTAACAAGTATTGCTCTTTACCATATCATGGAGAACATTCATTCTCAATGGGAGTGATACTGCCTCCACAAAAGGCAAAAGATTGTTTTAAGGGGCAAAAAAATCTTAGATATTACAATGATTAGGGGCAAAAATTTTTTTAATTTCCTTGGAATAAGGGTGGGAGGGGGAATAATGAAAAAAGTTTGAGAAACACTGACCTAAAAGCAGTTGCCTTACAGAAAGCTGGCAGGGCCTAACAGAGATTCCCTTTAAGGACCATCTGAGAGACAGTATCTTAGGAAGTTGTGGTACCATCTTACAAGACGTGGTGTATGCTTTGGACAATAACCAGTTTCTCTTATATCTAGATATTTGGATCGTATTTAGAATATTTGGATCTGGGAACAAAGGAATGGAAGTAGAAGTGGCCCCCGTAAATTGTGATATGTAGTGCTTGTATTACTTTTTAATTCAAAATATTTTCTAATTCCCTTGTGATTCTTCTTTAATGCATGGGTTTTTAGAAGTGTATATTTTAATTTCCAAATATGTGTAGTGTTTACTAGTATCTTTTTGGTATCTCTTTCTGACTTAATTCTGTCATGATCAGAAAATATACTATGTATGATTTAAATTTTTTGAAATTTATTGAGCCTTGTTTTATGGCCCAGCTTCCAGGAGCACAGTTGTTGGCAGGAGTGTGCTAAAAATGTTTACTAGGTCAAGTGTATCCTTACTGATAGTTTTTTTCGGTTTGCTCTTTCAATTACAGAGAAAAGAAATGTTAAAGTCTCCAAATGTATGCCCATTCCTTTTTCAGTTCTGTGCATTTGAGCTTTACGTACTTTGCAATTCTCTTGTAAACTACATACACTGAGGAGTCTGACTCCAGGTCAAACGACTGTCTGATCCTTCATGCCCTGACCACAGGTCATTCCAAGGCTTTGCCCAGCAGGCCTCGTGGGGAGAAAGTGGTCCTGGCCACATCAGGTTTGTACAGAGCTGATGCATTCATTTTCTGGAGTGAATTGCAGTCAGGGGCTCATGACCTCCTGGGACAACCATTCTCAGATGCATGTCTGCATTCCTAGCCCAATACATATCCTCCTAATCAGGGGTCTGGGTTAAGGCACTTTTCTGCGCTTTAACTCAATGCCTTTCTACACCTAGCCCTTCTCTCTCTCCCTCCTCCTGGCCCATAGGTACATACAGAGGCAGAAGCCTTTTGTTTAGGGCTCCTTGGTAGTGAGATGACTCCCCCATCCGCACTGCATCCATCTGTCTCTCGTCCAGTGCCATCCCACGAGGAAAAAGGAAACCCTTAGGAACTGGCACTTGTTTTTGCCTCTAGTTTGCGATGACACAATAAGTGAATAAAGGCTTGCTTGCTACTTTCAAGTTGGTTCATTGTCCTAATTGATCACCTCGGGCGCTGATTGCTTGAGAAATAGTTTTTAAAACTGTTATATTTTCTTCATGAATTGACCATTTATTACAGGTTTCCCTGCTATCCAAAAGCACAGCATTCTTACGAAACCTTTTGTAACCAGAAATGGCATGAAGTGAAGAAGCAATTCCCTTAGGACACATCTTGAAAACAGATGCACAAAATAAATTGAGATAAAGCTCAGATGCTCACAGACATAGTTCAAAGCTATGGCAGCTTGATGCTGAGATGTTGAGTGTAGTTCCTGGAGAAGGATCTTGGAGGTGCCACTGTCAGTGCCCGGGGTGTGGGCAGCCTCTATAATGGTTCACTGCAAAACAAAAGGAAGCAGCTGCATGGCACAGGGAGATCAGCTGGGTACTTTGCGACCACCTAGAGGGGTGGGATAAGGAGGGTGGGAGGGAGACACAAGAGGCAGGGGATATGGGGATATACGTATGCATGTAGCTGACTCACTTTGTTATACAGCAGAAACTAACACAACACTGTAAAGCAATTATACTCCAATAAAGATGTTAAAAAAAAAAAAGACAAAAGCTGAATGTTATTTTTAGGTTTTGCCTTTTTTTTTTTTTTTTTTGGTAAAAGCAAAAATTCTCTTCAGAATTCCTTCCATTAGCGAAAACAGATACTAATGTATGTCTTTCATAGAAGCAAAATGGTGTAAAGCAAATTTTTGAAAAGTGGAGGATACCTGTATTAACATTTATAACAATATAAATATTATGCTCTAAATAAATACCAAGATAAATATATAAATAGAATGTTTTTCTTTACTTCTGGTCATAAACCTTGTTTTGAAGTCTACTCTGTCTGACATTAATAAACACTCACAAGATTCCTTATGATTACTATTTTCATGGTATATCTTTTTCCATTTTTTTACTTTCCCTATTGCTATATTTATTTTTAAAATGCATCGCTTGTAAACAACTAATAGTTGGGTCTTGTTTAGCTTTGTATCTATTTTGACAATTCTATCCTTTAATTGGAATGTTTAACCCCTTTATACTTAATGTAATTGTTGATATGGCTGGGTTCAAGTCTGCCACCTTGCTATTTGTTTTCTGTTGGATTGCTCTGTTCCTTTTTTCCTTCCATGTTGCTTTCTTGTTTTCTTTTAGATTAATCATGTGTTTTCTTAGTGTCTTATTTATCTCCCTTATTTGATTTCAATCTATGCTTTTATTTTAGTTGTTGCTCCAGGAATTATAATATGTACCTTTAATCATAGTATAATTTGAATTAATATACCACCTTACATATAATATTAGAAGTTTGCAATAGTATAAGTCACTTTACTCTGTCTCTCCTGTCCTTTTTTTCCTATTGTTGTGTGTTGTCAAGTAAATGTTTACGTTCCCCCAAAATTCATACATTGGAACTCTACCTACAATGTGATGGTATTAGGACATGGGGCTTTTGATAGTAATTAGGATTCAATGAGGTCATGAGGGTGGAGCCTCATGAATGGGATTAGTGCACTTATAAGAGCCACCAGAGAGTTTGCTTCCTCTCTCTGCTATCATATGAAGACACAACAAGAAATTAGAAATCTGAAACCTGGAAGAGAGGCCTCACCAGAACTTGACCATGGTAGCACACTGATCTCAGACTTCCAGCCTACAGAAATGTGAGAAGTAATTTTTTTGTTGTTTATAAGCCACCCAGTCTATGGTACTTTGGTATAGTGGCTCAAACTGACATGAAGACATATCTTATTACCATGTATTTTATAAACCCTGTAATACAGTATTGCTGTTTTGCTTAGTCTTTCAAAGAAATTGGGATATTAAAATATACTTTGCTTGTTTACCCCCATGTACTAATTTCATGTTTTATCATCCTTTCTGTAGAACTGGTGTCATTTCTCAACAGCTTGATGAAATTCCTTTAGCTTTTCTGGTAGTGCTGGCAGTAAAATCCCTCACAGCTTTTGTTTATCTGAAAATGTCTATAGTTCATTTTCATTTTTGAAAGATGCTTTACTGTGTATAGAAATACAGCTTGACAGTTTTTAACATTTAAACTATGTCATTCCATTGTCTTCTGGTTTGCCTTGTGTTTGATGAGAATTTTGCTAAAATTATTGTTATAGATGTGATTTCAGCTTCTTTTTCACCCTCTAGTTCTTTTAGAATTTTTTTAATCTTTGAGTTTCAGCACTTTGACAGAGGTTTTACCTTTGGCTTTAGCAGCAGCAGTCTCCAGTTCTAGGCATCACCGTAATGTGCAAAACTATGTAAGTTCTTGTGTTTTTCAGCCCCAGCTTAACTAACCTTTTCACATCAAAATGGTTCTTATGGTGGTTTAGTAAGAAGGGAGATGTCAGGCCAAGTAAATTATTGTTGCACCTGAGGATTTTTCCAGTCCCTTCTGCTCCGCTTGCTAATAGCTTGACAGGTTTATTATTATTGTTGTTATTATTATTATTATTATTTAATAGATAAGCTACCCAAGATCTGTGTGGGACATGGACATTACACTTTAGTTAAACCAAAATTAGGTTGCTAATAAAAACAATTTTATTTGGGGGTATTTTATGTACCACACAATTAACCCATTGTAAATGTACAGTTTGATGATTTTTAGTAAAATTTATAGTTGTGAAACCATTATCAGAGTCCAATTTTATAACCCTTCTATCATCCCACAATGTTTCCTAATTCCAGTAGTCAACCCTGGCTCTCAGCCCTAACCCCAGACAACTGTGGATCTGCTTTCAGCCTCTATAGTTTTGCCTTTTCTGGAAACTTTATATAAATGGAATAGTACAGTATTCAGTCATTTATGTCTGACTTCTTTCATTTATTAGAATGTTTTTGAGATTCATCCTTGTCATTGCATGTATCAATAGTTTGTTCCTTGTTCCTATAATATATATATATATTGTATGCACATCCTTTTTCAGATATAATATTTGCAAATATTTTTCCTTATTTGAATTATTTCTTCATTTTATTAATGTTGTCTCTTGAAAATAAAAAAAATTTCAGGGCTTCCCTGGTGGCGCAGTGGTTGAGAATCCGCCTGCCGATGCAGGAGACACGGGTTCGTGCCCTGGTCCGGGAGGATCCCACATGCCGCGGAGCGGCTGGGCCCGTGAGCCATGGCCGCTGAGCCTGCGCGTCCGCAGCCTGTGCTCCGCAATGGGAGGGGCCGCAACAGTGAGAGGCCCACATACCGCAAAAAATAAAAAATATTTTTAAAAAATAAAAAAATTTCATTTTTACGAAGTTGATTTTATGTTTTTCCTTAAAGATAGTGTTTTTGATGTCATCTGCAAGTGAAGACACATGTATTCCTTTCTTTCAATAAGCATGTCTTTAATTTTATTCTTGCCTTACTGAACTGGCTAGAACCACAAGCAAAATGTTGAATAGAAATGCTGAGAATAGACATCTTTGCCTTATTCCTGTTATTAAATAAAAACATTTCATCTTTCAGCATTAATACAATACTAGCTCTAGTTTTTTTTGTATATTCTACTTATTAGAGTGAAAAATTTGAATTCTATTCCTAGTTGTTTGAGAGTTGTTACCATGGATGACTATTGCTACTTACAAATGCATTATTGTGTACCTATTGAGATGAACAACTTTATTTTCTTTATTTTATTAATGTGGTGTATTTAATTAATCAAGTTTAAGATATTACACCAGGGCTTCCCTGGTGGCGCAGTGGTTGAGAATCCGCCTGCCGATGCAGGAGACACGGGTTCGTGCCCTGGTCCGGGAAGATCCCACATGCCGCGGAGCAACTAAGCCCGTGAGCCATGGCCGCTAGGCCTGCGCGTCCGGAGCCTGTGCTCCGCAACGGGAGAGGCCACAATAGTGAGAGGCCCGCATACCGCAAAAAAAAAAAAAAAAAAAAGATATTACACCAACCTTGCATAACTGTGATAAACTCCACTTTTTCATGTCATTTAAAGTTTTTATGTGTTTCAGGATTTGGTTTGCTAATATTTTAGTAAGAATTTTATTTCCATGTTCATTAGGAATGCGTTCACTGGAATGTTTGCTTCCTTGTGATATCTTTGTCTGGCTTTGATATTAGGGTAAAACTGACTTCATAAAATAAGTTAGGATGTGTTTCTACCTCTGCTTTCTGAAAGCAGAGTGGTACAGCAACTATGGAAAACAGTACAGAGGTTCTTTAAAAAACTAAAAATAGAGCTACCATATGATCCAGCAATCCCACTCCTGGGCATATATCTGGAGAAAACCATAATTTGAAAAGATGCATGCACCCCAATGTTCATTGCAACACTATTTACAATACCCAGGACATGGAAGCAACCTAAATGTCCATTGACAGATGAATGTATATAGAAGATGTGGTACATATATACAATGGAATGTTACTCAGCCATTAAAAAAAAAAACCAAAGCGAAATAATGCCATTTTCAGTGACATGGATGGACCTAGAGACTGTCATACTGAGTGATGTATAAATCAGACAGAGAATGACAAATATATGATATCACTTATATGTGGAATCTAAAAAAATGGTTCAAATGAACTTATTTACAAAAGAGAAATAGAGTCACAAGTGTAGAAAACAAACTTATGGTTACCAAGGGGAAAAGGGGTGGGGAGGGATAAATTGGGAGATTGGGATTGACATATACACACTGCTATATATAAAATAGATAACTAATAAGAACTTAATAACTAATAAGGAATGCTACTCAATACTCTGTAATGACCTCTATGGAAAAAGAATGTAAAAAAGAGTGGATATATGTATAACTGATTCACTTTGCTGTACCACAGAAACTAACACAACATGTAAGTCAACTATACTCCAATAAAAATTAGTTTAAAATAAATAAATAGATAAATAAATAAATACAAATAAAATAATTTGAAAGGAAAAACAAAACTCTTCTTTTAAAAAATTACAGGAAACCCAAAATTACCAAATTCACCTACCAATATTTGACAAGTTTAAAATTAATGCAGAAATCTAGCAAGGTTACCAGATATAAGATCAACATGTGAAAGTCAATTTTATTTTTTATCAGTACTACTTTCTAACAGCTAGAAAATGCAATTTGAAAAATAAAATTACTTTATTTCATAGCAACAAAAATAATGAAATTTCAGTCCATGACAAATACAACAAAAATTTCAGAGGTCTTTTACAAAGTAATTATAAAATTTATTGACAGTAAAGAAGATCTACATTAATTGAGAGATGCACTATATTCATGAACAAAAAGATTCAATATCTTAAAGATGTCATTGCTCCTAAAATTGATCTAGACCTAGAGAGTTTGTGGTGTAACTTAACTTGTAATTTATATGGAAAAAGAAAGAATCAAGAATAGCCAAGGCAACTCAAGTTAGTTTTCAATGAGCTTCTCCTTTAACCATTAAGATACATGGGCATGAAATGCATCAGAAATCAAACTACTGTGTGAGTTATGGGTAGCTGTTGACACCAATTCCAAGTAACTTTTAGCTAGCTCACCATTAACTCAACCATTATCCATCCAATTATTTTGCCATTTATACATAATGTGCTTTTGGAGAAGATCTCATTGTTAGATTTCATGTTGTGGCTTAAATATATGGAGATAGTTGTTCAGTCATCAGTAATTATGCATATTATCATAGTGACATGCTGATTTTTTCAGTTTATTGAGAAATAATTGATATACATCACTGTATAAGTGTATACATACAGCATGATGGTTTGATTTGCATATATTGTGAAATAATTAAAATAAGTTCAGCTAACATCCATCTCCTTATATAGACACAATAAGAAGACAAGAAGAAAGGAATATAATTTTTCTCCTTGTGATGAGAACTCTTAGGATTTACTGTCTTAATTTTCCTATATATCATACAATGGTGTTAGCTATAGTCATATGTTGTATGTTACATACTTGGTACTTACTTATCTTATAACTGGAAGTTTGTAGCTTTTGACCACCTTCCTCCAATTCCCCCTCCCCCTCCCCTCCACCTTTGGTAACCACAAATCTGATCTCTTTCTCTAAGAGTTTAGTTTTCTAGGTTTTTATGGGGTTTTTTTAGATTCCATATGTAAGTGAGATCATATAGTATTTGTTTTTCTCTATTTGACTTATTTCACTTAGCATAATGCCTTCAAGGTCCATCTGTGTTCTTGCAAATGGTAGGGTTTCCTCGTTTTTGTTGTTGTTTTTATGGCTGAATAACATTCCATATATATATGTATATATATATCATTATATATATATAACATTCCATCATACATATATATATACATGTGTGTATATATATATATATAAACTTCTTTATACCTTCATCCATTGATGGACATTTAGGTTGTTTTTATGTTTTGGCTATTGTAAATAATGCTGCTATGAACACAGGGGTGCAAATATCTTTTCCAGTTAGTGCTTTTGTCACCTCTGGGTATATTCCCAGAAGCAGAATTGCTGGATCATATGGTAGTTCTATTTTTAATTCTTTGAGGATCCTCCACACTGTTTTCCATAGTGGCTGTAGATATGATGATTTTTATTACTTGTGTTCACTATCTTGATCTCTTTAATACTTCTAACATTGTCAATATGATTTTGAAAAGTGTTTCTACCTTGAGATTCGCCAGGATTTTCAATTTACCATTATTACTGTTTCCATTTTTACCTCAAATGAATCATGTATCATTACAAGTAAACCACTTCTGTTCCAAAAAATCAGGAAGGTGCTGACAAGTTAACATGTTACTGATAGTCTGCGCACTGTGCAAATAGGTCACATCAGTCACTCACTACTTTGAAGTTTCTTTTATCTATTCAGAGGGAGAGTTGCAAATTTTCCCACTTCTGGCTGCATTGCTTGGCACATAATAAGCAATCTTTTTGCATGCATCTCAGTAATATCGATTTCTGGGTCTCTTCCCCTCTTAGGCCTTGTAGGAAACTTGTTGTTGTTTTGCAGCACAATCTGGAATTCTTTCAAAAAATAATCAATTTACACTAACTGATTTACATCCCACTGCATAATTTTCTTGCCTTTTTTGCATACACAATAGCTTTATGTTTTAAAGCCAAGTATGGCTCTGTCTCTCTATGTGTATGTGTATGTGTGTGCATGTATAAATATAGATATAGATATGCAGTTAGTGTATCTTAGTATATATCTTTTAAAATATATTCAAACGACAGTTAAATTTAACAAACTTGATAGAAACAATGCTCATAACTGATGTGAGAAGTGCCATAACCAAGTGTGCACACGTGTAGGCAATGGCAACAATGCCATGATTACTGTTTAGCAAAGAGTGACCTTGAAAGGCATCGATAAGATGCTGTTTGACAGCTGTTTGTCAGAAATGTTAAAATGTGAAAAGATGTATCTTAGAATCAATGACACACTTTATCTTCCATTAATGGGTTGAATGAAAAGGCCTTTGGAAAGGAGGCTGAAGCATAGTCGGTGCTGCTATCCTGGAGAATTAATGAGTTTTAATATTCTAAAACTGATCTTTCCCTTCAGAAGAATAAGTCAGAGAGATAAGAAAAGAAAAGCATCTTGAATTAAAGAAGTGAGTCCAAGATCATTCCCTTGAAAACTTGCTTAAATTCCTGTTAATCTGGACTCCTTCACACAGCTCTTTTTTGCACACTAGGGGGCTCTCACACACAACACGTCAAGTGAAATATTGAGAGGCTAGTTTTGTTTTTGTTTTTTTAATGTCATGTTCCCTCAATAAATATTTATTGAGCATGAGTTGTTAGGCATTATACTGAACTTTTTGAGGAGCATAAAATTTACTATGTTCTGTACTCAGCTTGTAGGAGATCTACAATTTGGTAAGGGAGATAAAACATGTATAAAAATTAAAATAAAGGGAGGCATGAGACAAGTGTTGGCAAACTAGAACAAAGAATTATACAAATTCAAAGGAGTAGTGAGCCCTTGCCCAGTTTAAATTTCTCTGACTTGAAAAAAGGGTCATGTCCCTAATGCAGTAGCCAGCCCGTGTTTCAGGCAATCGTCCTCTCTGAGGTTTGCAGGAGGGGTAAGAGGAGAAGCAACCACCTCTCGCTAGTGCCTTCGAGGGGCAGCTGAGGTAGTGCTGGCAGCACGTGCTTATTCTTGTCCTTCTCTCCCTTCTTCCCCTTTTTTCACAGAATTCCTTTCTATCTTTGTCTTCTTTCTTGGGATATTCCAAACCATAATCACCTGGCAGTGACTCTAATATACAGTCTTAATCTTAAGGGTTGCATTGTGGACTAAAGAAGTTGTCCACCCCAGTTTCAGGGTAAATTCTAGAACATGTTTTTCTTCCCAGGTAATTATTGTGGCCATCAACACCTCTTACTAATATGACTGTATGTACATTTTCCAGTGTTGCCAAAATTGCACTGAACTGTTCATAGCCCCCTGAATTAGAGAAGCAAACTGGCAGAGCAGGAGCAGAAATAAGCCTGCAGAAATGCTGACCTCCTTCCATTACCATCATGCATAGGCATTTTTGCCCACTTTCTACCCAGGCTATTTTCTGGCCTTACTTTCTGAGCTCCTAGACACACCCCCAAGCTATAGTCTTTGGGACATTTTGAAGTCTTTCCTGAGAATCCAAGAGGTCTACTCAATTCTAAGAGCCCAAGGGGAAAACAAATTCTCTCCTTTCTCTTTTGGCTTTCCGTCTCAATTGAGAAACTGCTATTTGAAGATTCATTTTAATTATTTATTTAAATATCCAAATTTTAAAGAACCATTGAACTTAAAAAGTTGTAAAAATCCTACTCCCATATAACCTTTACTCAGAGACAACAGTCATTAATGTTTTGCCAGTATCTGCTTTATTTATCTCTCTAATCATGGCCACTATTATTATTGGTGAAATATTTGAGAGTAAACTGCAGACACAATAATCCTTTAATCCCAAATTCTTCAGTGTATATCTCCTAACAACAAAGACATTTTCCTGCATAACCATAGTATAAAGATAATTTCAGAAATTTAATGTTGATATAACAGTATTACCTTACATAAGTTTCTATTTGTATTTTATCAATTGTCCCATTTGTGTCCTTTATAACTTGTTTTGTTTTGTTTTTTTCTGTTCTAAGATCCAGTCTAGGAGCACATATTGTATTTAGTTGTCATAACTCTAGTCTCCTTCAATCTGGAACTATTCCCCTGTCTTTAACATTGAAAAATTTTAAGAGTTCAGATCAATTGAATGTCTCTGAATTGGGGTTTGTCTGATAGCCTCACATGATTAGATTCTGTTAATGCATTTTTTGGCAGGAATGCTACATATTCTGCAACTAATGTATCAAGAGGCATATGATTCCCCTCCTTAGGGCTTGAAACGTTTTTTTCTTCCCTAAGCAATGAGAGTGTTCATTACCCCACAACCTCACCAAAAAAGTGAGTTGTCAAGCTTTTGAATTTATTGCCAATGTAATAGGTAAAAAATGGTATCTTAATATACTTTAAAAAATATTTACTGAAGTAGAATTTAAAAGTAATAACATGAATACATTTTAAGTGCACAGCGTGATGAGTTTTTGACACATGATGTAAGGTACAGACTATGTCCATCACTCTAAAAAGTTTCTTGTTATCCTTCTCAGTAAATTCCCCCAATCCTGGCCCCAGAAAAACACTGTTTGCTTTATGACACTATAGGTTAGTTTTTTGTACTCCAGAATTTCACACAAATGTAATCATATGGTATGTACACATTTGTGTCTGGAAGGAAGAAAATACTGGTAGTATCCCTATGGTAGATTAGAGATTTCTCATTTTTAATATGATCCAATTCATGCTTAATGGCCTGAATATATATAGATTATAAGTAAAACTGAATTCTTCTTATTTTAAATAAAATGCAATTTCTAGTCTGACTTTTAAAATTGGTCTTCTTACTATGCCAATGTACTAATTCCCAAAGAATGGCAGAATTATAGCATCTGTAGGAATCTCAAGACATCATTTTTATAAGTTCTATCCTTACTGTCAAATAACTTTTTGTAAACCTTCTGTGACAAGGATTCTGTACCTTCCAAAGAAATTACTCTCCATTTTAGAGTAAGCTTCTTTCTCCCTTGGGAAGCTATATTGGGATCAGTGGTTAGTTCTTAAAAAGAAAAGAACTCTGAGTACAAAGTTTAACTCTACCTTTCCCAATAAATGTATTCTGAACAAGTGTTGTAAGTGTTATATAGGGGAGGGGTAATGCTGTCATTTATTAAATTGTCTTTTCTCTCAGGGTTCTTGATTTGTCAGGGGGCATATCACGCCAATGATTTTATTAAAGAGTTGATCCCATACCATCTTAACTTTTCACTGTGTCATAGGTGTCTCTTCCAAGGTTTAGGAGAAAAAAAAGTAACTGCATCTTTGATACTTAATTTAGCACTGATTTCACTCTGTGTTAGGGCTGCTTTTAGCAACCTTTGAGACTGTGTATGAGCCTGGTGTACAAACCGAGCTGATGAAATAAAGGAAGATCCACTTGATTTAAACATCTAATAACCCTCGCACAAATCAATCCCTATCATACTTGTATTCAAAGCTAAGCTTCTTGGTTGCTATGAATCAATACACGTGAGAGATTCAAAAGAAGAACAGCAATTAATTGTCAGTACTAGAGAGAAATATTCACTGTTCCGGTATAAAACACTTTCCAAAACTGAACCTCATCTGCATAAAGTGTTATCTCTGATTCAATGGCTAAATGAGGAAATAAACTCCTGATATTTAAAGTCAGTGATGCTTTGATTCAGTTTGCTTTTCAGATGGTACTTTTTTTTTTTTTTTGGTTGATAGAAAATGACACATGGAAAGGACACGGGGAGGAGAGGAGAGTGGCAGGCCGGGAAGGTGGAGAAAATAAGGGCATATTTAGCCCCTGAAAAGACAAACAGTAAAAAATAGATACCTTTAGGGCCCAAGATGGCGGCGCCCATCTTGGCGCTCTAGAACCGGAAGCTGCCGGGAGTCTCGCGAGCCTTGAACGGCTGCGAGGTCGGCGCTAAAAACCGGGCGGCCGGAGTCCGACCGAGCAAGTGGGACGAGCTTGTGACCTGTGAGGAGGTGCACGCACCTCGCTGCATCACCCACCGCAAGGACTGGCTGTCACTGCACCCAGGTAACCTGGATGGGGAGGACCAGGCTACAGAGCGAACGGTGGAAGATTTTCTGTTGGGCGTCTTCCCCGGCTGCCTCCCCGACCGGCTTATTCTAAAGCACCAGGCCAACCAGGTGGAAATCTGTGCCCTGGTCCTGAGGCAGCTGCCTGCGCACAGGTTCTACTTCCTTGTGGGCTACGGTGAGTCTCTGCTGTCCCACTTTTAATAGTGTCCTGTGCATATCCAAACTGTGCCCTCAAAGATTGTGTATATCTAGGACAACTGCCTTTTTTTTTGCATCAGGCTCTAGCCTGCAAAGGACAGAAATTTGTGGAAAAGGACTGAAGTAGAAATAGGGGAAATACATCCCCTCAGACTACTGAGGGGATGTATTTGTCTTCAAAGCGGCTGTTGAATAAATAGACTCTCCCTGTTGTCTTGCCTCTGGGTCTGTGTAGAGAACTAGAATAGGGTTTCTTTGAAGATGCTCCAGCGTTCCCAGGAAGGCTGCCAGTTACCTGAGGTTTAGGTAATAGCTACAGTTCAATGAGTGTCTTGTGCGAGTCACTGTGTCAGGAACTTTGCCTGAAGTTCTTTGTTTTCTCTTAAAATGGAAAGATCCGTTTTTGGAGATTATAAAGCATGTTAATTTTTAAAAATCAAAACAGTAGGGCCATGTATTAAATCATCCATGGAGTTTGTAATTCTACCCCAGAGAGACCCACTGTGAATAATTTGTTGTATTTTATTTCCAGATACACTTTTATCCCCCATAAATACTGTACTGCATATTCATCATTTATTTAAAAAGCTTTTAACTGTGCAAATAATAATAATAATAAGTTTAGAAAGAAAGACACCAACATAATTACATGATATTCTAATAGTATGGCCTTATTAATTTTAAAACTGCTCATTAAATTTCTAAATAAAAAAACCTTTTAAACAATTTATAAAGATAAGTGATTTATCAAATAATTTCAGTAGCATTGGGTCAAGACCCACTTCATACTGAAAACACAGTCACATTAAATAGGAAAGAGTTTGCAGTCATCTTAGATTGTCAGATTCTGGATATTGAAATATCTTCCTCGATAATTTTAACAGCTTCATTGAGGTACACTTGGTATACAGTAAATTGCACATATTTAAAGTATGCAGTTGGCATATGTACACACCTGTGAAAAACATCACCATAACAAGCATATTAATCCCCTTTCTATCTCTGCTTCCTGCCTCTCCCCACCTCCTTCCCAACCCCAGGCAAACACTGATCTATATTCTGTTATTATAGACAAATGTACATTGTTTAGAATTTTCTATAAATAAAACCACACAGTATATACCCTTTGTTTTCTGACTTTTTATCTAGCAAAACTATTTTGAGATTCATCCTTGTCGTTGTAAGTATCAATTCTTTGTTCCTTTTTATTGGTGAATAATAGTCTGTCATGTGGCTATACCATAGTTTGTTTATCCATTTGCCTCCTGATGGACATGTGTTGTTTTGTTTTGTTTTGTTTTTCAGTTTTTGGCTATTACAAATCAAATCGCTATGAGCTTTATGTATATGTCTGTGTGGATGTTTGTTTTCATTTCTCATACCTACACGTGGAATGTCTGGGTCATGCAGCAGGAATATGTTTAACTCTTTAAGAAACTACCAAGCTGTTTTACATCCCCATTGCTTCTTAGATCTTCTACTATTTTGTTCTTTATTTTTTTTCATAATGGAAAATAATATTTATTTGTTTATTTATTTATTTATTTGTGGCTGTGTTGGGTCTTCACTGCTGCGTGCGAGCTTTCTCTAGTTGCGGCGAGCGGGGGCTACTCTTCGTTGCAGTGCGCCGGCTTCTCATTGTGGTGGCTTCTCTTGTTGCAGAACACTGGCCTTAGGGCTCACGGGCTTCAGTAGTTGCAGCGCATGGGCTCAGTAGTTGCGGCGTGCAAGCTCTAGTGCAAACGGGCTTCAGTAGTTGTGGCTCACAGGCTCTAGAGTGCAGGCTCAGTAGTTGTGGTGCACGGGCTAAGTTGCTCTGCAGCATGTGGGATCTTCCTGGACCAGGGATTGAACCTGTGACCCCTGCATTGGCAGGCGGATTCTTAACCACTGCCAGGGAAGTCATATTTTGTTCTTTTGTTTCCAGTTGGAAAGTAAGCCAGCTCCCATTAACTCCATCTTTGCCAGAAGCCTCCTTCAACTTATATTAAAGGCAAGAAAATGCTCCATCAGAGAAAAATAAAACAATGAAGTAAATAAATAAAAACAAATATTCCCGTGCTAATACTGCATTGTAATAATCTGAGATCAGCTGAGAATTTGCCCTACCAGTGAGGACAGTTTAACAGTGTCAGAACTCTCTCAGCAAATTCCTCAGTATCTGTACTTCTCGGCCCAAGGTAATATTCTTTTCACTTAGACAACAGTATGGGTTTAGACTCTAGATGAGGACCTCCTCTTGAATGTGGAAAATGGAAACTGGCCCCTCATAGAGAAACCTTTCTTGACGACCCAAATTAAAGTAACCCCCTATTTATTCTATATTGCATTCACTGTGGTTTTGTTATTTGTATTTTACTTATCATAACTTGATATTTTCTCATTGTCTATTTTTTAAGAAAAAGCATATACTTTATAGTCATATTCAGATTCTATTTCCTGTAGTCAGAATAATGTCTGGTGCATTAGAAGTGCTTGATAAAATATGTCAGAGGAGTATTTTCTGACTCTGACCTTGGAGCAACTGTTACTTTAAAAGAAAGTGTTCTAAAAGAAAAGGAAACATAAAAAATATTAATATCACAAGGCAGCTCCGTGTTCACTGATGTCCACCGTTCCTTGTGACTTCTTTGTTTTTGTTACCTGTGAACCTTTCCTGAAATCTCCTTCTTATCTGATATCTTTCTGTCTGTTACTCTTCCTGTTGCTTCACATTTCCTGTCCTGGGGTTTGTTTTATCCTGGCACTTGAAGTCACTGTCATACCCTCCCTTGGTATCAACATCATGGGAGAAAGAAAAAGAAATTTTTTTCCTTGAGTTTTTTATTACTGTAAACAACCACTGCACTTCATGTTGTGTTTTGTTTTTTGTTTTTTTTACTCCCCATATCCTGCTACCAAATTCCAGACCTTCTCTCTTTCACAGAGAGAAGGTCAAAACACCTTTCCATTTCCTCAGCTTCCTGCTCAGTTCAAGCCAAGCTTTTTGAAAGATGCCTTAATTGTTCTATCTGCTTCCAGTTCTCCTTTTTCTTTAGTTCATTTCATATATGACCCCCAGATAATGTTCCTAAAGTAAATTCTAAATGTATTATCCTTCTATTCAAAAAACATTAATTATTTCCTAAGCAAGGGGGCATATTAGGGCCCACGGTTCTCATTTAGATGAGATATATGTTTTGTTTGTTTGGCTTAGTCAGTTTTGAAAACACATTTTTTAGCCATTGTTAAATAATCAAAGGATTTTATATCAAAATCAGAATTTCTAATTTTTCATGAAAACCTAAAAGATCTGCAAGTACTGGGCCCAGTCTCTCATGAGGCAATAAAGAGCTGAGTGTTGAGTACCTCCAGAGACAAAGCAAATCCACCCCAGTTTGTCTGAGTCCTCACCTCAGCTCTCCCTATCTATTCCTGATGCTGGGACCAAGTGTAGTTTGTTATTTATGGTTGTGTTTGTGCTGTTGTTTTTCTTAGAGGGGAGAAATATTTCTCTTTCCTCATCTCTATTTCAAACATGAGAAAACGAAAGATAACCTGAGAAGCTACATATTTAAATTATAGTTGAAAGGCAACATATTTGCTTAGGGAAGTGAAGATAATTTCTAAGTGTTTAATATAAATTAAGTATATGTCTGTGTCTTATAATTGGCCCTCTTTGCCCACCTATTTTACTTACCTGGCCTCTGTGAGGGTGAGAATTTGTGACCCTTTCCTGTTGTATTTCAGACTGAGAACAGACTCCTCACTTGGGCATCCAGGACTGTCCAGGGCAGAGAGCTGGACAGTCTGACCTTTAACCTCATCTTCTGCTGCTCCTATTCTATCTCCAACCCAAGTTGTTGCAGCTGCACTTCTCAGCCACTGTCTTCTAGGCCTAAATCTCCCTCTTATGGTCCCCAGTACCCCGCACCCCACCTCCTTTCCGAAATCCTGGTCCACCTACCCTTTGTCTGTGAAAATCTTCGAGTCCCTGGTCAAAGGCCACCCTCTCCAGGAGCCATTACTGACTGTTCATCAGATGTGCTGTCCCTTAACTCAGCTGACAGAGCACCGTGTTTCTCCCTCACTTACGGAGCCTGGATCTGCTCTTGGTTTTAGTTCCCCACTGGAGATTATGTCTAGGCTTCTGGAAGGCCCCAAAGATGCAAATCTTGCTTTTAGAAATGGAGGGAATGAAGAGAATTTACTTATTAGTACATTAAATAGCAGACCAAAATTCTGATATTTACAGACTACTGAGGACATTTTACTCATACATGAGCACAGACGTGCACACACACACACACACACACACACACACTCTCTCTCTCTCTCCCTCTCTCTTTCTCTCTCTCTCTCTCTTCCATGGACACGACTAGGAGGACTATCACACAATGATTCAGAGCATGTGCTTTCAAGTTAATCATATTTACCACTGACTGTGTTATTCTAACTAAGTGTATTCTTACTTAATCCCACTGAGTCTGTTTCTTTCCACTAAAATAAATGAGTTTAATAATATTGCCTTTATAATGTTGTTGTAAGGGTGTGCACATAGAACTCAGTACTGTGCCTGGCATGTAAGAAGTACACTGTAAATGGTACTTGTTGTGACAGGGGTAACATTTAAAAAAATAATTTCTATACTTTCCTCTTTTGACTTTCCATGCACATGAACTTTATCTCAGTGCTCTCAGAGGTAGGAAAAGAGAATTATGCTATGTTACAAAAGAAAGCAGATAAAAGATCATTTTCCACATTCGACATTGAAAATAGAATTATGCATTAAGACATAACCTAGTGAACCAGATTATCATTTTGAAAGAAGACTTAAACATTTCCTTAATATTCTTCCCTCCCCCCTTTTTTTCAGCTGCGCCATGCAGCTTGCAGTGTCTCAGTTCCCCAACCAAAGTTCGAACCCCGTGCCCTCGGCAGTGAAAGCGCAGAGTACTAACCACTGGACTGCCAGGGGATTCCCAAGGCTAGCTTCTTTATCTTCCTAACCAAGCCTTCTAGGTTAGGGTCTTCCTTAAGGGGATCTAGACAAGAAGACTAAGGAAGAGGGTCTGCCCCTTTCTGGCCCCAAGGGATTATGGGAGGAAGGAGAGGGAGTGAGGGAGGAGTTCAGGGTTTGACATGTGTTGCTGTTGGCAGTTGTCATTTCTCAGTCATCACTGTCACACACACTGATACTCTCCCTCCCCTCATTCCAATACTGCTATTGGCTCAGCCATCACACCCACAGGGTTCCCAACCCTCTCTCAGGCAAGAGGAAAGCATTCCTCAGTATGATGCTGGAAGGGGTTTTCCTTCCCAACAATTAAGAGCTATTTTGGCCAACTTTCAGTTCTTGAGCTATCAAGGCTCTCTTGCAGAACCACTCAGTACTGCATCCAAGCACATTTCTTGCTGATGGTCAACCAGGCAACCTTTTAGACCTTTTCTATCTCAAGATGTGTTCATTCAAAATTTAGCTTTCATCTCCTCAATTTTGAGGATATGAGGATGTTGTCTGTAAAAAAAAAAAAAAAATTCAAGCAATCATTAGCATGTGTGTAAGTAAGAAACTGATACTTGAAATTCCTCCAGACTGAGATAACTACAATTGAAATTTAATGCTTCTCTTTTCATATATCTCTTTCTGCATATAGACACACATATATTATATGTCTATATAATTTTACATAATTTATATCATGTCATGTTTGCTGTTTTTCTCAGAAATAATCTTCTTGTTCTTTTTTTTTTTTTTTTTGCGGTATGCGGGCCTCTCACTGTTGCGGCCTCTCCTGCTGCGGAGCACAGGCTCCGGACGCACAGGCCCAGCGGCCATGGCTCACGGGCCCAGCCGCTCCGCGGCATGCGGGATCCTCCCGGACCAGGGCACGAACCCGTGTCTCCTGCATCGGCAGGCGGACTCTCAACCACTGCGCCACCAGGGAAGCCCTTCTTGTTCTTTTTTTTTTTTTTTTTTTTTTTTTTTTTTTTTTTTTTTTTTTTTTTTTCGTTATGCGGGCCTCTCACTGTTGTGGCCTCTCCCGTTGCGGAGCACAGGCTCCGGACGCACAGGCTCAGCGGCCATGGCTCACGGGCTTAGTTGCTCCGCGGCATGTGGGATCTTCCCGGACCAGGGCACGAACCCGTGTCTCCTGCATCGGCAGGCGGATTCTCAACCACTGCGCCACCAGGGAAGCCCCTTGTTCTTTTTTAATTACTGCTTCCTCCCTCTTTCTTCCTATGCAGTCATAACATCCATGTGTCATAAATTTTCATATTTATCTCTGGCTCATATTATCATATACAGACAAATACATATGTGTACTCATACATACATGTGTAGAAATGTAAGGCTTTGAGGAAACTGCTTGCTTTATAAAAATGGTATCATAATATGTACATTTCTTTTTATGCTGCTTATGCGTTTAATGTATCTTTTTAAGGTAACATAATATTTCACAGTATGACTGTATCCAAATTTATACAACCATTTCCTTTTTGATGGAAGTAAGGCTTCTATTATATATTTACTTTGATTTGGATCTGTAGTTTGTCTCATGCTTTCTGTCAATTTTTCTTTTTTTAAAATCAATTTTAAATCTTTTTATTATAGCTAAAAATGCTATCTGCCATAGTGTTTGGAAATATTTTTCACTATCTTAATTTATCTTGTAATTTATGATGTCTTTTCCCATTAAACATTTTCTATCTAGTCAAATATGTCTAATTTTTCTTTTACATCTTGTAGCAAGCTATTAAGCCTCCTGGATCTGCCCTCTATTTTTATTATTAATGCTTTATTTCTTTTAATTTTTGCTCTGCATTTTGTGATTTTTCTTTGAGTGGCTCTTACAGGTCACCTATTGGGTATTCATCAGGAACCAATCTCTCCTTTGATTCACTTACTGACTTTGTAATTGTAAATCATTTTTAAAGGTCTTTTTAAGAAGGTTTTAATAGAATCTTCCTAAGTGCCCTTATTATTTATTTTCTAAATTTAAGTTGTCACTTATCTCTACCATCAATTCTAATCCATGAAATTCTTCCAAGTCTGGGAGTTCTGTTTGTTATTCTTCTTTCTGGCTGCTGGCTGATGGATTGTAATTATCCATCACTTATTCATGGTTTTACAGCCTTAGGGCTCAAACGAAGCTTTAGGGACTCCATGTGGCATAAACCTACCAGTGGTGGGAGATGCAGCATGCTCTGCTCTTGTGGGCCAGAAACACACCTGCTGGCAAATTGTCAACATCTGATCAAGACACCAGGATAAGGCCTCTCTCCTCCCAAGTTTCCTCACTGCAAAGACTAAAGTCTCAAAGTATCAAAGAGAGAGAAAGAAAGGAAAGAAGGTGGAAGGGAGAAAGAAAGAGAGAGAGAGAGAGAGAAAGAAAGAAAGAGAAAGAAAGGGAAAGAAGGAAAGAAAGAAAGGAAAGGAAGGGAAAGAAAGGAAGGAAGGAAGGAAGGAGGGAGGGAGGGAAGGAGGAAGAAAGAAAGAAATGAAGGAGAACCCAGCAATCCCACTACTGGGCATATACCCAGAGAAAACCATAATTCAAAAAGACGCATGAACCCCAAGGTTCATTGCAGCACTATTTACAATAACCAGGTCATGGAAGCAACCCAAAAGCCCATCAACAGACAAATGGATAAAGAAGTTGTGGTACATATATACAATGGAATATTACTTAGCTATAAAAAGGAACGAAATTGGGTCATTTGTAGAGATGTGGATGGATGTAGAGACTGTCATACAGAGTGAAGTAAGTCAGAAAGAGAAAAACACATATTGTATATTAACACATATATATTGAATCTAGAATAATGGTATAGATGAAGTGGTTTGCAAGGCAGCAATAGAGACACAGATGTAGAAAATAAATGTATGGACACCAAGGGGGGAAAGCGGGGGTGAAGGGTTGGGGATGGTGGTGGGATGAATTGGGAGATCAGGATTGACATGTATACACTGATGTATATAAAATAGATAACTAATAAGAACCTGCTGTATAAAAAGTAAATAAATAAAATAAAATTTTAAAACAGGAGAGAAAGAAAAGAGAGGCAGAAGAAGGAAGGAAAGAGAGAAAGAAAGGGAGAGAAGAAAAAAAAAGAGAGACAGGCAAGAGTAGGAAGGAAGGCAAAGGGCGAAAGGACGAAAATTTTCTGGTAGACAGCCCGAGATTAGTTCCCAGCCAACAGCCAGCATCAATTCTTATCCATGTAAGGGAGCCATCTTGGATGACCAGCTCAGTCTTCACATAACTCTAGTCCCAGCTGCTATGAAAGACTCCAGATCAAACTTGCCCAGCTGAGCCCAGAAAAATCATAAAAGTATGAGAGATAATACACTGTTACTTTAAAATGCTACATTTGGGGAATTGTTTGTTATTCAGCAAATATATAAGGAAACAGAGATTGATACTTGCATATGAGGTGTTTTTGTAACAAAAACCTAAAGCATATGTAACATTGATTTTGGGACTAGATAGTGAGGAGAGGCTTGACAGGGCATGAGGAAACTGTAACCAAACTTTTTAAGGGCTGTGAGGAAGTCATTATTGGAGTCTGGATGAGAGAGGATTATGGCAGAACAATTAGCAACACTATCCCCTGAGTCTTAACAAACTTGTGACTTTGCTAAGGAGATTTTCAGGCAGAACGTTGAAAGTGATAACTGGGTTCTTCTAGTGCCTGTAATAAAAGCGTAAGAAGAGAGAGTTGAATTAAAGAAGAAACAGTCCAGTTTTTTACTAGAATGTGTGAAATAAGATCCATGACAATGTTTCTAGCTAGCAAAAGGTTCTCACAGTAAGAAATGACTTCAGAACAAGATCACAGCCTTGACACTACCAACAAAACATGGTTCAGGGTAAAGATGAAGTCAAGGATTTAGTCGTAAGATCTTTTCTTGATATCTCAGAGAGATAAAATGTGTGTGTGCCCCATAGACCTTACAGGAAGACAAATAGGCTTTTAAGAATCTTAAGGGCATGACTCTCTTATCTGCTAGACAAAAAGCCTTCTAAGAATCTCAAAGACATCATCTCAAAGCACCATTCCTCATTCCAAGGAAGAATGGGGCTTATCCCGGAGATATTTATGGGTGTGGCTTTTTGTCACATGGACGGAGCAATAAGAATAATCACAGAAAGCTTACACCATTTTTTAAGAGCATTACGTTGGCAAAAAAAAAAAAAAAAATCAAAACCAAACAAAAACAACCACCTACTCAGACTTCAGGGACGGAGACAGTTCAAAAGAAAAAGAGCCCTTATAAGCCCTGACCTTCTACAGGCACGAGTCAGTCTGAGAAATGTGCTCAGCTGTGAAGAGTGCTATTTAGGGAGGAAAGATGGCTCAGAGTGCAGAACCGAGAGCCCAGAAGGCAGAGCCTAGAACTTCGGATAATCACTTATAGGGAGGAGGATTGGACTCAACAAAATTTCTCTACCTCACTAGCACTTAGGTGCTTCCTACTCTTCTCCTTTTTACATAGAAATGTCTCCCACAGTTATCTTCTCCCTGTCTTAGCATTGTACATTGGATGTGTATCAGAAGATAGCCTGTGTCTTTAATTCACAGGTCTTCAGATTAAGAGAATCATGCTCTAGGAGCTGCACCTGAGGACCTTTAGTAGAGGGAGCTGTCACCAAGGAGCTCCATTTATATTTAGTACTGATTTAGGTAATGAGATCAGACTTCAAGCCTGACCCTGATGACTTAATAGAGTGAGGATTTGGAGGTCTTAGGAAGGTTGTGAGGGCATTTTGTTGCTAGATGGGAAATGAATCATGGAGGTTAGAGGAAGACGGTAAGAACCAGTTTCCATGACAGGCCCCGTGAACTACACTTCCCAGTATTCAAGTTCTGTGTAGTTTTCTCCCCACTGAATCTGGGCTGGCCCTATGTAGCTCATAGAATGTAGTTGAAGTGATGCCACATGACTCCCAAGAGTCTGTCATAAGAAGCCTTGTAGTTTCTGCTTTGGTCTCTTGGAACACTCATTCTTGGAGTGCTCTCTCTTATAATCCAGCTGCCATGCTGTAAAAAGCCTGAACTGCATCGAAAAGCACATATAAGCACTCTGATAGAGAGCCCCAGCTTAAACTACAGCAAACAGCCAGAATCAACTGCCAGCCATGCGAGCAAGCTGTCTTCTATGTCAAGCCCAGTTAAGTCTTCAGAAAAATCCAGTGCTTCCTACCATCTGACAGCGACTACACCAGAGGGCTGAAGCAAGAACTACCCAGCTGAACATGGTCAACCAACAAAACTAGTAAAGAACAAATTGTTGCTTTTAACTCATTACAATTCTAGTGGTTTGTTACCAGAAATAGGCAAATTGAATACTACCAAATACTTTTCCAATATTTTTGCAGCCAATTTATATACTCCTGCCAATAAAGTGTGACAATATCACATGCTGGCAAGGATATGAATCAACTAGGATTCTTATATTTTGATGGCAAGAGATTCTAGGGGATGTATAGTCCTAGTTGTTTTTCTTAATATGACAGATTTATTTATAAAATCACATACCCCAGAATCCACCCATGTAAAGTGCACAATTCAATGGTTTATAGTATATTCACAGAGTTGTGCAAGCACATCACAGTCAAATTTGGAACATTTTTATCATCTCAAAAAAAGAATCCCATATGTATTAGTAGTCACGCCCCATTTCCCTCCAACTTCTCCAGCTGCAGGCAACCACTAACCTACTTTTGTCTTTGTAGATTTGCATGTTCTGGGCATTTCATATAAATGGAATGATAAAATATGTAGTCTTTTGCAAATGCTTTCTTTCAGTTAACTTGTTTTCAACATTTACCCACGGTGAAGCATGTGTCAGTATTTAGTTCCCTTTCATTGCTGAATAATATTCCATTTGATGTGTGATAGATGGAATAATGGCCCCCAAAAGATGTTCCTATCCTAATCCCCAGAACCTATGCATATGTTGCCTTATGTGGCATAAGAAAGTTTGAAGAAATAGTTAAGTTATGGATCTTGAGATGAGGAAATTATCCTGAAGTATCTGGGTACACCCACTAGAATCACAGGGACATTGTAAGAGGGAGGCTACAGGGTCAAAGTTAGAGAGAAAGTGATGTGACTATAGAAGCAGAGGGGGAAAAGGTTTGAGATGCAAGGCCATGAGCTAAGGAACGAGGGAAGTCTTTAGAAGTTGGAAAGACAAAGAAATGGAATTCCTCCCCACAGCCCCCAAAAGGAGCACAGCCTTGCGAACATCATTTTAGGACCTCTGACCTCCAGAATTAAAATATAATAAACTTGTGTTGCTTTAAGACACTAAATTTACAGTGTTAACAGCAGCAACAGGAAACTAATAATACAGATATACAACATCATACATATATGTGCATGTATACATCTATCTCTGTACATACACATTTATATTCATATATATATTCATTAGTTGATGGGCATCTGAGTAGTTTTCACTTTATGGCTACTGTGAATAATGCTGCTGTGAACATTTGTTTACAAATTTTTGTTTGGACATGTTTTCATTTGGGGGTATATAGTTAGGAGTGGAATTGTTGCATTATACGATAACTCTACGTTTACCATTTTAAGAAACTGCCAGACTGTTTCCCGAAGCTTTGTACCATTTTATATTCCCGCCAGCAGTGTCTGAGGGTTCCATGCTCCCCAAAATTGTCAACATTTGTTATTATCTGCCTTGTTTATTATAGCCATCCTGGTGGTGTGAAGTCATCTTACTGTGGTTTTGATTTGTATTTCACTGATGGTTAATGATGTTGAGCCAATTTTCACGTAGTTATTATTCATTTGTATATCTTTGGTGAAATGTCTATTCAGATTGTTTTCATTTATTATGACAAAAAATTAGAAACAAAGTTTCTACAGTGAGAATTGATTAAATACATTAATTAAATACAACAGAATACTAAGGCTCCACTAAAGATTGTGCTTACTATATTTATAGTGTGTTACTTGTATTTCTATATTTATAGTGATATAATTATATTTATAGTTTTGTCAAACAGGTTGCCAAAAAGAATGGTAACATTTTTGTAAACACACACATATTACAAATAGCCATAGGAAAAAAAGTCTCAAAGGTGTATATCAACTTCTAGCTGTTACCTTTGGATGATAAAATTATGAGATAATTTTCTGGGATTTTTTTTAGCATTTTTAAATTTCTCTGATAAACACATATTACTTGTATTTAGAAAAGAAAAGTGTTGTTTTTCTTTCAAGCATATTCTGTGTTTTTAAACATGTAGGATGCATTGTAAAATTAAAAATAGATTCTTCCTTTATTAGCTTTCTTTAAAAATAGTTCTCTAAGTAATTAAAAATTTGCCCTCTGTATATAACTAGGTTCCCAAATTCTTCATATTTTCAAAGCATAATAGTCCCAACAAATATAAAGCTGAAATCTAAACTCAAGTGCACAAAGAAATTCTGGTCTCAGATATATCCCATCAGTCCAGAGAGAAAACAACAAAAAATTATCAGAATTACAAACTGTTCTACCATCTAGATTTTCTTCAGTAGTCATTTACCCAGTCTACTGCCAAACACCACTTGAAAACTCTGCTTTGTTGTCATTACAATAAGGAAAACTTTGCATAACTCTAATGACATCTAATCACTGTAGTTTTCCCTGGGATTTCATTCTTAGAACCCAATTACCAAAACTCTGAAGAGGTCTGTTCCCACTAAGCTGATGAACTGCCTCTCTAAGCTGAAACCAGCAGGGCTATTTTAATATTCATCTGTATTAAATATATAAATATGTTCAATATTTATACTTAATCTATAGTCCTTGGACACAGACTCACTAGCAACACTCGAGAATCTTAGGACATGATCAATATTTCCAGATTGCATCGGCTCTCACATCCTTAGGATTTTCTAGATAAAGGATCATGCCATCTCCAAATAAAGATAGTTTTATTTCTTTCCTTTCCATTTGGAAAGTTTTTTGTTTTTTTTTTTTTTTTTCAGTTTTCTTGCCTAATTGCCCTGGCAAAAACCTCAGTACAATATTGAATAGAAGTGATAAGAGCAGACATCTTTTTCTTGTTTCTGTGGGAACGCATTAAGTCTTTCACTATTATACATGATGTTAGCTGCTCATTTTCTTGTAGATGACCTTTGCCAGATTAAGTTCCCTTCTATTTCTAGGTTGATTTTCTTTTTCGTTTTTTATCATAAAGGGATGTTGGACTTTGTCAAATGTATCTCTGAATCTGTTGAGAGGATCGTGTGGTTTTTGTTTTTATTCTATTTAAATGGGGTATTAGGCTAATTGATTTTCAGTTGTTAAATCGATTTTGCATTCTTGGGATAGCTACCAAGAATTTTGTCACAGTGTATAATTCTTTTGCTGGATTTGATTTGATAATATTCCATTGAGAACTTTTACTAAGGGACATTGGTATGTAGTTTTCTTGTGATCTTTGTCTGATTTTGGTATCAGGGTGATACTGGTCTCATAGAATAGTTGGGAAGTATTCCCTCCTCTTCTATTCTTTGGAAGAGTTTGTGAAGAATTGGTGTTAAGTCTTCTTTAAATGTTTGGTAGAGTTTATTACTGCAGCCATCTGGAATTTTATTGGTAGAAAATCTTTGATTACAAATTCAATCTATTAACTTATAGTCTACTCGGATTTTCTATTTCTTCTGAAGTCAGTTTTGGTAGTTTGAGTCTTTCTAGGAATTCGTCCATTTTATCTAAGTTAACTAATTTGATTGAAAACAATTTCATAGTATTTCCCTAGAATCCTTTTTATTCCTTTAAAGTCAGTTGTAATGTTCTGTTCCTGCCATTGCCCACCCTCCCCCCCATCAGTTCAGCTAGAAGATGCAAGTTTTGTTTTTATTGATTTTCTGCATTTTTTTTTTTTTTTTGCGGTACACGGGCCTCTCACTGTCATGGCCTCTCCCGTTGCGGAGCGCAGGCTCCAGACGCCTAGGCTCAGCGGCCATGGCTCACATGCCCAGCCGCTCCGTGGCATGTGGGATCTTCCCAGACCGGCGCACGAACCCATGTCCCCTGCACCGGCAGGCGGACTCTCAACCACTGCGCCACCAGGGAAGCCCTGCACTTTTTTGTTATTCTCTATTTCATTAATTTTCACTCTAATCTTTACAATTTTTTCCTTCTGCTTCTTTTAGGTTTAGTTTGCCTTCTTTTATTTAGCACCTTAAGGTAGAAGTTTAGACTACTGATTTGAGATCTTTTTTCTTTTATCAATATGTATTTATAACAATAAATTTCCCTGTAAGCACTGCCTTAACTGAGTTCCATAAATTTGGTATTAAAAAAAATATTTTCTAATGTTCTTTTAATTTCTTTTTTGACCCAACTTTCTTTGCCCCATTGCTTATTTAAGAGTGTGTTGTTTAATTTCCAATATGTGTTAATTTTCCAGCTTTCCTACTATTACTGATTTTTAATACCACTGTGGTCAGAGAACATACTTTGTATGATTTTAATACTTGAAAATTTATTGAGGCTTGTTGTATAGCATAGCATATGGTCTATACTGAAGAATGTTCCAGGTGTACTTGAGAAGAATGTGTATTCTGCTGTTATTGGGTAAAGTGTTGTATAGATGTGCATTAAGTCTAGTTGGTATATAGTGTTGTTCAAACCTTCTATGATGTCACTCCTCAGAGGGTGCATCCTTGGGCATGTACACAGTCACTCTGGGATGACAATGGTTTTAGCAGGGCTCTTTTTGACTGTCTCTTTCCTTGATCTTTCTGTTAAGCTGTCTGCCTCTGTTGGCATCACACCCAGCTATTTGACTCCAATAACTGCTGGCTGGTTGCTCTATTGTTTTCAGCAATGCCTCAGTATATAAATTGATCCACAGTCTAACCCAATTAAATTTGGGCCACTTGTGGAGGTAGTCTTTCTATCCCAGGAGATCTTTTTTTTTTTTTAACCTCTTTTCCTGGTTCTCTATGATAAACAAGTCAGTGTACAATTTATTTTATTGCTTTCGTGGAGCTAATTGCTTACTACAAAAATCTCTGTTGTTTTCTAGAGCATTTTTATCCTTGAATTCCCCCTCATTCTTTTCTAAATAAGTCAGTTTCTTTAGGAAGAGCTTCAGAGCTCTTTGTTCTTATGCCCAGCTTCATGCTCTGGGGAAAAAAAATCTCTGAACCATTTACTGTGGAGTTGGGTGTGAGGACAGTGGTCCATTTCTCTTGGAGTGACACACCCTTTTTTGGTGCAGGGATTTGGTAAATGATGAAAGCCCCTGGTCTTCTTGGCTTTCCTCTCCTGATATGGAACCTCTGACCTATAAGCAAGCTGGGCCAAAGGCAATCAGGGCCCCAATGTTTTTAGCCTGACACACCAGCAGTAGGGCCTCCACCTTATGAGTGGGAACTGGATGAAGGAAGGAAGCCCTCAACCTCTTGCCTGCAGTCACCTGGAATTTAGACAGAGTTGGAAGGGATGAGAAATGTTGGTGGCTTGCTCCTCCCAGGGGAGTACTGGAGAGGTATTTTTAGGGATTTTATTTTTTTTTCAAATTATTGCCTGGAAGCCAGGGGAAGAGGAAGCCCCATCTTCTTGGCCATAACTTCTTGGAGTGGAGCTTTGATGCTTAGCTAGCGGAGGCAATGGAGGTAGGGAACCAATTGTTGCTCAAGTGTGATAGAGTCTGGCTGTTCTTATAAATATTCAGTACATTTTTCTTGAATAACTATTTCTTCATTTGCTATGTGCTTTTAGGACAATTTCTAGAAATTTAAAATATTTATTTATTTATTTGGCCACATTGCATGGCATGTGGGGTCTTAGTTACCCGACCAGGGATCGAGCCGATGCCCCCTGCATTGGAAGCTCAGAGTCTTAACCACTGGACTGCCAGGGAAGTCCCTATTTATTTTATTTTAAAAATAATTGTCACCATTCATGGTTGTTTTTTAAGGGAGTGGATCCACAGAGCTCCTCATGCCAACATTCTGGAAGTGGATCCCCTTACGAGGTTAATTTTTGTTTGTTTGTTTGTTGTTTTGTTTTGTTTTTGGTATGCGGGCCTCTCACTGTTGTGGCCTCTCCTGTTGCGGAGCACAGGCTCCGGACGCGCAGACTCAGTGGCCATGGCTCACGGGCCCAGCCGCTCCGTGGCATGTGGGATCTTCCCGGACCGGGGCACAAACCCGTGTCCCCTGAATTGGCAGATGGATTCCCAACCACTGCACCACCATGGAAGCCCGAGTTTCATTAAAAAAAAAAAAAAAATTATTTATTTATTTATTTGACTTCATTGAGTCTTAGTTTTGGCACACAGGATCTTCACTGCAGCATGCGGCATCTTTCGTTGCAGCGTGTGGGCTTCTCTCTAGCTGTGGTATGTGGGCTCTAGAGTGCACAGGCTCAGTAGTTGCGGAGCCTGAGCTTAGTTTGCCCCACAGCATGTGGGATCTTAGTTCCCCGACCAGGGATTGAACCCGTGTCTCCTGCATTGGAAGGCGGATTCTTAACCATTGGGCCACCAGGGAAGTCCCATGAGGTTCATTTTAATTAGCATTTCCTCAACAACTAATGATGTTGAAAATTTTTCAAAGGCTTATTCAGGTCTTTTGCTCTTTTTTTTGTTGCTGAGTTGTTTGATTTTTAAAAAAATTGATTAGTAGGAGTTCTTTAAAGAGTCTAAAACTGAGTACAGTATTGAATATATGTATCACAACACTTTCTTCCAGTCTGTGGCTTACCTTTTTTACTCACTTAATGGCGACTTTTAATCAACAAAGGTTCTTAATTTAATGAAGTCAAGGTATAATTTTTTTCTTTAATGGATAGTTCTTTTGTGAATCATGTTTAAGAAATCTTTGCCTTCCCAAAGATCATGAAGATATTCTCCTACATCTTCTTCTAGAAACTTTTTTTTTTAGTTTAATTCTATGATCCATCTTGAATTTTTCTTTGTGTATGATAAGAGGTAAAATTCGTTCTTTCCCCCAATATGGATCCCATTGAATAAGCACCAGTCACTAAAAAAGACCATGTTTTTTCCCCCTTATTGAATTGCACCTTTGTCATGAATCAAGTGAACATTTATGTGTGGATCTTTTTCTGTACTCTTTACTTTGTTCTATTGATCTACATGTGCAGCATTGGGCTCAGACCACATTATTTTAATTAGTGCTGTTTTATGGTAAATCTAGAAATCTTATCATCTAAGTCTTATAGCTTTGTTCTTTTTTAAGAGACTATTCTGGGACCTTTGCACTTCCATACAAATGCTTGTCAGTTTATACAAATGCTTGTCAATTTATACACATGCACACACACACAGACACAAACACACATACACACATCTGTTAGGATTTTGATCTAACTAAATGGACTTCATAGACAAATAAGGAGAATTTTGACATTTTATTTTTTTGAGTATTTTTTGTTTTTTTGGGGTTTTTTACTTGGCTTTATCCTGCAGCATGTGGGATCGTAGTTCCCTGACCAGGGATTGAACCGGCGCCCCCTGTATTGGAAGCACAGAGCTTTAACCAATGGGCTGCCATGGAAGTCCCTGGACATTTTAATAATACTGAGTCATCCAGTCCATGGACATGATATTGTTCTTTATTTACTTAGGTCTTCTTTAACCCATCTCATTAATGCTTTGTAGTTTTCACTGTCTTTCACATATTTTATTAGATTTATTTCTAGAGATTTAATTTTTTCATATTATTATAAATAGTATAGTTTTTCAAATTTTATTTTTCAACTGGTTGTTGCTAGAATACATAAATACAATTTACTGCCATGTATTGCCCTCATAATCCAGCAACCATGATCAGTTTACATATTCACTTTAATTGTTTCTAGATACTTTGAGGGGTTTCTTGGTGTATAATCATTTAAAATTTTATTTCTGCTACCATCATTTCTATCTTCTTTTTTTTAAACATCTTTATTGGACTATAATTGCTTTACAATGGTGTGTTAGTTTCTGCTTTATAACAAAGTGAATCAGTTATACATATACATATGTTCCCATATCTCTTCCCTCTTGCATCTCCCTCCCTACCACCCTCCCTATCCCTCCCCTCTAGGTGGTCACAAACCACTGAGCTGATCTCCCTGTGCTATGTGGCTGCTTCCCACTAGCTATCTATTTTACATTTGGTAGTGTATATATGTCCATGCCACTCTCTCACTTTGTCACAGCTTACCCTTCCCCCTCCCCATATCCTCAAGTCCATTCTCTAGTAGGTCTGCATCTTTATTCCCGTCTTACGCCTAGGTTCTTCATGACCTTTTTTTTTTTCCCCTTAGATTCCATATATATGTGTTAGCATACAGTATTTGCTTTTCTCCTTCTGACTTACTTCACTCTGTATGACAGACTCTAGGTCCATCCACCTCACTACAAATATCTCAATTTCATTTATTTTTATGGCTGAGTAATATTCCATTGTATATATGTGCCACATCTTCTTTATCCATTCATCCAATGATGGACACTTCGGTTGTTTCATGTCCTGGCTATTGTAAATAGAGCTGCAATGAACATTGTGGTACATGACTCTTTTTGAATTATGGTGTTCTCAGGGTATATGCCCAGTACTGGGATTGCTGGGTTGTATGGTAGTTTTAATTTTAGTTTTTTAACGAACCTCCGTTCTCCATAGTGGCTGTTTCAATTTACATTCCCACCAACAGTGCAAGAAGGTTCCCTTTTCTCCACACACTCTCCAGCATTTATTGTTTGCAGATTTTCTGATGATGGTCTTTCTGACTGGTGTGAGGTAATACCTCAATGTAGTTTTGATTTGCATTTCTCTAATGATTAGTGATGTTGAGCATTCTTTCGTGTGTTAGTTAGCAATCTGTGTATCTTCTTTGGAGAAATGTCTATGTAGGTCTTCTGCCCATTTTTGGATTGGGTTGTTTGTTTTTTGTTATTGAGCTGCGTGAGCTGCTTGTAAACTTTGAAGATTAATCCTTTGTCAGTTGCTTCATTTGAAAATATTTTCTCCCATTCTGAGAGTCGTCTTTTCGTCTTGTTTATGGTATCCTTTGCTGTGCAAAAGCTTTTAAGTTTCATTAGGTCCCATTTGTTTATTTTTGTTTTCATTTCCATTTCTCTAGGAGATGGGTCAAAAAGGATTTTGCTGTGATTTATGTCATACAGTGTTCTCCCTATGTTTTCCTCTAAGAGTTTGATAGTGTCTGACCTTACATTTAGGTCTTTAATCCATTTTGAGTTTATTTATGTGTATGGTGTTAGGGAGTGTTCTAATTTCATACTTCTACATGTACCTGTCCAGTTTTCTCAGCACCACTTACTGAAGAGGCTGTCTTTTCTCCACTGTATATTCTTGCCTCCTTTATCAAAGATAAGGTGACCAGAGATGCATGGGTTTATCTCTGGGCTTTCTATCCTGCTCCATTGATCTATATTTCTGTTTTTGTGCCAGTCCCATACTGTCTTGATTACTGTAGCTTTGTAGTATAGTCTGAAGTCAGGGAGCCTGATTCCTCCAGCTCCATTTTTTGTTCTCAAGATAGCTTTGGCTATTTGGGGTCTTTTGTGTTTCCATACAAATTGTGAAATTTTTTGCTCTAATTCTGTGAAAAATGCCAGTGGTAGTTTGATAGGGATTGCATTGAATCTGTAGATTGCTTTGGGTAGTAGAGTCATTTTCACAATATTGATTCTTCCAATCCAAGAACATGGTATATCTCTCCATCTATTTGTATCATCTTTAATTTCTTTCATCAGTGTCTTATCATTTTCTGTATACACATCTTTTGTCTCCTTAGGTAGGTTTATTCCTAGATATTTTATTCTTTCTGTTGCAATGGTAAATGGGAGTGTTTTCTTACTTTCACTTTCAGATTTTTCATCATTAGTGTATAGGAATGCCAGGGATTTCCATGCATTAATTTTGTATCCTGCTACTTTACCAAATTCATTGAGTAGCTCTAGTAGTTTCCTGGTAGCATCTTTAGGATTCGCTATGTATAGTATCATGTCATCTGCAAACAGTGACAGCTTTACTTCTTCTTTTCTGATTTGGATTCCTTTTATTTCTTTTTCTTCTCTGATTGCTGTGGCTAAAACTTCCAAAACTATGTTGAATAATAGTGGTGAGAGTGGGCAACCTTGTCTTGTTCCTGATCTTAGTGGAAATGGTTTCAGTTTTTCACCATTGAGGACAATGTTGGCTGTGGGTTTGTCATATATGGCTTTTATTATTTTGAGGAAAGTTCCCTCTATGCCTACTTTCTGCAGGGTTTTTATCATAAATGGGTGTTGAATTTTGTCAAAAGCTTTGTCTGCATCGATTGAGATGATCATATGGTTTTTCTCCTTCAATTTGTTAATATGGTGTATCACGTTGATTGATTTGCCTATATTGAAGAATCCTTGCATTCCTGGAATAAACCCCACTTGATCATGGTGTATGATCCTTTTAATGTGCTGTTGGATTCTGTTTGCTAGTATTTTGTTGAGGATTTTTGCATCTATGTTCATCAGTGATATTGGCCTATAGTTTTCTTTCTTTGTGACATCTTTGTCTGGCTTTGGTATCAGGGTGATGGTGGCCTTGTAGAATGAGCTTGGGAGTGTTCATCCCTCTGCTATATTTTGGAAGAGTTTGAGAAGGATTGGTGTTAGCTCTTCTGTAAATGTTGGATAGAATTCACCTGTGAAGGCTTCTGGTCCTGGGGTTTTATTTGTTGGAAGATCTTTAATCACAGTTTCAATTTCAGTGCTTGTGATTGGCCTTCATATTTTCTATTTCTTCCTGTTTCAGTCTCAGCAGGTTGGGCATTTCTAAGAATTTGTCCAATTCTTCCAGGTTGTCCATTTTATTGGCATAGAGTTGCTTGTAGTAATCTTTTTCATTTCTAATTCTATTGATTTGAGTCTTCTCCGTTTTTTTCTTGATGAGTCTGGCTAATGGTTTATCAATTTTGTTTAGCTTCTCAAAGAACCAGCTTTTAGTTTTATTGATCTTTGCTGTCGTTTCCTTCATTTCTTTTTCATTTATTTCTGATCTGGTCTTTATGATTTCTTTCCTTCTGCTAACTTTGGGGGTTTTTTTGTTCTTCTTTCTCTAATTGCTTTAGGTACAAGGTTAGGTTGTTTATTTGAGATGTTTCTTGTTTCTTAAGGTAGGATTGTATTGCTATAAACTTCCCTCTTAGAACTGCTTTTGCTGCGTCCTTTAGGTTTTGGGTCGTCGTGCCTCCATTGTCATTTGTTTCTAGGTATTTTTTGATTTCCTCTTTGATTTCTTCAGTGATCACTTCGTTATTAAATAGTGTATTGTTTAGCCTCCATGTGTTTGTATTTTTTACGGATCTTTTCCTGTAATTGATATCTAATCTCATAGCATTGTGTTTGGAAAAGATACTTGATACGACTTCAATTTTCTTAAATTTACCAAAGCTTGATTTGTGACCCAAGATATGATCTATCCTGGAGAATGTTCCATGAGCACTTGAGAAAAATGTGTATTTTGTTCTTTTTGGATGGAATGTCCTATAAATATCAATTAAGTCCATCTTGTTTAATTATCATTTAAAGCTTGTGTTTCCTTATTTATTTTCATTTTGGATGATCTGTCCATTGGTGAAAGTGGGTGTTAAAGTCCCCTACTATGATTGTGTTCCTGTCAATTTCCCCTTTTATGGCTGTTAGTATTTGCCTTATGTATTGAGGTGCTCCTATGTTGGGTGCATAAATATTTACAATTGTTATATATTCTTCTTGGATCAATCCCTTGATCATTATGTAGTGTCCTTCTCTGTCTCTTGTACTAGTCTTTATTTTAAAGCCTATTTTGTCTTTTATAAGAGTTGCTACTCCAGCTTTTGATTTCCATTTGCATGGAATATCTTTTTCCATCCCCTCACTTTCAGTCTGTATGTGTCCCTAGGTCTGAAATGGGTCTCTTGTAGACAGCATATATATAGGTCTTGTTTTTGTATCCATTCAGCCAGTCTGTGTCTTTTGGTGGGAGCATTTAATCCATTTACATTTAAGGTAATTATCAATATGTATGTTCTTATTCCCATTTTCTTAATTGTTTTGGGTTTGTTTTTGTAGGTCTTTTCCTTCTCTTGTGTTTCTGCCTAGAGAAGTTCCTTTAGCATTTGTTGTAAAGCTGGTTTGGTGGTGCTGAATTCTCACATCTTTTGCTTGTCTGTGAAGGTTTTAATTTCTCCATCAAATCTCAATGAGATTCCTGCTGGCTAGAGTAATCTTGGTTGTAGGTTTTTCTCCTTCATGACTTTAAATATGTCCCGCCACTCCCTTCTGGCTTGCAGAGTTTCTGCTGAAAGATCAGCTGTTAACCGTATGGGGATTCCCTTGTGTGTTATTTGTTGTTTTTCCCTTGCTGCTTTTAATGTATATTTTTTTGTATTTCATTTTTGGTAGTTTGATTAATGTGTGTCTTGGCTTGTTTCCCCTTGGATTTATCCTGTATGGGACTCTATGTGCTTCCTGAACTTGAGTAACTATTTCCTTTCCCATATTAGGGAAGTTTTCAACTATAATCTCTTCAAATATTTTCTCAGCCCCTTTCTTTTTCTCTTCTTCTTCTGGGACCCCTACAATTCGAATGTTGGTGTGTTTAATGTTTTCCCAGAGGTCTCTGAGAGTGTCCTCAGTTCTTTTCATTCCTTTTTCTTTATTATGCTCTGCAGTAGTTTTTTTCAGTATTTTATCTTCCAGGTCACTTCTTCGCTCTTCTGCCTCAGTTATTCTGCTATTGATCCCATCTAGAGTAGTTTTAATTTCATTTATTGTGTTGCTCATCGTTGCTTGCTTCCTTTTTATTTCTCCTCGGTCCTTGTTAAATGTTTCTTGAATTTTGTCTATTCTATTTCCAAGATTTTGGATCATCTTTACTATCATTATTCTGAATTCTTTTTCAGGTAGACTGCCTATTTCCTCTTCATTTGTTAGGTCTGGTGGGTGTTTGCCTTGCTCGTTCGTCTGCTGTGTGTTTTTCTGTCTTCTCATTTTTGTTTAACTTACTGTGATTGGGGTCTCCTTTTCACAGGCTGTAGGTTCATAGTTCCCGTTGTTTTTGGTGTCTGTCCCCAGCAGCTAAGGTTTGTTTAGTGGGTTGTGTAGGGTTCCTGGTGGAGGGTCTAGTGCCTGTGTTCTGGTGGATGAGGGTGGATCTTGTCTTTCTGGTGTGCAGGTCCACCCCTGGTGGTGTGTTTTGGGGTGTCTGTGACCTTATGATTTTAGGCAGCCTCTCTGCTAATGGATGGGGTTGTGTTCCTGTCTTGCTAGTTGTTTGGCATAGGGTGTCCAACAGTGTAGCTTGCTGGTCGTTGAGTGAAGATGGGTCTTGGTGTTGAGATGGAGATCTCTGGGAGATTTTCGCTGTTTGATATTACATGGAGCTGGGAGGTCTCTTGTGGACCAGTGTCCTGAACTTGGCTGTCTCACCTCAGAGGCACAGCACTGACTCCTGGCTGGAGCACCAAGAGCCTTTCATCCACACGGCTGAGAATAAAAGGGAGAAAAAGTAGAAAGAAAGATGATAAAATAAAATAAATTAAAGTAAGATAAAATAAAATAACGTTATTAAAATAAAAAACAAAAAATAATTATTAAGAAAGAATTTTTTTTTTTTTTTTTTTTTTTTTTTTTTTGTGGTACGCGGGCCTCTCACTGCTGTGGCCTCTCCCGTTGCGGAGCACAGGCTCCGGACACACAGGCCCAGCGGCCATGGCTCACGGGCCCAGCCTCTCCGCGGCATGTGGGATCCTCCCGGACCGGGGCACGAACCCGTATCCCCTGCATCGGCAGGCGGATTCTCAACCACTGCGCCACCAGGGAAGCCCAAGAAAGAATATTTTTAAAGTAGAAAAACAAAAGGGGATGGACAGAACCCTAGGACAAATGGTAAAAGCAAAGCTATATTGACAAAATCACACACAGAAGCACACACCTACACACTCACAAAAAGAGGAAAAGGGGAAAACATAATATATCTTGCTCTCAAAGTCCACCTCCTCAATTTGGGATGATTCGTTGTCTATTCAGGTATTCCACAGATGCAGGTATGTCAAGTTGATTGTGGAGATTTAATCCATTGCTCCTGAGGCTGCTGGGAGAGATTTCCCTTTCTCTTCTTTGTTCGAACAGCTTCTGGGTTCAGCTTTGGATTTGGCCCCACCTCTGCGTGTAGGTCGCCTGAGGGCGTCTGTTCTTTGCTCAGAGAGGATGGGGTTAAAGGAGCAGCTGATTCGGGGGATCTGGCTCACTCAGGCCGGGGGGAGGGAGGGGTACAGAAGAGGGGCGAGCCTGCGGTGGCAGAGCCCGGCGTGATGTTGCGCCAGCCTGAGGCGCGCCATGTGTTCTCCCAGGGAAGCTGTCCCTGGATCCCGGGACCCTGGCAGTGGCGGGCTGCACAGGCTCCTGGGAGGGGAGGTGTGGACAGTGACCTGTGCTCGCACACAGGCTTCTTGGTAGCGGCAACAGCAGCTTTAGCGTCTCATGCCTGTCTCTGGGGTCCATGCTTATAGCCGTGACTCGCGCCCGTCTCTGGATCTCCTTTAAGCTGTGCGCTTAATCCCTTCTCCTCGCTCACCAGGAAACAAAGAGGTAAGAAAAAGTCTCTTGCCTCTTCAGCAGCTCCAGACCTTTTCCCTGACTCCCTCCCGCCCAGCTGTGGCGCACTAGCCCCCTTCAGGCTGTGTTCACGCCGCCAACCCCAGTCCTCTCCCTGCGATCCGACTGAAGCCCGAGCCTCAGCTCTCAGCCCCCACCCGTCCCGGCGGGTGAGCAGACAAGCCTCTCAGGCTGGTGAGTGCTGGTCGGCACCTATCCTCTCTGCGGGAATCTCTCCGCTTTGCCCTCCGCACCCCTGTTACTGCGCTCTCCTCCGCGGCTCTGAAGCTTCCCCCCTCCGCCACCTGTAGTCTCCGCCCGCGAAAGGGCTTCTAGTGTGTGGAAACCTTTCCTCCTTCACAGCTCCCTCCCACTGGTGCAGGTCCTGTCCCTATTGTCTCTGTTTATTCTTTTTTCTTTTGCCGTACCCAGGTACGTGGGGAGTTTCTTGCCTTTTGGGAGGTCTGAGGTCTTCTGCCAGCGTTCAGTAGGTGTTCTATAGGAGCAGTTCCACTTGTAGATGTATTTCTGATGTATCTGTGGGGAGGAAGGTGATCTCCGTGTCTTACTCTTCCGCCATTTTCCTCAACTCCATTTGTATCTTCTTCAATTAGTTCTGCGACAATTGACCTCTACTTTTTTGTGCTCAGCTAAAATGCTGATTATTTCCTTGTTGGTGTGCATTTCTTTTTAATGTTTAGACGAGCAAACAAAAAAGATTCAGATGTGGTTCACTGAAGTAACTAGGCACTTCATTACCATATTTAATTCAATCCAGAATGTAACAATATTGGTGACAGAAGCTAAGAATGACTCAAGAGTTTATTAGTTCAACCAAAAAACTTCCTGTGTACATCAAAGCTCAAGTATTTTTGTTTTGTTTTTTGCTTGGGTTTCCTGATTCCCATGTTATCTTTTGTACTTTTTATTTAAAGTATTTCCTGTGGGGTTTATATTTAGTCACAGATTTATCTGCCAGTTCCTAGAAAAAATTATATTTTCTTACTCCATTCCTCTTTTCTTCCTGAAATGCAATACTAGCTGCTTCCTCTACTGTGTGTTAATATTAACTAGAAGAAGCTCAATTTTTCCAGTCACTTCCACAATGATATAATCCATTATAGCCACTAAAAGTCTCTTCTTATTTAGGACAAAGGATTTGATGAACCCTAGTCCCTTAATATAATGATTACACTCTGATAACTTGATAGCTGTGTATGTAAACTATCTGAGTCAAGTTGGAGGGAATATTTTGTAACATGTGTTATCAGCAAAATTCAGGTAACATCATTTTCACAGTAGCCTTTGGCTCAGTTATCATTTAAAAATTACCCTTGTGAAGAATTGCAAAAGGTATATATATGTTCCTCTGATTGGAATGTCAGCTCAGTGATTACCTTGCCAGTGAGCTAGGATTAAAATCAAGGACAACCCTTGCTCTGTGCCTTGTGTAAAGTTAGTGTTTAGTAAATACTTTTTGATTGATTTGATGAAACATGTCATCCAAGAGCCAATCGAGTGTTCTTCATAAATTCAAGGGAATCCTCTTTTCTACTAAGTCTTCAGAAGAACTTTTAAATTCCCTGGATTCTTCTGAGGCAAGAGAAGATGATGTGTTTCTAGTGTCCTATCCAAAATCTGGTAAAGTTTATTTTAATGTATTTTATAATGTAGAAATACAATAATAATACACATATTAATAAATTTTATCAAACATTTAGTTTTCAGAATTTTTCCACAGGAAATTAGAGTAACTTAAATGCTTATTTTAATGAAAAATCTTTACATTAGAAAGCCAAAAGATGTGCTTTGAGAAAATTCAACTGGATAAATTAGAACTTTACTACACTTTCGTTTCTATTTTATTCATGAAGACATACAGATGTTAATACATATAATAAGCATAATATCTATAACATTATGAATTCTTTTCATACTTTGAGCCAAGCATAGTGATAAATAAATAGTTTTTGTTCAATTTGTACTTAATGATTGATTTATAAATAATTGTTTTCTTCTGGGCCGATAAGAACAGGTGGCTAATTTATACCTTATACAAACAACCATATTTAAGGCTTCCACTGGATGTATTGGTGCCTATAAATTGACATCTTCCACTAGTTGCGAGGAGGTCCCTTTCAGCAACACAAAGCTGTGTATTCTCTCTTCTTCATCAGAATAAAACAGTATGTTTAATTAAAATAATGCAGGACTTCCCTGGTGGCACAGTGGTTGAGAGTCCGCCTGCCCATGCAGGAGACACGGGTTCGTGCCCCGGCCTGGGAGGATCCCACATGCCGCGGAGCAGCTGGGCCCGTGAGCCATGGCCGCTGAGCCTGCGTGTCCAGAGCCTGTGCTCCGCAAAGGGAGAGGCCACAGCAGTGAGAGGTCTGCATACCGCAAAAAATAAATAAATAAATAAATTAAATTAAATTAAATAATGCAAATATCACTACTATATGAGTCACATTTATACGACTATTATACATATTTAAGATTTATTAACATTATAATCTAAAATTGTCTTAAATATAAAACATATAGTATTAAAGAGAGCACTGTTTAAATATTTAGTCAATTGTAAATTTGTTGATATTGTATCTAATTGGACTTACAATGAGATAAATGGAAACTAGGCCTCATTTAAACCCTTTATGGGCATTGCTTTCAAATTAGTGAAACACCCTCCCCACCCAAACTTCTACCTCTTTGATCCAATTTACTATAGTCTACAGCACTGGAGCATATCTTCATTTGCTTTAGGCAAACATAAAGTGGTATTTCTTCCAGACTTCATGGTAGGAGGTTTGCATCTCCATGACATTTGAATATGGCATTCTTTCATTGTTCAAACGCTTTGTTTGCACAACTACTCTGTATTTGTATACAAACAAAAATAAGATTCTGTGTCTATATTCAAGGGGGAAATAGGGAGACAGACATGAATGCAAGCAGTGGCAACTCTATTCTGGTGTGTGCTGCTTCCAAGGGACAGAAAGAGAGAGCAATTACGAGGGGAGTGGGGACTCAGAAGACAGTTTTTAATACAGCAAGATGCATGAGCTTGCAGGACCAGTAGGAATCGTGAATGAAAAGATCTGTGTGTTTGTGAATTAGAGAAGGTACTAGAAGTGAGTGGTAACATAGAAGAGTATTTCAAGCTCAGGAAACAGTATATACAGTTTTCATAACTCTTCACGCTCTTTAAAATGTGATTCCTCCTGTAAAGTGAATTAACATCTCAAAGGTTTCAACAGGTTTCAGTTGGTGTCAAGAGGTGATTAACTATTTATAATAAAATTAATGCATTCATTGCTTTTATAATCTCATACTAATTTTCTATATTCATTTCGAGTATCACTTAATTATAAAATGCATTTCATTTTATTTTCTTATGAAGGCACTCACTGGATTGCAAAAATCATTGAGAACATTCCCAATGCTAGAATTACCCTAACATCTCTACTGAATTGGGAGACATTTCTAAATTTGAAGAGCTAAAAATGTACTGTGAGAGGAGTTATCCCAACGCATTTGAACTACAACGTGCTACCAATGAATATTAAACAAAAACAATGCAAGGTAAGTTCAATGGTTAAGGGCAGGGGCTTGGGGGTACACAAACCTGGAGTTGGATTCTTGTTGTGTCACTTTCAAGCTATGTGACCTTTGAAAATTGCTGATGCTCTCTGAGCTTTGGTTTCCTCATTTAATACAGGGATAATAATATTCATCTCATATAGTATGATGAAGATGAAACAGTATAATGAGTGTATAGGTGTTACCACAGTATCTAGCTCATAAAAAATTATCTTTCAGTAATGAAAGAAATCTGAATCAGTATGTCAACTGTAATTACACTAGACAATGTCTTATTCTATTCTGAATCTGGTTTGAGTCTTTTTACTTTAAATATTGATGTCTAGAAAGAGCAAAACTGCCTTAATAATTTTATTTTAATTATTTTATCTATAATTTTTGCAAAAGATTATATAGGAAAAAAGTAAAAAATAACTATAATATAAAACACTAAAGAATATTTACCTCAAGCCGTTTTTAAAGTCCCCACATTATTATTTTAAGTTACTTCTGGGACTTCCCTGGTGGTGCAGAGGTTAAGAATCTGCCTGCCAATGCAGGGGGCACGGGTTCGAGCCCTGGTCTGGGAAGATCCCACATGCCGTGGAGCAGCTAAGCCAGTGCACCACAACTACTGAGCCCACGTGTTGCAAATACTGAAGCCCGCACGCGTAGAGCCCATGCTCCACAACAAGAGAAGCCACGGCAATGAGAAGCCCAGGCACCACAATGAAGGGTAGCCCCCGCTCGCTGCAACTAAAGAAAGTCTGCGTGCAGCAACGAAGACCCAACAGAGCCAAAAAAAAAAACCAAAGAAGTTACTTCTAATTTTAAAGAATATCTTCTATCTTCATATACTTCTTATTCAAATTTGTTTTCATGGAGAAATGCATAATCAGAAAAAAAAGAGAATAATATTTGTAAAGCAAAGGCAAGATACATGTGTCCACTGTAAACAATTTCCCAGTAATGAAGTCTCTTTAAACAATGTCAGCCATATTCTTAAAAAAACCTGCCAAATGTGCATAAATTGAAGCAGATCTTCCAATGATTATAACTCTGTGACCACAGTGTTTCCATGTACATCATCTACTCTTCCACCCAAATAAAAGTAAACACGAGAGGCAAATACCATGAAGTTTTGTTTTTATCCCAGGCAAATCAGAACAGGTGAAAAGTATACTAACCTGAGTACATTTTGACTCAACCGAGCATCTTCATCTCAAACACACTGTCTCTAAGACAAGGAGAGAGAGATTTGGGGAGGAAAGGAGTCTGGTAAGCTCAATTACCCTTACTCAGGGCAATACAGTAAAACTGATAACAAATGCTACCAGAGATTAAGCTGTGCTTTATAAACATTACAACAATGACAAGAGTAGGTATTTTTCCTCTTATAAGTAAAGAAACTGAAACTCAAATAGGTTAGGGTGCATCTTAAAACCACCACACTAACAGTACAGCCTGAAGGTACAATCATTTCAGTGTGACCCTTAATGGGGCTTGAGCCTGTCTGGTTGCCCCTGGTCTCTTTAGAGAATGACCTGTCCCCCTCTTGCTGATGGCCAAGCCCTGAGAGCTCGGGGGATGGACAAGCCTTAAGTGCCCCAGGAGGGCCAGTCAGAGAGGAAGTTCCTCCTCCGATCTTTCCCTATCAGCTCTTGACCCTACTTGGCCTCCTATATTTTATTCCTAACCTTTGTCTCTCCTTTTATAATGTTTCCCAACTTTCTTACATGAAATTTATGTTTTCATCTCATTTCGTGATATTTAATTTTTTAAATAGAATTTTAATTTTAAAAAAATTTTAATTTTTAAAATATTTAGTTAATATTTCATTTTTTCTCCCGAGTACTATTCTGCCTTCCCTTCATATCCCTCCCCCTCCCCCTAATGTTTTTACAGTTTCTTAGAGTACATCCTTAATGTGTGTGTGTGGTTTTTTTTTTAATTAAATTTTATTTTTTTATACAGCAGGTTCTTATTAGTTATCTATTTTATACATATTAGTGTATATATGTCAGTCCCAATCTCCCAATTCATCCCATCACTCCCCCACTGCTTTCCCCCCCTCCCTTGGTGTCCATACGTTGTTCTCTACATCTGTGTGTGTTTATTGAGTGTAATTGACATATAACAGTATATTAGTTTCAGATGTATGACATAGTGATTCCATATTCATGTGTATTGCAAAACTATCACCACACTGTCTACTTAACATTCGTCACCATGCATAGTTACAGAACACATTCTTTTAACCTCTTTTGGTAAAATATGTGTTAGTGGGTTGCACTGCCCTCCCCACTAGATCGTACTGACATGCAACTTTGAGGGAGGGTTCTCCAAAGGCCCTAAAAAATTCTTCTCTCTACCAAAAAAAAAAAAAGTCTCCATCTGGATGTCTAAGGTTTAAAATTTGGCCATTTATTCCTTTTCGTTAAGGGGGTGGATTTTTATTTTATTTTATTATTATTATTATTTTTTGGTATGCAGGCCTCTCACTGTTGTGGCCTCTCCCGTTGCGGAGCACAGGCTCCGGACGCGCAGGCCTAGCGGCCATGGCTCACGGGCTTAGTTGCTCCGCGGCATGTGGGATCTTCCCGGACCGGGGCACGAACCCGTGTCCCCTGCATCGGCAGGCGGACTCTCAACCACTGCGCCACCAGGGAAGCCCGGGGGTGGATTTTTAAACTGTCATCTCTGGGCCTTGGGGTTTTGTGAATCTCCTCAGGAAGCCTAGGGCATTTAGAGGAAGCCTGAGGTGCTGGGTTACTCCACAATTATCTCTTGGGATGAGAGAAGATAATGGTGGGGTTAAAGGTGCCTCTTCATTCCTGTGTGGCACGGTCGTTGTGTATCTTTCAAGTAAAAAGCAGCAGATGCTGTGCATGAGGGTCACAACCTGGACTATAAACACAGTAGGGAAAGATAGTTATGTATTAAAAATGACACAGTAAAAACTTCCTTATCTAAGTAAAATGTGTCCACCTTGATTTTCAATTAAAAAGCGAGTAGAATATCTGGTACTCAAGTAATGCTGACCATGACTGAGGACAGTCCTATTACATCCAGACTTCTCACACTGGTTTCCAGAGGTTTCTTACATGCTCCTAAAGCTCTCTGTACTTCGCTGTGACAACCTTCGTAACACTGCACTGTCAAGAGTGTGTTTAATTATCTGCTTCCCTCACTTGACTGCAAGTTTTGAGAGTGCTGGAATCATTTCTGTCTTGCTCATTATTCTATTCCTTGGCTCTGGAACACTGCACACTACCTGGTATACAACAGGTACTAAATTAATATTTATTGAATCAAATTAAATTGCAGTTGCAGTATTTGTATAAAGTGGGAGGGTATCTCAGAATCCCTGCACTTTGGAGGATCAAATTGTACGAAAAGGAATTCCAAAGCATTCTTCTTCCTATAAATATGAACAATTTGTAAGAAATCCTCCTGTATGTAAATCATGTTTTATAATACATGGATATTAAAAAATTAATCTTGGGCTTCCCTGGTGGCGCAGTGGTTGAGAATCCGCCTGCCGATGCAGGGGACGCGGGTTCGTGCCCCGGTCCGGGAGGATCCCACGTGCCGCGGAGCAACTAAGCCCGTGAGCCATGGCCGCTGCGCCTGCGTGTCCGGAGCCTGTGCTCCGCAACGGGAGAGGCCACAACAGTGAGAGGCCCGCATACCGCAAAAACAAAAAAAAAAAACAAAAAAACAAAAAACAAAACAAACAAACAAAAAATTAATCTTGTCCTTCAAATGAGTAGGGTCTCTCAAGTCTGCCCCTAAAATATTACTACCAAATTTTATCACATAAATTCAAAATGTGAGGTCAGTGGGCTGGCAGCATCAACATCGCCTGGGAGCTTGTTAAACGAGACGCACAATGCCAGGCCTCATACTGGAACTTCTGAAGGAGAATCTGCATTTTAACAAGATCCCCTGATGATTTTTTAATTTTTTAAATTTTTATTATTATTATTATTTTGTGGTATGTGGGCCTCTCACTGCTGTGGCCTCTCCCTTTGCGGAGCACAGGCTCCGGACGCGCAGGCTCAGCGGCCATGGCTCACGGGCCCAGCCGCTCCGCGGCACGTGGGATCTTCCCGGACCGGGGCACGAACCCGTGTCCCCTGCATCGGCAGGCAGACTCTCAACCACTGCGCCACCAGGGAAGCCATCCCCTGATGATTTTTATGCACCTTAAGTTTTGAGGAACACTGGTCTAAGTCTGTGTTTAATCATCAGCTGAAGCTACCAAAAAGTTGTGACTTGCACAGGTAAGTTTGGCTGCTACTTTCTTTTAGGAAATGTTTTGTGTTGGGGCAATTTCCCTCCAAAAATAAATGGATATTTTTTTTTAACAGATTATCTACATCATTAGGAATCCAAAAGATACAGCTGTTTCACTCGTCCACTACTACAGAGAGAACCCTAATCTCCCTGGCATTGAAACCTGGCGTGAATTGTTTGAGCTGTTCCTAAGAGGAGATGGTAAATACAACAGTTATTTTTATTCATAATATACAGGGAATATTTCTGCTCTAAATGAAAGCATTTTCCAAAAGTTCAAATGAATCCTAACTGCCTACTTTCAGAAATACATTGGAATAGATTATTCTTTTGCTTCTTCTAAGCAAATTCTTTCTCACTTTGCTTCCTCAAAGTTTTTCTTATCACCAATGGGTAGTACATAAGAGCAATAACTTATTAGCTGGTTTTAATGTCTTCAGAACAGATTACTTCTGATCAAACATTTCTTTTTTTCATATACCATGAGTCTTTTCAGTGGAGTAATTATTCACTGATTAGAGTACAGTGAGGTACAGCTGAAAGCTAGACAGGTAGCTTGAAACATGCCTTATATACACCTGCACAGAAAATAAAACAAGTCAAACAGTACACACACAACACACACATACACACACACACACACACAAATCCCCAATTCCCCAATTATAACAGAGAATTTGCCATCTTGACACTTGGCAGAAAGTAATTTATTCTGAAAACACCACAATGATACATCATTTATTGAGCTGCACAGCACATGCTGGGCCTGCCACCATGTGTGACCTTTGGATGTATTCTTTTTTCCCTGACTCTGTGGTGTCTGGAGCACTTAAAGAAAACAAAACAAAACAAAAACTCTTCTGAATTCCCAAGGCTTTCATTAAACAAAAAGAATACACCAAGATGATACAGAATCTAGAAGAGACAATATTTAGAAATGGTGTATTCCCTGAGGATCTTATCTCTCACTGGACTTAATTGCTACTTTCACTATTTTACTTGCAAATTGTTAAGCTTTTACTTGCTAATTTAAGAGAGGCCACAGCAAGCCTAACCTTAACATGAGGACATTGGAAACTCACCAGCAACAGGGGGTTTTTTTGTTGTTTTTATTTTTGGCTGCATTGGGTCTTTGTTGCTGCGCAGGCTTTCTTTAGTTGTGGTGAGCGGGGGCTACTTTTCGTTGCTGTGCACGGGCTTCTCCTTGCAGTGGCTTCTCTTGTTGCGCAGCATGAGCTCCAGGTGCATGGGCGTCAGTAGTTGCAGCACGTGGGCTCAGCAGTTGTGGTGCATGGGCTTAGTTGCTCCGTGGCAGGTGGGATCTTCCCGGACGAGGGTTCAAACCCATGTCGCCTGCATTGGCAGGCGGATTCTTAACCACTGTGCCACCAGGGAAGTCCCAGCTACAGGGTTTAGTAATCTAAACCCTGTAGTTTTGCTGTAATCCCTAAGGAAGAATATACTATGCTCACACTGTTTCAACTACTCTTTCTATTTTGCTCCCTATCTAATGGCACAAATTTGGTAGAATCATCAAATTTCAGAAATGACAGGTATATTAAAAGTCATCTGGTTAAAACCCCCACCTGATGTTTGAATCACCTTTACAACATCCCCAGGAATTGTAGAGGCTAAGCTTGAACTTCTTACCCTTGACAACAAATTCACACCCCTCCCTCTTGCCCCAAAGCAACACATTCAATATTGGTACCGCTAAGATGTTTTAAAAAATATTACCATGTGATATAGATTGTGTACGTACCATGTGATACAGCCATTCAGCTAAGTGCTATGCAAACACGATCTCATCTCATCCTCACTAGAACAAATGAGGTAGATCTTATTATCCTCACTTTCCAGGTGAGGGGAATGCAGGCCTTGGGAGGCCAAATATCTTATCCACAGATGCATAACGAATAAGGAGGAGAGCCAAGATTTAATTCAAGTGTGAGCTCCAAAATCTTTCCTCCGACCACTGTGCCTTAACTCGTCGAGCAAAAGAACTGTCCCCTGATCATTAATTCATCTTCACCTGATCGCCTTCTAAATATTTGAAGATAGTTAGCATACCTCACTCTGCCTCAATTCCATTTCTGGAATAAGCAGAGTTTAAATGCATAAATTATTTTTTAAAAAACAGATCTTGAGTCCGCTTTGCCTCAAAAAAAGAAAAGCTGTGTTCATCTCCAACTATTACAGACTGTGGTTCACCACCCCCCTCTCAGCACTGCACGTGCTCTCCTTTGGCGATATCTCTATTATTTTGTGGTGCCGGAAGGCAAAGCTCCCTCTGGGTATGGTCTGACTAGGGCCTGCTCCTGTCCTAGAGATTGTTTGTCTATGACGGCAGCCACAACCCAGGCCACACGCAGGGAAGCAAACTAGCTACCATGGAGCATCTACCTTTGCCACCATTGTCAGGAGTCCTGGCAGAATATCTCGGAAGGGCAGAGTGTAGTCAGAAGAAATATTTCAGATGATTCTTTCACACCTTCTTAGCTGAGTTCATAGGGATTTGACTTGTAAGTATTCTACAGTCAAGTACTCCAGCCTAGGCAAACTGTGCCACAAGACGAATAGTCACTGAACCGCTCAAGGCTTAGTTCAATTTATTGGAGTGGTAGCTTCCCTTTTTACTATTTATAAGATAGGGTATTTGTTTTCCTGTGTGGGGGGGTAGGGGATGTTTGTATGTATGTGACTACGTGTCAGGGATGTTCTTCAGTGTCTTTTTGAGGGGAGAGTTATGTGCAAATGACATGATACATTAGAAAGAACAGGCTACGGAGACAGAAGAACTGGGATGAAGTCCTGACTCTATTTTATTCCCTGTATGGCTTTGGACAAGTAGCTTAGCTGTTCTGAGGTTCAGATTCCTAACGTAGAATAGGACTAACAAAACTATCTATTTTGTAGAATTATTTAGAGGTTATAATTATGTGATGGCTAAAGTTTCCTGTAGAAATCCACTCACTTATTCTATTAAACATAGACATTTAAGCACACACAGACTTACAGAGTTTCACATTAGGGTGGAAATGTTACAAGTAGATATTTATCCAGAAAGATTAATTTATGGCCGAGGCATCATGATACCCTGTACCCAATTCCAAACCATAAACGTAAATACACATGATATGACAAGGCAGGACAGTAAAGATACATACATAGCTACACATTTGTCTAATCATTTAATTTTCTCTTTCAGTTTACAAATACGCTTTAGGTTTTCAAATTACATAATAACTATAAATTGCGTTCTGGCAATATCCTGACAGATTAATCTCTCAATGTAATATTAGCGTTTTACTTTTTTCCCCTACAGCCCCTTGTCCAGTTTTATATTAGAACTGGAGACAACTTTAGAACTTTATATTTCCTAGGCCACTTCATCCCAGTGAGTTTTGTTTTCTGCACAGTTATCTATCATCAGAGTACTTTCTAGAAACTAGAAACTAAGATCCTCATTATAACTGGATACAAGAGTAGGGCACAGGGTTTGCAGGAAATGTGGGAGGTTTGAAATCGCTGACGTGAAGAATAAGAGAATGTGTTCATGCAGGACAAATAGGTTTGCCAGGCAGCTCTGGAGCCCTTAAAGTTGGAAAAATGAATTTGCAGTGGTATAAATACATAGAGTTGTGTAAATTTCTTCAGCAGAACCCAGCAGCAAGGAGAGAGAGGAAGAGAAGAGGAAATGCTTTAGTTTAACACTGGGTGCTTTCTGGTGATTGAAATAAACAATTAGAGGGCAAAAAAGAAGGTATTGGCAAGTCAGTTGTTGAGGGGATGAATAAAAGGAAGAAAGTGAAAAAAAATTATCAGAATAGGAGATTGTAGAAACTACCCATTAAGATTTTGGTCGAAAATCCGAATCTTCAGTGACTGTGGGAGAGAGATCCCAAGGCTGATTTCCTACTGAGACAAGGATGGAAAGAGTAGTATATTCAAAACCATGACTCCCAAAGGAGCCTGAATTCTGTAGGAGGGAGGTGTTCTAGAAGTGGGTAGGAAGCAGTGAGATTTCTGACTCACTCTCCAGACCCTAAGACACACGGGTTGGTTGAGAAAGAGCAACTTCTATTTAGGGGCATTTCAGAGGAATGAGTAATTTTGGATAGCAGAAGAAGGGCCATCCAGGCATATGTTAAGGCCAGGAGGTGGTGTAATAATTCTGTAATTTCGTGAACAATGTGCAGAAAAGCATTTTCCATTAAAGGAATATTTCAAATCTGTTTTAGATGCTGTATTTTCTTTAAAGCCATAGGTCTACTCATGACCTAGACAATGAGGATTCTGATTAAAAAATGAACCAAAACTGTAATTTCCTATATTAGTAAGGAAGCCACAGGCAGCGAATTTCTTTAGATTCTTTTGGCTGGCTTAAGTCCTTTTGGAACAAGGTGGAGAATGAATGAATTAGTCAATAATAGAATAGCTGGGTCTCAAATTATGATGAGGCTATTATGCAAAGTTTATTCTTAAATCTATTTCGGGTATGTTGAAATATATTTCCTACTGAAAAACCATAATGGACAAGGTCAATTACATCTAATCATTGGGTATGGCACTGGGTCTCTATCCCTCCTCAGCCTCCTGGCTATAGAAGCATGGGCTCCCCTGACAGTATTGGGAGCTTCCATAGCATCAGCAACTCTAGGCAGTGACATTAATCACAGGGCTGGGCTGTAGCTGCTGAGGGGAGATGGAGAGGCGGGTTGAGACTATGAGCATAGTCTGGGGTTCTAGAGACTTCCTAAATTTGAGAGAAAATCAATCTTCCTCCTACCATGTGTTTTGTGCCTTGGAAAAGGTTGGCCATTCTTAGAAGATAAACTTCTTATCACTGATACGGTAATTTGGGTAATTCTAAGATAAAGTATTATATAAGTCATTGAAATAGCAGTGAGATTGCTAGTAACTGAAGATTGTATCAGGGCAGATCTTCTTGGCACCGATTCTTATTACATAGTCTTCTGGGCCCATGGAGCAGAAAATTGGGCTAACACTATAATGATACCACTGTAGTCCTGGAAATTCTTGTTTTAAAAATACATTATGGGACTTCCCTGGTGTTCCAGTGGTTAAGACTCTGTGCTCCCAGTGCAAGGGACAAAGGTTCGATCCCTGGTCAGGGAACTAAGATCCTGCATGTCATATGATACGGCCAAAAAAACCATTATTTTTTTGCCCTTTGCTTCCTCAGGAGCTGAAGTCATGAAAAATGGCAGTTAGTTTGGAATTGATTATACTTCAATTTATTCAAAGATTTAATGTCCTAAATGTATAACACAATGTCTGGCAGACACTAATGGCTTAATAAATGTTTATTAAAATGAATCAGCAGTCAGCAGATCTTCAGGAAATCACTAGTAGAGTAGCTCTTTTATGATTGAGGCATTAGCTAGTACTAAATCTTTGGATGATAAGGAGATGTCGATGAAAAATTAATCAATAGCCTAAGAAAAAATGGAAAATTTTATTTAAGCCAATCTGAGGATTAAAACCTAGGAGACAGTCTTTCAGAAAGCTCTGAGGACAGTTCCATCAGTTAGAGGTCAAAGCACAGTTATATAAGTTTTGAGACAAGGGGTTATATGTCAAATGTCATATTATTGATAGTTTACATGATCCAGATCTACATATACAAAGTGAGTCATGAGTCATCATGACTTCTTACAAGATTAAGAAGGAATGTTTTCTCCTAAGGATGTCTGGTTAATGCAGACGCTCTAAATGGGAGGGAGGAGGTCCAAACAGGCAGAGAAAACTTTTATGTTTAAATTTTTTGCATCTTGCCATAAACTGTGAATTTTAATTCATCAATTTCCTGCTTTTGATCATTAATCTTTTAATAGAAAGCATTAGGTGATCATATATTTGGTCCCTTGATGCCAGGGTTGGTTGCTTACCTAGCCTGAGTCCACCATGTCCCTTGATGTCAGGTCTTAATAGCCTGGTTCTTTCTTTCCTTTTAGGGGGTTGTACTAGTAAGATATATGGCAAAGAGTAACAGTCAATTCCAAGTTGTCCAATAGGACTGATGCCAATTTTACCTTGCAAGTGCATTGTGCACATTTATTAATTTATAGAGAATTATAGATATGATAAATAGTTTCAAGTTTAGATATCATTATCTTAGTAGAGGTTGATACACAGCTTGAGAGGCAAGAAACTATTGCTTTATAAATTACACAAACTGTAGTCAAAATTGCCAATAGGAGTAACAATGTCATTAGTAAAGACTGAAGCCAAGATCTTCCTAAACCAAACCATTTTCCTAGTATTTCCCTTAGATTCGGAAGAGGATCTTTCATAGGGGAAATTTGATTCTTCATGTGTCGTAACACAGGTCACATTAGAAGACCCATCAGGTATGAAAACCCAACATTCAGTATGTATTATAGCACAAGTTTCCCCCCAAGAAGCAGTTAGAATATCCAGGGCCATGCAATCAATCCTGTAGGGCCACTTTTTTCATCATGGAGACTTCCAAATTGAGCAAGCTAATGGCTTGATTATTATCATTCAAAGCTTGCTGAGTAAATTTTGTTCAAGCCTACATGTGATTAATGATATCTTCTATCCCTAGTGAAGGAAAGAGTGTCACAGCCAAATGGTAATACCATTGGAAAACTCATCAAAACCCAGCATGCTTGCATTAAAGGCAGATTGGCAGGGGCTGTTTCCAAGCCTTCCTGTAAGTGACCTTGAGCCCAAAGGAAATCAATTGTGCATCTTCCTAACCAACCTGGGGAAGGCCAAGGCCATAAACTTGTTCCATAAATCCACTGCTACCCAATATTTAACATTTAGTGTAAAGGAATATTTATGGCCAGGTTCAGAACAAGTGTCATTAGTTGGTCAGGTAAGAGGGTCTCACTTATTGATACTGGTGGTAGCATTAGCTTGCATGATACTAGAATTTCTTTCTTCTATAATAAAATTTCTAAGAGCCATCCAGTTAGAATCCTGGAGAAGAGAAATCTACCAAGGTAAACTAGGAGTATTGGACATAGACAGTTGGCCACAAACACAGCAATTGGATTGACTTTTTCAAACTGGAAAACAATTGAGTCCAGGGAAGAAATACATTTGGTTTATAAGTAAAAGTATGAACAGCTATCAAAGTAATTGCTATATGAGCCTTGTCCAGCATCTTGGGTCAGCTGTCTACTTCAGATGTTGTCTTCTCATCCTAGTCTGGTAGTGATGGTCTTAGTCAGGTGTTAGAAACAGGATTTGCAGTTCATTCAGGAGAGGAGGCCTGATAGGGTTCTTTCCAACGTGGCTGTAAAGATTCCTTTAACTGACGTCTTTTCCAGTGTGCACAATGTCCTGGTTGCAGATCATGGGGCATCTATTCTTCCAAAGATAGATTACTGTGATAGTAAGTTTCAGAAAAAAATCTTTCTGTTAATGTAACATAGCAAGAAGGAGCCATCTGACAGTGAGTCTTAGGTGGTAAATACAAAAAACCTCAAAGACAACAACCATAGAACTTAATGGTCCACTAAAACATGATTTTTTAAAAAATAAATTTTATTTTAGGCTGTGTTGTGTCTTGTTTGTTGCAAGCGGGCTTTGTCTAGTTGCAGAGAGTGGGCTTCTCACTGCAGTGGCTTCTCTCGTTGCAGAGCACAGGCCCTAGGCATGCAGGCTTCAGTAGTTGTGGGGCGCAGTCTCTAGAGCGCAGGCTCAGTAGTTGTAGCGCACGGGCTTAGTTGCTCCGCGGCATGTGGGCTCTTCCCGGACCAGGGCTCGAACCTGTGTCCCCTGCATTGGCAGGCAGATTCTTAACCACTGCGCCACCAGGGAAAACCAACATGATTTTTTTTTATGTCTACTGAAATTACCCTCATTTCTACCAAATGTAGCCAAATTAAGACTAATTTATTTGCAAAATAAGTCTGGTTTTAATAAACTCAGCTTGATTATTTACATAAGTGTAATTGATCATACAGGTTCTTTTAAGGTGGCTCTGCTGGAACTTTTTATAAAGAATCTCAAATTGAACTTTAAAAAGGCCTCTCAAGGCCAGGAAAGCCACACCAAGGGCTTGACATCAGATTCCACCTATGATATCTATAGATTTGGATGGACTCCTCTCTTCTCTAAGTCCCCCAAATATCCCAAGATTCCTGCACCTGCCAGGAGGCAGCCTTTCATATTCACCTGATAAAGCTGCTGGGAACCTAAGAGTTTCCAGTTTCTGGAGGGGTCATGTAGAGAGAAAAGATAAATATTTCAATTCTACTTACAAAGGTACAGCTTACCAAATTGCTGTAAGTCATAATTAGCTTGAAGGGAAGGGTTTCCTTATAGCTCAAAACACGGATTAAAAACCAGTAATATTTCAGACAAAAATTTAAAAATTATAACCATATTCATCAATTTGTTCAGTCCTATGTGACTAATCCTTGATCTTAATCTTCTGTTAACCGTTTTATTAAGCTATCAGATTTTCTATTAGATTTCTTTAATTTTTCCAGTTCAGCAGTATAATCTGAAAGCGATCAGAAACCTGTACTTGTCAGAAAGTTGCTCCTATGAATCTTGAAGATGAAGCATTTTTGCCAAAGCATCAGTGTACAAACAATAACTGTCTACAAATGACAAAAGATTTAAGAAGCCACGGTTAAAGATCTGATGACAATGCAGTTGACAAAAAAAACTTGGTTATTGCTGTGGCATACAACTTTTTTTTTTTCTTTTTTTTTGGCTGCGTTGGGTCTTCATTGCTGTGAGTGGCCTTTCTCTAGTTGTGGCGAGCAGGGGCTACTCTGTTGTGGTGCGCGGGCTTCTCTTGTGGAGCATGCAGTGTAGGCGCTTGGGCTTCAGTAGTTGCAGCGCATGGGCTCAGTGGTTGTGGCTCGCGGGCTCTAGAGAGCAGGCTCAGTAGTTGTGGCGCACGGGCTTAGTTGCTCCGCGGCATGTGGGATCTTCCCGGACCAGGGATTGAACCCATGTCCCCTGCATCGGCAGGTGGATTCCTAACCACTGCACCACCAGGGAAGTCCCGTTTTTAATATTTTACTTTTAAACCCTGGAGATTTTGAAGGCTGTCAATTTAATGAAACAATAAAGGAATAATATCAACTACAGAGAAATCTCTTAAGACTGTATTTTTCAGCCTTGAACTAAGGTAAGTGAACAGAATTTGTTTTGAGGAGGATGTTTATAAACTTTCTGTACTAAGAACTTATCATTATGAAAAACATGTCATTTTACAGGAAGAAAATGATAAATTCTTATTGTTTCCCTTTTTCTCACAAGATCCAAGGTAGATATCAAAACACAATTCTTGGGAAAATATGTATCTTTGTAGTTCTGCTGTCACTGTTTTTTTTTTTTTTTTTTTTTGGCCTTGTGGCTTGCGGGATCTTTGTTCCCTGACCAGAGATGGAACCTGCGCCCCCTGCAGTGGAAGCACAGAGTTCTAACCACTGGACCACCAGGGAAGTCCCTCTGTTGTCACTTATGATGATAAAAGAATATTTACTAAAAATAAGAAAAAAACACCTCAGCCTAATTAAAAGAGGGGGCCATCCAGCTTCATTTCACAATATTATATTTATTTGAAATAGTGAAATTGAGCTCTCTGAAGGAAAACGCTTGCCCTTCAGTGTCTAATACGTGTGTGCCTTACTTTGATTACTCCACTGAAGTGGGAAGAACCCAGGGATGCAAAGTGATAATGTTTAATGAAAGCTTTTTTATAACATTTAATATTAGCACAACAATTCACTTTTCTTCTAGTTGTATATGGATCCTGGTTTGATCACGTTTTAAGCTGGGAAGAACACAAAAATGCTAAGAACATTCTAATTATATCCTGTGAAGAAATGAAGAAAGTAAGTCCTTTCTACCATTTCAACAATGAAAATTTAAGTAGAATTAAGTTAAAACAGGAAACCAATCCATGAATTCCATTTTCAGGTTTCAGAGAATGAATTTAGTGTTTTGATGAGCTATACTTTACATATATATATATATATATATATATATATATATATATATATATATATATATATATATATATAGTATGTATTTATTTGCTTTTTGCTCAGGATCCTTCTAAAACCATAAAGAAAATAACTGCTTTCCTTGGTTTAAGCATGAGTGATGGTAAAATTAATCAGAATGCTTGGAAAACATCATTCACTGAAATGAAAAATAATACAGCCAAAGAAAACTGTGATCCAAATCATACCAGCTGTGCCCTCACATCTGATAGGAACCTGGTATTTAGGAAAGGTAAGTCAGAGATGTGATGCTTTGTCTGGGCTTACATCTGGAAGTAATTGCATTTCACCATTTTTAGTCTCTCATTGCACCTTTGTACACCCCATACCTTGCACAGTGGATTGCACCTTGGCATCCCTCAGTGAATGTTTATTAAGCTTATTAAGTGAAATTTTTGAATTACATTCTTTCCAGACGTTGACATTCCCAAGCCCAGTTAGGAACCAATTGAAAGATAGATACAGGTGTCAAACAGATAGAAATGATAAAGCTATGTGAAGACTGTGCCTCAGGTCTGCAGCCTAGTGTGATTGCTAATAACTAACCCTGAATTTTACAAACATACTCATTTAGTCACAGCCGCTCAAATGCAGTCCTGACCCCCGCTGGGGCAGGACACTTAGAGCATGGCACAGAGTGGTACATGACTCATGTTTTCTCCAGGAGAGAGAAGAAAGCTGATGAGTGTGACCAGTGCATTTTCCTAACCTCACCAATCAAATAACTCACTCTGCAGAAGTAAGGAAGGGGTGGAGGGAGAACCTGGGATTGTAATCTAAGGATGTCCCTCTGCATGGAAACACAGAGAGAAGAAAATAAATCTTCTCCACTAATTCCTGACGTTTTACTTAGAAACAGGTTGGGTACATCTGGATATAGAATTGTTTTGAAATCCATGTGAATGTTAATCCACATCTGGGGAGAAAATGTTTTAACATTTTTCAAATTTTTCATAACTTACAAAGACAAAATTCTTTGTACTTATGTACTCAGGTTTCTTACTAAAAACACACATTTATTTCCATTCTTTGCCTCAACTGAATATAATTACTCCCAAAGCAAATACTGGCCAACTCATGTAAATCAGATATTATCTTAACTTTGCAAATTACTTTTGTCCTTTTTGGTGGTTCGTTTTTTATTTCCTTATAGTTGGAAACCCAGGGCTAAGAGAGAGGAGAGAATTCAATTTACCAAATGTTTATTATTAAACTATTTTCTAAAAACTGAGTTTCAAAAATTTAATAAAATACAGACCTGTCATCCAGAAGATCATAATCTAGATGGTAATACAAGGTCATAACAACTATACTAATAGTATGAGCAAATGTGAATAGCAACATGAATAAGGGAGAGAAAATATTTGCCTAGCAAAGTAGGTGAGGAGATCAGATCTAGGACTGGAAGCCTGAGCAGGATTTTACTAGGAAAATGGCAAGGAAGAAATATGTTACAGCAAGAGCTAACAGCAAGAAGAAAATCTCAGAACCACCATGGAATTAGAAGGTATTTTCTCGAAGGAGCAGGTAGTCTCATGTGCGTGTGAAGCAGAATGAGAGAGATGAAGACTGTGGACAGAGAGCAAAAGCTTTGATGGACACCGTGAGGTCTGTTTGCTGTTTTAAGAAGGGACCTGACATGGTCAGACCTGTGTGCTAGAAAATAATAGAGTCAGAGTGGAAAATTGATTAGAAGAGGGTGAAAACAGAGACAAAAAGTGCAGTTAAAATGTTGCTGTAATAGTACAAGTAAAGAAACATTGAGGGTCATAATTTGGGCAGGGGCAGCAAGCCACTGTTGGGTGCAGCTCGGCTGAGAGGTCAGCTTAGGAGGCATCAGCAGACTGTGGGATTAGGTAAAATTGTTCAGGGTGAGTGGGAAGGGCTAGTGAAGAAAGGGATAGAAGGGAGAGCCCTAGGAACCCTGACATCAACAGCCCAAGACAAGCCAAGAAAAGAAATCAGCCAGAATTAGGAAGAAAACTAGGGTCAAACATGACCATTTATTTACCATTTGTGAATTCTGGGAATGCAGTTTCTATAGTATTGGGGTTGGAAGCCACTTTCAGGAGGGGGTTAAAGAGATAAGAGGTTAAGGAGAGGAGTAGAAATGAAGGACCACTCTTCAGAAGCATAAGAATGGAGGACAGTATTGAAACGGTATGGGAGCTAGAGAAAGGCAGGGTGAAGAGAAAGGTTAGAAGGGGTGGGGGAGGGATGATAAAGGGAAGACAGAATGTGGAAAAGGATGCATGAAGAAAAGAAATGAGCAAAGAGGAGAGAAACAGGAGGATATTGGGAGGGACCGTGGTAAAGAGGGTGCTGAGAAATGAGGAAGTTCTAATCCTTAGTGGAGTCCCATACTTCTGTTGATGTCTTTTACCACCTCCCTTTGAGATATGATTAGCAATGCGCAGTGTTCATACAGCTTATTCTACAAACTTGAGAAATTTCACTCTAATGAGAAGAGTTAATCTCTGACCTGCCAACTAGTGACCCTAGCAAATAGCGCCAGGTAAAATCATGTCAACATAATTGTAGCTAGCAACCTTAATTCTAATGCATTTAAATTCTACCTAAAAGTGATTTCCTTATAGTAGATCTACCCAAACACAGGTTAACAGTGGAAGTCGCCTCTCTGATACTAGTTCCCATGAGTGCCAGTGGTAAATTAGGACTGTATGAGGAATTATACACAAGGAGGGTCAGTAGAGACCACTTACTTCATTCCTTCCATTGGCTGGATGGAGTGGGAGTGGGGAATCCATCCTCTGAAAATAATCATTTCGATTAAATGACTGAAGTTGGTGATTCCGACTCCTTGGCACACGGAGCTATTCCTCACTTTTCAGAGGAGAATTTGTGCCTGCAGTTGTCCTTACTTTAAAGTCATAAATGGAGCTTATATTCTAGAAAGTGACTATGGTGGCCATGGAGATAAGGTGGCAAGGGAGGAAACAGAGTAGTCCACGTAAGTGTCAGAAGTCCAAGGGCCCATGCAAACTACAATTTATGGGGAATATTACAGGAGTGTGGAAAGATGTATGGACAGGATGCATGTTGCAATACTGCTTATAACAATGAAAACCTCACATGCACTTAAATGGCTACTAATCAGAAATTTAAACGTACTAAGTTAAATCCATGCAAGGGTTTACTATGGAGTCACGAAAACTATAGATGAAGATTAGCTAGCATTTACTGAGTGCTTACTCTGTGCCAGGCACATTACCTGATTTATCTGAAACTTGGCAACAGACTTTTGAGGATGCTATTCATGTGGTTTTACTGAGACACCAAACACCTGAACAATTTGTCTAATATCACACAGCTAGTAGCTGGTACAGTCAAGATTTGAATCCAAACAATCTTACTCTACTTAGTGTAATTTTCATTGTAGGTGTATAAATAGTAATATGGAAAGATGATCAAAGTATAAAAAGTGAAAAAAGTAGGTTATAATTGTGTGACTTTTAAATGCAGTTTATATGCTTATATATGTTTACAAAGAAGAACATCTAGAAGAATGCATGCTAACCAATTTATTAGCCATGTGAGCTGGGTACATTTCCTTGATTTGTATCTTCTTTTGTGTCTATGTATGTATTTTCTGTAACCTACATATATAAATACTCTATTATTTTTTAAATATTTTTTTCTTAAAAAAAGTGAAAGAAAGAAAGAGTAAATCAGAAACCAAGCAAACAAAAGTCAGGTCAAATGGAAGAAGACAACAGTGGTTCAGGCGAATTGATATAAGAGGCTGGAAGGGAGAACTAAGAAGGATGGAAAAATCTTAAGTAAATTAATAACATTAACATTGCCCTTCTAAGGGCCAGGCATTTTGACCTCATGAAATTGACCTTGTGCCCCAGTTGGTGTGTTTTAGAAGCAATGCCATTTCTTGATTCTGGGATCTTCCCTCTGATACTATTTTCTTTCCTTTTTCTTCTCCCCCAAGTGGAAGAATTCCACTTTACTTCTTCTTTTTTCAAATGTATGTATGTATTTATTTATTTAACATCTTTATTGGAGGATAATTGCTTTACAATGGTGTATAGGTTTCTGCTTTATAACAAAGTGAATCAGTTATACATATATATGTGTCCCCATATCCCCTCCCTCTTGAGTCTCCCTCCCTCCCATCCTCCCTATCCCACCCCTCTAGGTGGTCACAAAGCACCGAACTGATCTCCCTGTGCTGTGCGGCTGCTTCCCACTAGCTATCCGTTTTACATTTTGTAGTGTATATATGTCCATGCCACTCTCTCACTTTGTCCCAGCTTACCCTTCTCTAATTGGCAGATGGTTAGACTAACGTGTGCTAATATTGTTTCTTCCATGCTTGGAGTCAGATGTCAGCTCCTTTATCCTCCACAACTGTGTAGGTTGGAGGAGAGTTAAAGCATTGAAGTAGAAAGCAGGAAATTTACTCCTTGCCCTAATTTTGGAAATTATATCCCTTAAAATTAGCTGAAAACGGGAATGCTGGGTGGGAATGATAAATGAGAGAAATATATTTATTTCAGTCGAACTTTGCACACGTGAAAATTTTGTTAACTAGCACCTTAAAGATCCTAGAGTTGGTTTTCATTGTGGAGAACAAAAATCTTTTGCTAATAACACTGGCATTTTAAGGTGATAGAAGTCAAAGACTGTTTCCTTGGGGTTGAACTAGCAGCCAAAACATTCTTTACTTAGGGGCTTGGGATGTGGCTGTTGGCAACGCATTTCGTGGTGGGGTCTTGATTCAATGGTAAAATTTAAGCTAAAACAAGCCAAACACTATAGGTTTCTTTATTTTCACTAAACAGGCAATTGAAATACACGGTACATAAATAAGTGGTAAGATTATTGTAAAATGAAATGGACAATAAATATTTAATTTTCCATCTGTGAGATTTTCACAATAAAATCACAGTTTACTTTGTTAAAAACACAAACAAAAAAACAACTCCCCGTGTCCTCAAGTCCATTCTCTAGTAGGTCTACATCTTTATTCCCATCCTGCCCCTAGCTTCTTCATGACCATTTTTTTTTTTTAGATTCCATATATATGTGTTAGCATGTGGTATTAGTTTTTCTCTTTCTGACTTACTTCACTCTGTATGACAGACTCTAGGTCCATCCACCTCACTACAAATAACTCAGTTTCGTTTCTTTTTATGGCTGAGTAATATTCCATTGTATATATGTGCCACATCTCCTTTATCCACTCATCTGTCAATGGACACTTAGGTTGCTTCCATGTCCTGGCTATTGTAAATAGAGCTGCAACTAACATTGCAATACATGACTTTTTGCATTATGGTTTTCTCAGGGTATATGCCCAGAAGTGGGATTGCTGTCTTACAGTAGTTCTATTTTTAGTTTTTTAAGGAACCTCCATATTGTTCTCCATAGTGGCTGTATCAATTTACATTCCCACCAACGGTGCAAGAGGGTTCCCTTTTCTCCACACCCTCTCCAGCATTTATTGTTTGTGGATTTTTTGATGATGGCCATTCTGACTGGTGTGAGGTGATATCTCAGTGTAGTTTTGATTTGCATTTCTCTAATGATTAATGATGTTGGGCATTCATTCATGTGTTTGTTGGCAATCTGTATATCTTCTATGGAGAAATGTCTGTTTAGGTCTTCTGCCCATTTGGGGATTGGGTTGTTTGTTTTTTTTGATATTGAGCTGCTTGTAAATCTTGGAGACTTATCCTTTGTCAGTTGCTTCATTTGCAAATATTTTCTCCCATTCTGAGGGTGGTCTTTTCGTCTTGTTTATGGTTTCCTTTGCTGTGCAAAAGCTTTTAAGTTTCATTAGGTCCCATTTGTTTATTTTTGTTTTTATTTCCATTTCTCTAGGAGGTGGGTCAAAAAGGATCTTGCTGTGACTTATGTCATAGACTGCTCTGCCTATGTTTTCCTCTAAGAGTTTGATAGTGTCTGGCCTTACATTTAGGGCTTTAATCCATTTTGAGTTTATTTTTGTGTATGGTGTTAGGTAATGTTCTAATTTCATTCTTTTACATGTTACTGTCCAGTTCTCCCAGCACCACTTATTGAAGAGGCTGTCTTTTCTCCACTGTATATTCTTGGCTCCTTTATCAAAAATAATGTGACCGTATGTGAATGGGCTTATCTCTGGGCTTTCTATCCTGTTCCATTGATCTATATTTCTGTTTTTGTGCCAATACCGTACTGTCTTGATTACTGTAGCTTTGTACCATAGTCTGAAGTCAGGGAGCCTGATTCCTCCAGTTCCATTTTTCTTTCTCAAGATTGCTTTGGCTGTTCGGGGTCTTTTGTGTTTCCATACAAATTGTGAAATTTTTTGTTCTAGTTCTGTGAAAAATGCCAGTGGTAATTTGATAGGGATTGCATTGAATCTGTAGATTGCTTTGGGTAGTAGAGTCATTTTCACAATGTTGATTCTTCCAATCCAAGAGCATGGTATATCTCTCCATCTGTTTGTATCATCTTTAATTTCTTTCATCAGTGTCTTAGAGTTTTCTGCATACAGGTGTTTTGTCTCCTTAGGTAGGTTTATGCCTATGTATTTTATTCTTTTTGTAGCAATGGTAAATGGGAGTGTTTCCTTAATTTCTCTTTCAGATTTTTCATCATTAGTGTATAGGAATGCAAGAGACTTCTGTGCATTAGTTTTGTATCCTGCTACTTTACCAAATTCATTGAGTAGCTCTAGTAGTTTCCTGGTAGCATCTTTAGGATTCGCTATGTATAGTATCATGTCATCTGCAAACAGTGACAACTTTACATATTCTTTTCTGATTTGGATTCCTTTTATTTCTTTTTCTTCTCTGATCGCTGTGGCTAAAACTTCCAAAACAATGTTGAATAATAGTGGTGAAAGTGGGCAGCCTTTTCTTGTTCCTGATCTTAGTGGAAATGGTTTCAGTTTTTCACCATTGAGGACAGTGTTGGCTGTGGGTTTGTTGTATATGACCTTTATTATGTTGAGGTAAGTTCTCTCTATGCCTACTTTCTGCAGGGTTTTATCATAAATGGGTGTTGAATTATGTTTAAAGCTTTCTCTGCATCGATTGAGATGATCATATGGTTTTTCTCCTTCAATTTGTTAATATGGTGTATCACGTTGATTGATTTGCATATATTGAAGAATCCTTGCATTCCTGCAATAAACCCCACTTGATCATGGTGTATGATCCTTTTAATGTGAAGTTGGATTCTGTTTGCTAGTATTTTGTTGAGGATTTTTGCATCTATGTTCATTAGTGATATTGGCCTGTAGTTTTCTTTCTTGGTGACATCTTTGTCTCGTTTTGGTATCAGGGTGATGGTGTCCTCATAGAATGAGTTTGGGAGTATTCCTCCCTCTGCCATATTTTGGAAGAGTTTGAGAAGGATAGCTCTTCTCTAAATGTTTGATAGAATTTGCCTGTTAAGCCATCTGGTCCTGGGCTTTTGTTTGTTGGAAGGTTTTTAATCACAGTTTCAATTTCAGTGCTTGTGATTGGTCTGTTTATATTTTCTATTTCTTCCTGGTTCATTCTCAGAAGGTTGTGCTTTTCTATGAATTTGTCCACTTCTTCTAGGTTGTCCATTTTATTGGCATATATATAGTTGCTTGTGGTAATCTCTCATGATCCTTTGTATTTCTGCAGTGCCAGTTGTTACTTCTCCTTTTTCATTTCTAATTCTATTAATTTGAGTCTTCTCCCTTTTTTTCTTGAGAAGTCTGGCTAATGGTTTAACAATTTTATCTTCTCAGAATACCAGCTTTTAGTTTTATTGATCTTTCCTACTGTTTCCTTCATTTCTTTTTCATTTATTTCTGATCTGATCTTTATTATTTCTTTCCTTCTGCTAATTTTGGGGTTTTTTTCTTCTTCTTTCTCTAATTGCTTTAGGTGTAAGGTTAGGTTGTTTATTTGAGGTGAATCTTGTTTCTTGAGGTAGGATTTTATCGCTATAAACTTTCCTCTTAGAACTGCTTTTGCTTCATCCCTTAGGTTATGGGTCATCGTGTTTTCATTGTCATTTGCTTCTAGGTATTTTTTGATTTTCTCTTTCATCTCTTCGTTAGTAAGTAGTGTATTGTTTAACTTCCATGTGTTTGTATTTTTTACAGATTTTTTTTCCTGTAATTGATATCTAGTCTCATAGCTTTGTGGTCAGAAAAGATACTTGATATGATTTCAATTTTCTTAACTTTACCAAGGCTTGATTTGTGACCCAAGATATGATCTATCCTGGAGAATGTTCCATGAGCACTTGAGAAGAAAATGAATTTTGTTGTTTTTGGATGGAATGTCTTATAAATATGAATTTAGTCCATCTTGTTTAATGTATCCTTTAAAGCTTGTGTTTTCTTATTTATTTTCATTTTGGATGATCTGTCCATTGGTGAAAGTGGGTGTTAAAGTCCCCTACTATGATTGTGTTCCTGTCAATTTCCCCTTTTATGGCTGTTAGCATTTGCCTTATATATTGAGGTGCTCCTATGTTGGGTGCATAAATATTTACAATTGTTATATCTTCTTCTTGGATTGATCCCTTGATCATTATGTAGTGTCCTTCTTTGTCTCTTGTAATAGACTTTTATAGTCTGTTTTGTCTGATATGAGAGTTGCTACTCCAGCTTTCTTTTGATTTCCATTTGCATGGAATATCTTTTCCATCCCCTCAGTTTCAGTCTTTATGTGTCCCTAGGTCTGAAGTGGGTCTCTTGTAGACAGCATATATATGGGTCTTGTTTTTGTATCTATCCAGCCAGTCTATGTCTTCTGGTGGGAGCATTTAATCCATTTACATTTAAGGTAGTTAATTGATATGTTTGTTCCTAGTACCATTTTCTTAATTGTTTTGGGTTTGTTATTGTAGGTCTTTTCCTTCTCTTGTGTTTTCTGCCTAGGGAAGTTCCTTTAGCATTTGTTGTAAAGCTGGTTTGGTGGTGCTGAATTCTCTTAGCTTTTGCTCGCCTGTAAAGTTTTTAATTTCTCCATCAAATCTGAATGATATCCATGCTGGATAAAGAATCTTGGTTGTAGGTTTTTCCTTTTCATCACTTTAAATATGTCCTGCCACTTCCTTCTAGCTTGCAGATTTTCTTCTGAAATATCAGCTGTTAACCTTATGGGAATTCCCTTGTATGTTATTTGTTGTTCTTCCCTTGCTGCTTTTAATATTTTTTCTTTGTATGTAGTTTTTGATAGTTTGATTAATATGTGTCTGGTGTGTTTCTCTTTGGATTTATCTTGTATGGAACTCTCTGCGCTTCCTGGACTTGAGTAACTATTTCCTTTCCCATATTAGGGGAAATTTCAAATATAATCTCCTCAAAAATTTTCTTAGTCCCTTTTTTTTTCTCTTCTTCTGGGACCCCTATAATTCGAATGTTGGTGTGTTTAATGTCCCAGAGGTCTCTGAGACTGTACTCAATTCTTTTCATTCTTTTTTCTTTATTCTGCTCTGCAGTAGTTATTTCCAGTATTTTATCTTCCAGGTCACTTATTCGTTCTTCTGCCTCAGTTATTCTGCTATTGATTCCTTCTAGAGAATTTTAAATTTCATTTATTGTGTTGTTCATCACTGTTTGTTTGCTCATTAGTTCTTCTAGGTTCTTGTTAAACATTTCTAGTATTTTCTCCATTCTATTTCCAAGATTTTGGATCATCTTTACTATCATTATTCTGAATTATTTTTCAGGTAGACTGCCTATTTCCTCTTCATTTGTTTGGTCTAGTGGGTTTGTACCTTGCTCCTTCATCTGCTGTGTGTTTCTCTGTCTTCTCGTTTTTCTTAACTTACGGTGTTTGGGGTCTCCTTTTTGCAGGCTGCAGGTTCGTAGTTCCCATTGTCTTGGTGTCTGCCCCCAGTGGCTAAGGTTGGTTCAGTGGGTTGTGTAGGCTTCCTGGTGGAGTGGACTAGTGCCTGTGTTCTGGTGGATGAGGCTGGATCTTGTCTTTCTGGTGGGCAGGTCCGTATCCAATGGTGTTTTTTGGAGGTGTCTGTGACCTTATTATGATTTTAGGCAGCCTCTCTGCTAATGGGTGTGGTTGTGTTCCTGTCTTGCCAGTTGTTTGGCATAGGGTTTCCAGCCATGTAGCTTGCTGGTCATTGGGTGGAGCTGGGTCTTGGCGTTGAGATGGATATCTCTGGGAGATTTTCACCATTTGATATTATGTGGATCTGGGAGGTCTCTGGTGGACCAATGTCCTGAACTTGGTTCTCCCACCTCAGAGGCACAGGTCTGACACCTGACCTGAGCACCAAGACCCTGTCATCCACTTGGCTCAGAATAAAAGGGAGGAAAAAAGACAGAACGAAAGAAAAAATAAAATAAAGTTAATAAAATAAAAAAATAATTATTAAAAATAAAAAAATTTTTTAAGTTAATAAAAACAAAAGAGAGAAAGAAAGAAAAGAGCAACCAAACCGAAAAATCCACCAATGATAGCAAGCACTAAAAACTATACTAAAAACAAAAAACCAAAAAACCCAAAACAACGGACAGACTGAACCCTAGGACAAATGATAAAAGCCAAGCTATACAGACAAAATCACACAGAGAAGCATACACATACACACTCACAAAAAGAGAAAAAAGAAAAAAAATATATATATATATATATTGTTGCTCCCAAAGTCCACTGCCTCAATTTGGGATGATTCATTGTCTATTCAGGTATTCCACAGACGCAGGGTACATCAAGTTGACTGTGGAGATTTAATCCTCTGCTCCTGAGGCTGCTGTAAGAGATTTCCCTTTCTCTTCTTTCTTCGCACAACTCCTGGGGTTCAGCTTTGGATTCGGCCCCGCCTCTGCGTGTAGGTTGCCCGAGAGCATCTGTTCTTTGCTCAGACAGGACGGGGTTAAAGGAGCAGCAGCTGATTAGGGGGCTCTGGCTCACTCAGACCAGGGGGAGGGAGGGGTACGGAAGCGGGGCAAGCCTGCGGTGGCAGAGGCCGGCGTGACGTTGCACCAGCCCGAGGCGTGCTGTGCATTCTCCTGGGGAAGTTGTCCCGGGACCCCGGCAGTGGCGGTCTGCACAGGCTCCCGGGAGGGTCGTTGTGGATAGTGACCTGTGCTCGCACACAGGCTTCTTGGTGGCAGCAGCAGCAGCCTTAGCGTCTCATGCCCGTCTCTGGGGTCCGTGCTGATAGCCGCGGCTCGCATCCGTCTCTGGAGCTTGTTTAGGCAGTGCTCTGAATCCCCTGAATCAGGTGCAGTGGGTGATTGGACAAACTACTTTACTTCAAAGCAGAAGAGAGTATTTGATGAACTATTCACAGAGAAAATGAAGCATAGTGAACTAGCAAAACACTTTGAAGATTACTCTTAATATAAATGGCAAATGAAACCAATTTCCATTTTATGCAGTGCAGTGCTTGGGGAAATACATAAATATTTTTCACAAATGTGGAAAGCAGATATTTCCTGCAGTGAGAAACAGACACCTTATGAAAAAGTGTCACGTGTGAGAGACTATTATTAGCATATTTGGTGATAGATAATTACTAATAAAAGGAAGTATACAATTTTTGAATGGCTGAATTATATATCTGCTTTCGGAATATTTGTAAGGCAAGGAGATTACTTCTATTCAGAGACAGCATATTACTGTGTGTGTTCTATAAGCTGCATTAATGTACAACAAAAGAGGTGAGGGATTATCTAAAATAACAAATGTCTGAGAAGAAATTATTTTCTGCCTATTTGGACCATCGTGACCTCTAAACACACATTTTATTTCAACATTCCCCAGTGTCTGTGTAGAAATATTCTCCAGTGTCGTACAATGACAGACATCATTTTACTAAGGTGGGAACATGTAATAGATAGATTATATTAAATGATCACAGTCTGGTATATTAGTGAGAATGAAGAATGAAAAAAATACTCTTTACCTATAAATTGACAGCGGCTTGGCATTCCAGTATTTTCTTTATCATTAATATAGTCAAATTACAATTTTGAAAGGTATAAGTTTCCTTGAATTACATATGATTTTTTACAGTATTTTGAATATGTATGCTTTCTCCCAGAAGCATTTCTAGCATTAATCCAATCTCTGTAATTCTCTTTCTCCTGTAATGAATATGATTCTGTAGCTTTAGCCTAGAGGACATTGTAATGAAATTTCAGTGAACTTATTTCAGGATTATTGCCTAAATGACAACACACAAGTTATGAGCATCTATGTCATATTGTTTACATCTTGGCCGTAATATCTTATTCAAGGCTAAATGGAAAATCGAGATAGTATATTATATATGACTCTGAGTTATAAACCCAAAGCAGTGGGTTCAGTTAGTTAATTCAGCCAAACACTTTGATTCTGTACCTCAACGTATTGGGAATCTTATTTTTAGTAACAAATCTGTCGGAGCATTTTGTATCGAGTTTATCACAATTCAGGAAGTATTAGATTTTGATCAATCTTCTATATATACATATTTGTTTTGAATAAAACGTATTCCTGTGGACTTCATGCAATTCAGGGTTTTATTTTTTCTTCAGAATTAACACTAACAGAGATCTACTTTGACATCTCCCTTCCCCAAATAAATGAGGTTAGTGAATGAGAGAGGCAATCAGGTGTGATTTTGGTCAAGTCCTTATCTTCATTTTGGAGCTTAAATCATAGTTAACTTCCCCTGATGCTGATGTACAGAGAATGACTAAGCTGTTGGAACACGTCAAAGGGGGTCTGATGAGACAGGCGAGGGGAGAAGACATTGACCGTGGTGTTCGAGTTACCAAATTCCATGAGGCTATATCATCTTCTCACATTAAGATGATCATTGAGGTGGAATGAACTGATGTAGGGCTTTATTTGATGACGTGATAGTATTTTAAATCTGTAAGGTATGTTGGGGATCATTGTAATCCAATTTTGATAAGAAATTCCTTGAGGTCAATAATCTAAAGGTATTTACAACTAAGAACCTTAATTCCCACATCATTATCAGTCAGGCAAATAATAATTTTTTGAGCATCTTCTATATGCCAGGCTTTATTGTACACCATAGGGACACATGATGAACTTGACAAAGTTCTCAAGATGCTTACATTCTAGTAGGGATAAATACATAATTTTTTACGAAGTAAACATTTGAGATACACCAGGTACCAATATGTGCTCTAAAGGAGATAAAATGAGGTAATGTGGCAAACAGTGACTGCAGAGCTGCCTCAGCTGGGTGTTGGGCTGAGGACCCTGAGGAAGGGACGTAGGAGATCCACTGCGAGTGATGAATGGGGCTCCCTGGCTTGGAGGCATGGCAGGGAGTTTGGATTTCATGCTAGGTGGGGGATTTCCCACGGAGGAGTGAGACATTCTGCTGGACACTTTCACAAGATCACTCTGATGACGAGACGGAGGAGGGACGTAGGGTCAAGGAGAAGAGGCATGGACAAACGGCTAGTACAGTGTAGGTGAGGGAATAATATAGGAGTGGGAACGGTGAGAAATGGCCAGTTTCAGGATATAACATGGATATCGAGCTAGCTCATCTATTATAGGAATGTAAGAGAGAAAGGCATAGAAGATGAAGCCTAGATTTTTAGCTAATCAACTGAGTAGTTAGATATGAAGGCTTGTTAGCAGCATGATTTGGGTGGTGGAGGGGCGGGGGGGAGGAGCTATGGATCAAGACTTCTGCTTTGAGAAGTAGAGACACAGATGTAGAGAACAAACTTACGGTTACCGAGGTGGGGAGGGGGCATTGGGCGAATTGGGAGATTGGGATTGACATATGTATGCTACTGATACTATGTATAATATAGATAGCTAATGAGAACCTGCTGTATAGCACAGGGAACTCTACTCAATGCTCTGTGGTGACCTAAATGGGAAGGAAATCCAAAAAAGAGGGGATATATGCATATGTATAGCTGGTTCACTTTGCTGTAGAGCAGAAACTAACACAACATTGTAAAGCGACTATACTCCAATTTTTAAAAAAAGAAGACCTGCTTTGGCCATGCTGTTTGAAACGTCATTTAGACACCAGGTAATTGGTAGGATAGAAGAGTCTCTCTGATGACGGTGGTGCTGTCCCCTGGGGCCAAAGTGGGGGGTTGTTGAAGAAGGTGGGGAGACTTGGGCAGCTGGGCCAGTTTAGAAGAGTTATAGAGCACCTCGGAAACGAGAGTCTGCATGATGATGGTTATTGCTGGGGACGGGCTGCAGACTAATTGCCCTGACACCCACGTCCACTGGCAGGTTCACATTTTCAAAGGTAAGTTCTGAATCTCTCCCCCTGAACTCTGACCCACCACACTGCTTTTTTCACTTCCTTGGATCTGACCAAACAACTTATATCCCTTTCCTCATCCAAATGGCTTCCTATTACTCCCCTATCGATTCCCCTGTCTTGTTTTTAAAATTTTCGCTATTCTTCGATCATTTCTCTCCCCATGCCCTCCTCTATTATAGTTAATACATCACTGCCAGATCCTAATGATTCCTCTCAGGTTTCATTAGGAGGCACTGTCTCACTTCCATGTATCTGTTTGTGCCATAATGGCATTTCACCCCATTATTGGTTTAACACCAGCTCTAAGAAAACCTTCTCTGGTACGCCTCTTTCCCTGCCCCATTGTTTTTCATTTCTCCCTCATTGGTTCTTCAGCGACCCTTCGCTTATATTTTACTTCCCACACTTAACCATTCGGGCTTTGTGTATTACTAGGTAAATGTCTGCCTCCTATTCTAGTTTGTAAGGTTCTTACCAGTAAGAGTCCATGGCATGTTCATTTTTGTATCCTCCACCACACCTAGCTGGCGACAGCACTCATCATAGATGTGTAACTAATGTTGGCTGTCAATTGAGTTCGTGGACCAGTTTAATTTTATGTCTTCCAGGAGACTCAGTTCCAATACTGTTATCCACTTTGGTTCTATTTTTATATTCTCCTATTACTTCATGCTTGCATTAGTCAGTTTTTTAAAATTTAATCGTGTATTCCCTTCTATTATTACTTAACTATTTCACATTAGGCAAGTCTTTTCTTCCCAATTTTATTGTAGACTTACAAGGAGCTTGTCAGAAGCTTTTTCAGTGACAGATGGAGCGTGTTGCCCTCAGAAATTATTCAATAAGGGTGGGTTGAATGGAAGAACGAATTAGTGAATGAATGATTTAAGGAATGAAAACACATTCCCATCTATCTACCTGCTCAGCTGTAGGCATGAGTATGCTTAGAGTCATATTTAATTCTTTGCTTTTCCTCCACTTTCCAATTCAAACCAGTCACAAAATACTATTGATTCTTGCTTTTCAATCTCTCTTAATCCATTCTGTATGTAATGAAAGACTTTGTCAATCTTCCTTCAAACATAAAGTAAGCCAAGATCGGTTATAAATGATAAGAACAGCCTACCGCCTACAGGGTAACTAAGTCTCGTGGAGAAGTTTGTGGTGATTCACACAATGTGTGTGTGCTTTTAGCCTTTTCTTGTTTTTTTGCAATTTCTCCTTGTCATGTGTAAGACTATAAAATAGAAATACTTTTTGTCTTTAAGCAGCTCTTTCACACATTAATAAAATATCAATTAAAGTCAGGTAATTGAAAATCAGTGTCAAAGAGGAATCCTGTAGCCTTTAAATAACATTCACAGTGATTTTGTTAATGTTTACTCTAATAAAAGAATTCTTGATTCTTTTTCTGAATGTACAGCTATGGACCTAAATGGAATTTTCTAAGGATTTAGCAGAGGAGGAAATAGGAATGGCCCTGTGGTTACTTTGGATGAAAAGCTACACAAAACATGAGTAACTAAGGTGTCATCAGTCCACCTAGCCACCCCTCCTCCCACCAGCTGCCAGTTAATTACAGGGAAACGAATTAGAGCCTACAGGGTTACATGGGGTGTGTGCCCCATTTGGATAAGGACAGTTTCGATTATTACCCATCTGAAGTGTGAGGTAATCTCACACTTGTAATCTCAAACCCTAACAGATGTGGGTAAATAAATTTGGGCATTTTTTTTCAGGTTATTTGCAATATAATCATTTAGTAGTTTAAAATCTTCATGGCAATTGGTATATAACTGTGAGGGTTTACTAATCTTTAATTGTTAACTGGCTGTGCGATCATTATCCCTGGGATGAAAAGGAAAATCTCAAACTACAGTTAATAATAGGAGTAGAAATCTGAGCCAATCTATGTCTTTGAATTTATATATATATATTTCTAAAAGTATGATTTTGGTCAATTCAAATTTGCTATTTATTTCAATGGCTTATATTAATTTACATTATCAAATCTGCTTTAATAGAAATGAGAAAATGCAGGTCTTTGGATGCTCTCAGTTATTTGGATTATGCCTTCATTTTGTGAAAGTTTCATAGTCTACCAGGATCTGTGCAAAGGATACCTGAGGGAGGTACGGGCAGGCACAGAGGGAGAGAGCATCCTTGTGATAAGTGGCCTGGTTAGGGAGAGAGGGTATATTTCTATGTAATTGACACAAAGGAAATTTTAATTAAAAGTAAATGTGACCAACTAAATCCTGCCAGGTGGTAGACAGCTGAGTTGGAAAATGACAGAGAAGCTTATTCAGTCCTGACAGAAATATTTAAAAGTCATCAGGTAAATGTACAAATTAATAATGTTAGTATTACATTTGCTCCAAAAGGTAGTTCTAGCCAGTCCAATAAATATCTCATTTCATTCTTCTTTTGCTCGCATAGTAAAGGTCAACTATATCCTGTTTTGTGAGAATTCAGCTTCTGATTTATAACTAAGGTTATAAGGCTTCTGTAGCCAGGGGTGAAGTAACATTTCCGCCCTGAGGGTCATAAAACCTAAGTGGGAATTCCTTGAGCCCTCTGTAGAGTGCAAACAAAACTAAGGCCTGAGGGGGATGAGGCTGCAGTGACAGGACTCGTGGCAGTACTCTTTCTATGATGCCAATTTAACTAAAGGGCCCTGAGTCGCAGGAAGGACAGCTAATCAGTGCCCTGACCAGGGCTGGTTTGATACCTAGACTATTGAGGACAGTCATCTGCTGGTTCAAGTAAGGGCCTGACTTCAATCACAGCTGTTGGCTCTTGAAGTCTGACCCAGGCCTGGGTCTCTGCTATGAAATGAGAGATCTGAAATTCAAAGAAAAAGAACTTGGGCAGTGATATTTATTTCTGTAAAATGAGGAGATTGTGCAAAAAAGACCCCTGAGGGCCCATCCAGCTCAGCACCTTTCCCCTGCCCTGGAGTGCCTCTCTCAGAGACTCTCCTCCCCGAGAAGCGAGAAGGATGAAGAATGTAAGTACCAGGTGCGGGTAGATGACGGAAGGAAGAGGACAGAGACGCGTTGTCATTTCCCCAGCCACATCCAGTGGTCCTGTCTTGACTCCTATTTCTGTCTGTGTTGATCTTTTCCTGCCAGGACCTCAGGCTTTCCTATTTTTACAGGTGATGGAAGAAGGATTGGAAATCCCTTAGAGTGGACTCCAGGTGCTGTACGAGATGGTGAAAATACTGGTGATTAAGCCAGATGTTATTTCCTTAGCCCTTACAGCCAGAGGTGGAGGGTGAGGACTAAAAAGTCCAGTGACAGAGTTCTGCAGGCCTGAATCACTGTGTGTGGGCTCAGGAATGGGGTCCTTAAAGGAGTCCCATGGACTGCCATTGGCAGGCAGTGGTCCCCCACTCATGATAGACCCCTAATGTGCAGCTGTGCTGGTGGACCCGGAACGCCCACATGGCCAACCAGGTCTCACATTTTGCAAACCACAACCCCCTAGCCAAGTGGGTCAGACATGAGGAGAGACTACGGGTGGACTTGCTGGCCCCTTGACAGACCCCTCCTGCTCAGTCTGTGACCTGAGCTTCAAGACAGCCTGGTCTCTGGATCTGGAAAATCAGCCATAGTTTGATACCACCTGGAAGAGTCTTAGTGTAACACTTTCCCCCCCTTTGGCACTCTTTTTTCTGCTCCGTCTTTTTATTCTTTTTTTTTTTTTTTTTTTGGTCATTAAGCACGTGGGATCTTAGTTCCCTGACCAGGGATCGAACCCATGCCCCCTGCAATGGAAATGGAGTCTTAATCACTGGACCTCCAGGGAAGTCCCTGTCTTTTTATTCTTTAAGACAGTTTCTCAAAGTGTATTTTGCAGAATTTGCATGAGAATCACCTCTAAGGTACTTGTTCAAGATTTCATTTGAGAGCTATTGCTCAAAAACATGACATCAACTCTGGTTGCACAAGAGAATCACCTGGAAAAAAACCTTTTTAAGCTCTGGGCCCCATACCCAGAGCTTCTCATTTGATTGGTCTGGGTTAGTTCTGATTCAGTAGTCAGGGATGCAATTGGAATACGTATGTTAACAATTATTATACTTACCAATGATTTTTTTAAAATTTATTTTTATTTATTTTTGGCTGCGTTGGGTCTTTGTTGCTGCACATGGGCTTTCTCTAGGTGCTGCTAGTGGGGGCTACTCTTTGTTGCGGTGTGCAGGCTTCTCATTGCGTGGATTCTCTTTGTTGTGGAGCATGGGCTCTAGGTGCATGGGCTTCAGTAGTTGTTGTGCGTGGGCTCAGTAGTTGTCGCTCACAAGCTCTAGAGAGCAGGCTCAGTAGTTGTGGTGCACGAGCTTAGTTGCTCCACGGCATGTGGGATCTTCCCGGACCAGGGCTCGAACCCATGTCCCCTGCGTTGGCAGGCGGATTCTTACCCACTGTGCCACCAGGGAAGCCCTTTACCAATGATTATATTTAACTTTGATGAGGGTGGTTGAGGTACCATGACATTTTGAAAACACTCTCTAGGCCTTCACCAAGGGTATAATCTGCTACCCTTGGGAATGTTCTCTGTCTTGAATTCTGGTTCCACCAACTTGTGTCTGATCTTGGGTAGTTATTAGCCTCTCTGTGCCTCAGTTTCTCCATCTGTAAAATGGAGGAAGTAAAAATACTTACTTTACAGAGGTTGTAAGGATTAAAAGAAGTTAAGACAGAAAGGGGTCATTTTTATTTTGGGAATCTCTCTCTATTTAGTTGGCTCTGGTTCTCTGATAAGGCAGTAATTCAACTGTTTCAATGTCCTCCTTCAGCCTTAGCCTTCCCATTTCACTTGCCCACTCACATGAGGTACTCCAGTCATGGTTAGAAGAAATTTTCTCTCTATGTGATTTGTTGTGAAGAAAAACAAAACATGCTAAAATTGTATTTTACAAAGAATTTCCTCCAGTGGATATTAATGTTCAATATATGATGGTTGAACAATGAAAATATGTTATTAAATCTCTAATGAGATTAATAATCATGAGATTTAATAACATTAATTTCTTATTAATTAATAATTTATTAGTTACTTCCAATCAATTAAAACTTTATGCTTTTAAAAGCTAGAACTATGATGATACCCAGTATATCTTTGAAAAGGTAAAGAAAATTGATAAACCTTTAGCCAGACTCATCAAGAAAAAAAGGGAGAGGGCTCAAATCAGTAAAATTAGAAATGAAAAAGGAGAAGGTACAATGGATACCACAAAAATACAAAGGATCATAAGAGACTACTACAAGCAACTATATGCCAATAAAATGGACAACTTAGAAAAAATGGACAAATTCTTAGAAAGGTACAATCTCCTAAGACTAAACCAGGAAGAAATAGAAAATATGAACAGACCAATCCCAAGTACTGAAATTGAAACTGTGATTAAAAAACTCCCAACAAAAAGAAGTGCAGGACCAGATGACTTCAAAGGCAAATTCTATCAAACATTTAGAGAAGAGTTAGTACCCATCCTTCTGAAACTATTCCAAAGAATTTCATATAAAGGAATACTCCCAAACTCATTCTATGAGGCCACATCATCCTGATACCAAAACTCGACAAAGATACCACAAAAATTACAGGCCAATATCACTGATGAACATAGACGCAAAAATCCTCAACAAAATACTAGCGCTCTGAATCCAACACTACATGAAAAGGGAGGCTTCCCTGGTGGCACAGTGGTTAAGAATCCACCTGCCAATGCAGGGGACACAGGTTCAATCCCTGGTCCAGAAAGATTCCACATGCTATGGAGCAACTAAGCCCATGTGCCACAACTACTGAGCCTGTGCTCTAGATCCTGCGAGCCACAGCTACTGAGCCTGTGTGCCACAACTACTGAAGCCTGTGCGCTCTAGGGCCCACGTGCCGCAACTACTGAGCCTATGTGCTGCAACTACTGAAGCCTGCACACCTAGAGCCCGTGCCCCACAACAAGAGAAGCCACCACAGTGAGAAAGAAGCCCATGCACTGCAACGAAGAGTAGATCCCACTCGCCACAACTAGAGAAAGCCCACACACAGCAATGAAGATCCAACACAGCCAAAAATAAAGATTAAAAAAAAATATGAAAAAGATCATACACCATGATTAAGTGAGATTTATCCCAGGTATGCAAGGATTTATCAATATCCACAAATCAATCAGTGTGATACACCGCATCAACAAATTGAAGAATAAAAACCATATGATCATCCCAATAGATGCAGAAGAAGCTTTGACAAAATTCAACATTCATTTGAAAAAATGAAAAACTCTCCAGAAAGTGGGCATAGAGGGAACCTACTTCAACCATAATAAGACCATATATGATAAACCTACAGCTAACATCATACTCAACTCTGAAAAGCTGAAAGCATTTCCTCTAAGATCAGGAATAAGACAGGATGTCTACTCTTGCCACTTTTATTCAACACAGTTTTGGAAGTCCTAGCCACAGCAATCAGAGAAGAAAAATAAATAAAAGGAATCCAAGTTGGAAAAAAAGAAGTAAAACTGTCACTGTTTGCAGATGACATGATACTATACATAGAAAATCCTAAAGATGCTACCAGAAAACTACTAGAGCTCATCAATGAATTTGGTAAAGTTGCAGGTTACATAATTAATACAGGTAAATCTGTTGCATTTCTATACACTAAAAATGAAACATCAGAAAGAGAAATTAAGGAAACAATTCCATTATCATTGCTTCAAAAAGAATAAAATACCTAGGAATAAACCTACCCAGGCAGCAAAAGACCTGTACATGGAATACTGTAAGAGGCTGATGAAAGAAATCAAAATTGACACAGATGGAAAGATATACCAAGTTCTTGGATAGGAAGAATCAATATTGTCAAGATGACTATACTACCCAAGGCAATCTACAGATTCAATGCAATCCCTATCAAATTACCAATGGCATTTTTCATGGAACTAGAACAAAAAAAAATCTTAAAATTTGCATGGAAACACAAAAGACCACAAATAGCCAAAGCAATTTTGAGAAAGAAAAACAGAGCTGGAGGAATCAGGCTCCCTGTTTTCAGACTATGCTACAAAGCTACAGTCATCAAATCAGTATGGTACTGGCACAATAACAGAAATATAGATCAATGGAACAGGAAAGAAAGCCCAGAAATAAACCCATGCACCTATGGTCAATTAATCTATGACAAAGGAGGCAAGACTATACGATGGAGGAAAGACACTCTCTTCAATAAATAGTGCTAGGAAAACTGGACAGTTACATGTAAAAAAAATAAAATTAGAACATTCTTTAACACTATACACAAAAATAAAATCAAAATAGATTAAAGACCTAAATGTAAGACTGGATACTATAAAACTCTTAGAGGAAAACAGAATACTCTTTGACATAAATCACAGCAATATCTTTTTTGAGCTGTCTCTTAGAATAATGGAAATGAAAAGAAAAATAAACAAATGGGACCTAATTAAACTCAACAGCTTTTGCACAACAAAGGAAACCATAGACAAAATGAAAAGACATCCCACAGATTGGGAGAAAATATTTACAAATGAAGAAACTGACAAGGCATTTGTCTCCAAAATTTACAAAGAGCTCATGTGTCTCAATATCAGAAAAACAACCCAATCAAAAAATGGGCATAAGACCTAAATAGACATTTCTCCAAAGAAGGCATACAGATGGCCAACAAACACATGAAAAGATGCCGAACATTGCTAATTATTAGAGAAATGCAAATCAAAACTACAATGAGATATCACCTCACACCAGTCAGAATGCCCATCATCAAAAAATCTACAAACAATTAATGCTGAAGAGGGTGTGGAGAAATGGGAACCCTCCTACACTGTTGGTAGGAATGTAAATTGTTCTAGCCACTATGGAGAACATTATGGAGGTTCCTTAAAAAACTAAAAATAGGGCATATATCCAGAGAAAAACATGGTTCGAAAGGATATATGTGTCCCAATGTTCATTGCAGCGCTGTTTACAATAGCCAAGACATGGAAGCAACCTAAATGTCCATCAACAGATGAATGGATGAAGAAGATGTAGTACATATATACACAGTGGAATATTACTCAGCCATTAAAAAGAATGAAATAATGCCATTTAGGGCAACATGGATGGACCTGGAGATTATCATACTAAGTGAAGTAAGTCAGACAGAGAAAGACAAATATCATATGATATCGCTTATATGCAGAATCCAAAAAAAAATGATACAGATGAACTTATTTACAAAAGAGAAACCGATTCACAGACTTAGAGAACGAACTTATGGTTACTGGGGGGGAAGGGGGAGGGAGAGAGTGGGAGGTTGAGATTGACATATACATACTATTATATTTAAAACATAACCAACAAGGACCTACTGTATAGCACAAGGAACTCTGCTTCGTATTCTGTAATAACCTAAATAGGAAAATAATTTGAAAAAGAATAGATACATGTATATGTATAACTGAATCACTTTGCTGTACACTTGAAACTAACACAACGTTGTTAATCAACTATGCTCCAATATAAAAAAAAAAAAAACAAAAACAAAAAGAAACACTGGAACTGTGGTGACACCCAGTGGCCAAAATGTTAACCGCTGAGATTTTTAAAATACATATATTTTCCTCGGCATAGAGATACTTAATATTGCATCTATTTTATCTTTATATTTTGAGACCAATTTAATAATAAAGCATGAAACAGTCCTGCATTAAGAATATCAGCAATGATATCACTTATATGTGTAATCTAAAAAATGGTACAAATGAACTTATTTACAAAACAGAAATAGAGTCACAGATGTAGAAAATAATCTTATGGTTACCGGGGGACAGGGGGTGGAGCAGCATAAAGTGGGAGATTGGGATTGACATATACACACTACTATATATAAAATAGATAACTAATAGTCACCTACTGTATAGCACAGGGAACTCTACTCAATACTCTGTAATGACCTATTTGGGAGAAGAATATAAAAAAGAGTGGATATATGTATATGTATAACTGATTCACTTTACAGTACACCTGAAACTAACACAACATCGTAAATCAACTCTACTGCAATAAGAATTTTTAAAAAATAAAATTTTACCCAGTATAATAAAAGAATGTCATCAATGAAATGTGGACAAACCAACATTCTTTAGTATATTTTTAGTAGTAAAACTTTTCCAGCCAGTTCAGGCAGACAAGAGCACAAGGTCATCAAAGGTGACATACATAATAAAAACTTTTCCACTTGGAGAAAGCAATTTGTATCAGTATGTAGAAAACAAACAAAAGACCAGATACAGGAGAATTGTAACAGAGACTATTAAGACTTCACATATGGCCCTTTAACAGATGAGGAAATAATTAACAATTCAGGTAACAGTGATTCCTCTATCTAGTTCCCCTCCCAAATTGGTATAGGATCTATCCTTCGGTATATTCATTCTTTTGCTCATTCAGGAAATATTTCCCTATGTCCTATTTGAGAAGCAGACTCTGAGAGGGAGATTAATGTCCAGGAGGTTTATAGGGCAGTGATCTTGGGAGGAAAGGGAGAAGATGGGCTGCTATGCAGTCTCAGCAATGGCTTCAGCTGACCCCACAGGGGAGCTCTGAAGCTAGCATGACCACTTAGTGTTGCCTCTTATTGGGGAAAGTGGGGAGAACATTTATCCTCTGGGTCCATCCAGTCATTGGATGTTGGCTACCCCCAGGAAGGAGTGACTTTCGATGAAGTAGCTCTCTTTTAGCTGAAGCAGCGCTCAAGAGGGCTGACAGCTGAGGCTTATCTGCTGACAATACTCGCAGCAGTTAGAAGAGTAAGTCCTCCAGTATCAAGGGTGATCGGCCTTGCCCATCTCAACATCCTCTGAATCACCACACTGAAGCCATACGATGCCAATAAAACAGACCGGCCTTCTGACCTTTTGGAACTTAAACAAATGAACACCCATATAAATACTCCAGGCTATGAAGGAAGAGTGAACTTTAAGAGAATAATGGGCATGGGTGGGGTAAGGAGAGGAAGGCTAATTTTGTCTCTGCTGATTTCTGCATCAGAGTAGAAGGGCAGGAAGGATACAAAGAACTATAACACTTGGACTGAGAAGTGTTTACCTTATTCTGTGAGCAGTTTGGAGTCACTGTAAGTTTTTACAAAGAGAACAGCAAGCACTAAGTAGACAATCTAGCTGGTAGTAAATTTTCTGTCATCTTTAAGGCCACCTCGAATTGCACCTTCACCTGAAAAGCTTTTCCTGCTTCAGGATTTTTAAGGGCCTCTCTCTACCTTTGGTCTTAGAATAAAATAAAAATTCCTCAGTGTAACTCACAAGACCCTGTATGATTTGCCTTTGTTTACTGCTCCAGACTCATCTCTCGTCCCATTCCTCTATATTTGTCGGCCAGCCTAGGCTAATTTTGTCTCTGCTGATTTCTGCATCAGAGTAGACATCAGTAGAACTGGTGTCTTATTTATCTTTTTATCTTCAGGGACTATCACAATACCTTTAACATGCTAAATGCTTTATTGCTGAATTTAAGAAAAGTAAATAGTCCTCACAGATTATTTTGTTCATAGCTGCTCTCCCTCAAATAACCACAGAATCTAATCAAGAGTATTTTCTTTTCAAGTTTATTTTATTTATTTATTTTTTTTAATTAATTTATTTTTTTTGTGTGGTATGTGGGCCTCACTGTTGTGGCCTCTCCTGTTGTGGAGCACAGGCTCCGGACGCGCAGGCTCAGCGGCCATGGCTCACGGGCCCAGCCGCTCCGCGGCATGTGGGATCTTCCCAGACCGGGGCACGAACCCGTGTCCCCTGCATCGGCAGGCGGATTCTCAACCACTGCGCCACCAGGGAAGCCCTCAAGTTTATTTTTGTAATAAGAAATTTAAAAGACTTCTGCACTGTAGTTCTGTGGCCAGTCATCCCCAGTGCTCTAAATACCTATATTTACCATAAATTTGGCATATATTTCTCCTATGTGAACTATTTCTTCTCAGTTCAACATCAGTACAGTTGCAACTATAGAATGAGAAGAGATCGTAGAGGTAGTCTATTTTATAAGCCCCTCAGGTCATAGTCAAATAAACTAACTTGAGGGTGTTAAATGATTTGAAAAATGCCACCTAGCTAATTAGTGACAAAGTTGAAGCTAGAATCTAGAAGTAGTCATTGCTAAATCAATTCATCACTCATCATCATCATCATCATCATCATTACCATCAATGCTTTGAGGCCCTACATGAACCAGGTACTCCTCTAAAGATGCTACTTATATATTATCTCATTTAACCTTCACAATCCCCTGAGGTGATACTATAATATTATTAACTTCAATTAGAGTAAGGAAGGTAGGGCACAGAGAAGTTGACTAACTTGCCCAAAGTGCATGATGCATAATAATTCCAATAAAAGCCCTCAAACATATCTCTTTTCCCAGCTTCTTTAATTCCCAAAGCTGAACATATCAACATAGATAGTGGATTAAAAATAAAACTCCTTCCATTAGGAAATAGACTCTGTCTCCTGACTTCTTGATCTGGGCTGGATAGTCAGTAACTTGCCTCACTTTGGCCAGTAGAAATGGGACTGAAGTGACATTGGGCGAATTCTAAGGAAGCACACAAGAGGTGTTGCAGCTTCCAGTCTCACCTTCTAGCTGCTCTGAGATTGACATGTTAAGAAGCCTAGGCTGCTCTTCTTAAAGTTGAAGGATTACAAGAAGAGAAAGACCCAGACAACAACCAGCAAGTGACTAAAATGCAGATCATTCAGTCATTCTAGCCACTAGGTGATTGTGACCACAAGAGTAAGCCCAGGTGAGACCAGAAAAACAACGCTACTGCACTCTACTCAAGTTGCTGACCCAAAGAACTGTAAAAAATTAAATGGTGGTTGTTTTAAGCAAACATTTTGAAGTAGTTCATTATATAGCAATAGATAACTTGTACAGTGTATGATATTATCATTTGATTAGAGTTAGCATGGTGTTTCTTTTTCCATCTCATTACTTTTAATTTTTTCTGAGTCATTATATTTAAAGTAGGTTTGTGGTAGACAGCATAAAGTTGGGTCTAGTTTTTTTTAATCTGATCTGAAGATCTCTGTCTTTTAACTAGTGTGTTTAGACCATTCACATTTAAAGTGATTATTGATATAGTTGGATTAAAATTTACCATCTTTGTAACTGTTTTCTATTCATTACGTTTGTTCATTTTTCTCCCACCCCTCTTTTTCTGACTTCCATGTGTTTAATTGAGAATTTTGTATTATTCCATTTTACTTCCTCTCGACATTAAAAAAAAAAAAACATTTTCAGTTGTTGCCCTAGGGTTTACAATATACATTTTAAAATAGTCTAAGTCCACCTTCAAATAACACTATACTGCTCCACTTTATGAGTGTATTCCCAAGTCATCCTTCCCATTCCTTGAGAAACTGCTGTCAATCATTTCATTTATCCATATGCTATGATCACCCTGGATAGATCAACCAGACAGAAAATCAATAAGAAAACAGCAGAGCTGAATAACACTGTAAACCAAATGCACCTAACAAAATATATAGAATATTTCACCCAATACCACCAAAATAAACATTCTTCTCAAGCACACATGGAACATTCTCCAGGAGAGATCATATATTGGGTCATAAAGCAAGCCTTAACAAATTTAAGAATATTGAAATTATGTCAAGCATTTGTTCTGTCCACAATGGTATAAAACTAGAAGTCAATAACAAGAGTAAAGTTGGAAAACTCACAAATGTGTGGATATTAACACACTCCTCATCAACCAGTGGGTCAAAAAAGAAGTCAAAAGGGACATAAAAGAATATGTCAAGACAAATGAAAATGGAAATACAAGATATCAAAACTTATGGAATGCAGCAAAAGCAGTTCTGAGGGGGAAGTTTATAGTGATAAACACATACATTAAGAGAAAGATCTCAAATAAACCACCTAATTTCAAGGAATTAGAAAAAGAACAAACTAAACCTTAAGTTAACAAAGATTAGAAATAAATGAAATAGAAACTAGAAAGACAATAGAAAAAAAATCAATGAAACTTTAAGAGTTGGGTTTTTTAAAACATAAACAAAACTGACAAACTTTTAGCTAACCTAAAATAAAAGAGAGGACTCAAATAAAATTATAAATGGAAGAGGAGACATTACAACTGACACTACAAAAATACAAAGGATTATAAAGGTTACTATGAAAAATTATATTCCAACAAATTGGATAACCTAGAAGAAGTGGATAAATTCCTAGAAACATATATCTTACCAAGACTGGACTCTCAGGCAGCAGCTGGTGAAGAATGTAGTTAAGGTGCTTCCAGGGGAAAAGTGTGAGATGGGTGTTTTTGCCTGGTTCCTCTGCACTGAGCCCTGGTGTGGAATAGCTTTGTCAAGTGCTCGGATGCCCATTAGCTATTGCTTATTCTTTTGCGATAGTCTTTTGGGTCTCATGTATGCAAGCCTCATTGGCTCTCAGAGTTAGGTGTTTTGGGGTCCCATCTATTGTGTGGGGGTCTTAAAATTTTGGGTGCTAAATGTAGTGTCCAAACTCTTCACTCTGGGGAGAAGCTGGTAGTTGGAGTTCCCTCCTGATTGTCCCCTACTGTGCCGGGAGTAGGGTTTATAGCAAGAGTGCGTCTCAGCCTTTTTTACCAGTTTCAGTGTGTGTATTTTCTCATTTGTCTGATGTTTAGGAATCACTCAGCTAATTTCTGGATTTCTTTTAAAGGAAATTGCTCCATATGTAGCTGTACATTTGTTGTGTTGGTTTGAGGAGTTCAGGAGTCTCCTGTGTCACCACCTTGGTTGACCACATATCTATGTGATCCACTTATTAAGTGTTAACTTGACAAGTTCATAACACATGGAAACAACCTAAGTGTCCGTCAATGATGAATGAAGAAAATGTGGTATATAGATATATACAGGGGAATATTATTCAGCCATAGAAGGAGGAAATTCTGCTATTTGCCCAACACTAATGAAACTTAAGGGCATTTATGCTAAGTGAAATAAGCCAGACAGAGAAAGACAAATGCCATGTGATTTCACTTATATGTGGAATCTAAAAATAGCAACCAAAAAACCAAACGAATTAATAGAGAGAGTACTGATGGTTGCCAGGGGCTGGAGAATAAGGGAAACAGATGATGTTGGTCAAAGGGTCCAAAGTTCCAGTTATAAGATATGTAAGTTTCTGGGAACTAATGTCCAGCATGGTGACTGTAGTTAAAAATACTGTGTTGTACACTTGAAAGCTGCTAAGAGAGTAGATCTTAAATGTTCTCACCACACACACCCCCCCCACACACACACACCACACACACACACCCACACCCACACACACACACACACACACACATACACATGGAATGGTAGCTGTGTGAGGTAATGGATGTGCTGACATTATTGTGATAATCATTTGCAATGTATACATATTTCAAATCATCACGTTGTACACCTTAAACTTACAAAATGTTATGTCAAGTATAGCTCAATAAAGCTGGAAAAAACAAAATGTAATAAAATAAACATGTAATTCAGAGGTATAGAGAAAAACAAAATAAAATTGGCTAATATTTAAGTTCACCCATTCTTTCCTCAGCTGTTTCAAGTCTACTCACCCACTCTCAAAGGCATTCTTCATTTCTGTTCCTGTGTCTGATTTCTAGCATTTACTTCTGATACTTTCTTATAGTGTCCATCTCTCTACTGACATTACCTATCTGGTCTTTCATGTTGGGTACTTTTCTCATGACATCCTTTTAGATATTAATCATAGCTATTTAAATTGCCTATTTGATAATACTAACAAGTGTCATATCTGACTGGATCTGATGATTGCTTTTTCCCTTCAGACTCTGCTTTTTCTTGCCTTTTGTATGCTTTATAATTTTGTTGTTGAAAGCCATGTATGTTACTGGGTAATGGGTACCAAGACACAAAGTCTCTAGTATGAAGATTTATGTTAATCTTTCTAGGAGTTGGGCTGTATTTACTGTTTCCTGTAGCTATAGGGGCCAGAGACTTCAAATTCCTCCATTGTCCTTGTTTTTGATTTTGGGACTTCCTTTTTTATTTCTTCTCAGAGAAAGTCTGTGTCTTGTAGTCTTTTAAGCTGTAATCCACTGTTATCATACTAGCAACATATTGGTGTAGCATAAGGTGTAGAAGACGGGGAGCATTCTAAAATCTTCTAAGATTTGGTCTCTCAGTGGGCTTGTGTTGGGAATATGCCTTCACAGGTGTTTCTGTCTCTCCTACAACGTATAGCTTTCTTCCTCTGCTGCTACTGTTTTTCCTGCCTGCAGCATTCTCTATTTCCTTGATGTCATCTCTGCTGTTGAATAAGGGGGAATTTCCCCACCTTAGGTGAGACAGCGAGGTTTGAGTGGAGCAGAGTTCCCTTCTCCCTGTTGGGCTAAGTCTCCTGTATTGCCCTCTGGGGAGACGCCCTTCCTACTGGAGTAGTCCTTTCTTAGGGAGATAGAGTTTCTCCTATCAGGACCATAAGGGGATTTTTCTTGAATCCTCAGGCCCGTTCTGTGATAACCTGCTGGCATTTCTGGAGGGAAAGTGTGTCCCACTCCCACCTCCCACGACTGCAGTTTCTAGGAGTTTCTCACTCTCAAATTAGTTCCGCACAACTTCTGGCAATTTGCAAAATTACTAAATGTTCCCGTCAGTTTCTGGCATCTAGCAGGTGTTGCTCTAGGCAAACCAATATCAGGTGCTGTATCTCTGGATGTGATTGTCATTGATTTTGGCCAGTTTGTCTTGTAAGGAAGGGGTTGGCAACTTCGAAGTTCTTTACATGTCAGAGCTGAACATGTATTTTCTTGGCTAAGTTTCCCTACTGTTGGGCACACAGGAACTAGGAGTCACAATGCGGTCTCAACTGTCTCTTTGTATTTGGCTTTGGGTGAGGGGAATGAAACAAGGACTCCAGTATAATCTATACTTATGCATGGTATTTACAGGAGGTATTTTGTCAGGATGTTTTTTTAGGAATGAGTGACTCATGTGGTGATTAAATATAAGACTTGAGAATAGGCTAATAGAGGCATGGTTGGAGAATTACACAGAATAGCTTGATTGGGGTGGAGAACTGCACAAGAAGCAGTAGGAACTGAAGCTGGAAATATTGTGTCCAGAGTACATTTCGACTGGGAAATGTTTGATTACATTCTGTGGTCAGCATGGAGTCACTACAGATTTTATAAAGGATAACGGCAAATACATAATTAATCTAGCAATAGTATTAGATAAACTGAAGGGACACTGGGCTAGTAGTATCAAGCTCAAGATTTAGTGTGTGACTAGAAATGAAAAGGAGAAACTGAGGAAGGCTGCGATGTCCCAATGATAAAATCAGACATTTGAGAGATGAGGTACAGGAGAGTCTGGCCTATAATACAAAGAACTTGAAATGCAACCAGATCTCACAACAGAGATTAGATTTTGGAGTCATTAGATTTTGGAGTCATCTGCATGGAGGTTATAGTGAAATACTGAATAGAGATGTGGTCTTCGGGAAGAACGAGCTGCGTTTAGAACCTTTGGGAATGTGTAAATTTAAGGGGATGGGAGAACCTAGAGTTAGGATTGGAAAAGCAAGAAAGATGGGAGTAAAACCAGGACAAGATGTAAAGGAAATTAAGGTATAAGATGATCCTTTTTTCTTCCAACTTATGTCTGGCCTATAGGGGCAGACTCTGAACTGTACAGATCCACCCAGTCTTGACTGGAAAACAGCTTCCTATATAGCATGGCGTGAATGGCTTGCTTCTTGCTGGAGTTTTACATGAACTCTTTTTATAGTGGAAATAGATGAAAATGTTCCACAGGAAATGGTTAGTGTTTTTATTAGGTAAGCATCCACATTTATGAGCTAATGTCCCATTCTTGGAATCTAACCAGGTAGGAGAGAGATTTGTGCTGGCTGTAAAACTGTGATAATAGCCAAATTTAGTACACAAAATTACAGTGATCTCGGAGGTAACGGCAAACGATTTACTACAAACCAATGGACAACCTTCACAATACATGAATTTCTTCAGACATCTGTATGTGTATTTATGTGCTGTATGTATCCATATATGAAGTACGATTGGATGCTCTACAGCTGGTATTTAGCGGCTTGTTTCTCACGCTGACTGCGTGGTCAGTGTTTAAAGGAAATAAGGCAATGTTTGGTAAATCTTTTCTATAGCAACAAGACAGTTTTCATCAAGTTTGTGAAATGTAATTGTATTAATTAATAGAAGGGCATGTCTTACCAGACAAACTGTCCCAAAATAAATAAAGTTTCAGCATCATTAAAAGCACACAAACACACAATTTTACAGGATACAATACAAAGTCAATTTTGATGATGTTCTTACTTGCATTTACTAAAAATCTGAGAGAGACTGTAATCAATCTCTAAATAATGATCCTGCATAAAGAGAAAAGTACAGCACAGTTATTTCATAGAAGGTTTTGGAGTGACAGTTTAAGAAGACTCTGCTTTAAAAGATATTAAGATATATCACAAACCAAATCACACTCTCTGTTAACATTACAGCATGGAATTGTACTTAATCAAAAATAAAAGTAAAGTGGCTGAAGAAGGCTGTATACTTTCTTTTCCAACATAACACTAATTTCTATTTTTGGCATGAATTAATAACCTTTTCCATTAGTAGGAAAACGTGCTCTGCAAACTCTCGGAGGGCACCACGGCCACCATTGCTTTTGCAAATATATCCAACAGCCTTCTGGGCAGCGGCACAGGCATCAGCAGGAACGCCACTGAGGCCCACTTTCTTCAAGCACTCCTCATCAGACACTTCGTTTCCTATCAAGTTAAAGAAACACTGGTTGAATATTTAAAGAGAGAAGGAAGTTTCTTCCTAAATAGTGCAAACAGCAATCAGTAAGTAATTCTCGCAACTTCAGACACTGTATATTAGAATACTACAGATTAGATGGAACAAAAATAAAAGCATTTCCAAGTATAATAAATACTTAAGGTCTAGGGTTTTTCCTAAGTATTTCATAATAAATGCTTATCAATTAGAGGAGAATGGAGTATACTTTCTGCTTGCTATGAATATTAAAATTACTAGAAATCTAATATAAGCTATAATTAAACTTTTTATTAAGGAAAATTTCAAACATCCAAGAATCCCAAATTTATGTAATTATTAATGTTTTGCATTATTTATCAATATTTTTGTCCATTCCCTGCCCCCCAAGTTTTTTGGAGGAAAGGGAGAAGAAGGAATTACCAGACAGCATACTTTACCCATAAACTCTTTGCCATCTGTCTATAATACATATGTTTTTTAAGAAACTGACACAATATCACCCAACCAACAAAATCAACACTAATTCCTTAATATCATCTAATAACCTAGTACATGCTCAGATATCCTCAGCTGTCTCAAAATTGTCTTTTTATTGTTGATTTATTTGAATCAGAAACCAAAAAAGGTCCACATGCTGTATTTTGTTGCTATACATCTTAAGTCTCTAACAGTTCTCTCTGATTTGTATGCTGCTTGTTGAAAAATTACCACCACATTGACATAACTACATCCTTTCTCTCCCTGCTTTGCTTATTAGTTTCTCCACCTCCCCCTCTTACTATTTTTTTTGGAAGGATGAATTTCAGAAGCTCCCAGGAGCTAACATTCACCATTCTGCATATAACTATTACTATAATATAGACCAAATACTACTAATAAATGTTGGTTAAGAGTGTTTGTTTTAAATCTGTTCTACATTTATCTACTGAAATTTTTTCTTTTATTATTAAATGTATTGAAATTTGAATTGTTTTCAATGAAAGTTGATAAAAATTAAAGTATTTCTTTGCATAACCCACCCCTGAAACTAAACTGTATTAAATTTTATTTATAAAAGTGTTTATTAGAACTAATAAATGAATTCAGTAAAGTTGCAGGATACAAAATTAATACACAGAAGTCTATTGCGTTTCTATATATACTAATAATGAACTCTCAGAATGAGAAATTAAGAAAACAATCCCATTTAGTATTTCATCAAAAAGAATAAAATACCTAGGAATAAATCTAAGGAGGTAAAAGACCTGTACTCAGAAAACTCTTTAACATACTGACAAAAGAAACTGAAGATGACACAGATGGAAAGATATACTGTGCTCATGGATTAGAAGAATTAATGTTGTTAAAATGATCATAACTACACCAAAGGCAATCTACAGATTCAATGCAATCCCTCTACCAAAATACCAAAGGCATTTTTTGCAGAACTAGAATAAAACTAAAATTTGTATGGAAACAAAAGACCCCAAATAGCCAAAACAATCTTGAAAAAGAAGTACAGAGCTGAAGGAATCATGTTCCCTGTTTTCAAAAGCTATACTCATTAAAGCAGTATGTTAAGAGATTAATCCTAAGAGTTCTCATCACAGGGAAAACATTTTTATCATATGTATCTATATGAGATGATGGATAGTCACTAAGTTTACTGTGATAATCACTGCATGATGTATGTAAGTTAAATCACTGTGCTGTAGACCTTACACTTATACAGTGCTGTAAGTCAGTAATATGAATAAAATTGGAAGAAAAAAAAGTGTCAACGTTTTAAAGGAATACAATTTTATACATTTATGTGGCTGATACAAAATACTGCTCTGATTTTTAAAATAAAAATTTGGAGTTTATTCTCTATTTTCTTGATTTTCTAACCTCTACTTTTTATAGTTTTTTCCTTGTGATATAAGTAATGCATATTCTTGGTAGAAACTTAAAAAACAAATAAACGAAGGCAAAAAAATCAAAATTAGGCTAATTATTATTACTTATGGATAATCACTACAATTTGGCATATATATTTTACAGTTTTACTTATATAAGTGATATACACTTATTACTAAATGCATACACTATTTTAAAGATTTTATATTATCTTCAATTCCTTTTCCAGACCGGGGCACGAACCCGTGTCCCCTGCATCGGCAGGCGGACTCTCAACCACTGTGCCACTAGGGAAGCCCCCTGTGCTTCTTTTGAGGCCCATATTGTACTTGTAAATATTTATCTCATACACGGTTTATAGTTATTATGTATTTTAATAACTCTTCATTACCGATATTCAAAAATGTTGACATCATTAGACTGTAAACACTGTAAGCAATAAGTGCCAGCAACCAGTTCCAAGTATGCATAGAGGAGACACCTGATAAACATACTTGCTTAATGCTGACGTGAAAAACTTATGACATGTGACCATGTCAAGGAATACATATTACAGCATTGTTTTTAATGGTTGCATAAATCTATTTTTGCAGTATATTTAGGCAGGTTCTTTTTTTCCCTCCATTACTGGCATGTTAGTTCAATTTCTTTCCTGGAAATGTAATCTAGGGAGTCAAATCTATGTACATTTTAATAATAGTAAAAAATATTCAGAATGTATTTCCTATATATCAGGAATCTTCAATCCATTATTATGGCTGAATAGAAGGATACCAACCAAGATATGCCACTTCTTTCCAGCACAGGCCCATTTCTTTTCTCCATTCATCTACAACTGCAAGCTTGTCTGGTACACTGACTTCCATTTTGCAATCCAGTTTTAAGGAAGAGAGAGTCTGCTTTGAACAGGCCCTTTCTGAGATTAACCTCACCTTAAGAAAAAAAAAAAAAAAAAAAGGGCAAAATGAGAAAACAGAAATCTCTCATAATAAAATAACACCTTTTAAATTGTACAAATCACAAGTGAGTAGTCTGAAGGACTAATTAAGTAAAATCAACTAATTGATTTTAAAATGATGAAGCTTTAACACATTTGATTGCTAGTAGTCCAATAAAGGCAAAAGACTGTTTCCTACAGTGGAAAGGATTCTATCTACAGGTAAAAAATAAAATATACATTGTCTGATAACAATCTAAGATTCTCCAATAATTCAGTTTATTCAGAGGAAGGTCTAACTTGTCTCTCATGCTGCTCAGAAACACATATTTAAGATTTCTAGTAAATTCTAAGAAATCATCTTAAACTTCATTTTTGAAAATACACAGAAGTATTGTTATTTTGAATTAAAATTTTCAATCATAAGAATAAGCTACATTTAAAAAATCCACCTGAGATATGCTTTTTTCCAAATGCTGACACCTATTTTCTGTGAAATCTTTCTGGTTCCAAGATCCTATCGGAAATACTAGATAGCACCTACTATCATACTCATTAAATAAATAAGAAACATTATTTATTGATAAACAAATTACTAATTCTACTCATCTAAAAGTAAATAGCACAATTTTTTAGGCATGTGAAAGCTACATTTCAGATATTTTAATTGATAATACTAAAAACTTAAATCTCCTATTTCCCTCACATGTTTTCCTTGACCTTAAATCACAATCTTAAAAAGCATTGCTATGTTCAGGGGGCACATACCTCAATACCACTTTTCTTTAATAAACTTATCCCAATAGCATCTTTTACATCATAAGATATTATTTCTTTTTGGTCTCCTGATACATAAATGTGGCCATTGGTTAGACATCCATCAATATTGCAAACGAAAAGTTTTATCTCCTTCAGCTTCTCTTTGCCAAAATAGCCAAATCTAAAAGAAACCAAAATAGACTTTTGAAATCAAGTGTGATACTAATCACTCCCTGTCATCTAGCTAACACCAGTAACTTAATAACCCGTTTCCATTTAATTACTCAAACATTACCTTTCCAAGTAACCTCACATATACACTTCAACTTACAATGCAAGGACTTTAAGTGTGGTCTAACCAGATTATGTGCTTCTCAAGTTACTGAATAAGCCATCTATAGGCATATTTTATGTATATGTCTTCCTCACGTAAGCAAAATAATTACAAAAGATCCTAAGATTGGAGGATCAAAAATCAGTTGTCCACAAGTGAATTTAAATGTATCTACTAAAAATCATTCATTATGGTCTAGTGCAAAGGCTATACAATCTTGTTTTTACCTTAATACTCTTTGTTCTGCAATAGGCCAGTCAATGTCCACATCTATGTCCACACTGTGCTCGGCTCGCATCTCATAGTATGCCATTTTCCCACCCTAAAGATAGCACAGGTGCCATGAGGACTGTTGTCAACATGCATTCACACATATCAAAACGTTTATTACAATACAGAATAATGAATCCACTTCTACGGTACTAAGAAAAATGAATAAGCCAGTAATACCAGACATACAACAAATAATTTTTTTTGGAGGGGAGAGCTTACTGTTTTCCATATATTCAAATCACGTAAAACAAACAACCTTGACATTTTTCAAATTCTATTTACACAGTGCAAGTTCCCATTTTTCTTTAAATAGATTTTAAAGATTGAAACAGTAGAAATAACACGCATCCTCCAGTATTCTGACCACAAGGAATTTTCTGGGAGTCCCTGATTGTATGCCCTTTGTTCTGGTAGTCTCTCCCATCGTCATCCAAAAGCAGTATATAAATGTTTTTGGAACTTCTGTTCCTACTTGCAATAGGGGTAAGATTGGGAAGGAAAAGGAACTGTAGTATCTACTGTACAGAATTGTCTTAGATCCCTGAGCTACAGATGGGAGTGGACAATAATTGTCTGGGTCACATGTGGGCAATGGTAGGAACAGTGTCATGATCCTGGGCTATGGGGCAAGAGGGGTGAGGCCTTTCCTGATTGTAATCATTTGAAGGTCAATATCAATCACTAGAAATTTTCATTTTTCATAACTGTCAGCTTCTTTACAAATCTTGTTACAATGAGAAACCTATCTTTCTCCACACTTTAGGAAAGGGTCAAATCACAGTCCCCCTTAGCAAAGAGCTTATGGAGGGTGGTATCTATAGATGTCAAATCTAATTTTCCCGAATACTCAAACTTAACTGAACGGCCAGACTACATTTTGCCTACTGACCAGAAGACTGGAAAAATTCCTTCCCCTTAGAGAATGAGTCACATTAGAATTTTTACTATAAAGAGTGGAGTTCGGGGGTTCTTAAATGCTATTTTTTGAGTAACATAAGGACCTGAATCCAAATCCTAACGGTGCCATTTACAACTTGTTTTTGCTTTGAGCCAATTGCTTCATTTTTCAGAGCTGCTGTTTCCTCCTCTGAAACAGAACTAGGAACATCCATTTTATTCCATTATATAAGATAACCTATGTAGTATTTCATATAGTCCTGGGTCCACAGTAAGTGCTGAATAAAGAATAGCTATAACCAAAATGAATAGTATATGATGTAACCACACAGGCTCTAAATATGAGAGAGACATCCAACTCCCTTATGTAAAATGAGAGCATTAAGACTCAGAACAGATAAAATGATATATTCAAGGATAAATAATTATAGAGATTTTACTACAATATTTTCTGGTTCTCCTGATGCCCAGGTTGGTGCTCGTTCACCTCTACTGCACTGTTGTGTTTTTTTGACTCTTTTCAGAGTAATAAAGGTTATTCAACTGTACAGCCACAACTTGAGAGTAATACAACTATGGATTCAAAACAGAGTTTTGAATGAAATAATATGAATACCAGGACACATACAGAACATTCAATACTTGTTTCATTTCTTATCTTAATGTTACAATTGTAGCAGAATCCTTCCCATGTTCACTGAATGAACCCCAAAGATCATTTTGGGGTAAGTGTGCAGGATAAATGCCTCAGATGATAAATCTTTGTCAGTTACTGCTTTTCCCCTAGGAGTTAATACTTTCCTTTATGTGCCATTCTTCTTTCTTAGAACTCGAAGTATATAGATAAAAGGGTTTGAAAGGTTTTTGCAAAATGAGTGCACAAACCTGTAAGTAACCCATCTCTATCAAATGTCTTTTAGCAAAATAAAATGAGCCATTTTCATATAATTCTCCATCCCAGTCTTGTCGACGAGGTCGTTTAGCTGGATTCAAATTCAGAGGCTCAGTCATTTCACGAACTAAAAGCAAAAAGCTACAGTAAGTCCCAGGTGCTTTGAACACTGAAAATGTTCATTCAGTAATTTTTTTAAAAAGCAAATAAAAATGAACTCAGAAGGTAGAATATTTCTGTATCTAAATAAACAACTTAAAAGATTTTTTAAAGAAACAATACCTCTAATAATTCTGATGATTTATCTTTGCTTTTCAATAACAATAATAAGAGAAAAATAAAGTATCTTATAGAGAAATTCTGAGTAATTAAAGTTTTAAGCTATTTATACAAATATAATGCTTTGGGAGGACATAAAGGCAAGCTTAAAATAGTTTCAAAAGAACTGAATTTGTTATAAAGTACCCATAATTCAATTTTTGAGCCCTTTAAATCTACTGCTCACTATGTGCTTCTATAGAAATATAATGTATGTGTTATTTATCTAATGTGGTTGAGAAATTACTTTCATGGAATTATTACAGAAAAATGAATACTTCCCCATTAAATTATTGAAACTTTCATATTGATAGAACTGCTTATATAATGTATGATACATTCTTGCCAGTAGTTAAGAAATTACTAATATAAAATATACATAACAATAAATAAATTATGTTTACTTATTATTGTTGGTAATAATGAAAGCTGAGCAATACCAACATTAATGATTATAACATGATATAATAAATGAAGCCTTCAGTATTGGTATATAGGAATTCCCTTGGCTTTCCACTAAATTTTTGCCAAATTCGTGTTTGTGGATGTGTATAGATACTTTTTGAACTTTTTAAACTTTAATCATATATCATATAAAGCTCAATATTCAGTTTAACACTGGGCTTCCTTGATTTGTTCAAAAATGTGTTTTTCAAGCTTTAATCCTTCCTATATCTTATTTCTGATATTTAGTGAATAAGTTCAAAATATTATATATATAAAACTTAACATAGAACTTGCTACAAAGACACTCAATAAATGCTTATTGAATGAAATCGATAAATGTAGTCATTGATATATACTACATTGATTTTGATAGCATTCATATTTAGAGGCTGAAAAAATCATCATTTTCTATCTATAACTTTATCTTCTTATCTTAACTGCTCTTTTGTGGACCTTCTCCATTTTCACTGCATCTTCCCCTCTCCTTTAAGTCAAACATAGGTTAGAGACAAATGGGCCAGCTTTCCTACATTCAACAAATGTCAGAGCACTGAAGAGTAATCACACTGCCTTTCTTCAAGTATGTTACATTTACCTATTTGTTGGTGATTCTATTCTTTATTACAGATTTTGCTACTTTATCTGGCTAGAAATCAGGCTCTAGCTAAATGTATGGAACTCTTTTTGCACAAGAAGTTACAAATTTGGGGAACCAATTCCACAAATTCATTCTTGAGGTTCTCCAACACTTTTTGGTAGAAGATTTCTATTCCCACAATTCTATGATTTATAGGGAGTTTATCAAACAAGTCTAGAACAACATAAAAGTATTTGCTCTAGGGGCTTCCCTGGTGGCGCAGTGGTTGGGAGTCCGCCTGCCGATGCAGGGGACACGGGTTCGTGCCCCGGTCTGGGAAGATCCCACGTGCCGCGGAGTGGCTGGGCCCGTGAGCCGTGGCCGCTGAGCCTGCGCGTCCGGAGCCTGTGCCCCGCAATGGGGGAGGTCACAACGGTGAGAGCCCCGCGTACAGAAAAAAAAAAAAAAAAAAAAAAGTATTTGCTCTAGAAAAATGACATGTCTTCCTCAAAATACAAACAGAGGGTTAAAATAATCCTTTGTAAAAAGTAATTTGGTAGAGAATTAATTTGGTCTCATTGTTTTGCCTCAATAATCACAAGATTTAGAATACATTATAAATGTTATTACCTACTAGAGTTAACGGTTCCATGTTCTATTTTACTCCTCCCTTTTTACTCTCCCCACTCCTAAAGAATATTTACATATGAAAAATTAATTCTCCATAAAATGAGCTAAAATAAAGATTGATACAACAGATTACCTCCTTTCTGAATTTCACCCCATCGAAACTGATGGCGTCTCACAACAGAGAAAACAGAATCATATCCTTCTTCTCGAATCATTTCTGCAACTTTCTGAAGATCAGTAGGATGTAAACACGGAGAAGTAGCTTGAATATTTCCTACAATGTCAACCTCTTAAAAAGACAAAACAAATGAAAAGAACATCAAAATAAAGTTCTTTGCAAGGAAGTAATACTAAGATCTAAATTCAAATGTTAAAATAAGTCTTGTGAAATGATAGGCAAGTTGGAAATTATGTAAAATTTTGAATAAACTATTAGTCAAACTCATACCATTGTGATAATTAAGAAATTCTATGATGGCATCTAGTGAGGTAGAACTGTCTTTTGAAGCTTCAGAACTTCTTCGATGAACTTGTGCACCAAATTGTTTGGCCACATTCTCAATTTCATCATGGTCTGTTGAAACCCAAACACTGTACAGATATTAAAAAATAAAAAAATAAAAAGCCAAATCACTAAAAAAAAAATCATTAAAGATAAAAAGGAGCTCTGCAACCCCAAAAATACAGCTTACATAATGTTAGAATAGTTCTTGTACCAGCAAAATAATGTTACAGATAGAAAGTAATATGAAATTTAAAGAAAAATAAAGTATTTTCTATGTAAACCACATTTTAAAATGTCTGAATCAAAAATGTGGTCCTAAACGTAATATTTATATTTACATATATAAATATTTATATTATATATAACATATTATTTATATACATATTATTTACATAGCCCTAGATATAGTTTTATAAAATTAGAAAAAAATGATAATTGGTATTTTTGAAGCTATTGGTATATTAAAGACACTAGTAACACTAGAAGTTCAAATCTAAAGAAAATAAAGAAGATACTGCTTCTCATTCCCCATCAAAATCCAAAATATTGTGTGTTTAATATACTTGCTAAGAAAAAAATGGATTTGGCTTAGCCAAACCACAAAACTGAGTTTCAAGCTTAGTAGAGACTAAATGCCCAAAATAATCAGACAAGCCAACTCTTTTTTTTTTTTTTTTGCCAACTAACAATGGGTACATAAATACCTGAACACAGAATCAAGTGGGTAAAGCCACCGATAACAATTAAAGATGTGGAGAACATGACTTGATTGGCTAAGGAGAGCTTAGTTGAACAGCTCTATTAACCACAGCTTACAGAGTTGACCATTTGGACTTTATAAGACGACGACTAACAGTAAAATATAAAACATTATTTTGGGGGTGTGTACTAGTCTGTACTGAATTGTTTCCTTGACCTTTACAAATCCCCACTGCTAGAAACAGAAGATGTATTACTCTAGCCACAATGCTTTTACAGTGACATTACACAAATCTCAATGACTTCTTTGGTATATGCATATACAGTTGACCCGTAAACAGCACTGGTTTGAACTGCGTGAATGTTTTTCAATAAATGTACTGGAAAAATTTTAGAAGGTCTGCTACAATTTGAAAAAAATTGCAAACTGTGTAGCCTAGTAATATTGGAAAAAATAAGAAAAAGTTAGGTGGGACTTCCCTGGCGGTCCAGTGGTTATGACTCCATGCTTCCAATGCAGGGGGTGTGGGTTTGCTCCCTGACTGGGGGACTAAGATCACACATGCTGCGAGGCATGGCCAAAAAATAAACAATAACGATGTGATTAAACAAGCCAAGATGACTAAGTATAATACCACAAAAACGCAAAAAAAAAAAAAAAAAAGTATGCCATGAACGCATAAAACATATGTAGATAATAGTCTATCCTTACATAGACATGAGTGATATTTAATATAAAGTTAATAATGTTTTACTTTTGTTTTTTAACTCTGCCCATCATCACAGGTAAGTGGTTTTTTAAAAAAATGGAACAATGTTTCTGACACTGTATTATGAATATGACTGTAATACTGTATGCCATAAAAATTTTATAATGATTCATTCATTAGTGTATAGGCTAGGCTACCATAAAGCAATCATACTGTTGCTTCTTTGTTATCAATGCCCAAATCATTATACCTGTAAATAAATATGAATTTCTTTTTCACATTATCTTTTCATTTTGATGTTCAGTGTTAGTAATATGTGTAACATCTACAGTGTTTTGTATCATATAAGACAGTATTGATACTGACAGGTGATTTATCTTGTAAACAAAGTAAACATGATATTGATATAGTGCAGTACTGTAAATGTATTTTGTCTTATGATTTTTTTCTCTAGCTTACTTTATTGTAATATACTATACAATACATATATATTATAAAATGTGTTAATCAATAATAAAAAATAAATAAAACATAAACAAAATAAAACATAAAACTAAATAAAACATAATGTGTTTCAGATATAGAAAACTCACGGTTACCTGTGGGGCGAGGGAAAGGGGGAGGGCCAATATAGGGGTAGGGGAAAAAAAGGGTTATTATGGGATTACGCAAAATAAAATCATGTGTGAAACTTCTGCAAATTGTAAAGCACTACAGAATTTAAAGAATCTTTCCTTCAATTAAATTTTAAAAACATAATGTGTTTATGTTACTGGTAAGGCTTTAGTGAACAGTAGGCTATTAGTAGTTAAGTTTTGGTGGATCAAAAGCTAATCTGGGATTTCTGACTGCCCGGGGTGGGGAGGGGAGTCGACACCCCTGATCCCACATTGTTCAAGGGTCAACTCTATTTCTTTTACCCCTTTCATTCAATATCTACTGAACAAATGAGAACCTGCATGTTTCAAACGTCTATGCTCAATTGTCAAGAGTGAAAAGAGAGAAACTAAAGAAAAATTTCTAACATCTCTGGCTTTCATTTATGAATTTAATTTCATTTATTGCCTTTACTATTGGCAGATGATTTAATTTAGACATAAAGTCAATAAGCCCCCATAGTGCCCCCAATTGTTTTTTCAGAGGAAACCTAGTAAACAAGATGAGCCATTGGCTAGGAGTCAAGTGTGTCGTATCTACTCATGTCATTCTGCACAAGGCAGAACATAGGAGCCCTCATTTTCCTCCATCTCAAAATCTGAAATAATTTTGGGATAAGTTTTTCACTGGAAAATGTCACAAAGTTATATAACAAAGTGAAGTACCAACAAAAATGTAGTGAATTTTTTAAAGAGGATAAAAGGAGGGTGGTGATGGTAACACAGTAAAAAAGTAAACAGTAAAAGAAAGAGATGAGTCTTTTGACATCTGGTTTCCATCACTAATTGAAATAAATTACTGAAGCCATTTACTTTATTATCCTGATCTCTACTGTAATAAACATTCAACACCTCAGGATTCAGTGATCTTTTGGAAATGCTAAACAGTAAATAAGAAATAACAGAGGTTGGGAAGAGGTTTGCCTGTGTTTCTTCTTTCCTCCCTTTTATTATTCATTCATTCCTTCATTCATGAAATGATTCCTGACTGCCTATTCTGTTTCAGGCCCTACTCTGGACACTGGGATATATAATCCATTTTCTTGAGAAACTCTCAGCCGATTGGTAGAGACAGCGAGAGGTCAGGAAGCAATAACTAACCTTTCTACAATGCTTTACTTTTTACAAGCTATTTTTATAGTGCCTGCTACATAACAGGTGCTCAATTTGTTGAATGAATGAAACAGTAGGTGGTTAAGCAAGGGCTCTGAAGGAAGGGCTTCAAATCCTGGCTCTACCACAAGCTAGCTATATGACTCTAGGTCAAATCTCCCTAAGCCTCAATTTTCAGTAAAACGGAGGTAATAATCATAGTAATTACCTAATATGATTGTTATGAGAATTCAACATAAACCACAATACAGAATAAACATTCAATAAGTACTAGCTATTAAAAATAATAAAATAGGAATGATGATAAAGGAACAGCTACACAGTCTCATTTAATCCCCACACTGACCCTGTTGGAAGGAAAACTGAAGTTTTGCTTTCAGACCTTCAAAGGTCCAAATGTCTAATTTGTATGTATTATGTACGCCAATGGCATTATGAATGAATATGAAAATAGCATCTTACAGGTACACTTAAAACACAACGATCATCATTTATTAGAAGGACTAAGTCAGTCAATCATTCTCCCTTGGTTTAGGGGCATCCGATGAGGGAGGGCAAAAGAGAAAGAATGTGCAAATGAACAAACAGGGCTAATAAAATTTAAGATCAAGTATAAAGTAAATGTCAAAGTTCAACGCCAATGGCTTTAGCCTCAGATGAAGTCATACTACATCTAACAGGATGAAAAGGAGTATCAACCATGAACCCTATGACAGAAACTTCAAATCATAAACTGCCATTTCAAGGACAACATAGCATGGCCTTTCATTAATCATAAATCCACACCCTAGAAATGAAACCAAAACTTATGTTTATTTTTCACGTTAGGCAACATTTTAAAAAATCAATTTACTCTGAGATTCACTTACACAGCACTCAACCACTGTTGAAACCAAGCTCTTAAAAACTCAGCTCAAACAACAGCTTTTTACTAAATGAAATATTATCTCAGCATTTTTCTTGACTGTTAACTCTCCAAGTTAGTGTGCAAAGTTAGCAACCTTGAAAGTATCGTTAGCTTTGATTCTAAGCAGGCCAGAAACTCAATTAAGTCAAAATGATTTTGAACAAAATAATCTCCAGGCCTGAAAAACACAAATCAGGCAAGCTACAGTTTTCCCCAATTCCTTCATAGGGTACATATTTGTTGGAGGCGGCAGAAGGGGAGAAGCAGGAAGGCTGCTCCAAACTGACTGCAGCTTCAGAATAAGTCAATTAAATTCAAATCTACCCCTTTTGGGTGGTAGATTAGAACTCAAAGGGCAGAGAGGGAGTTGTAATTGCAAGCTTTCTAAATTAACTGTTTTAAGAGGGCATCCAGAGGCTATCTGCCAGAACACAGGTAAATTCTCCCGGCAGCACTGAGCACGCATTTTCGGGGGCTGGGATCATCCTAAGAACAAGGCCTTAAGCTGCTAGAAACCCTCACAGAGTTTGGTTGAACACAGAGGTTTGGATGGAGTTGTTATGTGTGCAAAGTTTTGCAGTTCTCAGCAAAACTACCCCCATACCATAAGGGGACAGCCTATCTAGAGGAACCAAGAAATAGAGGATTATGGTGACCAAGTGCACTATCCCCTTACTTTCTTTTTCTTAAAAATATGTATTATCACCTGATGCAGTATACACTGTTTATTATTATAATGCAAGCTCCACCAGCCTAGGGATGGACCCTACTGCTATAACCCTTGGTTAAGGACACATAACAGGGCCTGTCACATAGTAGGTAGTCAATAAATGTTTGCTGAATGAATGAATCATTTTTGCCCTTGAATCTGTATCTCAAACAAGCCCTACCTTTTTTTGTTTAGCCAGTTTGAAAGGGGTTTCTTGACATATGCAACTGGAGTTGTAAATGGGTTCTGTTCTCAATCTATTATGAATGTGATTTTCCTCTCTAGTTTATGTCACAAAAATAGGATTTTACTACATCACTACTAACTGGATGTTAACCTTCTCTCGGTCCTTTTATTTTTTGCCCCAGTGTGTACCCTTTGTAAGGAGGTAAAAATGTCCAAAAGTCTGTGAGCTTAACACGGAAAGAACATGTCACACACATCTTGCTGTTCCCTTGGATGTGTATAGCAGAAATTAGGGTTCAGTGTTAACTGAACCCAATCCCCCAGTCTTTATCACTCCTTTGCACACTTCCTGTTACATTACTGTTATATTCTGTGTGCCAGCTCTTAATTACCTTGCACCACCCAGGACTTCCTTTGGATAAAAACATTAAGAAAATTAGTAAATTTATACTTTTTTGGTACCTCCTTTGTCAATAAGAACAGTTAAATGAAAATCATTTATCCATATATTAATGTAGGTAATTAATACGCTCCCAAAACAGCCATCTCTTTAAAAACCAAAACCCAAACATCAAAAGGTGAAAATAATTTACTTTCCACGGTAACAAATTCAAGCATAATTAGGTTGAAATTACCATGTGTAAATTCATTCTTGGCACAGAATTCTATCTCCCTTCTTTTATGAATGACATAAGCTTGTAACTCCTGACCAATACGTCATATGGCCATGTCTCTAAATGATACACAATTAAAACTGTCCTTAGGACAAACGAGGTTCCGAAGGTATGATCAAACCATTTATAAGCATTTCATCAAACAGTCCAGCGGTGCGGTTTTCCACTCTCTCTCACCTACATACAAATGTGGGGAGCTTTCTAGATTGTGCTGACTCACAGGCAGATAGCTTAGAGTATTTACCAAAGGTCAGGAAAGGATCTCCAAGCTGAGCTTGAAATGAGAAAAGCCTTGACAGCCCACTCCATTCATGAACCCGATGCTTCCTTAATCGATCAGCACCAGGTGGTTATCAGACGCCAGGCAACAGGGGAAAGCCAACGGTCACTGCCTAAAGGAGTTCACAGATTATCGCAGACGTTTCACAAGGGTGGACTCCTTTCCTTTACCCTGCGAGGTCAACCCGGGCAGCGCAGACGGTAGAGAAGAGGAAATCTCCCCCTTTACGGTTGTTATTCTCAAGGGCGGAGACATGAAAGGTCCCAAGTTCATGGCTATTAGCCGCTACGGAACAAGGAAGAAGCTGGAGCCCCTCCTCCCCCCCCTGCCAGCCGGGGCCTTGACACCCCGGATCTTGCACACCCCTTCCGGGGGCGATTGCTCCCCGGAGCCCCTGCCCCTCCGGCGGCCCGGCTCCCCCTCACGACCCCCGCCCAGGCCGCACCGCCCACTCTCGCACATGCGCACCTCTGGAAGACCCCCGAGTCCAGGGCCGCACGCAGGACCCAGCCAATGAGCGGGACCCCCGCCAGGTGCTTAATGTTCTTCAGAGGGATGCCCTTGCTGCCGCCGCGGGCCAGGATTAGGGCCGCCAGGTGCGGGGGCTTCTCCACACCTCGGCCCTGGCCGCCGCGGGAGTTGCGCTGCAGCTTTGGCGGCCGCCCCCGGGAGGGCCGCCCCCGCGGGTTCGAGACGGAGGTGGCGGCCCCCTTCTCCACCGAGTCCATCTTCCTCCCACGCCTTCTCCCCAGCTTCTCCACATCCGGGAGCTCTTGTCTTGCCACCTCAGCTCGGCGCCGCCCGACCTCCCCGCCCGACCGCTCGCGGGGGTGGCTGTTCCAGGCCCCGCCCACCGCCACGTCCCCGCGCCCTCGCGGGGCACGCTGGGAATTGTAGTCCGCGGGTCTCTCGCAGGGTCCCGGAGGCCCAGTAGGCTCTTCCCGGGCGACCCCCAAGTCCAAGCCCGGCACGGAAAGGCCAGAAATGCCTGTAAGGAAGTGAACCTTCTGGGGACCTTGATATTGTATGGAGATTAATAAAATAGGCAACACAGGTTACCGATCTTTTGCTGAAGAACTTACCTATTTAGGAATTGTGGGTTTTCCACGGCACACACTGGCACCCGAACAACAATCAATTTTATATTTTAAAATTTAAATTTTAAACGTCCGTCTTTCTGCTTGCTTCTGGCTCATTGTTTCCGAGAGATGACCTCATTCGAATGTCCTCCAAGCACCTTAAATTCAACATTTTAAAAACAACTCTCGGGGCTTCCCAGGGCTTCCCTGGTGGTGCAGTGGTTGAGAATCCACCTGCCAGTGCAGGGGACATGGGTTCGAGCCCTGGTCTGGGAAGATCCCACATGCCACGGAGCAACTGGGCCCGTGAGCCACAATTACTGAGCCTGCGCGTCTGGAGCCTGTGCTCTGCAACAAGAGAGGCCGCGATAGTGAGAGGCCAGCACACAGCGATGAAGAGCAGCCCCCGCTTGACACAACTAGAGAAAGCCCTCACACAGAAACGAAGACCCAACACAGCCATAAATAAATAAAATTTATAAAAACAACTCTCCCAGAGCAACCCTGTATTTTTGGTAACCATGTGAGGAGAACTCAAACTGCTTCTACCTCTGCATTTTCTTTTTCTTTCTTTTTTTCTTTAATTGAGGTGTAACTGGCATATAACATGTTAGTTTCAGATGTACAATGTAATGATTCGATATTTGTATGTATTGGGAAATGATCACCACAATAGGTTTAGTTAATCTTTCAACATATCTGTCTGCATTTTCTATCAAATATCACCATCCGTCTGGTGGAAAAACTTGGAAGTCAACCTTGTCTATTCCTTTCTAAGTGTAGTAGACACCTGTTAGTTTTCTGGTTTTTTGTTTCTGGACTACTGAAAACCTTTTCCTTTCAGGAATTGTTACCTCTCTTACCCGGTGGGCGTTTTACGCAAATCCTTAGCAGTGTAGCAGTGGGTGTGTGACCCAAGCTGATCAATCTAAGTACCTCATCTTCCGGAACACAGTTGTGGTTTAGGGACAGGCATATGACCAAGCAGAGCCTCTTGGCGTCCTTTCCAGAGACTCTGGGAAAGAAAGGATCTTTTTCTTGCTGAATATTTGGGTGCTAAGGACCCTGTAAACCTGAATCCTTAGGGCAGGATGAGGGAACGGGGGTGGTGGGAGTTTCTGTTCTGAAATTGACTGGGAGGCTGATGTTCACACAGAAGAAAACAGGGCCAAGACATGCAGGGAGAAGAGAGAAAGAGCCCCTATGGCATCATTTAAACCGCTTGATCCAGCCAAGAGGTTCAAAGGTGCGCGTATGCGCACACACACACGCACACACATGCATACATATCTCTCTTTTCTTGGGTGGTTTTTAAGGAAGGAATCTCCTATCTAGCATGCATTTTGTTTTTTACCACTTTTGCAAGCCTGTATCTGAAAGAGAGACTCCTTGTCTGTCCTGGGTAAAGGCTAGTACATCCAGAATGAATGAAAGACAGTAGTACTGCCTCTTCTTCTCAGGAAGTGACAGAATGACTTTGTGCTTCTCAGGTCTTGGCTCTTTCTGAAGGAGACAGAGTAAGCCTTTAGTGTTTTGGGCCCTGGACAGGCACTGGAGACTTCACGTCTCATCTGTTTGCCTGTGAAGTAGCTCAGCCCTTACCGGGACTGGTTCTGGGAGAAGGTGCTGGATGTGGGGTAGTGTGGCTGTAAACAGACATCAGTACAGTGCCTGAAGAAGGGAGCCAGACCCCAAGAACCATCCCAGCACTCCAGGCCAAGTGACCACCTTTCCCCCAACATACTGGCCCTTTGACTGGGACCTTCACAGTTATTTTGCTTCAGAGAGAGCAACACTGATTTTTTGGAGGACATCTACTGCTTCTTACACACCAAAACCTCTTTTCTCCTTTCCACACCCATAACAATCTTAGCTCCCACTAATAAGGTAGTTACCATTCTCCACAGTAATTCCCTAGGGGCCCACAAACCCTAGTGGGCCACTGACATCTGAGTAGTTTAACTTCTCTGGCATTGGTGTCCTCCAAGCTGGGGACACAGCAAGTGGCACCACTGTTGCTTATCAAAGGAAATTATAGCAATTTGCCTAAAAGCTGTGAGACTACGGGATCCTCCAAGGGAGAGACTGTTCCTTCTTTGTAATCACATCCAGAGCAATATGTGGGTCACAGTATCTGCTTAGTAAACGGCAGTGAACTACGTCTGATGTTACTTTTCCAGTCTCTGCCCACACATACTTTTTAAATTTTTTTTTCACTCTCCAACATTACCATAAACTCATTTATTTACAAGAAACTGTACATCCATATCCTGGCTGAATTGGCATTCATATTGTGTGTTAAATGCCCAGGAATAGCAAAAAATTAAACCAACTCCATACAAAGCAACTATAAGAACACAAAAACAAAACAAATAAACCAAGAATCATACTTTTAGCTCATGAAAACTCTCTCCCCCAAACGAACCCCAAAGTGGTATACTGCCACACATACTTTTTTATATGGTTGCAGTTTTACAATTATAAAGCATCTTGTATTCTTTGTATTTTTACAGTACAGTTTTGGTTAGATTGACAACTGGCTGATCCCATTCCTGAGAAAGAAAGAGAGAGAAGCAGGGGAAAAGTTAGAAAAAGTGGAAGGTGATTCATCTAATTCAATGTATGACACATGGAAGTTTGATAATTTTTTTTTCAATGAAATTAGAATATACTCATTTAATATATTTTTCTTCTGTGTGGTCAATGGGTATAAAGTTTCCGGTAAACAAGATGGATAAACCCTAGAGATCTGCTGTACAACATTGTACCTATGGTCAACAATAATGTATTGCACACTTAAAATTTAAGATGGCAGATCTCATGTTACGTGTTCATATCACAGTAAATACAATTTTGAAAAAACGAGAGAGACAATACCTGTGCCAGGAAGAGGAAATGTTAGCTTGTCTTTGGGTTACTCTGAAGGAGTTAAAAATAAACTGCTCTCAAAACAAATATTCGGACTCATCCTTTCTTTAAAGATGCGTGCGAAGTATTGCTGCCAAAGAATAATTCATTTGTATTCGTAGTGAGAGAATATATCATTGCATGACCTCTTATCTTATGATTCTGTATGTGAACACACTCAATACACAGAGGAGTCCTTTCATTCATTGATTTCCTTGCATTTATTGCATTCCACAAGCCAGGCCTTGTGTGACACTTCAGGAATGCCAAAGCAAGATGGCCTAGACCCAGAGCTTAGCATTCTGATGGGGGAGACAGGCAAACCTCAGTAGAGTGTCGTTTGTGCTTTGATAGAAATGTGTGTTCTGGGGTGGGCAAGAATGGGGGAGAAGTATTTAGGTTAGAGTGAGATTTTTGTTGGCTGAGATGACTCTTGCAATACTGTTCAAGTATAAGAATGTTCTCTGCTGAGGGAAAAACAATGGGGAAGGCACAGAAGAATGAAATAGCTTTCCAAAGAAAAACTGGGAAACTTGAAGTAGGTCACTATAATTGGAGCATATGATACTTGTGGGTTCGTGGCAGAAGATGAGAATACAGGGGAACATGTGGGCCAGATTACAGCACATAAAAGTATTAAGAGGGCTTCCCTGGTGGCGCAGTGGTTGAGAATCTGCCTGCTAATGCAGGAGACAAGGGTTCGAGCCCTGGTCTGGGAAGATCCCATGTGCCGCGGAGCAACTAGGCCCGTGCGCCGCAACTACTGAGCCTGCGCGTCTGGAGCTTGTGCTCCGCAACAAGAGAGGCCGCGATAGTGACAGGCCCGCGCACCGCCATGAAGAGTGGCCCCCGCTTGCCACAACTAGAGAAAAGCCCTCGCACAGAAACTTAGACCCAACACAGCAAAAATAAATAAATAATAATTTTTTTAAAAGTATTAAGAGCCAAGCCTTGTCATGCAAGTTATGAAGAGCAGGGATAGAACACAATTCACTTCATTCTTTCAGCAAATCATTATTGCACGACTACTGTGTGTTTGGTACTTTGCTGGTCCCTGGAAATACATTGCAGGTGCTAGAAAGTGCCCAATTTCTGGGTGGATCTTAGAAGTATAGCTAATAGGATTTGCTGACAAGCCAGATGAGGGATGTGAGAGAAAGAGGGAGATAAGAGTGGTGGCAGGACCTTTGGCCTAACCATTATAATTTTTTCATGTTGGTGACCCTCACCAACAAGTGGGTAGGAATGAAGACATACCAACATCTGAATCTAAGGATCAGTCAGTCTCTGGTGATGCAAGAATCGCAGCTCTGGAGAAAGCCCCCTTTCCTTGAGTATTTATGGGAGTTCTCAAGGTTGTCTTACATGTGCCCATTAATTTTTTTTTTTTTTTTTTTTTTTTTTTTTTTGCGGTACGTGGATCTCTCACCGCTGCGGCCTCTCCCGTTGCGGAGCACAGGCTCCGGACGCGCAGGCCCAGCGGCCATGGCCCACGGGCCCAGCCGCTCCGCGGCATGTGGGATCCTCCGAACCCACGTCCCCTGCATCGGCAGGCGGACTCTCAACCACTGCGCCACCAGGGAAGCCCCTAAACTCACCTTTTTCTTTTTTTTTTTTGCGGTACGCGGGCCTCTCACTGCTGTGGCCTCTTCCGCTGCGGAGCGCAGGCTCCGGACGCGCAGGCCCAGCGGCCATGGCCCACGGGCCCAGCCGCTCCACGGCACGTGGGATCCTCCGAACCCAAGTCCCCTGCATCGGCAGGCGGACTCTCAACCACTGCGCCACCAGGGAAGCCCCTAAACTCACCTTTTTTTTTTTTTTGCGGTACGCGGGCCTCTCACTGCTGTGGCCTCTTCCGCTGCGGAGCGCAGGCTCCGGACGCGCAGGCGCAGCGGCCGTGGCTCACGGGCCCAGCCGCTCCGCGGCATGTGGGATCCTCCCGGACCGGGGCACGAACCCGCGTGCCCTGTATCGACAGGCGGACCCTCAACCACTGCGCCACCAGGGAAGCCCTATATATAGATTTTAAACATTGTTTATAATATATAATAGCCTCTCCCCTTTCTTAGATAAATGATAGATTTTACAAAATTTTCTCTACTTTTCCATTTAACAATATACCCTAGAGATAATTCTATGGTAAATATAACATGGTAAACAAATGATTAGAAGAAAAACTGAGTTACATTTCAAAGAAAATTGAAATTACTTCTAGACTTTTGAATAATATGTCAATGGGCAACTAATGTTACTGGATGTAAAACAGTTGTTTATGAAATAACCATATCAGTTGTTTGATAATCAAAAAGTAATGTTTTAAGCATTTACATCCTAACATAGTTTGTTTCATACATATGTATGCATTCATATATATATATATATATATGTATATACACACACACACACACACACATTTGCTTTGGTGAGCTTTTGTTACATTTTATAAAATTGGTAAGGATTTTCCCTTGATGTGTAATGTGTTAGTTGTAATTTTTCCTCATGGAAATAATGGGATGTTATCTTCAGGTTAGAGTTATCGCACGAGATGTCTGATTTCCAGAAAGGAGTTGCTGATAATAAGAAGATACCTGTATTTTATTTCTTTATCCTAATTCACTAGTATGTTATGATCTTACTACCAAACAGTAGATGGCACTATAAGTATGTACTCATTAGAGGCCAAATTGATTTCTACTAAACTGCAGCATGTAATTTATATTTTAATATTTGAGGTTGTTGTACCCAGTGTTCAAAAAGGAATGGACTATCGCCCGAGGTCTGGAAATATATTCCTCATATATTCAGAATTTTTATTGAAAATGTATTTGAAATTACCATTAGTTGTAACTACTAAGGGCTTTTGTGTAGATAAAGTTGATATAGATAAGACTGATGTAAAGTCTACACTTCACATTTTAATTCGGTTTGATGAGTAATTTTGTTGGGTTAATCATTCCAGTGCTAGATTATGTAAAACACAGACTGAGTATATATATATTCCTTAGCTACTAAAAAATGGACTACACACTGCCCATTTTTAAAAGACTCTGATACTTTAAAAAAGAAATCAAAGTAATCTTAATATCGAAATCAGAATTTTGTAGGTCTTCCTTAACTTATATTATGATTTTTTTTTTACTTCGAATTTTTTATGGTGCTTTTGAAAAGTTGCCAATGGCCTCCATGTTGCTAAATCCAGTTCTTATTCTCAGGCCTCATTTTGTTTGCCCTGTGAACAGCATTCCACACAGCAGATCACTCTTTTCTTTTGAAACCATCTTTTGTGCTTGGCTTTCAGGACACCATATTCTCTTGGTTTTCCTTCCCCCTAGCTGGCTGTTTGCCTGTCTTACCTCTTCCCACTTCTCCCGAATCTTCTAATCTTTTAATGTTGGAGTGCCCCAACATTGGTCAATCCTTTTTCTTATCTACACTCACTTCCTTATTCATATCATCTAGGTTTACAGTTTTAAATACAAGTAAAATGTCCACATTTTAAGTGGAGTCCAAAAGATTCCATTGTGTAAAAAGAATTGCTGCATCATTTTAAGGCTAACCTGGTGCGACAGAGTAGTGGTTGCTAATCAAGTTATATTTAAATTCCACAAAATCATGGGATGTGTTGTTGTGGACCATCTGAGTTCGGTGACCATCTCTTTGGTGACAATGCTCAAATTTGTATCTCTAGCCTGGACATCCTCTCTGAATTCCAGACCTGTATTCAACTGTTTATCTGGCAATTCTACTTGGATGTTTAATAAAAATCTCAAAGGTGCCCCAATTTTTTTCCCACCTCCAAATCTCCTCTGCCATAGTCTTGTTTATCTGTTGATGGCAGCTCCATACCTTTTCAGTTGATCGGGCTAAAAACATTGAAAGTATTCTTGACTTGTCATTTCTAACCTGTCATGAAGTCCTGTTGGCTCCTGTAACTTCAACATATGCCCAGAACCCAACCCTCTCTCATTACTCTGCTGTTCCTGCCCTGGTTCAATCCATTATCATCTCTCATATGAATTACCGCAATAGCTTTCCAACCCATCTCTCAGCCTCCACTTTGACTGCTTTACAACCTATTTTTAGCACAGCAGCCAGAGTGGTCCTGTTTATGTTACTCTTCTACTCAAAACTCTGTAATGGCTCCACATTTCACTCACAATAAAATGCAATTCCTTACAATGAACTACAAGGTCAAATAAGATCTGGTCCTTATCACATCCTTAAGTTAATCTCTTACTGTTCTTCTACTCTCTCACTCCACTCTAGCCATACTGACCTCCTTTTTTTCCTCAAACACAGCTGGTCCACCCCTACCTCAGGGCCTTTGCATTGGCCATTCCCTTTTCCTGAAAGACTCTCCCCTCAGTGTTTACTTGGCTTACTCTCTCACCTCCTTGCTTTCTGCACCTCTCACATTGACAAGTATATGGAGGGTCCTGTTTACAATTTTGAACCTTATCCCTTGCCCCAGCATCCCATCTCTATTACTCTACTCTCTATTTTTCTCCAAAGCACACATCACCTTTGATATAATATTTATTATATTATCTCCTGCACTAATATATAAACTTCTTATAAGCAGAGGTTATTATCACTTGGGATCACTTTTCTGTCAGTGCCTGACAATAGTAGGTAATCAATAAGTATTATTGTGTTAAATGAAAAATGAATAAATGATAAGGAGGATGGGACACCATAATCTTTGCAATATTTAGGGTCTCTAAATATCACTTAGTTTTCACTTAGAAAGTATCACTCATTTTGAAGGATAACTTCCTCCTGTAATACTGTCGATTTTTTTCTTTTAAGTCTGAGTGAACCAGTTGTGGACTCACTAGAATGAAATTCCAAAATACTAGACAGCTGGCCTAATGAAAACTATAATTCACACAATTTAAGGTATAGAAAGTAGGCGCTAATATTTGAGGAACGTTTAATATCTTGACTATCTAGATGTCTTAGTAAGGAAGGAAGTGGGCATTAATCAGACTGCTAACATATGTATGTATATACGTAATATATAACATATATAATATATATGAATATAATATATAACATGATATATACTTTATATATATATATGACACAATAGGCCTTTCACATATACATTATCACTTACTTTTTTGCAACTCCGCGAAGTAGGTATTGCCCTAATTTTGCCCACTCAGAGGTTTTGGCTTGGGCAAAATAAAATTACTTGACTAAAGTCACATACTATAGCTGGTAGCACAGCTGGGATTCCAACCCACTTTTGATTCCTAAGTTCATGATCTTTTCAGGGCACTCACTACCCTGCCTCCCTTAATTTTTAAAGTGGAAATATACTTACCTATGTATTATACCAAGACCAGGCATGTTAACAATCAAATAATCCAATGAGTTTTGAAATTTTATATCTCAGAGATGCCTCAGCTTCTAGACTCACCTCTAATTCCAACCTGGTCCAGAATGAACTTGATTTTATTCAATTTTAATTTAGATAAGAATCTATTTTTTTAAAAAAAACACTGGTGTTAGTTCCCTATTTATATATATATATATCCTAGATTTGGACAACTGGAGGTAGAATCTTGTTGCACATTGAATGCTTTAGTCTTTTCCTAAAGAACAAAGCAGTTTAATACACACAATAAAATTATCCTGACAAGGATACAGTTAGTCTGTTTACCTCAACCACTCTAACAACCAATCTAGATTTGTTTTGGTTCCCATAGAACATTAACCTATCTCTTGACCTAAATTTGGATGGGAAAATAATAATAGAACAAAATACTTTTGTCTGAAGTAGATTCTCCTTCCGGTCCCAGACTCTGGCTGATAATGAGTCAAAGGGCAAAACACAAAGTGCAGACAAAGAGCACATGCTGTTTAGACGTGCAATGAAATCACCCAGCTCCTCCATCTGCTCCCCCTACCTGGGTCTCTGGAGACTGCTGATGGTTAGGCAGAGCCCGTGTTCTCTCCACCCCTGTTTTGTAGCAATACCACCAGGAAAAGTGTCCTTCCCCTGGCACGTAAGCTACAATTTGGAGTCACAGAGAGTTCTTTCCTCTCTCATGCCCTGGTGTTAGTAGAGTGACTTTTAGGCCTGAGATGTTTCACATCACTTTTATTTTGGGATCCCATGTCTTGAGACAGCTGGTGAGTGTTAATGACCAGGCCACTGCGCTCAGGTCTGCACGTCCACTCTCTCATTTCAAAACAAGGGAAACATCCTGGGATGTGGTTCTCACAACAAAAAGGAGACAGTAAAGCCTCAGATGATCCTCAGAGGGAGAGGAGATATTTTTCAACTTGGCTTGGGACCAAGTGCTGAAAAACGTGAAACCATTGTTATGTATTACTCCTTTTGGCCCAAAAGAAGAAATTATACAAACACATAAGAAAATCTTATTCTATTTTTCCTGCATTCTTTCTTTTCCCCAGATATATTGTTTAAATTTGAACAGTCATACAAATATCCCATGGGAGTGATGCTTTCCACATGGACAGCTTCCTTGCTTATAAGAGATACAATCCAATTCTCTGGTGGCTGAGGGGCCCACTTAAGGCTATATTTTAACCGTTGAAGTCCTTATATGCCATTATGTGGGGGGAGGGAAGGGAAGACTGATAAACGCCAAATCTCTGTAAGCTGATTAAACATTGTCCTCCATAGTATCGGGTTTGGTGTTGTCCTCATGCCATGTTTGACTACATCAACACAAAAGCCTGGTGACATAAGAAAAAAGAAAAGGAGAACTCAGCCAGGATATAAGGTTAGATCAACAACCACATACCTAAATGCATATTCTAGGAGCTGGTCTCCTTGTTGAAGAGTCAAAGGTGAGTTACATTCAGTTCTTGCCATGAGTTTACCATCCAAGCAGAAAGAAAGAGCTAGAATTTAAATATAGTACCTACAAACCAAAAGTGGGAACCATAGTGCAGGTAAATATGATTAATTACCTTACAATCCCTTTCAACACAATGATACCACCGTATCACTGATGGACTCCTGTGGGCCACTGTCCATCACAGGGATGAAAATAATTAGCAATTTCAGCTGATGAACTAGCTAGATGAATGAACCATCCAAAGCAAATTGAAATAGAGAAGCAGGTTATGTAGTTCCAGGAGATAATTTATAGTTTTATGTAATCCTATCATATTCCTATGAAACTCAAATTATGCTCCCTTCTAAACAGAAAACTATTTGGGGTATGGATAAAATTGAAAAGGTTTAGGGAGTTATTCCGTTTCTTTGATAAACTTTGTTGTTGTTCTTTTAATCATTATACCATCATAACCCTTTAGGGTCCCACAACCCTCTTATCTCTAAGAATGAGGAAGAGCTGATTCCTCTTATGCTATAAGGACTTACTTTACATAAAATCTTGATAACTTCCTTTTGAGCTACAGACTTCCAGCTACAACAAAACCTAAAAACAAAGCAATTTATTGAACATTACTTCATTCCAGGCTCTATGTTAGTTGCTTGTCCGTATATCATCTTATTTCCTCTTTGTAAAAACTCTCTAAAGAAGCTAATATTGCTCCTTTTATTCAGAGGAGGAAATTGTTAGAGATTAACTAACTTGCCCAAGGTTACTCACCTACTAAGGGATAGCAGCAGGATTCAGAGCCAAGGTGTCATAAATAGTAACACTGTATTTGTGAAATAAAGAAATTGTGCTCAGATTTTTTTAAAAAATTCACTACAATTATAATTTATTATTAAAAACCACTTTTGCTTTATATGTAATTGCTCTCTGAGAATATCTGTGCATTTTACAGAGTAGCCTTGAACTTCACAGAGTCCTCTGCCATCTTGAAGACCATCGGGTTGAGTTATTTCTGTATTATATTTTGCATGCCATTAAGCAAGGAATTAGGACACAATTTATCTTCTAAAGAAGTAAAAGTATTGTATAAAGGTTCACTTTTCTTCCTAGTTCCACGCTCTCTCTTTCTGTGCGTGTGTGTGTGTGTGTGTGTATAACCTCAGACTTTTAAGTTATAAATCACACTCTGATTCTTTAGAAATCCATGGCAAGCTAAGTTGATGACTGTTAGGCAATTTCCTATCAATTTAGTCAAAGGAAATAGCTAAGGCTGATATTTAGTCCATAGTTCATTCATTACCTAAATTCAACTGATAATTGCTCATAACTTAATTTCCCATTGTTTACATAATGTAGATTTGACCCAAGTGTACCAAAATATGTTGCTGATTGGGAGCATTCTACCCATTCTAGCATCCAAAGTTGCTTTTACTCTTCCCCTGCTGTGTAAGAAGTAATGATGATAGAGACCGAGGCTGAATTAGATACCTCAATTTATCATCTTATTCAAGAAGAACGATGGTCCAGGCAGGGTATCACTGGCTCATCTTTCTCTCCTGTATGCTCTACTTAAACTGTTCCCCCAAGGCCTAAACCCTCCATTGAGGTTTCCTGCATGCGAAGGGTAAAGTGAGAACATTTGCAGGTTAGGATAGTGTAGTGATGCAGAGGCCAATACCCAAATGAAAGCAGGCAAGAATAATAATGATAAGCAAAGCTAAGGCTTCACCAGGAGAAACCAATTACAGAACAAAATTGGGCATACTTTCAAATTTTCAAAAATTTTATTTTTCAATAATAGAATCCAAAGAATCTGAGGTGGCCAAGCTTCTTTCCCAGCAGCCTCATCCAAGAAGCAAAGGGGAACAGACAGGATCCTGAGAAAAACAATTAGATTCTTAAACTTGAAAAGAAGCTGGCTAAGAGGCTGAGAAGACAGTGCAAGGCAAGAACCCATGAATAGCTCAAGCAAAAATCTCTCAAGAGTAGTGACCCCTGCACCCTATCAGAAGACCTCAGTTGTGGCTCCATGTCACTGAGTTGAGATGGAGGAAATGAGTCACAGACCAAAGGGGTCACCCCCTGAGTGGATAGAAGAGTCTCTGATATAGAATAATTAAGGGGGATTTTAGAAGATTAAGCAAACTCTAGGTCCTTAGCAAGAATTTCATTCATCTGGGTTTTCCCCCTTCCTTTCTCCACACACCAGGCCAGTGTACTGTACAGTACTATCGGGTAGTTTAAGTGTAAAATTTAAGGGGGGAAATGGAATAGTCTGGAATAACTAGGAAGAATATTTTTACTATTCCCTCCCCGGAAAAATTTCAAAACCAGTCATTGACAAATATGTCTTCCGAGTGTAGAAAGTTCTGGGATTGGCTTACAAGTCTTTTTCACGTGGACAAATAACCAAGGGAAGAATTTTGATATTAGTTCTCCAAGTGTGTCAATACCACATAGTTATATTTTTCTAATCCCAAAGTGTATTAACACACTTTCCCACAGTCATTTGACTTTTCTGATGTTTCCTTTTAATCAAATTGTCATTAACATCAGTTTCAGGCAACAGGACTTTCCCACGGTAGCAAAACTATGATGATTTTTTCATATGGAGAATGTAATGAAAATATGTGAATTGAGGAAAACAAAGTAACAACTTGAAAAATCTTGGGATTAAGGGGAAAAAAAAACTTTGATCAATGAATATAAACCTTATTCTGTGGGGAGGATTGTGAGAAGGACACACTAGTCACAGCAGGTTCTTCTTGGCAAAAAGTTTGCAGAGGACCAACCGGTAGTAGCAGCACTTTGGTTATCCTGAGACAAGCCTCAACTAGCTCTTCTGTCTTATTGCCCTTCCTGGAGAATTTCTCAAGATGAAAGGAGCCTTTCAGACTTAGTCTTCATTGTTATTAGTGGGTCTTTATTGTTGTGAGCCACGTGGCAAGACAAAAACCTTTTCCTTAATAGTACAGGGAAACCTAAGTGTCAAAAACTGTTGGATGAGGGAATTCCCTGGCTGTCCAGTAGTTAGAACTCTGCACTTTCAAGCCTGGGTTTGATCCCTGGTCAGTGAACTAAGATCCCACAACAAAAACAAAAACAAAACCAAAAAACTGTTGAATAACTAGGGGGGCACTTGTCTTTGTTATTATAGCCATCCAAGGGCTAAAACTGTATGTATCTCCCATCTCAGCTGGTATAAACTTTTACCTATTTACCCATTCCTATCACCAAGAGAAGTACTGTAAGAGGGCAGGTACCACTGAACTTTGTCAACATGTTCTTTTTAGAACAGGCTCTTGATTACTTTCCACAAACAAGAGTCTCTGCACACTCATCAAAATTTATTATAAGGATCATGGCTCCTTTTAAACACCATACTATAGTATTGTACTCAAAAAAACCAACTTGCTTCAAAAAAGGCAAAGGGAAGAATTGGTTTAGTAAAAGCATTCTACATAAGTGCCCTGCGAGGTTGACTAACATTCCAGAAAATTCTTTGTAGAATCAAAATTAAAAACATTAGAATCTTAGAGCTGGAAAAATCTCCAAGGTATCTAGTTTTTCTCTCTCTGTAGTATATTCTTGTTTGATATGTAATTTTTCTTAATAATCTTCCTTCATTTATCTGTTCTACAGGTATTTATTGGGAGCCTACTAATCTCTGCTAGGCACTGGGTGTAGAGGGCTGAGCAAAACACATCGTCTCTGACCTCATGGAGTTTCACATCTACTGGGAAAGACAAAACCAAATTATCATGCAAATAACTCTATAATCCCAATTTGATGTTTCAATTGCTCCAGTTGCATGGAATTTATTATTTTTATAGGTAGCTATCCTATTTATACAGTGCGGACTATGAGAAAGTTCTGCTAAATCTATTTCTATCTCATGTAGTGCAGGGCATCACTTTTCATATGCTTCGAGGAACCATCCTAACATCATGTTCGCGTCACCTCCTCCAGTCTTTGCCAGGGTTTAAAATCCTGTATGTCAGGGAAGTGCTCTTTCTTAGTCAAGTTTATGTCCCACCCTTCTTGATCCAGCACACTCAGAATCAGCTCCATGGGAATTCTCCCATCTTCTGCTAATATGTGTTGGCTGGATGCTACAGCTCTGTTGGGGTTGAGTCCCTTTTCTTCCTTATCAGGTCCAACACATTCCAACTGGGTTATTGTTGTCCTAGTGGCCAGGGGGGAAAGTGGGGGTGGATTCTGACTGTGGTTCAGACTGTGCTTCAAGGGAGGGCTTCTGTATAATCTTCCATTAAGGGGGCAGTTCTGCCCCTTAATGGGGAGGAGTAGGCCATTTTCTGGGCTCTAACGACAGGGGAATTTAGAGATTTGAGAATTTTGGATGACTCCATCCATATGTCAGGGTCTCACTTTTTCCCATATAAGGCCTGATCTTGGCACAGCAGGCAGAAGCTTGAGTTCTGCTACTCTTATTAAGTGTTGGGCTTGGTCCTCAGCTTTCACTGCCCACTGCCTATAGAATATTAAAATATTTTGCATGCTACAAAAGATTCCCTTGAGCTTACAAACTTAACTTTTAATTGCCAATTAATAACGTTCAGCCTTTGATTTTTTCCAACTTGTCAACTGAGCTTAACAGTCAGTTCTTCTGTCCTCGTAGTTGTTGCTTACCCTCTACTTCTCAAATGCCAAAAACATCACACGTGCTTGTGTACTATCTTTCACCAGAATTCCACTGCAGGTCACCACCAATGAAAGTTTTAACAGTAGCATGGCAACCTTATGCAGGAAATATCTGTGTTTCATCTTCTACCAGTACTAGAATCCCCATTACCAGTTGAGTGGCACATAATCTAACCCCCAAATCCCATCTTAGTGTCTCCTGTCTTGGACTCCATTTCCGGTACTGATTGTTGCAGAAATTAGAGAGAAAGGAGTTTATTAGGGAGTGCTCTTGAGATCAACATCTATGAAATGGAAGAGAAAGAAAGGAGACAGGACTGTACAAAGGACATGTTGGTCTTTGCCATAGTCTCAACAAAGGCCTCAACTGACCCCAAGGGAAGTTCTGAAACTGGGATGTCCTTTAGGGTTGTCTCAACTTGGGGCATGGTGGCTAGACTTTTATGTTCCTGAGTCAGTGAATACGGATCACCGTGGGAAGGCAGCATGACCTTGGGAGAGATGGGACTATTTAACAGAGACATTCACCAAAGAGACAGCTGAGGCTGTCTGGTGAGCGTTCTTCCAGCAGTTGGGGAAATAAATCCTTCATTTATGAAGGCTGTATGGGTGGTGCCTCATATCAATTACCGAGAACACGAGGGAACTTCTGGACGTGGCCCATTTCAACCAGAACATGGGGAGATGCATGTGCAGTGGTTGGGTCATCTCTTATACTTTCTGTTTAAATATGCTTCATCACCACGCTCCTCTGCACTAACTGCCTCATGATACAAAAGTGCACCTGTATCCATGAAATAGTTTCCTTTCAGAGTATCAAAGAGGACTTGTTTTATTTCCCTTATTGACCTACCTGGACTTTCTACCATCTTAAGAACACTTAAAAAATTGTTTTTAGTACTGAGAAAGGAAGTAGGAATCTTTGAATCCAACCTCTTTCTCTTTTCCCACTCTCTTGGCTTCTTTTCTAGTTTATAGCATTCCTTAATTTTCACTGTGAGTTATAGATATACAGTAAATATCATTCCTTTGTCTAAGTCCATCAGACTTGGCTTGTGATTTATAAATGGAACTTTGGAATTTAGGAATTCCTTTTCTCTTTAGCAGTTCTGGCTCTCAAAGTAAACTCTCTACAGAGTAAAAAGTTAAAAAAAAATCGAATTTGGCAATCAAAGCTGACTAGGGAATTCATGGTTCTCCTGAAAGTCATTGTTTCAAAGGATGGAGAGTCATAAGAATCGGAGTTTAATTGAAATGAACATAGTTGTGTTTAAAGTTTTCCAAATACCCTAGTTGTTATATAGCCGTGTTCCAAACTTTACATATATATTGGCATAATATATTTAAAATTTAAAAATTATTTGCTTCCCATCCCTGTTTTTGTATCCATTGCTAGACTCTATTCAAGTGGTAGAGACAGTTTTTTATATGCACTGTCCTGAAGAGTTGGGCTGATCCAGTGTACAGCACATAAGCCAATTAAAATGCTTAAAAGGGCTTCCCTGGTGGCGCAGTGGTTGAGAGTCTGCCTGCCGATGCAGGGGACACGGGTTCGCGCCCCGGTCCGGGAAGATCCCACATGCCGCGGAGGGGCTGGGCCCGTGAGCCATGGCCGCTGAGCCTGCGCGTCCGGAGCCTGTGCTCCGCAACGGGAGGGGCCACAACAGTGAGAGGCCCATGTACCGCAAAAAAAAAAAAAAAAAAAATGCTTAACAGGTTTTAAAAATCTATAGCAGAAGCAAATAATCTTGAAAACAAAGCTATAATTTGAAACAGCAAGGTTCTATTGAAAGAAAAAAGGATAAGAGAATTCTGACTTACCTGAGCCAGTATAACTTGAAGCAGATTCAAAGGATATGACACCAAAGTCTAAATTATACTACCCCCAGGAAAGATATGAGCCTGATGAGATGAAAGAAGGAAGTAGAGGTGAGTACTATTGAAACCTTAGAACAAGTTGGTTTCTAAGCAAAGTTCTTCCCGACCTGCTTTTTGGCCAGGAGAACTGAAATTCTACATAGATTTGGAAGTCTTGGAGAACATATGGTCCCTATTCCCTGAGAGTGATATATGAGACCACAAACCTCATAGAGACGTTCCATGCGTAACTTTACTGTGCCTTAGAGGTAGATGAGCAATGACTGAGGGAGGTGACTAGGCTGACGGGCCTGGGTGTGGCCTTAAAGAGCCACAATCAGCTCAAGGGATAGACATTACAATTCTATCCAACACTCTTTCTCCTTTCTCCCCCCACCCCCCCGACGTATGAAAGAAACCTTTCCATCACTATCTGAAGATAGTGATGGAAAAGAGTCTTTTTTTCTATGCATTCGAAAAGACATCCTCTAAGACACACATACATTATATTTTACTGTTATATTCTTACAAATAGGAAAATTACCCCTTCCAAAGCAGCCTCTTCCATCCTGCAAAAGCCTAAGAGCTCCTCATACTAGCAATATGGAGACAAGATTTTGTATTTAAAAATAAAAAATGGAATGTTAGTAAACAAAAATTCTCTGGGTTTAACTAATATTAATTAATCAAAATTAAACTTGTAGGCCAGAAAGCATGTTTGATGAAGCGTAAATTGTCTATATAATATCCAGGCACAGAGAAGCATGCCATTGCTATATGTTTGCACCTCCGCGATATTTTTGAATTTTTGTTCATTGACACAAGAAATAATCTTATCCAATTCTTTTAGATTGGCTACTAACCTGAAAGGTAGAAACCCTTATTGCCTTCCCATCTTGCTTTATCTTTTTGTATACGCTTGTGACTAACCTGATATGATATTCCCTGACTTTACACCAGTAGCCCATGCAAGCCAACTGCTGCCAATGCCAAGGCTTGCTCTCAAAGGAGGCTTTGTAAATATTGAAGGGAAAGCTAAGAATTAGCTATTTGCTTCTGTAATTTAAAGAGGCATCGAGAGTGTTTTAAATCTTATGTAAACATTCAGAGAATGACCAGAATAGAAATTACCAGAGATATTTTGTTCTCTCAGGGTTGTAAGAGACTAAAACTTTTTTTTTTTTTTTACTATTTTTCCTTCTCCAACCATAATAAACACATTTATGAAATGGGTTAAAACACTTTAATACATGTATGTTCTTAACGTCCCTTTTACTTTTGCCCACTTAAGTGGTACTAACTCTGCCTGCCACGTGTCCTCTCCTCCTCCAGCCTCGGAGGACAGTTCTACCTTTCCCAGCTGGGCTCTCCTAAGAAATCAGGATGAAAGTGATAGGAGCAGGACAAATACTATGAAAGATTGTAGAATTAAGCAAAAATGGAGAAAAGAGAGGGGCCATGTATAATCTCCATGATGTTTGTGGGGGAAAAAGAAAGCAAAAACATTGAGTTATTTTGAGATGACTATTTTTATATATGGATTGTGTAATTTTGAGCTACTGCTCTGAGACTTTAATAAGTTCATGGACTTGAACCCTCATAACTCTTTAGAGAGGGCTACCCTAAACTAGACCCATATTTCTCAGCTATTGAAAACCATGTTTTTTTAGATACACATAAAACTGTCATGACTACCCTACTTCCAGGGATGCTGACATAGCCCTCTAGGGCATAGTTGAAAGTCACTGGGTCATCGACCAAGGCAATCTTGTCAAGTTTTACTTTCTGTATATTGATTTATGAAAGCAATAGAATGCTTTTTCAAGAATATAGGTATCTTATAATATATTGAGTGGTATATGACCTTTCATGCCAAAAGTTGGATATGTTCCTTACTATCACTGTTACTTCAGTGGAAAGTCCTTGCTCCAGATCTGAAGTGAAAGTTGCATAGATCCCAGCTAACAACCCAAGTCAAAAAGCAAAGTATGGTCCACTGGAGGATGGAGCTGTATAGATGTAGGGGAGGTGGGAAGGAGAAGTGAAGAGTTAAAAAAAAAAAAAAAAGACTTGGAAGCAAATGGCAGACTGTTGAGTACAGAGTGCAGGAGAACTCTCACAGGGCAGGTCTCATTGGGTTAAGTAAGCTTTGCCAGAAGCTACCACCAACCCTAAAGGATCATGGGATTCCTGGCTGTTCCATGGCTCTAGCCTATGACAGGCAAACGGATTCCTCAAAAGTCTGTGGGCACGATATCCAATGGTCAGGGTCACTTCTAAGTTAGAAGCTGCTGCATTGCTTCTTTCCAAGTGTATTTGAATCATGTTTCTCATCCTTTGAAAAATGTAAAACAATTTTGGAAGAATTAATTATTCTTTTTTTCATAGCTAGTTAGATAATGCCATTTTATGATAAGATGTTTCCAAAAATTTGAGTGCCACCATAAAAGACACATCTTACATTAAAAAATTAAAGATAGGACTACCCTGGTGGCGCAGTGGTTGAGAGTCCGCCTGCCGATGCAGGGGACACGGGTTCGTGCCCTGGTCCAGGAGGATCCCACATGTCGCAGAGCCATGGCCACTGAGCCTGCACATCCGGAGCCTGTGCTCCGCAACGGGAGAGGCCACAACAGTGAGAGACCCGCGTACGGCAAAAAAAAAAAAAAAAAAAAAAGTTAAAGATAGAGAAAAATAAACATTTAAGATAGAGACAGTCTTCATGTTTTTCCATTCCGTGAATATATTCTCTTGGCAGTTTTGTTCAAAGGATATTTGTTAGGAGTCCATGTTACACTCATTGCTGGAGATACGGTAAAGAATAGGACCTTATCCCTGCCTTGCAGAAATGCTTTCAGTGTGTCAGTGCTGTCATTCTTTCTGCAGTTACCTTTTCTACAGCAAATTAGCAACATGTTTACATTGTTTTACGAATATTCAGTCCCTTAACTCAACACTAGGGGGCGCAACACTGCAGAAGAAAAGCTGTGAACCTTTGAGCTTCCCAATCACGATAGGACTATTGAAAATCACCAAATTTCAGAAACGAATGGCTGAGAAGTAATAGAATGTCTAACAATCTGTATGGTGAGCAACTTCTATAACCAGACAGGAAAGCACCTTCTAAGTGAGGTTAGAAAGTGGAAGTTGAGGATGCTGCTTTGGATAGCTAAAATCTTTTCCAGGGAATTTTTTTCCAAACTGGGACTTTTAAAGTCCATACATTAAACAGTATCCAGGAAATGAGGACATATCACTCTTAAGGACTTTGCTGCCAAGTTTTGCTAATTCACCGGGATAAGGTAAGAATAGGTAGGTAGAGAAGAGTTTTTGGCTGAGAGCAATACAGTTATGACCTTGTCATAATAAGGAGACCCCTGAAAACAAAGGACTTTAGAATGAATGATAATTATATTATACAGAGAACATACTATGTTGTCCTTGGTTAAAAACATTTTTTAAAAATTCAAGAAAATTTGAATCAAGGACAAAGAATTAGGGAAAAATGTTGCAATACTGAGGATAAGAAAATAACTAACATGTCCTAAGTGTCTGTCCTTGTGCTTTACGTAAGTTATCCTTTAAGTTTCTCTATGACCCTAATGAGGTAGGCAGTGCCGACCACATGTTTCAAATTAGAAAATAGGCTTCATCCGAACCAAGCATTATACTAATACTTAATTACTTGATCATCACACTGTAATATATTTACATAATAAATATGATCAGAATCGATACAAAACATGGTTAACTTTATTTTGAAATTTCATGCAAACACTGAAAATGTACATTGTCTAAGAAAAGCTAATTTTTGGCGTTTGACATTTAGTGGAAAAATTAATCCTTCAAAAGTAAATTAGACATCTTATTACCAAAAGAGAAAGCTCAGCTCCCATTGTTCTTGACTTTTAAAAGTGGTGGTTTTAATTTTAACTCGTTTGAGCTGAGCGTGTGTAATAGGATGTGTCTAGTATCAGAAGGCACTAAAACCCTATAAAGTCCCTGTAATTCCTTATGCAGATTCAGGTGGTGTTGATGCCACTTTCTTTTGGTGGTTTCGTACTATGAATGTGTCGACATGGATGTGGAGGTGTGATGTACCGACTCAGATCCTTTCCAGTAATCCCGTGGCGTTACTGACGGGTATGTCAGATTTGCTAACTCATAGCGGAGATCAAAAGACAGTATGAGCTCATATTTTAAGCACAAAGAATGTCCCCTGCTCCCTTATCCTAAATTATGGGACGCCCTACCATTGGGTTTACAAAGTGGTGGGTTCCCCTAGAACCCTGGGAGGAAAGAGAAAAGTGATCACCCCCTGGAGAGTATAGTTCCTGAAGCATCTAACCAGTCCCCAACCCCCCAATTGGAAGAGGCACTAGACTTGCATATTCTAAAATTTGGGGGGTTCTAAAAATTGGGGAATGTTGTGGACTTTTCATCTGGAGATGTCTGAAGGAAGGAAACACACTGATGAGGGGGTTCACTGAAGCAGGAGGCCAGCAGAGCAGGAGAGTGTCACAGGATACCCTGAAGGGGAGGCGTGAGGGTCACCATATCCCTGTTCCTGGATGGAATGGAAGCCAGTGCTCAAGGGGAGAGCCCAAAGTGCAGCACAGGGACAGGAGCCACTAAGATCATTGTTCAGCAGAAGGGCTTGTGCATCACTGGTGAGGGTCTTGGAGAGAAGCACATTGGCTGAGAAAACGCCCATCTGCCATTTACATGGAGACATCCACATCAGTGAAGATAACTGACATCTGGCTGAATCTGATTGAGCCCAGGGACACTCTCTCCTCCCTCTGAAAGCACCTGGCTGTGACTTTTTCTGTGGCCAGGAGCTCCAATCCCCAGGGCCAAACCAGAGCATGACATCAACAGCAGAAGCCCGCAAAGAGAAACAGGATTGGAGAGAAAATCAGGGAGGTGGAGGAGGACATCATGAGAAGATGACATACAGGACACGTTTTCAGATCAGCTGACAAAACTCAATGGGCAGGATTGAATTCATCAGGAAGGACTGAGTCAGGGTGGAGCAGAGTGGTTTGTGGGCTCCAATCCAAACTACCATGTTTGAAGCCTGGCTTCTCCATTTACTAGCGACGTGACCTAGAACAATTAATTGTCCCTGCAGCAAGGATTTTGAGAAACTTAAATGAGTTAGAACAGTGTCTTGAACATAAGAAACACTCAATACATGTCAGATGTAATGACAATGTTGATGACAAGTTCACCACTCAGACACAAGTGGGCTCATAAACTTGACCCCGGTCAGGAGAAAATACATTCTAAGTTTTTGTATAACTGAGTTCCAATGCTTGATATATATACCTCTCTCAATGTGTATGTTTAAATAAAGCATGATTTAAAGTTGCTGTAAATAAAATGTTCTTTTAGCAATTCTAAAACTTGTTGTTAATGAAGTTAAGTTCTTATAGCTTATGCAGTCATAAAATATTACATGTTAATTAAAGTTGAGTTCATAAAAATAAATTATAACCAAAGAGGTTGTTTTATTTAAACAAAATAGAAACACTTTACTTTTTAAAATCAAATCTCGAAGCATGGATTTAAAATTACCATCTGGTTTTGAAAACAAATGGCTATCACACACTCTACTTTTTGTAAGATGAGATGTTAATTCCTTTGGGTGGCACACAGACTAGTTCTGGTCCCTGCCTGCCCGTCTAACCACTTACTCTGCTGTCATAATATCCATTCTCTTGCCTTTACACGAGTTTTTTATTTTTTTTTTCCTGATCATAGACACACACACACAGAGATACACACACACACACACACACACACACACACATCCCTTTGCTGTAGACAACGTCTTTTATTTTCTTCAAATATAATTGTAACTATCCATGAATTCATTCTTTCATCATTCATTCTTCATTTATATCAACATTCATTTTAACATTCATTCTTTCAACAACTATTTCCTGAACAAATAATGTGTTCAGGTATCATTCCACACCTTTGGAGTAGAGCGATGACCAAAACAGACAAGGTCCCTCATCTCAAAGAAATGGCACACTAGTGGGAAGAGATAGAATAGGAAGACAAAAAAATGAATAACATTGAAATTTAGATCGGTGATCAGAAAAGACTTCCTGAGTGATAAAAGATGCCAGCTGCTAGGACATAAACTCAATAGTAGCAGAGACTTTTTGCCTCCTCTGTCCACTGCTGTATCCCTGGGTGCCTAGGACAGTGCCAGGAACATAACTGATCCTCCATAAACATCTATTTTTGACGCAAACATGAATGTAATGGATTCTTTGGAATGCAAGGGCAAAGTGTTCCAGGAGGAATGGGCTTAGCATGTTTGAGGAAGACATACTTTCATCATAAATTATCATAATGCTTTATAATTTTGTGACCCACCCTACTGGGTTTTTCTTCCCTTTGTCATTACCTTCTGCTCCTATCTTTATTATTTCTTTTATTCTACTTTCTTTGGGTTTACTCTCTTTTTTTTCACTTCTTGATTCTAATGCTTAGTTTACTCATTTTTTTTTACTCCTTTTAGTAATGTATGAACATAACACTATAAAATTTATCGAAGTATTGCTTTAACTCTATTCCAGTAGTTTTGATATGCAGTGTTTTCATAACACAAAAACGGTTTTATCTCAATTTGGATGTTTTCTTTGACAAGTTAATTACTAAAATGAGTATTTTTAAATCCCTAAATATATGGGCTCTTGGGTATCTCGTTTTTAATTTTGTTATGGTAAGAAAATATGAGTCTGTATGATGTCAATTCTGTGGTATTTGTTGAGACTTGCTTTGTAGTCTAATACAAAGTTAGATTTTGTAAATGTTCCAGGTGTGCTACAAAATGATTTTTTTTTCTAATTATTAGATGCAAGTCTGTCTAGATATATTATATCAAGTATGTTAACTGTGTTGTTCAAATCACCCATGTCTTTAGGAATTTTTCTTCTGTTTGTTCTAAAGTTTAGGATCACTATTGTAGTCTTGTCGCCTTCTCTTTGTAATCATGTTGGTTTTTGTTTTTCATATTATCAGAATTCACATATATTGTTAGGTGCATGAACAAGTTCAGAATTGATGTATCTTCCTGCTGAATTGCTTCTTTTAATATAATGCTTTAAAAATATAACAATGCTCCCTCCCATCCAAATGTTTATTTTGTCTGATACTGATATGGCTGTATTAGCTGGAACCACCATATAATTCTGGTTTTCTACTTTCTATATTTCACTTGTGTCCTTTCTTTTCTTTTCCTCTTGGATAAATCACGTTTTTTCAAAATTTTCTTTTATTCTTTTTATTATTATGTGGCAAGAATGTATTCACTTTCTATGCTTTAAGTAGATTAATTAACAATGTTCATATTTAACATAGAAAGTATAAAGATAACCGGTATCTTTCCTCGTAGACAATATCAAATTGGCAGAATGCATTAACTCTGATCTCCTCTGCTGCCTGTTCACACATCATTGTTAAAATTCATCTTGCTTTTAAGTCAGCATCTCCCCAAATAAGCATTTTTGTTGTATGGATGGTAGTTTTTAGAGTTAATACTAGTTTAGTTGGGTCCATAATGTTTACCTATTTTCTTTCCTTTTTTGTTCCACTGTTTCTTGCACCTCAGAACTTCCTCCTGAGGTTAATTTTTTTCTCTAGTGAAAATTTACTACTTATAAAAATCTCACAGTCACTGTCTGAAATGTCTTTATTTTCTCCTCCTTCTTTAGTGATATTTCAGTTTAGCTTAGTTTATGTTGACAGTTATTTTCCACTTTGAAGACATTCTGTTGCTGTCTTCTGGCCTCTCTTGCTGCTGTGGATTACACACTCCTGGTAGTCTAATTATTGTTTATTTATTGATAATCTGTCTTTCCCCTCTGGTTACTTTTAAGACGTTCTCTCTGCTTTTGCATTGTGTAATGTCTCTTTAAGGTGCATTTACTTTTTAATTCATCCTACATAGGAGCTGTGCTGTTTCCTCTTTTCCATGACTTCTGTAAACCACTCAGACCATATTGTTTTATATCTTGCCTTTCCACCACTCTCTCTTCTCCTCTGAGGAACTGCTGCTAGCTCTGTGGCAAACATTCTCATCATTCCCCCGTATCTCTTAAACTCTGTCATCTCTTCCATTTTTAGTTCTCGCCATCTGTATCCTGGATAATTTATATATTCTGTCAAGTTGCTTTTCTGTTATTTGTCCTTAGTAGCACTAATACTTCTGCTATTGCTTTTGTAGACTGTCTCAGATGGATTTTTTTCCCCATATGTTTTGTCATTTTTTTCTAGAGAGCTTGTCTTTAGAGGTGCTTGTTTAGTTTCTTGAAAGAATTCCATGGGAGTGTGTTGGGTCATGTTCCTTCAAACCAGACACTTGAGATGAGGATTCAGTGGCCGTGCTTATTAAGGAAGTGTTCCAGGAAACAGGCAAGGGAGTGGCGGACAAACAGGACAGCAAAGAGGAGGAATCCAAAAAAAGGCATGATCTCAGGCAAAGTCCCGCAGAAAGTGCTCTCAGCCTGATCCCGCAAGGGACTCTGGAGTTTGTCACGCCACGGAGCTGTTCCAACTGAGGCGAGGAGCTGAGAAAAGCATGGGGTGGTGGCTGTGTCTTGGAGGGCATTTTCTGAAAAAGGAGACCCAGTAGTAGGTGCTGGATGGAAAAGCACACCAAAGAGGGAGTCCCCCACCCAAGAAACAGTAAAATATGGGTCCAGGGGGTCTGGGTGAAGCATAAACATTGTCATTACCCACTACAGTGTCTCCGTGGGTGCTTTTGCATTGGATTCTGCCAGGCACTTAAGGGCACAGATAGCTGAGGACCAATATTTATGTTTGCTTCTAGCTTGGGGATTCTCTGATACCATGTGGGCTTCTATTCTAAAAAGTGAAGGCTCAGGGAGCTGACATCTCATTTAAGACTTGTTTTCACCCAAAGTACAAGCCAAGCTGAGCTTGCATGTCAGCTCCCTGGGCAGCTGAGCCACTTTTCCCCTTCCTAGTTCCTCTTTACATTAAGGGCACATCTCCATGAAGGCTTTTAAGCAAGGTTTCAGTTCCAAACGCTAATCTCCTGCCCTATGCAAGGATTACAATTCAATCCAGGTGCTAGCTTGTCTAACCATTCCCTCCCATACCACTCCTTAGGGCTGCTCAGTATAAACTGTAAAGTCCTGCACTTACAGCTCTTTGACTCTGACATTTACATATTTCCTTTTCTTTGGGGAGAGCTTAACTATGCATCAATCTTTTCTTATTTTAAATCTAGATTTTCTAGGAGACTGTGGTGTAGGAGATTTTTCACATAAGTTTGTCTACCATCTTACAGAAATGGGAGGTCCCACTCTAACTTTTGCCTGTTATCATTATAAAAATATAAATAATATAGGAAACTATACTTGATATTTTGTAAAAACCTATAAGGGAAAAGAATCTGAAAAATTATATATATATCTATTATATATATATATATAATAGATATATATATAAAATTGAATCACTTTGCTGTACACCAGAAACTAACACATCTCACATCAACTATTCTTAAATTTAAATAAACAAACAACAAACAAACAAATAAAAGAATATAATATACCCTCCCTGAGGGTAGATACTGTATCTTTTGATCTCTATAATCTGGGCCAAGTAAATTGTAAGCCTTTGATAAATTCTTTTCCAAAAAATGACGAAGGCGCCCAGAAAATATCTACCTTGAGGAAACAAACTCTATTTTGTTAATAGTCCATATTTGAGACCACAAACGATGTTTAAATATATACCTGAGAAAGGATAGCCCCAGGTATATATTAGTAGTAATGGCATAGATCCTTTTACAGAAAAAGAACTCAGTGATAACTTTTATTTTTCAGTCACTAGTTTAAAAATGACTTGAAGATAAAAGTGCCTTGGTACTTCCTCTCTACATCTATTACTAAATAGCTTCACTTTCTCTTTAACTCCTCCGTCAGCAGCATGTCTTCTAAATAGCCACGTTGAGTAATTGGATTCTTCAAGACATACATTGTTCTGTTAATAGCCCCCATCGCAGAAATTTAGGTCTAAAACCTGAGACCGCTTGTACTTCTTTCTCCTGGTCTTTCATGTCACTTAGCTCCCAAGTATGTCAATTCTACCTCCCTGAGTCCTCTCCCTTCAGCCTGACATCTCTATTCTTCGTTCTGGTCCAGGAAAATCAGGCCAGTCTGACAGCTGGTAGATGTCTCTGCCACTAGCAGGTCTCTTTCCCATTGTCCAACCTGCAGATACTATCAGTTTAATTCACCTAAAACACAGTTTTAATCATATGTTTTTCTCGTTTAAGAATCTCTGTTTCCTATTTCCTAATGAAATAATAAATTTTCTAATCCACCATTGAAAGTTCTCCTGGATTTGGATCTAACTTATTTCCTTTTCATCTTTTCTACTTCTCCTTTTTATCCTCCCCACCCCCTCTCCTCTCCCACCGGCACTCTGGTCAAACTGAATCTGTTACTGTTTTGATTCTATTATGATCCTTTCCCTTTGCTGATCTTAGTCCTTTTACCTTGACTGTGCTTGGCTTAACTAAAAGTTTCAGTTACACTCAGCTTTTTAATGGCGGGAATTGAATAAATACTTGTGGCATTAACTGTTTTTTGAATTAAGTGCAAGTCCTGAACTACGTATGATCCTTCGGTCAATTGGCCTTGCATTTAAATGATAGTGGACGTCACTGGAGCTTCAAGGCTTTTTCTACATTCAGCAGGAGTCACTGTAACCAAAGAATGTTAAATGCCGTTAGCACCAAAATAATGAACTCCTCTCTTTCACCCTGTCGAGTGCAGGGAATTAGGCGTCGATGGCCTTAGACGTTTGCACTCTAGTCTGGATAGAGATTTTGGCTGTGTCTGTGAAAGGGCTCTTTTTACTTCTCTTTTGGTTTTCAGCTTATTTAATCCTTCAATTTCGGATCTCCTATCTCTTCTCTTTCAAGATGAGTTTTATGTGGAAAGAACTTCACATTCAAACAGGCAGTAAGATTCTTGCCCTGCTAGTCTCGGTTTGGACCCTAGGCATCTTGAGTGGACCCTAAATGGGTCCTTACTGTTAAGTGCAGTGATGGAGAAAAGCTGGAGGGAGGATATAGAGCTCAAAGAGTTCCAGGAACTGAAATGTTGAGAAGTTGATACCCTTGAGAAGGATAAACAGGAAGAACACGTCGCTTTTATAACCAGAAGAGGAGATGAATGTAGTTGTGTGCCCTATGCCTGCAGATGTATTTCTTTTTCTGTAGCATGAAAATAATTGTTTTTAAAAAGTCTCCCTTTTATACTCCTTTTCTTAAAAAAATAATATGTTTCTGAGCTAGCTGGAGAAACAACTGAAATGCAACTTTTCTTAGTTTTCATTTTATCCCAAAGAAAATGAAAAATCCCCATTTGCTGACTGTATGACAGGAAATGGGGCTGAAGTCTTGAATTCTGATTTTTTTTTCTTTAGTACTTTCCTAAAAGTACTGATGCAGTATTGCCCCTTCTCGTCTTTCCCCTCCTAGCGTTGTCGTACAAAGTAACAGCCCAAATAAAGACATGTGAGAAGCATTTTGGTTTCCAGCAAGAAAATATTTGCACAAATGATTCAAATGCACCTGCACTTTCAGCTATGGTTGCACAGTATTAAGCATTACTCTTATCTTCTCAAATGCAAGTAGCTGGGCTGAAAGCATTCCAGGTTGGTGTTGGTGTAACACACAGAAAAGTCAAATAGAAGTTCAAGACTATTTATGCGGAGCGTTATACACTATTCTTCCCAGTACGGTCAACAGTCTTGTGACAGTCATGACTGTGTGGAACCTGCCATTCTGTCTGGAACAATTTTTGGACTTTTTATAAAGATGGAAAAAGGATTCAGTGAGAATAATTCTGTTTACACTGTTAGGTGATAGCTGTATTCAGCTTCTTACTGAGATTATGCTATAACCATTATCAGCTCTTCGGTTCCTTTCCAATAGCAATTTTCGTTCTTTAGGAACTGGAGGAAACTCTTAAGCAAATGTACCGGGTATCTCAGCTTCCATCCTGACATGTAAGAATATCTTTGGAAGTCTGGAGCATTAGGCATGGACAACAGAACTGTTTTCCTACCAAGAAAATATTCTTCCTAAGGTAAGAGTGAATATGAGTGCAGAGTTTGGTCAAATCCAATGTTATTGTCAGAAGAGAGTGTGTTTGCATTTGTCACTTAATTATCAATCAGCTCAGTCGTCCTCAGCCTGAGAGCAGGGAGCTGCAATGACCAAGGAAGCAAAACCTCAAAAAGCTGTCATTCTACAGCCCCCATGAGACATTGAGTCCTGGTGGCACTGGTGACACGGGGACAGAATGTAAGCGGTGTTGACAACAGCTGCAATGGTGATATGGATGATGGTAAAGGGCTTGTTTCAGTGTCTTCTATTCCTGCATATAAGGTATCAGAACCCCTGCCTAGAGATCGGAATCCTTGGTCCTAGGCAACTTGGCATCATCAGTAGTACTTCCTGTGGGGCAGTGTCTGGACAGTGACACTGTCAATGGGTAACATGGCATAGCTGCCCCTCTTAGGGATAATTCGACACATTTTCTCTGGGATCTGGACCGAGAGTTTTAAAAAAACCAACCAAACAGTAGGTTCCCCCATGGCCGTCAACAGAATGTCATTAGGGTCCATGTAAGACACCCACTGGATATTCTTAAATTTATTTGGGAAGATCTTCTGAGGGATAGGTTTCTTGAGGAGTAAGTAGGATTGCAGATAGCTTTAAAAAAAGAAAAAAGAAAAAGGTTGTTTTTGTCATCTTTTTCTTGGATCCAAACTGCTATGATTCAGGAAATGTAGGTGATGATCACAGGAATGCTTCTGCTTTCTCTTCCCGAGTCTTCCAAGCTCTGCTGCTCTTCTGAGTATCTGTGTAGACGCTGAGGTGTGCTGCTCAAATCTCCCTTCCAAATGGTCTGCCACCCAGACACGAGGAGTGCAGGACCTGACAGTCTCCAGCATTTGGCTCCCTTGGGATGTGCCTCAGCTTTTGAACAGAGGTCAAGTTCTCGGTGTGCCCCCCAGCCAGTGATGGAGCAAAGTGATGCTGCAAGGTGGTACAAGGGCTTAGCTTTGGACAATCGTTGCTCCAGTGATCCCTGATGGGTTGGCATGCTTTTGCCATGTGTGTGTCATGGTCTGACAACTTCCCCTGCCCAATCCTACCTTCTCCTGTTTCCTTTTAAGGTGTTATACTCATTAATAAACCATCTGTGCACAGAACTCATGTCAGTATCTGCTTTCTAGAGAGTCCAACAGGAAGGGTAGCTCACACTGTCCTTGCTCCATACAGTTATGTTACGATATTCTGTGCAACAATATATCCTTCTGCCCTAGGACCTCCCTTATTAATTTTTTCTTATGCAAAAAGTCAAGTTGATGCTGTTAAAAGAGACCAAGTTTGGATTCAGATTATTCTGGGTTGGAATCTCAACTCTGCCTTATTATACTTAGCAATGTGAACTTGACCAAGTTGTTAACTTCCATGACCTCTATTTTCTTATCCTTCCAGTCTAGGCCTGAGCTAGAAAGAGATCCCCCATTGAATGGAAACATGGATGCGTATAATTGCTGTGCAAAACAATTAAACATCCTCTTAACAGTTCCGAAGACAGAGGTCTCATTTTGTGCTCACTGTGGGCTATATGGATGTAGTTATATTTACTCCTAAGTTTTTTCCTTTCCTTTATAAGAAGAATTTACCACTAATGTGTAAAATGAATGAAACATTATTTTTTCTCCTTCTTCCTATTGAAAAGAAATGCCCTTCTCTGTAAAAGTTTCTTGCGCATTTTTTTTCCCTTTCCCTTCAGAATTCTTATTTTTATATCTCATCTCCTGCCTCTCCTTAAGTAAATCTTTTCCTTAAAGTTTTGTATATTTTCATATCCGTTGACTAAGTTATCATCATTGTTTTGTTTTCCAATGAGGAGAGGTATTAGCTCTCCGTTTTTATAATTAATAGGTCGGATTTCGGAGGTGAATTATGTCCATTTGGTTATTTACTACATTTCAAAAGAGAGGTTTCGATCCATTGAGCTTTCTCTGTCTTTTAAAATAATTACTTGAGACATTTTCCCTGGTGTTTTTCCATAGAAACAAAAATTGGGAGAGAGATGGAAGGAGGAGAATCATGGAAAATATTTTAAGTGAAATTAGTGTTTTTTTTTTTTTTTTTTTTTTGCTTTTCACTTTCCCTGCCAAATTTAAAACCATGAAATCTTGACTAGAAACTAAATACAAAAAAGCCCCAAATAAACTGAACCTCACTTAAGTATGGTTACATATTCCTATACTATGTTTTGAGAAGTGATCTTTTCGATGTAATGAGTATTTGAAATAAATAAAAACCAAATAAGAGCATCTTACGATTTTATGTGTTTTACAGTTTGCCAAGGATTTTCACTTTATCTTATTTTAATCTTGTGTAAAAAATACCCAAAAGCCTGAACTGTTCCTTCTGGACTTTCCAGAGTCTTCTTTATACAACACTAACTAAGAAGACTGAAAGTGTGTAATAGAACGTTAAAATGAAAGTTTTGCTTAAGACCTTAAGACCACAGAGCCCAGAGATTCCAGGCACATACGGGACAGTCCTCCCCCAAAGAAATATGCATATATAAAATATATTAAAATATACCATAAGAAATGAAAATATTTCTACCACCTAAATCAGTAAGCCTATTCTTAGAAATGTATACAAAAAAAAATAATTGAACACAGGAAAGTAGGTGAGTACAGAAGATCTCTATATGGGTTTATATAAAATAGAAAAAAAGAAGAAGAAATCACCTAAATGTTCACCTGTTAGCTGATTTCCTATTGATATTAGAATAAAATTCAAGATCTTTCTTATGACCTTCCCAGACTTTGCGAACCTGTCTCATCCGACCCCTCTTTGCCTTTAAAACACTTCAGTCACTGGCCTTCTATTAATGCCTCAAAGGCCCTTCCACCACAGGGCCTTTGTACATATTCTCTTGACTTACACCACGATTAATTTCCCTGATCTCTCTTACCTTTCACCTGAGTTACTCCTCATCTTCTAGGCTACAGCTGAAATGTCATTTCCATGGGGAAACTTCATCATTCTTTGTTCTTTCCCTTTATAGCACTTATCACAATTTTATTTTTAACGGTGTTTCTTTTCATTTATTTAACGGCTTTCTTCCTTGCTAGAATTAAAGTTCTAGAAAAACAGAAGACACGTCTCTTGTTTAATGCTGTTTTTTCCTACCACAAGTGAGACACACAGTAGACCATCAATAAATATTTATTGACAGAATAAATCAATCCAAGTCTTAATTCTCTTCGTTTCAAGAAACAAATGCTCTGTGAGGCTTGTGGAACCAAGAACATCAACCTGTGGATTATCAGGACTTCATTTTCCTCAAGTTCTAATGAACTGGGCTTTCTCTTACTTAAGACAGATACCTCCCTCGCCCCCACCACCAAATGAATCATGAAAAAAGGGAAATGAACTCTTGAAATGGTTCATATTTGCAAAAGAATAAAAAATCGTTATTACGTGACTGGGCCAATGTAATCTTAGTGCTTATCTGACTTTGTTAAATGTCCTCAGGATCTGTTTCCCAGATTAGCCTCTGTGATCTGCTATTCCAGGAACAACATCGGGTTCTGTTTTTTTTTTTTTTTGACTCTAACCTTATATCCTTTTATAGTATTTCCTAAGGAAGTTCATCTGTATTCACATCCTCAACAGAGGAACTTGTAAATATTCAGTATTACATGCATGTGTCTGAGTCTGTATTTCCAGATTTATAAGACACATAGTATGGAGATATAGATCTTACTCATGCTTTTATTTTTGTATAAACGTTATGAGTAGCTTCATTCCTACAAACCAGCTTTGGGGAAACTGCACTCTGGTTTCTACTGCTCAACTCATGTAACTATAGCATGATTCAGAACAAAGCTCATTGTTTTATAAACAACACACTGGGTTCAAAATCCTATTGGGCTCATACCTGCAAGTGTCCTCACTGATATTTCTCCAAGAACACAGCTCTCTGCTCTTCACCTCTGCACTTCTTCCCTCTTGAATCTCTGCTCTCATTTTAAAAGGACTTAAGGACAGGAGAATATCAAGATCTCCATGAAGCTCGCTATGGGCTAGAGGGAGGAAAAAAAAAAAATATATATATATATATATATATATACAAATGAACTTATTTACAAAACAGAAATAGACCCACAGACGTAGAAAACAAATGTATGGTTACCAAAGGGGAAAGGAAAGGGGAAGGATAAATTAGGAGTTTGGAATTAACATATACACACTACTATATATAAGATAGATAACCAACAAGGACCTCCTGTATAGTGCAGGGAACTATACTCAATATTTTGTAATAACCTATATGGGAAAAGAAGCTGAGAAATAATATATATATATATATATATATATATATATATATATATATATCTCTGAATCACTGTGCTGTACACCTTAAACTAACATGACATTGTAAATCAACTATACTTCAATAAAATTAAATAGATACTTTATTGCTAAAAAGTGCTAGGGCTTCCCTGGTGGAGCAGTGGTTGAGAATCCACCTGCCGATGCAGGGGACATGGGTTCGTGCCCCGGTCCGGGAAGATCCCACATGCCGCGGAGCGGCTGGGCCCGTGAGCCATGGCCGCTGAGCCTGCGTGTCCGGAGCCTGCACTCCACAACGGGAGAGGCCACAACAGTAAGAGGCCCGCGTACCACACAAAAAAAAATAAAAAATAAAAATAAATTAAAAAAATGAAAAGTGCTAACCATCATCTGACAATGTAGGGTTGCCACAAACCATCAGTTTGTAAAAAAACACATCTGCGAAGCACGATAAGGCAAAGCACAATAAAACAAGGTTTGCCTGTAAAAAAAATAAAATAAAGAGATGATAGAAGACTACTTGTTTGGCCTTTTCTCATTTGTCTGCTGGGTTATCTATGCCTTGCACCTGAAGGGAGAAGAGACATAGTAGTGGACACAAGAATGCTGCCTTCTAGGCTAACTTGATCTGGGGAGGAGTGTGTTGGCTGGAACCAGAGCCCATGCTATGGGGGAGAAACACTGCAAAGCCACATTGAAGGGGGTGCCATGACTGCAGTTACAGAAAGAAAGGGCTGTAGCAATCAATTTCACATCTACTGTGTGGTAGACACTGTGCTAGGTCCACAGTAGAACGATGCAAAAAATGAGGTATTTGGGAAGCAGTTCGGGATTCGGAGAGGGAAAAGCATAAAAGAAATCATTCAGCAGTTGCATGAGCAAAAGCAAGGGTATTGAGGCGGTTAGAGCAGGGGTGTGTACTGGAGCTGTGAGTAGTAGAGTCTGGTTGGAATTTAAGGGGTCAGGATCAGGCAAGCTTTGTGAGGACCTTAAGTGACAGAGTGAGTCGTGAGAGATTTGTGAGTGTGATTAAGATGCACTTTAGGAGGATTAATATAATATGTACGTGTAAAATGCTTTAGGGTGAGAGAGGCCATTATTAAGTCTTAAGTGGTTGATATAGTAACCAATGAGACTCTCAGAGACAAGGGAAGCAGAAAGAAAGGAAAGAGGTGGAGGGAAGTCATTGCTAAGAATAACATGGATGATTTAATAACTGTATGAGGCTGGAGGGAGGAAGAGGAAGAAAGTGGGCATTGAGTTCAAGATCCCTCCAAGACTTTAAATCTGAGTTATCTGAACAATTAAAGAGAGAATTGGGAGCTGAGGCTAGTTCAGGAGTGCGGGAACGAGGAAGAGGGAAAGAGAAGGAATATATATATACTATACTATATGTACTATATATAAAATATACTATAGATAGTTTACATTTTGATTATGCCTACAGTGCACTCTAGTAATATGTGTTTCAGAAAAACAGTTTAGATTTTTACTGAAGTCCTAAATACATGGAGAAATGTTTCCTGTCCAATAACGATATTCTGGGTTTTCCCTACTGCCCTCCAAAATTATGTCTAACCCTTATGTAATTGTGGAGCAAACATATTGAATTTGCTTGTTTGCTTATTGCTCCTCTGCGGTGCTCTCTATGCTCGTCAAATCCTAGTTATATTCCCAGTACCAATAGGTTTCTGGTGGGCGTGGGGAGAAATACATTTATTATCTTTTCACTAGTTTCTTCACCAATGGGGAAGGGGAGGGAGGTCCAAGAGGGAGGGGATAAATGTATACATGTAGCTGATTCACTTCGTTGTACAGCAGAAACTAACACAGCATTGTAAAGCAACTATACTCCAATTAAAAAAAAAAGAGATGGTGAAATACTCAGCTGATACAACAGTGAGGTTGAATAAGATGCTTGGCGTACTGCCTGGCACAGAGCAGTTGCTCAAATTACCTGTCACAGTTGTGACTTTTCATGAAAAAAAGGAGTGAATGTTTGTACCCTCCAGGCAAGCTCATAAAGAAAAGATTTTCTATTCTCCCCTTCAGACTTCTTCTCTGGCCAAATGATCTGCATTATTATTTCCCAACACTTTCTGTTCTTACCTAAGTTCTGAAGATGACTGATTGCTTCTACTTTCTGCTTCGCAGAGACTGGTCAGAGAAAGAGCTGATACAATTTGCAGAAAGAAGAGAGGCACTCACCAGCCGGGCAATGGAGAGTTTGGATTTGATTGTTTGAATCATGATTTCGTTATCTCACGGCTAACTGAATAAGGAAATGAAGATTAAAGTTAACTTGTAATTCCTGTAGCCCAAGAGTTGTATTTGGCACGATGACTCAGCAACATTAACTGTATTTAGAAGTATTTTCTGGAAGTTATCCTGGTAAACAATCAGTTGTGAGGCCATTATATCACCATGTTTCTCAAGCTGGGATATGTGCATTGGACGCTTGACACCACAGAGTAATCATGGAGCATATTCCTAAGGCATGGATTTTACTCAAAGATATACTTTTTTTCCCTATTAACATCAACTTGAATATATTACTTAGTCATTCAACAAATATTTATTGCATTCTGGCAGAATGTCGGATTCCGGGAAATACTGATTTAGAAAATGGATATGGCTCTTTGGTGGTGCTGCTGAGGTTACAGGGTATAACGTAAAATTTGTTTGCATTTTTAAGTTGAAAATTAAGATGACAAGAAATTTTGGTCTTGAGGGGGACTTCAGATTAAACTGACAAGTTCACTCCCCTCAAATACTGAGGGTGACTCTAAGGAAAAGCTTGGGAGGTAAGTAAGGAAAGCTGTAGAAGCATGAGAGAAACAAGCCCTAATGTGTTTTACTGGAACAGACACAGTAGTCTAAGGTCCCTACTCTGCCTATGAACTGCCAAAACTGTGAGAGGTTGACAGCCTTTAGGGAATAGATATTGTCTTCATTGAAACTAGTCATTAATCCCTGGCCCAAAAAATCCAATTTGCCTGTGGCTTCTGATCACTGGTAGAACAAGCATGATTTTCTCTCTCTTATTATCCAAGTGAAAATTTGGATAATAATATTTACCCTCCTATACCCTGAAAAGAGTGCTTTGTTAGACATACACAGAATAATAATAGCTTTAAAAGAGCATGTGTTTAATTTTGTAAACTCCAAGTAACATGTATGATGTAGATAAGCACACATGTACAATACACATCTGGAGTTTTACATATATCTACATGAATACAGAAAAGTATAATAATTAGACATATTGAAATATACTCTCTAGGATTTGGGCAGATCTGACATATTGTATAACATTGCTTCTAGAATTTTGCCTACTAAATTCTTAAAAATTTAAACATATTAAGAGAAAGTGAGTTTTAATAAAAATAAGTAATTGTAGAATTCACAAAGGGAAAGCAATTACATGACCTTTAACTGATGCTAATTAGTTTAGTATAAGATCTCTGGATGTCTATTTAAAAGATAATATAGGAAATACTTATAACTACCATATCAAGTATTAACAGGTTTCTTTTTAAATATGTCAAGCAGTTTACTTTTTCAAGTCATATAATTAATCCCTTTGAAATGTTTACAATATTAATTTAATGAGCTATTGTCAGAAATACTCCAGATGTAAATAATTTAATCAAATTTATTACAGTATCCAAATTAGCAACATGGAAATTCATTTATTTTTATTATATAGTAAAGTAAAAATAGTTTTACTATTTTCAGCTTGAATAAATAAAAGTGTATAGTTTTCTGAAGTAGTTCATTTAACTAATGACAAAAGTATGAATCTTCTCTATTAATTGTGGAGATATTTATATTTGCCAACAATCATGTCTTTACTAAATCTGAAGAATGTTGGAGCCATCCCAGTACACTTTTAATGTACAAATAAAGATTTGAGGTCCCTTTCCCATTCTCTGTCTACATTATTTTTAATTCGTCCTTGATATCATTTATATAATTTTTTCTTTTAATTTTCTTCCGTTCCACCAAGCAATATTAATAAACAGTATATCTAGATTTGCCTGGCCCAACTCAAAGAAACCAATACTCACGAAATTAACATCGCTGAGATTTTCTGCCAAACCAATGTAAAGGCAGTGTTGTCGATATGTTCCAATATAAATCCTAATGGGCAAGTGGACACTATTGCTTCCTGATAGTTCGTAGTCATGCAATGAACTTGGGTGGTCACCACGGCCCACGTAGAATGAGGAACTCTCCAGTTTGGAGGTGCCTTAGGCTCAGAGAGGGCTACTTAGAGCCATGCAGGTAGTTCCTTGTTGTATCACAGAAGCCTACTTCTACATTCTATTCTTTTCTGCTTCACTTGGCCTGTAGTAACAACAGAAAAATAAAGAGTAAAAAAAAGGACAATTATCTGGAAAACTCAGATTCCTTTAACACATCTTCATTGATTGTCTATTGTTTCCCAGATAACGCAATAGATATTGAAGCTACAGAGTTGAAGACACAGTCCTAGCTTTGAACTTTTTTGAGTTCAAAACCTCATGGGAAGAGAGACATATAAATAAGTCGAATACAGAATAGTTCAATAAAAGATATAACCACAAGCAAAGAATGTAATTAAGAAGCCATGTTTAATAGCTGCATGAGGGAGAGAACAGCATTTCAGACAAGTGGAGCAAAATCAAGGGCAAAGACCTAGAAGACATAAAAAAAATGATTTCTTTATGGATAGTGGGTGTGCCATATGCCTAGAGCATAATGTGTTTGGATGATATTTTAAAATATGAAAGGGAAAGTTAGAGTGCAAACTAAAGCATTTGGCTTTTATTGAGTAGATCACTCTTTCCCCCAATTTAATAGTGTTGAGAATCACCTAGGATGCTTGTAAAAGTATATTGGTTTCTTGTTGGAAGACCCCTTCCCCTGATCCAGTAGGTCTTGCCAGAATTAGGCCCAGGAATTAACATTGTAAACAACCATTCTGGTGCAGGTCATTGGCAGACCATACTTTGAGGGATTGGGGAGGAGTGACATGATTAGATCCATGTTTATAAAGATAAGTCTGGAAACTGTGGTAGAAAAGGAGGAGGAGGACAATTCAGCCATGGAAACACCAGTTGGCAGGTAACAAAATAGTCTCAGTGAGAGACAAGAAGAGCATGAATTAAGGCAGCAGCAGTGGGATGGGGAAAAGAGATATGATAGGTAACTTATGAAGTAAATCTGAGAAACATTCATAATCAATTGAATGTGTGTGTTGGGGAGCTGATTCAGTCAAAATTGTATGGTATAGGGGATGTGGCAGCATAAACAGAGATTGGGAATCAGAGGAGTGTGGGGTTGTGGAACAGTAAGTTCCATTATTGACATAGTGAGTTTGAGGTGCACTATTAGGACATTTTTCTCCCATCACAGATGGTGGAGTCCTTCGCTGTTATCTTAAGCAAAATGAGGAACTCACAGGAATCCTGGGACACCTTAAGGAATCTGAGAAGTAGGCTGTTGGCTTAGATTAAGGGACACAAATACCATCGAGTCAGTCACTGAGGGAGAGACTGAACTCTCTTTTTCCTCTCTTTTCTTTTCAGTTCCAATTTCAAAATATTTGGGAAAGATCTTGATTGGTCTAGCTTTGGCCATGTACCCATTAAATGTCAAATGAGATGTGGTTAGGAGGCTGGGGTCACAAACTAACATTGCAGCTCCTATAGTAACCAGGTAGATCAAGAGAAGGGAGAATTCCTCAGACAAAGATGATGGGCAGATAATATTGTAGGATTTATCAAAGATGTCTGTGGGACATCCATTTGGAGAAGTCAAACTTGAAATAATAACTAAGGGAATTTGTTGGCTGCTTTCTGCATGGCAAACATTTTGCTCGGTACATATTTCATTAAGTCATCCCAACAGTCCACGGTAGTAAATACAACATTATCATACCCATTTTCAAGTGAAGAAATTGAGTTTCAGAGAAGTAAGATAACTTTGCCTGAGGTCATACAGCAGGTAGTAACAAAACTTTCAGGAAAGTCTATGCTTTTTGATTATCACAACCATATTAGCTAAAGCCATGAGGATGAATAAGATCTCTCCTAGAGGGAGTAGAAGGTGATAAAGGAAGAGAGTGTACAGTGGAACCCACTTTTAGGGAGTGAGCAGCCAAAGAGGATTCATTGAAGAGGATTGAGGAAAGGCAAGATATTAAAGAGAAGAAGAGTTTGATGTGTTAAAACTAAAGCAAGCAAGTTTTCAAAAAGGAAGACTCAGTCAAGAGTGTCAAAGTGGCAGAGAGAAGCCACACAGAACTAAGGCTAAAAGAAGCTGCAGCATTTGGCAATTACACCTCATGAGAATCTTCTGTTCCCTATCCCATTGTGACTGATAGTTTAGGCCCTCACCATCTCTCCCCAGGACTACTGTAAAAGCTTCCTGGTTTGCATACCTGTCTCCATTCTCATCCTCACCAATCTAACTTCCACAATGCATTCAGAGAGATCTTTTAAAATCAGGGACCACAGCATCTCATGCTTGCTTAGAAAACCTGGGAAGAAGCTCCACATTGTTTAGTTTGAAATATATTCCATCATAAGCCAGTCTCTAGCAATCCTTTCAGCTCCAGCTCACTGTATTTTTATTTATGCTACTTTAAGGTACTTACAGTTCAAGCATGTGAGGTCTTAGGAGCTTCTGAGCATCTGCACATGCTGTTCTTATTGCTTAGGAGACTTTAAGCCTTCTTTTTTCCCAAATTAGGCTGGTAATGGAAAGATTCTATACCTTGGTTGTAGTGCTAGTCACATCGCACTATATTATTAGTCAAAACTCATAGAACTGTAAACCTAAAAGATTAGATTTGACCATATGTAAATTTTACCTAAATAAACGCTACTCAAAGGAATCTGGAGAGTCCCTAAATATTTGGCAATTAAAACATTTCTAAATAATCAATGAGTCAAACAAGAAATTTCAAAAAAATTTTAAAAATATAAAGTCAATGGCACCAAAATTATTTTTAAGCTAAATAAATAAATAAATAGATATCTCTAACTAAACTGATCAATAAAAAGCGAGAAAATGAAAACTACCAATATCAGGAATAAAAAGCGATATCAACAAAAATCCTACAGACATCAAAGGGATACTAAGGAAATATTATGAATGACAGTGTGTCAAGACATTTAGAAATTACATTAAATGTACAAATTCCTTAAAAAGCACAGAGTATACAAACTGATACAAAAAGAAGCAGAAGATCTGAATCCTATCATATCTAGTAAAGAAATTAAGTTCTTAAAGAAAAGCTATTGTACCAGGAAAACTCCAGGCCCACATGACTTCAATTTTAAATTCTATAAAAAACTTGAGGAAAAAATAATAATCTTACAAAATTCTTTCAGAAAACAAAGGCGGAAGGAGCGTTTTCAAATTCATTTTATGAGGCCAGCAAAATCCTGATGTCAAAACTGAATAAAAACATTGCCAAAACAAACAAATAACAAAAACTCCCCTCCAAACCCAAAACCAAAAGTCAAAACACAAAGAAAGGAAAAGAAAGCTATAGACTAATGTCCCTCATTAAGACAGAGGTAAAATTTCTAAATAAGGTATTAGTAAACTGAATCTAGGAATATATAAAAATAAGATAATATCATCACCAAGGGAAATTTATCCTTGGAAGGTAAGGTTGGTTTAATACTAAAAAAAATCAAACAATTAATTTTGGCTTATTCATGGAATAAATGAGAAAATCATATGACCAGCATAATAGATCCAGAAAATATTTGACAGAATTCAACATCCATTTATGATAAACTCTTTGAGCAAACTATGAAGAGCAGTAAATATTCCCAGCTTGATGAAAGAGATCTATAGATAACCTGAAGATAACATCTTAATAGTGAAAGACTTACTCCTTTTACCACTCATATTAAGAACAAGCCAATGATATCAACTTTCATTATTTCTATTCAACATCATATAGGAGGTGCTAGCTAGGGCAATAGGCAAGAAAAAGGAAACAGGATACAGATAGGGAAGAAAGAAGTAAAACTTTACTTATAGATGACATAATCATGAATGTAGAAAATCTTAAATGATCTGTAAAAATACTAGAACTCATAAATGGATTTAGCAATATCGCAGGATACAAAGTCATTTCTATATTCTAGTAATGAGCACTGGAAAATGATATTTTAAAATACTATTTATAGGAGCATCAAAATCATAAATATTTTGGGATAGATTCTGTGAATTGTGTATAAGACCTCTACAATGAAAAGTTGAAAACATGTCTGAGAGGTAAAAGAAGACTTTAATAAGTAGAGATATGTATTGTGTTCCTGGACTGGTCAACTCAATGTTGCTAAGATGCAAATTCTTCCCAAATTGATTTATAGATTCAACACAATCACAATAAAAATCTCAGCAAAATTTTGTACAAATTGACAAGCTAATTTGAAAATTTATACAGAAATGAAAAGTGCCTTGAACTTCTCAAATAATCTTGACAATGAAGAACAAATTTGGAGAACTTAACCTACCTGATTTCAAGACTTGCTATAAAGCTACAGTACCAAGAGTGATAATGGCAAAAGGTAAGACATATGGATCAATGGAATAGAACAGAAAGCTCAAGAGGAAACCTATATTTGGTCAAGTGATTTTTGACAAAAGTGGCAAGATAGTTCAGTGGGGAACAGAACAGTTTTCAGCAACTAAATTTTACACATGAAGAAAAGGAATCTCAACCTCTATCTCATAGCATACACAAAAATTGACCATAGACCTAAACACAAATCTATGACTGTTTCTAGAAAAGATGTAGGAGAAAATATTTATGATTTTAGGGTAGATAAAGATTTCTTAGAGAGGAAAGTCAAAGAACTAACTAGTAAATAAACAAAAATTAATCATTGGACTTGCTCAAAATGAAAGCATTTTTTAAAATTACCATTAAGAAAATGAAAAAACAAGCCACCAACTGGCAGAAAATATTCTCAGTTTATTATATAGCTGACAAATGATGTATCTGAACATGTAAAGAAAAGTTACAATTTAATAATATGATAAGCAACCAATGAAAACAAAATGGGCAAAAGTTTGAAGACACTTCACAAAAGAAGTATATTAATTTTCTTTTGTGGCATAACATATTGCCCTGAATTTAGGTAGGTTATAACAATACTCATTTATTATTTCACATATCTGTAGGTCACCAGCCTAGGTGGGCTCAACTGAGTGCTTTGTTTAGGGTTTTTCAAGACAGAATTAAGATGTTGGACTGACTGGGCTCTTATTTGGAGGCTCTGGGGAAGAATCTACTTCCAAGCTCACTCAAGTTGTTGGCAGAATTCAGTTTCTCATGGTTGTACAAATGAAGTCCCCATTTCCTTGCTGGTTGTTGGCTGGGGACTGTGTTCAGCTTCTAAAGGCCACTCTCAAGTCCTTGTGCTGTGGTCTCTTCATATAAGCTATAGAAAATCTCTTCACATCGAATCTTTCTTGTTCTTCAGATCTGACTTTTTCTTCTACTATCAGCCTGTGAAAACTCTCTGCTCTTAAAGGGCTTATGTGATTAAATGAAGTCCCCCTGGATAATTTACCTATTTTTAAAGTCAACTAATTAGTAACTCTAATTACATCTGTCAAATGCCTTTGCTATGTAACATAATGTAATCATGGGAGTAATACCAGGAGCAAAGGTCATGGAAGTTATCTTCGAATTATGCTTACCACAAGAAGATATATGAATGACCAAAAAATTCATGAAAATATATGCTCAAAATCATTAGTCATAAGGGAAATGTGAATTAAAACCACAGTCAGGAAACTGTCCACACCCCATATGAGTTTTAAAATTTAAAAAAATCTAAAACAATAAAAAAGCACTAACAATACTAAATATTACCAAGACTGAGGAGCAACTGGAACTCTCATGCTTTTCTGGGAGGAATGTTTTAATCACTTTGGAGAACATTTTGGCAATTTCTGTAAAGTTAAATGTACAATTACTATATGAACCAGCAAATCCAGTGCTTGGTATTTACCTGAAAGAGATGAAAACTATATTTACAGAATTTCATTGAAGCTTATTCATCATTGTCAAAAACTGGAAATAACCCAAATGTATATCTATAGGTGAACGGATAAACAAATTGTGGTATATTCATACAATGGAGTTCTCAGAAATAAAAAGGAATAAATTACCGATTCATGCAACAGCATGGATGAATCTCAGAGATATTACGCTTAACCAAAGAAGCCAGACACAAAAGAATTATACTGTATGACTACATTTATATGACATTTCTAAATAGGCAAAACTAATCTCTTGTGATAGACCTTAGATTAGTGGTTACTCTAGGTGGGTGATGGTGATACTGACTAGCCAGAGGCAAAAGAGAACTTCCCAGAGAAATGAAAATATTCTATATCTTTTTGGGATCATGGTTATGTCAAAGCATTTTAGATTTTACATGTATAATGGATGGTTTTTATTTTATGAAAATTATATTTAAGAGTTGATTTTTAAATATATTGTATATATTTCTAATGAAAACAAAAATGTTTTGTCTTCTTTTAATGTTAACACTGTTCTGGAATTAAGAATTGATAAAATTAGAGACAAAATACAATTAAGCTGTAAGTATTTGAGAGAGGGAAACAAGTTGGCTTAGTCACTTTGGGCTGCTGTAACAAATTACCATGGATTGGGAGGCTTAAACAACAAACACTTATCTCTTACCTTACCGTTGTGAAGGCTAAGAAGTCCAACATCAAGTCACCGGCAGATTTGGTTCTTGGTGAGGGCTCGCTCTCTGGTTTGCAGCTATCTGCCTTCTTGGTGCGTCCTCACATAGTAGAGAGCAGAGAAAGCAAGCTCCATCTCTTTCTCTTCTTATAAGGATATGAATCCCATCATGGGAGCTCCACCTTCATGACATCATCTAAATCAGATTACCTCCCAAAGGCCCCACCTCCTAATGCCATTGAGGGTTAGAGTTTCAACATGTAAGATGGGGGGGGGACACAAACATGCAGTGCATAACACAAGTATACCACTATCTGTAGATAAAAGTCATATTTTCTGGAAAGTCAAGGTGATATGGCAAAACAATACTGGGATTATTGAGAAAGTTTAATAAAGTGGCTGGATATAAGATAAATATATAATCAGCTTGAAAACAAAAAATAGTGTGTTCTTAATAGCAGTACAAAATATGAAAACAAATATGTAGAATTTGTGTGATCAATCATTACAAGAAATGTACAGAACTATATAAATTTAATATCAAGATAAAAAGAAGAGTTAAATGGAAAAGACAGAACACTAAAAACATGACATTTCTTTATAAATTAATTCCTAGATTTAATGAAACTCCAATAAAATCCCCAAAAGAGAGTAGCTAAGAAAATTTGAAAAGAGTAAACAGAGGACTGGCACTACCACAGTTAAAATAAAAAAGCTATAATAATCATACCCACATGATCATAGTAATAGAAAAAACTGAAAAACAGATTAATTGAACAGAACAAGTAGCTCAGAAACAGAACTTATTATAAAATAATTATATATATATGACAAAGGTGGCATAACACATCAGGGCAAAGGAAAAAGATTATTCAGTAAATGGTGTTGGTGTAACAAATAAAATATGAATTTAGGTTCTTATCCCATGGCATATGCCAAAAAAATTCCAGAATCAAATTTTTTAAAACCTTGAAAAAATATAAATGAAGGTCAATATTTATTAACTAAAGCACTGGAATACAATGCAGTGGTAAAAAGCACCAAATTTGTCAAAGGAAACTTTCCTTTAGGAAGCAGCACCAGGAAGGCAAAGACCCTGCAGGTCGGACTCATCACAGATCTCCGTGTACACATGATCTAGCACATGGTGTGTGCTCTAATAAATCTGTATAGAATGGTTAAATACAATTATTTTTATTTTTTGTAAAGTAGAACCACTATCATTTTTCAATGACAAATTGGAAAAATATTTGTCCTATATATGAAACAAGATTAATATCCCTCTTATTATAAGTTCATGCAAATGATAGGAACTTCATTAAAACCCATTAGATGAACAAGTATGTGAACAAGCTGATCCTAATAGAGGGAATACAAAAGTTTATGAACATTTGAAAAACGTTGGATGTTAATAACATGTTATGTGTGAAATTACAAGATTTTTAAAAACGTTAAGAAGATTCATTGCTGGTTTGGGTGTAAGTGTAATAAGTCATCTCGTAGATGACTTATTACACAAACTAAAGGTAGTTATGCATTCTGTATCTACAGCCTTAAAAATATTTACTACTTTTGATCCTGTAATTACTTTTCTGAGAATGTATCTTAAAGAAACCATCTTCTATAAAAAAACTTGTATTAATAAATTCATCATAGGATTAACCATGGTAATGAAAATCTGGCAACTTTCTGACCAACAATAAGAAAATGGATTGAAAATTATGGTATAGCCACAAAACGAAACATGATGCAGCCATTTAAAAGTATTTCTACAAATATTTTAAAATGCCATCAGAAAATAATTGTTTTAAAAGATACTGTGAGGAAACAAATTATTTTGCAGCTGCCAACAATATAAAATATGCGTAGAAAAAATAATCACAATAGCATACGTTTTAGCTTTTATTGAAGGGGCAGGCACTCTCTCAGAGCTTTAAAGGGATTACCTCATTTATCCTCACATAAAGCCTATGAAGCATGCATTTTTTTATTCATCCCATTGAATATATGAAGAAATTGATAGAGGGATTAAGCAATTTGTCCCAAGTCTCTGAGCTAACTAGTAGGGTATAGCGGGATTTGATAGCAGGCTGGCTCCTGAATCCATGCTTTTTAACACTACACTTGTTTTGTTTTTGTTAAAATCTAATTAAATGTTTTCAGTAGTTTTATAAGTTTGAGGGCTTATTGGTCACCCTTATACTTTTCCATACTTCCCAAAGTTAGACTTAAAAAAATTTTTTTTTAAAGCATGACTTTTAATCGTAATAAATGACCTTATTTGTTATATACATATATCTCTTTCTTAGATATATATAACAAATATAAATATATATTTGTATTTACCACATAAATATATATATCTCACAAATATATATATTTGTGAGATATATATATCTTATCTATCTATCTATATATATATATGAAATCTCAAAGTCAACTTGATTTTGTGTGGTCACAGAGTCTGTATCTGGGGATTATCTGCACCCTTTATTTCTAGTTCTCTCTTCCTAGACGCTCTGGGAGCCTCTGGTCTCCCTTCCGGCTTGTTCACGGGGTCCCCACGGTTCAGGCCACAGTCCCGGGATCCCCATCCTGGAAGCGCGCTTTCTACCTGCGTCTGCGTCGCGGCAAACAGCTCCAGGGTGCAGTAGCCACGTTTTCAAAGTACGCGGGCCCCGAGTGTCCGGGACCCTCCCGTTGTCGCCCAACGAGGCCCCGTTAGACCCCTAGCGGCCGCGACTCCCAGCTTCAGTCGCTGGTCGAGGAGGCCGGGCCTCACCCGGGAAAGCAGCGACCTTCCGAGAGAGAGGCGCCCGCGGGGAAAGCCCGGGGCTGGCAGGGCGAGGGGCGGTTCGACCCGGAGTCGGAGCGGCCGCCGGGGTTTGGGGCTGGGGTTGGGGTCTGGGGACCAGTTCCGGCTGCCCGCGGGCCTGGAGTGGTGCTCCTCGGGGGTCGCGCACAGAGAGAGCCTCGGAGGCACCAGCCCTCTGGGCTGACCATCCTTCCTCAGGTCAGGACAGTTGACGAAAACAATGGTTATTTCACGTTGACTGACCCCAGATAAAAACGAGTGTTAATTACAGAGGTTTACCCGGGACAAAATTTACGGCTTGCCTCGAGACTTTGTGATCTCTCTGGTCGGGAACAAGCGTGAGGGGAACTGATTGTAAACCCGTGGGAAGCCAAAGCCCCACTTTCGGGGGGCAAGGGTTAAAGGTCGCCCTTGGGGAGCGCGGCGACTGGTCCAGAGGAGTCACCAGGTTTCCCGGGGCACTGGGGCGATTATTCGGCTTGAGCTTGCGTTGCTCAAGCGAGACATTCCCACGCAAGGATACAGCCTGGCAGCCGTTTCCTCCGTGTGGAATGAGCCCTTCCTTTCCCCGGTCCGCTCAGGGGGAAAATGGTGAAACGCCCAAATGCGCTTCTGCATGTGGTTCATACAAGGGCGCGTAAAGAGCCGGGGGTAAAAAAAAAAAAAAATTACAAGTGCAAGTGACCTTGCGTGTTTTAATTTTGGGAAACTCGACTCTGGGGATAACAGAATCGTAGGTTGTTAAGTTTCGGCGTCTAATGAATTGGGGAGACGCACATGACTTGTAAAATCCTTGTCTCGCGCGCCCCAAGTTTGCCGCTCCGCGGCGGAAAGCTGGGCCGAGAGGGGGTGGGGAGGGTCTCCAGTCCCAGGCGCGGCGTTCGCTCGGGGCTTCTTCCCAGTTTCCTGCCTCGGAGTCGCCGCGTCCGCCCCAGCCCAGAGCAGTTTGTGCAGTTGAGAAACTCGATAGGAGGCAGCAGCTGATCTCCCACCACCCTAAAAATAATCCGCTCGGCGTCCGGCGTGCTTCGGCCAGCGGAGGAAAACGCTGCCTTCGGAGTACGTGAGTCTGTGTCTTCTACCTAAATTGCGTTTCAGAATTTTACAGAAAACTCTCAGCTGTCGATTTTGATCTAATCTTTCGACAGCCAGAAGGCTCCCGCGCACTCTCGCGGCGCTTCGCCTTAGCAGTCGCTATTTCTAGGATGAGGGGACCGGGCCCCAGCTGGGGGAAGAGAGGGCGTGGAGATCAGGTTTCCACCTTTACTTAGAAAACTCTGGTCGGCTGCTGCTTAAACCAACTGGATGTAGTGAAAGGAGTTATTACATTTTTTTTTTTCCCTCTCAGACATTTCCGTCTTGTTCATGAGGTAACTTTCCATCTGCTTAATTTGTGTTCCTCTTTGATTTATAGGAGTTCTGCGTCCAGCTTTGAAATTACACTTAAGACAGTGTAGGAAGCCGGTGTTTCGAAGGTAGTGCAAGTGCGCCAGTAGGGGTTTGAAGCAGCGTCAAGCGATTGCCCAAGGTATTTATTTGTTGCTTTATTTGTCCAGTGTGGGATTTTTTTTTAAAAAAAGAATCACTGGAGTGTCTGTGTAAGAAATCTTATCTGCTGAGTTGTTCCAACATTTCCTTTGGTATGCAGTAGAACTTTGATGGGTGCCTTAGATGAGGCACTAAATCAGAAGTCGGGACTTTTTCGCTTGTGATTTCCTACTTGGATCTGTCATTCATCCATAGATAGACAGACAGATGTCTTTTACTTCGTATTTTATGAACCATGGACTGAATAACTTCAAATAACTTAATTACATTTGTTTTCCTAAGTGATCTGATCCTGAACATACCCTAGATGATGATAAAGCCTTGAGTAAGTTATTTAAAATGTAGTGTTTGTGTCTCACAACATAATTTGGTTAATCTCTGAATAACTGAAGAACGAGTTATTTTGTGTGTGAGAATGCAAGCTTTTCATATTGCACTTAGCATGTTTTCTTCAGGTGTTTACAGCATGTTAAATTCTCTGGGACTGCTGTTCCATCAGAACTGACACTGTCTGCTGGGTGAACAGAAAAGAGTGCTAGTTTTCACTTATTTACTTTATATTCATCAACTGAATCCAAATGTTATAAATCCTGAGGGTGTGGAACTTCACCCAATACATTTCAAAGCATAAGAATACTGAGGGTAGTATTCTTGCTATGAAATCATAAGTTTGGTCATCAAGGAATATTTTTATTTTACGTTTTCTACTCTACAGACCATCCCTAGAATCGAAGTTTCACTTTTGGTGTTTGTCTTTAAAGTTCATTCAGTGAAATTCTCCAACCCTATCAGCTATCATAAACAGTTGAACATCTTTCTGTGGGTTTCTGCTTGTGGGGAGAAAAATGTCATATCTTCCTATCTGGCCTCCTTCCCTCTCCCTCCCCCTGGATGCTGGGGCCTCTGTCAGTGTTGGCTGAACTAGACAGCTCCAGAAGGGGTGGGGCTGTAGGTGTCATGTGACAGCATTTATCCAGCAAGAGCAGCAATTTATACTCTTCCCAAAGTATTCCCAACTTAACCTGGGTTCTGGGAGGGAAACCCTGAATGACAATTGGAGATTTAAGAATTAGTTGAAAAATCCTGATTGAATAAAACGGCTCAGGTGAATACAATGTCAACAGGTCTGCAATAAGTTTACTTTTTCCCTCTTTTTGTCCGTGTTGGGTTGTAGTAAGGGTTGGTTATTAGAATGTGCTGCATACAGCCTGGGAGTTGGGGAGGAGAAGGCTAAGGGGTATGGGGAAAAGGATAGAGGAAGAGGCAGAAGAAAAAGCAAAAGGAGGGATGCAAAGAGAGACAGTGAACAGGCTGGGAGCCAAGGGGAAATGTGAGGATAAGATTATGGTAGAAAAACATCATTCTAAAGTTTTTACTTTACCAGTATGAAGTATGTACTTTAGTGCCATTATGTCATTGTATATTTCCCTGTCTTTGGGGTCATAACCTTTACATTATACCAAGAATGTTTGGGATTAATCTAGTCTGATTTATATAGCCTAAGACCACAGGGACTGTTTCTGTTATGTGCACTGCTGAACTCCTAGTGCCTAGTGCCTAGTGCCTAGTGCATGGTCAGCATCAAGAAGTGTTTTTACACTTAATTAATTAATGGCCTAAAGTCCCAGACATCAGGTGCATGGCTAAAAATATTCTTTGACTTTTTCAGGTTGTTGTGCTTTTCTGATATTTTCTTTCCACAGTTACATATCCAAAGGTTACTTAATTGGTAAGTTTCAGGATTGATTAAATACGAGGCAGGCAGTGCTTATCATCGTTAATGAAGTATATATATGTTTTGCAAATTCAGATTATATTTTAGCATCTGGCTCAGTGATCATGATGAAATATCAAGGTTTATAAATGTAGCCAATTGGAATACTGTAACTTTTGATAAGATTATAAAACTAGCTAAAGTAAAAATTATTTTCAGGTTTGTTCTAGGAAACAGTTTACACATGTCTTTCAATTAAGAGCGAACTTAAAGTTTCCTTTTATCACTTCTATTAAGTAAAGGATGTAGTCTTAAAAATTCCATTACAAGCTATTGTTTTTCAGTTTCTGTTTTCTTCATTTTTACCAGAAATACATCTAACATACAATTATAAACTCAGAACTTCCATTTTACTGCTAGTTTAAAAATCTCAAGTCCTTTTAAAAATTCCCTTACCTAGCTTAGAACCTTAACAGTTGGTAAGGATTTGGCAAGTATATAACTTCATCTTGAGTTTTAAAAAATATATAACATTTTTTAAAAAAAGATTAAAAAATGGTCTTGACTAGAGAACATAAGAAAAAAAAGTGTTTCCAGAAATAATATGAGAGGAATTCCATATGACCACTTACAGACTGTTAATACACAGACTTTCTAACTAGTTGTTCTATTCATACGTTTTATAAAATTTTTGTTTAAAATTTGATTTCTCCAATAGTTTGCCTACTATTGCCAGTCTTTTCTATATAACACATTTTGTTTTTTTCTAGGAAAAAATATGATTCGTGACCATTACTAAATCAATTATCAATGAAAGGGAAGAGAGAAAAGGTACTATTTTAGTTATCTAAACCTTTGCCAAGCTTGAATAACCTAACTCAGAATCCAAGGTGACATAAGTATGGAAAAGAAACAAAGTCCAGTGAGGTTGAAAGCTTAAACTGCTGCTTATTTTAATATGAATAGATAAGAGATTGCTTTAAAAAAATAAGTTGGAAGCTATGTGATGGAGTGGGATAAACATAGTTTACAGTCAGACACGTGTCTGTGGATTCTGGCTACTCTACTGGTTGGCAAGTTATTGAACCTCTCTGAACATCAATAGCATCCTCTGTGAAATATGAAGAGCTCCACAAACATTGCTTCATTGTTCTGAGGGCGTATATAATGTATGCAAAGTTCCCAGAATTTAGTAGGTGCTAAATAAATAGTAGACATTATAAAAGAAGTTTCCCGAATGCTAAAACTCTTGCTGGCATTTTACATTTGATGAAATAGACCCTCGCTCTTAGACCATGTTTCAGCAAAGCAGTAAGCTCTTAGACCATGTTTCAGCAAAGCAGTAAGAATTCATTGAAAATGTTGTAAGTCAGAGCTTCTCACTCCTCTGATCTCCACCCTCTCAGTGGCTCCATTTCATTTAGAGTAGAAGCCAGAATCCCAACAATGGCTAAGAAAACTGTGTGTAATCTTGACCTCTGTTTCTTCTCTCAGCTTGTCCATTTCTCCTCTAATGGGATAGAGCTTTCCAATAAAAAGGCATCCTTTGTTTCAAAACTTAAGTAGGGTGCATTTCATGTAAGAATAGGCTGTGACCCTGGGACCTGAGTAGTTTCATTAACTTGTCACTTGAATTATATTTAATTAGTCTTAAACTCTTGATTTTTCTATTGTTCAGAAAAAGGCTGTATGCTGGTTGCCTCGGAGTTGGTCTCTTTGTATTACTGTTTCCTGCAGTGAATGAAATCTTGCAGTAAATTGTGTCCAGCTAAAGTTGTTTGTGAAAGCATTTTCAATGAATGACCATGGGAAAGGATTTGATATTACACCATTTTGACTTTTCAGTCAGTTTCATTTTTCCCCCTTTTTCTTGATAAACAACCATTTTTGGCTTTTGATTATTTATTTAGACAAACACTCCTTTGAGCTACCACTATTGGTAGATATCAATTATTATGTATTTTCCAAATTAAAATGGAATATTTTAATCTGGAAAAAAAACCTATTGAAAAGTGGACCTTATGGAAGGTATAAGGCCTTTGTAAGTAAATCTTGAACAACTTTGGCATAGAGTTTTCTATTTCCTCAATTGCAAAGATAAAGGGGGTTAATTTTATGATATAACACCTCTTTAAGGCTATAATTTAATGAAGGAGAATTTCATAATAAGAGGCTTTTCCTCCTTTCTCTCCCTTTTAGAGTAAACTATATAAGAAGAAATGAGCCTTTCATTCTGTGGTAACAATATTTCTTCATATAATATCTATGATGGTGTGTTGCAAAATCCCTGTTTTGTGGATGCCCTCAACCTGGTACCTCATGTCTTCCTGTTGTTTATCACTTTTCCAATATTGTTTATTGGTAAGTAACCTATCGTCCTACAGTTCATCACCTAGTGTTTATAAGAAGAGTCTTGTTAATGACTGAGATTTGGTATAATGGTGATGTAATTTCTCCAGCACAAGAACTAGCATGTAAGTCTGTGGGAAAAGAACAAGCAAGTATTTCATTTTCCAATTACTTATATTTTTGGCGTTTGCTATTCTATAGATAAAGTAGAAGTCACATGCCTTCTTAGAAATGGACTTCAAGTAGCAGCAGTTTTTTAAAAAGAGGAAAAGAGAATTATATGAGATCGATCAAAAGTATTTGGTGAGTGCTTGCTTTGTGCCAGGTGAAGAGAAAGAAAAATGGGTAAAACACAGTGCTTGCCTGGAATATTCACAGGAATTTTCCAGTGAAACAAGTGTGTCAGAAAGTGAAGAGAATGCCAACACCATCTTGTAAGCGCATTTACAGATACAGGAACAAATTATCCTGGGCGTTTGCCTGCCAGAGCAACTAACTCTCTTTGGGGCTGGTGGGGACAATGCATAGAGTGACATGTTTGGGGACTTGAAAGATACAGAGCGTGCAAGTAAAAAGTAGGGTGTGTTTCAGGTAGAAAGAGTACATGTGCAAACTATTTAGGAAGAAGGTAAAAATATAGTTTTCCCTATTATTTTGCAGTTTACATATATATATCCACACAAAATACAATTATTTAGAGTGATTAGGTATAATTTGTATAACTTTTCCAAAACAACCAAAATAGACCTTTTAGCATTTTAAAATTATAAAATATTTTTCATATATAAAAATGACAGATTAATGTAATAAACACTTATTGACTTTACCACACTCACTTTAAGGAATCTAAAAGTATGAATACCATTTCCTGATACTCTTACTCTTCCTGCATCCTATGTTCCTGTCCTTTCAAAAGAGGTAACCACTGTTTTGAACTTGGTGCTTAATATTCCCATGCATGATTTTGCTCATAAAAATAAATGAAAAAACAGTCAGACTGTTTTCTTAAGAAAGCAAGCATAATTTAAGGATCCACTTTAAAGAAGTGTTTAAAAATAATTTGTAAGCTTTTATTTCTTCATTGAACAAGTCTTAATTGAGAGATTACTATGTACCTAGCATTCTAACAGTGACCAAAGGATTTCTGTTATATGACATATATTATGCAGAGGCCAACATAGCTCTTGGTACATAGTTATTCATGTCAAAAAAACGCATAGACATTAAATATATTGGGACCAGAACTTCTTGTTGTATGTGTGGTGGCATTTGTAGGACATTAAGAATGCCCTTTGGCCAAAAGTAGAACATTGTTCCTTATTGCAATTTTACAGTTAATAATTCCTTTTTGACATCCAGTTAACTTATTGAGAGCAATTATTATGACAGTCCTGTTTGCATCTCTAGCAGGGAACACAGAGGCTGGCAAAAGGGTATTTGAAGCAAGTGGAATTGGAATTAACATTGTCAAAGGGAAATGGTGGAGAAAAATGCAGACTACTGATCCATAACATTGGCTACTTGAGTTAGTGAGAAATTGTAAATAAATCTCAAAGAAGTATCAGGTATAAGGAAAATGGCAATGTTGCAAAAAAAGACAGAGCTTGCCTGCAGAAATTTACAGCATAAATTCTAGTAGAATATGTGAAAGGTAACTAATTTTCAAATAATGAACAACTAAGATATGAATCAGTATTCTTTTCAAAGAATGCTTTGGGGGTCCCTTTTGTCCAGAAATACAGAAATTTCTTCCTTCAGTACTTTTAGCGCACACCCTCATTCATTCTTGAAGTATGTGGGGTTTCTCTATAGTCAAAAAATTGAGAAAGTAACGGTGACAGAAGAGACAAGAGTGGGGTCCTTTCTTAGCACCTCATATATGAGTTGACATTATTCTGTTTTTGAGGGGAAACCATCAAAATTTTACTAAAACGTAATCTGGTAACTAATTCTTTTCTTCAGTGAGGAGCTAAGGGTGAACCTATAATGTTCTTGAGCCTCCTTAAAAGCTTGTCAATCAACAATGCTTTAGCTTTCGTTGAGAAAATACCACTAGCACTGCTGAATAGTGCTGGCCGAGTCATAGGTTATCATTTTTCTTGCATGATATGCATATGATTAAGAGTTGACTCAACCAATGAGTCCTATATTTCATCACCAAGTGTGGGATTTTTTTTCGGTCAGTCCTCCCACAGATCCCATCTTTTGAAAGATTTGAGACTCTGAATTGCTTTTATTAATATCATCATTAACTTATCTTTTTTTTGAGTGAATCAGAGACCTGTCAGTAAGTGCTTAATGAGCATGAAATAAGAAGGTTGTAATCCAGAGTTTGTGTTATTCCTAAGCAAGGCAACAAATGTTAACGTGTTAACCTAGGCAGTCTTGGAAAAACTAATTGAAGTTGTTCTTTTTTTTCTTTTTTTAACATAATGAAAATAGCCCAGGATTTCTATTGCTATCCTAGAAAGGAATAAGGTTTCACGACCCCCCCTGCCACCCAGCATATCACAATGTAAATTATTTCCATGATTCTAATTGATCCTTTGTTTATCTCTTTACCTTTTTCAGGGTGGGGGAGTCAAAGCTCAAAAGTACAAATTCATCACAATACTTGGCTTCATTTTCCTGGACACAACCTGAGATGGATTCTTACCTTTGCCCTCCTATTTGTGCATGTGTGTGAAATAGCAGAAGGCATCGTTTCAGATTCGTAAGTGGCTCCACTTAGTTAATGGGATTACGCAATCCTAGTGGGTGCGTTGCTATGGATAGCAGTTAAGAGTGTAACGTACCAAGTCAGCCTGAACTGTTTGGTTATAACTTATTAGGCACCACAGCTGTCACCCATTTTATGCAGTAAACATGCATGTTGTCTGTATTTTTGTGGTGCTGCATCCTTTCTCTGATAATACAAGTTCAGATCTCTGGGGCTTGCGCTCATTGCTGTGCTTTCTGTTTCTTCGCTCCTTCGTCTGCAAAGCCCTGGCAGAAAGTTCTCTCTTTTAAAACATTTTGACGTTTACCTTATCTTTCAAAATAGATATAAATAGCAAGAAGGATTGTCTATTTTAACATATAGCTCCAATGGTTATATATTTATGTATAACTATATATACCCAGTTCTCAGATACTTCAATTTACTTTGTAAAATAGCAAAGATAGGTGAGGCAGGCATTAAAGGAGTCTGAGAACCAGTGAGGATACGGCTACAAATTGAGGCAAAGCACATAACTATTTCAAAATCAGGATTTGTCATGAAACCCCTATTTTTGTAGGAATTTTGTCATTCTTATAAAAGAAGAAGTTTGTATTAGGCAGTTAGAATGTAATGATTTCTATTGAACTTGAACATAATGTGGGAGAAATATTTTTATCCCATAGTAACAGAAAATAAACTCAAGTAATAGAAAAATTTCGATTACGAAATTACACTAAATGGTGTATCTTTCATTGAAGAATTGATATGAAAAGGTCTTTAAAGTCTAAAAAGAAAGTTTCAAAAATCATTTTCCTTTTATTGAATAAGAACCTCTCCTGAGGTTTATGTTTTTCTGTCGCAGTTAATAAGGAATGAAACTTCAAGAGTTTGTCATGGAGCCATCTATTTTGTAGTGTTTTATGACAGTTCTTTGCATATATGTGCACATCTTAGTTTCTGATTAAAAGGAAAATCAGAGACCCTAAGATATGTTGCCTCTTCAAGCATTTAGAGGCTTATTGGCTGTTATTGAGAATTGCTTACAACTCTTTGGAATTTTTGTATTATATTGTATTAGCATATCCAATTCTAGTCTTCATTTTTTTATTCCCTTAACATATAGGCTAACTCTCCATGTTTTTATGTACTTGTATATAGTGGAAGTCCCATGTGTCCTAAAAGCTTGACATCGTGTGGGCAAGGATGAGTCCTCCTTTCCAGCCTCATGGCTGATGTGTAGATTCAGTCAGAGACTTAGGACAGAGGCTGAGCTAATAACGAGGACATGTGCTAATGACGGAAACTTTTTCTATAGCCGTAGTGATATGAGAGACCCATGCTAAAAACAAGCAGAAATACAACTTTGATCTTGTGCTACCCCCTCCCATTCTTTTGCTGCAGACTCTTCTCCTTCCCCTTTTCATCCAGGACTCTCCAAAAGACATCTTCCAGTTACTTCTGAACCCAAAGATTTTGTTTGCTTTCTCTCATGCCTTGTTCTATTCTGGAAACTGCTTCTACAAGTATCCCAGAGAACATTAATGATGCCTTCATGGACATCTTTTCCTCTTTAGCATACTTATTATATTTGACACTGCTGATCATGCCTTCTTTCCTTCTTTCTTTTTTTTTTTTAACAAAATTTTAAGAACTGTTTTTTACCTAAAATATCACAAATGCCCATTATAATTAGTGAAACAATGCACAGGCTTTCCTGATTGAATATTTGATTTTCTTTTTTAGTAATACAAATATTAGAGCTATTAATTCTTCTTTTGAAACATCTTGTTTTGCACAGGTTTTCCTAAGAAGTATTCTCTTTTTTTATTTCTATCTAAATAATTTGTGATTCTGGTGGAGATACTCTCCTAGGTCTAGGAATCATTTTCAGTTTGCTCTTTAATCTGATTTGATTGGTTTATTATGTAAACCATATAAAGCACGTAATTTATTAAATGAATACCTTCTGGGACATTAACATCTTCATTATAGTCAAATATTTCATCATTTTATAAGTAATTAATGAGTATTAAGAAATAATATATATTCTTTATAGGAGACAAAATTTTATTGAGTTTACTCATTGGATTGCTACAGTCCTGTGTGTTCATTATTTTTATATTATTTAATCCATCAAATTCAAAAAGTGTAAATTAAAATCTTCACTATTATTGTGTTTTCATTTCTATCATTTTTTCTTTTTTTGAAATTGTTCTTTTGTTTTCTGTGCTATATAGTTTTCGGTTTTCTCTCTAACTTTCTGACTAAAGATTTTCGGCTATAAGGGGATATTTATGCTTCTATGAGAACAGTTAAGTCTGCAAATCTTCTCTAAAAATAATAGAGATTAAAGGAAAGAATAGGGTTTGGGGACACTCAAAAACTATGCTATATTGTAAGTAGAGCAGTTACAATGTGATAGAAATCTTAATAAAAATACTAGTATGGTTAAGAAACATTAAATTCCTAATAAAGAAATAAAGTAAGTATAACCTTTACTGTAGCTTCTGCTAACTTTATTAATCCTTTATTGTTGCCTCCCTTACTGCTTGTTATTCTTTTTCTAACTTCTTGAATTGACTGCTTGATTTATTTCTTATAATAATTTCTTACTGAATATGTTTAAGGTTATAATTTTCTCCTGGGTTTGGTTTTGACCACATTTCATAGGCCTTGATGGGTAGTGTGCTCATTTTTAAATTTTCTAAATATTAAGAGGGCTTTTGATTCTTTCTTTGCTTCAATAATTAAAGAGTATTAGAAGCATTTCTTAATTTCCATAACGATGAACTTTTTGTTTCCTACTTTTTCTCTTTGATTATTTGAACTGTGTTGGGGAGGAGGTGGGTGGTTTTTAAGCAAGCTCTTACGCTCTCATGGTACTATCACATTTTCATTACCCTCCTTGTATTAATAACTCCAAATGTCCCTGATTATGTTCCAGATCTCCACATACACTTGCCTTTTAGGCATCTTCTTTTGCACGTTTATTAGACACCTTCACAATCCATACATTCCTCTCTCCAATGGGCTCTCCCTCTTAAAATCTTATCACCATCTGCCCAAGCACCCTGGGAATTGTTCTCTACATCTCCATCACCGTCACACTCATACCCTAACGCCAAGTCCTGTTCCTTATGACAGTCCTTTCTAAGTGAACATATGACTTTACACATACAATTAAAGCTATTCATAATTTGCTATTCTACCAACATTAAATATACAGTTACTTTGGAGAATAAGTTAAATGGTTTAAAGTAAGCCTGTAACATACCTTCAAAACACCTTCCTAACTCATACATGCAAATTACTTTTCCATGTAAAGGTCTCATCACTCTAACCTCTAAATTACCCTGCTCCAGCAGTGACTACTCTAAGGCTTACTGTGGTCCAAAGAGAAGGAAGAAAAAGACTGTCAAAAGACTGTATTATCTCCTTCATGTTACTGCTGCCAAAGCTCAACTCAGGCTTTCATCATCTCTCACCTGGCCTCTCCCCAAAGTTTACTAACTACTTTCCTTCTTCTGTGTCTCTCCCCTCACCTCAGACATACACAGTATGTCTGACATACACAGTACCTACCAACTCCATCATCTGCATTACTACCAGATTGATCTGTCTCTAAAACCCTAATCTTATTCTACCACTTTCCTGTTAAAGTATTTCTGTTTTCTGCAAGTTTAGATTTTAGCTCCTTACCATGACATACAATGCCTTCCATAATACAACTGATCTGAAACTTACTATTTAAAGAACATTAAACTACTTGGAATTTTACACATTCTGTTCCCTGTTTTTCAAGTGCTCTTCCATCACTTTCCTGACGAGTGGCTTCCTTTTTATATTTCAATTCTCATTGTCAACTATACCTTTTCTGAAATGACCTTCCCAAATCTTCCTCTTTCCTTCACTCTTGAACTATTTACTTCCTTCTCTATACCGTTTGTGTACCAGTATATTTCAATAATTTGAGAAAATGTAAATGTTTAACTGTATGGCATTATTAATACAAATGGACTTGAGGGCTGTTTACCATGCACATCTGTCCTGGCATATTTCCAATCCACCTGAAGCTCTTTATTGCCCTCAGAATGAAGTCTTGTGTCCTTGCAGTCACACTGAATTGCTTGTAGTAGTACCCTTGGACGTATCTAGACCCTCTGCCTGGAACAGTCTTCCTCTACTTCCTCTGAGGAGCAATTCCTCTTCTTAAGGTCTCAGTTTAGAAGTCACTCCTTTCTCAAGGCTTTCTCTGTCTCAGGCACTAGGCTTGCATGCATTCCCAGTCCCTTCACCTGTGTTGTAATTCCCTATTTCCTATTGTTCTTCTCAATAGACTCTAGACTTTGTGACCACAGACACTATATCTTGTCTTGTTCACGGTTGCATCCCACAATCTAATAGTGTCTGGACCAGCAAACACATATATGTTGAATGAATTAATGAAAATGGAGAAGCCACTGAAGGCCATAAAGTTTGGGAAAACTATCAAAAGAATAAATGTACTTTAACATACAGTAGAATTCATATTCAGCTGATTGTTTTTACTTGCTTCAGGTGTTAAATTATTTCAGCAGTTCTGCCCTTCAATATAGGAATTGTTATATGTTTGCTTTTGTTGTAAGCATTGTAACATCTTGTTTAGCTGTATTTACCCAACCCTCCATGTGAGGGTAAGTCTTTTCAGCAGAATTATGTCTCCCAATGTAATCTTCCTTGTATGTTCTCGTAGCATTCTGTATATAAAATACCTCATTCTGTATTTTAAATATTGCTGAGAGAACGTTTTAATGAAAAAGTTGGAAACAAAATGTGACGCTGTCTGGAACCAGCAGCTGTAGACACTGATACTGTCCCGCTCTCTGTAGACGGCGAGAGTCGCGGCATCTCCACCTCTTCATGCCGGCCGTGATGGGATTTGTTGCCACTACAACATCAATAGTATATTATCATAATATTGAAACATCAAATTTTCCTAAATTACTTTTAGGTAAGTATGATCCAAGTGTTGTAATTGTTGTTTTTTCCCCAAAGAGCTATTTGTTTTTCTTTTTCCTCATAGTAAATGCTCTCAGCAAGGGTAGGGATTGGAAGGCATGAGAAAACCATAATAATTAATTCTTCTTTAGTCTTGCATTAAATGTGGAGATGAAGTAAGTTGAGTTATTATAGGCTGTGAAAACTATCCCCTCAGGACATCTGATGAGAGAGTCACCCCAGCTAGTTCTGCATGTTTCTGCCTCTGGTTTGGAGGCCTGAGGCATTTTCCTAAGATCCAAGTCTTTCATGGATGCTGTGGGCATGTCACACTCTTCCTAGAATTGCTGTTGAGGCATTGGGGGCCTCTCTGCAGCAGAGTGTGGTTCATTGCATGCTGAAAACTATACTCTCCTGAGGAGCAGCTGCTCCCAAAGCATAGCCCCTCACATCTACATCCTGTCTAACATTACTCTTTTTTTTTTTTAAGATGTTGGGGGAAGGAGTTTATTAATTTATTTTTGCTGTGTTGGGTCTTCGTTTCTGTGCGAGGGCTTTCTCTGGTTGTGGCAAGCGGGGGCCACTCTTCATCGCGGTGCGCGGGCCTCTCACTATCGCGGCCTCTCTTGTTGCGGAGCACAGGCTCCAGACGCGCAGGCTCAGTAGTTGTGGCTCACGGGCCTAGTTGCTCCGCGGCATGTGGGATCCTCCCAGACCAGGGCTTGAACCCATGTCCCCTGCATTGGCAGGCAGATTCTCAACCACTGCGCCACCAGGGAAGCCCTAACATTACTTCTTATAAGCCTCTCTTGCCTTCTTGTCCTGTGGAAATCAGAGACTGTCTAAAGTTTTCCTAATTTTATTTTTTGCTTTATGCTGAAATAAAGAACTCATCCCCAATAGTTACATGTAATACTGTGATCCATCCTTGCATTCCTTAGTGTACACTTTCATATAGAAAGCTGAGGTGAAGATACAGAACGTGGATTATGCATGGGCTGCAGGGGCCTGTGTGTCCTCTAAAATGGTAGGCAGAGTTGTATGTTTTTGTGTGAATAAATGTTTACAGTTTTCTAAGGCTCATGGATTTCATTTGATTGTTATTTGATGAAAATGACATTGACTACTGAATATAGCAGTTAGGAAAAGGAATGATTAAACCACACAAATATTATTTTATTTGTTTATCCAGAGGACATTAAAATTTGAAATGAATAAGTGATAAGTGCTGATTATTTAATTATGTGTTGCGTCACATTATATGATTCAGCAAAGGTAATCAAATAAAAACAAGTTGTCAGGGTTCAATATTAATTTAAAAGGCTTGTCCAAGTCAGAATTATCTTAATAGAAAGCTGTTTGGTATGAAATTGTAGGCAGATATTATTACGGAAATCTTCTTATGTAGATGCCCAAAAAAGGCAACAGCAAAAATATATATAACGTTGGGAATTCAGTACTCTTGACATTAAGCTTCTGAAAAATTGATGCAGATATAAGAGTTATAAGATGTAATTAGAAAGGAAATGTGCAATTTAATAATATTTTGAAGGAAATGCAGTCAGAATCCAGCTCTCAATTTTTATGTAGATACAAGACAGAGGGCACAATTTGATCATATTTCTGGAAGGACTTATAGAGTTAAAAGCTAGTCTAAGTTTCTCCTTATTTTAGGAGAGAAATATTTGGACCTAGAAGAATCACACATTTTAAGAACCCAGAACTAGTAATTTTGTCCCAACATTATATTATGAACATCACCAAACATACAGGAAGTTGAAAGCATTAGATGAATACTTATTTTTCTACGACCTAGATTCTTCAATGTGCATTTTCTTCTATTTCTTTTATCAAATATCTACATCTTTCCACTCCCCTATTCATCCATCAATTCATCTTAATTTTTTGATGCATTTTTAAAGTAAGTCACAGGAATTGCTATTCATCACTCCCTGATTATTTCAGCATGCATATTATTAGCTAAAGTTAAATATTTGTTTGCAGTTCTTTTTGTGAGATAAAATTTACATACCAAAGTACAGAAATCTTAATTTGTTAAATGTGTACACCTGTATAACCCTATCATGATCTAGAACACTGTCCATCATCCGTGAAAATTTTCTTGTGCCCCTTACTAATCAATCCTCATTTTCATCTCTGTAGAGGCACATCTAACCAATTTTTTTCTCACCATGGATTAGAGTTGCCTGTTCTAGAACTTCACATAAATTGAATCATACAGTGTAAACTCTTCTATGTAAGACTTCTTTCTCTCAGCATGATTTTTGGAGGGTCATCCATATGTAGTATCAATCAGTATTTTGTGCTTGTGATTGTTGGGTTGTATTCCACTGTGTAAATATACTACAGTTTTTCCATTCTCTTGTCAGTAGACCCCTGGACTGTCTCCAGATTTTGGCTATCATGAAAAAAAGCTGCTATAAACATGCATGTACAAGTTTTTTGTGAATGTATGTTTTTATTTCTCTTGGGTAAATACTTAGGAATGAAATTGCTGGGTCATAGGGTAGGTACATATATGTTTATATTTGTAAGAAACCACCAGATTTTTTCTTAAAGTGGTTTATTTTACATGCTCACTAACAGTGTGTGGGAATTCCAGTTGTTTCACATCCATTTGATGATCTTGATTTTCTAATTTAGCCATGCTGGTGGGTGTGTAGTAATAACACATTGTGGTTTTAATTTGCATTTCCCTGATGACTAATGATGTTGACCACTTTTGATGAGTTTATTGCCCATTTTTTATTTTTGTGAAGTGCATATTCATATCTCCTGCCCACTTTTTATTGGACTGCATTTTTATTATTGAGTTGTAGGAGTATTTTGTATATACTAGACACTAGCGTGTCATCAGACACATGTTTTGAGAATATTTCCCTCCCAGTCTGTGGCTTGCAAACTCATTTACTTAACAGGGTCTTTTGATGAACAGATTTTAATTTTAATGTAGTATAATTTATTATTTTTTCATGTATAGTTATTGCTCTCTGTGTCTTAAATCTTTGCCTTGCCTCAAAATATGTTTCCCTCATATTCTCCTGGGTTTTTAAAGAAGCTTTATACTTTCAGTTTTTATTTTTAGGACTGTGATCCATTTAAAATTAGTTGTATGTATGGTATATTAGGTTGGTGTCAAGGTTCTTTTTTTTCCAAATGTATAGCTGTATTTGAGCCCCATTTGTGGAATAGACTTTCCGTTTCTCATTGGATTGCTTTGGGACCTTTGAAAAAATGAAAGCAAATGACTGTTTAAATATGATCTATTTCTTGGCTCTATATTTTCCATTCCTTTGATACATTCATGGATTTTTATGCCATCACTATTCTGTCTTGATTACTGTAGCTTTGGAGGTCTTGAAGTCATGTATTACGATCATACAGCTTGTTTTCTTTGTTTTTCTCCCAAAACTGTTTTGGATATTTTAGTTCTTTTTTATTACCATATACGGGTTAGAATCAGGTCGTCAGTTCCTACTTAAAAAAAAAAATTCCTTGGGGGGCTTATGATAAGGATCACACTGAATGTACAGAACAATTTGGGGGAGAACTGACATCTTAAAAATGTTGAGTCTCACAATCCATTCTTTACTTTTTTAGGTCTCCTTTCATTTCCTGTAGCAATATTTTATAGAGATCTAGAGATCTTGCATGTTTTGTTAAAATTATTATTAGCTTTTTTGTTTTACCACTGCTGTTATAAATGGAAGTGTATTTAAAATTTTATTTTCCAATTGTTTCTGCCAGTGTGTAAAATACAACGGGTTTTTTATATTGACCTTGTATCTTGCTACCTTGGAAATTCACTCATCACTTTTAATTATTGCTCTGTAAGTTTTTTGGGATTTTCTATATAAACAAACATACCATCTGAAAGTAAAGACAGTTATACTAGTTCCTTTTCAAACTTTATGCTTTTTTTTTCTTTTTCTTGCTATATTGCACTATGTAGAACCTTCAGTAAGACGCAGAATAGACATGGTGAGAGTGAAATCCTTATCTAGCTCCTGATTTTAGGGGAAAATACTCTTTCATACTTAATTATAAAATTGATTATAGGCTTTTTATATAAGACCTTATCAATTAAGTTTTTTTCTATGTAAAGCTTTGCTTTCTCAAGGGTTTCTTTTTTTTTAGTCATGATAAATGTTGAATTTTATTGAAAGACTTTTTTTCTGCATCAGTTGTAGCAATTATATTTCTGTTGTTTCTGCTGATGTACACTGATTGGTTTTTCAAATTATAAAGTAACCGAGCATACTGGGCTAAGCCATACATTGTCATGATTCGTTATCCATGCTAGAGTTTGTTAGGGTTTTTTACATTTATTGTGAGGGATATTGGTCTGGGTTTTTTTTTTTTTTTCTCACAATAGCTTTGTCAGGCTTTTATATACTGGGATACACAGATGAATTGGAAAATGTTCTCTATTTCTCTGTTTTCTGAAGGACATTGTGTGAGATTAATTTCATTTCTTCCTTAAATGTTCAGTAGAATTCAACAGTGAAGTCACCTGGGCCTGGAGTTTTAACTAAGGAGGGATTTTAAATTATAAATTTATTTCTTTCTTATTGACTCTTCAGAGTATCTGTTTCTTCTTATGGCAATTTTGGCAGTTATAGTTTTTGAGAAAATTTCCTTTGTTTTTTGAAATTACATAAGCTTATTTTTATTTTAATTTTTTTTAGATTCAAGGGAAGTTACCTTTATTTTCTTAACTTTTTATTTCATATTGGAGTATAGTTGATTAACAATGTTGTGATAGCTGATAGTTCAGGTGTACAGCAAAGTGATTCAGTTATACATATACATGTATCTATTCTTTTTCAAGTTCTTTTCCCATTTAGGTTATTAGTTAATATTGAGCAGAGTTTCCTGTGCTTTACAGTAGGTCCTTGTTGGTTATCCATTTTAAATATAGCACTGTGTACATGTCAATCTCAAACTCCTTAACTATCCCTCCCCCTCATCCTTCCCCCCTGGTGACCATAAGTTCATTCTCTAAGTCTGTGAGTCTGTTTCTGTTTTGTAAATAAGTTCATTTGTATCTTTTCCTTTTAGATTCCACATATAGAGAAAATATCTATTTCATCTAAGTTTTTTGATTTATTGTCATAAAAGTTGTTCAAGATATTCCCTGATCATACTTTTTAAGTACATAGGATACGTAGGGATAACTCTTCTTTTATTCCTAATATTGGTAAATCTGTGTTGTTTTCCTGATCGGTCTAGCTGGGGACTTATCAATTTTCTTGATCTTTTCAAAAAAATCAACCTTGTTGGATTTGTTCATTTTCTCAGTTATTCATTTTTTATTTTATTGCCTTTTACAGTTATCTCTCATCTTTTTATTTTGTTCATTGTTATTTCCTTAGCTTTTAAGGTGGAAACTTAGGTCATTGATTTTGGACCTAATTTTTTCTAAAATAAATAACTAAAGCCATAAATTTTCCTCTAAGTATTAATTTAGTTGCAATTCTTAATTTTTAAATCTGTAATATTTTCCTTATAACTTAGTTGAAATGTTTTCTAATTTCCCTGGTGATTTCTTTTTTAACATGTGGTTAATTAGAAATGTATTTTTTAACATCTTTATTGGAGTATAATTGCTTTACAATGGTGTGTTAGTTTCTGCTTTATAACAAAGTGAATTGGCTATACATATATCCCCATATTTCCTCCCTCTTGCATATTGTCTAATTTCCAAATATTTGGAGATGTCTAGATATCTTAGTGTGTGGAAAAACCCAAAGGTTACCTCCATTATCTCTGTCTGGTGTTCACACTCGGTATACTTTGAGTGTGAGTGGACCTGTGACTTGAGTGTGAGTGGACCTGTGACTTGCTTCCAGCCAATAAGGTTTGGCACAGATGAAGATACCAAATCTATTGAGACTGTAGCCCTAGTCTACACCTGGACTGCAGCCTGGATTCACAGAAACTGTGAGATAATAAGTGTGTGTTGTTTTAAATTTCTAAACCTATCATAATTTGCTAAACAGCAATAGAAATGTCACTATGCTTATTATTCTTGATTTCTAATTTAACTTCATTGTGGTCAGAGAACATTCTTTATATGATTTCCATTATTTTCAATTTATTGCTTCTTGTTTTCTGAGTGAGTAGATAGTGTGTACTAGTACCATGTGAATTTAACAATAATGTAGATTTTGAAGAGGTGGTGTATTTTTATAATATTAAATATCAATCTTAAAAATATAAAGTAGTTCAAGGTGGTTGATAATGTTCAGACTTTCTAAATCTTCATTAGGCATATGTGTATTTTTTATTGTCTTTATGAAAAATGACACATTTATCATTATTAAAAATTTAAAAATTTTCTGATAATACTCTGTCTTGAAGTCTATTTTATCTGATACTAATATAACCACTCCGGGTTTCTAATGCTTCTTGTTTTCATTGTATAGCTTTTTCCACTCACTTATTTTCAGTCTACTGTTTCTTTATATTAAGGTGAATCTCTTTAGATAATGCATAATTTGGTCCACTTATTTGTTCTAAATCCATTCTGGCAATCCCTGTATTTTAAGCTTAAAAAAAGATATAAGTTTCTATGCCAGTGTTCAGTTATTTTTCTCTAAGGAAGTTGTAATCACCCTTAAACTTTCTGGTTTTGATAAGTGTGGTCCAAGCGGGATTGTCTTATGTGTATTTTAGATTTTTTCTTCCCCTTTCCCTTTTCCTCTTTCCCCCTTCCATCTCATATTCATTTGTACCGAGCTTTATTCAAAGTCCAAAGTATAATGGATCCTTGACAGCAGATTTCTAGGAAAGTTTGTGCTTTCATCTCATATTTCTGCAAAATGCTGCTGTGGTTATGAGATGATATAGATCCCTACTTTTCTAACCTACTTGAGGTCTAGTTTGCTCTGTAGGATCAGTGTGCCTCTCTGTGTACTGTGGATGCCTGTGGTGTTTTAAACCATTTGGGTGAGAAGAGTCACTTACTACCTGAATTCTGGTCAGTAAAGCAGAAACCCTATTACATTGCTACATAGATTCCATAATAATTCCAGGATAACAGCCCTGGAAATTGCAACATACTTAACTAATGGCGAGGTTACACAGATAACAGTTTGTTAACTCTTCATATAATCAGGGCTTCTTAAAAAACAAGACCAAAAGATAAAGTCAGCTTTAAAGTCTATAGAATTAATTACACGTGAAGTTCTGAAGAGTATAGTCTGTCCTTATTTACATGTCTCCTTATACCTGCACATCTATCCCACATAAACGGAGTGGAGGCACTAATATTTTAAAGTCACTGTCATACTTCCAATTCAAAACTCCAGAAGTGAGCTAAAGCATATCTGTTGTTTTCTTAACAAATAAAATTATCTGGAAATAGAATATCTTAAATTGTCTTTGTCAACATTGTATTTATTACTGAAATTTCAGTGAAGCTTTAAAAAATAGCAGGGAAAGATTGTATCTTTTCTTTTTACTTTTTATTTTTCCAGCCTTATTCCTGTATTGGGTAATGGCCTTTATCACGAAAACCATAAAGTTGGTCAAATACTGGCAGTCTGGTTGGGGAGTATCAGACCTGCGTTTCTGCATCACAGGCATAATGGTCATTTTGAATGGACTCCTGATGGCTGTGGAGATCAATGTCATTCGCGTCAGAGTAGGTATCTAGTGATTTTTGTATAGTTACTGGAGTTCAAGACCTGAATATTAAAGATCATTGTCAGTTAAGAATCAGTATTTAAGAGAATAAACAGTGGACTATCACCTGCGTGTATAAATATAAAATTGAACTAATTACTAAGTTTCAGACCATGAATGTTCCCGAAATCTCAATATGACCCTGGAATCTATTTACTGTATTCATTCATAAATATTGATCGAGTGCCTATGATGTGCCGAACATTATGCTTAGTCCATATTATAGATGAAACTGTTTTCATCAGGCAGTTCCATCATCCATGATTGGTTCAAAGCAAACCTGGCTTCATCAAACTAGTGTATTCGCAGAAATTTTGAATGGAAAAGAAGATAACCTAATCCAGTTTGCTCATTTCATTGATGAAGAAACTTCCATAGACATAACTCTAGCTTTATCGCCAAAGTAACATGGTCAAGTCTCATACCTCGTCTGTGATTACAAACCTATTGTACTTCCCGCCACCTAACGCTGCCCGTTATATAGTGTGACATACTAGTGACTGATTTTTCAATGTTCACTTTCTGTCAGAGCACTCTGAATTTGCTGTGAATGACAAGATAACATGTTGCAGTGGATAGTGGAAACGGCGAACATCAGCCAGACCACAAATTAACAGAGTGACTTAACAGTGGTGTTGATACCACATTTAAGCAATCTGCGTGATGTAAAAATATTCATTTAGTTGAATCTACCACTAAGTATCATGAAATATCGTGAAAGGATATCACGAAAGATTGATTTTTAGCGATAACTCTCTTATAAAGGGGTAATTGATTTTTAGCATTGGCCCAAGCGTATTAAGCGTGAAGTTCTGGAATTTAATTCGAATGTAGTCACAATGAAAGGGATTTTTTTTTTCCTCAAAAGAATATTTCAAAAAGGGATGGAAAGAAGTATGAAAATATAAATTTTGGCCTCATGAAATGAAAATGTAGAAAAGGTTAACATTTTATTTTTAATATGTGGAAAAAGAATTAGGTTGTTATCCTGTGGAATTTTTCTTGCCACAGAGATATGTGTTCTTCATGAATCCTCAGAAAGTAAAGCCTCCTGAAGACCTCCAGGATCTGGGTGTGAGATTTCTTCAACCGTTTGTGAATTTACTGTCAAAAGCAACGTACTGGTGGATGAACACGCTCATCATATCCGCTCATAAAAAGCCTATTGATCTGAAGGCAATTGGAAAATTACCAATAGCAATGAGGGCGGTAACAAATTATGTTTGTTTGAAAGATGCATATGAAGAGCAAAAGGTAAGTTAGTATCTGTTTTTCATGTCCATGATTGTAGAGAATGGGACTATTAATATAAAGGCACTAAGCTTAAATAATACCTACAGTTAAGGAAGAGCAGATTTTCTCAATCTGTCTTTCCCAGTAGTTTTGAGTCATGTTAATTGGGCTGCTGAGAATGTACCAGAAGAGCCTGTGAAATATGCTGTGTTAGTTGCCCAGTCACTACATGAGGAGGGACAGAGAGAACACTGACTTTTCTCTAGGACCAAATAGAAAGTAAGAATTAAGTTCAATAATTGTGTATGTCTAATCCTTGTCACCATATATTAATAATTCATGGAATTTTTATTGCCTTTTTTTCAAGTATCTTGTCAATAATTTTGTTATTTAAAGGGAAAGTATCCATGAATAACTTTTGAGAAACTAAAAACCTTAAATTAATTATTAATTAAAATTTGGATTCCGTATTTCAAAATTGAGGAGCTAAATTAAATAAAGGGGCATCATCTACCTACTCCATGTGTCATCCTACATATCTGGCAAAATTGGTTTCTTCTTGTACTTTCTTTGGGCATTTATAATTGTTTTTAAAAATTTAAATGTCAGCATCTTTGGATATTTTCAGTTTGTCTTGTTATCATTCTGAGTAGTTCTGTGTGATAGCCACCGTGGTAGATGTATTTTATATTGCTATCACCTACAGATATTATTGTAATTGAAAATAGGAGTATTTACACCAACATTGGAAGGAAATTGGGTATGATGGATCAATTAAAGAGTTTTTGGCTGATGTAAATCAAGATCAACAAGGCATTTATGGTAAATGATGAAAATGACCTCTGTTTTGTGTCAAAAATGTGTGTTATGAAATTAATATTGCAGGAAATGGTTACTACAAACTAACCTGCGTCATCTCTCTGGTTTCACCTCTGGGAAAAGTATTGCATAATATTTTAAAAACTTATTTTCTAAAGTAAAGATCAACGCTATAGCCTAAGCATAGCTTAAATTTTCTGAGTGCTCTTTATAATACAGAGTCACTTGAACTCGGTGTGTTAATGTCTTTTATCAATAAACTTTAAAAAATAACTGAATTATTCATCTCACAGGGAGTTGAATATGAAACACGATTGAACTGTAATGCATTGAGTTAGCCTCTTTGCCACAATGAAGAAACTCTATCTACTTCCTCTTCAAGATGTAATTATGATTGTTCAGGTCTTAAAATCTTTTCAACACAGATTACAGAAGTGTGAAGCCATGAGTTGGCTTGAGCAAATATGCCATTCTTCATTCTGCATTTCTTTGAGGAATAACTAGGAAACACAAGTCTAATGTAACTTTAAAAAAATTATTGACCCCCATTTATGGAGATGGGAAACACCTGGAGAAGAAACAGTTTGAAGTTGGATGATCTCTTGTTTAGCTTGTAACTTGATAGGTGAATCTCTTGTGATCTGGTGACTTCAGAAATCTTAACTAGACTGTCAATAACCTGGACCTTTGTATTTTACTATTTTCTTTTCCATACAGTGTTATTTGGTAATATTCATGACAGATTTATTCATTTTCTAAATCAAAGGGAATTAAAATTAGTTTGGTCTTAAGAATTTGGGGTCATCCTTTGACAACTAAAAATAATACAGAATGTTTGAAAAACTGGCCTGGTTACTCTTCATTCTCTCTATTTCACTAAAACACATTCAGTAGTTATTGTTTACAAAGGATGCAAGGATACCAGACTATATGTACGATATTGAAAAGGATTCAGTAACATTTATTTTTAATCTTTTAAAATATCAGAAATATTGGAAGAGATTTCCATAGTTCCTAAGATTAATTGCCCCTCTATTATTTTATTATGGTTCATCAAGTTTTTTTTTTTTCCCTTTCAGAAAAAAGTGGCCGATCATCCAAATCGGACTCCATCTATATGGCTAGCGATGTACACAGCTTTTGGGAGACCAATTCTACTTAGTAGCACATTTCGTTATCTTGCTGACTTACTGGGTTTTGCTGGACCTCTCTGTATTTCTGGAATAGTTCAACGTGTGAATGAAACCCAGAATGGGACAAATAACACAACAGGAGTAAGTTTGTGGTGCTTTTGAAAGGAAACATACTATTGGCAAATTTCTTTATAATTGTTACTTTTTTAAAATGCAGTTTTATGAGCAGTTCAAACAGGCTTATTTACAGAGAATTGAATGCTTTTTAAAAGAAAGAAAACAATAATTTTCCTTGTAGAGAAAAACATGAGTGTATGTATTCAATGAATGGATGTGGCCAAGAAAATTATTTCTCAGATTCAGAGACTATATGTTTACTGTGTGCCGGAAGCACAAAATTTCATATTGATTATTTTATTAGATCTTTATAGCAATTCTGTAAGGAATTTTCATGCATGAGTACATGAGGGTGGCTGAGTCACTTTTTTAGAGTCCTATGACCAATGATATTGGCAATGTGATTTGTAGTATGTACTTTTATCTTTTCCTATATAGTAAAAGCCATCACCCTGTTTCACAATGATCAGAGCAAGTCACATTATACTTTTATTAGATATTATGTTACTGTTGGGGACTATATAGTATAAATTATTTGCTGTTATAAATTTATATCTTATATTTCCTGTTCTTAAGAAAGTCTGCATCATGAACTTCCTACCTAGTTTCTTTCTAAAATACGAGTTGATTTCCCTAGTTTCACATATAGAGACTCTAGTCCAGATGAATCAGTTTTCCTTTTCTATTCTCTCAATCTAATTTCCTGTCCTCTTTTCTTTACCTATTAAAATTGTACACATTTTCAAAGCCTGCAGTAAATGCGGCATCTTCGGTGAAACTTTTTCTGCTTGTCCTCATTGGAATTTGACTCTCCTTGGTACCCTTCTAACACGTTGATCACTTTGCATTGGCGCTTAACATAAATGCTATTTATAATGAAGCAGGTTATTTATGGATATACTTACCTTTCTAGGTTGTGAGCTCTTTTAAACAGAGCAACTAGGAACAGTTCCCATTTGTGCCCACAATGCTTAGCCCAGTTCCTTGCATATATTAGTGCTCAATTGTATTAGAGGTGAACCAGATATTTTACCATTGAATACACATTTGTGATGTTTTGTCCCTAGTAGCCTGATTTATATACAGATATCGGAATTCCACATAGAATTCCATCACTCTCCCTTACACGTATTAACCACGTATTTTTCTGAGAAGGAAGACACTTACACATTTGTATGTATCCCCAGGAAAGAAGAGGAAGGGACCAGAAGTAGAATTTAACGGAATCAAACCATAAAAACTGAAGAGTGCCCAAATTGACATTTGTTGATTTGAGTGTTGCTTTTCCCTTACTTCTTAACAAACAAGTTACCATATGCTAGTTACAAACAAAGAGCAATCAATCTGTATATTCTTATGATGACTTCAGTCATAATCTGACTAAAACAGTTTTTCATAAGTTGTACTTTGTCACTGGAAGTGTCATGTGGGTGAAATAACTAGCCAAATTATGTATTTTATAATTTAGAATTTATTTCATTATATGAATTAAGATAGATGAAGATCAGAAAAAGTCAACTCTGTAGAATTATTTTAAATTAAAAAGGCTATGGAAATTGTATTTTTGTTTCATTGGTCTTGCTGACCGACTCTCAGCTTTGTAGCTTCTACTTCTAAATTGCAGTCTAAACTAACTTCTATCTTGGTTTACTATTTTCCAGTTAACTAAGGTAGACTGTATCTTTGTAGAAAATGTATTCAACTTAAAAAATTTTAAATGTACCTTTTGTCCCACAAATGCCTTCAGGCATTTCCAGCCATCTTAATGATCAGTTTGGGATTTTTTACATTGAACTGGTTTGTATTTGTATCTGTGGCTATTAGGAGGAAAAACCAAAATTGCCTTGCTGTGGCTCATTGCATTGCTGTACTATAAAGACATTGAGTTTTTATATTTAACAACCATGTATTGTTTAATACATGCAAACTGTATACCATTGTATGAACAGTTTTAATTTATATCTTTTTTCCTTTTGGGGTAAGACTTCAGAAACCCTCTCATCAAAGGAATTTCTTGAAAATGCCTATGTTCTAGCAGTTCTTCTCTTCTTGGCTCTTATTCTGCAAAGGACATTTTTGCAGGCTTCCTACTATGTAACCATAGAGACTGGCATTAATCTCCGTGGAGCCCTGCTGGTGCGTACAAGCTTTGCATGATCTTGGCCTCTTGAAAATGCCACGTACCATCCAGTGATAGGAACGGTAGAGGCTTCAGTTTAGTTTCTTCCTTCCGTTTTCACTGTGATATTATGACATCAACACTTCTGCGATATACTTAATAAAAAAGAACCACAGAGCTAATTAATAAACCCACTGAATTAAAAATACTTATAATAATATATTAAAATATTTTGAAATCTTGCATTTATTTATTTCTGTTACTCTTTGTTCCAGAGATTATGTTTAAATTTGAATATATGTTTAGATTATATCACCAGAAAAAATAAGTTTCTATTTAATTGAGGACTGAAAGTAACAATACTGAAATGAAAATAATGGTTGACTTAAGAAGATAGCTTTATAGGGTTTTTCTCCTTTCGTTCAAAAATTTTTAAAAAGTTATTTTTTTCAATGAAAATAAATAAGCATAATGTTGATTATTAAGTTTAGAGCTTCAAGTACATTTCTTTTTTTTTTTTTTTTTTTCAGGCCATGATATACAATAAAATCCTGCGGCTTTCTACATCTAATTTATCCATGGGTGAGATGACCCTGGGTCAGATCAATAACTTGGTTGCCATTGAAACCAATCAACTCATGTGGTTCTTGTTCCTGTGTCCCAATCTATGGGCTATGCCTGTTCAGGTAGATCAATATAAGTAAGATTCTTTTTTTTTTCTTTTTTTTTTTTTTTTTGCGGTACGCGGGCCTCTCACTGTTGTGGCCTCTCCCTTTGTGGAGCACAGGCTCCCGACGCACAGGCTCAGCGGCCATGGCTCACGGGCCCAGCCGCTCCACCGCATGTGGGATCTTTCCGGACTGGGGCACGAACCCACGTCCCCTGCATCGGCAGGCGGATTCTCAACCACTGCACCACCAGGAAAGCCTGTAAGATTCTTATTTGCAGAGGAAATAAGAACAAGAAGATAACAGTTTTAAAATTTATTGTTTGTTTTTTCATTTGTAATGGAAATCCAAATCCATGTGTATATCATTCACAGTGCTTGGCACAAAGTAAAGATTTAGAATATGCTTTGTTTTATTTTATTAAAATGTGTTTATACACAGATCAACTAGGTAGCTGCCTACACGGTGTAATTTCTAGTGCATCAGAAATTCCAGGCTGCCTCTAAATGACTGCATCAGAGGTGACCTGAAGGAAATTTTCATTTTGATTGGAATTCCCAAAGAGCCTAATTGATTAGGCACTAAACATATGCCGTTGCCTCCAGAAGGTCACTAATAAGCTGTTATCATTGGCATATAGGCAAGGTTAAAGGCTTTAACTGCATGGATACAATTCATTAATTGACATCTTGAGCTATGATAAACTGAGCTATTGGGAAATTGAAAAAAAAAACCACAGCAAGAGAAGATAACAGGGTTAAAACCTGAGTTTTAAAAAAAGAAGAAGAAAGTGACAAACCGGAGAGGCTAGGCCTAAGTGGTTCAGTCTTCAGTTTGGGAAATAAATTTAAAAAGGGAAGTAAGGTAAGATGGGGCACCAACATTAGCTTCTCCACGGTTTTAGTTAGACCTACCCTTTTTGTCATTTAGTGACTTCTGGGGTCATTGAGGAGCTGAGGAGCTCAGATCATTTAGTCCACAAACAACTATCTTGTTCTCTTACATGATAATGCTGGTTCTTACTTTCTATCCCCCTTGCCTTGAAAAGCTAATACAATTCCAAGAGAATATGGGATGTTAAATTTATGGCGGGTGACAACATTTTCAAGAAAAATTTTGTGTTCTTTTAAAAATTTGAAGCCTGTTTCAGGTTGAAAGCATCCCTGGGACCACTCTGCAACTTCATGCAGTAAATTGGTTCGGCACCAGTTGTACACATCATGACACTAAAAATAAATTTCAGCTCTTTAGTCTTTGACAAATAAATTATAGTAAAACTCAGCTGTCACAGTTGAGTTGACTTCCAAATACACTTAATATAATAATTAAGAAACATTGTAATTTCACTAAAAAATCCTTCCCTTTATGCAGTGGTCCCCACACCCCTATTCTTTTTCCCCTTGCCTTGTGTTTTCCTTACTAGATCATAATGGGCGTGATTCTGCTCTACAATTTGCTTGGGTCCAGCGCGTTGGTTGGTGCTGCTGTCATTGTGCTCCTTGCACCAATTCAGTACTTCATCGCTACAAAGTTGGCAGAGGCTCAGAAGAGCACTCTTGTAAGTAACATCTTTTGGAAACTTCATTAGGAAAATCGAGTCATGTGGTTTTATTTTTAAAATATAGGAAATTAATACATACCACTCAGGATTATTTGGAAATCATTATATTTCATTTCAGTTCTTAGGCAGCAAATGGGAAATTTCTGGGTTGCTCAACAATTTTTAAATGTGGATTTGATATCTAAGACGGAACGATCTTAGGCTCTAAATACAAGAATCCCAATGCCTGATGTTTTCATGAGTCATGATGGGATGAGGCTTTGGATCTTCTTGTAGATCGCTTACCTATACTTACGGGTACTAGAGAACCCACTTATGGGTACTTATGATTACATGTACATTGGATGTCAATTACTGACATGGGAGAAATGGATCGAGGAAAAATTAAAGGGTCAGATTTGGTGCTTCTGAAATGAAATGTCCCTGGGGTTGAATCAGACCACGTGATGAGCTATGGAGTTACACTGAAATGTTTCAGTGGCAGCTGCTCTGCCTGAGTATGTTTGTGGTCAACTTGGCAAGCACGAAAAAGCTTGTTTGCTGACCCTTTCTGGCTTCAACTTGCCATGAAATCATTTTATTTGAGCACGAATTAGCTTCTTTTAGAGAAATATTTGCAAATAATACAATTGGTGACAGCATGTTTAGAAATAAAGTTTGGTTAAATATGAGCAAGGCTGTCTGTAAATCAGGCGTGAAATGTAGGGATGCAGCCACTGGTGGACTGTTTCCCAAGTTGGTGTTTCTACCGTGACAAGTAAGTCCCATGTCACACAAGTGGTTTTTATCACTTGTTTTTCTGCCGCTTCTGACGAGGTTACTCATTATTTCTGTCCGAGCCATCTACCCTCTTTACTCCAGGACACGAATACAGAAAGGTGTGGAAGAGGGACACAAAGAGGGGACATGACAAACCAACATCTGACTTTCATTTAGCCATTCATACTGATTCGTTCACTCCCCTAAGCAGTCATTGATAGGCCCTTAAGACCCTCAAGAGACAAAAAGGTGAATAAAATCAGATAATTTGCGAATGCCATTTGCAGCAACATGGATGCAACTGGAGATTATCATACTAAGTGAAGTAAGTCAGAAAGAGAAAGGTATCATATGATATCACTTATATGTGGAATCTAAAAGATGACACAAATGAACCTATCTATGAAACAGAATCAGGGACATAGAGAACAGACTGGTGGTTGCCAAGGGGGAGGGGTTGGGGGAGGGATGGAGTGGGAGTTTGGGGTGAGCAGATGTAGCATTTATACATAGAATGGAGAAACAACAGTGTCCTACTGTATAGCACAGGGAGCTATATTCAATATCCTATGAGAAACCATAATGGAAAGGAATATAAAAAAAGAATGTGTATAATATATGTATAACTGAATCACTTTGCTGTACAGCAGTAATTAACACAACATTGTACATCAACTATACTTCACAAAACATCAGATCATTTGCTGCTTTTGCTTCCTCCTATCTGCCTTTTGCCACTGCAGATCCTTTTGAGAGTTCACAGGTGATATTGTACTTTCTTAGTAATTCTAATGCAATATTTGGAGGAAACTGAAACAGTTGACTAAGGAGAGGCTTTTGGATCTGCTACACATCTCTTTACAGTTAATCCAAGTGGTTGACAATCAGTACATCTGATTTAGGCCTTACACAAGAGCTTATGAAGAAGGAGTTGGAGATTTCTTGAAGTTAAAAATAATAGGCTTGGTTTCAATGAGTGTCTTACGAAGATTCAATGTGAACACACACAATACTGTACCCTCACATTCCCAAATCAGAAGCAAACTGACTTTTCTTATATTCATCGTTTCTCTTTTCCTAAGTATGAGTGATAGTTCTGAGGGGAGAAAGAAAGGATTTAGATATTAGAAGGAGCCATTGGAAGCCTCTTTATCATTTCCCTACATGTCTGTGTGTGTTATCTGCAGACATTATTCAGGGAAATCATGTGAAACTTAAGAAACTGCCTTTATTTAAACCAAAGCAACAGAGGCATAAACAGTTTTTAGGTGGAAAGAAATTTGAGGCCGTCTCATTCAACTCTTCCTTTTCACACTGGAGGCAGCAGTACAGAGAGTTTCACTGCTTCTCCCGGGAATCTAACAGCCATCATTAGACTCAGAGCCAGGCAGAAATCACGCTCCCTTCAATCCCTATCTAGCACGTGGTCTTGACTCTCTGATTTACTTGGATGCAGCTTGCATTGTTTTTTATTCCTTTCTTTTATAGGATTATTCCACTGAGAGACTGAAGAAAACAAATGAAATACTGAAAGGCATCAAACTTCTAAAGTTGTATGCCTGGGAGCACATCTTTTGCAAGAGTGTGGAAGAAACAAGAATGAAAGAACTATCCAGTCTCAAAACCTTTGCTCTTTATACATCACTCTCCAGTAAGTTGCTGTTGCTCTGAGGACCACCAAAAAAAACATGTGGTCTGTTCACTTTAACTTGTGATCATTGAGACATTCTAGGCATCAGAGGAAACCCATTTATTTTCTCCATTTGTGTGGTCCAATAGCCGCTAGCCACGCGAGCTTATTTAAATTTAAAGAGCAGAGTTAGGACAAGCTAAGAGTCAGGTAGACCTTAATTCAGTTCTTTACAAATGTGTCTTTTGCCATGTTACTTGACATCCGAAATCCTTGGTTTCTTCATCTGTAAAATGGGGATGGTGATGATTAGTAGTACTGATAATTGAAACCCTCTGATCAGTTACAGTTGGGATGCATCATGGGTTTTCAGTAAAAAGTTGTTTATTTAAAGTGATTTGACTGTAATACTGTTGATCTTCTTGTCCCCAGACATCCTTAAAAATTATGTGAGGCTGTCTTCCCTGTCTCTTTGGGAGCTTATGTTATTATATTTCCTCAAAGATTGTATGTGAAATGCCAGTTTTGAAAATTGAGGAGAAAACAGTGTCAGCATTTCCAGATGAAAGAAGCCAAACTGCATTCACATAAAACCTTCTTTTCCAATACACTTTCAAGACTTTTTAAATACAAAGCATTTTCTCCACAACTCTAATTTTTAAAAAGCAATTGCTACAAAAATATTATTTTTTTTTCTCAAAGAGTGACACTGAGTACTCTCAAGAATAATGAGTTCGTGTTAGTACAATTCTTCTGAACTTAGCCAAACTACTCTCACTAATATTTGATTTAGTTTGTATGTCAGTTTTGCTCATTTCTATTGTTCCCCAGACCTTCAACAACTTAAAGTTTTGGAGGTTTATAGATTGTTTCCTTTGAATTCTAAACTACTTGAGTCCTTAGGGATTATAAACACTACTTTTTTTTTTTTTTTTTTTTACGGTACGCGGGCCTCTCACTGTTGTGGCCTCTCCCGTTGCGGAGCACAGGCTCCGGACGTGCAGGCTCAGCGGCCATGGCTCACGGGCCCAGCCGCTCCGCGGCATGTGGGATCTTCCCGGACCGGGGCGCGAACCCGTGTCCCCTGCATCGGCAGGCGGACTCTCCACCACTGCACCACCAGGGAAGCCCTAAACACTACCTTTGTGAAATGGATTTAAGGAAAATATTTGGTTTATATAGCTCATTTATTCTAGCCCTAATGTTGGATACATTAGAAATGAAATGGGGAGATTTATCTTCCAGCTCCACACCACTGCTAATATGGTGTCAAAATGCTAGAAGATGGAATGATCGATATCCACTTGCTTATATGATCGTACTCTAAGCTGCTGGCTCCTACAATATATTTCTCTCTGCAGTGGACTGAAGTTCTCATGGTGAGGATGGATACAGCCAGAAATAATGATGATAATAATAATAACAAAAATATATTGAGATACTCAGCCGATTATTGCCATAAGTAGCTTTACATATATCATTCTATTTAATCCTCACAACAGCCCAATGATTTTGATTCTTTTTTTTTTCCTTTTTTTTTTTTTTTGGCCATGCCACATGACTTGTATGATCTTAGTTCCCTGACCAGGACCAGGATCGAACTCAGGCCCCAGCATTGAAAGTGCAGAGTCCTAACCACTGGACCATCAGGGAATTCCCCAAAGATTTTGATTCTGTTATTACCTTCATTTTGCAAATTAAAAGATTATGGTGGAGAGAGCTTAAGTAACTTGAATTTCCCCCAAATCATCCAGCTACTAAATGGCAGAGGTGGGTTGTTAACTCATCTTAACCCAGTTATGTAAGATTTGGGTTGGGTTTTGAAAGTCAGAGACAAAAGAGAAGAGGACAGAGGAAGCCATACTGAAAAGAAAAACAAGAAATCATGACGGTGAAAATGCATAATCATGTTTTTATGATTATAGGCAGCAGGAATTCTTACATCAGTAATGTAAAGTTCCACTTACACCACTTCCAAGTTTTCTGATTTGGTTACGTATGGTGTTGGTGGTGGTGAACAGCTTCCATTATCTGAGTTGAATGGACCTGGCTCTAAATCTCAATTCTACCACGTCATAACCGTATGGCTTTGACCAAATTACTACTTCTATCCTCCAAGTGTCAATTTTTTCATGTGTGACAGTGGAAAATAACAATCTCTACCATGTAGGATTGTAGTAAGGATCAGAATAGATTAAGGAATGCTGCAAATGTTGATTGACTTGTTGATTGACTCTATTCCAGGCACTCCATCAAGGGCTTCCTGCTCATTGTTTTGTATAACGCACCTGACAAGTGGGCTAGTGTTCAATAACCTCCCTCAGTTTCCTCCTCTAAAAATTGGTGTAATAAGAATAATACCTTTCTCACAGGTATATAGTGAGAGTCAAATGAGGCAGTGGATGTAGCACTGTTCTGTAACTGTTAAAAATATTTTGTAAATAGTATTTGCAGAGTACCATAAGTTTAGACCAAAAAAAAAAAGAAAGAAAGAAAAATGTCAACTGTATAACATAGTGGTTACTGTTGGGTCTTAGAGTGCAGGCTGATCTGAAATGAAATCCTGCCTCAGCAGCTTGTCCACTATACATCCTTGGTCAGCATTTGGTGGTGTCTTGGTTTCCTCATCAGGAAGTTGGGCTGTATTAAGCATACCTGGGGGAATTAAATAAGATAATGTATGTAGTGTGTTGAGAAAACCACCTGAAACATAAAAGCGCTCAATCTGTGGTGTCGGAAAAGATCGAAAAGCAAAGTTAAACAGGATAAATACCAATAAAACTGAAGACCCATCTCTGTGAATCAGTGTTCTTGCCACTGGAGATCATATCTGGGGGCAAAAGAGATTCAGTTAAATCATTTCCTAATCTCCACTGACAAATGGTCATGTGCTGTTTATGGATTTCATTTTTTGGCGAAAGACAAAGACACGATTTTATTTTTTCCTCTCTTCACTTTGATAGAGTTTTCTATGGAGAAGTGGGAAGAACATGAAGCTTTTGACCAGAAGGGTCTGGGTTTTATCCAAGCTCTGTCATCTCCTAGTTTGGAGTCTTGTCTGTTACTCATCTTTCCTAAGTTGTTTCCTCATTAGTGTGCAGGGTAGTTGTAATCATTAAATAGGAGAAGGTACTCCCATCATACCTCAGTAATTGTGAGTTGTTGAGTAGTGGCAGAGTGAAGTGGTGGTGAGTACGGTCTGAGGAGCCCAGCTGTGTGACCTCGTGCATCACATCCTCATCTTTATGATGAGGTAGGAAGGGTCCCTGGTAACCTGCACTGGGTGCAGAGTGCCAAGTAAATAGTTTTTAGTAAAATAGCAGCTGCTCTCACTCTTCCTCATCAAGAGGAGATTACTTATTTAAAGATATTTAGAATGAGTTATGAATAACGATGTGGAGGAAAAGAATGAAATACACTTAGAAAAAAAAGGTAATAATAGCCAGAGAAAGATGAAGACAGAAACATGATTCTTCACCTGTACTGTTATGAGTCTCAGAGACGTGTTTGGATTGCTGGTACCGCACAAAAATTCGGATTTGATAGCTAGGTCACCTCTGGACCTTCAGAAGCACAGGCTGGGTCTGTACACAGTGGTAAGGACACTTCATGAGAGCGGATCGTGAGAGCTGGTGATAGTTTTTAGATGGACTGTCTTCTGAGTGTCCAGAAAACTAGATTATAATTCTTGCTCTGCCATTGCCTGGCCCTGTTACCAACAATGCAGTTACTTTTTGGTCCTCCGTTCCTAAAACTCTATGGTTTATGACAAAATAACTACAAATAATCAACTTGACTTTTTATTTTTCCTCTTACTTCCAAATGCTGAAATATTTGGCCTAAATATTTCAGTTCTGCATATTATGCTTATCAAATGATAGTGCAATATATTCCTGGAGAGATATTTAAACAAGTAGAGGGCCCAGGATATGGAGCTATTTTATTAAACAAAAGGTCTATAGTGAAAATTAATATCACTGCTGGAAGGAGATTTTTCACGTGTTGTAAAATTCTTTTCACCTGTGTAATATACCAATTTTTATATTTTTAAGTTAGTTTAGGGGACCAAACAAAATACAGACCGTGAATACTCTGAAGAATGCATATGTGTTAAATTTTAATAACTTGATCTAAATTTTGCTCTTTGTGACGTTTCATAAAAAAAATAATTGTTCACATTTTCTGGTTAAGCCTCACCTATGGGAGTTCACAACTGTGAACCAGGAAATACCAACTGGGAAATGTTTGTGGACTCAAGACAAAAATGTTACTTAATGTACTTGGTCCTTCCTGTCCCCAAGGAAAGTTAGAGTAATAATTGATGATTAATTAAAGTTCCTGAAATGTCTCACAGGTCACTGAAACTAAAGTATTTGGTTTCTTTCCACAGTCTTCATGAATGCGGCAATTCCCATAGCAGCTGTTCTTGCTGTAAGACACTTTTTCTTACCTTAAGAAATGGACTTAAGTCAGTGTTCAGAAATGACTTAGGAACAAGAATGGGTGGGTGGTAACAAATATTACCTCACCTTCAGTTTTCTCTTTGCTGTCTCCATTGTGATAGTTCTAATCCGGGGTTTCTCATCCGTGGCTCTGTGGACCTTTTTGGGCCCGATAATTAATTCTTTGTTGTGAGAACCTGTCCTCTGCCTTAGGATGTCTAGCAGCATCCCTGGCTTCTACTTAATTAGATGCCATCAGTACCATCAAAAATATCCCCAGACACTGCCAAATGTGTCCTTGGGAGCAAAATTAACAGAGGTTGAAAACTTACTGTCCTCGTCTCCATGACCTGGTTCCTGGACATTCTTACAAGATAGTGCTAGATCAACAACTGGAAAATGTTAAATGATTGCATTATATTTCAAACAAAAAGGACAAACCCAGGAACTAGTATTATACTTAGAAATATTTGTAAATAAGTCTGCCTTGGATACCATTGTTGGCGGCTTTAGGAAAGATCCACAATAGGGACCCTGAAACAATGGAATGTTTCCTTTTTTCTCTCAGAAAATTTAGTATTGGTTGGAAAGAGCCTGAGTAGGTGTTAAGAACTCTGGATTCCCCCATGTCAGTAATTTGACAGAAGTTAATTTTCTAATCTGTCAATAGAATCTGTTTTGCCCCTTTCACAAGTGTACTGCTAGAATGATTGTAAACCATCAAGTACTCTACCAATAGCAAGCGTTATTTTTCTTAGGGAGCGACTTGGATGAAGTAATTGTATTATATTTGTCAGAGTTGCAATGGACATATTGGCATAGTAGAATTTGTTAGGCTTGTAAAATTGAATGCAAGTATTTGTGAACCTTTCTCCAGCTTTCTCTAAAATCCTTTCTTTGCACAGACATTTGTGACCCATGCGTATGCCAGCGGGAACAATCTCAAACCTGCAGAGGCCTTTGCTTCACTGTCTCTCTTCCACATCCTGGTCACCCCCCTCTTCCTGCTCTCCACTGTGGTCAGATTTGCCGTCAAAGCCATCATCAGGTATGTGCTGGAATGTCTGGACTTCTTTGCTTGATTATAGAAATACTACCTGTTCATGGTAGTAAGTTAGAAAAAGTATAAAAAGAACATCCTAATCACTGTCCAGAGATAACTTATTAAAATTTTGGTATGCTACCTTTCAGTCTTTATTTCATATAAAAATAATTATTCTAAAATAAAAATTTTGAACTTTGGGGGGTTATTTTTCCCTTCATTAAGACCATAATACATAACGTTTATTGGCTACATGATATTCCATTGTTTGGAAGTATTCTAATTTATTTAATGGTTACCTCTTTCTTAGACATTTAGAAGGTTTCTATTTTCACCCATGTAACATAAATAATGTAAATTACATTTGAGAGAAGCATCTTTTTATCTTTAAACTTTTCTCTGATTATTTTCTAAAGCCAGATTTCTAGGAGTGGTGATACTTGTTCTAATAGTATGCATCTTCTTTTTTTTTTTTTTTTTTTTTTTTTTTGCGGTATGCGGGCCTCTCACTGCCGTGGCCTCTCCCGTTGCGGAGCACAGGCTCCGGACGCGCAGGCCCAGCGGCCACGGCTCACGGGCCTAGCCGCTCCGCGGCACGTGGGATCCTCCCGGACCAGGGCACGAACCCGTGACCCCTGCATCGGCAGGCGGACTCTCAACCACTGCGCCACCAGGGAAGCCCTAGTATGCATCTTCTTAATGCCCTTGATGAGTATGGCCATGTTGTTTTCCATTGAAGGAGACGTAGGTCAAAATGTGTACAGATGTTTAAGTTTTTTTTAGTGAATATGGCCATAATGTTTTCCAGCAAAGCTGGGCCAGTTTATGTTTTTACCAGCAGTGATGGAGAATGTTCATATCAGTACATAGTTTCTGTTTTAATTTTAGTTTAATTTGGCAAAAAAAAAAAAAAAATCCAGGCTCACAATCTCTGAAAATGGAAAAACTTTGCAAAACTGAGTGCAGTGTTTTGTTAATTTTAAGTATACTTCTGTAGGTTTCTAAGCAGTGTAGACTTTATCTCAGACTCACAATTTCCCATAAAAATAGATGTGATCTGATAATGACCATTTCCCCACCATTTTTACTTGTATTATATAATAAATATGTTACCATACTATATTATACTACCTTGTATGTGCCATAGTGCCATAGCTATGTTTCAGTATATATTATAAACAAGGTAGTCTTAAAGTGGTATTTTGCTTTTTTCTATAAGGTCTTATAAACCTTATAAAACCTCAGCATGTTTCATAAACAGTCATTACCATATTTATATCTGGCCTTTGAAAGAAATGCAAAGATGTTTCAATACAGAAGGAAAATTGGAAAATTGAGGCCTTAAATATACTAAACATAGTGTTATCATTAACAGCAATGTAGAGCATCTATTGTAAGGTCCTTTAAAATGAAATACTTTCCCAATGTCTATGTATTGTTAAGCAAACTATTTTTTAATATTCAAGATACCAGAACCTCTGGTTTTAGGCAATAGTTTATATTGGCTTAACAAAGACTTAATACCAAATATCATTAAAATTCATATACCGTATCTTACTGTAAACCAAGTTCTGATTTTTTACACTAATACCATAACAAGATTTCAGTCCTGTTCTGTAAGATATGCTGTTAGTAACAGATTCTGGAGCTGGTAAGGGTTTAAAGCTCAGGCCCTCTGACCTCATCTGCCCTCATTTTCTTATTGTTCTGACTTCTGAAGCACTCGTACGGATCACTGACTGATTTTTGTAGCACCACTTCCAAATTAGGCAGTGCTCTGGAAGGGAAGCGACTTCAAACAATAAAACTGATAAATGGCCAGAGTCTGCTATTTTGGTTCTTATTTTCATTTTCTCCACTTAATAGCTGTCCCTCTCACGGTTGCCTTTTTAATTGAATTTGACTTTGTGCTACAAGTCAAATAGAAAGCAGTTGATAACTAATAATAGATCAGTCCTCTGAAATCAGGAGGTTACCAAGCACTGAAAGGAGTTTAAGAGTTGCTGTGAAAAAAAATTAATAAATCTAGGAGTGTGGGTTTCCCCAAGTCCATAGTATACAATCCTGCTGTAGTAAATCCTAGTAAAGCTGAGGGTGGATCATAATCACTGTATATTTCTGCATAGCACTCTCTCTTCCGTACGTTCCAGGGAAAAGGCATTTGCCAGTTTGATAAAGACCAGTCTGTTTTCAGGGCTCAGCTCCAGATTTCCCAAGCCATAGGCCAAATAGAATCAGCTTATAAAAACTTGCTTCTCTAAAATGAATTTCAGTGGTTGATTTGTGGGTCCTAGGGAGATGACCAGTCAACAGAGGAGACCAGTCCTTTTTCCCACTGTGTGCCGGTTCTCGGAACCCAAATGAGCGTCTTTCCCAGTGTGGACCGGGCTTGGCATTTCCTTCGCTGCCTGGGAACCCGTGACCGGGCTTTAATGCCAGTTGGCCCACAGCGAGTTGAGCAGCCTGTTTATAATTGGACACTTTGGTTAGCTGATTTTGAAACCTCCTCTTCAGGACTGTGGAAGTCATAAGTTCTTTGCTACACTCTGAGATGCATTCAGAAATTTGGTGTGTTAGAATAGGGTGCAGCATACTCCACAACTTGTGTTACGTGTGCCTGTAAGAGATGTGTAAACTTCTCTGCTGGAGGAAAATTCCATGCCATGTAAAATTCATTGCTTCAAGAAAATTCTATGCTTTCTTTTAAAAATGTTTAACTTGTTAGACAAAATTGTCTTTGTGGTACTCACTGGGTGGGATCTTATGTATACATAATAAAATGCAAGAAAGAGGCAGTTAAGATTCAGGTTATCTCCTAGTAACCCCAGCACCCCACATCATTTGCGTTTTCTGGACCTTTTATGGTGATGTGTTCCAGTCTACATTTGCAAAACGGAGGGAAGAAGTGAAGAAAAGTAGGAAAGTCACTAGTTTCTAAAATATTAAAGTATTTGAATTAGTGATTTTTTTCATGATGCTTGCTTTACGTGTCCTCTTTGCTTTATTTGTAAGAAAATAGTTTATGTGTTTTGCTTTTCTGGAGGAAAAGGTTAAGTTGCTATATTGCATCCTTTATAAATAATTTGAGTTTAGGTTTCTGGTACTTGATGTACAATGGAGTATCTATATCCAGAGAGGTTATTTACCAAGGAAAAAAAATGTGTAAAACTAATCCCTTGCTTTGGTGGAAGATAACTCTCTGTCCTTTCTCTCATTTACCTCCCAAAGGAAAGTACGCTTGGCTAGTTTACTGTGATTACCTTCAATCAAATAAGTTGTTACTATATTTATCATAGAACATGCTCACAGGTTGATCTGGTCCACATTTACAAAACTTTCATGGTTTCCACAAGAAAACACATAACTGCCAGCAACAAAATCAGTCATTCCCCCCAAAACCTAGCACCTGTCCAAGGTACTCAAGCTGTATGTAAACACCCAAACTTGAAAAGTGAAAAAATATCATCGGTAACAAAACCTTAAATACTTTGATGAATTACCTAAACAAATGAGAAATTAGTAAAACACTAAACTAAAAGGTAATGGAGGCAGGATAGGGAATCGTTTGGTATCAAGTTTACCTGCTTTCAATACCTGCACAGCCATGGAATACTCACTGTTCAACCACAAGCATATTGTTTGGTGCCTCTATGGCTCAGCTTCCTCACTTATCAGATGAGCATCATAATGGTTCCTGCTTATGATGGTTGGGAGAATTAAATGAGATAATACATGAAAAATGCCCAGCACATTGCCTACATATTTTAGACATTTAACAAGTCTCCGTTTTACTAATTTAACACCATTTTATTGAACTCCGTTTTGTGCTTCAGAGATATATCTTTCTGTGGATCCACATTCATTTATTAAGCAGTTCAGGTACCTTGGTAGGCATTGGGGATGACAAAGATGAAAGATGGAGTGAAATCCACAGGAGTCCACAGTCTAGCTGGAGAGACTGGGAAGGGAAGATAATTACAACACGCATGTTATGCTGTGATAGAGCACTACGCAGAATACCATGGGCCATATATGAGGCTCACTGAAGCTTATCAAGGGAGAAGGGAGACAGTCTGGTCAGTAAAGGTTTAAAGGCGGTGATAGCTCCTTCATGGGATCTTAAAGAATAGGTAGGACTTGGCCAGTTGAATAAAAAGGGAAAACACATTCTGTGTGAGGGAGCAATGTATGCAAGGGGAAGGGGTGAGCAGAGAGGTGAGAGATCTTGGTACCTTCTGGGGGCTAAAGGTAATTACATATAGTTGGAGAAAGGTCCTGATGAGGAAAGCACTGGGAGATGAAGCTGGAGAGTAAAATCCCAATCAGCCTATAGATGATGCCAAGGATGCTGAAAGGGGCAGGGTGGCCATTTGTTATTTTAAGGAGAGGACTGTTGTATGAGCATATTTGCATTAAAAAAATATAACCCTGGCAGCATGGTGGAAATTACTTCACCCTTGGTCAGGATTCATGCATTTTCCATAGTTGTTTTGCCTCTGTGAGTTCTGAAAGGCCCTCATATGAACAGGAAATGTTTTTTGTATTACCTATTCATTCACCAGACATTTCTTGAGGAATTGCTGTGTTATATTTTTGGCACTGGGTTAGATTTTGGCTAGATTCTGAAGATGAAAATTTTCACTTTTAAAGAGTTCAGAGTCTAGTGGGAGAGATAGACAGTAACAAAACAACAACAACAAAAATAGTGCAAGGGACCCTAAGCCAGAGAGCCTGGAATAATGGGGATGGGGAGGGGAAATGGAGGGTGAGATTCAGAAAAGTGCTAGTATTGGGTCCTCCGATGTTTATTGCCATTGGAGGTCCATAGTGGGATCTTATGAAGAGGAAAGAAGTTCTCCCCAAGCTCCAGTCATGCTCAGGGACCATGGCTTCCTGATATTCAGCAAGAATGGGTCTCATGAATTTCATAAAAGCTTCAGTAAGATTTGTGTGTGCTAGAAAGTGAAATGGAGAATTGAATCAACTGACCTTACTTAAATGTCTGAATCATTGGTTTATTCCTCCTTTGATTGATTCAGCAAACATTCATTGAGTAATGTGTACCGGGAGCTGCTGGACTTAGAGTTACAAAGGCACACAAACCTGGCCCCATACTTTCCTTTGTGTGCAGAGACACAGTGTGAGGTTGTCTAAAAGGTATTCCTTTGATTGACTAAGTTGTGCTCCTTAAAATCCAACCTCTTCTAAACGTTGGAACAGAATAACAAAGTCTGTAGAAGTAAAGAAAGGATACTGCCATTTAAGATGAATAAAATGCCATTCCTAAGGCATTTCTAACACCGTCTTTCAAATCTATGTGATCAGGCTTTACTGTCAAAGACTCAAAGAGAGTACAAAACCCAAAGCTCTTCTTTCTTTTTTTGGTTCTGAAATTCTTTTTAAAATTGCAGTAAAATATACATAACATAAAACTTATCATTTAAATCATTTTAAGTGTACAGTTTAGTGGCATTAAGTACATTCACATTGGTGTGCAAACGTCACCACAATCCATCTCCAGAACTTTTTCAATTTCTCAAATTAAATTCTGTACTCACTAAATGATAACTCCCCTTGTACCTACCTCTCCTCCCAGACCCTGGTGACCACCGTTGACTTTCTGTCTGTATGAATTTGACTATTCTGTCTACCTCATATAAGTAGAATTATGCAATTTTTGTTTTTTGTGTGCCTGGCTTATCTTATTTAGCATAATGTTTTCAAGGTTCAGCCATGTTGTCATAACTTGAATATATTTAAGTAAGTCAGGAATTCCAGCACCATGAAAAAAAGTATGGCAGATGCTCAAAAAATTAAACATAGAATTACCATATGATTCAGCAATTCTACTTTTGGGTGTATACCCAAATGAATTGAAAGCAGGGACTTGAATAGATATTTGTACATTCGTCTTCATAGCAGCATTATTCACAATAGCCAAAAAGTGAAACAACCCAAATGTCCCTCAATTGATGAATAAACAAAATGCAGCATACACATAAAATGGAGTATTATTCAGCCAAAGCTTTCCTTAAACAATTATTTTTTTTTAGTGGAATCTAAAAAATACAACAAACTCATGAATATAACAAAAAAGAAACAGGCTCACAGATATAGAGAACTAGTGGTTTGCTTTAATAGTTACCAGTGGGGAGAGGGAAGGGGGGAGGGGCAACATAGGGGGTAGGGCATGAAGAGGTACAAATTATTATGTATAAAATAAGCTACAAAGATGTATTGTACAACATAGGGAATATAGCCAGTGTTTTATAACTATTAATATAAATGGGGTATAACCTTTAAAAACTGTGACTCACTATATTGTACACCTGTAACTTATATAATATTGTATCAACTATACTTCAATTAAAAAATTACTTTTATGGATTAAGATATACACACTACCATATATAAAATAGATAACCAACAAGGACCTACTGTATAGCACAGGGAACTATACTCAATAATTTTTAATAACCTATAAGGGCAAAGAATCTATAAAGGAATGTATATATGTAGATATATATGTATCTGTAGATATATATATCTGAATCGCTGTGCTGTCCACCTGAAACTAACATGATATTGTAAGTCAACTATACTTCAATAAAAAAAGAATGAAAAAATTATTTCTTTTAGTTTCCTGTCAATGAAATTTAGAAGTTAATAGTTAGACTGCCCTAGTGGATTTTATCTACCTTTATGTTTCCGAAGAAAGGAAGCAGTTTCTACGACATGCAAAGCTAAAGAGCTTAAAGTTCATGGGCAACAGACTGAATTGAATTTACTTTTCTTCATTTTATTAGTCTGTCACAAAAACAAACTATGCAGATTTGTCTGGAGGCACTTAACTTGACTACAAGCTGAAATGAAAAATAAAAAATCTTTTGTTCCAAATGTGTATTTTCTAGTTTCCTGCCAACGGCAGTCTTTCCCCTGTAAGTGATGCTGCAGGTGCCAGGCCAGTTTGCCCTCTGTTGGCATCTTAGCGTGCTAGAAGGAGCATTTCTTGTCTTTTCAACTTCACAGACTTTTCTGTAGTGTATCATTTTATTTATGGGAGGACGTTTTCAAATTGTGTTCTTGTTTTCTTCGATTCGTTTTACTCTTGATCCTATGACACTGGTTTGAGAAAATTAGAATGTGTGGGGTAAGGGGGCAAACGGGTCTTGTGTCCAGCCTCTGGAGACCACAGTAAAGAATGTTTGTAAATTACTCTTCTAGAACAGGGCTTCTCCAACTATACTGTGCTTATGAAGCATCTCTGGATCTTCTTAAAATGTAGATTTTGACTCAGGAGGTCTTGGGTGGGGCCTGAGATTCTAAGTTTCGAGTAAGCTCCCAGGTAATGTTGATGCCACTGATCTTGGCCAACGTTTTGTGTAGTAAAATATAAATGGAGTATAGAGGACCCTCTCCTTGCCAGGTTGTGAAAATATGTCCAATATATACAGTAGTGCTTAAGCAAAATAGCATAGTGTGCAGGGACCCATGATCTGTGTGTTATATGCTGTATGCTTTTACTTAACTGCCCTGTACCTTATTTCCCTTCATCTGTAAAATGAGAATAATGATACTTCCTTCATTGGTGTTATTTTTTTTTAACCACCCTGTTTCAAGTCCCTCTCCAATTCTATTGTCTTTGACAAGAAATACAATTGCAAAAAAAAAAAAATAGTGCAAAGGAGAGTTGGTTGAATTTAGGGTGACCAGTTGGTTCTGTTTTTTCTGAGATTTTTCCATTTTAAGTGCTGAAAGCTCCAGGTCCTGGGAGCCCATCAGTCCCCAGCATCCTAGCTGAATTCCCAGTTGGTCCTGAGAAATGACTTTCAGAGCTGGCTTGCTTACCATGGTAACAGTGCGGGAAATGTTTGTTTATTTAGGTAGAACTTCACTGGTGGTGGTTTTATTTTTATCCCTTATTGTGTTCTTGCTTGTTTGCCTTTTGCAGTGTTCAAAAGCTGAATGAGTTTCTCTTGAGTGATGAGATTGGTGAGGACAGCTGGCTGACTGGGGAAGGTTCTCTTCCATTTGAATCCTGTAAGAAACACACTGGAGCCGTAAGTGCTTTTCTTTGTTACGGTAGCTGTGAATAAGGGACAGTCCTGAGGATGGATGATTGAAAATGGGTGCAATTAGAAGAAATCGTACGCTTTATTTTTAACCTATATGAAGAAAAAATTACCACCTGCTTCTGCAAAAACCCTTACAATTCTAAAATCAATTAAAAAATATATAAAGCTTGTCTTTATAAGTCATCAAAGGATTATCCCAAGAGGGACACCTCATGTTCAATTCAAAAGGAAATAGAGACGTTGTCTACCCCAAGCTTTATATAAAAATCATACAAAACAAACTTACAACTCTTGTACCATATGCTTATAATACCTTTAACTATGTTATACTTTTTAGTTTAAAAAGTGCTTTATTGATACATTATGTCTTTTGACTCATTTAATATAGTACACTACATTACCTATTTTGTTTTCTAGATGCATATATTTATTTGCATGTGGTATGGTTTGAATAGAGTCACAAGATTTTAGTGGGAGAGCCAGAATTAAAACCTGAGTCTTGGGCTTCCCTGGTGGCGTAGCGCTTGAGAGTCCACCTGCCGATGCAGGGGACACGGGTTCGTGCCCCAGTCCGGGAAGATCCCACATGCCGCAGAGCGGCTGGGCCCGTGAGCCATGGCCGCTGAGCCTGCACGTCCGGAGCCTGTGCTCCGCAACGGGAGAGGCCACAACAGTGAGAGGCCTGTGTACCCCCCAAAAAACAAAAACAAACAAAAAAACCCTGAGTCTTATAACTCCTGAACCAGTTTATTCATCCACTGCACAAATGTTTACTCATATCTGCATAAAGCCTGGAAACACAGTCAATGTTATTTTGTCATGTTTTACCTGGACTATAACGTGTATTATATATTTGCCTGTATTTCCAGACTTATCAGCTACCCTGTGCTTTGTGCCAAGACCTAGCGATGTAGCTCTGAACAAGGCAGGCAAGATCTTTCTTGTCATAGAGTTTGCTTTCTGGAGGCAGGAGTCAGATGATAAACAAGTAAACAAGTGAGATCAATTCCCTGTGGGAAGAAAATAAAAGAAGATATTAGAGAGTGACTGGGATCCTCTAAGCAGGTTGGTCATTTCCCAGGAGGCCCCTCTGAGGAGCTGGCATTTGAGCTGAGACCTGACTGAAGAGTAGGTACCTCTTCTGCAAAGACCTAGAAAAGGGACCAGATCATTTCAGGCAGAGAACTAGCAGATGCAAAGACCCTGAAGTGGGAATTAATTTGGGGTGTTCAAGGAACAGAGGGGCACCATGGCTGAAGCGTAGTGATGAAGGGAGGATAAGACCAGGTAAGAACAAGGATTGAGAGTCCTGTAAACCAGGGAAAGAGTTTGGATTTTATTGGCATGCAATAGGAAGCCATTGGAGGGTTTTAAAGAAGGGACTCATATAATTTTGCGTATATTTTTATTTTATTTATTTATTTATTTTTGCGGTACGTGGGCCTCTCACCTCTGCGGCCTCTCCCGTTGCGCAGCACAGGCTCCGGACACACAGGCTCAGCAGCCATGGCTCACGGGCCCAGCCGCTCTGCGGCACGTGGGATCCTCCCGGACTAGGGCACGAACCCGTGTCCCCTGCATCGGCAGGTGGACTCTCAACTACTGCGCCACCAGGGAAGCCCTGTGTATATTTTTAAAGGATCACTCTGGCTGCTGGGTGAAGAGTTGTCATTAGGGACAAGAGTATAACAGATAAATCAGTAAAGAGGTCATTATAATAACATAGACAAGAAATGATGATGGTTAGAATTTGTTTTTGTTGCAGTTGCATTGGACCTTGAGAAGAAGCTATCAAGTTCAGCGCACACTTTTTAGGCTGAGCTGATAAACACTGGCTGATAGGTTGAATGGAGGGGATGAGGGAGAAAGAAGACTCAAGGATGAATCCTAGGTTATTGGCTTGACTACTGGGTAGACAGTGGAGCCAATAACTGAAATAGGGAAGCTGAGAAATGAGTAGGTTGCTGTTGAGGTGGAATCAAAAGGTCTATTTTGCACATGATAATTTTGAGATATTTATTGACATGTAAGAAGAGAAATCCCCCTTGGAGATGTAAATTTAAGAGCCACTGGCCATTAGATGTTATTTAATGGGACTGGATTAAACCACTTTCTTGAAAGCCATGTCTGAAAAATTCTGAAGAAAGTCTTTAAAATTAATATGTCTATTTCATAACAGTAAAGTAGAAAGAAGTTCTTCTAAAATAAGTTATTAGTTAATAATTATTCATTTACTATTAGAGAAAAATGTTAATATATTTACCATTTATGTAACCAAACAAAAATGCATGTGCGGTCTCCTGACAGGAATTGACTGGGGCTTGGAAAACCTTCACCAGGAAGTCAGTCTATATTAAATTTTTATTCACATCGTGCTAAAAATAGTTAAGACAAGCACTTGGCTGTCTTTAGACTTGCTGATTCTTTCTGCTTTTCTGGAGTTAGTTTTTTACTCTCTGTTGAGTTATTTTGTTGAGCAGGTGTGATTTTGTCTGAGTAGGAACCACCACCCATGCTTGTAGACACTGCAGTAACAAAGCCTGAAAATGCTTGTGTGCTCTTGTGTGGAGACGGACACCAAGACAGGAACACATCATAGACTGTGTACACTTTGAGGCAGCAGGAAAGTGAAGCATTTGATTAGAACCTGCCTTGTCTCACTTTGGATGATAGGAGAGTCCCAAGAATTTATTAGATCATCTTTCAGAGATGTAAGGATGAGCAGAGTAGGATGACCTCAGGAAAGGGAACAGAGGAGGTCAAGTTTGAGGGAGTGGAGTGAGGGAAATCTGAAGAGTCGTTTGTATGAGATGAGGGATAGAAGAAATATTGAACTGAGCAAAGGTTGGAAGGAAAAAAGAATCCCCTTCAGTTGCCTCCAGTATCTTCAGTTATTGAAACCAGACTGGACTTCTGATGTCTTTGGGGGCATTCATCACTGCTGATGGGCCAAACCACAAATGACAAACTTTTAAAAATGAAGAGAAAAAAGCTGTGTGTTTAAAAAGAACACTAATGGAAACTCCTACTTGAGAGCGCTTAAGATGCTATGTATTCTGTAAAAGCTTAGAGTTAAGTGGTTTTGGCTGCAGAATCTCCACGGAGAATTAGTGACAGTCTAGAGCCAGAATTTCTTCAAATTACATCTGTGAGACTCCAACTCAAATCTCTGTCAACACGTCTCCTCCTCCCAACCTCTCCTTAGTTTTGTGAAGAACATGAAGTCATTCCTTTTGGAACTCTAGGGGCAATACTACTATAGAAGTTATGACTCTAGAAGACAGAGAATATAGGTACAGATATAGACCTGTCTTGCGTGGGACATATACTCAGCTTAAAGGATAGTGACTTTCTACATCTCTCATGTAAGCTTATCTGTGAGGACTGTGGGAAGAAAAACAAAACTAAAAATGTCATGAGCACCCTCTTTCTCTCTCTCTCTTTTTAAAATTTAAAATGCATTCAGTAGTTTCTGTGCAACAAAACACTGGTCGTCCTTCTCAGTGACTTTTAAATTTCAGTGTTGAAATTTAGCAACTTGCTGTTTGGTAGTTTGATATTCTGTTGATACGCTGATGGATATAAATTGGAGAGCGATATCTTGTTCAGATTAAATTACTGATTATTTGAGGACATTCCTGATTCCCATAATAGAACTCAATGGATTTATCAAAAAGCTAAACCTAAAAAAAAAAAAAAAAAAAAGCAAAAAAAATAGTTTCACAATTCTAGAATCCTTTGCTTTTATAGGTAATTTAACAGTTTGAAAGTGTTTTACTATTTAGCTTTCATAATCTCTATAAGGTATTTAAGTAAGACATAATCATTTACGTCGAAATACTTGCTTACTAGATCTCTGGGACAAATTTTGAGCTTATATATTTTTTCTAAATTAGAGGTTTACAGAACTGACTTTTCTACCTTCTCTTTAGTCATTTGTCTCTCTGTGAAATTAAACTCAAAATTAGAGAATGACAAGTTTCTAGTTATGACCTAATTTGAGCTCATTTTAAGTATGTGAAGATTGCCTAGCTTTAGCTGGCATCCTCCGTTTTATGGAGACTTTCTTTAGTCCTTTGGCTCAGAGCAATGCTATATAACATTTGAGAAAAACTAGATCATTCTACAGTGCTTATGGATCTCCTTATGAAATCATATACATATTATAGGCAAAAAAGTCCTAGATCTTTATGCTTTTTCTCATTCCACCTTGGATCTTCGGTGACATATAGGCCAGTCTGATTTATGTGAGTGTATCGGTTTCAAAATCCTCATGATTCAAAGGGTGACCAAAAATGCACTGTTGGAATATTTACAAGCCCAACGGCCTAAGAATCAGATTCTAGTTTACCCTGAGTTAGCCTGCTTGCCTTTGGCCATGACACACAGCTTTTTACCGCCTGGGCCTGTTCATCCAGAAAGCTGGAGAAAGAATATCCAAAGCCTAGTCTGGTGCTCAGCACTTTAACTTCTATCATTTGCAAGTATCCCATCTTCATATCTTTATTTTTCTTAAAAAGTTTGTGAATTAGGTTTAAAATTATTGTGTAACACTTTTTCATTGTCATTTGCTTTTTTTTTGGCAACAGGGGGACACCATAGAAATAATTAAAATATGACATTCACTTTACTCATTCCCTTTTCTTAGAATTTAAGTGGAGAAGTAGCAATGTGAGTTAATGTTCAGTAAAAACTCAGATTTTTCCATAGACCTTCAACTTGTGTTCTTTTCCTTGTGGAATGCAGCAGCCAAAAACTATAAACAGGAAGCAGCCTGGAAGGTATCACCTGGACAGCTACGAGCAATCAACACGACGTCTGCGTCCCGTGGAGACCGAGGATATTGCAATAAAGGTTATTTTATTTCCTGAATTCTTACATGAATAGAAACATTGATGTTACTATTTTATGGTGAAGTTCTGCAAAAGTGTCCTACATCGTGTCTTTTGCTCCAGCAGTTGTTTAAATAACTGGAGGCTGAATCTTTCTTCTGAATCTGCATTAGAAGCTAGTATCCAAAGTATTTCCACTCAGACTCTTATATTTATCTACCAAGTAGATTAATTTCTAGAGAACGCCAATATTACAGGCCCAAATTTTAAGGAAGTAGATTAGGTAACAATTATCTACAACCAGGAAAGGCTTAGACCTGGGTTGTGTGCTTCCACCCAGCTTCCCAATACTGCCTTTGACTCATCTCAAACAACCTTTTTTTTTTTTTCTTAACATTTTTATTGGAGTATAATTGCTTTACAATGCTGTGTTAGGTTCTGCTGTATAACAATCAGCTATATGTATACATATATCCCCATATCCCCTCCCTTTTGCATCTCCCTCCCCCGCTCCCTATCCCACCCCTCTAGGTGGTCACAAAGCACTGAGCTGATCTCCCTGTGCTATGTGGCTGCTTCCCACTAGCTATCTATTTTACATTTGATAGTGTATATATGTTAATGTTACTTTCTCACTTCGTCCCAGTTTACCCTTCCCCCTCTCCGTGTCTTCAAGTCCGTTCTCTACATATGTGTCTTTATTCCTGTCCTGCCCATAGGTTCATCAGAACCTTTTTTTTTTTTTGGATTCCATATATATGTGTTAGCATACTTTTTTTTTTTATACAGCAGGTTCTTATTACTTATCCATTTTATACATATTAGTGAACATATGTCAATCCCAATCTCCCCATTTATCACACCACCACCACCCGCCACTTTCCCGCCTTGGTATCCATACATTTGTTCTCTACATCTGTGTCTCTATTTCTGCCCTGCAAACTAGTCCATCTGTAGCATGTTTCTAGGTTCCACATATATGCGTTAATATACGATATTTGTTTTTCTGACTTACTTCACTCCATATGACAGTCTCTAGATCCATCCACATCTCTACAAATGACCCAATTTTGTTCCTTTTTATGGCTGAGTAATATTCCATTGTATATATGTACCACACCTTCTTTATCCATTTGTCTGTCGATGGGCATGTAGGTTGCTTCCATGACCTGGCTGTTGTAAATAGTGCTGCAATGAACATTGGGGTTCATGTGTCTTTTTGAATTATGGTTTTCTCTGGGTATATGCCCAGTAGTGGGATTGCTGGGTCATATGGTAATTCTATTTTAGGTTTTTAAGGAACCTCCATACTGTTCTCTATAGTGGCTGTATCAATTTACATTCCCACCAACAGTGCAAGAGGGTTCCCTTATCTCCACACCCACTCCAGCATTAGTTGTTTGTAGATTTTCTGATGATGCCCATTCTAACTGGTGTGAGGTGATACCTCATTGTAGTTTTGATTTGCATTTCTCTAATAATTAGTGATGTTGAGCAGCTTTTCATGTGCTTCTTGGCTCTTTGTATGTCTTCTTTGAAGAAATGTCTATTTAGGTGTTCTGCCCATTTTTTGATTGGGTTGTTTGTTTTTTAATATTGAGCTGCATGAGCTGTTTATGTATTTTGGAGATTAATCCTTTGTCTGTTGATTCGTTTGCAAATATTTTCTCCCGTTCTGAGGGTTGTCTTTTCGTCTTGTTTTTAGTCTCCTTTGCTTTGCAAAAGCTTTGAAGTTTAATTAGGTCCCATTTGTTTATTTTTGTTTTTATTTCCAATACACTAGGGGGTGCATCTAAAAAGATCTTGCTGTGATTTATGGCACAGAGTGTTCTTCCTGTTTCCCTCTAAGAGTTTTATAGTGTCCGGTCTTACATTTAGGTCTCTAATCCATTTTGAGTTTATTTTTGTGTATGGTGTTAGGGAGTGTTCTAATTTCATTCTTTTACATGTAGCTGTCCAGTTTTCCCAGCACCACTTATTGAAGAGGTCATCTTTTCTCCATTGTATATCCTTGCCTCCTTTCTCATAGATTAGTTGACCATAGATGTGTGGGTTTATCTCTGAGCTTTCTATCCTGTTCCATTGATCTATATTTCTGTTTTTGTGCCAGTGCCATATTGTTTTGATTACTGTAGCTTTTTTGTATAGTCTGAAGTCAGGGAGTCTGAATCCTCCAGCTCTGTTTTTTTTCCCTCAAGACTGCTTTGGCTATTCAGGGTCTTTTGTGTCTCCATACAAATTTTAATATATTTTGTTCTAGTTTGGTAAAAAATGCCATTGGTAGTTTGATAGGGATTGCATTGAATTTGTAGATTGCTTTGGGTAGTATAGTCATTTTCACAATGTTGATTCTTCCAATCCAAGAACATGGTATATCTCTCCATCTGTTGGTATCATCTTTAATTTCTTTCATCAGTATCTTATATTTTTCTGCAAACAGGTCTTTTGTGTCCCTAGGTAGGTTTATTCCTAGGTATTTTATTCTTTGTGTTGCAGTGGTAAATGTTTCCTTAATTTCTCTTTCAGATTTTTCATCATTAGTGTATAGGAATGCAAGAGATTTCTGTGCATTAATTTTGTATCCTGCAACTTTACCAGATTCATTGATTAGCCCTAGTAGTTTTCTGGTGGCATCTTTAGGATTCTCTATGTATAGTATCATGTCATCTGCAAACAGTGACAGTTTTATTTCTTCTTTTCCAATTTGTATTCCTTTTATTTCTTTTTCTTCTCTGACTGCCATGGCTAAGACCTCCAAAACTATGTTGAGTAATAGTGGCAAGAGTGGACATCCTTGTCTTGTTCCTGATCTTAGAGGAAATGGTTTCAGTTTCTCACCATTGAAAATGAGGTTTGCTGTGGGTTTGCCATATATGGCCTTTATTATGTTGAGGTAGGTTCCCTCTATGCAAACTTTCTGGAGTGTTTTTATCATAAATGGGTGTTGAATTTTGTCAAAAGCTTTTTCTGCATCTATTGAGATGATCAATAGAGGAAAGTTGATCAATGATCAACTTTCTTCTTCAGTTTGTTAATATCGTGTATCACATTGATTGCTTTCCGTATATATTTTATTTTTGCGGTATGCGGGCCTCTCCCTTCTGTGGCCTATCCTGTTGCGGAGCACAGGCTCTGGATGCGCAGGCTCAGCGGCCATGGCTCACAGGCCCAGCCACTCTGCGGCATGTGGGATCCTCCAAGACCGGGGCACGAACCCATGTCCCCCGCATCAGTAGGTGGACTCTCAACCACTGCGGCACCAGGGAAGCCCCTAATTTGTGTATATTGAAGAATCCTTGCATCCCTGGGATAAATCCCACTTGATCATGGTGTATGATCCTTTTAATGTGTTGTTGGATTCTATTTGTTAGTATTTTGTTGAGGATTTTTGCATCTATAGTCATCAGTGATATTGGTCTTTAATTTTCTGTTTTTTGGTATCTTTGTCTGCTTTTGGTATCAGGGTGTTGGTGGCCTCATAGAATGAGTTTGGGAGTGTTCCCTCTTCTGCAATATTTTGGAAGAGTTTGAGAAGTATGGGGGTTAGCTCTTCTCTAAATGGTTGATAGAATTCACCTGTGAAGCCATCTGTTCCTGGGCTTTTGTTTGTTGGAAGATTTTTAATCAGTTTCAATCTCATTACTTGTGATTGGTCTGTTCATATTTTCTGTTTCTTCCTGGTTCAGTCATTGAAGGTTATACCTTTCTAAGAATTTGTCCATTTCTTCCAGGTTGTCCATTTTATTGGCATAGTAGTATTGGCTTGTAGTAGTCTCTTAGGATATTTTGTATTTCTGCGGTATCTGTTGTAACTTCTTCCTTTTTTATTTCTAATTTTATTGATTTGAGTCCTCTTCCTCTTTTTCTTGATGAGTGTGGCTAATTGTTTATCAATTCTGTTTATCTTCTCAAAGAACCAGCTTTTGTTTTATTGATCATTGCTATTTTTTTCTTTGTTTCTATTTCATTTATTTCTGCTCTGATCTTTATGATTTCTTTCCTTCTACTAACTTTGGGTTTTGTTTGTTCTTCTTTCTCTAGTTCCTTTAGGTGTAAGGTTAGATTGTTTATTTGAGATTTTTCTTGTTTCTTGAGGTAGGCTTGTATTGCTATAAACTTCCCTCTTAGAACTGCTTTTGCCACATCCCATAGGTTTTGGATGGTTGTGTTTTCATTGTCATTTGTCTCTAGGTATTTTTGATTTTGCCTTTGATTTCTTCAGTGATCTCTTGGTTATTTAATAATGTATTGTTTAGCCTCCGTGTGTTTCTGTTTCTTACTTTTTTCCCCTGTAATTGATTACTAATCTCATAGGATTGTGGTCAGAAAAGATGCTGGATATGATTTCAGTTTTCTTAAATTTACTGAGGCTTGATTTGTGACCCAAGACGTGATCTATCCCAGAGAATGTTCCGTGCACACTTGAGGAGAAAGTGTAATCTGCTGTTTTTGGATGGAATGTCCTATAAATATCAATTAAATCTATCTGGTCTAATGTGTCATTTAAAGCTTGTGTTTCCTTATTAATTTTCTGTTTGGATGATCTGTCCATTGGTGTAAGTGAGGTATTAATATTCCCCACTTTTATTGTGTTACTGTTGATTTCCTCTTTTAAAGCTGTTAGCAGTTGCCTTATGTATTCAGGTGTTCCTATGTTGGGTGCATATTTATTTTTTGGAATTTTATTTAATTAATATTTTTATACAACAGTTTCTTTTTAGTTATCCGTTTTATACATATAAGTGTGTATATGTCAATCCCAATCTCCCAATTCATCACACCACCACCACACACCCCGCCACTTTCAGGTGCATATATATTTATAATTGTTATATCTTCTTGGATTGATCTCTTGATCATTATGTGGTGTCCTTCCTTGTCTCTTGTAACATTCTTTATTTTAAAGTCAATTTTATCTGATATGAGTATTACTACTCCAGCTTTCTTTTGATTTCCATTTGCATGGAATATCTTTTTCCATCCCCTCACTTTCAGTCTGTATGTGTCCCTAGGTCTGAAGTGGGTCTCTTGTAGACAGCATATAGATGGGTCTTGTTTTTGTATCCATTCAGTGAGCCTGTGTCTTTTGGTTGGAGCACTTAATTCATTCACGTTTAAGGTAATTATCAATATGTATGTTCCTATTACTATTTTCTTAATTGTTATGGGTTTGTTTTTGTAAGTCCTTTTCTTCTCGTGTTTCCCACTTAAAGAAGTTCCTTTAGCATTTGTTGTAGAGCTGGTTTGGTGGTGCTGAATTCTCTTAGCTTTTGCTTGTCTGTGAAGCTTTTTATTTCTCTCTCGAATCTGAATGAGATCCTTGCTGGGTAGAGTAATCTTGGTTGTAGGTGCTTCTCTTCCATCACTTTAAGAATATCATGCCACTCCCTTCTGGCTTGTACAGTTTCTGCTGAGAAATCAGCTGTTAACCTTATGGGAATTCCTTTGTATGTTGTCATTTTTCCCTTGTTGCTTTCAATAATTTTTCTTAGTCTTTAATTTTTGTCAGTTTGACTACTATGTGTCTCAGCATCTTTCTCCTTGGGTTTATCCTGCCTGGGACTTTCTGTGCTGCCTGGACTTTGGTGTCTATTTTCTTTCTCATGTTAGGGAAGTTTTCGACTATAATCTCTTCAAATATTTTCTTGGGTCCTTTCTCTCTCTCTTCTCCTCTGGGACCCCTATAATGCGAATGTTGGTGCATTTAATGTTGTCTCAGAGGTCTCTAAGGCTGTCTTCATTTCTTTTCATTCTTTTTTCTTTATTATGTTCCATGGCAGTGCATTCCACCATTCTGAATTCCAGGTCACTTAACTGTTCTTCTGCCTCAGATATTCTGCTATTGATTCCTTCTAGTGTATTTTTCATTTCATTTGTTGTATTGTTCATCTCTGTTTGTTTCTTCTTTAATTCTTCCAGGTGTTTGTTCTTTAATTCTTCTAGGTCTTTGTTAAACATTTCTTGCGTCTACTCGATCTTTGCCTTCATTCTTTTTCCGAGGTCCTGGATCTTCTTTACTATCATTATTCTGAATTCTTCTTCTGGAAGGTTGCCTATCTCCACTTCATTTAGTTGTTTTTCTGGGGTTTTATCTTTTTCCTTCATCTGGTACATAGCCCTCTGCCTTTTCATCTTGTCTTTCTTTCTGTGAACCAGGTTTTTGTTCCACAGTTTGCAGGATTGTAGTTCTTGCTTTTGCTGTCTGCCCTCTGGTGGATGAGGCTATCTAAGAGGCTTGTGCAAGTTTTCTGATGGGAGGGACTGGTGGTGGTAGGGCTGGGTGTTGCTCTGGTGGGCAGAGCTCAGTAAAACTTTAATCTGCTTTTCTGCTTATGGGTGGGGCTGGGTTCCCTCACTGTTGGTTATTTGCCTGAGGCAACCCAACACTGGAACCCACCCAGCTCTTTGATGGGGCTAATGGTGGACTCTGAGGGGGCTCTTGCCAAGGAATACCTCCCAGAACTTCTGCTGCCAGTGTCGTTGTCTTCACTCTGAGACACAGCCATCCCCTGCCTCTGCCGTAGACCCTCCAACACTAGCAGGTTGGTCTGCTTCAGTCTCCTATGGGGTCACTGCTTCTTCCCCCTGGGTCCTGATGCACACACTACTTTGTGTGTGTCCTCCAAGAGTGGAGTCTCTGTTTCTCCCAGTCTTGTTAAAGTCCTGCATTCAAATCCCACTAGCCTTCAAAGCCTGATTCTCTGGGAATTACTCCTTCTGTTGCCAGATCCCCAGGTTGGGAAGCCTGACGTGGGGCCCAGAACCTTCACTCCAGTGGGTGGACTTCTGTGGTATAAGTGTTCTCCAGTTTATGAGTCACCCACCCAGCAGTTATGGGATTTGATTTTATTGTGATTGCACCTCTCCTACCGTCTCACTGTGGCTTCTCCTTTGTCTTTGGATGTGGGGTATCTTTTTTGGTGAGTTCCAGTGTCTTCCTATCAATGATTGTTCAGCAGTTAATTGTGATTCTGGTGCTCTCCCAAGAGGGAGTGAGCTCACGTCCTTCTCAGCATATGGTTTTTGTTTTTCTGTTTCTGACTTCACTCTATATGACAGACTCTAGATCCATCCACCTCACTACAAATAACTCAATTTCGTTTCCTTTTTTGGGGGGAGAGTAGGAGTTTATTAATTTATTTTATTTATTTTTGCTGTGTTTGGTCTTCATTTCTGTGCGAGGGCTTTCTCTAGTTGTGGCAAGCGGGGACCACTCTTCATTGCGGTGTGCAGGCCTCTCACTATCGCAGCCTCTGTTCCTGTGGAGCACAAGCTCCAGACGCGCAGGCTCAGTAATTGTGGCTCACAGGCCTAGTTGCTCCACAGCATGTGTGATCTTAAAATCCCTGGAGCTACACCTTTTGCTTTTAGTACTTTAATTGACCTAAAATCTATTTTTGTGGTTGGTATGAAGTAAGGTTGTGATTTAGTAGAGAAATCAATAATAAATACTTTTAGCTGTAAGTTTAGCAGTAGTAAATTCAGTGATAGTCATTTTACTGCATTTATTAGTAAGTCGGTAAGGTCGGATTTAATTTTTTATATGATGTCAGGTTGTCCAGGCACTGTGTATCAGTCACCATACCCACTGACTTTTAGTGTCGTCTTGTCACACAGATTTCTTTCTTTATTTTTCTCTGATTTGTCTGTCCAGTATTCCACTGTTGTGATTATTATAGCTTTCTAATAAACACTGGCATTTTTTTTTTTTTTTTTTTTTTTTTTTTTTGCGGTATGCGGGCCTCTCACTGTTGTGGCCTCTCCCGTTGCGGAGCACAGGCTCCGGACGCGCAGGCCTAGCGGCCATGGCTCACGGGCTTAGTTGCTCCGCGGCATGTGGGATCTTCCCGGACCAGGGCACGAACCCGTGTCTCCTGCATCGGCAGGCGGATTCTCAACCACTGCGCCACCAGGGAAGCCCAACACTGGCATTTTTTAGGACAAGTTCTTACACCTTATTTTTTTTCTTCTAAAATATCTTAGCTATTCTTGGCCCTTTTGGAAAAAAAAGAAGCTTAGGTGCTCCGGAGTGTATATATCTTTTTGTACTTGTCCTTATACTTTCACTAGACGTTTCCTTACTCCTTGCTTTAATGAGGTTTTTTACAAACTATATTTTACTCAGCATTTTTATTTATTTTCGGCAGGAGAGAATAGACAAGGGTATGTGGAAGGTCCTGCCTTTAGATTTTCAAAAAATTATTTCAATTGAGGTGAAATTCACATAGCATAAAATTAACCATTTTCAAGTCAACAATTCAGTGGCATTTAGATTTCCAAAGTTGTACAACCATCCCATCTACTAGTCACTAAATATTTCTGTCACCCCAAAAGGAAACCCCGTACCCATTAAGCTGTCACTCCCCATCTCCCCCTTTCTCTTGCCCCTGCCAACACCAGTCTGCTTTCTGTCTCTACGGATTTACCCACGCTGGATATTTCATATGAATAGAATCATACAGTAGGTGGCTTTTTGCATTGTCTCGTTCCTGCCTTTACATTTTAATTCATCCTTTCCCTTTATCCCTGATCCTTAGGCCTATATCCCCTCATTCTCCCAACATTACGGTGCCAGCAATAATATGCTCAATATATGCACTTACACACATTCATATCCCTGTGAAATATGTAGTATTGTCATGAGCATTTATATTTTCAATTTCCTGAAATTGTTTGCTCCTTCTAGCTGCACCACTGCATTCTGTAGTATGCATCCCTGCCTTTTACTTGTCCCCTAGTGGTGGCTGCTGGGTTGGCCTCCATCCTTCCTCCATCACAAACCATGCTGTGATAACCATCTTTGTACCTATCCTTTTATGAACCTTTGCGGAGATTTATATATTAGCTGATTTTCCAAGGTCAAACAGCTAGTTTGGGCAGCCAGGATTTTAACCCTTGTGGTGGAGAAGTGAGACGATTTTGTAAAAGGGAGGAGGGAATGGAAGGGCAAACCACGGTGGGAGGAATTCACTTTGACTCTCCTCCGTCCCTCTCAAGTGAGCTCTGTTCCCTCTTATACTTCTGTGTAGGACCAAATCAGGAGGTGACACTGTATTCTTCTGGTTCTTTCCTGCTGCTTTCCAACCACATCTTTCCTCTTTCACACCCTTGTGAAGCTATAGCGTGTTGTACCTTTCTCGCGTCTACGATCAGAGGACCTCATAATCACTCACCCACCTTCACTGAAGACTTGGGTGCCTGTTTCCGAGTCCAGCTTTCTCCCTTAGTAAGTGCCACACCTGGATGTGATTTAAACCTAGAGGTTCACAGCCCATCTAGTATCCCAGCCCCCAAGCCCCTTAATCGCCCACCCCTCCATTTCCACAACTTCACCTGCATTCACACTTGTCCACCACTTAGACGCACGGCCCCTCTGAGATCTTAGCCTCTGTTATACCAGCCAGTCACCGACATCACAGCCCTAGCCTCCAGCTCCCTCAGGGCTTCACCTTCACTGGCATTGGCTTTTTTTTCTCCCGCCTTATTTTTTATTTTATTTTTTTATACAGCAGGTTCTTATTAGTTATCCATTTTATACATATTAGTGTATATATGTCAATTCCAATCTCCCAATTCATCACACCACCATTGGCTTTTAACCTCATTGCAACCTGTGGTAACTTGAGCCCCTTCTTTCCTCCCAGCCCTTTCACATCCTTCTGTAGCCATTCAACCCCATGCCTTCTGCGCTCCTGTACTCAGGGTGCTAAGTTCTGTGGAGAAAACGACTTCATGGTACAAGTTGGCATGGCCAGAGCTTCATTACCTCCACCCTCGCCTGACTCGCCATGGTCCTTGGCAATCCTTTCCCATGCCTCCCTTCAGCGTGATTCTCCATCACCTACAGTAGCTCTTCGTCTGTCACCAATCTCCTGCCACCTTGTTCTCTCTCTCCTTTGGCTGCCTCCTGTTTCTACAGACAACCTTCCCTTTCAATTCATTGAAAACGTAAAGGTTGTTATGGAGAGCCTCTCAGTTCCATGCTGACCCTCTCCCCAGCCCATCTGTATTTGCACCTCATTTAGCCTGCTCTCCACTTTCTCCGAGAAGGAGGGATTCTTAGCCTTGAAGACTGTCGATTTTCTTTGAGCATCCTTTGTCACTTAGCCACTGTATCTTAAACCTCTTCCCCAGCCAGCTTTATTCATTATTTCTCATAGCATGTTTCATGTTTTTCTGATCCTGAACCTGTTCTCACTGTAGTTCTTTACTCAGAAATACCTTTGCTGAAATTCAGCATATTTTCCAAAACTAGCTAAAAGGCCCTCCTTTTTCAAAATATTTTCTTTTTTTGACTCATCTCAGAGGTAAATGATTTTCCTTATGAACTGCTGCACTTTCGTCTATCTGCCCCTCTACTTGTTACTTAGCCCATACTCTCTTGCCTTGGTTTACTACTCAACTGACTGTAAGCTCAATTGAGCAGGGAAGCAGGGAGGGTGCATTATACCTTCTTTGTAGCCCACATCCGTCCTAACGCAGGACTTCACATAGACCGGGTGCTCAGCAGGTATTCGTAAAGTGATTAGTTATTGAGCCCTTCCAGGCCACCCTCCTTCCAGGACAAATTTCATGCATATCTATGTGATGGATATTAGTAAATGCCATACATTTTCCAAGCTAGAGAAAACTTACATGGAAAAACATAATCTAGCCTTTTCAGGTAACTTTTGCACTCTTTAGTAGTTCATTTTAAGAGCTTTTTAAGAATATTTTTAGTTATAATTTAGATATTACCAATCTATTCTGCAAGATTCCTGAACAAAAATGTGCTTAGAAATTTCATCACTTGGGGTTTGGAAACAAAATATTAATTTATGAGCAAAGTGTAGCCTTACTTTAGTTTCCTCTAATTTTTCAGGCACTTTCTCTCCCCTCATCTGTCTCTGTTCACTCTTCCAACGCTTGGGTTCTGTTATACCTCTTTCATTTCCCATTTTTGTAACTGTTAAAACTGTCAAGTTTTCTTGACACATATTAAAACAATAGATTGCTGTGGATGACTCTAAGGTCTTTTTGTTTGTTTGTTTGTTTGCTGGTTGTTGAGGTTTATACCACTAAGCAATGTTGCCTCATTTTTGTGATGTTTCTACCTCCCCTTTACTTTTTCTTTTAAGATCAATGAAGAGTGATAAATCCACATAATTCAGGAAACTTCTTCATTTCAAAACCTTCCTTCTTAGCTAGTGGAGTCATTTTGTTGGAATAATTTGTAGTTATTTCTGTTCTTTACTTTGCATCACAGGATTCTGGGAATTGCAGCGGTGAGAAAATAATCAGTGTAGCAGTTACATTGGAAAATATTTGGGTGATTGACTTTTAAGAATGTTCACATATAAATGATCCCAAATTTTCAGGGAAAATTGTTGCAATTTTTAGCAATCTTCATAATATCATTAATTCAAAGACCCTCCTCTCACTTCCATTCTTTTTATGTTTCATTTATACCTCTAAGCAGTTATAACTCTAAATTAGAATTTCAACAGTGTGTTCTACTGTGTTGAAAGTCTTACGGTGCTTTATAAAGAAATCTATTTTAATTGGAATAATTCTCTAACACCACATATTTACATAATTTTATAATTTAATTTCTGTATTCTTATTTTCTAGGTCACAAATGGGTACTTTTCATGGGGCAGTGGTTTAGCTACCTTATCTAATATAAATATTCGAATTCCAACAGGTAAGAATCATTTGTTACTCGGGTTTGTAATTGTTAACTGTCATGACCATGGTTTTCCAACATAACCGAGCCTAACAAAAGGAGAGAAAGACTTTTTCAAGACAAACATTACTAATATTTATTTGCACCATGAAGCTCATGAACCCCTGTATCACTGTGAGGATGACTGGGAATTATAAGACCTGCCTTACACTACAGAGTGTGGACCTTTGGACAAGTTATTTACCATCCAAATGAATTGCTTTCAGTTTATTTGCTGATTTGTGGCATTTAAATAATGGAGTTCATTTCTCGTTTTTTTGAAGAAAGAATTTAAAGAAAGGATGTATGAGAAAATAGTTTTCTATCCCTGAGGAAACCTGATGAAGTTTTCAAGATATTTAAGAAATAAATACCCAATATTTTTATTTAAAATATCTAAATAATTGAATAGAATTATTTTTTTGACTTGACCTCATGGTCAGTAGTTGGGATTTTTCTGTTATACATGCACATCAAAGTATTTTAAGAACAGCCCCCAAATCATTTTAAGCCCAATTATCTATTTTAGTAAAAATTGCCTTTTTATCCTGAGTGAATTGAATAATAAAGGTAACGCTGATCTACATGATTTAGGCAAGTACGTCACTGCTTTCTTTACTAGTGTCAGTTATTCTCATAGCTTTAAAAATAATACATCAAGACCTATAGCTTTTAATTTTTCTTCTATTTTCCAAAAAACTTAGTATCAGGGAAGGGAGCTGTTTAGAATGCTTTATTGCTGGAGACGAAAACTGGCCCATTGATTGTGAAACATCAGCCTTTTCTAAATGGGTTTTGATTTTATTTTACTAAGTGAATTCCATCTCATCCTGTTATTATCCTTTGTTTCTTTTCTGTAGGTCAGTTAACCATGATTGTGGGCCAGGTGGGATGTGGGAAGTCCTCTCTTCTCCTTGCCATCCTCGGTGAGATGCAGACACTGGAAGGAAAAGTTCACTGGAGCAAGTATGTGTATTTTTAATTGGTTTCTGTTGCTCTGTCGTACATCTGATGATCTCTCAAGGGAAGAAATTAGAGCAATAGATTTCTGTGTTAGGAGTCTGAGGACCCCTCAGAAATAAGCATAGCTTAAAAAAATCAAAGTAGTGGAAACTTTAAATGTTGTAAATTAAAAATTATAAAACAATTTATTACAGAGGTTTATCAGAGAGAAACTTGTATGTTGCTTTTAAGTAAGATTGGGATTGTAAAGATAGATTTTGAGTTATATGGGTAACACTCAAAGAAATACAACTTAAAAATTCATCCCATAATCAAAGAAGTTATGGAAAACTTGCATTATTTATAAAGCATATGTGCACACAGAGCTTTAGTGGTCCAATGTTCAGAGAAGAAATTTAGAATAATCTTTTCCAAACTCTTCATAAGGGGCTGAGAAATCAGCCTTTTCTCTTCACGTCCAACTTAAACGAGACACTAGAAGTGTCTAGTTAGGGACATGACTGGGTCAGACTAGCGTGTTGTGCAACCCCAAAGACATGGTGCTTCTTCTGTATATTTGAATGGTTGTTTGGGGTTCTTCAGAGCACATTGTAGTAATAAAGTGACTCAGAACCATAATATTATATAATTGTGTAATAAAGAATGAATCATATTTCTTTAGTTTGATCTACCTGGTAGACCCCCCCCTCCCCCATTAGCAGTTTATGGAGAATTGTTTACAGTTTATCTAAAATATTGGATTGTAGGCCAGTGGTTCCCAACCAGGTGTGATTTTGTCCCTAGTGGACATTGGGCAATACCTGGAGACATTTTTGGTTGTCGTTCTAGAGGAATTGGGCTGCTACTGATCTAGTTAGTGGAGGCCAGAAATGCTACTAGACATCCTACAACGCACAGGACCGCCTCCCCACATCAAAGAATTATCTGGCTCCAAATGTCAGTTGTGCTGAGGAAACCTTGCCCTAGACCTACACATGTCCTTTAATATCATTTAGTTCTTATCATTGTAGGTTCCATTGTGGCTTAATCTACTGTTTACATACACAGGCATCTCTTAAGAATGAGTAAACACTATTTACAGGCATTTTTAAAATAGACTCTGTTTTAAACTCCAGTTAAGAGATGGAGATGCTTGGATGTGAAATTTAAGCTGGAAACAGCAGAACTATAAACCCTATTTTTGGTATCCTTGGTGAAAGAAGGAGGCTGCGAAATGTTGAGGGTACAGTTTATTCCTGTTGGAGTAGTAGACATAAAACTGTTTAGTGCTTACCCAGTAGAGAGCTCAGTAATAACTGCTCCCTGCAGTTGGCTTCATGACAGGTCCCTGTTCATCCCTAAGGTCAGATGCTAGGCGGTGTGTACCCTGCCACCATCACCTGCCATCTTGGATGGATGCAGGTTTTGAGAAGCAGGTTTTACTGTATTAACTTATATTGTATGACATGTATGGCCATAATGAAGTTATTTGGGTTTTGTTTTTACCTTGTTTCACTGGCATTAAAACAGAGAGAAAGAATGAGTGTGACAGAAAAAGCATGAGATTTTATTTTCATATCTCTAGAATGTTCTTATAATCTAGTCTTCACTAGTATTACTTAAGATTAGCTCCACTTGGGCCAAATTGACTCCCAATATTATCACTAATAATCATTATCATTTTGTTAGTGGATAAATAAATGATATGGGAATTAGGAAAGTATTTTACACAGTCTACTTATTTATTGAGTTTCTAAGCAAGATACATATATATATATGGGTACATATATATATTATATCTTAAGCAAATTTATACCATTTATATCCTATCTCATTTCATAAAAGTTGTGAATTATTTTATATAACACACTATAATAAAGCTTGAAAAATAAAGATATCAAGAAGGAAAATAAGGTTTAAATAATAATCTGAGCAATTAATAGGTAGAAATGCATGCATTGGAGTCTTGCATGTTTATAACACATGGGTCCCAAATTCCACTCTGAGCTTCATGAAAACTAGTCAAAGAGGGAAACAAGAGATAAAAAACACATACACTTAATAAAATTTAAGGGGTTTTTTTAAAGAAATAAGAAAGAAATATCTCCCATGGATCCTAACTTTTAAAAAGCTAAGAAAAGATTATATCTTAAAGTCAGAGCTAATAGAATGAAGATGTGAGAAAGGATTTAAGAAAATTCTAAGTGTTTATAGGATCACTATAATTTAAAAATCATCTCTTTATGAATACTTGCCTTAATAGACAATAATCCCATCTCTTCATGGCAGAAAGGACTGAAATTTTCTTCAAAAAATATTTGGGTTTGTCTGACACACACACAAATTCAAAACTAACCCCCTAAGAGATTAGATAAGCTAACACAAGTTTTATTTTTCTTTATTTATGAGAACTACTTAATTTTTTTCCATGGTATCCTTAATATCTGGTAAAACGTATTTTCAAATCAGGAATGTTCAGAGAATACTGACCCTTTTAAAAGAGTTATTTGCAATGACTTTTCATCCTGGAAAAAAAAAAATTGTGCCTAGTCCAATAAGGAAAGGCATATAAACGTTATTAGAATAAAGCTAATTTAGAAATTATCAATATTGATAGGTTTATGGTGCATAAATGTGAAGAAGTACTTTACCACAGCAGACTGAATTGTCTGCCGAATTTTTAAAGCTCAAAACAAAATAAAGCAAAACAATAAACTAAATGTGATGGTAAAGCACCAAGTGCCTTGCTGTCATTCTTTCATCATTGCACGTATCTCTGGTTGCGTGAATTTTATTTTTAAATGTGTCCTCATAGATGGCAGGACCAAAGTCCTATTAAGTACTCTGTCCTGTTGCAGCAAGAAGTATTTACTTTGGGAGGGAGAGAAGGCACTGATGCTCATCCAGGATAGACCTACACGGGTAGAACTTGGTGCACAAAGACATTTATACATAGATGCCTCCTTGCCAAGTGCTACGTTTGACCTAGTCTGACATGCAGTAGCCCCAGAAGAGAAAGGAGAGAGAGATGACGGAGGGACTGAAAAATTCTCCAAACTTGTCAGAATGCCAGGGTTCTTGCCCCTACATCTGGGTGTGCTCTGTATTTGTTGAAAAGCAAATGTTCTGCCTGACCGAAGTTGTCCTTTCCTAGTTGTCATGATAAGTAATAATTCCTACTGACATCTTAGGAACTAGGACTAAATAAAACTCTTTACCTGATGGATGGTTCCAATGAGGGAGTCCAGAATGTGTAATAATTGCGGTAATCATGTGAGACGTAGCCATCATTTATCTTTGGTTTCCCTTTCTTTTTCTTCCACCTTGCCCATGCCATCAGCCATCCTGTCAGACCGCATCTGTCATGATGTTCTATTTGCTAATGTCTTGGTGCTAATTTGCTAATTGGCTTTATAACAGTGGCTGAGTTACTCTAGGACCGGCGAATTGAGGAGTTACTCCTTTTCATGTGATGTTGCCTGGCATGAAGGGGTGATAACATGAGTCAGCTTTCCTGGATCAGACATGATATAGCATATTTGCACCCACATCTAGCTCCCCTTCTTTCAAACATTGTTCCTGATTTAAGCTTGCAAAAGTCACTCTTTCCCATTCCATAAGGTACCAACCATGAACTTGGAAGTTGCTAGAATACCAAGTTTAACTTTTACTCTTGAAGGAAAATACACACAAAATCCTGCATGTGGAAGTGAAATTGGATGCCATTTTCCAGAAGGGGATTTTCCATTTGACCTCCTCGCTTTCTCGCTTGCCTTCATCACCGTTCACTGCCACATCGAATGGTGGATGATGAGTCTATAGACATGGAACCGGTGATTTTCATGTAATCAGATAAGAAATGACGTTGGAATTCGGAGCTAACTCTATTTATATATTTATTTAGGAAGAGAAGAAAATAAACTTCCTCAATTGAATTTGATTAAACATATCGTCAAGTGCAAAGTTTGGAGAGGTGGTCTCTAGAAGTTAAGGGCTACATTACTCATGGAAAATGAAAGAGAATAATTTTTTAATTTGTTCATGGGAAATGACTACCTACAAATGGATCTATATCTACCTTTTCTTTCTTCCTCTGAAACTAGTATATGTGATTTAACTTTCACTCTTAAAGGAAAATATATCTAAATCCTGCAAGGGGAGGACTTCAGAAGTGAAGATCCTCCATATGCTGTTTTGCCTTTTGCATGACATTAATACATGAATTAATAACCCTTCTTTCTGATAGAAATCTTTAATTTCTTGCCCTCCTCATTCCATGATCCTCCATTTTATTTATTTTATTTTTAAAGATTTTTTTTGATGTGGACCATTTTTAAAGTCTTTATTGAATTTGTTACAGTATTGCTTCTGTTTTGTGTTTTGGTGTTTTGGCCACAAGACATGTGGGATCTTAGCTCCCCGACCAGGGATCGAACCCTCACCCACTGCATTGGAAGGTGAAGTCTTAACTACTGGATCACCAGGGAATTCCCATGATCCTCCATTTTTAAAAAGGGTCTTTCCTATCTCATAAACAACAGGAGCATTTCTCCTTTTAAAAGAAGAATCTACCCACACTTAACCTCCTTGTTCTCATCATGACTGTCTAAATGCTCAATTGTCATAATTTGTTCTCAATCGTGCTTAACTTCTCCATAGCTTTTGAAACTGTTCACCATGGATGACTCCTTGAAACCAATTCCTTTCTTGATTTCCATGATACTTTTACTTACTCATTTGTTTAAAATGTGTATTGGACACCTGTAACATGCATATCATTGTATTCATTGTTGGGGGTAAATAACTGAACAAGGGAAACCAGCCCCCTATTCTCATGAAGCGTAGTGTTCAGCAGGAAAAGCCATGAGGAAGTAAGAAAGTAGTTTCATAATTATTTGGTTAAATTTTTTAAATATCAGGAAGAAAAAGTACAGGGTTTTATAAGAACAAATCATAGGTAACCTGAGTTGAGTTTGTGGGATCAACAAGGTTTTTTTAGGGGGGACGCATACGTGAATGATCCTTGAACTTACATTTTGAGAATAAGCCAAAATTAATGAGTTAAACAGTAAGGAGCTGCAATACAAGTGGAGATGGAAGGTGAGGAAGAGTATACAGTCTACTGTAGGATCCCCTTCCTTTATTTATATCTTTGACTTCAGTTTTCTCTCTAAGTACTAATGACACACCAGTGTACATTTCTGGCTAAGAACCTTCTTCTGAAAACCTAATAGCTCCTCCAAAAAGTCTTATACAAGCTGCAAATTGAACACATCCAATCTGAGCTCATGTTTCCAAAACCTGCTTCTCCTCCTGTATCCTGGAAGGGTTGTGTTCTCACCCCCTGAAATCAGTTGGTAGGAGCCCAAGTCAGAGCTCAAGGATTCAACCTAGATTCTTCTTTCTCTATCGCCTGCAAAATCCAACGAATCACTTTTCTTATGTCTGGTCTTCCTTTTTTTTTTTTTTTTTTTTTTTTTTTGCGGTAATGCAGGCCTCTCACTGTTGTGGCCTCTCCTGTTGCGGAGCACAGGCTCCGGACGCGCAGGCCTAGCGGCCATGGCTCACAGGCTTAGTTGCTCCGCGGCATGTGGGATCTTCCCAGACCGGGGCACGAACCCGTGTCTCCTGCATCGGCAGGCGGACTCTCAACCACTGCGCCACCAGGGAAGCCCTGTTCTTCCATATTTGTATCTATTTTACTTTTCCTGGTTCAGGTACTTAATCGCATTTGTGAACTCACTGTGAACTACTCACTCCCTCACCTTTCTTTACACTGTTGTGAGATTTACCTTTTGACATGAAAATCTAATTACTTTCTTCTTGCTTATAATTCTTTTCTTGACTGGCCAAAGCGTAGAAGAAATATTCTAGACACCTTTGCATAAAAGGGCCTTTCCCGATATGGTCCCTATCTAACTTCTTAAATTCATATCCTGCCATTCCACCCACCTTTTCCATTGTGTTCTAGTAGCACTGGACTGCAGGTAATTTTCAAATACACATACCTCCTCTGTAATGCCCTCTCCCAGGTTGGTGGCCTCACTCTTTTTTCTGGTGTCAACTCTGGTGTTGTATCTTTGACAAAATCTTCTCTAATTTTCCCAGGTGGACTGAAATGTACCTTCTCTTCTGGTCCCTCTGCACTTTGTTCAAATAAGTAATGTGGGCTGGTCTCCTTCCTAGACGGAGACACCCTCAAGCCAAGCATGTTGTCTTTTGCTTTTCATCTACTTCACATCTAACCCAGACCTGGGCTCTTTCCATTTCTCTTTGTAGACACACAGGACTTTCCTCTCCCTCCCTCTCTCTCTCTGTCTCTCTCTTTCCATCTCCATCCCTATTATCTTTCTAATCTCAGCCCACATCCCCTTTCAACTACCACTCTCTCACCTTCTTTTTGTAGATTAAAAGGCCTTTCCCAGGACTTCCCTGGTGGTCCAGTGGGTAAGACTCCATGCTCCCAACGCAGGGGACCCGGGTTCGATCCCTGGTTGGGGAACTAGATCGCGTACGCATGCCACAGCTAAGACCTGGTGCAGCCGAAATAAGTAAATATTTTAAATAAATTAATAAAGGTCTTTCCTCTTTCCCTCCAGTTCCTTTTATTCTCCTCTCGCCTCAGTCTACTGCAGTCTCATGTCTACCTCTGTCACTCCACTGAAGCTATTCTTATCCAGTCCATCAGTGCCATCCTAGTTATTAAATTCACTGTGCACTTTAAAAAAAATTTATTTATTTTTATTGGAGTATAATCGCTTTACAATGTTGTGTTAGTTTCTGCTGTACAACGAAGTGGATCAGCTGTATGTACACCAATATCCCCTCCGTCTTGGACCTCCCTCCCCTCCCCCATCCCCCCCATCTAGGTCGTCATAGAGCACCGAGCTGAGCTCCCTGTGCTATACAGCAGGTTCCCACTAGCTAGCTCTTTTATGCACAGTAGTGTATGTGTGTCATTCCTAATCTCCCAATTTGTCTCACCCTCCTCTTCCTCCTTTGACCCCCTGTCCACTTGACACTGTTGCCCATACCTTTCTTCTTCAAAAGGTTTCCTTGCTTCGTTTCCAGTGAAACTCACAGTCAAGTTTTCCTCTTGGAACTTTTGCCTGCTCCTCTAAATCCCTTCTGCAGATGTCTCCTCCTTGGCCATTTGTTAAATGGTGATGTTTTTCAAGGTTCCGTCTTTGTCCCCTTCTTTTCTGCCTCTATATATACTTGCTGGGCACTCACATAGCTTCCCATGATTTTCGTTTCCTCTATTTGCTCCTGCTCCTTTGTTCACTTCGTTGTGATAAGCTAGCGTTGTTGAAGTCATTTATTGGCTTTTCACTAGTAAAGGAAGGAATCCAGAGTCCTTGGGATCTAAGGCATATGTTATGAGGGAAAAATCCTCCCAAAGGCTTCATTTGTTTACCAGATCTCTCTCCTGAGCTTCAACTTCTGCTTTCTGGCCATGGTCATTCTGACATCCCTTAGGTATCTCAAACCGAATGCGTCTGATTCTGAATTTTATATCTTCTCCCACCATATGCATTTCCTCATCTGTGTCCCCTGTCTGTCACTCCTTCCTCCCTCCCATCCCTTCCCATCTTGTCAATCACACGATCCTAGGTATCTTTGAACGTGTCCACTTCTCTTCATTCATTCACCATCACCCGAAGTCAGGGCACTGCCTCCTCATCTCCAGTATCTGACAGCCTTCAAGCCTCTCTGTATTACCTCCCATCTTACTCTCTCCAATTTATTTGTTACTTTCTGCAACTGGAGTGATATTTCTAAACTGAACCCATTATCTCTTTCTTGTTTAAATCCTCTTAGTGTTTTCTGTGGCTCTGTGGAAAAGTTCAAACTCTGTAAAACGGTTTATGAGCTCCTTCACTATGGCTGTTCACCACTTGTTTTTATTTTTATTTTTTTTATTTCTTATTTTTTTAACATCTTTATTTGAGTATAACTGTTTTACAATAGTGTGTTAGTTTCTCTTTTACAACAAAGTGAATCAGTTATACATATACATATGTTCCCATAACTCTTCCCTCTTTTGTCACCCTCCCTCCCACCCTCCCTATCCCACCACCTCTAGGTGGTCACAACGCACATAGCTGATCTCCCTGTGCTACGCGGCTACTTCCCACTAGCTATCTATTTTACATTTGGTAGTGTATATATGTCCATGCCACTCTCTCACATCGTCACAGCTTACCCTTCCCCCTCCCCATATCCTCAAGTCCATGCTCTAGTAGGTCTGTCACCACTTGTTTTTAAAATTCATACTTTTCTTCTCTCACCATTGACACCCACATTTCAGAAATGGTAAATATATATCAGCTCCTTCTATGACCAGGATACTTTAAGGTCATCCAATATGTATTTTATTTGGTCTGAAATATTCTTCACCTTTTCTCCATCTAGCCCACCTCTTATCCCTCTGGCATCAACTCCTCTATTTACCCTGGTTTGCCAAAGGTGGGTTGGGTGTGCTCTAATTCATCTGTGCTCTAGTATCACCTTTTGCTTCACCTATTCTGCTGTTTATTCCCTTGTCACACTCCCACCAAACAGAAAGCAACATGAAAGAAGGAGTGACTTTTCTTTGTTTACTGTATCTCTAGTATTTTGGCGCTAGGGGGTGATCAATAAATATTTTTCAATTCATATTAAATACATATAGTTGGAGTTAATCGATAGTAATTGAAAAAAAACTGGTGGCTTCCAAATGCATATCTCCAGTTTGGGCTGACATTTTCAAGTGTCTGATGGGCATTTCCACCTGGATGGCCGTTAGGAAAATTAATTCATCAATTTCTGCCATTCACCTGCTCTTCCTCATCTGTTTTCTCTCTTCCTCAGATTAAATAAAACCACTGAGATCATTTATTGGTTTTGTTACCACTAAAAAGAATAAAATAAAATTCAAATTTTTTGGCATCTAAAGCATATTTTGTGGAAAATATCACTTGGGAAATTGTGCATTTCATTATTTTTACGAGCAACTTAAATCAGAGAATAATCATTATTGAGAGGGAAGTTTTAGTGTGAGATTGTTTATCCATACCTCTATTAACCACCCCATGATGTCATCAGAAATGTGTAGTTGTGAAAATCTTATCATTAGAAACACTAAGCCAAACATCATCAAGTAATGTACTTAGGTATATTTTCTCCACAAAAGCATATGATGCTTTCCAAAGTGAAATAGGATCTATTCTTGGAGTTCTTGTAGACTTTAATTATGTGTGTGGTTTTTGAATTCAGAATGATGGAGCTCAACTAAAATATTAAAATTTAGAGTAATAAAAAAATAGGTCCTCGGGTGTTTTTTCCCCAATGAAATAGATATAACTAAATTTAATTAGCCAAACACCTTGTTTTACATAAATAATATCAATCAGTAATTAATTATACCCAAACGTTGCAGTGTGACCATGCATTGTGCATGTCTGTCTTTCTTACCAGTTCCTTAAGGGCCAGGCTGTGTCTAAACCCTTCAAGTTTAGAGAGCAAAAAGTATTTCTTGTTATGCCTTAGGGTAACTAATTAGGAATTTAGATAGATTAAATTCAAATATTAAAGATAGGGAGCGCTTGGAAACATCAAATTCTTGTATAAACTAGGAAACTGTTCTGCAAAGTTTACCTAAATCTACACAGGTAGTTGGAGCAGAGTTGCGGCTAGAACATGTCCATTGTATGAACCCAAATTATATATGAAGGAGAACAGTGCTGTCCTTCTTTTGGAAGCTTACTAAGTAATTATTTCCTCACTGATGAAGAGGTAAAAGAAGACGGTCAGTTATCTGGTTTGTCTTTGGGACTAATATCAAAAACTATTTGGGAAATGTAGCTATTTTATATGTTCAATGTTTATCTTTTACCTGATATGTACACTCACTCATTCTATATTTATATTTCATAATTAATGAACATTGTTTGCCACACTTGCAGTGTAAATGAATCTGAACCTTCTTTTGAAGCAACCAGAAGGTATTATTTCCATTTTAATCTGTGTTTAATAAGAGTAACTTCCTTCCTCAGACTTTACCTGATAACTCCATCTCTTACTCCTAGTCATTTTATTCATTCTGATAATGTACAAAGCCATTTATTAAAACGCGCTAGCAATATTTCCAGTAGCAGTAGTTCCCAACATTTGGAGGCTGCTAAAAGAATTAATTTGCCAAACAAAATGGCCTATTGTGTCAACTGTTATCTTCTCCATGAGTCACATGGGTCTCAACTTTGGCTGAAACTCAAATGTTCTTAGCGAATTGGGATTTCATAAAATTAAATTGTGTAAGAATTAATATGTATATTGTTTATGAGTTAAACTGTGATGGGATCTGCTTCTAAGCTGGAGCCGGAGAGCCAAGTGCTTCATCCATTAAAAACAAAAAACAAAAACCAAAAAAAATCCCTTAAATGACCCGGGGCGGGGAGGGGGAAATAGACATGCCAGAGGTTGGGAACCACTGTTTTACCACACAGATGGTTTTCTAAGAGACTGCTAGCATACTATATATTATCATGCCTTATAAACTCCTAAGACATAATGTTTCAGGATGATCACTGAGCATTTCTAACTACTTTTTTTCTTAACTTTATTCTCTTTTAACCTTAATTCCTTAATTAGTACTTATAGACCATAAACTAACTGTGGAAATGCGAATTTTAAGCTGACCCCTTCCCTCCCCCAATCTCATCATCTTCTGTATTTTCAGCTCACATGCATTTTCCTAATTATTGCAAATTAAAATCTGATGTATAGACATCTGGTAGAATTTGCAAGCCAAAAAAATGGGGGACAGGGAGGAGGCTATCATTTTTTAAAAATAAACTATTTCAATATGTATTGAAATATGTGGTTTTTAAATGTGTAGTTTCATTATTGAAATGGACTCCTCGAGATCACTCTTTGTTTTGAAATATTTATATTATCTATTAATATTATCTATTACTTTAAAATACGTTCACGCAATTAAGCCACAAACGCATACTATAATTACAGTATTAATTCACATCTTTTTAAAGATATTCACATAAAATTCAGAGTTATGTAAAATGCTTTTAATATAAAGTAAAATATCCATGGCTATTAGAGAGTTAATTGCTATTTATCTTTAAATTATTTTTTCAATTATAGTCATTTTAAAAAATAACATTTTAATTAATAGTTCATACCGTAAAATACTTCTTTAGCATACTAAAATAAAATTTGCACCTTGTGTGCTGTTTTAATTAAGTTCTCATCCCTTTAATTTAGTGGAATATTTAACCATTAATTAATAAGGTTGATGGTTGTTAAAGTGTTCTCTTTTAGAAGTTCCCCATTTCTGTCTTTGAGATATTTTATCAACTTTCATTTTTCTTTGTTATACTAAAATACAGATTCAGCACAGCACCCTTGCTGTGTTTTGTTTTTCTTTTCCATTTTCCAGTAGGAACAGGTATTCTGTGGCTTACGCAGCTCAAAAGCCTTGGCTGTTAAATGCTACAGTGGAAGAAAATATTACCTTTGGAAGTCCTTTCAACAAACAGAGGTAATTTTGAATGTATAAAATTTAGAACTCAAATGAGCAACTATTTCTAATCCCTATCTTTGGTTCACGGTTTCTGGAGTCTTTTTGTTTTAAATTTTTATGGGATTATAGTTGTTTTACAATGTTGTGTTAGTTTCAGGTGTACAGCAAAGTGAACCAGTTACACATATACATATATCCACTCTTTTTTAGATTATTTTCCCACATAGGCCATTACAGAGTATTGAGTAGAGTTCCCTGTGCTATAGAGCAGGTTCCTTATTAGTTATCTATTTTACATATAGTAGAGTGTATATGTCAGTCCCAGTCTCCCAGTTTATCGCCCCACCCTTATCCCCTGGTTCTGGAGTCTTTGTATCGGGACTTCCTTTCTTCTCTGTTTTCCCTACGTCCGTCCTCATCACCTGGTCTATTAAGTCAACTCTTGTAAGAGAAGCCTCGTTGGAAGTTTCAGCCCATCCTATACAATTATTGAGAAGAATTTGTACACCAAAAATAAACAGCTGAAACCAAAGTGTGTGTGTATGTGTGGGGAGGGGGTGGGCGTAGTGCTGAGGTTGTTGGTAAACAGAAGAAAAGTCTCAGTAAGGAGCAGAAGAATAAGGGTTAACCTTCTTAACCAGACCCCTCAGATCCCATACCCTTTTCTTCTGTTAAGGACAGAAGAAAAGGGCACGGGATCTGAGGGGTCTGGCTACTCAGAGAAGCCAGAATACATCCTCTCTCAATCATCTTTTAAACACCCGCTGGAGTGTACAAAGGCAAGACCCTTTCCTTAAGCCACCTGCATGAGGGGTAGGGAGTGTCCTAAGACCCTGAGCTGGGTTCTGAAAGTTAAGGAAAATGAGGTCTGTGGAGAGGCATGAGGAAGGGGGAAGGGAGAGGAAAGTGTGGGAGGAAAAACTCAAATTACATGGGATTGTTTGGGGCCTGGGAACAAACCAGACAGAAAGGGATCTGTGTGTATTGATGGCAGCCAACTAGATTGTAAAGGAAGCCTGAGATGAGACAGTCAAGTGCCTTGAAAGCCAGCCGGATATAAATATGTCATTCTCGGGAGGCACAGCAAGTGTTAGAAAGGGGACTAACAAAGTGAATGTGATCTGGCAGTGTCAGTAGAGATTTCTGTGGGATGAATCTGTATTAGGAGCAAAAAGACATTTAGATCCAGGCATACTGTGTTTGTTGCCTGCACTTGGCAGTGACTGTAGAAATGGAAGAAGAGATGGTTGACAGAAAAGCATTCTAGAATAAGGATGGACAAAATAAGAGCAGGGGGAAGAAAAGGGAAGAATCAAGAATGACTTGAATATTTTAAGACCAGGTGATTGAGAAAATGAAACCATTGAGATTTTCCCTAGCGCTCCCAGTCCCCATGCTTCCCTGTATTTCCAGTACACCCAATTTCCAGATCCAGCCTGAGGTCAACTTGAGTACATCAGTCCTCATCATCTTCCGTTTTCTCCTCCCTTCAGCATCATGGTTGTGGACACAGATTCCCCACCTGTAACCCATGCTTTAGCCCCAGTGAGCCTCCTCTTATCCCTCACGTGCACCGTGAACTTGTCCACCTTCCTGCAGTTCCTTAAGCCTCCCTTCCCTCATTTTCATTCCTGGCAAGTTACAGCTCATCTTTCTGGATACACCTTACAGCTCGCCCCCTCTCAAAAGACGTCACTAATTTCTCAGAGCAGTTGGTCATTTCTTCCTGTGTATTCTAGGAGCACTTTATACCTACCCATCTATAATATGCAGTACCTAACAAGGTACATTTTTATTATATGTTTCCATGTCAACATTCTGCTCCATTTAATAGTTTTTTTAAAAAAATTTTAACCACTTTTTTCACTGAAGTATAATTTACAATGTTGTGTTAGTTTCAGGTGTACAGCAAAGTGACTTAGTTGTACTTATTTATATCTATTTTTTAGATACTTTTCCATTATAGGTTATTACAAGACATTGAATATAGTTCCCTCTGCTATACAGTAGATCCTTGTTAATAGTTTTATAAAAGTGGGAACAAATATCTATTTATCTTTGTATCTACAAGCCTAGTGTAGGGGCTAGTATGTACTAAATTGTTCAATAAGCGTTTTATTTCGGCTTCTAAGACATTGGACCTGGGACTTAGTTTATGGGCAGTATATTAATAGTGGTCTAAAAACTCAAAATACTTTCTCCCAAAGGTACAAAGCTGTCACAGATGCCTGTTCTCTTCAGCCGGATATTGACTTACTACCATTCGGAGACCAAACTGAAATTGGAGAGAGGGTGAGCTATGTGTAGTTTAATTAAACAATGAACACAAATCTAGAAAAGTCTTCTGGTTGTCTTTAACTTTTCATGGAGCATGAGAAAATCTGAGAGCCCTGGAATTATGTGTTTTCCTAGTGACGAGTTCTGGAAACAGGATCACAGGAGTTCTTGATGCCACGTCTCTTAGGTATTTGTTGACTAACCAGCATACACTTCATATTTTGCTAGCTGCTTGAGAGTTCTCAAGGGAAGGGAAGCAGTCCCTGACTTTGATCAAATGTATTTTTACTTACTTGGAGTTTACTTTAAATTGGTTTGGAAACTGAGATTGCTTCCGACAACTTCTTCCACTCTTGTCAACATCCATTTATTCCTGTTAAAGGGTTCTTTTTTTTCTTTGTGTAAACAGGTTTTACATTGGCATCATACTGTTCTATGACTAGCTGAAAAATATTTATACCTGTATGTAATCATTTATAACAATGTTGGCTAAAATTTTTGACTCTTAGAGGTGGCAAGTACTGGGCAAAAGGCTTTATGTGCATTATTTACTTTTACAACGAATCTGTTATATGGGTGTTTTGTTATCAGTGTATTGCAGCCAAGAAGACCAAGGCTGAGAAATGTTAAGGAACTTGCCCAGTCAGAGTCATTGGTGCAGGTGGGATTGGTCCAACTCTGTAGTCTGCGTTATTCATGGCTGTTCTTTATTGCAACCTAGTCGAGTGCTTAAGATATGACCTGGACTTCTCTGAGTCTTCATTTCCACGTGGGGAATAATGCCTACACGTTGAAATTGCTCTGACGAATAATAGAAATAAGGAATGGAAAGCCATTCACACCAGCCTGGCGCATACTAAATGCTCAATAAATACTAGTTTTTCAAATTGTTTTTAATCAGTACTTGATTATAAAAGCATATTGCTGTGTGGTTCTGTTGAACAGAACTTGCAATATCGAATTTAAGAGGCATGTGTTCAGTATACTACAGACACAATTCATGAAACTAGAAACAATTTGGGGATGACGTGCATCTTCAGCACTCACCTTGGTTTATGGTTATTAATGCTTTGGTACAGCAGACTTCTCGGAGTGAAAAGAGGATTAATGTTACCAGTCAGGAATTACCTTAGTATAATTCAAGTGTTGACCACTAAACAGCTTGCACTTTATCTTACTAATGTTATCACAATTTAATTAATAAATTACCATTAATTTAAGATCCTTTTAGCGAAGTTTGTATTTTAAAGGGAATTTTTTAATCAACAGATCATCTACTAATATAAAAGGTGGATGTTTATGGATATTTCTGCTCTAGGGCATCAACTTGAGTGGGGGTCAGAGGCAAAGAATCTGTGTGGCCCGAGCTCTCTATCAAAATACCAACATTGTCTTCTTGGTAAGAATATGGCCTTTTTGTTTCTTTCTATTTCATTTTTCCCTCTGGACAAATGAGTCTTTAAAGAGACAAGTCAAGTAACTCAAGGAAAGACGGTTTAACTTGTGAAATTACAGAGAATTAAAGGGAGACAAATCCTCGGAGTACAAATCAAACCAATATCAAGATGAGAGTTGGGGGATCCAGTGGGACTGAGGTTCCCAAATGGTTACTTATATGAGTTTTTAAATCATGAGGATCATTAATGAAAGCGTATGAATGGTGCTGGATGAACTGGACAGGATCATAGGTCTTCTCATTTATATTTGCTAGCAAAAAAAGAGGGGCTGGAAAATATACTCTTGGTGGACATAGGGGTTAGTAAGTATGCACCTCGGGCTGTGGATAAGATATATCTGTGAAGCTCCCTGAAATTATTCTTAGAAATCTTGATACTAGCCTAGACATACTGAATCATAATCTATAAAGGCAGAGTTTAGAATCTGTATCTTAAAAAAGCTCCATAGATGATTGTCTTGTATTTATATCCTGGGTTGATAACTTGCTTCCACCTATGGATCCACAAATAAAATTCGAGGATTATGTTGATGATGAATTTACTCTAGTTTGGTTTCTCCAGAAGGATGTAGCCAAAATAACGTAGCTTACAAATAGACAGTGTATATTAGAGACCAGCAGCCTATGTAAATACATCCTTCCCCTGCTTTCTCCTTCTGTGCAGTTATCAATCATTTATAAATCCAGTTCTCCAACCTCCTTTAGAGTTTTTACTCCATCTAAAATCTAACATCTTCAGATTTAGTGGAGTTTTCCACTAAATTTGGATCCATTACTGGGGATGGGAGTAGAATTTGGACGTAGTGGTGGAAGTGCACTTCAGGTTAATGTCCCTAAGAATACCTGTCCCCCAAATGTTCCAGAAAACACCACCATAAAAGCTATACCAGTATCTAGCAGTAACCTATGTAATTATAATTCCTTTTCATAATGGGTGGACCTGCAACTAGAAATGACTTCTTGAACTTTGGGATCAAGTAATGATTGAACCACCTGAGGACCAAGTGACTTGGAAATCGGAAAGAGACAGAGGTTCTCTGAATGTAGTATTCTACTCCATTTCATTCCACTGTCTTCAATTTAATGACCCTTACTTCAGTTGTAGAGTCATGGGATTCAAAGAAGTCATAGTGCTAACACTGTGGGTTCCCAGCCATTCCTTATAGAATTTCCTTTCGTTTCATCTCTAACAGCTTCTTGATGACTCTCTCTGAAGACAGATTGCTTATCTTTGAGGCAGCCTTTCCTTGTTGGTCCGTGTATGGGTTGCTATAATAAATTGCCATAATTGGTGGTTGACACAATACAAATTTATTATCCTATAGTTCTGTAGGTTAGATATCTGACATGGGTCTCACACAGCTGAGATCAGAGTGTCTGCAGGGCTGTGTTCCCTTCTGGGGGCTACCAGGTAGAAGAGGCTTCCTAGCCTTTGCCAGCTTCTAGAGGCTTCCCACATTCCTTGGCTCACAGCTGCCTTCCTTCATCTTCAAAGCCAGCATCTCTGACCATTTTTACCACTCACTTCTCCCTCTCTTCACATCTGGGGAAGTTCTCTGGTTTCAAGGATTCATGTAATTAGTTTAGATCCATCAGGATAATCTTCCCATCTCAAGGTCTTTAATCTAAATCATATAGACATACCTTGGAGATAGTGCAGGTTTGGTTCCAGATCATCATAATAAAGCGAACATCGCAGTAAAGTGTGAGTCACGTGATTTTTTTTGGTTTCCCAGTGCATACAAAAGTTATGTTTACTGTAATCTCTTAAGTGTGCAATAGCATTATGTCTAAAAAAACAATGTACATACCTTAATTAAAAATACATCATTGATAAAACATGCTACCCATCATCTGAGCCTTCAGTAAGTGATAACCTTCTTGCAATAGTAACATCAAAGGTCCTTGATCATAGATCACTGTAATATAATAATAATGAAAAAGTTTGAACGTATTGTGAGAATTACCAAAATGTGACACAAAGACACGAGGTGAGCAGATGCTGTTAGAGAAATAGCACCGATAGACTTGCTAGACACAGGGTTGCCACAACTCTTCAATTTGTAAAAATACGCAACTCTGTGAAGCACAATAAAGTGAAGTGCAGTCAAACGAGGTGTGCGTGTATCTGCAAAGTCCCATTTGCTATTAAGGTAACATAGTCACAAGTTCTGGGAATTAGAACCTGGACGTTTTGGGGGACCATTGCTATGCCTGCTGCGGATAGCTTTCATTATTGGAAAGTTATTATGTGACTGAAATCTGTTTCTGTGTATTTTCCATTAATTGAGTCCCATTCTGCTTCTACAGCACCAAATATATTTCTTTTATATAGCCATGGTTCAATATTTTAATATTATTGTCATAACTTGCCTTAATTTACTTTTTTCTAGGCTAAGCAAGCTTAATATTTTTAATTCTTTGACAATAATATAATTTTTATAACTTTTTTTTACCTTTTCTTAATTCTGGCTGTAATAGTGTCTGTCAGGGTCCCTTTGAAAAAGCGTTTTCTAGATGCACTCTGATCAACTCAGATAATCTTAAAACGAATAGATCTTACGATCTAAATATTATAGTTTCTTCATTGTAGCCTAAAATTGAATAACGTTTTAGCAGCAACAGAATACTGTTGATGTGTTTCAACAATTTTCCCCAAATGAAAATATCTTACACTTCCATTGTTTAAAAATTCACAAAGCACTTTGAATCGCGGTATTATCTCATTTGATTCTTATGACTGTGCTGCTAGGGTAGATGGTGTCCTCATGTGAAGTGAGGAAACTTATACAGAGAAAGGTCAAGTGCCTTACTCAAGGACTAATGACTAGTGAGTGATACAGTCTGGGCTAGAACTCCATGTCTTTTGTGTACTGTTTTTCTGATCAGCCAAGATTCTCTGGTATTTTTTAAAAAGTATTACTCTCAGGGCTTCCCTGGTGGCGCAGTGGTTGAGAGTCCGCCTGCCGATGCAGGGGACGCGGGTTCGTGCCCCGGTCCGGGAGGATCCCACGTGCCGCAGAGCGGCTGGGCCTGTGAGCCGTGGCCGCTGGGCCTGCGCGTCCGGAGCCTGTGCTCCGCAACGGGAGAGGCCACAGCAGTGAGAGGCCCGCGTACCGCAAAAAAAAAAAAAAACAAAAAACAACAACAACAACAAAAAAGTATTAGTCTCAAGTTACTACCTGTGTTGTCTTTTTCTTTCCTTTCCCTCCCTCCCTCCCTCCCTCCCTCTCTCCTTCCTTCCATCCTTCTTCCTTTCCATCCATCAATGTTTAGTGAATGTCATCAGTGCCATTTTATGTGCTGGGTAAAGGAAACAAAGTTTTCTCCTTTGTTATTCCTCTCTTTAAGGATCTTACTTGTACAAATAATTAGTTAAGGTTTTACATTTTGCTCTGATCTCTAGTTAACCTTTATCAAATTAGCCTTTACATTGTATCAAAGCCATGTGAAACATCTTGATTATATATCAAACATATTAGTTATTTTTAAAGCTTTGTAGCATCTATAAATGTGCTGTATCAGTGAATATATTTTTAAGAGGTTATTTCCAAAAATGTGTCCATAAAGAGTATACTACTAAAACATATTCATTGAATACAGGAAAGACTATATTAGTGAGAACTGTATATATGTATATAAAAATAAATAATATATTACTGAAAAAGAAGAATTGACCATTCATTGATTTGGCCATTTGTCAAATTGTCTTGCACTCTTTAAAGAAAGTATCTCCCCAGAATGTTAATACACAAACTGAATCGTGAGAAATGATTAGCTATCCATCAAATCTAGATTATTATTAAGTTATATAAAAGGTTACATTTTACTGCAACACCAAGATGCCACATAATGAAGCCATGATGCCACATAATGAAGCCATATACATGATAGCAATCATTATTAAGGGATTTTTATGACCTAGTCATGGTTCTAAATACTTTATGTACATGAACTCACTTCATCCTCACAATAACCCTATTAGGTTTGACATTGTTATTATTAATGTTACCTTTGTTTACGCAATGATAGTGTTGAGGCTTTGGGGGATAATTTATCCAAGGTCACACAGATAGTATAGTGAAGCAAGGATATAAACCCAGGTGATCTAATTCCATAGCCTTTGTCCTTAACCACTGCACTCTTCCTCGTTAAGAGATTCCTGGAAGTCACTAAATTCTCACTGTGGTGCTTTAAAGGGTTTAGCACAGTGTTAATCACCACAGCTTTATTTATAAGAAAATAATAATAAAATAACGCTTTTAAAATAATTTACAGAGATTTTTACAACAGTATTTGATCTTTACAGCAAACCTGTGTGCTCTGTGACAGGTCTCTTTATTATCCCCATTTTACAGATGAGTGACTGAGTTTGAAAAATTGCCCAGTGTCAGAGATCTACTCTGTTAACTACTTTCAAATATGCAATAAAGTATTATTAACTATAGTCGTAGTGCTGTACATTCTATCCCGAGGACATGTTTATCTTACAACTGGAAGTTTGTACCTTTTGACCATTTACACCCATTTTCCCCAACCCCAGACCCCCACCTCTGGCAAACACCAATTTGTTTTCTGAATTTATAAGTTCACATTTTTGGGGGGGGGGGGATTCCACGGATAAGTGAGAGCATAGTGTCTGTTTTTCTCTGTTTGACTTATTTTACTTGGCATAATGCCATCACAAATGGCAGGATTTCCTACCTTTTTATGGATGAATAATATTTCACATTGTCTTTACCCATTCATCCATTGATGGACATTTAGGTTGTTTCCATATCTTGGCTATTGTACATAATGCTATAATGAACATGGAAGTTCTTAATGAACATTGAGATAATGATTTCATTTCCTTTAAATAAATACCCAGAAGTGGAATTGCTGGATCATATGGTAGTTCTATTTTTAAAATTTTGAGGAACCTTCATACATTTTTTCCATGGTGGCTGCACCAATTTACATTTCCAACAACAGTGCACAAGAGTTCCCTTTTCTCCACATTCTCACCAATTATTTCTTGTCTTTTTGATAATAGCCTATCTAACAGATGAGAGGTTATATCTCTCATAGTTTGATTTGTATTTCCCAGATGATTAATGATATTGAGCATCTTTTCATGTACTTGTTGGCCATTTGTATGTCTTCTTTGGAAAATATCTATTCAGATCCTCTGACCATTTTTAAATTGGATTGTTGGGGTCTTTTTGCTATTGAGTTGTATGAGTTCTATATATATTTTGGATATTAACCACTTATATATATGATTTACAGATATTTTATCCCATTTCATAAGTTGCCTTTTCATTTCGTTGATGGTTTTCTTTACTGTACAAAAACTTTTTAGTTTGACGTAGTCTCACTTGTTTATTTTTGCATTTGTTCCTTTTGTTTTTGGTGTCAGAATCTTAAAAAAGCATTGCCAAGACCAATGTCAGGGAGCTTATCCACTATGTTTTCTCCTAGGAGTTTTATGGTTTCAGATCTTACCTTCATGTCTTTGATTCATTTTGAGCTGATTTTTATGTGTGATGTAAGATAATAGTCCAGGTTCCTTTTTTTTACATGTGGCTGTCCAGTTTTCCCAGCACCATTTATCGAAGAGACTATCCTTCCCCCATTGTATATTCTTGGCCCCTTTGTTGTAAATTAATTGACCATATGTGCATGAGTTTATTTCTGGGCTCTCTGTGCTGTTCCATTGATCTATGTGTCTGTTTTTATGCCAATAAGATACTGTTTTGTTTATGATAGCTTTGTAATACAGTTTGAAATCAGGAAGTATGATACCTCCAGCTTTGTTATTCTTTCTCAGGATTGCTTTGGATATTAGGGGTCTTTTGTGGTTCTAAACAAAGTTTGGAACTGTTTGATTCATTTCTGTGAAAAATGTCATTGGAATTTTGATAGGGATTGCATGGAACCTCTAGATCATTTTCGGTAGTATGGACATTTTAACAATATTAATTTTTCCAATCCATGAGCACAAGATATCTTTCCATTTATTTGCATTTTCTTCAGTTTCTTTCATCAGTGTCTTAGAGTTTTCAGTGCACAGGTCTTTTACCTCCTTGGTTAAGTGTATTCCTTAGACATTTTATTCTTAAGTTTATTCCTTAGACGTTTTATTATTTTTGATGCAATTATAAATGGGGTTGTTTTCCTAATTTCTGACACTTTGTTATTAGTGTATAGAAATGCAACTGATTTTTGTATATTGATTTTGTATCCTGCAACTTTATTGACCTCGTTCATTAGTTCTGTTAGTTTTTTGGTGAAAACTTTAGGGTCTTCTATAGAAAAATGTCATCTGCAAATAGAGATGGTTTTACTTCTTCCTTTCCCATTTGGATGTCTTTTATTTCTTTTTCTTGACTAATTGCTCTGGCTAGGACTTCCAGTACTATGTTGAATAAAAGTAGTGAGAGTTGGCATTGTTCTTGATCTTAGAGGGACAGTTTTCAGCTTTTTACCATTACGTATGATGTTAGCTGTGGGCTTGTCATATATGACCTTTATTATGTTGAGGTATGTTCCCTCAATACCTACTTCATTCAGAATTTTTATCATGATTGAATGTTGAACTTTGTCAAATGCTTTTTCTGCATCTATTGAGTTTATCATATGATTTTTATCCTTCATTTTATTACTGTGGTATATCACATTGATTTGCAAATGTTGAACCATCCTTGCATCCCTGGAATAAATCCAACTTGATCATGGTGTTTGAATATTTTACTGACTGTTGAATTCAGTTTGTTAATATTTTGTTGAGAATTTTTGCATCTATGTTCATCAGATACATTGAACTGTAATTTTCTTTTCTTGTGGTGTCTTTATGCTAGCTTTGTAAAATGAGTTTGGAAGTGTTCTTTCCTCTTCTGTTTTTTGGAAAAGTTTGAGAAGGATTGGTATTAATTCTTTAAATGTTTGATTGAATTCACCACTGAAGCCATCTGTTCCTGGACTTTTGTTTGTTGGGCGATGTTTCTTGATAACTGATTCAATTCCCTTGCCAGTAATTGGTCTGTTCCTATTTTCTAATTCCTCACGATTCAGTTTCTGTAGGTGTTTGTTTCTAGGAATTTATCCATGTCATTTAGGTGTCCAGTCTGTAGGTATATCATTTTTCATAGTAGTCTTATGATCCCTTGTATTTGTGTGGTATTAATTGTAATGTTGCCTTTTTCATTTATAATTTTATTTGAATCCTCTCATTTTTTTCTTGGTTAACCTAGCTAAAGGTTTATCCATTTTGTTTATCTTTGCAAAAAATCAGTTCCTAGTTTCATTGATCTTTTCTGTTGTCTTGTTAGTCTGGATTTTATATATTTCCACTCTGATTTTTTTTATTTCCTTCCTTCTACTAACTTTGGGCTTAGTTTGTTCTTTTTCTCTAGTTTTTTGAGGTGCGAAGTTAAGTTGTTTATTTGAGGTCTTTCTTTTTTCTTAATATAGGCATTTATTGCTATAAAATTCTTTTAGAACTGCTTTTGCTGCATCCCGTAAGTTTTGATATGTTGTGATTCATTTTCGTTTGTCTCAAGATAGTTTTTGATTTCCTCTTTTGATTTCTTCTTTGACCCATTAGTTGTTTAAGAGCATGTTGTTTCATCTCCACATATTTGTGAATTTTTCAGGGGTGGGGTTTATGGCGAGAGTGTGTCTCAGCCTTTCCTACTTATTTTGATGTATTTTCTCAGTTGCTTAATGTGTCAGAATAACTCAACTAGTTTCTGGATTTCTTTCAGAGGGAATTGCTCCATGTGTAGCTGAATATTCAGTGTGTCCATGGTAGGAGAGAAATTCAGGAGCCTCCTATGTTGCCATCTTGGTCTAGAGTCTATACCTATTTTTATTATTTAAACTTTATTGATAAAGTTTATTGATAAACTCCAATTATCATTTCATTCAGTTGATAAACTCCAATTATCATTTCATTCTTTGTTTTGTTTTTTTATTATAGGTTGTCAAGTAGTGTTGGTTTTTGAACTTGGATATTCTATACATAAGAATTCAAACTACTTTGAATACTGTTATTTACTTTTTAAATTAGTTTTTAAGTGAAATAGAAAATAAAAGTTTCATTTTTAATTTAGTACCTTTTTTGTAATTTAAAGTTATTCAGAGTCTGTTTATTATAAATAGGATTTGTGAGATAATTTGCCTTTAGTTATTTGTATTTCTGCTTTCTGGAGGATTTAGTTACAAAGAGAACATAAAAAATTTTCATCATCTCTCCATTTTACTCGTTGTAGGATGATCCATTTTCTGCCTTGGACATTCACTTGAGTGATCACTTAATGCAGGAAGGGATTTTGAAATTTCTCCAAGATGACAAGAGGACACTTGTTCTTGTGACTCACAAATTACAATATCTAACACATGCTGACTGGGTAAGAGTTTAAAAGAAGTTTCATTAATTTTTATATTACAGTTATATAAATGCTTTCTGAGATGAAGATAATTCTCTTGGCCAATTAAGGAATTTTGTCACAATTCTTCTAATATGTGCTTTCCTTAGATCATAGCCATGAAAGATGGAAGTGTTCTAAGAGAAGGAACTTTGAAGGACATTCAAACCAAAGATGTTGAGCTTTATGAACACTGGAAAACACTTATGAATCGGCAAGATCAAGAACTAGAAAAGGTAATTGCTCAGAGTTCAGAAAAGTTCAGAGCTGAGTTCAGAAGAGTCAGAAATATAGTGCATAATTACTAAAAAACTTTTAGAGAAATATTACCATTTAATGTTTGATGATATAATAGTCCTCACCTGAAATCTGAAATAATTGTATATTTATATATCATTAATTGATAGACTACTTTGAAACTAAAAGATTCTAGTGATATCTTTTGGATGACATGTTGTCAGCCTTTTAGAGGAATTTTATTTGAATTGGAGGCATATTACAATCATATGTGTGTTTAAAACTTAAACTACTTGCTCAAGCATGCTATTTCCTCATTTTATCTTATTTTTCCTTGTGTATGTCTCATTTTCCTCACCTGTAATATGAGAGTATTTTCATTCACCATTTACAAATGGAGGGTTGTGGGCAAAACAAAATCTGAGATGATTTTGAAAGAAGGAAGAGCTATGAGGGGTGGGTATAGTAGTAAAGCATGTCTGGGATCGAGTTGGGGGGTGAAGGAAAGTAATCAGAAGGAAATAACAATAAAGCTTTATATCTGGATAGTTTTTAAAGTCCACAAAGCCTTTTTACATGATCTCTGTTAATTCTCACAAAATAAGCAAAAAGTATCAGAAATAAGTAAATAAAATATGATCTCACTCTAAAAATGAGAAAACTGAGGCTCAGAGAGGCTAAGTAACTTGCCTAAAGTTGTACAGTACATAAATAAGTGGTACCAATTGAATTTGAATCCAGGTCTATACCCAATGTAATTCCAGTATAATGTAAATATAACATTGAATGCAATGATAACAGAGTTGGAAACCAGATTGAGTATGATAAAAGAAGAACAACTCATGGTTGAGAAGTGAATTACAAATTGAATTAGTAAATTTTCAAAATGTTTTCTCTTGAGTTGGGGCTAGGAAGTATCTAAATTCAGTAGTCCTGGCTAGGAGTGAGCATTGTAAAATGAAAATGCTTATATCAGCAAATTTCTGAAAAAATCAAGAAATTAAAATGTATTATTTCATAAAGGAAAAAATGATCTATGTTTCCATAGCAAAAGGAAGATAAAAAGTCAGACAAACCATGGGATTGCTCTGTCTTCTGCAGCTTTGCCAAAGATCTCGAAAGTAAACTACAAACTTCTCAAAATATGGAAGAAAAGATATATGTAAAAGTCTTTAAGTAGACTAGGACAAATCACAGAACCTTTCAAATGAGGATATTCATCAAAATATGACAATGTACAATTGGCAAGAGCCCACTTAAGAATTTTGCGGTGGAGTGCTTGATTGTAAACTTACTGGGATGGCTCCAAATGACATTTTTTCAGTGGTCTAGATGCCAGGGACAAAAGAAAATGATGTAAGCTTAAGGAGTGGACCATTTATGGTTTACTTTGGAAAGAACATCTGGAAAAACACAGACAGAGAGAGAGAGGACACTCTTGGCTTGATTTTATAGTAATACTGATTATTGAGCAAGCCAGGAAGAAAGTCCATTACATTGTGTTTAGAAATGAAGTGATCACTCAAGATAGCCTAACTCTGTAATTAAAGATACATCACAGGGTTATAAATCAGCTGAGGGAGATATGGAGCAAGTTAAGGTGTGGAAAGGGCAAATGCAGTTGCGGGGTGAACCAGTGGCCAGTAGAAGCCAGCATGAGCCATGCACCTGCCCAGAATCCTCACCTGGGGCTGGAGGGAGGTTACTGCCACCCAGAGAAGGGCAGGCGCCTGAAATTCATCTGAAGCCAGGGAGAGTCACACTGTGGGCAATAAGACCGCAACACCTTGGGGAAGTTTTCATAGAAACAGCTTCTGAATATGTTCTGTGGCAGGATGGGGTGTTTGCCTAGAACCCTGGTTCTCAACCAGGGTCACTTTTATCTTCTTGGGGACATTTGGCAACATCTAGAGACATGTTTAGTTGTCACAGTTGGGGAGCAGGTGCTACTGGCATCTAGTGGGTAGAGGACAGGGATGCTGTTAAACGTTCTACAGTGCACAGGGAAGCCCCCATGACAAAGAATTTTCTGACCCAGAATGTCAGTAGGTTGAGAAAGGCTGGCTTAGAGCCAGAGCAGATCAAGCAAGTGGACAAGGGAGTGAAACTAAAGAACTCACAAAACATGCCATCTCAGGGCTTTAGACAGATCTGTCAGTTTAAGGGTTAAGGGATAAGGGGGAAAGAATATGTTAAAAGGATAGAAATGGCAGTTCTATCTTGGATGGCATCACCCATTGTCTTCATAATGTTATTAAGCAAAATAAAGTAGCATCTTAGGACATTTCTTCCCCCAGCCTCCAACCCTCACCTTGACCTGACCCTTCACAGGCATTCAGTAAATATTTATTGGATGAATGAAACTAAATTTGTATTTACTTAATCCAGATATCAACACAATTTAAAATATTTAACCTCAAATGAGCTTAATATGAGCATTTACTCATAAGAAAAATGACTAAAGATTAAAGTCCCCAAGATGTTAAATCTTTTGTTCACACAGACTGGCGAGTTGAACAAGAACCAGATCTTCTGTTTTTCCATGTACAGGTTTATTTCATTTCGTTACACTATACACAAAAGATCAGGTCCTTTTTAATTTGGGGTTTTATTTACTCTCATGTACAAGTGTTGGTTTTCATATCATTAGGCACAATTAAAAGCTAATGTAAATGTGATGAATTGGGAGATTGGGATTGACATGTATACACTAATATGTATAAAATAGATAACTAATAAGAACCTGATGTATAAAAAATTAAATAAAATGAAATTCAAAAAGAAAAGCTAATGTAAAATTGTCTCTGAAAAAACATTATTCAAGAGACACTTTTGGGCTTCCCTGGTGGTGCAGTGGTTGAGAGTCCGCCTGCCGATGCAGGGGACACCGGTTTGCGCCCCGGTCCGGGAGGATCCCACATGCCGCGGAGCGGCTGGGCCCGTGAGCCATGGCTGCTGAGCCTGCACGTCCGGAGCCTGTGCTCTGCAACGGGAGAGGCCACAGCAGTGAGAGGCCCGCGTACCGCAAAAAAAAAAAAAAAAAAAGAGACACTTTCGCTTTTACTTTTTTTTAAATTCAAGAACTTGGAAGCGACAGAGCCTTCTAGAATAGCAAGTCTCCTAAGTCACACATTTTGTATGAGACCAAACAAACAAAAACAAAACAGGACCACTATCTAGAGACTGATCACCAAAGAATTATTGGTTTATCAGCGTCACAACTGTGATTTTTTTTCTTTTAATGTCAGCATGTACAGGAAGCTCTCAAATTACCATAGATTCAAAAAGTCTGTGGGTCAGTTACTTGGAACTCAGAATGCATTTCCCCACAGAAACAGGGAGACGGTTAGTTTCCCAGACAGTCCTGCAGAAGCTGATTTAACCCACAGTGTAACTGAACTGATGCCACTAGTCCTGTTACGAAGCCAAGGGGGCGGAGTGCTGGAAGCAGAGAACTGGAGAAAACAAAGTGCTTTTCCCTTTCTCAGCACAAGACAAGTCAGGAGCAACCCTTAAAAATTTGCACTTTGTTTTTGCCATTTTTCTCTTCTTTCTGCTTATCTTCCCTTCCCAGGGCTTTCTCCTAAACTGCTAGGCAACTGAATACCCTCCTTTCCCATTTGCTTCAAAATTACCCACCTTCCTTCAGTTTCTATTGAAGTCCCTTTCTTTTGTGCCCTTCCCTTAGTGAGATGCTCAGTGAGAAATTCATCTCGATTTAATCATTCATAATATTAGGGGATGACTGATAGTGCTTTAACCAATCCAGAAACACATGCATTTTTCAAGGAAAATATTTGTTAACATAGATGACTTTAGTTAGAAAAATTACAGGAGTACGTGAAAGTGACATAAAAGAGCGATGGTGGATCCAGGCTTTAAGGCTAGGGGAGGTATCCCCTGCCCCTGGGGTCAGCTCCATCACGTTTTTACTACTTTTCCTGGCTCCTTACTGCCCTACACCTCTGAGCTCTGAGACATTTTCCACAAACCTCAGGCATTACTCCTATGACAGGAGTTGCCCATCCACCTGTAACATGAACAGAGCCCAAAACCCAGAAAGGTAACTAAGGATCGGTTCTTGGTACGTGTGGGTCATTGATTGATAAGTAGAACCTGACTGTGGCTGTGAGCTCCTTGAATGATAGCACAGTGTTTCCTGTAGGATATGGAAGCTGACCAAACAACTTTAGAGAGGAAAACACTCCGAAGAGCCATGTATTCAAGAGAGGCAAAAGCACAACTGGAGGATGAAGACGAAGGTAGACCTTTTTTTATGTCTGACACATTCAAACAGGTAATAGGATGTGAGGGTCTTTCTTTGGCAAATGATGTGTGAATATGTCAGTGAGGAATGACTAGCCACTTTGCAGCAGGTGGAAAGGCTAAATCAAATACATAAAACTGAAATGGAAAGAATAGGAGTGAAGGAAAGGTGTATGCAATCAACCAACAAGCATCTTGAGGGATTTCCCACACTGTGTCTTAGTATTTTTGTGTTGTGCGTGAGAGAGCTGACAGGACAACAGGTCTAGACCGTTGTTCAGATAAATTGGAAAGGTGTAGTATAATAAAATGTCTGTCCTTTAGAAATAAACAATAAATGGGGAATATGGAGAAAATACTGCTTTGAAAGACATACTTGAGTCAGTAAGTTCTTATGGGGTTTTCATGATAACACAGCAATGAAGACTAAGAGGATGAGAAAGCTATTTGTTATGTTTCAGTTTTCTGGATCTAGTAAGGTATAGCAGGGAAAAAAGGTTTATGGGAAATTTGAGGAATAAGATTAAATAGTTACATGACTTTGACATTTGTTGCTGAGAAGTTGGTAAGATAAACCACACTTAAGTCCATAGAGTAAATGCACTATACTTCATTTTTCCTACATGGTTTTTGCTTAAGACCACATTTCTACAAGCCAATTAAGAAAGAGAAAATTATAATTTCACACTGAAGGACACCAAAATATGTTATCTTTACTCATCATATGATAATTATTGTGTTTCAGTAAATACTCATTAAGTGAATAAATAAATGAATGAATAAATGAATTTTGTACTCCAGTTTCTTAGATTTAAGAATTTTTAAAATATTTTTATTGGAGTATAATTGCTTTACAGTGTTGTGTTAGTTTCTGCTGTATAACAAAGTGAATCAGCTATATGTGTACATATATCCCCATATCCCCTCCATCTTGCATCTCCCTCCCGCCCTCCCTATCCATCTAGGTGGTCACAAAGCACTGAGCTGGTAGTCACAAAGCACTGAGCTGATCTCCCCATGCAATGCAGCTGCTTCCCACTAGCTATCTATTTTATATTTGGTAGTGTATATATTTCAGTGATACTCTCTCAATTCATCCCAGCTTACCTTTCCCCCTCCCTGTGTCCTCAAGTCCATTCTTTAAGTCTGCATAGAGAATCGTTCATCAGAACCATTTTTTCTTTTTAGATTCCATATATATGTGTTAGCATATGGTGTTTGTTTTTCTCTTTCTGACTTAATTCACTCTGTATGACAGACTCTAGGTCCATTCACTTCACTACAAATAACTCAATTTCATTTCCTTTTATGGCTGAGTAATATTCCATTGTATATTTCTGCCACATCTTCTTAATCTATTCATCTATTGATGGACACTTAGGTTGGTTCCATGTCCTGGCTACTGTAAATAGTGCTGCAATGAATATTGTGGTACATGACTCTTTTTGAATTATGGTTTTCTCAGGGTATATGCCCAGTAGTGAGATTGCTGGGTCATATGGTAGCTCTATTTTTAGTTTTTTAAGCCCCCCCCATACTGTTCTCCATAATGGCTATATCAATTTACATTCCCACCAACAGTGCAAAAGGGTTCCCTTTTCTCCACACCCTCTCCAGCGTTTATTGTTTGTAGATTTTTTGATGATGGCCATTCTGACCTGTGTGAGGTGATACCTCATTGTAGTTTTGATTTGCATTTCTCTAATGATTAGTGATGTTGAGCATCCTTTCATGTGTTTGTTGGCAAACTGTATAACTTCTTTGGAGAAATGTCTATTTAGGTCTTCTGCCCATTTTTGGATTGGGTTGTTTGTTTTTTTGATATTGAGCTGCATGAGGTGCTTGTATATTTTGGAGATTAATCCTTTGTCGGTTGCTTCATTTACAAATACTTTCTCCCATTCTGAGGGTTGTCTTTTCATCTTGTTTATGGTTTCCTTTGCTGTGTGAAAGGTTTTAAGTTTCATTAGGTCCCATTTGTTTATTTTTGTTTTTATTTCCATTACTCTAGGAGGTGGGTAAAAAAGGATCTTGCTGTTTTATGTCAAAGCGTGTTCTTCCTATGTTTTCCTCTAAAAGTTTGATAATGTCTGGCCTTACATTTAGGTCTTTAATCCATTTTGAGTTTATTTTTGTGTATGGTGTTAGGGAGTGTTCTAATTTCATTCTTTTATATGTAGCTGTCCAGTTTTCCCAGCACCACTTATTGAAGAGGCTGTCTTTTCTCCATTGTATATTCTTGCCTCCTTTATCAAAGATAAGGTGACCATATATGTGTGGGTTTATCTCTGGGCTTTCTATCCTGTTCCATTGATCCATATTTCTGTTTTTGTGCCAGTACCATACTGTCTTGACTACTGTAGCTCTGTAGTATAGTCTGAAGTCCGGGAGCCTGATTCCTCCAGCTCCATTTTTCTTTCTCAAGGTTGGTTTGGCTGCTCGGGGTCTTTTGTGTTTCCATAGAAATAATGAAGTTTTTTGTTCTACTTCTGTGAAAAATTACATTGGTAGTTTGATAGGGATTGCACTGAATCTGTAGATTGCTTTAGGAAGATAGTCATTTTCACAATGTTGATTCTTCCAATCCAAGAACATGGTATATCTCTCTATCCGTTTGTATCATCTTTGATTTCTTTCATCAGTGTCTTATAGTTTTCTGCATAAAGGTCTTTTGTCTCCCTAGGTAGGTTTATTCCTAGGTAGTTTACTCTTTTTGTTGCAGTCATAAATGGGAGTGTTTCCTTAATTTCTCTTTCAGATTTTTCATCATTAGTGTATAGAAATGCAAGAGATTTCTGTGCATTTTGTATCCTGCCACTTTACCAAATTCATTGATTAGCTCTAGTAGTTTTATGGTAGCATCTTTAGGATTCTATATGCATAGTATCATGCCATCTGCAAACAATGACAATTTTACTTCTTCTTTTCGGATTTGGATTCTTTTATTTCTTTTTCTTCTCAGATTGCTGTAGCTAAAACTTCCAACACTATGTTGAATAACAGAGAGTGGACAGCCTTGTCTTTTTCCTGATCTTAGTGGAAAAGGTTTCAGTTTTTCACCATTGAGAACGTTGTTGGCTGTGGGTTTGTCATCTATGGCCTTTATTATGTTGACATAAGTTTCCTTGATGCGTACTTTCTGGAGAGTTTTTACCATAGTTGAGTGTTGAATTTTGTCGAAAGCTTTTTCTGCATCTGTTGAGATTATCATATGGTTTTTATCCTTCAGTTTATTAATATGGTGTATCACATTGATTGATTTGCATATTTTGAAGAATCCTTGCATTCCTGGGATAAACCCCACTTGAACATGGTGTATGATCCTTTTAATGTGCTGTTGGATTCTGTTTGCTAGCATTTTGTTGAGGATTTTTATCTTGCTCCTTCATCTGTTGTGTGTTTTTCTGTCTTCTCATTTCGCTTATCTTACTGTGTTTGGGGTCTCCTTTTTGCAGGCTGCAGGTTCGTAGTTCCTGTTGTTTTTGGTGGCTGTCCCCAGTGGCTAAGGTTGGTTCAGTGGGTTGAGTAGATTCCCTGGTTGGGGGGACTAGTGCCTCTGTTCTGGTGGATGAGACTGGATCTTGTCTTTCTGGTGGGCAGGTCCTCGTCTGGTGGTGTGTTTGCAGATGTTGGTAACCTTATTATGATTTTAGGCAGCCTCTCTGCTAATGGATGGGGCTGTAGACCTGTCTTGCTCTTTGTTGGGGATAGGGTGTCCAGCACTGTTCTTTGCTGGTCCTTGATTGAAGCTGGGTCTTGGTGTTGAGATGGAGATCTCTGGGAGATTTTCGCCGTCTGATATTACGTGGAGCTGGGAGGTCTCTTGTGGACTAGTGTCTTGAGGTTGGTTCTCCCACCTCAGGGACACTGCCCTGGTGCCTGGCTGGGGTGCCAAGAACCTTTAATCCACACGGCTCAAAATAAAAGGTAGAATAAATAGAAAGGAAAGAAAAGGAAGGAAGGAGGGAGGGAGGGAAGGAAGGAAGAAAGGAAGGAAGAAATGAAGGAAGGAAGCAAGAAAGGAAGGAAGGAAGGTGCAGAGGAAGAAAGGGAGGAAGGAAGGAAGAGAGGAAGGGAGGAAAGAAGGGGGGAAGGAAGGAAGAAAGGAGGGAAGGAGGGAAGAAAGGAAGGAAGAAAGGAAGAAAGAAAGGGAGGGGCTTCCCTGGTGGCGCAGTGGTTGAGAGTCCACCTGCCAATGCAGGGGACACGGGTTTGTGCCCCGGTCTGGGAAGATCCCGCGTGCCGCGGAGCGGCTGGGCCCGTGAGCCATGGCCGCTGGGCCTGTGCGTCCGGAGCCTGTGCTCCGCAGTGGGAGAGGCCACAGCGGTGAGAGGCCCGCGTACCACAAAAAAAAAAAAAAAAAGAAAGGGAGAAGACAGAGTAGTATAAAGTATAGTTATTAAAATAAAAAATAATTATTAAGAAGAAAAATTTCCTTTTAAAAAAAAAAAAACAAAAAACAAAAAAAAACAGAAAAATGGGTCGGTCTAACCCTAGGACAAATGGTGAAAGCAAAGCTATACAGACAAAATCTCACACAGCAGCACACACATACACACTCACAAAAAGAAAAAAAAGGGGAAAATAATAGTATATCTTGCTCCCAAAGTCCACCTCCTCAACTTGGGATGATTCGTTGTCTATTCAGGTTTTCAACAGCTGCAGGGCACTTAAAGTTGATTGTGGAGCTTTAATCCGCCGCTTCTGAGGCTGCTAGGAGAGACCTCCCCCTCTCCTCTCTGTTTGCACAGCTCCTGGGGTTCAGCTTTGGACTTGGTCCCGCCTCTGCGTGTAGGTTGTCCGAGGGCGACTGCCCTTCGCTCAGACAGGACGATGTTAAAGGAGCAGTTGATTCGGGGGCTCCGGCTCACTCAGGCTGGGGGGAGGGAGCGGCACGGGGGCGGGGCGAGTCCGCGGCGGCAGAGGCCGACGTGACGCTGCACAGGCCCAAGGCGCGCCGTGCGTTCTCCCGGGGAAGACGTCCCTGGATCCCGGGACCCCGGCAGTGGCGGGCTGCACGGGCTGCCGGGAGGGCCGGTGTGGAGAGTGACCTGTGCTCATACACAGGCCTCTTGGTGGCGGCAGCAGCAACCTTAGCGTCCGACACCCGTCTCTACTGTCCGTGCCGGAAGCCGCGGCTCGCGCCCGTTTCTGGAGTTCCTCTACGCGGTGCTCTTAATCCCCTCACCTCACACCCGAGGAAGCAAAGAGGCAAGAAAAAGTCTCTTGTCTCTTCGGCAGCTCCGCGCCCGCCCCTGGGGCTCCTTCAAGCGGAGCACTTAATCCCTTCTCCTCACTCCCAGGCAGCAAAGAGGGAGGAAAAGGTCTCTTGCCTCTTCGGCAGCTCCAGACTTCTCCCGAACTCCCTCCCGGCCAGCCGTGGCGCACTAGCCCCCTTCAGGCTGTTTTCACTCTGCCAACTCCAGACCTTTCCCTGGGATCCGACTGAAGCCCGAGCCTCAGCTCCCGGCCCCGCCCGCCCCGGCGGGCGAGCAGACAAGCCTCTCGGGCTGGTGAGTGCCGGTCGGCACCGATCCTCTGCGGGAATCTCTCCGCTTTGCCCTCCGCACCCCTGTGGCTGAGCTGTCCTCCGCGGCTCCGGAGCTTCCCCCTCCGGCGCCCGCAGTCTCCGCCCGCGAAGGGGCCTCTAGTGTGTGGGAGTCTTTCCTCCTTCACGGCTCCCTCCCACTGGCGTAGGTCCCGTCCCTATTCTTTTGTCCCTGTTTATTCTTTTTTCTTTTGCCCTACCCAGATATGTGGGGAGTTTCTTGCCTTTTTGGAGGTCTGAGGTCTTCTGCCAGCGTTCGGTGGGTGTTCTATAGGAGCAGTTCCACGTGTAGATGTATTTCTGATGTCTCTGTGAGGAGGAAGGAGATCTCCGCGTCTTACTCTTCCGCCATCTTTAAGCCGTCTGTTGAGGATTTTTGCATCTATGTTCATCAGTGACATTGCTCTGTAGTTTTCTATTTTTGACATCTTTGTCTGGTTTTGGTATCAGGGTGATGGTGACCAGGTAGAATGAGTTTGGGAGTGTTCCTCCCTCTGCTATAGTTTGGAAGATTTTGAGGAGAATAGGTGTTAGCTCTTCTCTAAATGTTTGATAGAATTCACCTGAGAAGCCATCTGGTCCTGGGCTTTTGATTCTTGGAAGATTTTTAATCATAGTTTCAATTTCAGTGCTTGTGATTTGTCTGTTTATATTTTCTATTTCTTCCTGGTTCAGTCTCAGAAGGTTGTGCTTTTCTAAGAATTTCTCCAGTTCTTCCAGGTTGTCCATTTTATTGGCATATAGTTGCTTGTAGTAATCCCTCATGATTCTTTTTATTTCTGCAGTGTCAGTTGTTACTTCTCCTTTTTCATTTCTAATTCAGTTGATTTCAGTCTTCTCTCTTTTTTTCGTGATGAGTCTGGCTAGTGGTTTATCAAGTTTGTTCATCTTCTCAAAGAACCAGCTTTTAATTTTATTGATCTTTGCTATTGTTTCCTTCTTTTCTTTTTCATTTATTTCTGCTCTGATCTTTATGATTTCTTTCCTTCTGCTAACTTTGGGATTTTTTGTTTTTCTTTCCCTAATTGCTTTAGGTGTAAGGTTAGGTTGTTTATTTGAGCTTTTTCTTGTTTCTTGAGGTAGGATGGTATTGCTATAAACTTTCCTCTTAGAACTGCTTTTGCTGCTTCCCAAATGTTTGGGGTCATCGTGTTTTCATTGTCATTTGTTTCTAGGTATTTTTGATTTCTTCTTTTATTTCTTCAGTGACCTCTTGGTTATTTAGTAGTGTATTGTTTAGCCTCCATTTGTTTGTATTTTTTACAGTTTTTTTCCTGTAATTGATATCTAGTCTCATAGCAGTGTGGTCAGAGAAAATACTTGATACGATTTCAATTTTCTTAAGTTTACCAAGGCTTGATTTGTGACCCAAGATATGATCTATTCTGGAGCATGTTCCATGAGCACTTGAGAAGAAAGTGTATTCTGTTGTTTTTGGATGGAATGTCCTATAAATATGTTCAGTTCGTCTTGTTTAATATCATTTAAAGCTTATATTTTCTTATTTACTTTCATTTTGGATGATCTGTGCATTGGTGAAAGTGGGGTGTTAAAGTCCCCTAATATGATTGTGTTACTGTCGATTTCCCCTTTTATGACTGTTAGCATTTGCCTTATGTATTGAGGTGCTCCTATGTTGGGTCCATAAATATTTACAATTGTTCTATCTTCTTCTTGGATTGATTCCTTGATTATTATGTAGTGTCCTTCTTTGTCTCTTGTAATAGTCTTTATTTTAAAGTCTGTTTTGTCTGATATGAAAATTGCTACTCTGGCTTTCTTTTAATTTCCATTTGCAGGGAATATCTTTTTCCATCCCCTCACTTTCAGTCTTTTTGTCCCTAGGTCTCTTGTAGACAGCATATATATGGGTCTTGTTTTTGTATCCATTCAGTCAGTCTGTGTCTTCTGGTTGGAGCATTTAATCCATTTACATTTAAGGTAGTTATCAATATGTATGTTCCTATTTGAATCCATTTTCTTAATTGTTCGGGGTTTGTTATTGTAGGTCTTTTCCTTCTCTCGTGTTTCCTGCCTAGAGAAGTTCCTTTAGCATTTGTTGTAAAGCTGGTTTGATGGTGCTGAATTCTCTTAGCTTTTGCTTGTCTGTAAAGGTTTTAATTTCTCTGTCAAATCTGAATGAGATCCTTGCTGGGTAGAGTAATCTTGGTTGTAGGTTTTTCCCTTTCATCACTTTAAATATGTCCTACCACTCACTTCTGGCTTGCAGAGTTTCTGCTGAGTGATCAGCTGTTAACCTTATGTGGATTCCCTTGTATGTTACTTGTTGTTTTTCCCTTGCTGCTTTTAATATTTTTTCTTTGTATTTAATTTTTGTTAGTTTGATTAATAATTGTTGGCATGTTTCTCCTTAGATTTATCCTGTATGGGACTCTCTGTGCTTCCTGGACTTGACTATTTCCTTCCCATGTTAGGGAAATTTACAACTATAATCTCTTCAAATATTTTGTCAGACCCTTTCTTTTCTCTTTTTCTTCTGGGACCCCTATAATTTAAATATTGGTATCTTTAATGTTGTCCCAGAGGTCTCTGAGACAGTCCTCAATTCTTTTCATTCTTTTTTCTTTATTCTGCTCTGTGATAGTTATTTCCACCATTTTATCTTCCAGGTTACTTATCCATTCTTCTGCTTCAGTTATTCTGCTATTGATTCCTTCTAGAGCATTTCTAATTTCATTTATTGTGTTGTTCATCATTGTTTGCTCTTTAGTTCTTCTAGGTCCTTGTTAAATGTTTCTTGTATTTTCTTCATTCTTTTTCCAAGATTTTGGATCATCTTTACTGTCATTACTTTGAATTTTTTTTCGGGTAGACTGCCTATTTCCTCTTCATTTGTTTGGTCTGGTGGGTTTTTACCTTGTTCCTTCATCTACTGCATATTTCTCTGTCTTCCCATTTTGCTTAACTTACTGTGTTTAGGGTTAACACAGGCTGCAGGTTTGTAGTTCCTGTTGTTTTTGGTGTCTGCCCCCAGTGGGTAAGGTTGGTTCAGTGGTTTGTGTAGGCTTCCTGGTTGAGGGGACTGGTGACTGTGTTCTGGTGAGTGGGGCTGGATCTTGTCTTTCTGGTGGGCAGGGCTATGTCCTGTGGTGTGTTTTGGGGTGTCTGTCTACTTAGTATGATTTTAGGGAGCTTCTCTACTAATGGGTGGGGTTGTGTTCCTGTATTGCTAGTTGTTTGACACAGGACGTCCAGCACTGGAGTTTGCTGGCCGTTGGGTGGAGCTGGGTCTCAGTGTTGAGACAGAGACCTCTTGGAGAGCTCTCACTGATTGATATTACATGGGGCCCAGAGGTCTCTGGTGGTCCAATGTTTTGATTTCGGCTCTCCCACCTCAGAGACTCAGGCCTGACATCAGTCCAGAACATGCAGACCCTGTCAGCCACACAGCTCAGAAGAAAAGGGAGAAAAAAAGAAAGAAAAATAATAATATAAAACAATTAAAATTTTTAAAAATTAAAAAAATTATTAAAATAAAAAAATAATTTTAAAAAAGAAGAGAGCAACCAAACCAATAAACAAATCCACCAATGATAATAAGCGCTAAAACTATTCTAAGATAAACATAAAGATCAGTAATTAGTCAATTGCAGACAGCAAACTCCAAGTCTGCAGTTGCTCCAATGTCTACCGCCTCAGTTTTGAGATGATTTGTTGTCTATTCAGGTTTTCCACAGATGCAGAGTACATCAAGTTGATTGTGGAGATTTAATCTGCTGCTCCTGAGGCTGCTGGGAGAGATTTCCCTTTCTCTTCTTTGTTTGCACAGCTCTCAGGGTTCAGCTTTGTTTTTGGCCCCACCTCTGTGTGTAGGTCGCCCTCAGGCATCTGTTCCCCACCCAGACAGGACAGGGTTAAACCGGTGGCTGATTAGGGAGCTCTGGCTCACTCAGGCGGGGGGGCGGGGGGGGGGGTACAGTAGTTATAATTGGAATGCGAGGCCCAGCCAGCGGCTGCAGACGCCAGCGTGACTTTGCAACAGCCTGAGGTACACCATGTGTTCTCCCAGGGAAGTTGTCCCTGGATCAAGGGACCCTGGCAGTGGCGGGCAGCACAGGCTCCCGGGAGGGGTGTGTGGATAGTGACCTGTGCTTGCACACAGGATTCTTGGTGGCTGCAAGAGCAGCATTAGCATTTCATGCCCATCTCTGGGGTCCGAGCTGATAGCCGTGGCTCGCTCCCGTCTCTGGAGCTCATTTAGGCAGTGCTTTGAATCCCCTGTCCTCATGCACCCTGAAACAATGGTCTCTTGCCTCTTAGGCAGGTCCAGGCTTTTTCCAGACTTCCTCCCGGCTAGCTGTGGTACACTATCCCCCTTCACACTCTGTTCATGCAGCCAACCCCAGTCCTCTCCCTGGGATCTGACCTCCAAAGCCCGAGCCTCAGCTCCCAGCCCCCACCTGCCCTGGTGGGTGAGCAGAGAAGCCTCTCAGACTGGTAAATGCTGGTCGGCACCAATCCTCTGTGTGGTAATCTCTCTGCTTGCCCTCTGCACCCCTGTTGCTGTACTCTCCTCCGTGGCTCTGAAGCTTCTCCTCCCCACACCCCGTCTCTGCCAGTGAAGTGGGTTCCTAGTGTGTGGAAACTTTTCCTCCTTCACAGAGTCCTCCCAGAGGTGCAGGTCCCATCCCTATACTTTTGTCTCTGTTTTTTCTTTTTTCTTTTGCCCTACCCAGGTACGTGGGGAGTTTCTTGCCTTTTGGGAAGTCTGAGGTCTTCTGCCAGCGTTCAGTAGGTGTTCTGTAGGAGTTGTTCCACATGTAGATGTATTTCTGATGTATCTGTGAGGAGGAAGTTGATCTCCATGTCTTACTCCTCCGCCATCTTGAAGGTCTCCCCTAAGAAAGTTTTAAAAGAATGTTTGGGGACTTCTCTGCTGGTCCGGTGGTTAGGACTCAGCGCTTTCACTGCCATGGCCCTGGAATTCAATCCCTGGTCAGGGAGCTAAGATCCAGCAAGCCACATGCCATAGCCACAAAAGCAAAAGCAAAAACAAACAAACAAACAAAAAGAATGTCTGGTGCTGTAAACAGACAGCTTCTAGAATTGCAGTTACTCTCTCCAGTATTTCAGTAGTGAATATAGCATTTGAGAGGCTGACTGCCCTGGGCTTGCTGTATTAATCCATTTTCTCAGGTGTAAAATAAGATAATAATACTTTTCTTACAGAGTAGAAGGAAATAATTTATATCAAAGAGTCCAGTATGGTGCATATTACCTAGTAGATTGCTCCTCCCGGTGCTGTCAGTATGTCTGTTCAAGCCACCAGGAAGGGAAAAAAGAAAAGTAGTTGCCCATATTTTTTTCTACTGCTAACCATTGGCCAGTTCATCATCTGGACAGATTAGGTTCTGGGGAAGTGAAGAAATGCTGTCTTAACTGGACAGCCGTAGGCAACCTGAAATTGCAATTAATATGGAAACAGAGAATAGATATTGAGGAAACACAGTCTGCAAGTGTCTACCCCTTTGATCATGCAAATTTCACATCCTGTTCTCACACATTGGACCCACCCTTACCAAAGGGTAGATTATCTGAGACCTGTTCATTTTTTGTATCCAGCTTAAATATTAGGATCCTTGGTGATGCTCAGTCTTCCCATCATATCCACACTTAGATCTCTGTTGTCTGAGAACCTGTAAACCAAATTATCTATCTTTCCTACCCACACCCTGCTCACTATACAGTAGTAGAGTGCGTACAGGATGACTGCAATGAAAACTGCCTTTGGGAAAAGAAAGAATGGGAAATCCACAACAGTCACTAGACTATACGAATGATCAAATTTTGCTGTTCAGGAAATACCCAAATTCCCTGTCCTTGTAATGGAGTATATTCTTAAGATAACCATCTAGGAATTTCCAGGTGGCTTAAAGAGTTGAGAGGACATCCCTGTACATTGTCCTCTGTCCCCTGGCTTTGCCTTCTGGAAGGTTTCTTTTTGCCCATGCTCCTCCATGACCACATTTAAAACTAGCCATAGAGATTATGGATTATTCCCTCTTGAGCTATGCACAAATTTCAGAGACTGTCTCCTCCTGGTTCAGTTTTACAAATTCAGAAATGTAGAGTTCAAAAAATTATAAATGTTTGCAGGCCTGTCATGTAGTGTTATTGGCAACACCAACTTCTAGTCTATATTTCTAGTTAGTTTGATGTGTAATAAATCAGCAAATTAACTCATCCATAGATTTTATGTTTATTTTTTCATTCACTCATTCTTTCATTTATTTATTCATTTTCACGTATTTTTTAACTTATTTTTTACTGAGGTAGCATTGTCTTATAGCATTATGTAAGTTTCATGTGTACGACATAATATTTCTACTTCTGTAGACCCTACAGCATGCTCACCAACAAAACAGTTGATCCCCTTTACCCATTTCATCCCCCTCCCCCGCCCCTTTCTCTTCTGGTAACCACTACTCTGTTCTCTGTATCCATGTGTGTTTCTGTGTGGTTTGAGTTGTTCATTTATTTTGGGGTTTTTTTGGTTGTTTTTAAAATTATACATATGAGTGAAATTGTACAGTATTTGTCTTTATCTGTCTGACTTGTTTCACTTAGCATAATACCCTCATCAAATCCATCCATGTTGTCACATATGGCAACATTTCATCTTTTTCATGGCTGAGAATTATTCCATTGTATATATACCACATCTTTATCCATTCATCTGTTGATGGGCACTCATCTATTTTTTAAATGAAGTTTTTCCCTGCTAAAAGCATTTTAAATTTCTAAGACTAATATTTGTATTTCTATAAGTTTGATGGAGGTTTGTGTGTAGAGGGTGGATAATACAAATTCTATCTTCCTGTTGCCTGTCAGAAGATTTAAAAAGTGTTTTGTATGCAGAGGAAGAGGAGGAGGAAGATGAGGATGATAACATGTCCACTGTAATGAGGCTGAGGACTAAAATGCCATGGAAGACCTGTTGGCGGTACCTCACTTCTGGAGGATTCTTCTTGCTCTTCCTGATGATTTTCTCTAAGCTTTTGAAGCATTCCGTCATTGTAGCTATAGACTATTGGCTGGCCACATGGACCTCAGAGTACAGTATAAACAATACTGGAAAAGCTGATCAGGTACAGTGAAATGTTGAGACTAACAGTGATACCCTTTTATCTAGTTAGATACAAATACTCTATATGTCACAGGAATTTTGTGGGGTTTTTTGTTTTGTTTTTAATTTATTTTATTGAAGTATAGCTGACTTACATTGTGTTCATTTCTGCTGTACAGCAAAGTGATTCAGTTGTATATATATATATATATATATATACATATATATATACGTATATATATATTCTTTTTCATATTCTTTTCCATTATGGATAGTTTCCTGTGCTATAGAGTAGGACCTTGTTGTTTATCCATTCTAAATATAATAGTTTGCAGCTGCTAATCCCCAAATCCCAATCCATACCTACCCCACCCTCCTCCCCCTTGGCAACCACAGGTCTGTTCTCTATGTCTGTCACAGGACTTTTGTAATGATTCAATAAGTTAATTAGAGCAGGACCTGAAATATATCATAAGAAGCATTTAAAGATAATGCTTGGATTTGGATTCAAGGGAGTTATACACATGATATATGTGTTTATGCATAATAGACACACTGGACTTTTGTTGTTGTTCTGATGGTATTTGATTTTAACCAGTGAATTAGTTGGTCATTCTGAGATTAGGGATAGCAAGAATGAGCTTTGTGATGTAAAAAGTCAAGAATATTTCAAACCAGAAAACAGACGCTAAGGCTTCATCTGCCCTTAGGCAAACCTTAAAGGAAGGTGAAGGAGTCTCCAAGAACTACACTCCTTCCACTGTCTAAACTGATGCAAGATAATGAAGTTGATATTACCAGGCTTTGATGTTGTGTGTTCTAGTAAGAAAAAACTCAGTTGATAATTTCTTATGTGCTTTCCTGTGTTGGCTGCTTTTTAGACCTACTATGTGGCTGGATTTAGCATACTTTGTGGAGCAGGTATTTTCCTCTGCCTTGTTACATCTCTCACTGTGGAATGGATGGGAGTCACAGCTGCCAAAAATCTTCACCACAATCTCCTCAATAAGATCATTCTTGGACCAATAAGGTAAAAAAAGTAGTTATTTACTTTACTCCCACACAGAAAATCATAAAAACATGCATTTTTAAATTGAAGTGAAATGTGAAATTTTAAAGAATTTATGCAGTCTTTCAGCAGATCAATAGGAATCTTCTCACTTTTATGACCCCAAAATGACTGTTAGCAGTGTTTAGGTTCCAGATAATTTAATATTATAATACATTCCAATCTGTTCATTCCCTAGATTCTTTGATACCACACCACTGGGACTGATTCTCAATCGCTTTTCAGCTGATACAAATATCATTGATCAGGTGAGTGCCCGAGTACTTCCAAGTTCAAAAATAAATTTCTCAACGTAAGCTAAATAACATTTTAAGATAAATCATGATTCCTGTTAACAATAGAGGATTTCTAAAACTTAAATGAAAGCCTGTTTGCATTCATATCAATATTACATATATGCATAAATGATTTCTGGAATAAAATCTTTTGTGTGTGTGTGTGTGTGTGTGTGTGTGGTATGTGGGCCTCTTACTGTTGTGGCCTCTCCCGTTGCGGAGCACAGGCTCCGGAAGCACAGGCTCAGCAGCCATGGCTCACGGGCCCAGCTGCTCCACGGCATGTGGGATCTTCCCGGACCGGGGCACGAACCCATGTCCACTGCATCGACAGGGGGACTCGCAACCACTGCACCACCAGGGAAGCCCTGGAATAAAATCTTAAAGGAAAACCTTAATTCAAAAAAATTTATTCATGTGGAATAGGATACTTAGAGAATCAGCATGAAATAAAGAGAAAGCAAAGAATGAACATTAAAATTTTTATGTAAAAAGAAATGATTTTGATCAATGTTGTATCTCCATTCACAATGGAGGTGTTGTAAAGTTCTTAAAGCTTAGTATTAATACAGTCTCCCAGAAGTAAAGAATGGAATACCAAGCTGTCTTAGATGTCCTTTACTTTTGTTAGATTGGCTCTTGAATGAGAGAAACTTTAGGTGGTGTGATAATCTTAGGGAATGTTTCAAGGATGCCCAGTTTAGTCTTAGGTCCTTAGGCCTCTAGAAGTTTGTCCTGAAGTTAAAGACCTCAAACTCTGAAATTGGATCACTCCATGAACTGACTCCTTAGGGTGATTGAGCAAAGACTTGGCAAATCCAGCCCTCTCCTTTTCTGATTTTCCAGAGTGGCCTTAAGAACACCTAAATTACTATCAATTTAGTAAAAGAATGGTGCATGCAGCTGACTAAAATGTATGCTGAACAATTTTGATGTTTTCACAACATTGGTGTCAGGTCATGCTACACCTAAAACACTTCCTAAGAAATACATATTGGAAAAGAAGAGACAGAACACTCCTTATTTGGAAGATGATACTATTGCTACCTAGAGAGTCCAAAACAGTCAGTACAATAAAGAACCAACTAGAAAGTTAAGCAGAATATCTACATAAGACATACAATATAAAAGTCAGTAACTTTCTCTACACCAATTAAAAATTATGTGAAAAATAAATTTCACTTATAATAACAACAAAAACTATGAAAAGAAAAATAAACATAATATGAAGAAAAGTGATCCAACAATCCTGGAAATCATAAAAATCATATATATATATATATATATATAATTTCCCTATCAGATACCTAAAAGATACTATAAAATTAAAACACTCTGATGATCACAGAAAACAAGCAGATCAAAAGAACAAAGTGGAGAACTCAAAAACACCAGCATATCTTGAATCAGTAAGAAAAGGAATATTTTTTCAGTGAAGGGTGTTGGGACAATTAACTACCTATAAAATATAAAGCAAATTCACATGTAATAAAGAGGGCCATCTAAAAACATAAAACTATAAAATGAAATGTAAGAGAGTAGTTTTAGAATTGGGGGTGGGAAAGGTCTTTATAAGTAAGACACAAAACTCAGAAACAATAAAAGAAAAGGCCAACAGAAATGATTCTAAAATTTTAAACTTCTATTGAGCCAAAGCATCAGAGACATATTTAAAATCTAATAGATTCATTGGGAGAAAAACTGGCAACATATGTAAAAAAAGAGGGTAAACATCCATGATACATACAGGGCATCTAAAAATCAATAAGGAAGATAAATAATCCAATGAAAAATGTGCAAAGAATATGAGCAAGCAATTAAATTAATAGAGGAATAGCTAAATACGTTTTTTAATGCTATGCAGCTATTAAAAATAAATAGATTTGTATATAGTGGCATGGGAAGGTTTACAATCCATTTTGTTCAGTAAAACAAAACAAGCAAATGGACAAATAAGGTTTAGAGTATAGTGCTATTTGTATAAAATCCCACAAGATAAATAGGTAGATAGGTAAATAACTGACCAAAGGTAAGTAGATAGGTAGATGGATAAACAATGGGAAGTGAGTGAAGTTGAAGGAGTGATGAATTGCTTATAATGAAAATGTTTGTATACTACTTTTGGAACTAATTATATAACTATGTTAATATAAAATTAATGATTTGGGGGTTTCCCTGGTGGCGCAGTGGTTAGGAATCCACCTGCCAATGCAGGGGACGCAAGTTTGAACCCTGGTCCGGGAGGATCCCACATGCTGCAGAGCAACTAGACCTGTGTGCCACAGCTGCTGAGCCTGCACCCTAGAGCCTGCGAGCCACAACTACTGAGCCCGTGCGCCTGGAGCCCGTGCTCCACAGCAAGAGAAGCCACTGCAAGCCTGCGCACCGCAACGAGGAGTGGCCCCCGCTCGCCACAACAAGAGAGGTCCCAAGTGCGGCAGCGAAGACCCAACACAGCCAAAACTAAATAAATAAATTTATTTTAAAAAATAAATTAAATTAATGATTTGTTGCCTTATAACCAATGTTTTATTTGAGCTAAAACATTTTCCTTTCAAACCACCTTTTTAACAGCATATCCCTCCAACTTTGGAATCTCTAACTCGCTCAACACTGCTCTGCGTGTCTGCCATTGGCATGATTTCTTATGCTACCCCTGTGTTCCTGGTTGCACTTGTGCCTCTTGGGGTCGCCTTTTATTTTATCCAGAAATACTTCCGAGTGGCCTCTAAGTAAGTAAAACAATGCACTATTCATCTTCAAAAGCCCATGTATTTGATTGTGATCCAGATTGGCTGTAACATTTTTCAAGATAAGGTATAGAATTTGGAAATGAAACCTAATTTAACTTGATGAAACCTATCCTGATATTATGTTTCATTTGAAGAGATATTTTGTTTCTGTAATTGGTTATCTGAGCCTTACATAGTTCTGGATTTATATTAACAAGTGGATTGAGCCCAATTTTTCATTCCATGGTCCTTTTTCTGAACATGGCATTGATAGAAAACTTATGAAATCAAATACAGTCCCAAAGGATAAGTGATTTAATATTGTTATATTCCACAAGTGGGGGAAAAAAAGTAAAATATTTTCAAATGATTAAAATGTACTCCATAAAATATTAGTAGAAGTAAAAAGAGGTTAAAGAGATAAATCGGAGTGATAACTATAAAAGTAGAGAATCTTGAATGTCTGGTAGGAGTGCTGTAACTTTAAGAGGTTGGAAGTTTTTAGATTGGATAATTTAACACGTCCTTGAATATCCAGCCAAATAAATAAAAGATAGCCATGGATTGTAAATTCTTCTGTTAATATAAGATTTGTCATTTGCTGAGATGTTGAATAATTAAGTGAAATATAGTACCAGTTGTTTTGAAATTTCCAATTTAACTTTGAAGTCCATGCTTTAAATAATACAGTAAATTTTATATTATCGCAGTAATCACTTTATTTCAGCAAACACTTATCAAGCATTGTGTGTTGTAAATAACTGTGTAAGCCATGTGGCAGAGGAAGAGATCAACATGGCAAGGAATGATTCTCAAGAAACTTACAGTCTCTTGGGAAGATAAAAAATAAATAAGGTAGCCCTTATTTGTGGATCAAGTGCTGGAATAGGAAGGCCAATATTGAGTTTATTCAGTAAAATGAAAAGATTTAATAGGACTTGAGTGCAGGGAAAATGAAAAAAGTCAGGTAACAGGAAAAGGCAAGATTATAGTTGGGAACCTCTGGATATATCTGCAACATTTCTTAATTTAAAAATATATATATAGTTGTTTCTCCCTCAGGGCTATGAATTAGGATCCTTCAAATGTTATGTTAAATCAAATGCTATGTTAAATCTAGGGATACATTTTCATCCCTAGCCTCTTCCCTTTGCTTGTAGCAAATTCAGACCAAAAGGAAGAGGCTAGCCATTAAATTCACTCTTTCATTTCTTCTGGTATTATTGTTTTGTTTTGATTTCTGGTATTATTGTTGATGCTGCTTGCTGGAGGGGCAGAAAAGTTCAGATACTTCATTTCTGCTGGCTGTTTCCAAATCTCACTTTGCCTTCTCACCACTGATATTCAACAGTCATGTTTTACTTCAATCTCAGACTCATTTGGGCCTGTTTTCACTCCTGGGCAATACAAATTGAGTGCAAAAGCCAGGCAAATATTCTTAGTTCATTACAAATTTGAATTGTGAATTCTGTTCATTATAAGTAAGAATAATCCGTTAACATTGATAGTTAAAATATGCAAAGGATGAATTATTTTTAAAGGATGAACATTGATAATGGATTATAAGCCATTCTTATTTGAAATTCTCTGAAAGTTCGCAAATAGGACCACATGATACTAAATCTCACAGACAAAAAGACCCTTCTAGATGTTGAGGTTCTTCAGGACTCACCCATGCTGGAAAGCTCAGGCAATTTAACAGACTATTTTGTAAACACCAAAGGGAATGAAGGTGGGGCACTAGCTACAGGAAATGCCATGAAATTCTGAATATCTAAAATCAAAGACCTCATGTGTGGTTAGCTCTGTAAGTAAGCATTTCCTGCTTACAAGAATACAAGATCAAGCTGTACCCTCACCTTTTTGGTTCTATAAAATACAGTCCTATAAGCAGTTTCCTCCTTCCTCATTTTTTCCCTTTCATGACAGACCTCAGTGTACTGACCACCTGTTACTTGTGTCAAATTTACAAATAGCCACTTTGCTGTTTAAAAATAGCAGACTCTTTACATCCCTTCATATTCACCCTCCTCCTCCCCTCTCTCTTTCCCTCCCCTCATTGCAGTTTCTGAAGTCAGTAAATCCATTTTAGAAACTTAAAAAAAAAAAGACTTTGCGTTTGGTTGTGGGAGGACCCAGGCAACCCAGAATGGCCTAAGATTATGTAACAGTTGAAGGTTACGTTAACAGTGTGCTTAGTTCCCTTGACTCTGGCAGGTGAATGTTAGCACTGCTGCTCTCATTCCCTCAACCCCAAAGACCCCGAGAAAGACAGAGAAAAGGCTGAAAAGAAAAAACAGGCATGTTTTGAAATGTGTGACATAAATCTTAGCCTATTTTCTAGAAAGGCTAGCTTATGTGATTTAAAAAGTTGTCATGACTGTTCGTCTTTATGGAAAGGGTCCTATTCAGGCATTTGTCCACCAGACATTCATTGAGTGCTTTATATACCTGTAAATATATATTTACACTCGGAGGACCAGTGAATACAAGTTCCATTTCGGCAGGGATTCAATTTCATTGTGGCAGAAGCCAAACTCGTTACCTGTTTCTTCAAATATCTTTATTCTCTGTCTCCCACCCTGGTAAATAGTACTGTCATTTTCCAAGGCTGCTGAGTAATTACCAAGTCATATTTGACTCTCCTCTCTTTTTTCATTTTAGTTTATTTTTAAATTGAAGGATAGTTAATTTACAATGTTGTATTAGTTTCAGGTGTACAGCAAAGTGATTCAGTTATACACACACACATATATTTATATTCTTTTTCAGATTCTTTTCCATTATAGGTTATTACCAGATATTAAGTATAGTTCCCTGTGCTATACAGTAGGTTCTTGTTGTTTACCTACTTTATATATGGTAGTGTGTATATGTTAATCCCAAACTTCTAATTTATCTCTCCCGCCATCCCCTTTGGAAACCGTTAAGTTTGTTTTCTGTATCTGTGCGGCTCTCTTCTCTTATTCACTCTGCTATGAGTTGATGGTAGCAGTTTAGAAGGCTACTTCTATTAGGCTATCTCACAATCTCCCCTTATTTTAAATTTCACCCACATCACAATAATTAAGAACTTAAAAAAAAATTTCTTACATAGACAATCTTTACTCACTGATGCTCTTCCATCCTTTACACTGTCTCCCAATTTATGTTGCTTTAAACCAGCTCTGATCATTTTATTTCTAGTCCTCAGTGTTTTTTCCCCGGACCATCCAGGATCTGCTACAGTCTAGCCCTGCCCACTGTTTTTCCAGCCTGTTCCCACTACTACACAAAGGATTCTGACACCAGCCAGATTGAACTTGCCAGTTATTTAGTCTTCTGTGCTGGCTCTTGTTTGTTCCCTCAGGTGGAATGCATTTCTTCTTGTCTGTTTGGTTGAAGCCCTCCGCATGCTTAAGATTTGGCCTAAATCTCCACCTGCTCAAAGAAAATATTTCCCATCTCCTACATATAAATTAATTGCTCATTACTCTGTGTCCCCATAACACTTTACTTTAGCTGTGATACAAAGCTGATATTTTTGTACAACACATAATATTCAGCCTGGACCCGTATTTATTATACATACTTATCTTTCTCTTCCTCTTTAGATTGTAAGCTGTTGAAGTTCTTGTTAATTGAGTGCTAAAGGAAAATAGTTGCGATGACAAATAATAACCTTAATTTAGAATGAAAGCAGTAATCTTTGAGTCTGAAGAAGTGTGAGGTTTATTTTTGCACTTGTCTCTGTCCTAGGGATCTCCAGGAACTTGATGATACTACCCAGCTCCCTCTGCTTTGCCACTTCTCAGAAACCGCTGAAGGACTCACCACTATTCGGGCATTTAGGTGAGTAAACATGTTTTCCTTTTGTTGATTAGGCAGTTACATCATCAACAAATATTTACCTACATATAACTGATCATTGCTCCAATTTTTGGATGCCCACTGTGTGCGTGGCCGTGTTCTAAACTAGTAGTAAGAAAAACGTGGCAGTAAATGATCACAGAGTTTAATCTTTTGAAATTTTAATAAGAATAAAGAAAGAATTAAGCATCATGTTGGAAGGATACTAGCTGTGGGATTTAGACCAGGCTTCTAAATTCCCTAGCCTCATCTCTGAAATGGGGAAATCAGTTTCGCTTCTTGGGCTTGTCGGACTAATTGATATAATGCATGTAAAGCATTAACCACAGTGGTTAGCAGAAAAGCACCCAACATAGAAGTTAAAATAAATGTATTAATAATAAAAGAAATATTACTACACCAAAGTTATTTTAGGATTTAATCAGTTTTCTTGAATGTTGGTAAACAGAGTAGTATCCCAAGCTTTTCATCAAGAGTGTTTGCTTAATACACAAAGAATTACCTGACCCTGTTTTACCTGTTCAGGTAAAATCAGAAAAGAAGGTGGCATCATTGAATGTTTCATTTACTCTAGGAAATCAACATCTTAAAGTATTATATCTTTCTGTAGTGCTAAATGCAAACATGTATTGATTTCTTTTTAAAAATTAATTTTTTATACAGCAGGTTCTTATTAGTTATCCATTTTATACACATCAGTGTCTACATGTCAATCCCAATCTCCCAGTTCATCCCACCACCACCCCCTGCCCCGCTTTCCCCCCTTGGTGTCCATACATTTGTTCTCTACATCTGTGTCTCTGTTTCTGCCCTGCAAACCAGTTCGTCTGTATCATTTTTCTAGATTCCACATATATGCGTTAATATACGACATTTGTTTTTCTCTTTCTGACTGACTTCACTCTGTATGACAGTCTCTACACCCATCCATGTATCTACAAATGACCCAGTTTCATTCTTTTTTATATCTGAGTAGTATTCCATTGTATATATGTACCTCATCTCCTTTATCCATTCATCTGTCTATGGGCATTTAGGTTACTTCCATAACCTGGCTATTGTAAATAGTGCTGCAATGAACATTGGGGTGCATGTGTCTTTTTGAATTATGGTTTTCTCTGGGTATATGCCCAGTAGTGGGATTACTGGGTCATATGGTAGTTCTATTTTTAGACTTTTAAGGAAGCTCCATACTGTCCTCCATAGTGGCTGTATCAATTTACATTCCCAGCAACAGTGCAAGAGGGTTCCCTTTTCTCCACACCCTCTCCAGCATTTGTTGTTTGTAGATTTTCTGATGATGCCCATTCTAACCGGTGTGAGGGGATACCTCATTGTAGTTTTGATTTGCATTTCTCTAATGATAAGTGATGTTGAGCATCTTTTCATGTGCCTCTTGGCCATCTGTATGTCTTCTTTAGAGAAATGTCTGTATAGGTCTTCTGCCCATTTTTTGATTGGGTTGTTTGTTTTTTTAATGTTGAGCTACATGAGTTGTTTATATATTTGCAGATTAATCCTTTGTCCATTGACTCATTTGCAAATATTTTCTCCTATTCTGAGGGTTGTCTTTTTGTCTTGTTTATGGTTTCCTTCCCTGTGCAAAAGCTTTTAAGTTCCATTAGGTCCCATTTGTATATCCATTTGTATCTCCATTGTATATCCTTGCCTCCTTCATCATAGATTAGTTGACCATAGGTGCATGGGTTTATCTCTGCGTTTTCTATCCTGTTCCATTGATCCATATTTCTGTTTTTGTGCCAGCACCATACTATCTTGATTACTGTAGCTTTGTAGTATAGTCTGAAGTCAGGCAGTCTGATTCCTCCAGGACCATTTTTCTTGTTTCTTGAAGTAGGCGTGTATAGCTATAAACTGACATCTTAGAACTGCTTTTGCTGCATCCCATAGGTTTTGGAACATCGTGTTTTCATTGTCACTAGTCTCTAGGTATTTTTTGATTTTCTCTTTGATTTCTTCAGTGATCTCTTGGTCATTTAGTAGCGCATTGTTTAGCCGCCATGTGTTTGTGTTTTTTCCTTTTTTTTTCCTGTAATTTATTTCTAATCTCATAGTGTTGTGGTTGGAAAAGATGCTTGATATGTTGTCAATTTTCTTAAATTTACCGAGGCTCAATTTGTGACCCAAGATGTGATCTACCCTGCAGAATGTTCCATGTGCACTTGAGAAGGAAGTGTAATCTGCTGTTTTCAGATGGAGTGTCCTGTAAATATCAGTTAAATCTATCTGGTCTGTTGTGTCATTTAAAGCTTGTGTTTCCTGATTAATTTTCCATCCGGATGATCTGTCCATTGGTGTAAATGAGGTGTTAAAGTCCCCCACTATTATTGTGTTACTCTCAATTTCCTCTTTTATAGCAGTTAGCATTTGCCTTATTTATGTATTGAGGTGCCCCTATGTTGGGTCCATAAATATTTACAATTGTTATATCTTCTTCTTGGATTGATCCCTTGATCATTATGTAGTGTCCTTTCTTGTCTCTTGTAACATTCTTTATTTTAAAGTCAATTTTATCTGATATGATTATTGCTATTCTAGCTTTCTTTTGATTTCCATTTGCATGGAATATCTTTTTCCATCCCCTCACTTTCAGTCTGTATGTGTCCCTAGGTCTGAAGTGGGTCTCTTGTAGACAGCATATAGATGGGTCTTGTTTTTGTATCCATTCAGCGAGCCTGTGTCTTTTGGTTGGAGCATTTAATACATTCACATTTAAGGTAATTATAGATATGTATGTTCCTAGTACCATTTTCTTAATTGCTTTGTGTTTGTTTCTGTAGGTCCTTTTCTTCTGTTGTGTTTCCCACTTAGAGAAGTTCCTTTAGCGTTTGTTGTAGAGCTGGTTTGGTGGTGCTGAATTCTCTTAGCTTTTGCTTGTCTGTAAAGCTTTTGATTTTTCTGTTGAATCTGAATGAGATCCTTGCCAGATAGCGTAATCTTGGTTTTAGGTACTTCCCTTTCATCACTTTAAATATATCAAGCCACTCCCTTCTGGTTTGTAGAGTTTCTGCTGAGAAATCAGCTGTTAACCTTATGGGAGTTCACTTGTATGTTATTTGTCATTTTTCCTTTGTTGCTTTTAATAATTTTTCTTTGTCATTAATTTTTGTCAGTTTGATTACTGTGTGTCTCGGCATGTTTCTCCTTGGGTTTATCCTGCCTGGGACTCTCTGTGCTGCCTGAGCTTGAGTGGCTATTTCCTTTCCCATGTTAGGGGAGTTTTCGACTATAATCTCTAAAAATATTTTCTCGGGTCCTTCCTCTCTCTCCTCTCCTTCTGGGACCTCTATAATGCAAATGTTGGTGCATTTAATGTTGTCCCAGAGGTCTCTTAGGCTGTCTTCATTTCTTTCCATTCTTTGTTCCACAGCAGTGAATTCCACCACTCTGTCTTTCAGGTCACTTCTCCGTTCTTCTGCCTGTTATTCTGCTATTGATTCCTTCTAGTGTATTTTTCATTTCAGTTGTTGTATTGTTCATCTCTGTTTGTTTCTTCTTTAATTCTTCCAGGTATTTGTTCTTTAATTCTTCTAGGTGTTTGTTAAACATTTCTTGCATCTTCTCGATCTTTGCCTCCATTCTTTTCTGAGGTCCTGGATCACCTTCACTATCATTATTCTGAATTCTTTTTCTGGAAGGTTGCCTATCTCCACTTCATTTAGGTGTTTCTCTGGGTTTTTATCTTGTTTCTTCATCTGGTACATAGTCCTCTGCCTTTTCATTTTGTCTATCTTTCTGTGAATGTGGTTTTCATTCCACAGTCTTCAGGATTGTAGTTCTTCTTGCTTCTACTGTCTGCCCTCTGGTGGATGAGACTATCTGAGAGGCTTGTGCAAGCTTCCTGATGGAAGGGACTGGTGGTGGGTAGAGCTGGGTGTTGCTCTGGTGGGCAGAGCTCAGTAAAACTTTAATCTGCTTGTCTGATGATGGGCGGGGCTGAGTTCCCTCCCTGTTCGTTGTTTGGCCTGATGCAACCCAGCAATGGAGGCTACAGGCTCTTCGGTGGGGCTAATGGTGGATGCTGGGAGGGCTCATGCCAAGAAGTACTTTCCAGATCTTCTGCTGCCATTGTCCTTGTCCCCATGGTGAACCACAGCCACCCCCCACCTCTGCAGGAGACCCTCCAACACTAACTGGTAGGTCTGGTTCAGTCTTCTATGGGATCACTGCTCCTTCCCCCTGGGTCCTGATGTGCACCCTACTTTGCGTGTGCCCTCCAAGAGTGGTGTCTCTGTTCCCCCCAGTCCTGTCAAAGTCCTGCAATCAAATCCTGCTAGCCTTCAAAGTCTGATTCTCTGGAAATTCTTCCTCCCGTTGCTGGACCTCCAGGTTGGGAGGCCTGATGTGGGCTCAGAACCTTCACTCCAGTGGGTGGACTTCTGTGGTATAAGTGTTCTCCAGTTTGTAAGTCACCCACCCAGTGGTTATGGGACTTGATTTTATTGTGATTGCGCCCCTCCTACTGTCTCATTGCAGCTTCTCCTTTGTGTTTGGATATGAGGTATCTCTTTTGGTGAGTTCCAGTGTCTTCCTATAGATGATTGTTCAGCAGTTAGTTGTGATCTGTATTGATTTCAATGAGAGATTTTTCTAACCTAAGAAATATTTGTATTACACATATATATATACATATAACTGAGTCAAAAAGTAGAATATAAAGATACAGCCACCATCTACAACATGCATTACAGAATTTCTACATAAATCTACCTAGGTTTCATTGTGAAGCATTTATCCTTTCCACAATGGTGTGTTTTCCCATCAGAGTGTGCAGTGCCTCTTACTGGAGATGGTAAAACCATTTATTGACTTTGAATGTAGGTATTAAGATAAGATTTATATTCTAATAGTAGCCAGCAATGCCCAGTGGTACTCATAAGTACGTCATATTAAAAATTACATTTTTCACCAAACAAGTCCTTTCAAGTTAATTTATTTGAGTTTTGAACACATGCTAGGTGCTACTCTTGCTGCGGATATTGATAGACTGCAAAGACATGGCCTTTTGTTTCTAACTGAGATAAATACCAAAGGGAAAATGGATGGGATAACATGGCAGGTGGGGGACAATCAGTGACCAGATTCAGGCAAGCTGGTAGGTGGAAGAGTTGATGGGTTCAACAGAAAACAGCCTCTATTTTCTTTGTGAAGAACAAGGTCAGGTCATTTTCTGAGAGTGCTGAGGACTGGAATCACATAAAGCATCTTGAAGGAAATGATGATTTAGCATGAAAGAGAAACTTGATCAAAAGTCAAGGTTTAGTTTTTTCACTTACCTTCTTCACCAGACACATGAGCAGAATTTGGCTTGACTATTTCTAATTTTACATGAGGAAAATTCTAGAGAGCTGTAAGAAGGACAAACTATTACATGACACCTAAGACATGAATGATGATTGGAAGACACGAAAGACAACCCAACTTTTATGTAGCAGTACATGCATCAGACTCATCCAGATTTAGATCTTCCAGGGTTCATTTTTAAAGTAAACGTAACGTACCACCAATATTAGCACTTTTAAAGCAAAGGAAGTTTTACAATGTGGGGAGAGTTTTGCTACCATGAAAAAATTTCTAGAATCTTTACATTTGGTAACTTGTGGTTAAGAATCAAACACGTTCTTTTCCATCTATTTCTTCCTTCCTTTCAGGCTAGTAAGAGTCCCCAGAGTCCTCAGCGCTTTGGAAAGTTCGTATTTACTGATTAGGCTGCTTTCCTCCCCTGCATTCAGGGTTCGTGGTGTACTCACAGGCAGCCGTGAACTCCCTCAAGTAGTTTACCACCAAAGGATCACAGTTAAATTAGACTGAGATTTCAGTGACCTTTCCTGCTTTTTTTTTTTTTTTTTTTGGTCTGACAGAATAAAGGTCTAAGAATGTTCAAAAGATGAGCTGGATGTGGATGAAAAGATACAGACTGAGTGTGTCAAAGTTTCCATTAGGAAAACAGAAGGGTTCTTGCCAAATAGAAACACACAGAAAGAATGTTCGCTGCATTTCCACCCCTCCCCTTTCACTGCTGCTTCACATTGTTGCCAACTCCATTTACAAACTCCTTAAGAGTATATCTGCAACAATGTCCCCAAACTTAAGGAAGAGTAAGAAGAGCCCCAGACAAAGCACTTTGTCACAGTGAAGTGTTTGATGTTCATCTCAAGCGGAGTCCACAGGCTGTGGTCCAAACCCCCGCCCCCCCGCCCCCGATCTCTCCATCACCACAGCCCTCTAGGGAGAAAGCCCTGCCTCCTCCAGCCCCTGAACATGTCGAGTTTTCTCACTTCTGTTCCTTTGCTCGTGTTGTTCCTGCTACCTCCAGTGCTTTGTCCCCCCTTGTTCACCTGAAAAATTCAGCCCATTTCTTAAAACCTCACTCAGACCATCTTCCTAGCCCTTTGTGAAACTTACTTAATCCATCTTTCCCCACCCTCCACCCCATTCCCTGCCATTCTGACCCTCTGATCAGTCCAGATCATCGCCTTCCTTTATGTTCACGTAGCATTTTGCACATAGGGCCGTTATGATTGGCTTCTGTGTTGTGCCTTCCTCACCTGTTCATACCACGCTTCCTTCCTTCACTAAAACAATGGGCTCCTCCAGGGCAGAGGTCATGTCTGATTCGGAGGTATATATTCTAATGTCTCACTTAGCGCTCGTGCTTGGGGAATGTTTCCGAATGAGTGGGTGGAAATCCACCTCACAATGCAAGTACAGAATTGGATATATCTGTTTACCGTTGAAATCCACTATCTCAGGAACTCCTATAACCCTATGAGTCATCCTACCTTAATTATTCACCCTGTCCATCTCTAAAAGGGTCATCACCCGGGTGGTCCTGCTTCTCTGTCTGCTTAGTCCCGCCCCAGTGCGTTGCTATTCAGCGCAGGTCCTCCTGTGCATGGCATGTGGGTCAAGGCTACATAACTCAAAGTGAGGTAATTATTTGGCTCTGATTGCTGTATCCTTTGATTAGTGTAGCTCAGATGTTGCTGTCTGACTCAATTATCTGATTTTTCTGGTTTGGCATATTGGAATGATCAGATTGATTGGATAAACATCAAGTATCTGCTTTATATTGGCCTGTATGGACGGCTTCACAGGCCAAGTGAACACCCCACCCTGGACTTCTTCATTTTTGACATAGTGATTGTTTATTATAAACTTTTGCAAATTGATTTGAAGATCTGGGGGAACTTGGAGCAGCCTCTTATCAAATAGGAATTACCACCGGGCTGTCAGATGAAATTTGGCTGCTCCTTGCAAACATAATACATAGACAGGAGGGCTGTGTAAGATAAGCCACGGCCACAGAAAATTGAACAAACCTTTGGCATTTCCTCCAGCCTTCAAACTAGTTATTTTGGTTATCTGATCCAGGTTTCCATTGTTTCTGTTACCGAGGGAAAATAATTGAAAAATAAAAAGAGGCTATTTTTGCAATGTAGAAAAGATTTATCACCATGTAACATGAGTTTCTTGGAGAAGTAACTCACATGTTCGAATGGATGAGGTTTTTATTAGAAGTTTCCTTTATAACGCAGGTTACACAGAATTTGGTCTGATTATGTTAATCCCCTAGAATGAACTTAATTTGCCCAAGAATCAGTATCTAAACTGTATGTGTCATAGACCCTTGTAAGCACCACACACCAAGGGTTTCCTTTCATGTAATGACCATTCTTACAAATAGTTTGGAACTTTGAGATGATATGATATCTTGCTTAACAAGGACATCTGTCATTTCCAAGGACCCCCATCCTCCACTTCTTGCCATTTCGTTTTCCTTCTTTGAGTCCCAGAAACACTGAGCAAAAAGAAAAATTTTTAAGTATATATTTGCCTGTTACAAATGCATATTTTCCTATCTTCCCTGAGTCTCTTCTAGTACCTTCCACCCAACTCCAACCATGCCATGCGGAAAAGTAAAATACATGCAATAAAAAGTAGGTGAAGTATGTTGCATATCTGTACAACTTCTTCTGGTTTTTGTAGGGCACTTGCGACATAGACCATGCCTTGTTTTCATGGCTACCATCATTATGTGGAAATTTATGAAACAATCTTTAATAAGACTTTGTCACTGGAAAGATTCCTTTCCATAGCAGGGGTTGAGAAAGGAAGGAAGTGCTGCACCACACCATCTCTCAATAAGGGTGCAGGAGAGCAGTAGCAGCTGGCCTTTATTTGCAAGTAGGAGTCCATTTACTAGTCATTCCATCCCATCAGTTTGTCACGGCGTTGAGTAAATAGTATAGTAGGAAGTGTGACTGTTTTTTATTATTTCTCCTGTTGTGTAGCTAACATCATAATATTTTTGTTTTCTGCAGGCATGAAACCAGATTTAAGCAACGAATGCTGGAACTGACAGACACAAACAACATTGCCTACTTATTTCTCTCAGCTGCCAACAGATGGCTAGAGGTCAGAACGGTACGTTCATTTCATGATTTTGAAATGGAAACTACACAGAAAAGAGGCCTGATGCAAAGAGGAAGACAGTTGTAAAAATTAGGCTTCCACTGAGATTCAGCACTCGCTTTGCATTTTCTGAACTTTAAAATAGCTCAGGTTGTTTATGTTACGGATGAAATTTGTCATAATGTTTTTAGCTAATGGCAAGACAAATAGCCCCAAACGCAAAAATTCATTTGGTGTTCGCTAGTCGCTAGATTATATAAGTTAATGGAATAGCAAATATTTGTATAACTTCAGTTTTTTTTCCAAAAGAGCACATTTGACAAGTGAACAGATGTACTCATTTACTCCACTGAGCTGGACCGACCTGGAAGACATGGTGACTTTCTCTCTTTTAAGCCCGTGGAAGATCATGTTAGCCCAAAATGTAAAAAATTGCGATTAATCATCTGTTGCCTTCTTCTGCCCTATATAAAGTAGAAGAATGGGCACAAGCTTTGACATCGTACAGACTTGGTCTAGCAAGTTAATGAATTTATCCAAGTCCCAGTTTGTCATTTGTAAACTAGGAGTAAGAATGTTACCTCATGGGGGTGTTAGGATTAAAAATAATAATATAAATCCCCTAGCTCACTGATTGGCAAGTGCACTCAACAAATGTCTTTTGAATGGATGGATGGATGGATGGATGGATGAATAAATGAATTGAAGCAGTACCTGCCCTGGTAAGTGGTTAAGAAGCCAACCAGTTGGGGTATGAATGAAGTAGGAGACAGGTGAGACCCAAGTTCCAGAGGGAAGGGGATGTTGTTTGCAGACTGGTCTGCATAATCTGCAGTATGAATAAGACACTTCGGCAGTAATGATGAGTTGACCGTCATCTTTTTTTTAAAAATAATTATCTCTCAGTTTGTGAAAAGGAAAAGGAGGTTTACCCATGCTATTGTAAGAACCTCACTTCTGCTGATTAATCACCCCTACCATATGCACGCTTTCTTTCCAAACTCAAGGGACCAGAGAGGGCAGATGGTAATGGGAATTTGATAAAGTTGAAATGAAGGAGCCCAAATTAAAATCTGAGTTGTTGACGGATGGATACAGATTGGTAGGGGATCTTGGATCTCCCTGTGAGCTGTAGTTGCCATGATTTCTCACTAGTTTACAGAGATTCTCTACCACTGTATTAGTTATTGTGTAGAAATTATCCAGCAACATAACACAATTATAGTTCACAAATTTTAGGTAGGAAATTTCTTATGGGTTGCTGTGGGGATTGGGAGGGGGCAGGGCAGATTCTCCTGAATTATCTATAACTAGCACAAAGGCAGGTGAAGTGTTTAGGACTTAGAGCCAAAATATGATTCCTAGATCTTACCCAGACCCTCATTCCTTGCTTTAAGCTTCTGTTTGTTTGTTTCATTCTGTTTTCTCCGAGGAAAAGAAATCATATCTGATAACAGAACTAATGATGAAATAGCTTCATCAAAGAATGTCCTAAAATCACGGGAGAAAATATCAGTAGTTACCTTTGTATTTGATTTTCCTGAAGTTGAAGATCAAGTACGTTTTTTAGGGGCAAGTGTGTTTGCTTTGGACTTGAGGTGAGAGTCTGACCTGACTCCTGCTTCTACTCTTTAGCACTTCCTACTGTCAGGTTAATGGACAAATGTTTAACAAGAATCTTCAAGCAAACCATATGTTCTGCTCTCATAGCCAGAAGACAAGATATTAGAGCCTTCAGACTGCCAAGAAAGGGAAGGTCAGGAAAATTTCAGAGAGGAACAGCAGCCAGATTCAGAATGGGTTAGTTTAGCTTGACTCACACCCCGCTACTTAAATGCGCCCCCCATTAAAGGCAGCTGGACCTACTTGAATATAAAAGAATTCTAGTTCCACCTGCAGAAGTCTAAAACAAAAATACTGATATGTGAAAAAGGAAGGGCGGAATCTGCCATTCATTCTGTTACCTTAGAACACATTTGTTTTTGTGTCTTTTCTTTGTTTTCTGTGTATTATACTCTTTCCACAGTTTGCTATCTAGCCTTACCAGATCTCTCCCTTAAAAACCAACACAAAAAAATTAAAGAATTCTTTGCTTCCATTTCTGATTAGTAAATATAAAATTTGGTATGAAACTTGTTGATTTACTGCAACAGTCCAGGCATATCTGCTGATAGAAGTCAAGGTCCAAAGTCCTTTGTGGATGATTTGTCTCTTTCATCTATTGTATTTATGTATCAGTAAGTTTATGTGGGTATACATACAACACACACACACACACACACACACACACACACACGCTTCTAGACAATCCCAGAGATCCAACTTAAAACCAGTCAGATTTATTCTCTTTCTGTTCTTTGTGTATACCGAAAGTTTTTTATTAGAATAAGAATATTTAGAATATTAGAAGATTTATTTGAATATAAGTGCTATAATCCAAGAACATATGCCAGAGTAGGGGTGTTGAATGAATAAAGTAAAATAAAATGAATAAAAAATTTTTTAAATGAGTAAACTCCAATAAGGAAATAACCTTTCTCCCAATCATATACATGTAAATGACCTCATTACTACTATGCTTCTGTGGATGTGTCTGCATCACTGGAGATACAATTTCCATTTGAAAGAAATGGATCTTGTGTCAAAAATATGAGAACTATGAACATTGAGAAACAGGACCTTGGAGACTGGGGTGTGAAATGTTCTCTGAACCCCACAGCTGGACATACTCTGCCTTGTAAGTCATTTACAAAAAATACGTAATGAAAACTTCTCTTTGGCCCAGTGACTCTGTCTGCATGGACCTTCTCTACAGTATCAACACAGCCCCCTCCATTCCCTATTCTCTGATATATTACTCAGCAAATTAACAAAAATACCTGCTGTAGCAAATATTCTTGGAGCTCCCATAGCAGAAGCACAGTTAAACCGTACCAGGAGGGGGGCAGCATTGGGCATAACTCAGAAGACGCCAGCAGATCTCCTGATGCAGATCTGAGGATTTCACCAACTCTAATTCATGGACTCATGACCCAAGTGGAGAGAAAGAAGAGAAGACTTACCATAGTTTTCTGTGGCTGTTTTTCTCTTCCCTTTCTCTTCATTCTCAATTTTAGCTTTCCGGAGCAATGCCACTGTATTCTGTGGACAATCTCCAGGAGAAGGAAGGGAAACTAGAGTAAAAGCACCTTTTTTAAATTCAGGAAAATCCCTGAGCCCCATCCAATTTTTTTAAAAATTATCTATTTATAAAATATATATATGTATTTACATATGGCTCTTGTTTCTTTTCCTGGTCACGTTAGGTAAGTGTTAAGACAATTACAAGTTATTCCCTTTCTCTGGCTGAACAGTGTTCCCTATGGAAGATGTAGCCCTGCCCACCATGTTCATTTCATACTTATTCTGAATTGGGAAAAAGATAAAGTTCACAACACACTCCAATTAAAAAGGACAAGAATCTAAAAGAATAAAAGAGTTTGGCTGGTAGAAAGTAGCCAGACTGTGACCACCCAGGTTACTTTGGCAGTTGGAGGGCAGTGTTTCTCCTCCGGGTGCCAAGTGAAGTGGGCCACAGTCATGTGCAGTGTGTCACGACAGCCTGACCTTTGACTGCTGCTTATGTTCTTTTGTTCGGCACAGCGTTTTCTCTTCATCCCTCTGAACTAAACAATTCCAGTTCTTTGGCATCAGTGTTTCCATTTGCGAAAATTGTGTAACTCTATCTAAAGGGTGTCTTTCCAAGGCTTTGTCTTGCTGTGTATGGTGAAAGGATAAAAGAAAAATCACATCAAGAAGCCAAAAAAAAAAGTCTTTAGAATCAACAGGCTAAAGTGAAAATAGTCTTCAGGGTGAGCTTGCATGAGAGTCTATTTTGTGAAACAGCACAGAGCTTTTTTGTATGTTCATAACTCCATTATAGACAGGTGTGTGCTGATCTTGTAATGTGAAGACCCAGGCACTCAGTGGAACCACAGACGTGGACTTCTGAGGGCTACGTGAAGGAGAAGGATAGTGTTGCTGATAACTATTTACCCGGGTGTCGTATGGAAAATTACAGTTTTTACTATAATCCCACATATAGATAGAGAAATTACTGAATCACTTGAAATCTGACAAGAGGCTTCTCTTTTATGTATTTTTGCTGTGTTGGGTCTTCGTTTCTGTGCGAGGGCTTTCTCCAGTTGTGGCAAGCGGGGGCCACTCTTCATCGCGGTGCGCGGGCCTCTCACTATCGCGGCCTCTCTTGTTGCGGGGCACAGGCTCCAGATGCGCAGGCTCAGTAGTTGTGGCTCACGGGCCTAGTCGCTCCACGGCATGTGGGATCTTCTCAGACCAGGGCTCGAACCCGCGTCCCCTGCATTAGCAGGCAGATTCTCAACCACTGCGCCACCAGGGAAGCCCGAGGCTTCTCTTTTGACATAGGAATCAAAGGCTTCCCTTCTGGAGGGGAGTGTTGAACTCACAAACTCAATGGAAATTATAATTCATCACTATACTTATAAAAATGTCCTGCTCTTGGGCCCTCTCTGAGAACGGTCATTCACATATATAGTAGCTTCTATTTCCTAAGTAGAATCTCTCATTACATTGTATCGTTTTGACTGAAGGTGTTCTTCATTGAATTGATTGGGTAGGAGGTAGAAGGCCTTAGCAGAAGAATTTGGCTTCTAGTGATCCCTGTTTACTCTCCTGCGGGTGAGTTATTCAGACCATCTGCTTCTCCTTTCTTAACTTATTGCCTTTAAGCCATTTTGTTGTTCACATGTTCGCAATGGAAAGGAAAGAAGGTGTGGAAAGGTAGAGTCACTTTATAATTAATTAAACTTCTTGTTTAATGGTAAAGGAAGTGGAAAACTGGGAGCTAACATAAGCTCTATCAATTTCACACGTCTGTTACTCTTGTTGTATTTGAAAGGAAGTGATTGCAATTTAGTGGTTTTGCTATGAGATTTTTTGATAAACGTTATGGACAAAGGAGCTTCCTCTCTTATGCAGACTGAGGTAAAATTCTGATCAAATGCTTCAAAAAAATCTCCAGTTACTTTAAAAAAAAACTTTATTGCGCAGGGGTAGTAATCCTGAAGTGATTTCTAGTGAAAAGTATCTCATTGATGTAACTAAAAGCACGAATAGCACTGTTTTAAAAAAGAAAATGATGAAGAATATTTTTATAATAAATAACTGTTTTAGCTGCTAAACTGCAGACATTTTGGCTTTTAAGCTCCTGTATCTATTTGAATTTACTAGATTGTGGAATTGGGAAGTGGGTTCATCTCCTGAAAAATTTGCTCTAAAGGTGCTTCAAAAAGCTATGCCTTGGACATATATACACTACCAAATGTAAAACAGATAGCTAGTGGGAAGCAGCCGCATGGCATAGGGAGATCAGCTCGGTGTTTTGTGACCACCTAGAGGGGTGGGATAGGGAGGGTGGGAGGGAGGGAGATGCAAGAGGGAAGAGATATGGGGATGTATGTATATGTAGAGCTGATTCGCTTTGTTATACAGCAGAAACTCACACACCATTGTAAAGCAATTGTACTCCAATAAAGACGTTACAAAAAAAAAAGAGAAAAGAAGGAAAAAAAATGAGACAAGGCAGGGAAAGCTGTTGGCACAGTGCCTGCCATGTGACAAATGACCAATAAATGTTAGTTATTATTTTATTATTAACGAAAAAAAACAGAGAGAGAGGAATAAAACAGGTGACTTTTTATAACTTCTAGCTTTTTCATATTGTATCTTATTTACAGAGAGGAAAAGTGGCCCCAAAAGTCTGTCAATATAACATAAACGTAGCCGAACAAGGTGTAACAATCATTAGGTCATGTACATTCCAGGGATAGGAATAGGGTTTGGGGAGGCTGCCTGGCACATTTATGTTGCACAAAGCTCTTCCTCCCATAGAGCCTTCTCTTAGCCCCTTAACAGCCCTATGAGATTTGTATCATTAAATACATGTTACACAAGTGGCTATTGAACCAACCAGAAGAGAGAGTAGAGTGTATGTGGAAAACTTATTGACCTCTTATGAATAAAAGCTCCTATGAATTAAAAAAAAAGCTATGCCTTTTTGCTGAGGTGTCAAAAACATCTCTTTACATTATCTTTACATATAAATGTTGGCATATTTAGTGGACTAAGAATTAAAATAATGTCTAATGATCATACTGAAAACCTTACAAGTAGTTATGAAAACATTAGCTCAATGAGAGAGACACAGAAAATATACGCTGACTTTAACTTATTGATCTCTTCCCTCCGTTTTCTCTCTTCATTTGTTTTCACTTCTTTTGCTGGTTTCATTGCCAGGATGAGGCTGACCCACCTAATATCAGAATTACCATTTCAATCCAATAGAAAATAGTCTAAAGTATTATCTGATTGGATCTAACATTGAGTTCTACACAATGGTGGAATCCAGGGCCCAATATAGAATATAAAGATCCATAATAAATTAACTTAACATGGAATGAAGTGGGAGGAAGAGAGACTGAGTGTGTAATGTTTTCCATTTCCTTTATAATATTTATATTAGGCCTACTGTCTAATTTCCATTTATTGAGACTCTGATTCATCTGTTGTTTCAGTATGTCAGTTGCAGCCTAGTTCTATTCCAGTCCTATTCAGGTTGCTCTTTGTAACACAGAACACAGCATTTTATAAGTTTTTCCTGTACAATTGAAATAGTGAAACAATTAATAATTATTGGGAACTGAATGATGAAGTTCTTGACTTAAGAGTGCTTTTCACTTTAGAAAGGCAAAGAACTCCTAACACTTACACATAGCACAGCTTTCTAAGATAGTCATATCACAGTTCTAAGCGGGGGATAAAAAAATCATAAAACTTCGTGTTGGGCTTCCCACCTTGTCAAATATGCATCCTTGTAATGTTTGTACATGTTCAGCTCTTAAATCTGGAAAAGGGATTGGTGGAGACTTAAATGACTCATAAGAGTCCTTTAGAAAAAAAAGTCAGAAGCCTGGATTTAGAAGATATTTGGCTCATAGAAGAACTCAGTGAATGTTTTATGAAGGGGGTCAATGTATCCAGTCATGAATTCCATAAGGAACCATTGGACCTTTCCAATGTACTTAGCATTACTGTATTCCTGTTGCTGGAAAACTTAGACAGACTCTTTTTTCATGGACTTAGATTCTAGTGAGAGTACATGGACTATGAACCTGAGAACAAATAAGCAAATTAGATCATTTCAGATAGCTCGAAGTGTGAGGAGGAAAGCAAAGCTAGACGATGGGGTGGAGAACAGCTCCAGGGCTGGGAGTGGGAACTGGAAGGGAAGGTCTCTCCGAAGAGGTGTAGTTAAGAATTGACTCCTAAATAATGAGCGGTAGCCTTGGTGTCCGAGACCTCTGGGAAGCATTTCAGGCAGAGTCAGTGGCAGAAGCAAAGTTGGTTTTTTCCCAATGTTGCTGACCCAGGTCCTTGGGATCTTTAATTAATAGAAATTGATAAGAAGCCAGAGGAGAACTTTAGGCAAGGTTTTACTGGGACTCGTGCTACAGCACAAGGGAGTGAAAACAAGTTAACAGGTGCGCTCGGTCACTTCCCGAGGAAGTGACAAGCTGATTCCTTAAATGGGATGAGGGTGAGGGAGGATCAGTGGGCTGGGGAGGAGGCGTGGCTTACGTGGTCTGCCCACCCCCTCGGTGGTGCTGTGCGCAGGGATCATGCGCAGTACCCTGCTTTTGCCCCCGGCACCTCAGAAATGGCAGTTGGTTTGCGGCCTTTTTGTATCGTGTTAGAATCACCCAAGCTGCGCACGCGTGCAGTTATTTTTAGTCCCTTATAGTTTCTTTGTAGTCTCTTGCTTGGGGGATTCATTTGTTCAGGTGCAAGCACTGCAATAAAGGGTCCTAGGTTCCAGGTCCCAGCTTATCTCAGCAAGGACAGGAAGACCAACATAGTTGGAGCTGGGTGAAGGAGCAGGAAAGGAATCTCAAATAAGGTCACAGGAGGCAGGGTCTAGAATCCAGACTTTACATCATATAAGGCTTTGTAATTCATCAGAGTCTGAATTTATTATAAGTGCAATAGGAAGGCATTGATAATTCTAAACGGGGAAGTTATATATACTTTTAAAAGAATATATGAATGAATGAATGGATAGATGGATGAATGAATGAGGCTCTTCTTTCCAATGAGGTCAGCTGAGAGGAAGCGGAGAACAGAAATTTGTTAAAACATACCCTGCTTCAAACCCTTAAAGTGTATGTTGCCCACAGAAATTTCTCAGATGCCGACTGGCGTATTTCTTTATATCAAGCTGGGAGCATCTTGCTGGAAATATCTCCTGGTGCTAACTTACTTTCTGAAACTTAGCACACAAACGCCTTATGAGTCTCTTTAGAAAAGATAATATGGAAATACAAATTTATAACATAACATTAAAAGTATTACCTTTCACAAGAGAGTGGGAAGGAAAAATTCATATTGCTATAAATATTTTGGAAGTATTTTGGGAACATGTTGGCGTTTATAAAATATAATAGAGCAGCCCAGGCTGGTTAGATTCTGCATTCATGTAGTTGTTGCTTCAAATAAAGGGGGAAAAGGAAGAACTGTCTGATTGGGATGTGACAAGTTGTAAACAAATGGATACATGAGAAGAAACGATCAAAGGAGTATTTACTACCTCTATGGAATTTACTCCCTCAAGGGATTAACTCTCATGATTTCTTTCTGTAAAGATAATGGGAGTCATTACAGAATTAAATTTTAGTGCCTGTTTTAACCTTTGATGTTTTATGATGCACACAAACTTTTAAGCTTGCTTCAAACCTTTGAAAATCATCCAGGGGGAGAAAAAGACATCCTGTTACATGGAGGGGGGATAAATCTAACTGATATTTAATCTTTTTTACTCCTTTAAAAATCCCTGTAAATTAGGTATCATTTCTATTTTCCAAAGAAGAAACTGAGTCTCAAAGGGGTTTAAATGACTCATCTAAGCTTACTAGCTGGTAATTGACAATAGCATCATTTGAGCCCAGATCTCTGATTCCAAGGCTGGGATCATTGATTGCTCCCCAACAATTTGATCTTTGGTGCTATTTAAAAAGAGGCAAGGATGCGCACATGCGAGCTGATTTGAGAAACTGCATTCTTTTTATATATATATATATATATTTTAAGAAGTTTTATAGTTTTATTTGTTTTATTTATTTATTTTTGGCTACATTGGGTCTTAGTTGCTGCATTCTGGCTCTCTTGCGTCGAGCGGGTCTACTCTTTGTTGTGGTGTGCGGGCTTATTGCGGTGGCTTCTCCCATTGCAGAGCACGGGCTCTAGGCACGTGGACTTCAGTAGCTGTGGCACGCGGGCTCAGTAGTTGTGGCTCACGGGCTCTAGAGCGCAGGCTCAGCAGCTGTGGTGCATGGGCTTAGTTGCTCAGCAGCAAGTGAGATCTTCCCGGACCAGGGCTCAAACCCATGTCCCTTACCTTGGCAGGTGGATTCTCAACCACTGCACCACCAGAGAAGCCCCGAGAAACTGCATTCTTGACTTCAGCATGTTAAACACTCTATTACTGTCATTATGGTCTTATCACCTAGTTACTAGTTATTTTTTTGAGGTAGCAGAGGTTATCTTTCTAGAGAAGGTCATCACCAGTGAGATGAGACTTGAGATAATTCTAGAAAGTGTTCATGCCTGAACTTCTCTCTGCTTCTGGCATGTGTGACACATCAGCATGACAAGTTTTAAAGATTTCTTTTACAAAAGATAAGACATAATAGTGCCTAAGAATGCTGGGAAATGGGGAAGAAATAGTGTGTTAGAAAATGGACAGATGTCCCTTATCTCTCCTTTGAGTTTAAGGCTGGCCTTAATGAATTTTTAAAATTTCTCGGAAGAGTTTATCATTGAGTCATAGACAATTCAGATACTCTAAGACATGCCCATATTTCTAATTTAGGAAGAAAAATTACACTTATTCCTATTTCCATGTAATCTATAGATTTAATATCCCAGACTCTGAGACCATATAGTTGACAATAGTTCAGATACAAATCCCAATAAGCTAACTAGAGGCAAACTTCTGCAAAGGCCTTGACTTATCATACAAGAGAGCTAATCCCAACCCTGGTATAAGCACACATTAAATTTAAGGTAGAAAGCTAAGTTCAAAAATAATTGCTTGTCTGGCAACACAATGCAGTAGATAAGAAAAAGAAAGAAAGAAAACCCTGTGTCTGATCCTGGTCATGCCCAAAATTGCAGCTTAATTTCTGGCCAGGTGTTTAACGTCTCTGAAAGCATATCTGCATGAATATAATCAGAGCCTTGCATCGTTTCCCTTCCAGTCCTAATAGTGTGAGTTGTTATTCTTCCCTACCTTCTGTAACATTCTTCTGAAACCTAACAGGATACACAAGGAGTAGCGTTTATTCTCTTAGTGATCACCTGGGTTGATTGAGATCTTTGGTTTAAGAACTTGGGGAAAATCTTTTAATATTTTTTTCTCACTCCTTTTTAGGATTATCTGGGAGCTTGCATTGTTCTCACTGCATCAATTGCATCCATTAGTGGGTCTTCCAATTCTGGATTAGTGGGCTTAGGTCTTCTGTATGCACTTACGGTACGTATGGACGAAAATCTCTCTCTTTTTGTGCAGTGCTGGAGGTATTGATAACATGTGGTTATTATCAACTCTTATTCGTGGATGTTAGAGAAGGGTTAGAAATTCATAACAAGATGACAGCCTGCAGATAATAGTAGATTTGGGCCCTAACCCAGCATTTTAGGATGGCATGGATTCATTTCTGATATTGCGAACCAATTTTTAGAAAGTCCTCAAACCCTATGGTCAGAGTTCTCCCAAGGCTGTTTGGAATTCTTGTTCTGAGTTGCTCACCACACATTTAGGGACACTAACTTGAATATGACTATAAATGAGGTAAATGGAAACAGAGGTCCATGCAACTATCCACTGTGCAGGGAAGTCAGGACAGTTCACGGAACAGTGACATTTGAGGACCCTTGAAGAAGAGCAGACACTTTCTTTGCCAACTTTATCCCATGACATCCTCTCTGGTCTCTGATATCCTGCAGCATTTATTAATTGTACCTATATGAACTGTCCAAGTCATCCTACCCCCTAATATCCAGTGCTTACAAAAATCATGACTTCATTTTATATGTGTTCATTGTTTTTGTCACCTGACACAGATAACCAATTATTTGAATTGGGTTGTGAGGAACTTGGCTGATGTGGAGGTCCAGATGGGAGCAGTGAAGAAAGTGAACAGTTTCTTGACTATGGAGTCTGAGAACTATGAAGGCACCATGGGTATTGTTCTGAATATCATTTTGTTTCACTTAAATAGTTATTTTTTTAAAAAGATTAGTTGTGTGTCAGGCACACTGTCATTTTTGCTTTTGTTTTCCACTTCAATAGCCAGAGAATCCCCTCTCATCTTGACTTTGCTTGATAAGGTACACCTGAACCTAAAAAAGTTGTGATTATTTAGGCCTGAAAAGTCTTGGATACAACCAGAGTCCAAATTGATATTATTTAGTAATACTTAAAGAGAATGATATATTTGGACTTTATTATATTAATTACCAACCTAAATTATGAATTATTCTATTCTCTTTCTCCAGACTATATTAACTTAGATGGCAAGAAACTGGGATCTTAAAATACTTACTGAGATTCTTAGCCTTGCTAGAATAAAACTGGCAGAAAATTCAATACTGAGGACAGACTAATCTTCCTTAAATGTAAATCTCATGCTTCAAATGCACTCTTTTGCCTAAATCCTTCAATAGCTCTCCAGGTCTTCAAGGACAAAACCCAGATAACTTAGCTCAGTCTGCTAGACCCTTTATTAGTCAACCCTTACCCACCTACGTACTCTCATTTCTCATCATCCACCTATACACCTTTTACTCGGGCCATACCAACATGCTATGCTTTCTTTATATCTTTGTTCTTCTCCCTCTATATATTTGAAACAAATTTCCCTACCTCTTATCCTTTAAGATTCATCTCAGGCACTGCCTCCACTTGAAACCCTCCTGGAACTCTTGGGTTACCACCATCTCTGCTCCCAGAACACCTCGGATTGGCCTCCATCACGTGACTCTCCATGCAGTCCTGTAGGGGCTAACTCACTTGCATGCATCCCCCAGGCACAATGCGCACCTTGAGGCATGTCTTCCATCTCCATGTTCCCAGCATCCTGCACAACACCTTTCACATTTGAAGCACTCAAATATTTGATGACCAACTGAGTGAACTAATGAATCCATTCACAGATGAACCACCATGAATAGAACCATGAATAGAATTGAGTGATGGAATGCTGGGAGACATCATGCCCATTAATGCTCCAAAACAGACACACAAAAGCTATTTTTAAAGTTCTTAATCAAGAGGCTTTTACTCTAAATGAAATTTTAATTTAAAAAACTCAGAACTTGGTTCAGTACTACTTTCAATTTAGAAAAAACTTATGTGTGTATGTATAAATGTATATAAGTATGTGTGTGTTTCTTTCTACCTCACTCTCTCTGTCTCTGTCTCTCTCTCTCTTCCCTTACCCCATCTCCACCCCCCAGATCCTTCTCAAGTTCCAGAACACTGGCCTCAGGAAGGGGAGATCAAGATTCATGATCTGTGTGTCAGATATGAAAACAATCTGAAGCCTGTTCTTAAACACGTCAAGGCTTACATCAAACCTGGGCAAAAGGTATGGAATTCACTGCCATTTGATTTATTTCATACAAACCCTCAGATTGAACCACTCCATTGCTACCTGAGCTCTTTAGACATCCCAACCAACCACAGCCTCACTGGGCTCCCATTATATTCCCTACACTTTATAGGTCAGATCATTTGCACAAAAGAGAAAAGGGAGAGAGTGGATCCAGATAAAATACACATTCTCTAAGTTGTATTGCCATTCATTCATCTCCCATGAAGATCAAGAAAGTGAACAATAGGCATGTTTTTCAAAATTTCTAGCTTTTGGCTCATGACCATTCCAGATATCCCATTGAGAACCTTTGTGTTTGTACTAGCTCTAGTCCCAAAATGATTTATTTTAGTTATTGTAAAAAGAGCAAGTGTGCAGAAAAATGGACTCATTTTACATTTTGTTATAAAATCATCACTTCTAAGATAAAGTGGAACACTTGTTTGCTAGGTCAACAATATACTAAATGCAAAAATTAAGCCACAAAGGTAAAACAACACACCCACATAGAAATCAAAAGAGTTAGAGTGGAATCATTGAAGATTTGTTGAAGACCCCATGTTTTTAGCTTAATAATGATAATTCTTAAGGGAGAGCTGAGAAGAAAATGATTATTTTAATGTAACTGTTTACATAGAGTTGCAGTTTCATCATGGTGTCTTACTTACCTAAGGTAAAAATACTTCTGCCTATTTTCTATCTTTTGTCTGAGTCCTCTTCTCTCTGAGTGACAGTTGATTTCTTAGGTGGGCATATGTGGTCGCACTGGCAGTGGAAAGTCATCGTTATCTCTGGCTTTCTTCAGAATGGTTGATATATTTGATGGTGAGTTACTAACTCAACTTTTTCATTAGCTGTGTGATGCTCTTCCTTAAAAAAAAATGCACATCGACTTACCTAATCCTGCAGAAATAAAAAGTAAATATTTATAAGTACTCTGTGTCCTGAAACCCATGATCTGAGACAGGTATCCCAGATAAACAGTCTAGGAGTAAAGAAAAAACATAGAATTGGGGAAATAAAATTATTAGCCCTAAACTCAGCTCTAGATATTATTATTAGACCATTCTATTAAATTGGTAAAATGAAAACAAGATCATCCATTTTGAATAGCAACAGATGGAGGGGCATTTCAAGAGGAAGGAAGAGAGAAAAAGACTGTCTCACTTCCTGCAAACTAAATATATATATATTATATATATATATCTTTCCATCAAAGGAATAAAAAGAAGATAAGTAATCTGCATTTTAATTTTGGTGCATGACTCTTACCATCATCTTCTTAATAACATGGTTTAATGATGTTGAGCATTTTGTTAGGAGGCAACCATTGCTGTAAAGTGCCAAGCACATGTTGACAATACACAAAAATATTTATTCATCCACAAAATTATTAATACTATTGAACATGGAAGTAATCTAATCTTTGCTTTAGAAAAAAATGTCATTATTTAGTCTATCAAGTGGCCTATAAATAGGCCAACACATACACCATCTTGAATGAAAGGAGATCCATCAGCTCAAGAAGTATTTAACTATTATTATCTGTAATGATTGTGATAATGGTGATAGTACCTCACATTTTTATCGTCTTTGACAGTTTATATTATTTAATTTAATCACAACAGCTCTGTGAGATAAAGAGATCAGTTTATGAACAACAAAGTTGAACTGTGGTCATTGCAGGTTCTTTGGGGTTTAGATTCAGTGACAGGGTAAGTATCTGCCTCTAGATGAGAGCTTGCTCTTTCCATGGCTGGTAATAAGACATAGATACTTTAAGGATTTTCTGTGGGATTTGCATTATAAGCCAATTACATGATCCAAAGACAATTGATTGAAACTTTTCATTAAAAAACTGTGGTTATGATGGAACAGATTAGCCATATTCTCATGAGTCCAGAAACATCATTTCAGGCCCCATTAGGACTATGATGACTGTCTTTTTAATACCGTTAGGCGATTGAGATTTTAATAGATAATATATTATTCTTGAAAGAAAGTTTAAGCTAACATCTTGCCTGCTTTTGGGTCTAAATCCAGCTGGAAAAGAGACTCCAGTTGCCATTCTTCTCTGGGCATTCTCATCTCATACAGCAATATTGTCTTTGCACAAAGTGATATGATAAAATAAATCTATCAGGGAAAGGCAAGGACATCAAGATGGTGCAAGTCTATGTACAGTGTGGAAAAATTCACTAAAATGTGATACCTATGTCATAGAATTTACTTTCTTACTTGTAATGCACTGTACTGTTCAGTCAATAAACGAGTGAATAAGACAGACAAAAATGCCCATATTCAACGATCTTGTATTCTAGTTGGGGGAGAGAGACAATAAAAAAGATCAGTAAATGTATATAGAATGTCCTATGAAGGAAAATAAAGCCAAGAATAGGCTAAAAGAATATTGGAAGGAAGAGGACCACTGAGGGGAAAAAAGTACTTTTGGTTTGTATGAACCACATAAACTGCATAAAAAGTGGAAATCCCTTTAGGAGAAAATACATAAGAGCAAATATCACCGAAATGTATATTTTTCATAGAGACATATCATGATGTTTTTAATACTTAAATGGAAAGCTTCCTCTTCTGAATTTCAGATCTGAACTAGGAAAGTACTTCCTATTTGTAAACAAATATTACTTTACTCGTGATTTTACTACATGCCGCCATTTTTGTTTTTCTTTAACAGGAAAGATTGTCATTGATGGGATAGACATTTCAAAACTGCCACTGCACACTCTACGTTCTAGACTTTCAATCATTCTGCAGGATCCAATACTATTCAGCGGTTCTATTCGGTAGGTGACGTATTCAGCAGAAACTCATGTGCCTCAGGACTTACCCTTTGGCTCATAGGAGGGTTTTACTCAGAATTGCTTTTCAGGTAGGTGTGAAAGTTTGTCACCAAGATGATGAGGTCAAATGTTCTGTCCCACAGTTTGGATTGGGGCACCTAGAGTGGCTAAATTAACCTATAGAAGCCCATCCTTTGTGCCTCCAGAAGTTCATCTCTTCTATCTGACCCTACAAACATCACTTTTTCCTCTGTACTTGGGGACAGTGATTCTTGGCAGACATTTCTGAGGTGTCCACCCTACTGACACCCTGCCTATCTCGTGTGTGTCTGGTCTGGCTTCAGCAGATATTGAGTTTGGTTAATACCTTGATTCCCTCCCATCACCCACAACTTCTCTTTCTGCCGAAATGGCTCTGAAGAAGCTGCTACAGCCTTCTCCATGCCTGGTTTGTGGTTTCTCATGAAAAAAAAATAAAAAAAAGAATGGCGGTATCTACTCTTCTAGGTCCTTTAAATATTGATATATCATCTCATCACATCCTCAGAGCACTGCTCTAGTGTTCATATTATTGTCCCCATTTTACAGAGGAGGATTTTGAACTTCGGAGAAGCTGTAGCTTGGCCAAGTTCATGTACTTAGTAAGTGGTAACGCTGCTATTCCAAATAAAGTTTGTCCAACTCCAAAGTCCACTGTGTCATCATCCACCAGATCATGGCTCTCATTCCATCCACCCTCTGTTCTCTCTTGCTCCCCTCCTCTATCTACTTAACTGCAAAGTATTTGCCACCTTTTACTAAATATTCCTTGTCTTGAAGAGAAAATGTATGTAAGATTGCTCCATATTCAATTGTAAAATTACTTTAATTAAAAGTTCTGGGCGTATCAGATTATTTAGCAATATTATAGTAAATCTATATCTCTGAATATATTTATTATGAATATTGTTATTGTGGTTGGTACAGCATAGCTCATCTGAAATAGCATTGCATGTTCCCATATAGATTTATGTATTTAATGTCAGTTCTGTAGGAATAATTTGCTAGACACTATTCAAGTTACATTAAACATAATATGAAAGTAGATGTATCCAATTTAATGAATTTTATCAAATCTTATCATGGATTTAAACTTACTAATTATATCATCGAAAACCATTGCCCATAACATTCAGGTCATTCATTCACCCATCAAGCATGAATTAAATGCCTGTTCTATCCTAAGCACTGTTGTAGATCCTGGGCATACAGCAGTAACCAAAACAAATAGGATTTACATTTTAAGGAAAGAACAGCTTAAGCAAACGTACATTAAAAATCATTTTTAGGGCTTCCCTGGTGGCACAGTGGTTGAGAGTCCGCCTGCCGATGCAGGGGACGCGGGTTTGTGCCCTGGTCCGGGAAGATCCCACATGCCGCGGAGCGGCTGGGCCCGTGAGCCATGGCCGCTTAGCCTGCGTGTCCGGAGCCTGTGCTCCGACACGGCAGAGGCCACAACAGTGAGAGGCCCGCATAGCACAAAAAAAAAAAAAAAAAAAATCATTTTTAAAATGTTTTCACTAATTAACTGATTTTTTTCCCTACAGATTTAATTTAGATCCGGAGTGCAAATGCACGGATGACAGACTTTGGGAAGCTCTAGAAATTGCTCAATTGAAGAATATGGTCAAATCCCTACCAGGAGGTCTAGGTACATTTTCTAAATGATACATTTATTTTTTACATATGCAATGAATTCTACATATCTACATTTTTTTGCTGGAATCACATAATTCTAGTGTTAAGTCTCCTTATATTTAAAATAATCTCCTAAAGGTCATTAGGACACTTCAAAATCTAGTGTTTTTGCAGGGGGTGCAAGAGGATGAAACCTTATAACCTTCCGTTCTATGCGAGCAGGCCAAAATATTCCAATTAATACATTTATCTCGTTAGTCTTTCCACCATTGATGGACATAGATCACTTTAATTAGAATGTTTCCTTGTGGTCATCCTGCTCACATGACTTACATGATCACTTAACCCTCAGTAGGTAGATAAGAGGACTGAAAAGGCTGTTAGGTCCAAAGAGTACTTGGTGCCATTTAGAAGCAGGTATTTTCTCCACCGGAGCAGCCATTTTCTTTGCTGCTAGGAGGGCATATTCCTTTTACTTACATAACATAATTTTTTGGAAGACATTATTTGCTATTACCTGGCCGCAGGATCAGTTTGGGTACTTGTGTAAGATACGAAACATGTACTCAAACGATCCCTGAGTTAAATTCAGTCCCAGATGTAGCATAATTTCTGGCAAATAACCGATGATAAAAACAAAAGAGCAATGTGAATAACGAAAGCACAACATGATGAATGAAACAAGAGAGAGTTCACGATATAGTCTTTATCCACAAAAGCAAACATCTGTAGTTTTGGACTTCCGTTTCCTTAAAACCTGAACACATTTAAGAAAGCATCGGAAAGATAATAGTTTGTTGATATTCTGATTTTAACACATAATATGTAGTTGCCAAATTGATTGTGTTGTTTGGCATTTAGTGTTTTGTTTTTTTTAATTAACCCACAAAATAAAATGATGTTTATTTGTTAGTTTATTTGGGAAAGGGGACTCAAAAACAATACCTTTTATGATTCTAATTTAGTCCCAAGGAAAAGGCATCCCACAAACGAAATTGGGGCAGCGTGTCTTTAAGGATAGTTTTACTGACTTTGCCTGTGTCACCGTGGGAGTAATTGCAGAGGTCTGGGTGAACTTTCCCATAATAATTTTTGATGTCTGCTTTGGAAAGCCCGGCAAATGTACTTGAAAAATTGAAAAGTCTACTTGCGATAATGCTTACAGACCTTTTTTCCTTGGTATTTAGAGACTCTGCCCTCCCCCGACTAATAATTGGAAAGGCAGACAATTACATCTTTATAGTTCTCTTCACTAACATGAGACCTGCATGTACCGGTTTTGAATCATGGGCATAGTATTTGGGGGTTATGGTACAGTGTAAGCAACAGGGAATTGCATTTACACTATGTAACTGAATATTGTTTATGCTCATTATCTTAATAAAGATTACATCAGTGGTTTGATAATGATCTGGTTCATGCCAACTTTAGTGAAGAACATTAATCATGCCCCACTTCCTTTTTATTAATAAATAAAATACTTTATAAAATGTGGTTGAAACCAAAAAAAAAAAAAAAAAACTATAATGAGGACATAACTCATTTATCCATACAATGAAGTTTCATTCAGCTACTATGTCAGATGCCAAGTGGTACGTACTTGGGGATACATTGATAAACAAAAACAAACCCAGTCCTTACCCACTAGGAGCTTAAAGTCCAGGGGGATGATATAATGGAAGGAGAACAGGTATTGGAGTTGAGAATATTCTGTTTCTTGTCAACCTCTACTACCAGTTAACTAGGTGATCTTGGGCAAGCCACATCCTCTCTCTGGGCCTTGGATAATTATATTAAATAATTAAATAATCTCCAAGGTCTTCCAGTCTTTAAAAATGTTTAACAGTATTTTATATCCTACGATAAGGAGGGAATTTACCACCTGTTTTCAAACACAGGGTGACCCAAGATCATCTTCATTTTCCCTAGTTAATGTTCCTCTTTGCTTTTCCAACATGAAATCCTTGCGCCAGTACAAAGTGATATGTAGCATGTTCTTGTAGGACATAATGTGTTTTCCACTACTTTGCCCAAGGAAAATGTTAGTATCATTTCTTTAATGAAGTCCTTGCTTCCTTTTTTGATTTAGATGCAGTTGTCACTGAAGGTGGGGAGAATTTTAGCGTTGGACAGAGACAGCTGTTCTGCCTTGCCAGGGCCTTTGTCCGCAAGAGCAGCATTCTCATCATGGACGAAGCGACAGCTTCCATCGACATGGCCACAGTGAGTGCATTACCTAAGCTTCTTTAAATTGGTGAGGTGAAGAAATGCATGTGAAAATTACAATTTCTTTTTCCTGACTGGATTCTGAATGCTCAGTACTATCGTTTTGAGTATCTTCTCAGCCACCTCCTTGATCAACCAATGATACGGCACAACAGAATTTCAATAAAGGAGACTTGACTCTTCTTTAAAAGGACCTCCTATTGTCAATCAACATCATATAAATTTGTCATCACTTTTTTTTCTAGTTTTATTTTATTTTACTTTATTTTTCTCCATTCTACCTCTTTTTATTGAAGTATAGTTGATTTACAGTGTGTGTTAGTTTCAGGTGTACATTAAAGTGATTCAGTTATACATACACATATATGTATTTTTTTTCAGTGCCATCACTTTTTGATAAATCCTCAAAACAGTAAAATTCCAGGGCTCAGTTGATGAGAGTACTGTACTGTATTCAAGTATTCAAGTGTTGTGTCATGGAAGTTCTAAGATGAAGTATGCAAATCTCTATTTAATAGACTCTATTGATAATCAAAACCAATCATTTTCTAACGCAATTTGAAAATGGAGTCATTATAATTAATGTTGGCTAGAATTAATAATGGCCTTCTCAGTGTATTCATGGTAATGAGGCAGAAACTTTGCCTTTTCAAAGAAATCATTTAAAAGTGTCAAATAGGGGGAGGGAGAAATTAGGAGTTTGGGATTAACATATACACACTACTGTATATAAAATAGATAATCAACAAGGACCTACTGTATAGCACAGGGAACTCTATTCAATATTCTGTAATAACCTATATGGGAAAAGAATCTGAAAAAGAATGGATATAGGTATATGTATAAATGAATCACTTAGCTGTACACCTGAAACTAATACAACATTATAAATCAACTATGCTCCAATATAAAATAAAAATTAAATTTAAAAAAAGTGTCAAATATGTCCCAGAAGGATCTGTCTGGAAGCCTGTGATTGAGTGGGGAAAATATCACATTGAACTGCTATCAATTAATGTTGTTCTTATAAAAGTTATCTTGATATTAAAAGTTTGGTATCAGAGAGGACAAAAATAAAAATCTTATTTCTTTTCTTACTGTACACTTTAGATTGAATAAAACTACCCAAAAAGGTGAAACAGTTTCAAAATTATTAAGAGCCATACCTATGGAGATGCTAATTTGACATCATTTATTTGTGTTAAGTAAGACTAATCAGTTAAAGTACTTATTCAAAGTTTATATATCCTTCTCGGAGTTCAGATCATTTAAAGCAATGAAGTAGTTTCTAATGAAGCTATTTCACTAAGTAAACATAACTACATCAAAATTAGTATTAATTACTAAGTTCTTACAATATTGTGGCTTATTGTAAGGATAGTACTGCCTCAGTAAAGATGAGAGAGAGAGAAAGAGGGAGAATAAGAATGAATTAATTGGCAATAAACCATATGATTGGAAGAAATAGCTCCTTCACTTTAAGACTTAGGTAATCGAGCTTTTTTTCTAGGAGAGAGGTAGAATCTTTACCCAGGACATCTTTTAAAATATAATGAAAACAATGGTTTGTGGTGGGAATAAAAATAGTTCCTGCCTGGAATGTACTTTTATGGGTCAAAATCCAAATTTTTAGCATGTACTTTATTTTTTCCTTTTCTGACACAAAACTTAACACTATTTTAGGGTTTTATTAGTTTTGAATACATCCTTTTTATGGCATAACTCAAGTGAGCATTTCCACACCCATTTGGTTTCATTTTCCTCATTCAGTTTCCTGGCAATAAATCTATCAGTCATTCCCAGTTGATAAACTGAGTTTTATTTTCATTTTGAAGACACTACAGAAGCCAGCCGGAGCTTGCTGCTGGGCACTGCTCCCTGTTAGGCCTTCTGCAGAAGGCTTAGCAGTGAGAGTTCTCAGAAGAGATTGGGCCTGTTGAAGCATTGTTCTTGGGGACTCAATGTCAATATTATGGCAAGAGAAAGTAGTCCAGAGAAAATTCAGACTCTATTTATTTTTTGGCAGGAAAACATTTTGCAGAAAGTGGTAATGACAGCTTTTGCAGACCGCACCGTTGTTACAATAGCTGTAAGTATGGGCGACAGAGTTGATTTACAGCTCTTTAGTTTTTCTTCCAAGATTCAATATTCTTTATTTTTGAGCAATTAAAATATGTTGAATCATGTATTTCTCTGCTAATATTTCTGTATCTGTACGAAAAAAAAAAAAAAAAAAAAAGAAGAACAGCTATGCTTTGAAAGCCTTTACACTGTTTTTTTCCCAAGCTGTCTGCTCTACCTTCCTCTGCTAGGTTACAATGAAAGAACATTCTCAGCCTCGGGATTCCAGCAGCCATGCCCTGTACTTTTTCACCAGATACAGATGGCAGTTCATATGGGACTATTCTTTCTTTTAATAATCGAATTGTCTGATGATCAGTTTCAGAAGCAAAATTCATTGGTTTGACTCCCTTGTCTGCTACTATTTGTACTTAATTTCTATGTTCCTATTTACTTAGCTGTTTGCAGAAAGACAATGAGACAGCTGTTCTGCCCTGCCAGGGCCTTTGTCCGCAAGAGCAGACGATCAAATTGAAAAACTGCTTAAATCTTTGTAACGCCCATTATAGCTTACTTCAAAGAGGCCATGGTTTTGTCTCTTCCTCTTTGCAGATGGATGGATTCTTACTGACATTTAGGCTTAAATTTAACAGAACTACTTTTTAAATGAATTGCTTAGACATTTTCCCTCTTGCTGATTCTTTTCTCTTCTTTCTATTTTTCTTTTCTCTCCAGCACCGTGTCTCTTCAATCTTGGATGCAGGCATTGTTTTAGTCTTATCTCAGGGTATATTAGTGGAGTGTGATACTGTTCCAAACTTGCTCGCTCTCAAGAATGGCCTCTTTTCCACTTTGGTGATGACCAACAAGTAGACGTCCTGAGCTACTCTGCCAAGTAGCCCATTCTCTGGTAGTTATCTTAGCGACCTCCCGTGCTCAATACAAATGAGGCACTGGAATATGTTTTCAAATGTATACATGCGCGAGAGAGAGTCAGAAAACCTGGACCCAGATTTACCTCTATCTTAAGGAACAATTTCGCTCTTCCTTGAGGATGTTCTGTAAGCGTCCTTAAAGTACCGTACACGTGATGTTCCTTACCTGTCCTGAGAATGCATTGTTTAACTTAATAATTGCTTAAGTTTAACAGTTGAGTCATAGGAGTTATGTATGGAGTGCTTGCTTGCGCTTCCAGTTTTGTGAATGATGCATGGGAGAAAGGGTACCCTTTGAAGTGCAGCTTTTTCAAGGTAGCTGGAAATGATTCCCCATCAGGGCCCACCTTCTGTAAACTGGGCCTAAGTAAAAAGAAATCCACTTTCTCTCACTTTCCCAGTGAACTCTGTGATTCTTTCTGCCCTGGAGTCACTTGATTAACTCATTCACACTAAAGTGTGAATGACTTAATGAGTGAGAGAATTGGCTAACTTGAAAAATGTTTCTATAGCATTTTCCAGAATTTTCTCACTGAAGAGATGGGGAGGAAGACCTTCCTGCTCCCCTGAAAAAGGCAGGTTAAAAGGGGAAAAACAGACCTTTGTGTACTCAAAGAGCTCGTTTTCTTTACTCTGCATGAAGCATGGTATTGTTGGGTGGTCCCATTTGGTCAACACCTGAAAGATACTTGAGCATAATTTGTATTTTTTCATCAAAAAATTACGTTCTCTTACCTGATTTCTGTTCTCCTACGTTCACTGATACTTTTCTGTGTACTTGTACATCTTTTACCCATTCTTCATTTCAAGGCCACCAGTGTGGAGGTGGCCACCAGGATACCTAGAGTTCTCTCCCCTGGACACACAGAAAGCTGTGGAGGAGAACAGATTACTGTAGGATCAACTCCTTTCACCAGGCTTACAGGAAGGAGAACTCCACCGATTTGTGGTAGACCCCTTGTACAACGATCCTCAGCTCTATTAAGAGTAACTATTTTTCCTTCCCTGATAAAAGTCGTTCTGCTCCTTTTGGTAACTGCCACTGAAAACTGTGGAATAACTTTAAAGATAACTTTCTCAGGCTTCGAAAAAGCAGCGCTCATACCCCAAAATAGTGTATGGCATTTTTTTAAGGAAGGTGATCTATTCTTCACTCGTGATGAAATTAATTTCTCTGGAGCATTTTGAAAATTTCATCATTGCTATGACACTTCATCAACTGAAAAATACTTTGCAGTAATAGAATAAACACTTGATATATTTATTTCTATAGGCCAAGGTTTTCAATATTTTTAAAAGTAAACATTATTTTAGACTATCAAGACAATGTTTATAATATTCTGTTTATGGATTTAGAAGGGTTTTTTTAACAGCTATGATATGGTTATTGAAGAACTAATTTTTTTTGAAGGAAATGCATAGCAGCTATTAAATATCTCATTATGTTTATTTTTTTCCTAAATGCATGAGGCTGCAAGTGGCTCTGGTCCATTCTCAAAGATAGATAAACATTATCCTTCAAAGTGTGATAATTCCTAAATATATACCATTCATTACCTGTATTTAGTGAATTATGTAGGTTTGTCTATGGATGTTGAAAATAGTGGTGAATATTCTAAGCTGTCATCTTTATCACATTCCTTATTCATGTTGCTTTTCCCCTCTAGCTGTGAGTGCCAGCCAGGATTGCTTGCTTTTCTGAAAGCATGAGCATTGAAACTACCCCATCTGCATGGCCCAGGGCAAGTGATAAGCCTTTGTTTCTGGGGATGGCTTTAGGTTGGACTTTGGGTTGTTAGGAGAAGACACTTTGGAAGACTATGTATCAGCTAAACAAATGATATTTCTAAGTTTGGCAGTCCCATCTTCATGCTGATGTTTTGACCTGTTCAGTCCAGGTCCAATATGGTGGGCCCTGGCCACATGTGGCTTCTGAGCACTTGAAATGTGGCTGGTCCTATTGAGAGGTGTTTTAAGTATGAAATACATACTGGATTTCAAAGACTTAATACTAATAAAAGAAAGTAAAAGATCGTATTAATAACTTGTATTGGTTACATGTTGAAATAACATTTGGGGTATATTGGTAACCTACATTACTAAAATAAATTCCACCTGTTTATTTGTGCTTGTAAAATGTGGCTCCTAAGAGATTTAAAATTACATGTGCCTCACATTTATGACACATTATATTTCTATTGGACAGCACTTACCTTAGCAAGAGTAGTGAAAAGGTCCACTGCAAAGACTTTTCCCTTGTAAATCCTAACGATAAAAAAATTATAGTAGCTGACATTTATTATTTGCTCATATGTATCAGACAAAGTCCTGAATTTTTTTTTTACGTGGATTATCTCATTTGATCCTCATCACCGTTCTCCAAGGCAGGTACTATGACGACCATCATTTCACTGATGTGAAAGGTGAAGTATACAAAAGTTGTTTGTTGCTCGAGATTGCACAACCAAAACATGAGACATGAGTCCATTCTAACTTCAGAGCCTGCATTCTTTTTTTTTTTTTTTTTTTTTTTTTTGTGGTACGTGGGCCTCTCACTGTTGTGGCCTCTCCAGTTGCGGAGCACAGGCTCCGGACGCGCAGGCTCAGTGGCCACGGCTCACGGGCCCAGCCGCTCTGCGGCATGTGGGATCTTCCCGGACAGGGGCACGAACCCGTGTCCCCTGCATCGGCAGGCGGACTCCCAACCACTGCGCCACCAGGGAAGCCCCAGAGCCTGCATTCTTACCCATGATGCTAAGAATGACAGATGAACAATCCTCTAAGTACCAGATCCTCCCAACAAAATGGTCTGATGGCAGAGTGGAAATAGCTCACACTCTGAAGTTAATAAGTCTGGTGTGGTTGCTGGTTCTGCTACTTATTATCTGTGTGATACGTTTTTGCTTTATCTCTATGAACCCCAATGTTCTCCCCTATAAAGTGGAGAGAGATAACACCCACATTCGAGAAGTGTTCTGATGATATGTGTGTGGAGTACCTAATGTATAATATATGCTCAGTAGGTGGAAGCTTTTATAATGATGAATTACTAACACCAAAGCTTCTCTCCAGATGGTACCATGTGGGAAGAGAGAATGAATGGGTGGCAGTGATCTCTAAAGGCAAAGAGACAGCATGCCTGCCTAAAGTCCTGGATAATTCATTTTAACACTGCATGCCAGAATGGACTTCCCCAAATGGTCTTCCTAGAATTGAACCACCTTCCAGAGTTCTTCAAATTGTGTGTTAGCCCACGGAATTATTGACTCTACTCAAGAGATAATTTTAGTCTAGATTAAACTATAACCCAACTGGTTCACATGACTCTTCTTATCATTTAATTACTTGACACACTTTTGTTAGCCTACTTACATTTCCATGAAAATGATGAAACTACTATATTAGCTACACCCAATTTAATACAGCCTATATAAGACCATACTGGCCGGTGTTTAAAAGTATGTAAATCAATCATACTTTAAATAAGAAAGAAAAAGAGGGGCTGTGCTTCTTGCACCTCCTGGCTTCCCAAGATAAAGAAATGTCCTTGAATAATCAGTGAAATATGCATTTCCCATTGCTTTGGCTGGTGTCCTGAAATTTATAACGAATACATTTATTCTTTTTTCACTCACAGCATCGGGTTCACACTATTCTGACGGCAGACCTAGTTATTGTGATGAAGCGAGGAAATATTTTAGAATATGACACTCCAGAAAGCCTCTTAGCCCAGGAAGATGGAGTATTTGCTTCTTTTGTTCGCGCAGACATGTGAAGGAATGTCTTAAAACCATACGTGTATTTAAAATAATGCTGTCATAACCTACTTAAAGGATCATAAGCTTGGCCTTTGGAAAGTGGCATCTTAAACTTTTATATGCTTTTGTGAAGCTTACTTGTTATGTTGTGGAATTTTGTAGTTAGTAACAGTATCACTTTACCAGTGAATATTGTGTTTTCTATGTTGACATTTGTTCTTCCTGGTTTTTTGTTTTGTTTTGCTTTCCAAGCTATTACTGCTTAATATGTTTATTACTGATGCTTTTTTCTAAAGATTAAGCCACATCACCTTTAAGAATAACAGGTTGTATTAAAACATGTAAGCTACTTTAAGTGGTAAATCAACTGCTATGTTTAAGTCTGGTAAATATCTCTCAGGCATAGAAGTTACAATGAGTGTTCAGTATTATAGTACTCTGATTTATAAGAATATATTTTCCTTTTTGTTGGTGTCTCCAGATGTTATTGGAAGAAAATAAAAGGTAGACAGCTTTTCTACTCAGTTAGAAAGTGAAACACTCAAATTCATTATCTGGGGTCTGAGAATATTTTCTGTATTCATTAACATTAGTGATACTGATGTTTCTTTTAGCAGTCTCTTTTTTTTCCCTCTAAATTGTTTCCTGTCACCAAGAAGTCATCACATTTATAATAATGCTGTAAAGCCAAAACCTTCACTAGAAAGATCATGAAAAGAGTTTGAAAATTTGACAAATTATACCCAAGGTTCCATTTTTCCCTGTCTAGTAAGAGGAGAGTTCTTAAGATATCAGGCATATTGTGCCCTTTCCAGACTGAAGTTCGAAGAGTAATTAGGCTCAACCTTTCAGTGGCAGGTCAGCTACAGCTTTTTATGGTTTATTTAATCATTAGATGTGGTTATGATCCTCAAGGCCTAAAATTCCACATTATTCAAGATTAAGGAGCATAGGCAAGTGGCCTTATTTTCACAGGATATATGTATACATACATACATACATATACATCTGTAGGTGTACATATATATGTAAAACAAGTATCTATTTCTAGGTGGAAGAGTGTACTTCTTTTAGACATTTATGCCCAGTGGTGTCACACATGTATACATTTGCTCCTGCTCTAATTTTAATGTACATGTAAAAAGTGTATCAAAAATGTTATTCTAATTTTAATGTGCATGTTCACAGTGCATTAAAATTTATGACATATTAGTGTCATGCTTGCTTAAATGTAAATTAATAGATTCAAAAAATATTAAAAGTTACCTTCACTGTCATGCTAGCATCCAAAGCTTTCTACTGCAATTCTGTACCTGTTTGTATAAATATCATTGATTTTCATGTGAGGATCCATGGGCATTGTAAGATGATGAAGAATTGTGATTGACGAAAAAAGAGAATATATGCTCCCTCCCTATAGTTCTTGTGTTCAATTTATTGTATTGTGTATTGATGCTTGCCTGATGTTTACCTAAAATAAGTTTCACGAGGATGGACAAAAATGTTCTATGTTATTTAGCTCAAATTGTCACCTTTTGTTGTATATATTAAACTTCATTGGGAGAAAAATCCTCTTATTGTTTCCTAAAAGCTAAACAGAACAGAATCAGTAACTATTGATTTGATCTTGAAACTATTTTCTAAACATTCCACCAATCTCCTCAAAGTATTTCTGGCGTTCAAATACTTTGTAAGGCTGAATTTACATGATGCTTGTTACCAAGGTATACCTCCATCTCACAGAGAAACTGGGATCTATTCACTGACGTAATCCCTCACAATATTTGTCAATTCTACTGCTATCCAGGCAACGTCAGCAGAAGCATATCTAATTACACTAAACAGAAAGTCACGTTTACCATTTGTACACCTAAGTGGTCACTGGTTTCCTCATAACTTTTAGTCACATGAGTGTTTAATTGTTTACAAAACTAAATTGACTGAAAAGTCAAGGATTTTTTAAATTGTGTAATCATTTATTGTGTTATATGTATGATCTATTGAATATAGAAATGACTCATCTTGAAATAATATTTTACTAAATAAGTACATATCTATAGAAGAAGACCAGACTTTACCTAATCAAGTTTCACATTCACAAATGTTACATTTAATTAACCAAATCGATTTTCTCAATTTTAATTCCTTGATATTTGTTAAAAGCAGTACATAAATCTTTATATGAAAATAGATTATCAGTATTGTTGAGAGAGAAAAAATACTTCTCTTAAAGGATTGTGCATCCTCTACTTTTCTGCTACCCCTCACGATCAATAGAAAAGTCAACTTCGCTCTAGACTAGAGAAGAGGAGACCCTTCGAAGTAACTGATAATTGAGGGACCAAGTCCTGTTTGTCTTTGTACCCTTGGCATATAATACAAATGCCTGGACCACAGCAGGCCCTAATTAGTATAGTTGATTGATCCACTGATTAATTTCACCGTGCGCCTATAACTCTTCACTTTCTGTGTTGTGTTTACTGTGAAAATATATTGCTTTCATATTATATAATAAATTACTCTTTTTGTTTGCTTAGTTAAAAAGGATGATTATTCTTTCACTTGTAATACCTTTGGGGATCAGCCACGACTGATCAATAGATGTCAGTTAACACAAGTTGACAAGACAGTACCTGATCATGCTTTGACAATTTTGTTTCACATCTGCCACAGTCATGCACTTTATTAGTTTTATATATAGGCCCTAGGGAAGTTTCCATCGAGTGGAAAAACTATATCAGTAAGTTTTATTACCTCTCTAATTAAAATAGCTAGATGTCTGGACTTTTCCCCAAGGTTTATTGATTAGTTCTTATGATTGCCTTCCAATATATCTTTTATGACATTTTGTACTACATTCTTTGGAGTTCTGTGACTTATACTACTATAATAATTCCCTTATTAATCCATTATCCAAAGTTAAATGCAGTCTTCTAATCTTAGCCTTTTAGAACAAGAATCAGTAGCCAAGAGGCTGTATCCTGTAACTTGTTTAATTTTTTTCTTTAGTGACTAGACATCATTTACAAGATTTGCTCAAGCATAAGTAAGATTTACCTAGCCCAAACTCTCCAGTGAAAGGGCTTATATCTGTATTTCTAGCAAATGCTTTCAGATGAGATTCATAATTAGCCAAGTTTGGGAATCGCTGATCTACCTCAGTCACCACTCTCATTTCTTTTTATTGTGCATAACATGGAGCCATAACATGCTGGAGGTGATTTCCACATGCTTCCTATCTTTGCTGACAACCTATCCTGGATTGCCAAAACAAGCGTCTTGGTGTCATTGAATGAAGCGCCTTAGTTCCGTCATAAAGAAAACATAGTGAAATGAACTGAATCTTAGCTGAGAATATAGAAACAAGGACTCTGAGTTTAATCAGCAATATGTGATCTAAGGGGTTTAATCAGCAATATGTGATCTAAGGGGTTTTAAAAAGATATAAAGCTTTTTTTACCCACATCTGAATTCCCTGTCGAATCACTTGCACGTTATTCTGCTGAGTTTGAATTCATATGTCCAAAATGTTTATAGTGTGTAAATGTGATCATTGTGGGTAGGTTTCACTAACGATATTTCACAATATGGAAGACAAATTACCTGTGATGGGGCTTCCCTGGTGGCGCAGTTGTTGAGAATCCGCCTGCCGATGCAGGGAACACGGGTTCGTGCCCCGGTCCGGGAAGATCCCACATGCCGCGGAGCGGCTGGGCCCGTGAGCCATGGCCACTGAGCCTGCGCGTCCGGAGCCTGTGCTCTGCAACGGGAGAGGCCACAGCAGTGAGAGGCCCGCATATCACAAAAAAAAAAAAAAATTACCTGTGATGATTACTCCCCTTGCACCACCTTCACATTTCTCCTGTAGGTATCATCATCGCTGACAAAATGAAAGTTGATATAGTCATTCTGCATATCTACTACATGGTATTTAAATTATTTCTTTTTCTAGGGACTCTAGCTAATTTCCCTTGTCATTCACACTATGGTCACCAATGCCCTATTTCTACATTGACAAAGATCAAGGGAGCCATACCTGGCTAAATAAGTTAATTGGCTCAAAGAAGAAAGTCTTCTGTGATTTTAGTGCCACCAACCATCAGAGACCATCTCCAAATATATACTGCGTATTAATGGCAAAGGGCTTTGTTTTCAGACAGTTATTTTTTTATCACGTAATCTGCCCTTCACATAAGTAACTTGTTCATATAACAGCAACAGTGCAACACTGGCTAATGCTGCTTCATTTCCATTTTTCTCTTAGGGCTACGGTATGTGCTATTTATACACGTTATCAGTTTTTATTAAGTGAAAGACTGTTGACCTTTAATATTATCAGGGCTAAGTGGATTTAGGCCAACTCTTCCATATCTAAGTATTTGCACTTTGACTCATAGTAGTTGGAGCTTTGTTCCAACACTAGTTAAGTAAAGAGCAATTTTTAAAATTCCTAATCTCTCTTTCAGAGACCCAAAATGTTCATCAATCCTTTGAAAGTAGGCATAAACAGAATCCTCCAGTGACGTTTACTCTTAACCCTCTTTCACAGGTTACAATCTATCTCCCAACCTCTCAATATGCATGGGTCCCCGCCCCACATACATATAACTTCTATCTTAACTTACTGCTTTTTACGACACACATTAACACTATGCATAGATAAGTCAAATACAAGTGCTTAGAATGGATGGCAGAAAGAGATGCTTACAATCATAATATTTTTTAAGTGTTTCTTCCAGACAGAAAAAAAATCACCTTAGGAAGAAATTTCACTTCTTGATAAATCATAAAATGTATTTCCACACTTGGTCTTAGCCAGAAGGCTGAGAAGCGCTAATAAAATGTATTTCCAGTGATAAGAAGTTCAACCCACCTTTTCAACCAGTTTTTAAGATAACAGTAGCAACACATTGCTGGGTTATGGTGGGCAGGTTCTTTTTAGTTCAACAAAGGGATGATAATAATTGTTACGGGGACTTACCTGGCGGTCCAGTGGTTAAGACTCTGGGCTTCCACTGCAGGGGGCATGAGTTCGATCCCTGGTCAGGGAACTAAGATCCTGCATGCCACGCGGTACAGTCAAAAATTTTTTTTAATAAATAAATTAATTAACAATACTAATAATAATTGTCATGAAAACTAGTAAACCAGGCATTTTTGAAAGACGGTTGTCTCCCTACCTAGGAAGGTTGCGTGAAAATAAACTTTGGTTACTTCGTCTGGATTGATCATTTGTTGGGTGAGTATCTGCTAAGTGTCACCTTTGAGTAACAGAGTGTGATTCAGGGAGATTATTTGCCAGGGTAGTACAAAGCTTTCTAGTATATTAAAATTAGTATAAGATCTTCTGAAATCACTACCTTTATTGTATTGATTTTACAGATGAGCAAACAGAGGCTAGGATTTAAGTGAATTACCCCCAGATCATTGGTTTCATCATTGATCTCTGTCCGACTCCAGAGATGGCACTTTTAAACACCAGAGAATGGAAGTAGAAAGGTGGAGGTGATATTGAAGGGAGATTTGTGCATTGGAATCTAGGAAATGCAGGATTATCGGGTGTCAGGAAGAGTGAGGACTGGGCCAGTTCTAAAGACCGTCCACTCTCTGATACTGTCTCTCTGTCTCAAGCTTCTCAGCTTCCTCTTCCCTTCTGAGCTGCCATTTCCCTCCTCTGTCCACTCCTTCCTCATCTTGTGTGTGGCCTTTCCGACCATTCCTATCTCAGATGAAATCTTGGAGCCCCTGGGCCCACAACTCACTATCTTCACTTCTCAGATTGTCTATTTCCAAGTACCAAGCAAGGAATCTACTTTGTCCGGCTAATCTTTTGATCTTCCGTGTGACTGGACAAATGTGCATCACGTCACTTTGGGTCAAGAGTCAATCTTTGGCCTAAAAGGCTGCGGCCAGAAGGTGTGAGCCAATTGGAAGTAACGTCTGCTGCTGAGGTGAATTTCACACAGTCTGGAGAGTGACATGAAAGCAAGAATACAAACCCCAATCACAACCAGTAGTTCCAGGAAAAGAGCGATGGAACTGGGCTGACTACTGATTATTTTCAGAAGAAAAAGGAAAATTGGAAGGAGGGAGAACCATTCTTCAATCACATGAGCACTCAAGTGAGGTAGTTCACTAAACTCTTGAGCATTCTTCACATGTTCGCATACCCTACCTTCGCTCCAGAGAGAAGGAAAGTCCAAAGAAGGTTATAATTTTTTAAAATTATTATTATTTTTTTTGCGGTACGCGGGCCTCTCACTGTTGCGGCCTCTCCCGCTGCGGAGCACAGGCTCCGGACGCGCAGGCGCAGCGGCCACGGCTCACGGGCCCAGCCGCTCCGCGGCACGTGGGATCCTCCCGGACCGGGGCACGAACCCGCGTCCCCTGCATCGGCAGGCGGACTCTCAACCACTGCGCCGCCAGGGAAGCCCTATAATTTTCTTTTAAAATAAGAAAACAAGACAAAATCTCCTGCCATAAGTAACTTCCAAATATTGACTTTATAAGCCCAAGTTTTATTTCCCTGTGGCAATGACTGCATAACACACAGCCTGTGAGACATTTCCTCACAGCCACCCATTCAAAATGAGCAGTAACACTGACCTAGAGCTGCACCATCCTTCTCATTTCAGGATCCCCCACACATATGACAATCACAAGCATACTTTAGATAGAGGCACCCATTCCTCCCAGTAATCTATCACTTCCTTTTCTAAGTGCCAAGCACTTGGCCCAGGCACTGAATTCGCTGTGTGCTTGGCAAACAGGAAAGAGAAAGTGGCAGAAGGCAGATCTGGGGGTGACACAATTTCACCTAAAAATAGGAGCTTCTTTTCTTTGTTCCCACTTGACAACTTCCAGCATATCTTAAATGCAGTAAAATATTATATTGGAAACGCAAGGCATCTAGGCTTTTGGCCAAAAACGTAGGGAAAAAATTAGCAAGCCTAGTATTTCATAGGAAATTCTTGGCTTAAATAATATTTTAATAAAGCTTAACTACATGTGCCAATAAAACACAGAGATGACAGAATGATTTATGATTTAAATATCATATAATCGCTGAAGTGTCTTGTACCATCTTATATCAAACAACATAAGAGAAGCAAGTTCCCGGGGGCAAAGAAGAAAGGAGCAATGTGAAATCAATGCAGATATCAGTAGAGTGCATATTGCATAAACCATCTCATTAAAAATTTGATGAAAGGATAATAATAGCTAACATGTCTTGAGAAGATATGATATGAGCCTTATAAGTGTACTCTCATTTAATCTTGACAAAAGCTCTATAAGGTAAGCATTATTATCCCCATTTTAGAATTGAGGTACAGATTGGCTGATTTGCCAAAGGTTTAGTGGAAATGAGATGCAAACTCAGGCAATCTGATTTCCAGGCTCATACTCATAGCCATGTGCTATACTAGACTAATGATTAAATTAGTTAATTATTTAACTTTTCTTGGGAATAAATTATTTATATGATATATGATCTATAATAACAAAGAATTATGTCAGTCTATGTAAAATATATTGAAAAAGGAACTGGACCAGGAACTAGAAGACCTGAATTCTAGTTTTGATTCTATCACATATTGAATGTATGGCCTTGGACTTAGCATTGAAAGCCTGAGTTTCCATCTCCTCATTTGCAAAAAGGAAAACAAGAAGATATGATAACAACCGCCTACTGGCCTCATCGAGTTTTTGTGAATCTTAAATTAAATGATGGTGAAAGAATTTTATGATTTGAAAAGCACATTCTGGTATGAAATACCAGCATTGAAAACCCACTGCATATACTACATCTTAATAGTATTATAGGGATTTTTTAAGTCAGAAAATAAGCTTTTCCCTTTTTAAAAAACTGATATGATTCTAACTTTACAATGGTGAGATGACATATTCAAGCTGAAATATTATATAAAAATGGCTCCAGGGGCTTCCCTGATAGCGCAGTGGTTGAGAGTCCATCTGCCGATGCAGGGGACACGGGTTCGTGCCCCGGTCCGGGAGGATCCCACATGCCGCTGAGCGGCTGGGCCCATGAGCCATGACCGCTGAGCCTGCGTGTCTGGAGCCTGTGCTCCGCAACGGGAGAGGCCACAGCAGTGAGAGGCCTGTGTACCACAAAAAAAAAAAAAAAAAAAAAAAAAAGGCTCCAGACTATTGATATCCTTGGGGTTCTGGAAAGGGCAAATGCAAAATCAGTCTTCTGAGGTACAACTTAGATGTCCTGGGGAGGACATAAAAAATTAAGTGAACTCTCACTCAAAATTAAAACCACTAGGATGGGAATCAAGAGACACAACAAATAGGGATATTAGCACAAGAATGAGAAATAATAAAGCAATCTGTAAGAGATTTAAAAATATGTATGTTTGCCAAAAAGGATGTGAAAACGTGCTCAATATCATTCTTCATCAGGAATACAAATAAAAAATTAAAATTAAAAAAAAACCAAAAAGCAGCTACCTACCCACTGAAATGACTAAAACCACAAAGACTAACAATATGAAGTGTTGGTGAAGGTGGGACTCTCACACATTGTTGGAGAGAGTGTAAATGGCACAACCAGTGTCGAAAACTGGCTGTTTCTACTAAGGCTAAATATGTGCCTTTACCAGGACTCAACATTTCCACTCCTGGGCACCTATCCAAGAGAAATGAGTGCTTATGTCCACAAAAAGACTTGTACAGAAATGTTAAGAGCAGCTTAATTCATAAGAGTGAAAAACCAAAAAAACAAAACAAAACAAAACAGCCCAAATGCCCAACAGTGGGAAGGAAGATGGATAAATAATGGTGGCTTATCCACACAAGGAAATACTATTCCTGGTATAGGAAACAACATAGCCAAAACTCACAAATAGTATATTGAGCGAAAGAAGGCAGATACCAAAGAATATCTTTATACATGATTCCATGTATACCAAGCTAAGCAACAAGCAAAACGTGCCAATGATAAAATAAGTCATAACAGACTGAGCTCTGGTGGGGAGCAATTACAGTCTGGAAAGAGGCAGAAGGAAATTTTCTAGGATGATAGACATGTTTTATGTCTTGATCTGTAATCTGGATGGCAGTTACATAGTTGTTTACATGGGTTTTTGAAAAGGTAGGAAAAAGAACAAATTAATTGAAAATAACCAAATAGAATGTCTAGAAAAGAAAAAAGCCATTAAAATTAAAAATTCAATGAACAGATTGAACAGCAATTAAGCTTAAGTGATGAGAGACTTCTTCCATTGGAAACAGATCTAGAACGCACCTGGAATGCAACACAGAACAAGCTGATAGAAAATAAGAACAACACTGAAATGTAGAAAACAAACTAGTTACCAGTGGGAAGAGGGAAGGGGGGAGGGGCAACAGGGGTAGGGGACGAAGGGGTACAAATTATTATGTATAAAATAAGCTACAAGGATATATCGTACAACACAGGGAATATTGCAAATATTTTATAATAACTATAAATGAAGTATAATCTTTAAAAATTGTGAATCACTGTATTATACACCTATAACATATAATATTGTACAGCAAGTATGTTTCAAAAAACAAGAAAAGAACGCTGAAAAGATATAGAGGATAGGGACTTCCTTGGTGGCACAGTGATTAATAATCTGTCTGCCCAACCCTCAGAATGGGAGAAAATATTTGCAAATGAATCAACGGACGAAGGATTAATCTCCAAAATATATAAAGAGCTCATGCAGCTCAATATTAAAAAGAAAACCCAATCCAAAAATGGTCAGAAGACCTAAATAGACATTTCTCCAAAGAAGACATACAGATGGCCAAGAAGCACATGAAAAGCTGCTGAACATCACTAATTATTAGAAAATGCAAATCAAAACTACAATGAGGTATCACCTCACACCAGTTAGAATGGGCATCATCAGAAAATCTACAAACAACAAATGCTGGAGAGGGTGTGGAGAAAAGGGAACCCTCTTACACTGGGAATGTAAATTGATACAGCCACTATGGAGAACAGTATGGAGCTTCCTTAAAAATCTAAAAATAGAACTACCATATGACCCAGTAATCCCACTACTGGGCATATACCCTGAGAAAACCATAATTCAAGAAGACACATGCACCCCAATGTTCATTGCAGCACTATTTACTATAGCCAGGTCATGGAAGCAACCTAAATGCCCATTGACAGATGAATGGATAAAGAAGGTGTGGTACATATATACAATGGAATATTACTCAGCCATAAAAAGGAACGAAGCTGTGTCATTTGTTGAGATGTGGATGGATCTAGAGACTGTCATACAGAGTGAAATAAATCAGAAAGAGAGAAACAAATATCATATATTAATGCATATATGTGGAACCGAGAAAAATGGTACAGATGAACCGGTTTGCAGGGCAGAAATTGAGACACTGATGTAGAGAACAAATGTATGGACCCCAAGTGGGGAAAGTGGCGGGGGAATGGGGGTGGTGGTGTGATGAACTGGGAGATTGGGACTGACATGTATACACTGATGTGTATAAAATGGATGACTAATAAGAACGTGCTGTATAAAAAAAAATAAAATTAAAAAATTTTTTAAAAAAAAGGAAGCAGGGATCAAAATCTAAAATCATAGATGCATGAAGAAACCCTCAAAGGATCTGCAGACACTCGCAGTAGTGTTTACCAGAAATAGGTGATAGTGGGAACTGGACATCAGCATCATGGAAGGGAGGTAGACTTCTCACTGAATAATTTTTTATATGTTCTAATATTTGATCAGTGTGAATATATGCTGTTTTTCATATAAGAAACTATATGAAAAACAGCATATTTTGTTTTTAAATAAGACAAAAATGCAACCTGGAAAAAAAAAAAGAATCCATCTGCCAATGCAGGGGACATGAGTTCGAGCCACGGTCCAGGAAGATCCCACATGCTGCAGAGCAAATAAGCCCGTGCACCACAACTACTGAGCCTGCGTGCCACAACTACAGAAGTCCATGCGCCTAGAGCCTGTACTCTGCAACAAGAAAAGCCACCACAATGAGAAGCCCACGCACCGCAACAAAGAGTAGCCCCCGCTCACCGCAACTAGAGAAAGCCTGCGTGCAGCAACGAAGGCCTAATGTAGCCAAAAATAAATAAATAAATTTATTCTAAAAAAACAGTTATGGTGGATAGATTTAGAAGGTCTGAAAGAGGGATCCCAGGGGGAAAAATAGAAAATGAAGAGGATTCAAAGAGCCAGGAACTATTCCTAAAAAATTTGGACTCAGATGATTTCAAAAAGTGGCTAATCCCTATTCTGTTTAAACTATTCCAGTCCATGGAGAAGGAATATGCATCAATTTTTTTATGAAGACTCATAACATTTACCCAAAATCAGGCAGAAATAAGACAGAAAGAATAATACAGACTAACTCACTTATACATACCTATGCAAAAATCTTAAATAAATAGTAGGAAAGACAATCCAGCATTATATTAAAATAATAATTTATCATGACCAAGTGGAGTTTATCACAGGAATGTAAAAACAATTTGACTTCTTTTTAACCTAGTAACATAATTTACCCTATTAACTGGCCAAGGAAGGAAAAAAAAGTCACTTTGGTATATGCTAAAAAGGTCTTTTATGTAATTCATCATCCATTATTGATTTTGAAAAGTAGAAAAAGCACACTACCTCAAAATGATAATCATGTAAAGTATATATTCTGGAAGCATTTTCTCAAAATCACTAAAAAGAAAAGCATGTCTGATATCACCATCTATTTACTATTGATCTGAAAATAACAACAAATGCAGGTTAAGAAAAATATACAAATTATAAATTAATTAAATACTAATTAAAGAAGTTACATTAAAGTTATAATTATTTTAGAGAATATTGTTTTAAGTTTCATTGACCTATGCTAAATCCTTTACACACTTACCTCATTTAATCTATACAACTCGAAGAGGTAGATGTTCGAGTCTCCATTGCACAGAAAAGGCAATTGAGGCTCAGAGCGATTGAGTGTGCTGCTCAAAGCCACTAACCAAGGAGATGGCAGAACTGGTAATTGATCCCACATCCTTCTGACTCTAAAACTATGTGAACTTAAACAAAAGGTATATTTCATGCATCTTCCACAATTCCTCAATTTCAAAAAAAAAAGACTCAATTGCATAATAAATTTCTGTAGATTTACAGAGAGGTGATCATTTTATTACCCCACTTATTCGAACGATAAATGAGGTAATTTGACATTTTATTTTATTTTATTTTATTTTTTATTTTTTGGCGGTACGCGGGCCTCTCACTGTTGTGGCCTCTCCCTTTGAGGAGCACAGGCTCCGGACGCGCAGGCTCAGCGGCCACGGCTCACGGGCCCAGCCGCTCCGCGGCATGTGGGATCTTCCCGGACCGGGGCACGAACCCGTGTCCCCTGCATCGGCAGGCGGACTCTCAACCACTGCGCCACAAGGGAAGCCCTGACATTTTCGATTAGCAACAAATATCAAATATTTAATTCTAATTTGAACCCGTTTAGAAAAACGGTCTTGTAAAAACTTTTCTGGCACAGGTAATTTTTACCTAAAGGAAAATTCAGGTCATTTAACAGCAGAGAAAAAAATCCTGGCCAATGATCATTGGGGTCAATGAATCTAAATATCACTTAAAATTTTTCAACCTCTATAATCCCTCTTCAGCAGGCATTTTTGAAAGGTGGCAATAAGGAGTTACCTTACCGAGAAAGTTCTGGAAAATGTCAGATTTCTCTTTCCAAGTTCTGCATGAGTCACTGATTTTTCAAAACATAGTGATATGAAAGCTTAGCAATGGATCAAGACATTGTTGGGAATTGCTGTTTCCCCAAGAGCTTCAGAAAAGCCTATAGCAAGATAGATGCCAGGATCCAGCAAACTTGCCTTTCTTTCACACAAGAATATCAAGGCATAATTTCAAGGCCTGGAGAAACGAATAGTGACACTATTCTTCATCTCCTCTTGGAAGAGACCCTACAGCTTTATTTAGTACTAGCGTTTTGTACACTAACAGCAGAAAATAATTACCACGGGTACTCTCTACTTGATTGAAGGAAACACTTTTCTCTTGGAGACACTATTACAGTAAACCAGACCTGTTGATTTCCTGGGTCTCTATTTTATTACCAGTATCTTGGCTGGCTCCCTTTCAGTCCCCTGTCTTGATTAAATTCAGGAGTTGAGGAGATGCCAGTACAAGTACTGGATAGTTCGGATTCTGAAGGTTGGTGAGGTCTCAAAAATAATACACAAGTCTATAAAATGATATTATCATGTATTTTCTTTTCTTAGTCTTAGATTAGGAAAGATAGTTAAATAATAGTTAAAGGAATCTGGGGGTCTATCCTTCCCCCCTTCCCACTGTCATACAGCTCTGAGGTCTTTTTTACCATCCCTAAACCAAAACAAGCCTAATTTTATTAATAAGAACTGACATTTTTAAGTACTTAGACCAGTCACTATCCTCATCACTTTATAAGGATTGTGTCCTCTTGTTCTCATAATAATTCTATGAGTTTCTTAAACCTAAGTGAACAAGAGAATCTCCAGGGGAACTCTTAAATGTGCTTTATTAGAAGTGTTTATACCTTCTCAGGAAAGATATTTTAATTTGGGGACCAAAGATATTATATCTTATTCTATCCTTCCTACATAAAAGCCTGGAGGAGCATAAAATAATGTAACCAGGTGTTTCCCACATAGCTGGATCATGGATTAACAATCATCCCTTTGAGATATTATTCAGTGAAAAGAGTTTAGGATTAGGGGTCAGATGTTTTGAGCTTGTAGCTTTCCACCTGCTAGGTATTTGATTTTACACATCATCATGCTATACTCAAATCGACTGTTGTGTAAGATAAGGAAAATAACCTAATTCTCACAGAGCTAAGGAAAATAACCTAACTCTCACAGAGCTGCCCCCAAATTAGTTCAATATTTTTCATCACCTAGAATATGCAGACTCTGAATCTTTATTCATTGGGTGAAAGGAGAGAGGGATAGATCAGTGAATGCACTTCCCAATTTTCCCATCTCATCTCCTGCTTTTCCTCATTTCCATCTGATACATGGATCTTGTTACTATTCTTCAAACACACCAAGCTTCTTCCCACCTCAAAGCCTTTATACTTGCTCTCAGGCTGCCTGAGCCCATGGCTGATTCTTTCTTCAAATTTCACCTTCTTAAAGAGGCCTTTTCTGAACTCTATGTAAAATTGCCAATCGCTGGCCCCAATTACCCTCAATCCTTATCCTGCTTTATTCTGTTTGTAAGTTTCAAAACCATTGATAATTACAGAATATATTATTTGTCTACTTGTTCACTAACATCTTCCTCCCTAAGAATGCATTGGAACAGGGACTTTTGTTTTGTTCACCTGGTTGTATATTAAAAGGTAGTGACTGTTATGAATGCCCCCTTCCTGATTCGCAGATTCACACCTGTGAGCTGGCAAAAGTTTGAGGCCTCAAGCATGCAAACTGGATGGAGATCTTTTTCATTGAAGGTTCTAATGGATAACCTTAAAGAAAGGGGGTACCTAATTTAAAGGAGAGGGAGGCTCTTTTGCACATAAATAGATACATATCTCAAAAAGAAATGTTCTCTGAACTCACTGGAACAGATAAGTACGAAGAGTTATATTGTCATTCCCATTTCATGATAACTCCAAAAAAGTGAGTTTATAACATGCTGTTTTGATTACTAGTTTATGTAACAGTTTTATTAAGCTGATTCCAAAGCAATATGTTCCAAAGTGGTTTATATGAGGACACTAATAAAGCAGCATACCAAGCAAATAGACCAACTGTTATTTGGGCTGCTAACATGAATCGTTTCCATTGTCATTTTGAAGACTCTCCAAATTCTTAAGTCTAATACAGCTCAGGAAAACCAAGAGTTCTAAATTCACGAGTCACGTCAAAGGCAAGGTCATCAAATGCTAGGACTTCACCCTTTAGTCTCAAGAGTACTTTCAAGGAGTTCACTGATTTGTATTTGGTAATCAAAGCAGCAGACAAACAGGAAAATCATCAGTCTTTCTCCACTTGTTTGAAGGCACCTGACAAACTTCTTTTCTTAGGAAAGTGAGAAATGCAGAAACTTCTTTATCTGCAAATGAAATGCACATAGGGTCTAAAAGGAATCTAACAGATATTTACTTATAAGTGAATAGATATCCTTGAATTGCTTCCCAATTACTGCATAAATGTCTCTGGGATGTAACATGAGCAGACAGATTCTTACAGGATTCCTGAAGAGTCAAGAAAATCATAAAATTTAAGGTTAGCTCTGTTCTAAACTCATTATAGGTCTTCTCTAGGAGTAATGCACAAATTAGTCTTCACTCTTGAAAGAGCAATTAAGAGATTATAGAACAGTTAAGAAAACCTTAAGTGGATGACAGCAAAATAGTGATTAAATAAGTAGACCAATAAAATAAGCCTGAAGCAGTAAATGTGTTCTTGAAAAATTGATTTCCTTCACAAATTTCTCAGAGGTAAATTTAAATGTTCATTATTTGGCCCATAATATGAAAAGAGGACGATCAAAGGGGGAGGAACTAGAGATCAATTAATAATATATATTGAGCAGCTACTGTGTGTCCAGAAAGAGGTCTGGGGACACAGATATGTCTCCATTAGGCTCAAAAGTTGTCAGGAGAAACATAACTAGCAAATGCCAAGTTTAGACAAGTTTAATATCTAAACAAGTTTAAGTGCTGGGGACCTGGAGTGGTTAGGAGAGTTGCTGAGGAAGGAAGGAGTGGATAGTTTGAAGGGAGGAGAAAGACAAGGTCAAGAGAGAAGGGAGAGGTGATGAGTAATGAAATCTTTGCAGACAGATATGGCCCTAGACTTCAAGGAGATCTCCAAGCTTCAGATTACCTGTGTGGGCTGTGAGAAATGGCTGCAAACACGTAAAGGGAGGAAAGACAAGAGGTACAGTAAGTGCAAGAAAGAGAGAAACACCATGTGGAGAGCACTATTCCTTCTTTCTTTCATTTGACAAGTATTTGTTGAGCACCCACTTCTAGGAGCTAGGAACAATTCCAGACACTGGGTCTGTAGTATTAACAACAAGCTATATGCCCTCATGCAGCTTCCATTCCGTGCAGAAAAACTAGTTAAAGGAAAAAGACATAAAGAGTTGGTTTTTAAAAATGTCAGGAAGGGAATGGAAAGAGAAAAGAAAAAGAAAGTCTGTAATATTTCTACAGTACACATTCTCCATCTTTTTTCCAAACGGCTGCTATTTGTTTTCTAGGCATATTATTGCCAAAAATTTACTTATTAACTTCTTAAAATTAACTTTCATTGTGTGCATTCTTAGTGCCCTTATTTTGAATTAATCAGTTTATAGCATTAACTACTAAAAAGCAGGGTATAGAGTTCGTCACTTCAAAACAACTCGAAACTTGACTTGAAACTGTATATGTGGAAGAATGGATCTCACTAGAAATAAACTGAATCCTAAATATGTGTTAATAGCAAAAGACCAGAAATTTTCATAGGATTCTGACACGGACTTATTTGTTGCCAATCTTCTCATAATTCTCCTCAACACTTCACCTCTTCTTATTCAATTTTCCTACAATTTCTCCGTCGTCACAGTCAATGTCACAGTCGCCTGTGACTTTACCCTCTCCCAATACTGACTTTGTAGCATTCCTTTTGCATACATTTGTATACTGTCCACTGACATTGCTTATTAGCCCCAGACCTCATTCCTTCTCTGATTAACACAAGAGTTTCCAGGGTCTGTTGCTGCCAATCACAGAATTTTGGAGCCTGAAGGGACTCGACGTAGCAATGCACCTTCAAAGCCATCTCTTTTTCCTGGTCAATCCTCTTAAAGCAGGCACTTGCGGTGTTCTCTAATCAAAATCCTTCCATGGCTTACCACTACCTCCTAAAGACAGTCCAGACTCCCTTTTTTGAGCATTTAAGACGGTCTATGGGGCTTCCATGGTGGCGCCAAAAAAAAAAAAAAAAAAAAGACTGTCTATGTATTTTTTTTTTTTCGAGGCACCAACACGGTTGTCAACCTTACCCTTCCCATTCATTGACTCAATAGTATTCTTCGAGTCCCTCTGTAATTGAAGCTGTGCTAGAGGCTTAAGATACAGTCACAGTTCTGCCCTCTAGAGCCTTCAGTTTCATGGGTTGTGGGGAAGGAGGAAGGGGGTGGGACGAGTACATGAATAACCCATTATGTGTTCAGAGAGGTGCTGACAAAGGCTGCTCAGGGAGCACTGGACTCAAGCATCCAATCCTGCTCTTTTGCTGACCTTGCTTCATCAGTGCTGATTAAATTAGTTTGTTACTAAAACATGGCCCACTCTTGTCAATCCTCCCTCACGATCTTCCTTCTCAGTAGAAAGAAGGTCTTTTCTCTAAACCCCAATACATCTGGTCTTTCAAAGACTAGATCAGATGCCAAATAATCCATGTAGATTTCTTTCCTTAGCCTTCTAGTCTTAATATGTCTTGTTTAGTTCTATTTCCATTCTCGTTCTAATCACATCTTTACTTCTATTAGAGTTTATTATCAAATCCATGTCTCATACTACAACTGTCTACCTCTTAAGAACATCAACTGTGATATATATGTATATCCCTTCCCCAAATAGGTGTTCGATGAATATTCCCTCAGCTAAAATAATAGGGAATAAATTGTACACCAAACAATTCTAAAATGGAATGACGAGGGGATTAACAGTACAATGTGATCCCCACACACTTGTAGTAAAACTGCCACATAAATTACTGTAAAAATTCACAACAGTAGAGGAGAGAGCTACCACTAACAGATGAGGATCCCTAGGCTCGAATTGAAGGGGTTAAGCAGCTCTATCTGCAAGGGGGAAAAATGATTCTTCATTTGCCTTCATCAAAGACTAATTTTAGGTCTCTTGGTAATTAAATGACCACATTGTTTATGCTCCATACACTTTCTGTCCTGAGTCTTGGAAAATACATGAAATTTCCAAGAATTAAAGTTTCCATTAACACAAGTGCCAAATCAGGAGGCCTGACCTGTGGGAGAAAGCACATTTGTCTTTGCTGGCTCCTTTTCAAAAAGCTACAGAAAGATATTTACTGTATAACTTTCTTGTGCGCAATTGCTCTGTTTTATCACTGAGGCCATCTAGACAAGACCAAGAAGCTGCCACATTTCAGAAAGCCACCAATTACTGAAGAACGACGGTTTGAGTTCTGAAGTGTTGACTGCAGTCCCTGCTCGGGGTAAAATTTTTTTATTGGAAGAGACTTCGAGCGGTTTTCTTCTTTCACTTTTTTTTTTTTTTTCTGCCGTAGTTGTGCGTTTGTGTGTGTTATTTAATTCCCTGAGAACCACCTTTGGCTGGTGAAGAAATATGTCAATACGAAGTGGGTTTCAGAACACTTCTTCTACTTATTATCCCTACTAGACGGAAATTTAATGTAAATCAGTATGTGTGCACGCAGCCTGGATGCGTCAGAAGACTATTTTCTGATCTCTATGTCTGGTTTTATGTAACCTGAAGTAGCACAGTTATCTACCCAGGTTTAAAAAAAAAAAAATCTCTTTACGTCAGTGAACTCGAACTCAGAAAGTTCTCTCCCCCGAGCTGGGAGCCTTTTAAAGACATGCGTGTCATGCTGGCTGCAGGGGGTCGCAGCTACTGGGAAAAGGGCTGGTTCTACAGGCCCCGCCCTCCACCCCCCGTCGCCCCTCCCTCGGGCGGGCTCCCTACCTCCCCGGGACTCGCCTCTCCCCCATCCCCTCCCTCCCTCATCTCTGCAATTTCGGCCTCAGAGGTCTGGCGCGCGTCAAAGCCCGAAGTGGGAGGCTGATTTGTGGAGCATCACGCCCCAGCTCCTCTCCCCAAGCCTCTCCTCCGCCGTCGGCAGCGGCCAAGGGATAGAGCCGAGCAGGGGGAGGGGAAGAGCGACACCCATCCCCCTTCCTCCAGCCCTCCCCGCGTTCAGATTCAACTGCACCTTTTATTCTTTTAACTCTTCTCCCTAGGACGCGCGGCCCCCGGATCTGTCCCTGCGGCAGTCGCGGTCCCCGCTCCCGCGCCGGGAGATGGGACAGCGAGGGACCTGCTCGCGGTCGGCCGGCGTGTGCGGGGAGGTGCGGCCGCGGCGCCCGCTGCCCGGAGTCTGTAAGTTTCAAGGCTCCTCTAAGCGGAGGGGAGGGGGAGGCTGAACGCGTCCCCGCAAATGATTGAAAATGCAGAACACGGGCGAGGTTGACAGCGTCGGATGTAATTTCGGGGCACACTCTTTTAATTGACTCTACCCGCAGCCCGCAGGCTATTGTCCGGGGTTTTTCCTGCAGCTTGTATGTTTGATCCCTTCGTCGTCAAGAAGTTTTCAAGCTATTACATTATGAGTTCCAGTGGGATTTTTTTTTTTAAATGCAACTCACACTTCTTTCAAATTTAAAATACCTCTACGTAATTTTCAGGTTACATAGCACATTGCTTATTATCATTTTGTCGAATTACAAGAAACATTTATACTGCGCAGGAGCTCGCGGCCTTTGCCTATTTCTAAAAATAACAGAAAAAGAATTTCCCCTCTTCACTTTTAATATTGCTACATCATGTGAATAGTTTAGTAAATAGATCCTTAATTTTCCTCATAGACGTCGCGTGCTGGTATCCTTGCACTAATCTACAGACGCGGGTAATTTCAGAATTATCACTGAGCCTGCTGTTTACAGGAAGGCTCCTGGTTTTGTTTAACTAAGGCTGTGCTCTTCTGTGTTCAAAACGATAAGGAATATTAAAACAGTTCTGCTTCAGACCAAGTAATTTTTCCGGGATCCAAGAACTCAAGCACTAACTAGGCTCGTGTTTAGATTAGTAAGATCATACCTTTAGCTTTGCATGTCACCTGGAGTGTATAGACACACCCCTACATGCGAGGAGTGAAGAAGAGGTGAGGAAATAGGGGGAAAGGTTTTTCATCTTCGTTTCCCTCCTGCAGGACGGGTCTCGAGGGAAGGAGAGGCAGGTCGGAGACAGGTGCATAGGCCGGCTATGGTGACGGGACGATGTTGGCCAGAAAGAGCATCATCCCCGAGGAGTATGTGCTGGCGCGCATCGCCGCGGAGAACTTGCGCAAACCGCGCATCAGGGACCGCCTGCCCAAGGCCCGCTTCATCGCCAAGAGCGGGGCCTGCAACCTGGCCCACAAGAACATCCGGGAGCAAGGACGGTTCCTCCAGGACATCTTCACGACCTTGGTGGACCTGAAATGGCGCCACACCCTGGTCATCTTTACCATGTCTTTCCTCTGCAGCTGGCTGCTCTTCGCCATCATGTGGTGGCTGGTGGCCTTTGCCCACGGGGACATCTATGCTTACATGGAGAAAAGTGGGATGGAGAAGAGTGGCTTGGAGTCCACCGTGTGTGTGACTAATGTCAGGTAAGAATGCAGCGGGGTGAGGCAGGGGTGGAAAACGGTACCGAAAAAAAGATGAAACTGTCCTTTCTCTCTTCACTCTGTCATTTTGTTGCAAGTGAACTGAAGAGTTTGTTTCAGTACCTTCAGATGCAAAAAAGTAAAAACATAACAAAAACAACGTAACCAATCCAATGTATTAAAAATCTTTTCAGATGCAGCTCTATGGATGACGAGTCTTTGAAAATATAGCACTTCAATCCTTTGAGCTGGCCTTGAAAATATTATACCAGTTGTTTTTAAATGGTTGTGGTTCAAAGGATTCCACAGAGTGCCTTCCCCCAAAAAACCACATACTGAGTTTTCAGTCTGAAAAAGCTGCTGTCCATAGTTCCAGCATCCACAAGGCAATATCTCTGATCAACCAAAAATATTGTGCAAATGCTAGTAATGTTTTTCCACAACTTCTCTTACCAGTGACATTTTCAGAAATAGTGAGAAAAATGGGAAAACACTGGTGGAGAGGTGTTCTAGGTAAAAAATATGTTTTTTAAATCCACCAGAAATGAAATAAACATAAGCCCTTCTTTATCAAGATTATCTTAAATAACTGATTGCTTGCATTGAATTCCAAAATTAGAAATTACGCTAAGATTCAGAACTAGAAAAAAATTATTTTTAAGTGGAGATTGGTCCACATTTTTAACGGAAGAGATTATGTACAAGTGACCTTGTGTTGTGGTTTTCTCTAAACGTTTTAGTAGGATAGGAAGACTGTTCTTAGATTGCCCTGATTTTGCTTTTTTCTCTTATATTGTAAATATTTCAAAGATAAGTGAAGTGAATTTGATTTCAGTGATTCTCCTCTCATAGTTTCACATGGCCTAAGAACATTTTCTTGGAGTGATTTGTCTCTTGTTTTGTTGGAAGATGGAGAAAGGTAATATCAATTGCAAAAATAAGCACTCTGCAGCGAAGCATTAGTAGTTATTACTAACAACTTTTCCAGGACCTTTTCTCAATAATATTCCAAATTCACATAATTCATAAAGCAAAGCAACTGAGCAAGCATCATTCTTCCAGGGAACTGTAAAGACCCTGAAATCTTATGCAATTAGCATACCGCTGCAAGAAGCAGAAACTCAGACTGTAAGCTTGTCCATCCTTCCGTTCCCTGAAGAGTCGCAATGCCAGCTTACCAAGGGAGGTTGCAGTATTTGTCGTAGAGATCGCATGCCACAGAGTTCAGCTCAGATGTTGAGGAGAAAAAACAAATTGAATCGATCCATTGCCTTTACCATCGAGTTAGATATTATTTTCTTGTCTTAAACTCGCCACAAACTTTTGTCTCAAAGAAAATATAGGTGAAGAATGCAGGTGATCATCAGTACACCAAATGTAAAGGAACAAAATACTGTGTTTAACAGCTATACGTAGGTCAGATATATATATATCTATAATATTTCTCTTTAAGAAATTTATTGGCACTGATGTTGGTGAATCATGTTCCTATCAAGGTACATTGTTAATAAACATGAAGTAGATACACATCAAAAGAGATGAAAGAAACAGAAATGATGAACCTCGGAAAAATAAAGGACAGATTTTATTCACAAGCCAAATATATTGGCTTTTGCTGTGGGGAAAAAAAGTCATTAAGCAATTTATTAAAGATATGCCATCAAAAGTGAGATATCTGCAATGATTTTGTAAAAGAACTTGACAGAGTGCACTGGTTATTAAAAGCTGTTTTACTGCTAGCTTTTATTGTTCAACAAGAGGTGTTCTGAGGCATGTTTATCCCCCGATGGACTCCTGCTGGTTTGAACATTCAATTCACTATGAGAAATGCCATTGCAGATACAAGGAGACACACTTGATTTTATCAGTATGACAGTTTTAGCATCTTATTTATTTATTTTTCATTAGGTGATTCTCTAAAGTGTATTTCTTTTTAAAATTTTTTAATTAAAATATAGTTGATTTAATCTTAGCATTTTAAATTGCACTTCTTACCTAAAAAAATGTTATTGAACATCTTGTAAGGTTAAAACCTTACTGGTTTTATTTTAACATTGTGGTACTATTTACACTTCGATGCAACATACAATTTAATCTTAATCAACCGTACGTAATACTTTTTCACCAAAAAAAAAAAAAAAAAAAATAGAAACAGAAAAATCTCTATTCTCTCCCAAAGGGGATTTAAAAGATGACTAATAATATGTCTAATTCTTTGCATTTCCTTTCCTTTCCTTTCATAAGTTCAGTGTCTCACCTTGTCATCAGAACTGAAAACTGCTTGTAATGAATATTCTCCAGTGTATCCAAATAACATTTAACATTCTCCTTCCAGGCTGGCTCACTTTCCCTTTCATGTGGATGACTTTCTAACATGAGTCAGAAAATAAACCAACATATTTCCCCTTCTAATTCAGCCTCACTCCTCTGTAGCAGAACAAATGAGCAGTTAAACACTTTCAGCTCTTGTGGTTGTTTAGCGTGACAGGTGTTCGTAAAAGGCTGGGTCTTGCACGATATAACGTTTGGAAGTAAGTTCTTTCATAAAATAAACAACATACACAATATGACACATGAATGATATCTTAAGCCGTTAGAGTGAAACATCTGGGCATATTCATCATTACGCTGCTCCCTGAAGCATGTATAATTAGAAATCAATGTTGTATCCCTGCCCCTTCTCTGGGGTCTCTTCTTATTCTTTGCCATGTTCTTGGATCGTTCAGTATTAGCTCATGTGTAGCTAGTACAAAAAGCAATCATTGCTTTTCATGAATCTTTTTAGCAACAAAAGGGGTAAGAAAGGCAATTTTCACACTCCATGTAAAAGTTAATTAGAAGAATCAACTATGTTTCAATTAAAAAAATAAAAATCCCTGATTATGAACCTGAATAGAAAAAAATCACCTGCGTCTGCTTGCCTGCCATTCAGGGTGTCCCGTCAAAGTGCAGCACTTAACTTAGTATTCAAATATTTAAATATCTGGTCTCTCATTGTGTGTGGCATTAATACACAGCTAATACTTTGACAGATGGTCTCTTGTCTATAAAATTAGAAAAGTTTGAAATTGGGCTGTAGGGCAAACACAAGACTAAGACTGTTTCTATTAAGAAGCCACAGCAGCGTAGGATATGTAGTTAAGTGAATAAATTAGTGATAAGAATAACCAAATGCGGTGTTTCTCAACCAGGGGAGATAAATCAGAATTATCTGCAAGCTTTTCAAAAGTTTTATCCAGGTCCACCCTAAACTACCAAATCAGGGTTTACATTGAGATAAGGAAGAGAAGTGCAGTTTGAAAAAGCTTCCCAAGAAAACCCTGACACTTGTTGGCTTCTTTTGGACACTAGGCCAGAATTAAGAGAATTCATGTTCTTATTAATTATGTAATCTTGACACAGTCACTTATCTACCTCAAATCCTTCCTTTAATAACTTCAGTATTCTCTAGATCACTTAGAGAACAAAATGAGACAATCAGTAAGAAAACATGTTTTGTTCCAAATGGCACATGGTTTTTTTTTTAACTAAAAATACTAGTATTTTTGAATGATGTGATTTTACCACTCTTTAGCACTGTGCTCTCTATATATAAGGTACACAATCAGTGTTTGTTAGGGTGTACGACTTTAAAGGTTGTAAATAATAAAAAGTTCACTTATTACTCAGTACTTCCCATATGACTCAAGTCACTTAAACACAGATAGGCAATAAATAATAGACATCAACCTGGAAGAAAATTTCACAAAGTAAAATAAGCCTATAAATATAAATATGTCTAGGTATTATTTTAATGTTTTTACATAAACAGGCCCATCATTACATGATTTGAAAACACTAACAGAAGTGTATCCCAGAAGCCTGGAGGTAGATGCATGCATCTACCTCTACATTTGACATCTATCAAATGTCCAGTTCTAAACACAAGCACTTGTTCATTTGATACATTAAGTTGGATAGTCTTTCTAAAAGCCTTTAATAGCCTTTGGACATGGGACTTCCCTGGTGGCGCAGTGGTTGAGAATCTGCCTGCCAGTGCAGGGGACATGGGTTTGACCCCTGGTCCAGGAAGATGCCACATGCCACGGAGCAACTGAGCCCGTGCACCACAACTACTGAGCCTGCACTCTAGAGCCCGCACACTGCAACAAAGAGTAGCCCCCGCTCACCGCAACTAGAGAAAGCCCACACACAGCAATGAAGACTCAACGCAGCCAAAGATAATAAATAAATATTTTTTAAAAAATAGCCTTTGGACATCGACAAATGAATGGATAAAGAAGATGTGGTGTGCATATATCTATATCTATATATAGATAGATAGATACACACAATGGAATATTACTCAGCCATAAAAAGAATGAAATAATGCCATTTGCAGCAACATGGATGGGCCTAGAGACTATCATACTAAGTGAAGTAAATCAGACAGAGAAAGACAAATATCTTTTGATATTGCTTATATGTGGAATCTTAAAAAATGATAGAAATGAACTTATTTACGAAACAGAAATAGAGTCACAGACATAGAAAACACATTTATGGTTACCAAAGAGGAAAGGGTGAGGGAGGGATAAATAAGGAGTTTGGGATTAACATATACATACACACTACTATATATAAAATAGATAACCAACAAGGACCTGCTGTATAGCACAGGGAACTATACTCAATATCTTATAATAACCTGTAATGGAAAGAATCTGAAAAAGAATATGTATGTTAGATATTACGTATGTTAGATATTATGTGTTTGCGTGTGTGTGTGTGTGTGTGTGTGTGTGTGTGTGTATATATATATATATATATATACATACATATATATATATTTCACTTTGCTGCACACCTGAAACAACTAACACAACATTGTAAAGCAACTATACTTTAATAAAATTCTTTTTAAAAATAGCCTTTGGAGGAAGAAAACGCAAAATTCAACTTAGCCTGTTATTTCATGATTCAAACTCTGATCCAATGGCATTGTTTTCTGCTCTCGTTTCTTACAGGTCTTTCACCTCTGCTTTCCTCTTCTCCATTGAAGTTCAAGTGACAATTGGGTTTGGCGGGAGAATGATGACAGAGGAATGTCCTCTAGCCATCACAGTCCTGATTCTCCAGAACATTGTGGGTTTGATCATCAATGCAGTCATGTTGGGCTGCATATTCATGAAAACAGCCCAGGCTCACAGAAGGGCGGAAACCTTGATTTTCAGCCGCCATGCGGTGATTGCGGTCCGAAATGGCAAACTATGCTTCATGTTCCGCGTGGGCGACTTAAGGAAAAGCATGATCATTAGTGCATCGGTGCGCATCCAGGTGGTCAAGAAAACCACGACACCCGAAGGGGAGGTGGTGCCTATTCACCAACTAGACATTCCCGTTGATAACCCCCTTGAGAGTAATAACATTTTTCTGGTGGCCCCTTTGATCATCTGCCACGTGATTGACAAGCGCAGCCCCTTGTATGATATCTCCGCCACCGACCTCGCCAACCAAGACCTGGAGGTCATCGTGATTCTAGAAGGAGTGGTCGAAACTACTGGCATTACCACCCAAGCGAGAACCTCCTACATCGCCGAGGAGATCCAATGGGGCCATCGCTTCGTGTCCATCGTAACCGAGGAGGAAGGCGTGTATTCCGTGGATTACTCCAAATTCGGCAACACCGTGAAAGTAGCGGCTCCGAGGTGCAGCGCCCGAGAGCTGGACGAAAAGCCTTCCATTCTTATCCAAACCCTCCAGAAGAGTGAACTGTCCCACCAGAATTCTCTGAGGAAGCGCAATTCCATGAGAAGAAACAATTCCATGAGGCGGAACAATTCCATGCGCCGGAACAATTCATCCCTCATGGTGCCCAAGGTGCAATTTATGACTCCAGAAGGAAATCAGAACACGTCGGAATCCTGACAACAACACAACCCCCAGAAAGTCTTCGATAAGATGTTGAAGAGTTTCTACAGGGCACAGACTGAAACAGAGCTGGAACACAATAATTTGTCCTTCTTTATCTTAATGCACTAAATGATATGCGTATTCCAACAGCAGCACTTTCTGTGTCAATAAACAGTAACACACAAGGTGGAGGGTTCTTGGCTCACTTGTTTCATCCATGCAGTATGCGCAGCGATAGGCTTAAGTTAGGCAGGGGAAATGCTCTCATTTCTCTCAATTTGAAACCCAAGAATTACATTAGTAGTAATAGACCTTGAATACGAAAGTGGCCCAAGGAAGGATGCTTTATGAAATACTTAGGGGGTGACACCACAGTTGTCTCTGTTTCTATTGTTCGCTCTTGAAATGTGATAGAATGGGCAGGGGGCCCCCAAATTGTGTTTTTCCTTTCTCTCTTTCTCTCTTTCTCTCTCTCTCTTTTTTTAACTGCACCAGGTAAGAAGCTGAGACAAAAACTTAGTTTTGTTTTGCTCTGTTGTTTATTTTTTAAATATTGAATTGTATTTTTTCTCAAATTGTATAGTATAAGCATAACTAGTATTAGGAAAATGACACTAAAATTTTAAGCAGGGACATCTGTGAAACTGGAAAACAACAACGAGTTCAATTCTAGCATGTTTCTACATGAACGTAATTGAATCTAACTAGAAATCAAAATTCCTATTCCATTAAATCAGCTATTGTAGTATAAGGCTCAAAGTTTCAAAGCTAGAAATCACCCCACAATATGATTGCTGAAGCAAAGTTCCTGTTAACTTCTCATTCAGAGCCTTGAAAACATGAATAGAAACTTGCAAATCTATTTTTGGATTTCGCACAGAAAACCTGCTTAGTTCTGCATTTTCCCCGATGCTCAGCCAGGTGTCTGCAGTCCTGCTGGGGCTCCCAGTTGCTTAAAGACAAGCCATAGGAGGTACCAACTGACTAAGAACAGCTCACAGAAGAAATATTTAACCTGAAAAGTTTTACCCATTTCCCTGTGAGTTGGAAAAATATTTTTATTTAAAAAAAAAAAAAGCTGCTTAGTTCTCATCTACTTCTAAGTGGATTCTCTTAATTTACTTGGTTCTTCACAGTGACTTCCAGAGGTTTCTTTGTCCCCCTCATGGCCACCTGTTGGCACAACTAGGCAAGGAGATTTTGCAGAACAGCTAAGAGCATTCCTGTGTCATTTAGGACTGGATTCCCAAAAGGGACAGCTACTTCTTTTGCCTTCTCAGTTCTTGTTGAGAGCCTCCACTATAGTGAATATTTTATTAAAATATTTTCTTTGTAGTCACTGTAGTTTTGCAATTTCTCTTTCACAAAATTATCCCTAGTGAAAGCTCAAGGAAAAACAATACATTTTTAGAGGCATGTGAAACAGCGATCACACAGTGATGACATTCACCTCTGAGATCTCTCTCTCTCTGAGGGTCCCTCTCTGTGAGATCTGTTGTTCCAAGGGAACTACATTTTTAAAATTTCATGTTGATTTCATTTCATTCAGAGTTTTAGGTTCTCTTGGTTTTTCTATTTGAGCTTGATGTATCATGGAAATCCTGTAACCTTTTTTCTTTGAGTCTCCCACCTGCCATCTTAAAACTACATCTCCTTCTCAGTAATATCTGAATGCAGGCCTGGCATATAAAGAGGTAGCATTATCTCAATTGCTAAAGTGATATTTTCTATCAACCCTTGATTTAATCATCCTTAGCTCTTGCTTCTTCAAGGAAGGGATGAGGGCACAGGGAGAGAAGTACAAAGCTAGTAAGCTATAGGCTTATTCCCACATTTCACATAGCTAAACATCAGAGAGCTGAGCTCTTGTGTAGCCTTTTACACAGATTTTTGGGGTCTCTATTTATTTTACTTCATCTATGGACATTGGTGTGTATTGAAACATTTCTGTACAGTTTTCAGTTTGCTAACGAAAAGTCTACCTTAATCAGATTTAGCCCACCAGTGATTACAGAGTTGGATATCAGACCTCCTAGCAGTTCTGGCATAGGTGTGGGTCCCCCTCTCCCATCCCAGGGAAACCAGACGGATGCAGAAGGCAATTGCCACACCAGCAAGAAGAACATACACAGTGCTTACCTATTGTTCTGTGCAGTGGCAGCTCAACATCTGTGAAGGTGACACAGGCTGTGGGGCAGGTAATGTCTGGACATAGTGGGGCTGAGATGCAGGATTTCTGAGTCCAGCATTTCTGAGATCCTTGGCAGCCAGGTGCAAATCTAGCAATGGAATTAGAGCAGTTCCACCAGCCACCTTCCAGCTGCAACCACAGGCTGGGTGTCACAGGCCATTGATTTCATGGGGAAGTCAGTGGAAGAGTTTGATGGGGCCCCTATGTCAAGTCATGGCTCAGACAAGGACATCATTTAGCTAGTGACACCCACACCAAACAAAAGGTCCCATCAATTTCTAAAAATCTACAAGAGTTTTAGAACATTACAATGATTTCAGGACCTATTTTTGCCAAAATATATTTAACTGGCTAAGCAGTTTTGGAATATTTGGTTTAGTTTTAGAAAATAAGATTCTTTATATGTGTGTATGTATAATTTTGACTTACGTATTGAATTTAAATATTATTTTATATTAAATACTTAGATTCTTCACTTCCATCCTAGTCATACAGCAGCCACAATATTCTTTTAGATCAGATTACATCATGCCTCTGCTTAACGTACTCCTATGACTTTCCATTTTTATGAAAATGAAAATCAAAACCTTTTCCAGGGGGCTTCCCTGGTGGCGCAGTGGTTGAGAATCCGCCTGCCGATGCAGGGGACACGGGTTTGTGCCCTGGTCCGGGAGGATCCCACGTGCCGCGGAGCGGCTGGGCCCGTGAGCCGTGGCCGCTGCGCCTGCGCGTCCGGAGCCTGTGCTCCGCAACGGGGGAGGCCACGACAGTGAAACCTTTTCCAGGGCCCACAAGCCACTACATCTTATTACTACCTTTTCCCCTGACATTACATCTTATTACTACCTTTTCCCCTGAATCATTTCCACTCTACAGCTCTGGCCTTGCTGTTCTCTGAAACAGAGCCATACATACTTTCATATCATGAGTTTGCCTCTACCAGGAACATTTCCCCAGAAGGCCTCCTGGTTCTCCTGTGATTATTTGGGATTTCTGCTCCAGTGCCATCTCATGAGACAGTGCAGTATAGTGGTTAAGAAAATAGCCTCTGCAGTCAGACTCTCTTGGTCTAAATTTCAGTTTTAACACTTAGCATCTGTGAGGTCTTGACAAAATTAATATTTGTGCCTCGTTTTCCTCATACATAAAATCAAAATGATTACAGTACCTACCTCATAAGTTGCTGTAAGAACTAAGGTAGCTAATGTATATAAAGGGCTTAAAATAGTTTGATTCATTCACAAAGGACAAAAGCTAGACATGAAGGACTGCCTTGAAATTAATTGGATTCTTAGTAAATGACATTCAGTGCATTATACTTGTTCTCTAGAACAGAGAAAAAAGATCTTCGCAACATGAATACGATCTCTTAAAAATTCTGCAGCAGGGACCTTTCACCCATACCCAGCGGCTTTTCCTGATTCTTTGATACATGCCACCTGCCTGTTGTCAAATAGTATAACATGTAGAATACTACAAAGTGTAAAGGGAGACATTTTACCTACAGAGGATATTTCTGGTTTCATGTATCTGTAATTAATTTATTTATCCAGTAATATATATTGAACTTCTACCATGTCTGACATTCACCATCTGGCAAGAAAAACTAGGCGTGTTTCTTCTCTTTATGGAGGAGCAGGAGTTTATAAGCAGCTTAGGTGCTGATTCTGCACCCAGGTATTTTGAGATGGAAAGTATCAGGAGAGGAAAACTGGCCTAGGGGCCAGAATTGCATGATCAAAATCGAGGCCTACCCTTGGTTACTGGGCAGGCGTGGGAAGGCAACGGAAGACCCAGAGCTGTGCCACAAGATAGCCTTGCGGAGGACTGGGTGAGAAAACAGAACACTGTTCATCTTTAGAACCATCATTTTTTTCCTGCTTTACATTATCCCAGTCCCAGGAATTCTACAATTCCTCATCATTTGCCACTTGGCTCGAGACTTTCTCTGAGTAAAAATCCTGGTCCCCTGGACTCAGATATTTCTAACTATCTGGTCAAGTGTTTTAACACTCAGGTGTCTCAGAACCAGCAGAGACTTATTAAAGAGATGACCTCAGTTCCCAAAGAAAGTCTAACTCCCAGAGAAGTTATCAGCTGCTTAGTAAACATGGGGCGGCACTTTTTCCCCTCCATTGGTTGGAATCATTTCTTTTTTATTGTTGTTTACAGATTTGGCATTTTCGGAAAAGAAGTTTCCTCACAGATAATAAAATAATTATAGATAAAGAAGAAAGAATGAAAAGAGATCTGCATCTCTTGGGGTTCCCAGTCACAACTTTTGTCATTTTCACCATGCCCAAAGTAGAGGCAGAACTGAAATTAGTGTCTCCAAGGACCAGTGCATTAAAATAACCATAACAAATCCTACAGGCTGTTTAAGAGGAAACCCAAGGGCCATGCTCTTCCCATGATCTTTATGCACAATTCTCATCAATGGTGATGGGAATTCCCCAGAGATTCTAGGAAGGAAGTGACCCTAATTACATCCCCCTTGATAATTTACTGCACAGATTCAAGTTTAAGTTCATGAAAATCTAAATCAGCCTTTAACTTCAGATCAAAATACCACATCAGAGCCCAATTTCATTTTAGAGTATTTCTATCTTCATTAGTACTCATTTTCAATCGTTGTTCCAGTTCTCATGGAGATTTTCTTGGCAGTACTGTATGACACCCCTCCCCCAACTCCAACACTCTCGGGCATAATTTAAATGAAACTCTTATTTTTCACAGTGTTTATTTTAATCACTTGAGAAAACAAAAATATTAAGGCTGGATTTCCACATACTATTGGACTACTTCAGCTTGTATTGAATAAATAGTGAAAAAGTGGAGGATAAAATAGTTAACTGTAAAACTGAAGTTAAAATATACTTTTCACTTATTAACAGATATATTAACAGATTTTTCAGGAGTCTTCACTTACTTGCCATTGACTGGTGAAAAAAGTCTACACTCTTTAAGCATGCTAGTCAAGGGTCTTTGCAGTTTGAGTCCAACGCACCTTTTACCAGCTTTGCTTCCTAACCCCTTCAAAGCGTGCAATGTGTAAAATACTACAATGTATAACATAGTGCTTCAAGTTCACTGACTGCTTCACTCATATTCAGTCTCCCATACAAGTCTGCAAGTCTCTGAGCTTGAAACTCTGTGCTTTCTCTACCTACCAAAATTAGTGCTTTTACAAAGGCTCCTCAAATCCTCCATCTAAATTACTTCTTTATCTCCACAATGTGGACACTGTTTATTGGTTATTTCATAATAACCGGCACTATATAACTTTCGGTATCATATGCATCTCTCCTCAGACTGTAAGTCTTTCCCCCAGACGACTTATCACAGTGTTTGCCTAAAATAGATGGTGAAGCAGCCTGACAATTATCTCCCCCAAATCCATTCTTCCTTTCTTTCAGAGCAACAGAGCTGTTCATCTAGAGCTAACACATTCCTCTGTCTCTGTTAGCTGTGGCCATGTGCCTGATCTGGGGCCAATGGCCCATGAACAGAAGTCAATGGACCACTTCCCATTCTTGATTTTAAAAACACTGAGCTTATGTTTCTGTACCTTCTTTCCCCTCCCATGGACCGGACACATATGTGGTGGAGACCAGCTTTGACCAGGCTGATGACGTAAGATGTGGTACGTGTGTGTGTGAGTGTGTGTGTGTGTGTGTGTATGTAAATGTGTATATAAGATGGCATATTACTCAGCCATAAAAAGAATGAAAAGAATGAGCAAAGTGGTTGGACCTAGAGAATGTTATGCTGCCTAGTGAAATAAATTAGATAGAGAAAGACAAATACTGTATGATGTCACTTATATGTGGATCTAAAAAAACAATACAAATGAATGTATATGCAAAACAGAAACAGGCTCGCAGATATAGAAAATAAACCAGTGATTACCAGTATGGAGAGGAAGAGGGGAGGGTAAGTTAGGGGTATGGGATTAAGAAATACAGACTACACTGGAATTCCCTGGTGATCCAGTGGTTAGAATTTGGTGCTTTCACTGCCAGGGCCTGGGTTCAATCCGTGGTCAGGGAACTAAGATGCCGCATGCCATGCATTTTGGCCAAAAAGAAAAGAAATACAAACTACTAAGTATAACGTGGATAAGCAACAAGGATATATTGTATAGCACAGAGAATTATAGCCATTATCTTGTAATAACTTTTAATGGAGTATAATCTATAAAAATACCAAATCACTATGCTGTACACATGAAACGAATATAACACTGTAAATCAAATTATTAGAATCATTAGAAAACTGAATTAGTGTGAGTAGGATTTTTAACTCAAAATGATAAGCTATGCCTTTAGCTCATCCCCTCATCACTAAAATAACAAAACACAAAAATTCTAAATCAAAATTAATCTAGTGCAGTCCCATTAATAAGATAGCTTTTCATCAATGGGAAAGAAACCCTGAGGAATTTCTGGAAAATATAAAGAAGATGGAATGGATTTGCTGGGAAAAACCAACCAGAGCTGAGACATATGACCCAGATTCACTCAAAAGAAGGAACAGAGTGGCTGGACAAGAGGCTCTGCAGCAGAGGTCAGGAAATACCCAAAGTTCAGAGACAGTACGCTCTGGAAACAGAAGCAGGAGCAGACGGTGATACGGGGATAGGGCAGGGCTACATAGACGTGGGCTGCTCTGCGGACAATGCTTGGCACTGTGAGGACCTGGGGGTCTACTACCTCAGGTCTCTCGTGAGGCCAAGGGGGCTCTGGGCCTGCAGATAACTTGGGCCACCAAGGTGATAGAGAGAAAAAGAAGAGGATCTCCGTCGAGGGTAGCATTTGAATTAAAGTTTTATTCAATGCCCTTTGAAGTTTCCTAACATTTATCTTAGGGTCACAATTTATGTTTGAAGATTATGCATGTTGATACACTTTATAACAGATCACAATTCTGGCATTCTCTAAAGGGCCTAAATTTGACAGTGACATTAAATCTTCAAAAAAAAAAAAAAAAGTCACCCAAGAACATTGTTCAACTTATGATATTCCCATTTTAGGTGGAACTACCATTAGGCAGCAAGGATTCCTGGCACGCCTTTAGTCTTTGCACTTGAATGCTATTATCCTGGATTTGGGAGGAAGAGCAAGCTGGCTGTCCAGGATGTGCAGTGGCTGTGGAAACGTGCGTCATCGTGGAGGCCACGTACAGAAGAAGATGTTCAGAGAGCTTAATCTGGAATGCTCGGAGGGGCAACTATGGTAAATATAACAAAGGACACGTGTTCAGCAAGCACACAGAATTGATCAAATTTTAAATAACATTTCTGGCCTTTGAATAAGAGATTTTCTGTGTGTTTGTTCAAAATAAAATGATTCTGTCCCTGACTTCCTTTTGCAAACCACCGTCAAAACCAATTGTATTTTATTGGGGGAAAATGTGACCTTTTCTCTTTTTAATCTTTTATTAGAGAAAATTTCAAACGTGCAGAAGTGGAGAGAATAATATAATAAACTCCATGTATTTATCACCACGTCAACAATGACCAACCCATGACCAATCGTTTTTCCTCTTTTGCACCCCTATAATTCCCTTTCTCTTTCTCTAATTGTTTTGAATTACTCCCAGCATTATATGCTTTTATCTGTAAATATTTTATTACATATCTAGAAGATAAGGAACCTTTAAAATAAATGATCACACCTAGAACAAAACCACCAACAACCTCTTAATGTCATCAGCATGCTCCAAAAATTATTATCGCCGCAGCCATGGTAATGCTCATCCTTAGTGGTAATTAGAAATACTTATAGAACAGAAAATTTTATATATATTTGCTAAAACGATAATGTAACAACAAGGAGATTAGAATTAAAAACAGGGTGAAGAATGTCCAGACCACCAAGAGGTAAAGACTAGTCAGTGAATCCAGTTAAAGTCAAGAATACAAAAAATAAAACAGAGTGAAAGATGGCAGAAAGAGAGTGAATTATATCAGCGTAAAAGAGGCACTGCTAGAAACAGGCACTAATGGAATTCTAACAAATTATACTTGAATATAGTTTTGATATTTTAATTTTTGGTAAGGTAGTCAAATCCTATTTACTCACTCCTACTTTTTAAATTCAAGTCAACTTTCCATTATGGTTCCTTTAGACCTATTAGGTGTCCATATCCATGGGACCAATTATTTTACTACAAAAACAAAAAGGGAAAATATGTTATAGTTGATTTTGCCTTAAAATGATGTGGCTTACATTATCTGCCTTTACAACTATTCATTGGTACCACTGATCAGTATAAAGAAAATTCCTCTATGAATAATTAGCTCCAGAGACACAGACGTCCTCTAAGCCCTAAAGCCAACAGAATTAGGAAATCATTTGTGAAATTTGAGCATGATTTCTTGAAGTATTTCTTGCCTTTTAATTCAACATGTCAACTGTGTATATAACTACAATTGTTTTGTCACAGTAATTAGATGTAAGCATGAACATAACAAAACCTCATTGCTAAAGAAAATTGTAGTCCAGTGAAGAGATGGTAGGAGGTTTAAAATAACAAGGCAGAACCTGGCAGGGCAATAAGAGGTGTGCAAACAAAAGACTATGTAAAAACTTGAGGGTGGGAGTAACATTCAGATATCAAGACAAAGGAGAGGGAAGACTTGGAGATGGGCTTAAATGATGGGCGCTATTTCAACAGGCAGAGATGGCAAGGAGTACAACCAATGCAGAATAAGTGGCATTAACTCATTCAACAAATATTTATTAAGCAAGGTGGTATGTCACTGTTGAATGCTGGGAACACAGCTGTGAGCAAGATAGACAAGGTCTCTGGCTTCGTGGCTTTTATAATGTTGTGAAGGAGAACAAGCAACAAAAAAGTAACCAAAAGGGTTTTTTTAACCACCAGAAAATTTCAGCTAGAGGTAAAAAGTAATGAAGAAAATAAACAAAGTGATGTGAATGACTGGGTAGGCCATGGGCGATTCTTTAGGTGGGATGAGGTAGGAAACCCTCTCTGAAAAGATGAAATCTTTATTTTTATTTATTTATTTTTATTTTTAAAAATTTCATTGGAGTATAGTTGATTTACAGTGTTGTGTTGGGAGATTCTTTACCCATATAGGTTATTACTCAGTCTTACAGAACACTGAGTATAGTTCCCTGTGCTATATAGTAGGTCCTTGTTGGTATCTATTTTATATATTGTAGTGTGTATATGTCAATCCCAAGCTCCAATTTCAATTGAGGCCTGCAGGACAAGAAGTTGCCAGAGGTAAGGCAATGAGAAGGGCAAAAGCTTGAGATAGGGCATGTTCTGAGTAATAAGACAAAGGCCATATGCCTGGGGGGAAGACGGACTGAAGAGTCAGAGCACAAAAGGCCTCCACTTTTACTCTAGAAGGAATGGGGAGACACTGAAAGGACTTAGGCAGGGATCGTCAATCTAATTTACATATATTTAGAGTTTATTCTGGTAGCTGTGGGCAAAGTGGAAAAGAATGGGGCTTTCGGACTTCCCTGGTGGCGCAGTGGTTGAGAGTCCGCCTGCCAATGCAGGGGACACGGGTTCGAGCCCTGGTCCAGGAAGATCCCACATGCCGCGGAGCAACTAAGCCCGTGTGCCACAACTACTGAGCCTGCGCTCTAGACCCCGAGCGCTGCAACTACTGAGTCCACGTGCCACAACCACTGAAGCCCGCACTCCTAGAGCCCATGCTCCACAACAAGAGAAGCCTCCACAATGAGAAGCCGGTGCACTGCAATGAAGAGTAACCCCCGCTTGCCGCAACTAGAGAAAGCCCACGCGCAGCAACGAAGACCCAACACAGCCAAAAATAAAATTTAAAAAAAAGGGAAGGAAGAAAAAAAGAAAGTGGCTTGCTAGAGAACAGCAAGAAGGGATAAGTTGAAGTCTTTATGGAGGAAATAAATGAGAAAGAGGACAGAGATGAATTCAGAAAGTAGATTAGGGTCATATTATGACCCTAATATGACCCTCTTGGGTCATATTAGGCTTTGAGTTTGGGGGTGAGGAGTATGGATTTAATTTAGAAGGAAAGAGAAAGTTTAAACAAGGGATGTGATCATGGTTTCACTTTACGAAAACAGTTTTATTAACAATATGTTGGACTGTTCTGAGAACACAGAGGCATAAAGGTCAGATTGGAGGTAATTGTACCAGCCTAGGCAACAGGTAATGAGGGCTTCGACTAGGATTAGAGTAAGAGTGTAAAAAAAGACAGACGCACAGGACATTGTGAGAGAGAAAATCTCTGAAATTTTGAAATTTACTGAGAAAAAAAGCCAGGGGCAGTAGGGGATCAAAGAAAAGTAACTATCATTTGTGTTGGGTTTTTTCATCATTCAAAAAATGGAAGATGAGGAATAAATGTGTGTGTGTATGTTTGGGTGGCATCTGCATAGACAACTCAAATTTGACCAGTCCTGCCAGAGGAGAGAAGAGAGAATACTAAGTAGAGCCAGGAAGAAAATTTGCTAAACTTTAGAGAGACAGGAAGAGGGGAAAGTCTGTTAAAAAAAAAAAAAAAGGAAAAGAAGTGTAAGAAAGACAAGGGAAAAACCTGGAAATTTTATCACAGAAACCCTAAAATAGGAGAACTCTCCAAAGGATAAGAATGGTCAATAGTATGGAAGTGACAGAGAAAGAAAAACAAGTCTCTTTGAGTCATGATGGTCCTTTTCAAATCATATTTTAAGATGATTTAATATCCTGACTTGATTCAGGTATATATGACTCAAGAAATATCCCAGTCAGGTTTCATCAGAGGTTACATACAGGTATTGACAAACTGCTGTGAAATATTTAGGATTTTCCATGTTGTATCAATTGGTTGCATATCAGTGGACAAAGATAGTTCTTGGTGCTTCTCAGGTATTGATGCATTTTGTTACAGTTCAGAGACTAAAACTCCTTTCCCAAGGCATCCTCCAAGTTCCACAGCCTCAGACTCCTTGGCTGTGGTCATGCATTACCCATTTAATGAAGAGTCTAAACTTGGTGAAGGTATATAGTATATACATGAAACAGATTAATTATCTTCCAAGTACTGTCCTATGTAGATTCTGTCAAATTTCCCTTTCTGGTTGGGTAGAAAATCTCTTAATGAATTTTTGAGCAACATCTAAAAACTTTGTTCATTTAAAATTTTAATCATGTATCAGAGGAAAAACTTCTACTCTCCTACCACTGGCAAGGCTGTGGTCCAGGGGATTTGAAATGAATGGGGGGATGTGGCCCCTTCTTTTCATTCTCCTCCCCCTCCCTCACCTTCAAGGAATGGCCTGTCTTTGGGACTTCTCCTCCCTCTTCCTTTTTGACATCATGAGTATCAGGGAGACAAGTGAGAGTAAGAGAGATGGTAGAAAATACCTTATGTAACCGGTACCCAGTATGTTTCCATGTGTTGCTAGTAGCATCTCCCAATGTTATGGTCTCCATGAGCATGTGTATGTATTTTTCTTGGGGTGATTTTAGCTTCCCTCAGTGAGGGTCTTCCCACCCTCCATTCATCCTTTGCCAGTGGCCATGCCTTCACCGTCTCTGTATTGGATATCTATTGCTGTGTAACAATTACCACAAGCTTAATGACTTAAAACACAACATACATTTATTATCTCACAGTGTCTAAGCTAGGTCCTCCGCTTCAAGGTCTCTCATGAAACTCAACGAAAACTCATCTAAACACTTAACTGGGAAAGAATCTGCTTCCGAGCTCACGTGGCTGTGGGCAGCATTCAGATCCTTGTGACCTGTTGGATTGAGGGCCTCAGTTCCTAGCTGATGGTCACCCCATGACCGCCCTCAGTTCCTTGCCACATGGGCCTCCCAACATGGCTGCATGCTTCATCCAAGCATGCAGGCCAAGAAGGCAATAAAGAGAGTCAGCTAGCAAGATGTAAATTACAATCTTAGTAACAAAATCCTGGAAATGACATGCCATCACCTTTGCCTTATTCTATTGGTTAAAAGAGAGTCAAGGCTGTGAATACTAGGATACTGGGGTCATTGGATGCCATCTTAAAGTTGACCTGCCCTAGCTCCCCTTGGGTAAGACTGAGACACCCCCTTCTTCCTGCCCTACCCTTTATCCCTGCTCCTTCACTTGGAGGTTCAGAAAGAACTGAGATCCTCTTCTGTATCTTGTCTGGGGTGAGGTGTTTCCCTCATTTTCCCAGGGATACTACACCACAATCTCTTCACTCTGTCGTCACCATCAATTCTAGCAAGGCTCATACTTTCAGAATTGTCCAAATGACAAACAGACACTAGCCTTCATATTCATATAGGACTTGCAAACTCCAGGGAACACAAGTAAAGCTTTATCAAAAAGTTGGCTACCCTCTCTATGCCGAGAGGACCTGTAAGAACTACAATTTAGTAAACATCCATGCAGAGAGTGAAAGAGCCGTCCTTATATTTTTCAGGCATCCGTTAACTTTATGAGTGAATCTCTTGGAGCCTTGTCTCATAGGGAATGAGAGGAAAAGCCACAGAACTCCCCATTCAGATGATGACACCTGACTTTAACCATCACCCTTCTTCCCAGAGTATTTTTTTTTTTTTTTTTTTTTTTTGTGGTATGCGGGCCTCTCACTGTTGTGGCCTCTCCCGTTGCGGAGCACAGGCTCCGGACGCGCAGGCCCAGCGGCCATAGCTCACGGGCTTAGTTGCTCCGCAGCATGTGGGATCTTCCCGGACCAGGGCACGAACCCGTGTCTCCTGCATCGGCAGGCGGACTCTCAACCACTGCGCCACCAGGGAAGCCCCCAGAGTATTCTTATACAGGCACAGAAAATGCAGGAAGATGTGAGGCTGTAGCTAACCTTGGGAGGCAAGTTCTGTCATCACTTATAAATGCTAGGGACAGGGTGGGTGAAGAGGCTCTAGGTTTTCCATCAATCAACAAGACATATGGGGTAAGTAGCACCCTTTGACCCCAGGGTTAGCCCCAGTTGCCAATTCTGGACGAGGAGAAAGCCCCTCTATGTATTCTCTTACACATCTAAGCCTGAGAAGCGTGTTAGATGGGTGTTTTTCTAAATCCTTCCCCTCACCCTCAACTTAGGTTGATAATTCAGGACTCCTGTAGTTGATCCAAGTACTGGTTCCACTTCATCTGCATCCTACCGCATTCCATCTTTAGTTCACATTTTTTAAAAAAATGGTCACTTTGCCATGGTTCTAGTGAGATATAGGCTTGCACTCTTGGCCATTCCCTCTCTGTTCTGTGTCTGTTCATTTCTCTAAAGCAAGACAGTCTTCATCCACTTCCAAATCCTCAATTATTTTATGACTGGAATTTGAGCCTGGATCACATCATTTTCACATCCTTATATGTAAATACTTCTAGCAGGGCAGGCATAAGAGAGCTGAGCCTCCTTAAAAATGCTGAGCTATTTCTCATCTGCCATAGAAGAATGAAGAGTTATAGATTCTTAGAATGTTAACATTAACAGGAAACTCTGACGTTATGGAAAGCAACTCTCTTCATTTTGTGGGTGAACATCCTAAAGGTGAAGTTGTTTAAAAGAGGGTCAAATTAATTCACCTGGCTCCCAGTATCCTTCCACTGTGCAATATAGTTGTTGGGGGGGGGGAAATGGGCAGAAATATTAAAATCACACCATATTTATCACAATTACATACATCATATACATTACACAATTTAAATCATGTCATGTATATGAAGTGATTTTAACTGTGAGTTGCTATATTTTTAAACTGGCTTGAAAGGCTGTCCCAATTTTGCACATTATAAATGAATTGTGCTACTCTGTTTTATGGGTTTTGAAATCAGACCACTTATACAATGCTTACAGAAAGTACTTGCTTCTCACGTTACGATGCTTAGTGACCCATCCTGGGGGTGAGAGGGCAATTGAATCTCCCAGGATCTGGGAAAAAGAGCTTTTCTAGTGCATCTGCCAAAAGGGAGACTACATTTTAGTTAATAAGAAGTCTGTCTTAATTCAACATTTGTATGAGGTCCAAAGTCAGTTGCAGTAAATCTCAGTAACTACTGCTCATTTCAAGTCAGAATCAGGCAGTTTGTTTATTTAAAACGCTTGCTCCATGGGTTACTCCCCTGGGAAAATGACCTTATTTTCATCTCAGGCCCAAGGGAAGCTTCTTACACTGTGGAATCTTATTCTAGAACGTGTCTGGAAAGTCGAAAGTTACAGCTTATACTCAGCTAGCATCAAATGATTCACATCATTAACAAAGTTTTGTTTTGTTTTTTAAATAAAAGTAGGAAGACTGATACATTGTAACCCTTCTTACCTCCTGCTCCACCCCCCCACTAGTCGAAATCAGAGTTGAGAACTGCTCAATGTCACCTACATTACTGCATTCTCTTTACTTTCAGTGCCCCAGAGGGACTTGGATCAGCTCTAAGGGTCCTCTTATGGGTAAAGTTAAAGGACAACTTTACTTTCGGTACCCCAGAGGGGACAGAGGTAACAACACCCATAAAGTGAAAAGAAACTCATGTGGTTCTATGGACTGTGGGTGGGTGTGAAGCAGTGTGATAGGTAAACTTACTGCAAACAACAAGGCAACGGGAATGGGCAGAAAATGAGTTTGGAGTTATCTAATGTAAATGTGGGACCTGTTGTCACTCTAGAACTCCTCCTCCTCCTCTCCCTCTCCCTCCCCCCCTCCCCCTCTTCTCCTTCCTCTTCTCTTTCTTCTTCTTCTTCATCTCCTTCTTCAAAACACTAACAACTCAGCAGGAATTTGCAGCGCTTGCCTTTGGTTAGGGACCAGGTCTCTCTTGCAGACACAACTAAGTTGTAAACACCCCTTGAGTGATAACAGCTTATGTTATCTCAGTCACTAACACAATTCTCTGCATTAGTTAGTTTTTTGACTTTTCTTAGACACCCAGCTAAGGAAATAAAACTGCAGAAAAGGAGCTTTGTAACTGGAAGCGAAACACCATAAGCACAACTTTGAAGCATCTGGCTTCACCCTCTTAAAAGGCCGAAGAGGAAGGCTATAAAAACATGGATGTAAGCCATAATCTCACCATCCTCAGAAATCCCTGCATCTGGAGAGTGGGGGAGGGGAAGGGAAAGACAAGGTGCGAAAAGAAAGAAGGAACAGAGTAAATAAGAAAATAGTGGAGAAAATTAGACTAGGTCACTGTCTCACTTAGGACACACTCACCAGACCACTGAGTTTACATCTTGTAAATAATCACTCCATTTCTGGAGCCAGACTTCCACTAGTCTCTACAAATATAGTCTTATTCTCCATCTGAGGTCAAGAAAAAAATCATTTTGACCAGGATGTTTACTAAAGATATGTACATTGAGACTGGACATCTTGTCTGGAAACATGGTGAGAACAGGCTCCCTACTGACAATTTCAAGGTGACTCAATGTGTCAAGTGAAGCAGCCTAGGTTGGAGAATGGCAACCTGTGCAAGACGGAGTCTGTCGGGAACGCCAGGCCAGCAGCCCTGCTGCTTCTGCAGGTGTCAGTTACAGGGCAGAAGCAGAAGAGGAGAATGGAGAATGAGAGGGGACCCCATAAAGCTCTGTGTCCAGATTCATCGACTAACCTTCCTAATCACTCTCCAGACACCCTAGACACAAACTCTAAACAAATAAACAGACCCCCAGATCTATATAGGAAAAAAATCCTCTAGTGCTCCATTCTCTTGGAAAATTTACTCAAGGCATCTTGGTTGGAATAATAATCAAAGGGAAAAACAAGTATAAGTCTGTTCTTCTCATGAGCAAAAAGAAAAATAAAGTAGTTCCCATACAAAAATTGCAGCACCGCTTCTACTACACTGGGATGGGCTAAAAGGGAGGTGGTGTTTTCTTGACAGAAAAGATTTTCAAAAGCAAGCAGTGTCTTACTTTATGCTCTCTATTCACCGAATTCAGGGTTTATTAATTTCAAGGCATTAAGAAAAAACAGTATGTTGTAAAAATAGCTTCTTCTGTAAGCTACCCACATTTTTTCAGGGTCTGGGCAAACCACTTAATGACCTACAATTTGCCAACTGGTAGCTGAGATACCAAATAAGTTTTGACAAGGACTTAACCAGGAATCTATCACCTCACCCATAACTGTATCTATTTATAAAGTAATGAGACAGACTGTAATAATGCTTGAAAAATAGCTCAATAAAAATTTTTGCATTTAAGCAATTGTTTGAAAACATATTTTGTGGTTGTAAATTTAATGCAAGAGAGGTTTTCCCAAATGGGTGAAAAGTATAGCTTGATATAGAAGTTACTGGCTAGCTACTTCACCTGTAGCTTCCAATACGTAAAGCGAACAGATAAATGTGCTGGGAAGGCACTGTGCTAAGACACTAATATTAATACAGGTTTAGGTTCCTCAGAGAGACACAAAGAGCAGGAGGCAATGGAACTTCCATGAAAACGTATTCAATGTTAAGAAAAATAAACTTATAACCACAGGGATTTAAAAAAACAAATCAATTTGGGGTGGTCATTCACTATACAAAAGACAATCCCATACAATGACATAAGCAAGATAGGAAACAAAGAAGCTCCAGGCCCTCCTTCCTTCACAGAGACACTGAGTTAACAGTGATATACAGACCAGAATACTTCTGTGAGAACTCTAGAGACCAGCTGAGAAGCTACATCATCCAGGCCAACGTAAAGCCAAGAAGGGATTCAGGAAAACAGGTAGGTAGGAAATCTTGTGAGTTTTGCATGCCAGTCCATGCCCCTCCCCCAATGTAGCATAATGCTGGTGTGGTGCAACAGAGAGGAAGTCTCCCATAATGGTACTTCCCTCTCTGGACAGAAACAAAAGAGTGGACCATGCAGCCAAGGTTCTAGCTTGTCCGGGGGCTGCCTGAGAGACTGGTTTCTGTCTCTCCTGACTACAAGTACTGACTGGACTGATGGCATAATTTGGAAGCTGCTGAAAATGGGCTAGCAACCAGGCACATTAGAGCTACAGTTCCACGAGCAAATGCCAAGGAGAGTAAGATCAGAAAATGTTTGAAAGGTCCTGGAACCTCTAGCCAGGCTGATTGCTGAAGGTCTTCTCCTGTAGCAGGAAGCCAGTATGCAAAAACTAGGAGAGGTAGTTGTTTTCTTCAAACTCCCAAATCTCAGCAAAATATTGAGGAGCACAAAGGAAACAGGGAAACAAGGCTCCATCAACGGAACAAAATAAAACTCCAGAAACCAACTCTAAAAAAATGCAGATCTTTAAGCTGAGAGTGAATTTAAAATAATTGTCAAAATGATGTTCAATGAGCTAAAAGAGAATATAGATAGACAATGAAAAGAAATCAGGAAAATTATGTATGAACAAAATGAGAGTATCAACAAAGAAACTATTAAAAAGTATCCAATGGAAATATTAAAAACAAACAAACAAAAAATCTCCAATGAGGATAAACCCAAAGAGAACTACAATTAGGCACATAATCAAACTGCCTAACAAATCCAAACCATAATTAGATGCCACCTTACACCCATTAGGATGGCTACTATATAAAAAAATAAACTAACAAAGTAAAAAAGTATTGATAAGAATATGGAGGAACTGGAACCATTGTGCACTGTTGCAATTGTAAAATTGTGCAACAGATATGGAAAACAGTATGGAAGTTCCTAAGAAAATTAAAAATAAAACTACCATATGATCCAGCAATCCCACTCTGGCTATATATCTGAAAGAACTGAAAAAACTGAAGAGATATTTCCACATGCATGTTTATAGCAGCACAATTCACAATAGCCAAGAGGTGGAAGTAATACAAATGTCCATCAACAGATAGATGGATAAAGAAAATGTGGTATATACATATAATGGAATATTGTTCAGCCTTAAAAAGAAAGGAAATCCTGTCACATGCTACAACATGGATGAACACTGAGGACATTATGCTAAATGAAATAAACCAGTCACAAAAAGACAAATACCATATGATTCCTTTTATACGAGGTAGCTAAAGTAGTCAAATTCATAAGAAACAGAAAGTACAATGGTGGTTACCAGCATTAGGCGGAGGGGAAAAAAAGAGTTGCTGTTCAATGGGTACAGACTTTCAGTTTTGCAAGAAAAAGTTCTGGAGATTTGTTTCACAAAAATGTCTATATACATAACTCTACTGAACTATACAATTTAAAATGGTTAAGATGGTAAATATTATGTTATGTGTTTTTTACCATAGTAAAAGACAAAACCATAAAATAAACTAAGTGGGATTAAAAAAATTTTGATTTGTATATATCTCTTTATAGCCCCTCCCAGAACTTTATCCCTGTATCTATATACTGTAATAATAATAGTTCTAATCATTATTTGTGATACAATTAACAGTTAATACAGCCAAGATAGATTAGAACCTAGATTTGCATAACTTCACATTTTTGTACACTTTACTATGTGAAAATAATTTTTTCTTTGCTTTTAGTTTGTTTTGATTTCTTAATACACAGTTCAAATGAAAAAAAGGAGCTTCGTGAGGAGAATGTAAGTCTGAGAGAATCCTCAAAAGGTTTGTATTTTTACTTAAGGAAAAGGAAAAGGAAGAAAGTATGTCACTCTTCTGTTCCATAGAAAACCAGGGAGAAGTCCTGTGAGTAAGCAACAGATGGATAGAAAAGCAGGCAAGACAAGCAAGGAGGGGAAAAATAACAGAAGGTAACCAGAGAATCAGAAAGTCATTCTCTAGTTCCTCACTAGTACCCAAAAGTCACTATTATCTGGCTCCCCAAAGATTTTCACCTTTCTGTTATCTTCCTTCTTGGACATTCTGTGCCAAGATACTGGAGCTACCATCATGACTTGTAGCTTACAGAGTCCCTATTTCTCTCTCTAGCAGTTGGGAAGTGTGGAGAAAGTTACTCCAGCCACAGGAGAGAGACAACTGTGGCAAGTATTCAAAGTATGAGGTCTAAATGCATATTCTTGAATAAACACTATTATTCTTAGAAATTAAATTTCATAGTATTGAAAATACCCTTTGCACTTCAGGGAGCTTATGGGATGTAGAAAGTTGTTGCTGATGTCCTGCCCAGATCCATGTGAGAGGGCACCCATCCTGCAAGTACTGTGAACTGACTGGAAAGCGCTCACAACTACACCTTTCTCTCAGAATTGCCAAACAGGAACTACCTTGTATGGAAATGCCTGGAAAGTTATAACTTCCCTCTTTAGGGGTAGCCTGTGGCCACTTGTTGACTAATTCATGGGTAGAAAAGCCCAGCCCCCTTACCTAAATTTGGGACAATTGTGTGGCACATTTTTAACTCTAGAGTTCTCCAAGAGATAGGTGAATCCAGACTTTAGCTGAAGCCCATTTTCGCTTGGCTTTTTCTCTTGTCCTCTCCTGCTTCCCTCAGTTTTTCACAGGTTTTTCTTCTGAGAGCACACCCTTAATAAACAACCTTCAAAAGAATTCCAGGATCTGGCTCTGCTTCTAGGGAACAAAACCCAAGACATAGGGAAAATAGATTTTTTTATAAATTGACCTGAGAACCTAATTAGAATATAGGTTTTTATAGAAAATGCATTTCAGATTCAAATAAAGTCACTCACACATGTTTTTTGAAATAAGCCCATTATGCACCTAAGACTAAATATATATTAAAATACAGGGTTTGGGGCTTCCCTGGTGGTGCAGTGGTTGAGAGTCCACCTGCCGATGCAGGGGACATGGGTTCGTGCCCTGGTCTGGGAAGATCCCACATGCTGCAGAGCGGCTAGGCCCGTGAGCCATGGCCACTGAGCCTGGGCATCCAGAGCCTGTGCTTCTCAACGGGAGAGGCCACAACAGTGAGAGGCCCACATACAGCAAAAAAAAAAAAAAAAAACAGGTGGTTTTTTTTTTCAGATTGCTTTATAAACAAAACCAGATAAACATATATGCAGAGAAATAACTATTTTTCTGCTTCTGGGTAATCACAGAGTAAATAGTTCAGGACTACCTTCTTGCTGAGAAGAAAATTTGGAAGCTATTTTTAAAATTTTGTTTGAAAGCAACATAGAGTTAATAAGGTAGTAAAGAATGATGAGAAAAAGTCCATAGAAAGATAAAGGTTTAAGAAGGTGATCTAGAATTTAGGACCACTTTTCCCCTGCAGGAATTTGCAAATTCTGTGCAGGTGAAGATAAAGTGATGACACACCAGGAGATAAGATAACATGAATAAACCAGCAGAAACAACATACAGTAGAAATAGACCCACAAAAACTCCAGATATTGGAGTTACCTCAGAGGTGCTTTAAACCAACAATACTCATTAGGTTCAAGGCAATGATGAAATTAAAAATTTTAGCAGGGAATTGGAAATGAAATATATATATATATATAATAGATTAGAACTCAGTATAGCAGCAGGTGAAAAAGAGTGAGGAGATAATTACTGAACTGAAAGATAAAAATCATAAATCCATAATGAAGCATGAAGAGACAAATGGGTGGAAAACCTAAAAGAGAAAGTAAAACAATTAACAACACTTGTGTTTGAAGTCCCAGAGAGAGAGGGAGAGAGAAAAGAAAATGATCAAAAGCGATGTTTGAAGAGATAATGGCTGAGAGCATCTCAAAATTAATAAAACCACAGATTCTAGAATCCCTTACCTATTCAACAAGAGAAGTAATATATCAACTTTCCAAGGATAAATTTGTGAAATGTAAACATATTTTTGGAAATATTATCTGTAGAACTGAAGTAATATCACTTCACAGGATTATTGTAGGATCAAATGTGGTAACATATATAGTTATTTCAATGATTTTATCTTAATGATAATTCTAAATTCTTTCTTTCATTTACTGAGCTAAAATCCTCTAAATACTTTTATTTCATACAAGTCATGAAAACATTAGGTTAAAAACCCATATAATTTATAGATTTGACTCATGTAACAACACTTGTTACAATATGTGAGTTATAACGTTAACTATAGTAAGTCCCCTACATACGAACCTTCAATTTGCGAACTTTCAAAGGTGCAAACGTGTGTTCCATCAACATCAGGCGTGAGTGAAATTGCAGCTTGCCCTCCGTCTCCTATTGCTGACGATCCTTCCATCCTACCATCTCCCACCTCCCACCTCCTCTCCCTTCTCCAGTCAGTAACTCTTCCTGCCTGTTCACTTGATGCCAGCCCCTGTATGCCAGCTGTTGTACTGTACTACTGTACTTTCCAAGGTACCATACCGTAAGATTTTAAATGTTTTCTTTACTTTTTGTATTTGTTTGTTTTTTATGTATTATTTGGGTGAAAAGTATTATGAACCTGTTACAGTACAGTAACTATATAGCCGATTGTGTTAGTTGGGTACCTAGGCTAACTTTGTTGGACTTACGAACAAATTGGACTTACGAACGCACTCTCAGAAAGGAACTTGTTCGTATGTAGGGGACTTACTGTATTCTCCCTCTTAGCCTTTATAAGTTTTAAGTGTAATATTTATCAGTCTTAAAAAGTTGCTGGAATGATTTGGAAGTACTAGAGCCAAGTGGGGTTTTTCTGGCATTAAGGAAGGAACGTGGAAGAAAACCAGCAAAGTAAACCAACAACTGAAATTAAATAGTCCTCCAATGACTGTGGTATGGGATCAATATTTATTTATATGCTTGTGAAGATAAAGATCATGAAAATTCCAGGGTTTGTTTGATGTCCAAGTACATTTTTTTTTAAAATCCTTATCCAATTCTTAAAAGCCACTATTAGATAATTACTAAACATTGATAATGCCAGGAAGTTGGGAAAGCAGAAAACTTGAAACTAGCTCATAAACATTTTAGTGACCTAATAAGAGTTATTTTCACCTACAGATATTGATCAAACTCCAGAAGAAGAGAGATCTTTCAGCCAACTTTACTGTCCTCACATGACCTATCTTGGCTGTTTATCTTTTTTGTCCTCTCTTGAGGTTCAAATCAAGACTTTCATGTTATAAAAGAAGGATAATTTACGGAGTGAATTAAAGGAACTGACTTCCAGAGCCAAATGAACAAGGAAGCTTTACAAACGTTTGGTTTTTTTCTGGGATGTTTACTCTCAAAATCATAAATGTATGTACTCTAATAAATTATTTAACCAGTAGAAAATAGTCTGCCCAGAGTTTCACTGTCATAACAGCTTCTATTCAATACAGTAAGACACACTTTTCTTTCCACATCAGATTTCATGACAATGTTTTCAGTTGGGGCCAGATTTTCAAAGAGGAAGTACAACAACCAGGAAAGCATACAACTATAACTACAGAAAATTAATAAACTTTAATTGGAGTCAAATGAATTTTGAATTAATTTGTGTACTAAATATGTATTCAGTGATCAACGATAGAGAGACAAGGACCAGAGGCAAAAAGATGAGAAGATATAGAGCTAACTTGAAGGAGGTTGTACTCTAGAGGTGGGCACCCATGCGATCCACAATTGCAGAGCTGTTCAATAACTTAGATGCAAAAAAGTTTGCATGAGATATTATGGAACCATAGATACAGGTATTTCTAAGTATTCTTGGGGAAATCCAAAGAGGCTTCAGAGAGGTCTGCCAAAAAGTTGAGAGAGAAGAAAAGGGGCAGCATTCTAGTCTGTAAGAATAGTCTGTGCAAGTGAATTACATTAAATGCTGAAGCATAAAACAACAAGGGAGAAGTAGGGAATGAGATTATTTAGATAGACAGGGACTAGGCAATGAAGGAGTTGAGACTTCCACCAACAGGCCGGTTGTTTTTAAAAGAAACCAGTGGGTCCCCAAACTCCCCTGATGGGGTCCAAGGGAAGACTGAGTAGATGGGGCTGCAGGCCAGGCCTCTGGGAGTAAAATGGTGCCATTTGGTATACAGCAAATTCAAGCAACATTTTGATTGAGAGTCACTGCTGAAAGTAATGGGCTCTACAAAGGAATGTTATTCAGGTTTTCTCAAGAGATGAATTAATCAGAATATATTTCACAAAATTAGCTTTAGTATATTCCTATTTTGAAAGCCACATCATCCATTTTTAAAAGACCAGGAAAAATGACAAGAAACAGAGACAGGGACCCAGAAGATGACTGAGGGCAGCAGCTGAAGTCTAATAACTGTATTTTGCTGTGTTAGATCATCTTTAAGTGATTGGCAGCATACTTGATATGGCATGCAGCATACTTGATATGGCATGCAGCATACTTGATATGGCATGCATCATCTGTTCCATTGAAAGTTGCCATGTCTTGTTTGACAATTACAGATATAAATGATAGTTCTGTTTAATGATGATATCTTTACATCTCACAGTTCTTCAATATCCTTCAACATATAGGAAGAATAAAGAAGTTATTAGCAGCAGAGTGTCCTACCTTTGGGAATAGGATACAATAATTCTGAATTCCAAAGATCGTGTAAAACGGATCGGCATGACCTTTAACGACACTGGATTCTCACTTAAACAACAGAAGCTCCATTACTTGGGGGTATCCCAGGCGTTAATCATTAAACAGAATCAATAGGGAGAGATAGCAAATGCTCATCCCCAGATAAGCAGTAGTTGGTAAAAAGTAGCTGGTATGAAAGTGACTCTTGAAACCCTTCAAACCAAATAGAGTATCTCCCAAGTGTTCTCTGTTATAGAACATGGTTGCCAGAATGTTTCTCACTTGGTGATTTCAAGAAGCTGTGATTTGTTTTAAAAATCTGCCTATAAATCTCAAAATTCATTCTGTTATTATTGATGAAAATATGGAAACAAGAACAACCACACCACATGGAAGTGTCTAGACAAGGATGTTGGGGATTATGACTGAAATAAATTATGATTTGCTGAGAGCCAACAGTATGCTTGGCATTAAGCAAGGCAGCCAGAGAGCAGGACCCCAGCCTTTGGACGCACAGTTTAAGCCAGACACACAAACAACCAAATCATAAATCACAACAGCTAAAAAAAAAATATGGTGTAAATTTCACAGGCGTGAATTTTGGTGCTGATTTACTTTCTTGGCAATAATAAATTAAGAGATACCAGAAATAATCATCATAAAGACTGTCAATGAATGTTATTAATCCAGTCCCCTAATTAGCTACCTGACTGAATTTTAAAAGCAGAATTTTGACATTTAGCAAACATGGGAATGCATAATTTTTGCAGCAGCACTTGTAAAACATTTTATTGTATGATGTTATGAAAAGCAAGTCATGCTTCATGTCGTTAACTTCTTCTTGTGTGTACATTCACGAATTTCCACTTTGCAATCTTTCTTGCCTTCGTGATCCCTGGTCTTATTTGATGATGAATAGGAATAGTAAGCCAATGAGAGTAATTTTTCCCTGCTTTTTTTCCTCTTAGGGTATATTTTCATATGCAGTCATATGTATATAAATGTCACTCTGGCTCAGGACATCAGAAAAGCAAGAACCTCAAATATTTTTCCTGTTGTCACCTTTCCAAAGAGTGCCAAAGGTCTTGATAAATAGTCAGCTTTGAGGTTAGAAACCTATACTCGGTACAATTCACAAATTTTCTGTCTTTACCCTGCTGTAGAAATTAGGTGGTATTTAGGTTTTGACTAACATAGAACATCTATGGACCTCTGTTTCCTCACCTGTAAAATGGGGGTAACATGCAAAAAACAGAAGCCCTTAGTAACACTCAGTAACAGTGAGTATTAGTATTATTTAACACCATATTTATTTAAATAATTATTGTTTCTACATCGTCCAAGTTTATCACGGTAGAAAAATATAATTTTAAAAAGAGCTAACAGATGACATATTTTAGAATTATCTATACTGAAACCCCAAGGAAAGGAACGTATTTGCTTTTTTAATGTTTTTGGAGAGATAAAGCATGAGAATTGGGGGAACTCCATGACAGGTAATTCTTCCATTTAGGAGCCACTCAAAAAGAATGGCCTAGCTGTTGTATAGGGGTGGATGCAGGTTTTGTGAGTCTTGAAGTTTATACAATTTGAGATCCTTTTTAAGGTCATATACATATTTAATACAAAATTCAGTATTGTGGTTTTGATGGGGTCCATGTACGTAAGGATCACAGAAACTTAAATTTTATTAGCTTCCTGGTGGATCTGCCCCTCAGGGTGAGATAAGGTGGGCTTCAGATCCTTCCAATACCAGAGGGTAGAAATGAGAAATAGGAAGAACGTTAGTGCTTTGAAATTTGTCGAAACCAATGAACATGAAATCTTATTTACCTAGGTCAGTGCAGGAACCAAGAAGGCCCATCTTTATATCCAGAGAGTGTAATGTGGATACACTCACATGGTTAGAATAAGGTCTTGCTGAGCTCATATTCTATAGAAAGTGCTATTCACCTGGTTCCACCCACCAAAGGACCCAGTGTCAGAACTACGGTCAAAGTAGGAGGTACGTAGTCCAGATACACAGAATGATCCCTACGCAGGCTGTTAAACATTGAAGTTTGTGTGGGTGACAAAGGGGTTTGTTTGGAGTATATTCTTTCATTCAGCAAATCCTTTGGGGGGGATTTACTACGTGCCAGGCTCTCTCCTAGGCAGCAGGGATGCAATAGTAAGAAAACCGATTTTTTAGAAATAGGGCAAAAAAATCCATTTCCATGCCTACCTTCTATTCAGAGAGTACAGAAGATAAACAACACACAAAAGTCAATCTCATAGGGTATTTGAAGGCGGTGTGTGCTGTGGAATATGAAGTAGGGAAGAGGGAGGAGGGCTGGGGAGGGGAGAGGTACGATTGAAAAGATCTAGGCCAGGAAAGGCTCCCTGTGAAAGTGATATTTGAGTAAAAGACTTGAAGGAGGAAAGCCTAAAAGCAGCAAGTCGTGTGGTTATCTGAGGAACAGGGCTTCCAGGACAAGGGAACAGCAAGTCCACATTGCCTAGAACAGTGCCTGGCACACAGCAGGGGTTCAACAACATGTATTCCATAAAAAGGAAAAGTGTGTTAGGCTCATCAAGATGAGTTTGGGGAGGTGATGCAGGAAGCAGAGCCATTTTTTTTTTCCTTTTGGCAACAGGGACCCTCAACAAAGGACAGCAGAGCAGATGCCTCTGCTGTGGAGGTTGCGTGGTTCCGTGGCACCTGGTGTCACCATGGCCACTCAAGACCACTGTAGCATTTACTTGAGATGGCTCCCCCTCAGTCCTGTCCTGCCCACTTAGCATGGCTTTAATTTTGTCCTCTTTGGTACCAAACTCTGGGCCTCAGCAAGGCACTCCATTACTTCCCTGACTCTTAGCATCTCTCCTGTCAGCCATTTTGTTTCGATCTGTTGCAGGTACCTCAACTTACATCACTTCACATGACTAGTTGGAGATCCACAGTAATGGCACTGCTATCTTATTGTGGCTATTGGCACAGATCAATCTACATTACCAGTCTACTACCAGGACAAAAACAGCATTTCTTTTTTCATAATGCCAAGCAAAATCATAATGTAGACTCTACCGTCAGTTACGTGAATTGAATCAGGAGGAGAAAGTTGTTTATAATCATCTAAAAATCACCTTCTGTATTTCACAAGGAATAGAACAGAATTCAGAGAAAAATCCAATGCACATTACAATAATGCACTAAATCTCTTCTACTTACATTTCCCGACTTAAACAGTTCATTTTCATTAGCTCATATAAACACTCAAGTCTGTAAAAGTTAGCAGTGTGACGAGTGCCAGGTTAAAAAGTTAGAATTAGGGCTTCCCTGGTGGCGCAGTGGTTGGGAGTCCGCCTGCCGATGCAGGGGACGCGGGTTCCTGCCCCGGTCCGGGAAGATCCCACGTGCCGTGGAGCGGCTGGGCCCGTGAGCCATGGCCACTGAGCCTGCGCGTCCGGAGCCTGTGCTCCGCAACGGGAGAGGCCACAACAGTGAAAGGCCCGCGTACAACAACAACAACAACAAAAATGTAGACTGGAAAGAATTTGCTTATATACCCAACTATAATAAGTTGAGAAACTGTAGTGAGCTATGTCTTAGCCTCTCATTTATTCCTGCATCCCACCATAACCATTTCCTGCAGCCATTCTGGAGAGATTCATTCTTTTGCTTCCCTGGGACAGATCTCAGCAACTAAAACTCCAGGTATCTCATTTATTGAGCACTCACTCTGGGCCAGGCCCTGACACAAGGGGGCCACATACAGTGCCTCTTTTAAAATCACCAGTACCCTGGGTAAGAAGGTATAAAAAGTTTAAGCTCAGATCAGGCAAGTAACTTGATCAAGGTCACACAGTTTATGAGAGCCTAAACCTGGATTAAATCAGAGAGCTGGAGGATGCTAGAGCTTGAGATTTTAACTATATTCTCCACACTCTCAAGTGTTAATCCTGATAGGAGAGCAGGATCAGGCAGAGAGAAGATAGTATCTTCCTGACAGTAATAAACGGCTTCCCAAGATACCTCCCTGAGGCCGACATTGTTACTTGTCTATTTTTCCCCTCGGTCATGGAAGCCTGATTTTGTCTGGGGTGGGAAACAGTAAGCAAAAAAGTAGCTAAATACTTTTTCATCTTCCTTGCAACTAGAGCTGGCCGCATGACACACGGCCAATAATATGTAAATTAAATTCTGCTAGGCAGTTCTGGGAAAGATTGTGTTTCCAACCTTTCCCAGAAGGAAACAAAGAACAAGCTTTACCAGAATCTTCCCTCCTCCTTTCTTCCGGCAGTTGCCATCTCAAAACTATAAGGGAAAATCTAAAACAAAACAAAACAAAGACAAAAAAACTCATGGAGATGTTAGCAATGAAATTGGAAGATGGGAACCTACATCAGACTACCTCCTCCCAGACAACTTGCTATAAAAGGAAAAGATATTCTTCACTTCCTCTATCATTGGCTGGGTGTTCTGTTACTTGTAGGTAGACACTGGTAGCTGACACAGGCCGTTAGAGACCAGAGTAACCCTGGGTCAGTGCTTCTCTGTGTTACTCTTCCACCCCAAACACATACCACCAACCAAAGATTTAAATGTTGTACAAGCTATAGAATCAAGTTGAGCTATGTACTTTGAGGTCAGCTATTTCCTTATTCCGCATAGATGTAATGTTCTTCCTTTCTATCATCTTTTTTTGTTCACTCTTTTGTTCTCTGTGCAAAAAAAAGTACACATAAGGGCTTCCCTGGTGGCGTAGTGGTTGAGAATCCGCCTGCCGATGCAGGGGACACGGGTTCGTGCCCCGGTCTGGGAAGATCCCACATGCCGCGGAGCAACTAAGCCCGTGAGCCATGGCCGCTAGGCCTGCGCGTCCGGAGCCTGTGCTCCGCAACGGGAGAGGCCACAACAGTGAGACACCCGTGTACCACACACACAAAAAAAGTACACATAAGAGTTATGTGAAATACTAGTCAGTGTTATCAAGTGGCAGACTAATATTAGAAAGCATGTGATGATCTCGTCTCTGTCTTCCTTTGATTTTTGTGTAATGAACTGAACTGAGAAATATGTTGTGATTTGGCTTTATTTGTATTTATTTGGTTTAACTCAAAGAAGGACCATGCCCTGATGCAATTTTTTCAGGATGGCCACGGTACAGGACAAATCCAATCTACTGAAAGAGACATTCTTTCCCAAAGTTACTAGAGCTGCCTTTCTGAAATTCATCTACATCTGCTCTGTGATATCAATAGAGAAATAAAATCCGAAAGTGAGAACGGTCTTCAGAGGTGAGTTGTGTTATAGCTTAAAACCGTGGTACTCCGACCAGCAACATCAGCATGATCTAGGAACTTGTTAGAAATTAAAATTCTCAAACTCCAGAAATCTTGTGGGGTTTGTTTATTTGTTTGTTTGTTTATTTACTTTTGGCTGTGTTGGGTCTTTGTTTTTGTGCGAGGGCTTCCTCTAGTTGTGGCAAGCAGGGGCCACTCGTCATCATGGTGTGCGGGCCTCTCACTATCGCGGCCTCTCTTGTTGGGGAGCGCAGGCTCCAGACGCGCAGGCTCAGTAGTTGTGGCTCACGGGCCCAGTTGCTCCGCGGCATGTGGGATCTTCCCAGATCAGGGCTCGAACCCGTGTCCCCTGCATTGGTAGGCAGATTCTCAACCACTGCGCCACCAGGGAAGCCCCGAGAAATCTGTGTTATAACCAGCCCTCTAGGTGATTGTGGTAATGCTAAAGTTTGAAAACCACTACTTTTTTTTTTCTAGATTAATAATAAGAGAAGGAAATAATTGAAGTGCCTGGGAAGAATTTGGAAGGAGAAAAAGAAGTGAGGAAGAGGGAGAGAGAAAAAGGTTAGCATGATGGCTGATTGCTGTGGGACACGTTTTCATAATTATCCCCCATACTACCTTAGCAAATGTTTTTGGTAAAAGCTATAAAACATATGACAATGGCTTTCTTGGGAAACTGATGTGATTGCATGTGTTCGTACATGTAGAAACTGGTTAAGGTGGAGGCTGAGTTTCGGGGATATGTTGACATGGGGGGATAAAGAGAAATTGCACAATCAAACAGAAGGGACAGGGGAGGCCCCACTGGCATCTGAATTACACGTGGAATTTCCCTGAAGAAGTTCTCCTGATGACATTTGACACAGAATCTACATTTGTTGCAAACGCTTCCCTTCCTGTCCTTCTTCCATCCTGGCACCCCTGCATACGTGCTCCACCACCCTACACCCTACACATAAACACACAGACCTTCCTAGATCGAGGAAAATATCCGTATTGCTTCAGCACTTTTTTAATTGGACACTTTTATCAACTTTTATCAACTCCTTGCTATCAAGTCTTGACGTAACATCCTGATATTGTTTTTCCTCCCTACTCACTCATTGGATTCAAGGTTCTTCCTGGAAGTGGATTTCCTGTTATCTTTAGGGAATCTTTGGAGGAAAACATCCTCTTAAAAACAGTTGCAGAAATCTTTCTTTGAAAGTTTTGTCATTTATTTGGAATTTTAACCTTCCACGTATACGTAATTTTCACTCTACCATTGACTTGTGACCCCCTGCATCTAGCCTGTGAACTCCTTTATTTCTGGGACTTGGTGTTATTCATCTTTGTGTTCCCAATGACTAGTAACAGTGCCTGACACATAGTGAATACTCAGTAAATGTTTGATGAATAAATGAATGATGTTATCAATAGATGCTAAACTTGTTAAGGCCTCAGCTTTTCCCATTGGACTCCTATGCTCCATACCTGCCCTCTACCCCCTCCACTCTCTTGTACTCTGATGCCTTGATGGTTTTGGCCAGTGGAGAGACATGACAGGAGATTGGAGGGAGAGAGGAGACTGAGGTCATAGTATACATTCCCCTGCTGTCTCCTTCCCTGTGGAGCCACCTTGAATTGGTTCTGTCCCTTGACCTAAGGGCACTGCTCCTTTCAAGGTAGCCTTCTCCATGCTCTTCTTCCCCATTCTAGTAACTTCTTCCTGTCACTCCTTTGGGATAAAGAATGGTAATAGCTCTCCTGGCCCTAACCAGGTCGACTGGCTTTTGTGGTTCCTCTATACCCTGCCCGCATTCCTGTAAATAGACCCATTATTAAACCATCCTCAAATTATCCTGTTCTGAATGAGCCATCTGTTTACTGTTGGAACACTGATTCATATAACTGTCAAATATAAAAATATTGGAAAACCTTCCATATCTTTAAATATTCACCAACAACTGGGTTGTTCTCAATACATGTTGTTTCTGCATAAATATGCTATTTTAGATATTTCATAAGTATAGTACACTGGGGGGGTTAGAAAACTTACGCCCCCTCTAGTCTCCTGTAGAGGCAGGGAGAGGGGCCCTGAGCCAAGCTGGATCTGTCTGTAAAATACTCTAGCAGAGCCAGGATTCCTGCAAATAACTTCACGCAAGCAAAGGATTTCAGAGAATGCATAAATATACATGTAAAAGATATTCCATTTGGTTTTCACATGCATAATACAAGTTTTCCTGTGGGTATAATATCTTTGATTTATTACTTTTGCTTTTTGATTTGTTAGGATATTTACATCTTAAACCTTCTTTGCAGCAACAAAATCACTTATGAAACTTGAAAAAATGTACTTTGAAATCTATACTTCAAAATTTTTTAAACTTCTAAAAGCCCATCAGCTGGTTCTGATTGGAACCCAAGGTAGAACCCCAGTATATATTATAGTGGTACAGGGTTGGTATTAAATATTTTACCTCTGATTTTTTAATATCCTTTTGTAAATGTAGTGCCACAGTATGGGATTGCAGATGACCCACATTCTTGTGTTTGCATCCAAGAGAAATGAAGGAGGAAGTATCTGGGGAATCAGAGGTCCTCGCTTGGACTACTACATAGCTGCTATGAACACGTCATTAATTTCTCTGCACTTTGCTCCTCTCACTTATAAAATAGAAGAGTTGCAGTAAATGATCTCTAGCATCATTTCCAAATCTGTAGATTTTTATCCTGATGTCTTTAGGAAAAAAGGGAATATGTTCCTTTTCAAAACTCAATCTTCATAGCTGTGTCCTAGCTGGATAGAACCCCAAATGACTTGAAGCCCTATATCCGTCATTTTCCAATGAAGAAAAATTCAACTATGCTGCTCAACAAATTCTTGAAATTCTTCCTGCTCATAACTTCTGCTTCATTCACTGTCATTACTACAGCTAATTTAATCGTTTCATATAACTATTGGAACAACACCTTCCCCAAATCTCACCCTCCAGCACTCCTGACCTCATACCATCTTTTTGGAGAATGAACACAACGGCCCATACCACCTCTGTGTGCCTTACTTGGTCTATGATACCCAGATATGTTCCTTAAAATCTTGTGATCAAAGTACTCCACCAGGTCTCTCCCCACAGCTTCCCTTCTTTTGTGATTTAAATTTACAGAAGACCTTCCTTGATCTATTCAATCTAGTCCTCTTGAAAACCTTTATGTTTCTTATTTTGAACTTCTGTATCCGAAAACGTACCCAAGGTTAGCGCATGTTCCTGTGATTGCTGCTTCCTCCATGAAGCCTCCCTGGGCCGGAAGACCAATGAACTCCTCACTGTCACCTTCAGTGACAGCAGGACCTCAGCAACTCCGCCCTCTTCCTCATCCAACAATCGTGTCGAGCACCTCTTCAGTGGGAGTGCTCCGTACATCACCCACAAATGCTTGATGTCCTCTCACACATGAATATGAAATCTTGTCTATTTCACCACCATTCATTGCTCAAATGGATAAGTATCTGCTTGTGCTAGCTTGCATCAGCATAAAGCTGTGTGAATAAGGAGCCACATCTGCTCACTGCAGTATAGTCATGGCACCAGTGGTCAGGGTCACACTGCTGAAGGCATTCCAGGCTTTGGGAACCCTCCAGGCCCAGGCTCTAGTGAACACCAAGGTATGCTGCTCAGATCCTCTAGCTGCAATGACGAACTTACTACCCCAGGAACGCTGCCTGCAGACAGCCCCTAGGGTCAGCTCCCTTCCAATATTGCCTCAACTGTCCAATTTTTGTCCAAGTCAGTTTCTCTTTGAAGATGGCCTATATCTAAAAACTGTTTGGCCTGGGACTAGAAAAGTCCATCTCTCTCCTCTCAACTCAGGGTGGCTGTGAAGTGTCCTTTAGAACTTCCCATAGGGCTGGCTGAGGCTTCTGCTGAAACTGCCTTGAAGGTTGACTTTTTCTTCCACCCCGTTCTGCTTCCTTACCTTCTCTTTCACAAGCATTGATCCTCAGAGCCCTCTGTAAAGTCCCTCCTGCATCCTGATCTCTGTCTTAGAGTTTATTTCTCAGGGACTTCAGCCTGCAACACACATAATAGATGAGAAAAATTTCCCACCCCTAGAGGAGTAGGAATTTAGATGGAGAGCCCACCTACAGCAGATAAGGTCTCAGTTTCCCACCTTCATTTTAGCTTTTTTAAAAAAGAATGAGATGTGGAGACCATATGTTAAATAAACTGATTCAGCAAAATGCCTGTACTTTTCAGGTCATGATAAGTCCTAAATTTAGTGAGTAGAAATAAACGTTTAGTAAGTAGAAATAAACGTTTAGTGAGAAACTATTTTTTTCCTCATAAAGTATTTTATATGCATTTAAGTAGTAAGACTTAAAAATGTATAACCACCTGAACATTGTTATATCCCCAAAATAACAATAATATCTTAGATATTCTAATGCCCACTCTATATTCAAATGTCCCCAGTTGTCTCAAATTTTTCTTTTGCAGTTGATCTGTTCAGATAATAAGAATCCATAAAGTTCATTAACTGCATGGTTGCAATATCTCTTAACTACTTTATTTATTTATTTGTTGCTTTTTTAAAACATCTTTATTGGAGTAAAATTGCTTTACAATGGTATGTTAATTTCTGCTTTATAACAAAGTGAATCAGCTATACATATACATATATACCCATATCTCCTCCCTCCTGCATTTCCCTCCCACCCTTTCTATCCCACCCCGCTATGTGGTCACAAAGCACCGAGCTGATCTCCCTGTGCTATGCGGCTGCTTCCCACTAGCTATCTATTTTATGTTTGGTAGTGTATATATGTCCATGCCACTCTCTCACTTTGTCACAGCTTACCCTTCCCCCTCCACATATCCTCAAGTCCATTCTCTAGTAGGTCTGTGTCTTTATTGCCATCTTACCCCTAGGTTCTTCATGACATTTTTTTCCCTTAGATTCCATATATATGTGTTAGCATACAGTATTTGTCTTTCTCTTTCTGACTTACTTCACTCTGTATGACAAACTCTAGGTCCATCCACCTCACTACAAATAACTCAATTTCATTTCTTTTTATGGCTGAGTAATATTCCATTGTATATATGTGCCACATCTTCTTTATCCATTCATCTGATGATGGACACTTAGGATTGTAGAGTTTTTGATGATGGCCATTCTGACCAGTGTGAGATGATATCTCATTTTGATTTGCATTTCTCTAATGATTAATGATGTTGAGCATTCTTTCATGGGTTTGTTGGCCATCTGTATATCTTCCTTAGAGAAATGTCTACTAGAGCTAATCAATGAATTTGGTAAAGTAGGAGGATACAAAATTAATGCACAGAAATCTCTTGCATTCCTATACACTAATGATGAAAAATATGAAAGTGAAATTAAGAAAACACTCCCATTTACCATTGCAAAAAAAGAATAAAATACCTAGGAATAAACCTACCTAAGGAGACAAAAGACCTGTATGAAGAAAATTATAAGACACTGATGAAAGAAATTAAAGGTGATACAAATAGATGGAGAAAAATACCATGTTCTTGGATTGGAAGAATCAACATTGTGAAAATGACTATACTACCCAAAGCAATCTACAGATTCAATGCAATCCTCATCAAACTACCACTGGCATTTTTCACAGAACTAGAACAAAACATTTCACAGTTCCTATGGAAACAGAAAAGACCCTGAATAGCCAAAGCAATCTTGAGGAAGAAAAACGGAGCTGGAGGAATCAGGCTCCCTGACTTCAGACTATGCTACAAAGCGACAGTAATCAAGACAGTATGATACTGGCACAGAAACAGAAATATAGATCAATGGAGCAGGATAGAAAGCCCAGAGATAAACCCACACACATATGGTCACCTTATCTTTGATAAAGGAGGCAAGAATATACAGTGGAGAAAAGACAGCCTCTTCGATAAGTGGTGCTGGGAAAACTGGACAGCTACATGTAAAAGTATGAAATTAGAACACTCCCTAACACCATACACAAAAAAACTCAAAATGGATTAAAGACCTAAATATAAGGGCAGACACTATAAAACTCTTAGAGGAAAACATAGGCAGAACACTCTATGACATAAATCACAGCAAGATCCTTTTTGACCCACCTCCCAGAAAAATGGAAATAAAAACAAAAATAAACAAATGGGACCTAATGAAACTTCAAAGCTTTTGCACAGCAAAGGAGACCATAAACAAGACGAAAAGACAACCCTCAGAATGGGAGAAAATATTTGCAAATGAAGCAACTGACAAAGGATTAATCTCCAAAATTTACAAGCAGCTCATGCAGCTCAATATCAAGAAAACAACCCAATCCAAGAATGGGCAGAAGATCTCTTAACTACTTTAGTCTATGTAGTTCCCCCTCCCTCCTCATGCTATTGAATATGCTGGAGAAATCAGATTCCTTTATAGAATTATACTCTATAATTGTAAATATTCTAAAATTGTATGATTGTTTTTCTGTGATGTTTTTAATCAATATTTTTCATTGGAGTTTAGTTGATTTACAATGTTGTCTTAAATTTCTGCTGTACAACAAAGTGATTCAGTTATACCTATACATACAATTTTTTATATTCTATTCCATTATGGTTTATCATAGGATATTGAATATAGTTCTCTGTGCTATACAGTAGGACCTTGTTGTTTATCCATTCTATATATAAAAGCTACATCTGCTAACCCCAACCTCCCACTCCATCCCTCCCCTAACACCCTCCCCCCTTGGCAACCACAAGTCTGTTCTCTATGTCCGTGATCCTGTTTCTGTTTCATACATAGGTTAATTTATGTCATATTTTAGATTCCACATACAAGTGATATCATATGGTATTTGTCTTTCTCTTTCTGACTTTCTTCACTTAGTATGATAATCTCTAGTTGCATCCATGTTGCTGCAAGTGGCATTATTTCATTCTTTATTATGGCTGAGTAGTATTCCATTGTGTATATACACCACATCTTTTTTATCCATTCATCTGTCGATGGACATTTAGGTTGTTTCCATGTCTTGGCTATTGTAAATAGTGCTACTATGAACACAGGGGTTCATGTATCTTTTTGAATTATAGTTTTGTCTAGATATATGCCCATGATATATGATTGCTGGATCATATGGTAATTCTATTTTTAGTTTTCTGAGGAACCTCCACACTCTTTTCCACAGTGGCTGCACCAAGTTACATTCCTACAGTGTGAGAAGGTTCCCTTTTCTCCACACCCTCTCCAGCATTTGTTATTTGTAGATTTTTTAATGATGGCCATTCTGACCAATGTGAAGTGGTACCTCACTGTAGTTGTGATTTGCATTTCAGTAAGAAACTATTAAGTTTCTTAATATGTAGGCATTTTACCTACATTAGTTCATTCAGTCTTTATGGTTACTCCAAAAAGGATAACATGCTCAAAGAGTTAAGGTAATTTGCCAGATATCACACCATTAATAAGTTAGTTAAAAACAATAGGACTCGGGCTTCCCTGGTGGCGCAGTGGTTGAGAATCCGCCTGCCGATGCAGGGGTCACGGGTTCGTGCCCTGGTCCGGGAAGATCCCACATGCCGCGGAGCAACTAAGCCCGTGAGCCATGGCCGCTAGGCCTGCGCGTCCGGAGCCTGTGCTCCGCAACGGGAGAGGCCACAGCAGTGAGAGGCCCGCATACCGCAAAAAAAAAAAAAAAAAAAAAAAAAAAAAACAATAGGACTTTCAACACTGCAAAAGATAAATGGACGTAAGTTTTCAGCTCTTAAAAAAAGAGGCACTAACTTAGATGTCTCCTTTCTGCCTGGCTCTTTAATACATGGTTTTAAAAAGATTTATACTCTGATTAAAGTGGAGACCACGTTGCTGAGTTTGCCTTTCAAAGTGCCACGTTGGAAACTTCCGCCAACTTGGTTAGATGTAGAGGAAAAGGAACCCGTCTTGTTCTTTGTCATCTATATACTCAACAGAACAAGAGCTTTACAATTCAGCATTATCACTTTCTGATGATGGCAATACATTAATCTACCAAGAACACGCTAGTGTTTGTACATATCAAGTACTTTTGTGAAATACAAGGTTTGGGGAATTTAAGAAGAAAATAAAAGGCATTAAATTATACTTTCCCCCAGATCAACATCTCCCTTCTCTGGTTTTTTTTGTCAAAGACCATCCCCCAAATGAGCTATTTAAACTCCTGGGAGGGCCTGTTTATTTTATGGCCCAGCGAAACGTGTTAAGTATTAGAGAATTGTGCTGAGAGACTGCTTAACGGGGTTTTTGTTAACTGACCTGAAATTTTCTGGGCCTTTTACAAGACTCGAAAATTTCAAACTGGATTTACGCATGTTTAGAATAGCCAGAAAAATCAAAGTGAAAGGGACCAAAGAGACCTCTGGAGTGAAGGTCTCTTTCTCATGTAGACAGTTTAATAGTTGCGTGTGAAATAACAGCATGCTGTTAAAGATACTTTGGGAGGGCCGGTCTCACCCATAAAGCAGTGGATTTCCTGCGAGCATTGCAGAATGTTGCCATTGGCTCCTCACTGCTGGAAGGCTGCTCTTGGAATCCTCCAAAACTGGCTCTCCGTGATTCTTCTTGAGCAAAGATCACATTCAGCAAATCGTAAGAAGGGACAATAGGTCACTGGCTCTTGAAAAAAAACAACAACACTACCATTTCCCTAGATAGGTCTCTAACCTAGTGGTGTTCATGTATTAAATAACTTTGAGCCCTTAAGGAAAAATCCACCTTGTCAGTTTTCTTCAACTTCCTGCCAGGCTCTTTATCAAAAGAAATTAAATACCTGTCCTTGCAATCTTTATGTCCTGAGTAAACAGTGTCAGGAAAATTGTCTGAAATACCAATTTTTCTGATATTAGGAATTTTTATATTTTTTCACACATGACTATTTTTGCATTTCAGCGTTTTTTTAATTGAAGTATTGTTGTTTTACAACATTGTGTTAATTTCTGCTATACAGCAAAGTGACTCAGTGTTTTATATACATATATATATATATATATATATATATATATATATATACTCTTATTTATTTATTTAATTTTTGGCTGCGTTGGGTCTTCATTGTTGTGCTTAGGCTTTCTCCAGTTGCAGCGAGCGGGGGCTACTCTGTTGTGGTGCGCGGGCTTCTCATTGTGGTGGCTTCTCTTGTTGTGGAGCACGGGCTCGAGGCACATGGGCTTCAGTAGTTGCAACACGTGGGCTCAGTAGTTGTGGCTCATGGGCTCTAGAGAGCAGGCTCAGTAGTTGTGGTGCACAGGCTTTGTTGTTCTGCAGAATGTGGGATCTTCCCGGACCAGGGCTTGAACCCATGTCCCCTTCATTGGCAGGCAGATTCTTAACCACTGCGCCACCAGGGAAGCCCTTTACTCTTTTTCATGTTCTTTTCCATTATGGTTTGTCACAGGATATTGAATATAGTTCCCTGTGCTATACAATAGAACCTTGTTCTTTATCCAGTCTATATGCAATAGTTTGCCTCTGCTAACCCCAAACTCCCACTCCATCCCTCTCCCTCCCTCCCTCCCCCTTGGCAACCACAAGTCTATTCTCTATGTCACACATTACTTTTAATTCTTCTAATAGTAATATTGACTTGTAAAACAGTAAAGGGTCCTGGTTAAAGTGGCTATAAATGATGAATATGGATAGTGACCATTTATTAAACACATACTAATCCTCACTATGGGCCAGGTACTAATTATGCAATGGGGACACACATAATCTCAACAGGCCTCAAAGAAGAGTTAAAGAGGTTAGATAAAAAGCAATACAATAAAACTCAGTCCCATATATGACTCACTCCAGATTGTGATTCTAAACCACTGAACTGTGCAGCATCTCCAAAGTGAAGCTAGAAAACAAAGGGTGACCTCTTTCCTCCTTCCCTTCTCCAGAAATACTATTTACAATCCTCTCACAAGGCAAAAGAAGATAGGAGCTTGATGCAGTCATATTTTATCATACAGTGACTTTGAGTGAAGAGTAATGAAACTTACTTCAGCCCCTGGCAAAATTCTTGCACATACCAAGCATATTGCTTGCTGTCTTTTGATCTTATTTGATAGTTAGACAGATAGATAAATAAATACACACATATATTACAAATTATGTATAACATATAAAGTATACATGAAAAAGTATAAAAAAAAATTCTATAATGAAGGAACATTACATAAACATTTATGGAGAAGATACAAAAATGTTTTCAATGGAGGAAATTATATTTATTAAGGGAACCCTGCCAAGGACATTCATGTTCTATCAATAGTTGAAAGGTATATATTTTGATTCCATTTTATAAATGAGTCACCTGAGGATAAAGTTTGTGGCACAAGGTCACATGGATATTAAAGCTAATCACCTAAAGCACCCTCTCAAATTGTCAACTTTCTTATCGTAATAACCTCACCATTTCCGGCTGATTTCCAACAGCTGTTTCTGTTATTGTTCTCGATGTTGTTTTCATTTCCTGCTCCCCATTTTCGTAGAGATATTTTCAGAATAAAACTGCCTTTCAGCCAAGATCAATTTGTCCTACTTTAATTCTCACCAAATGATGTAACCTAAGGTTGACTCTATTGTAGTAGTTGCCAAATTTTGCTGACATTGAAATAATCTAGGAATCTGGAAAGACACACTCGTATTGTATGCCTATCTGCAGACATTCTGATGTAACTAGTATGGCTTTTGCCACTGGGGAATCTGGGTGTTTTAAAGCAGTGGTCCTCAACCTTTTTGTCACCAGGGACTGGTTTCGCGGAAGACAGTTTTTCCACGGACAGGGGTGTGGGTTGGGGGATGGTTCAGGCAGTCATGTGAGTGATGGGGAGCGGTGGGGAGCTGCAGATGAAGCTTCGTTTGCTTGCCCGCCTCTCACCTCCCGCTGTGCGGCCCGGTTCCTAACAGGCTGTGGACTGGTACCAGTCCCTGGCCCGGGGGTTGGGGACCCCTGTTTTAAAGCTCCCCAATGTAACTGGTGCATCCACTATGGAAAACAGTATGGAGCTTCCTCAAAGAACTAAAAATAGAGTTGCCATATGATCCAGCAATCCCACTCTTGGGCATATATTTGGACAAAACTATAATTCGAAAAGATACATGCACCCCAATGCTCACAGCAGCACTATTTACAATAGTTTAAGACATGGAATCAAGCTAAATCTCTATCAAAAGATGAATGGTTAAAGAAGATGTGTTACATATATAAAATGGGATATTACTCAGCCATGAAAAAGAATGAAATGAAATAATGCCATTTGCAGCAACATGAATGGACCTAGAGATGATCATACTAAGTGAAGTAAATCAAAAAGAGAAAGACAGGGCTTCCCTGGTGGCACAGTGGTTGAGAGTCCGCCTGCCGATGCAGGGGACACGGGTCCGTGCCCCGGTCCGGGAAGATCCCACATGCCGCGGAGCGGCTGGGCCCGTGAGCCGTGGCTGCTGGGCCTGCACGTCCGGAGCCTGTGCTCCGCAACGGGAGAGGCCACAACAGTGAGAGGCCCACGTACCGCAAAAAAAATAAAATAAAATAATAAAATAAAATAAAATACGACACAAATGAACATATCTGTGAAACAGAAGCAGACTCAAGACATAGAGAACAGATTCGTGGTTGCCAAGAGGGAGGAGGGTGGAGGAGGGATGGATTGGGAGTTTGGGATTAGCAGATGCAAACTATTATATTTAGAATGGGTAAACAACAAGGTCCTACTGTATAGCACAGGGAATTACATTCAATATCCCGTAGTAAACTGTATCGGAAAAGAAAAAAATACGGCATAGGGAATTTTCACCATATATTGTAAAGCAAACAAAGTTTACAAAATAATATATTAAAAATATTCAGCTTAATCATAAAAAATAAAGCTCCCCAAGTGATTATAATGTGCAGCAAAATTTGAGAACCTTGTTCTTTGAGTTATTTTAGTCTTCTCGGGCTGAATCGCCAAAACTCCCAGCTAATGCCATTGAGCTATATTACTCGCTCTCCCTGTGTATTCCAGTCATCTGTGGACCTCCAGGACCCTCCCTTTATTCCTTGAAGATATTAGCAGTGGTCACTCCAAAACAATTACTGCCATAATTTTTGGTGGTTTCCATACCCAGGTAGACCGTCCTTCCACTATCTTGTCCTTTCAGATTCTTGCCTCCTTCCTTGAATTGTGGTTGTCCTTAACACTGCCTAAGTCACCTCTGGCACAATCATACCCTCCTTATGCTTTGCCGATGATTGCATCATTCCCCAAGCTCAATTTCAAACCACCACACTCTACCTTTCAGTGTTTGAGACAGTACATCACTCCTTCCATCGTCAACCATCTTCTCCACTCGGCTTCCAGAACTCCCCATTCTTTTGGTTCCCTTCCTACCTTTCCAGTTGCACCTTCTCAGTATCATTATTGCTTCCTCATCACCATCTTACACATGAAATTTGGGAATCCTTGGATTTTGACACTATTTTTCTTTCTCTTCATACACTTATTCCCAGGTCATCTCAATCAGTCTCATGGTTTATAATCTCTGTGGCAAAATGATTTGCAAATTTTTTGTCTCCAGCTTGGGCTACTTCCCTGAACTCATCTCAGATATCTCACTGCTGATTCAACACAATCACTTGGATGCTCACAGTTGGATGCTAATATTCATCTCAGAATTTGTGTGTTCAAAAACAAACTCTTGGCAGCTGTGGGTGTATGCCCATGAGGCCCACCTTGCTGCACCTGGACTCAGAAGGGGAAGGGACAGAAGAAGTGGAAGCATTGGGCTAAAATGAAAGAGATAAAGGATGAGCTAGAGATGCAAGTAAAGTGTCTCAAAACTGACTAGAAACCATGGAGTGAGATATGAGTTAATTGTCAGCCTCTGCTCTAGGAATTGCTTCTGATGTCTTCACCTATTCAGAGGGTTTTTTCCCTCTTTTTTTTTTTTTTTTTTTTTGGTAAATCTCTATTCTTGATTTATTAAACTAAAAATAAAAGCTATGAAAAGATAATCAATCAATCAATCAATGTTGATTCCTTCCAACACCACCTACTCTTCCTCTAGTCCCATCTCAGTAACTTGCATCTTATTTCTTTTGGTTGCTTGGAACCAAAACGTTAGAGTCATTCTTGTCTGTCTTTTTCTCCCACGCATCACATAAAGTCCATCAGCAAGTTCTGTTGGCTACTCTTTTAATATGTATTTTAAATCCAAATACGTATTACTTCCTCTATCACCCCCAGACTGGTCTAAGCTGCCATGGAGTGCTGCCATTAGCCTCCTAACTGAGCTTACTGCTCCCACCACTTTTCCCTTCCAGTTTAGTCTCCTCCTGTGTATGGAGGTCTCCTTTAAAAATAGAAGACACATCATGTCACTCCTCAGCGCTGCATCACCTAGTGATTCAGTCTCACTTAGAATCATGCTGGGTGAGCTAAGATGTGGCACAAATGAACTTATCTATGAAGCAGAGGCAGACTTGCAGATATGGAGAGTGGACTTGTGGTTACTAGCGGGGAGTAGGGGTTGGGGGACAGATGGATTGGGAGTTTGGGATTAGCAGATGCAAACGTGATGTATAGGATAGATGGACAACAGTGTCCTGCTGTATAGCACAGGGAACTATATTCATTATCTTGTGATGGGCCATGGTGGAAAAGAATATGAAGAAGAATATATATATGTGTGTGTGTGTGTGTGTGTGTGTGTGTATGGCTGACTCACTTTGCTTTACAGCAGAAATTGATACAACATTGTTAATCAACTATACTTCAATAAAATTTTTAAAAATAAAAAAGCAAGGTCACTATAGGGATGGACAGGCCCTCTATTATCTGCCCCTTTGTGATCTCTGACACCCCTCTTATCACTCTCCCCCTCCCCCAATACACTCCAGCCTCCCTGGCCTCCTTGCTGTTCCTCAGATGTGACAAGTACTCTCCCACTTCGTTTCACTTCCTCTTCTCTTTGTCTGGATTCTTTTCTCTCAAACCTGCAGGGCTTTCTTCCTCACTGTCTTCCAGTCTACTCAGATGTTACCTCCTTGGAAAACACTTCCCTGATTATTCGACATGAAAATTTACCCTGCCTTTTAAAAATCACTTATGGTCACCAACACATTACACCAGAAGTCAACCAATTTTTCTGTAAGAGCCAGCTTGTAAATATTTTAGGCTTTGGGAACCAAAGTTCTCAAGTCTGCCATAACTACTTAACTTTGCTATTGTAGTGCAAAAGCAGCCATAGATAATATGCAAAGGAATGGGCATTGCTGTATTCTAATGAAATGATAATTACACAAATAGGTGGTGGGCCAAATTTGGTCTATGAGCCATAATTTGTCAACACCTGCCTTATATAGTACCTGTTTCTTACCTACACTCACCTTTTAGAATGTAAACTCTTTGTTGGCAAAGACTTCTCCATTTAATAGTAGATGGTCAATTAACATTTTAAAATAAATATCGAATGTTGCATAAATCTACTTTTTTTTTTGTAATTGTTGCATCTCTTTCTGTGATATTCTGCCATGGGTTGATCAGTACCGAAGGACAATATTTTCATCATTCAAGAAGTAACGGTGGGGCTTCCCTGGTGGCACAGTGGTTGAGAATCCGCCTGCCAATGCAGGGGACACGGGTTCGTGCCCCGGTCCGGGAAGATCCCACATGCCACGGAGCGGCTGGGCCCGTGAGCCGTGGCCGCTGAGCCTGCGCGTCCAGAGCCTGTGCTCCGCAACGGGAGAGGCCACAACAGTGAGAGGCCGGGTACCGCAAAAAAAAAAAAAAAAAAAAAAGAAGTAACGGTGTATGTTTGGGCAGAAATTTTGACAGTTTCTACCATGGAAATGTACTGTTCAAAAAAGAAAAATCCAGTTAGTGTTCATTGGTAGATTTTTTTTTTTTAACATCTTCATTGGAGTAAAATTGCTTTACAATGTTGTGTTAGTTTCTGCTGTGTAACAAGGTGCATCAGCTATATGTACACATATATCCCCATATCTCCTCCCTCTTGGGCCTCCCTCCCACCCCTCTAGGTGGTCGCAAAGCAATTGGTAGATTATTTAATGAAAATATAAAATCAATGATTTGCATGTTCTGTGGTTAAGCACTCTATTATTGTTTGGCATCTTTGAACTGCATTTTCTTAAAAAACAAAAATTGAATTGAATCTGAATCAAATTGGATAAAGACCTAATCTATGTTTAATGTTTTAAAATAATGTAAAATTATAATTAAATATTTGCAATAGAATCTTTTTTTCTGAGAAAAGTTTTCCCTCTAAGGAAAATGGTCATTATTTTCAGTTTCACAAACCACAGAAGACATACAAGCTCAGACTGTCAAATATACATTGTGCCTGGAAATCCACATCAATCCTTATATAGATGTTTCCAATGGAAGATTGCTCCAAATACCATCAGAATCCCACTGCCATGAAATACCAAGTTGTTAATTCAAAAACAGAGTAAAAGCTTATGATTCTCAGCAATCCATCCTACTGGCTTGTTTCTGTGATAACTGTTTGATGGTCAGGATTGCTTCCAAAGATATGTTCAGACTAAAGTATCAGTGTCTATAATTTACTCAAGTTGAATTTTTCACTAACATAAAAATTTTCAATTTTGCACCTTGTCCTGAAACTAAAGCAAAATGTTTTCTTCCTGAAGTTATTTGATCTTATCTCCTATGTGTTCCTAAATTATGTCTTAAAAGCATCCTCCTGGTGTTCCTGACAGAAGCTGTTATGAGAAAATGTCAAGATTTCTTATTTCCCTGATTGTCAGAGAAAATGCGAGAAATTTTCAGACTATGAGTTCCCGAAACACAAAATGCTTCTGCACTTAATACTTTCCAAGTATCCGCAGCGATCAGATATTTTTGATTTGCTACTAGATCATTATTCTGATAAGAACATAAAATAAGAATTAAGAAAAAGTATCCTTTTTGATAATAAGCTGTCTTTGCTTCAAAATTGTTGCTCAAAAGTGAAATAAATAAATACATAGAAGTATCCACACTAATTGAATTGCTTTCTCATCTCAAGATGCTGTTCCTTACAGTCAGTTTTGGAAGATAAGGCAACTCCTCTTGCACTGACTCTGAGAATTAAAATTTTCTGTCTATCTAGGCCTTGAATTATCACCTTACACTTTTCTAAAAACAGAAGTCCACTCACTCAGTTTATAATACATATTTCTAAAGGAAAATAAACACATTTCACTCAGATGTTTGTGAAACCAAACACGGACACTGTCATCCAAAGAGCAGAATTTATGGGAAAAAAAAAAGAGAAAAGATGGTCCTGGGATCATTCAAATCCCAAAGGAAGAGAAAGACACATATCACTTAGCAAAAATTCCCACCAGAAACAAGTACACATGTATTTGAGACAACGAAAAGCTGAATGGAACCCAAAAACAATAGACAGATAAGGAGGTTTAGATGAGTGAAAACTACTTTTTGTTGTTTATATTACAGTGTTACAACTAGATCCAGGGGTAATTTTCCAGTGATAAATTTTTAAACCTTATCCAAATATGAAAGTTGTTTAAGATATTTACTTTAATATTTTAGTAAATGTTGGCTTAATGGGGGCCACCAATGTGTTAAAAAGTCTCAGGATTAAAATATTTGCTTGAAGTTTTTTTGTTGTTTTTTGGGGGGTTTTTTGCTTGAGATTTATTGATGAAAAAACACTCAAGTAAGTATTCTAATGAAAGATAGCAGATGAATAAAATAGGGGCTGGGAGAACTACCTTGGAAAGTCTCTTGTTAAAGTGTTCTTTGTAAATGTAAGTCACCACCAGTTGGACAAGAAACTTCTTGCACCATTGGACTAGGGTGCAGCCTGGCAGTCCAGCAGGCAAGGAGTGTTAGTCTAGCTTGAAAGAAAGAACATACTGAATGTTTACAAACATTTTGTTGGTGCATCTCAAATAAACTTAAAGCTTAGTGCAATTCTATGCAAAATTCTAAACAAATACTTTTAACTTGGCAAATAATTCTAAACTTCTGTAAAGCTGAAATGGGCAAAAAAAAAAAAATGAATTTTTGTAAAGAACAGAATAGTAACATGAGGAATTTATCTTAGCAAGTGTTAAAATTTACTATAAAGCTATACAATCAAAACTGTGGAGCTAGAACAAGGATGGACAGATCAGTGAAATACAATAGAGAGCCCAAGAATACACATAATTATATAAAAAATTGGTGTATGATATATGTATGATGAGTAAGAAAATATGTGATCAGTAAAACAAAAATGCAATAGATAAGAAAACGTAGGACAAGTAGGAAAAAAAGATTATTCAATAAATGATTCTGGAAAATTGATCAATGATTTGAGAGAAAAAAATAAATAATTCTAAGTGCATTATAAAGTTAAATAATAAAATTCCAAAGCATAAAAATCAAAGGAGAAAATGTAAATACATATTTTTAATGCTTTATATGGAAAATCTCACGAAGAAAAAATTATTAAATTCAGTTATTTACAAGTATCAATACTATCAAAAATTTACAAGTATGGATTCAGGCAATGACCTTAATATATAATGAGTTCTTATGAACCTGACAGCAACACATCACACACCAAATTAAAATAGAGAAGAATCACAAATGGGCAGTTTACAAAAGAAAGAATTTAAATGTCTATTAAACATAGGAAATCGATATTCTCTCTAATAAGCAAAGAATGTAATTAAAAATAATAAGAAAACCTTTGCCTATAAAAATTTTTAAATATGTATGTATACTCAGTGACAATACCCAGAGCTGCAAAAATGGAGTGAAAGAGCACTGGTAAGTTTTTGGAATTATAAGTTGGTAAATATTTTCTGAAAGAAGGATACACAGATAAAATATTTTTTAAAATAAAATCAAAACTGATATAAATGTCCAGCAAAAGGTAAATGGTTAAATAAACAATGGTTAGCAAGATTGTGCATTTGAATAATATTTCATAACAGAATATTCATGATGGGTTATTAAAAAAACAAGTATCAAAGTCATATATAATATGATCCCAATTTGTTAACACACATTTTCACAGAAAAAAACAGAAAAATAGATAAAAAATATTACTTACAATTTTTTGATCATTTCAGATTTGCCTTATTATCTTGATATTTCCCAGACTACCCCAAAGGGATATGTATTGTTGTTTTTAGAAATTACTATGTAAAGTAACATGTGTTTGCAGCCACCAGGTATCTGTCTGAAATTTAGTTGTATTATATGAGATGGTCCCTGTCCTTAAGGTGCTTACAGTTTCACTCCACACAAGCTCATTCATAAAAGAAAATTCAACTATATATGACAGGGTATGTTCAAATATCAAAATAGGAGAAATTCAGAGGCTTTGTGGATTTCAGTGGCCATGGAAGGGTGTCAGGGCTGGGTCTTGAAGGAAGATAATAATTTGTCAAATGAGAAAAGATAGGTTATAAAGACTTGAGAAGGGACAGTCAGGACAGGATGTGATTTTTCTAAGGGATGAAGTTAGAACATGCCTGACAATATACTGTACTTCATATTCTCTATCTTTTCCACAGTCATTTAAAAGTTGTAAGGTATCTGGAAAGCTAACATAAATATGCTACTAACGTATCAAATACAGCATTTGAAAAGTTTCATTTTTTTAACAGAGATTCTAGAATAGCCTGTCTTTTTTGAGAAAGAGGAAAAACTCACGTTAAAAATGGACAATAACAGAAAGAGGAAGACAAATACCGTATGATATCACTTATATGTGGAATCTAAAATATGGCACAAATGAACTTATCTACAGAGACAGAAAACAGACTCACAGACATAGAGAACAGACTTGTGGTTACCAAGTGGGGGGTGGGAAGGGATGGGTTAGGAGTTTGGGGTTAGCAGATGTCAACTGGTGTATAAAGAATGGATAAACAGCAAGGTCTTACTGTATAGCACAGGGGACTATATTCAATATCCTGTGATAAACCGTAATGGAAAAGAATATAAAAAAGAATTTTAAAAGACAACAAATGAAATATTTAAATGTGAGCGTTGTAAAAATTTTTTCACAATTACAGGCAGGCAACAAGTTAGGCATTGTGACTCCATCTAAATTCCTTAGAGGCACATGGAACTATCCATTACTAACAAGTGGCTGTGGTGAGCAAGACTCGTAGATGTGCTATGTAGGAAAGAGAGAACTTTCCCATGACCTAAAGAGACTCTGCAAAGTGACCACAGATGGTTTATACCAGAAAAGTTGGAAAAATTATATGAAGTCCTGTGAAAAATCTTAGCTTGGAAAAATATAAGAGGGAACAAATAAATAAGAGGTCACCAGCAACCTCCAAATTAAAGGAGGTCTCTCTGAATCTGCCTCTCTGAAATTTTAACATATGGACTTTCTAAATCACAAAGGTCTGGAGAGAGGAGAACCAAAGTGAGTTCCAAATCCCTGAGTTTTATTATCCCATTGTTACACACTAGGGAGATTTATGGGAGCCTCTTCCATAAATGTTCTGACTGTGGCAAAGAAATGACTCGTTCTCACTAGACCTTTTTATAAAGAAGCGATACATTAGGCCAGGAAGAGTACTGAGTAAATGGTGGGTGACCAAAACTCTAGCTGTCCTGATATTCATCATAGGGAAATGCCGTCGAATACTTGACCTCACAGGGTTTTCACTTTCAGAACCTGCACTTTAGGGCTTCCCTGGTGGCGCAGCGGTTGAGAGTCCGCCTGCCGATGCAGGGGACGCAGGTTCGTGCCCCGGTCCGGGAGGATCTCACATGCCGCGGAGCGGCTGGGCCCGTGAGCCACGGCCGCTGAGCCTGCGCGTCCGGAGCCTGTGCTCCGCCACGGGAGAGGCCACGACAGTGAGAGGCCCGCGTACCGCAAAGAAACAAAACAAAAACCCTGCAGTTTGAAGACAGTGTTTGAAACTGGAATAACACAACCAGTCCTAAGCAGGCTGTGAAGATCTTGTTCAGTAGTTATAAGTCAGAATGTTCAAAAGTAGGAGATTCCAGTTGAATTCATAAAAATCTGGATAGTGGGAAATAGCCTAATAGACCACCAGGAAAAACCGAATAGTCTCTGGGGTCATAGAAACCTCCTGGCCTGCCCCCTTTATTTTATAATAACAATACCAGCCTTGGATCGAATGCAATCTAAGGTCAGGCTTGACGTAAAGAGTAGTTTATTTATAAGGTAAATAATAATTTGAGGTAAATGATATCTCTATGAGATATATAATATTTTCCAGATGAAAAAACTTGAGGCATAAGAGAAACTAAAAGTTGCTTGTCAGAGATGAGACATCTATGTGTCAGAGCTGGGAGCCTTGCTCTTAGAAGGCTGTGCCCCGCCTCCTATCAGAAAGAGCTGGGACCCAGTTGGGGCAAAGAACAAGCAAGCACCTTCCAAATAAATGCTGGAAAGATCTATCCAATGTCATAAAAATAAAGAATAAGTACATTGAATTGCCCCTCAGAAAGAATGGGAACTGAGACATAACCAAGTAACAACTTATTAGAAAAATCTACATTTCGAAATTACTTTAGAATTCCATGGAGATGTTTTGTGTAATTGAAGATACAACCTCAAGATTTCAATGTTTGTTCCTTTTATGCTAAATGTTGGTGTGGAAACAATGCCACAATTTTCTTCACTCCCTGTTAATGAAAAAACAATTTAAAAAATGTTTTGCATACAGGAAGATTTTGAGAGGTTGTGGTCGAGAGCATACTCTGCAGTGAGCTGGGCTGCGTTGAATCTTGGTCCCAAGACTTACTGTCTATTACAAGTTATCTTAGTCATTGCTGTATCCTGAATGCCTAGAAAAGGGGCTGACACCTAATAAACTGGTAATAAAGATTTATTGAATTTTTAGCATTTAATTCATTTTTTCCAGAAAATGGGAATTTGGTCCCTCTCTCTCTCTCTCTCTCTCTCTCTCTCTCTCTCTCTCTCTCACACACACACACACACACACACACACAATCAAGACTTTCTTTTAAGTATAGTGCAGCATACCATTTCTGTTCTTTTCTTTCTCTTTCTAGGTCATTTTTGAGAATAACCGCTTCTCCTGGAACAGTGGTATTTGTAGAACAACATTAAAGCTATGTTGTGAATATTTTAACCATAGGTTCAATGGGCACAGATGAGAAGTTCATATTTTGAAGTCTAAAGTAACAGCTTTGTCTACTTTGATCCCATTAAATGAAACACATATTTCACTCCTGTCTGATTAAAAGGTCTTTAACTAACATTTATTTTTCTGAAAAAAAGCAAAAGAAGTTGAGGGGCTACTTGGAAGACATCTCAGACTACCTAAGAAACTCACAGTTCCTTAGCCAAGCTCTGATATTGCTCCTCTGAGAACTTGCAGCAATGAATAAAAATTTTTAAATCATACAAAGAAACTAAATATTTCAAAGTATCCATAACCACCAAAATGAATACCTAATATAATGCCCCACTGGTATGGAAGACAGGAAATGGAGAACAAAGTGGAAAGTTCTATTTAGTGGAACATACATTACCCTTAAGGCTTTTGACTGCTTATTTAAATTTGCATTTTCTTTTGATTGTAATTCCAATTGTAATTAGACTCATCAATTCCCCTTAGACAATAAGACTAAGAGACTTCGCTTCTATCCTCACTTTATTACTAATGAGCTGAACAACTTAGCACAAATAATTTGATCTTTCTCAACCTTACTTTCTTCATATTTAACTAAGACAGTTGGAATAGAATATTCCTAAAGGCCTTTTTAGTTCTAAAACACTGAATTTTCAGGTTAATGACAAAAATGAGATCTAGAAGATGAACGGTGTTATAAATACTCATTCAATGTTTTAATTTGTTTATTCAGTAATGACGGTCAATATGTATTGAGCCAAGCACTTTTCTAACGCTTCACGTGTATAAACACTTCTAATCCTTCCAGCATCCCCATGAGATAAGCACTGTTATTATCGCAATTTTATAAACGAAAAAAGAAAAGCACAGTGATCACCATGCTACTGGTCAGGCAATGTAGCTGGGATTCAAACCCAGGCCAGCTGGCTCAGACCCCAGGTGTTGAAGCACTCTGCAATTCTGCTAGAGCAAATTTCAAAACACTCATCCTGATCCGGGGGGGGAAATACCCCACCCCTGACCATCCCAGCAGTTGGTAAGGATTCCATTAATGCAGAATATCATGGCTTCTGAAAAACGTTGTTCTCGGTAGAGAAAAGTAGTTTTAAGGTTAAAGTTGATTTTTCCCCCAGAGAGTTATGTACATATCTCTAGCCCCTCCGACATTTTAAATATTTTTCTCTAGTTTTTAAATTACATAGTCTGATTGCTGGGATTGAAAAGTAATGCTAAGATAACAATAATTTGTTGTGTCAAGACGTGTAGAAATGAGTGTCACAAAATTACCTCAATACTACAAAGACACCTTTAGGAGATGCATTTGAAAATATGAGTATTGGTTTCTCGAAATGTAATTGCTATTTGTTCTGGCCAAGGCTATTATAAAATATGGAATAGATGAAGGAGAAAAATTGTGCAAACAGTAACTTGGGTATGCCTGTAAGTGTTGTATGATTGTGTACATGTGCATGTTTATAAATATGAATTACTAAAGATAGCAGAAGTCAGCTAAAGTTACAGCCTATTATTAGCAAGTCCTAAAGAAAAAATAGATAAGTTAAGATTTTAGGTATATATGTATGTTGGCAAACTTGTATGTACTTACTAAGGCAGGTTCATAAGGTCTAATTAAGACTAAGTCAGAAATATATGTTGAACTTACAAAGTTAATAAACTCTATTTGGGAATAAACGTAATACAAAGCTATGGTAACTCATACTGAATATTGGTGCAGTCCTAAATAAATAGGCCAGTAGAGCAGTACAGTAAGATCTCACATATACAAATGAATTATGAGAGAATGTGATTGCATATCAGAGGAGAAAGTGTAGACTTTCAATAAATGATGTAAGGACAATAAATTTGTATCATTACTAGTCAGATAACCAAAGGACAGACAAAATTACTTTGTAAAAGAAGAATAAAGTTAGAGGACTAAACCACCTGACTTCAAGACTTACTTAAAGCTACAATAATCAAGAGCATGTTGTATTGGTGTCGAGATAGACAAATAAATCAATGGAACAAAATGGAGTTCAGAAATAGATGCACACACATCTATGGTCAATTGATTTATAACAAAGCTACAAAGGCATTTAATGGAGAAAGGCCAAAGGGTCTTTTCAACAAAGGGTGCAGGAACAATAGGATTTCCATATGTAAAAAAAGGATGAACTTCCATCCATAATTTTGCATCATAAACAAAAATTAACTCAAAATGGATAATAGACCTAAATTTTAAACCTACTTGAAACTATAAAACTTCTAGAAAAAAAATTGTAGCAGAGAACATTTGTGACCTTGGGTTAGGCTATAATTTATTAGCTATGACACCAAATGCACAGTACATAGGACAAAATGACACATTGGACTTCATCAAAATTAAAAATGCCTTCTTTGAAAGAGTCTCTTAACAGAATGAAAAGACAAGCCATGGACTAAGAGAAAATATTTGCAAATCACATAAAATACTTGTATCCAGACATTTACAATTCTCAAAACTCGATAATAAGAATATAAATATCCCAGTTAAAAAGGTGAACAGAAATTTGAACAGACACTTTATGAAATAAGATATACAGATGACACATTAAAGGATGCTCAACATTACTGTCCATTAGGGATGTGGAGATTAGAGATGTAGCGATACCAATACACATCTATTAAAATATTTTTTAAAATCTTAAAACTGACTATGTCAAGTGTTGACAAAGTTGTGGAGCAACTGGAACTCTCATATACTACTGCTGTGAATGTAAAGTGACACAACCACTTAGGAAAAGAGCTTAGCATTTTTTTTAAAAAAAAGTTAAAAACATATCTATCATATGATCAAAGCATTCCACTCCTAGGTATTTATCCAAGAGAAATAAAAGCATATATCCAAACAAAAATGTATATACAAATGTTCATAGTATCTTTATATGTAATAGCTAAAACCTAGAAACAACTCAAAAGTTCATCAACTGTTGAATGAATGAATAAATTGTAGTAAATACATACAATTGAATATTACTCTGCCAAAGAAAGGAATGAACTTGTTATACACAATAACATAGATAAATCTCAAAATAATTATGCTAAATGAAACAAGCTAAACATAAAAGAGTATATGGTGTATGGTTCCATCTTTATAAAAGCCTAGAAAATACAAATTACTCTACACTGACAGAAAGCAGTTCAGTGCTTGCCTAGGAATAGGGGAGGTTGGGATGGGATGGGAGGGGTAGAATTAAAAAGGGCACAAGGGAATTTAAGGGGGTTCTAAGTATGTTTATTATCTTGATTTTGTTTATGATTTCCCATTTGTGCATATGTTAAAACTTATCAATTTGTACTCTGTGTTAGTTTTCTATTGCTGCATAATAAATTATCACAAACTTAGTGGCTTAAAACAACGTAAGTTTATTATACCACTATTTCTGTGGGTCAGGAGTCCTAGTCAAATTATGGTTTACCTGGGTCAGGATCTCATCAGGCTGAAATCAAGTTGTCAGCCATAGCTTTATCTCATTGGAAAATCAAGGTCTCAGAATTCAGTGCCTTGTGGTTATAGGATTAAGATCCCTGTTTTCTTACTAGATGTCAACCAGGGATTCTCTTAGCTCCTAGAAGCTGAGGGTTCTAGTCATATGGCCCTTTCACAACATAGGGCTTACTTCTTCAAAGCAATCAGGAGAATCTCCCTCCAGTCTGTCCTGATGTTTTCTTCCATAACATAACCTAATCACAGAGTTATGATCTCATGGTTTTCACAGGTCCCATCCAAACTCAAGGGAGGTTATCCTAGTCAGATGAGCTGCCATAACTAAATGCCATGGATGTGATGGCTTAAACCACAGAAATTTATCTTCTCATAGTTCCAGAGGCTGGGAAGTCCAAGATCAAGGCTGATTTGGTTCCTGGTGAGCTTTCTTCCTGGCTTGCTGATAGCTTTTTCACTATGTCCTCTCTTAACTTTCCTTCTCTCTCTCTCTCTCTCTCTCTCTTCCTTTTCTTATAAGGCCACTAATCCCATCATGAGTGCCCCATCCTTATGACCTAATTGAATCTTAATTACTCCCAAAGGCCCCATCTCCAATTTAGGGGTTAGAACTTCAACATATGAATTTTGTGGGGACATGTTCAGGCCATAATGGAGGGGATTATATAGGGTGTGTACAATAAGAGGTGGAAATCTTGAAGCCATCAGAGAGGGCTGCCTACCACCTATACTTTAAACATGTGCAGTTTATTTTATGTTAACAGAAAACATCAACACAAAAGAAGAGGAAATGATAAAAGGGAAAGAAATTAGGTTATTGTCAGACCTTTTGAAGTAATAAAAAAAATAGAGTAATATTTTAGATACTGAAAGAAAGATTATGTGAGCCATTGATTTTATATCCAATAAAACTCATTTTTAAATATAAAGGGCACAGGAAAATTCAGGAAATGTTGTTTCTATTTTCTTCATTAGGAATCTACTACAGAATGTACTTTAGACAACCAAAATGAGTAGAGAATTATCAGCATGAGAACAGATGATGAATATTAAACATATAGTTACTTGTAGAACTGACACTAAATGAGGAATAAAAGAAGACAGTAAAATATATAATGTCTTTATTTTATTTTTTATTATTTATTTATTTGCGTTATGTGGGCCTCTCACTGTTGTGGCCTCTCCCGTTGTGGAGCACAGGCTCCAGACGCGCAGGCTCAGCGGCCATGGCTCATGGGCCCAGCCACTCCACGGCATGTGGGATCTTCCCAGACTGGGGCACGAACCCATGTCCCCTGCATCGTCAGGCAGACTCTCAACCACTGCACCACCAGGGAAGCCCTATAATGTCTTTATTTTTAAGCATAGTAGTGAAGTTATAAAAGTTGGGTTTAATGTACAGAACATATTCAAAAAATAGTTTTAAAGTCCTCAGAAATTTTTAATTACGGTGGTTTTAGTATGATTATTTTAAGACTAACCTGTTTGTAACATGGGATAAAGTCATAGAGCAATTATGGGAAATTCTAACTATACTCTCTCCTGTATTCATGAGAACTGGGATTCTTGATGTGGAAGAAAGTGGTTACAGTTAAGTAAAAACAAAAATAACCCGCACTTATATGGTCAATCAATTTATGACAAAGGGGCCAAGAATATGCAATGGGAAAAAATAGTCTCTTCAATAAATGGTGTTGGGAAAACTGGACATCACTGGACATCACTATCTTACACTAAACACAAAAATCAACTCAAAACGGATTAAAGACTTGAACATAAGACCTGTAATCATAAGACTCCTAGAAGAAAATGTAGTGGGTAAGCTCTTTGACATGGGTCTTGGTAATAATTTTTTCAATCTGATTTTGATACCAAAAACAAAGGTAACAAAAGAACAAATAGACAAATGGGACTACATCAAGTTAACAAGCTTCTGCATGCAGCAAAAACCCATCAACATGAAAGGGAACCTACAGAATGGGAGAAAATATTTGCAAATCACATATCTGACAAGGGGTTAACATCTAAAACATCAAAAGAACTCATACAACTCTATAGAAAAATTTAAAAACTAATTCAAAAATGAGTGGAGGATCTGAATAGACATTTTCCCAAAGAAGACATACAGATGGACAAAAGGACATGAAAGTATGTTCAAAATCACTACTTGTCAAGGAAATGCAAAAAGCAATGATAAATCACCTCACACCTGTTATCAAAAAAGACAAGAAATAACCAGTGTTGGTGAAGATGTGGAGAAAAGGGAGAAAATCCTTGCACACTGTTGGTGGGAATGTAAGGTACCGCCACTATGGAAAAGAGTATGGAGTTTCCTCAAAAAATTAAAAATAAAAACTACATATGATCCAGCAATTACACTTTTGGGCATGTATTGGAAGGAAATGAAAACATACTTGAAAAGATATCTGCATTCCCATGTTCACTGCAGCATAATTTATAATAGCCAAGACATGGAGACAACCTAAGTGTCTATCTTTGAATGAATGGATTTTTTTTAAAAGTGTGGTGTATACATACAATGGAATGTTACTCAGCCATATAAAAAGAAGGAAACCCTGCCATTTGCAACAATATGATTTGAACTTGAGGACATTATGCTAAGTGAAATAAGTCAGAGAAAGACAAACACTGTATGATGTCACTTACATTGGAATTTAAAAAACAAAATCAAATAAACAAAGGAAAAAAAAAACTCAACTCAGATACTGAAAACAGATGGGTGGTTGCCAGAGAAGGGGTGTGGTGGGTGTGTGAAATGGGTGAAGATGGTCAAAAGGTGCAAACTTCCAGTTATAAAATAAATAAGTCCTGGGGATGTAATATACAGCATGGTGACTATAGTTAATAATACTGTAGTGTATATTTGAAAGTTGATAAGAGAGTAAATCTTAAAAGTCTTCATCACAAGAAAAAAATTGGGGGTAACTATTTACGAAAAAAGATGCTCCCTAGACATTACAGCGATCATTTCACGGTATATACAAATATTGAATCATTACATTTTATACCTGAAATTCATATAATATTATGTCGATTATATCTCAATAAAAATACATTTAAAAGGTAAATATAGGGCTTCCCTGGTGGCGCAGTTGTTGAGAGTCCGCCTGCCGATGCAGGGGATATGGGTTCGTGCCCCAGTCTGGGAAGATTCCACATGCCATGGAGCGGCTGGGCCCGTGAGCCACGGCCGCTGAGCCTGCGCGTCCGGAGCCTGTGCTCCGCAACGGGAGAGGTCACGACAGTGAGAGGCCCGTGTACCACCAAAAAAAAGAAGGTAAGTATAAATAAATCCATTGTGTCAGTTAGTGTATGGGCTAAGCTGCTATAACAAGAAGACCCCCAAATGCAAAGTCCTAAACAAGAGACGTTATTTTTTTTTCATGGTAATAGTGGAGGTAGGGAGTCAAGGGCTGTTGCAGTGGTTCTGCCATCCCCAAGCATCTGGTTTCTGTTTCTAGGTCTAAGGACATTGCTCCAATCTTCCTAAACTCCTAGCCTGGAGGAAAGGAAAGGACCAGAGGAGGGCATGTACCTTTTTTTAAAGGCATGGTCTAGAATAGAATTTCTCAACCTTGACACTGTTGACATTTGGGACCAGATAATTCTTTGTTGGGGGCAAGGGGCTGTTTCGTGCATTGTAGGATATTTAGCAGCATCCCTGGCCTCTACCCACTAGATGCCAGTAATACCACCAAGTTCTGACAACCAGAAATTTCTAAAGGGAGGGGAGAGGCAAGAATCACTCTCATCGAGGAATCACTGATCTAGAAAAAGCACACATTACTTCTGATGTTTTCCTATTGCCTAGAACTTAGCTATATGGTCATAACGAGCTGGGCAGCCATACCCATCTAAAACTTGGGAGTTCTATTATTTAAAAAAGAGAGAGAGAGAGAGAGAGAGAGAGAAAATGAATGTTTGGGGATGACTAGTAGTCTTTGTATCCATTTCAGGCATGTGGACGGCCAAATTTCTGAAGTTCCACCTCAAGTCTGAGATACCTGCCCAGAATACACAATGAGGCTGGCTGTGGAGGGGAGGGAACAAAGGTGGTCAACAGGAGGAACTTCTAGGGTCCTTGACAAGAACTCTAAAAATATATATAATGTATGGTTTAAAACAGAGGAAAGAAAAAAGAGAAAGCTGGTTACAGATCTGAGGGAATCTAGGAAAAGGGGAAAATCCCAGTTTCCCACTAATAGCCCAACCCTTGGAGTGAAGAATTAGATCAGTTTTGTACAAGAATTTGTAAAAAATCAAACTGCAGCAAAGCTGGCCTGGCTTCTCTTTGAGCCTCCAGGAACAAAAATGAAACAAAAACAGAAACAGCACACCCTCACACCCCCCAATACTAGAATTTTAATTGGAAATATACTGATATGATCTTACAAACTATTATATGTGTGTGTGCGTGCACACATGTGTATATGCATATATGTGTATATGCATATGTGTATATACACTCATATACAAAGATTTCCTCCCTTTTCCACTCCTTTCCACAGGGGTCTTCTGGCTACATGGTCCTGTCAAGACAATCACAAGAGTCAACTGTACATAATTTCTTGTGAAGGACAGATATTCAGGTCCCTTTCCGCTAAGCTCAGTTATCTCCTCATATGAAGTGACAATTAGGCTCTACATCCCTCAGTGATCACACAGTCTTGGCTTCACATCTCCTGTAAGGAAATTCTTGGGGGCAAAAGCATCTATACACCTCCTTAAAACAGTATTTCTCAAGCTTGAGGCAGTCTAAATCTAAATTTAGACAGAATAGAATTCTAACTTTGCAAAGACGGAATTCAGCCAATACATACAATTTCTATTCCTAAAGAAAATGCTTAACACCTCAATCTGAAAGGTACTGCATTTTGGCTCCCTCACTGGATTTCAGAGCTTCTCTAAGAGTAAAGGTAGGTGATTGATCATCCTTTATCTGCATGGAGAAGAGCTGCCACACAGGCAAATTCCTGCATCACCACTGGGAGATGAACAAGAATCACTACTCCCCAAATGGAAAGTTTTCCCACCACCACGTTGAGGTCCAGAAGCTATCGAGCACTCAACATTTTAGAATAAGGCAACAAAGTCTTCTATCAAACAAATACAGTTTGGTCACATAGGTTTGCCAAAATGCCATGTGGTTTTTTATTTCCTAATACCTCAAATGTCCCCAAGCAAATTTTTAAACACACAAGTTATTCCTTCAAAATGCCAAGATTCCATGGGAACATTGTACTTTGTTTTAAAAATAAAGTTTAAGGCTATTTGAGAATAAAGTATTAATCAGTCAATGCTGAGTAGCCAGATTCACGGCACACAGAAATATGTGATATGGATTGAAGCTCTTCAGTGGAGACAGATATTAGAGACCCCTAGAAGACATAGGCTTTTAGAAAACCTTCTATATGAAAGCATGCCCCTAAGTCTCTTTGTCCTTTTAACAGAACAGAACATTTCAAAGCACTGAATTACCTTATTTAATCATCACTAAATTGTTCCAATTGTAACCAAGCAGGATACTATGGGGCATTCATGGACAGACCCCTCCCCCCACGTCATCTGCCTGCCTCTTGTTTGTAGAAAAGCTGTAGTCGCTCAGCCCTCCCCCGAGTCACAAAAGCCTGGCTCAAGAATTAATGATTAAAAGGAGGTGAACATGTAATGACAAAAAAAGGAGTTGGGCCAGGAGAACTAGTAACAATTTAAACAGTAAATGAGCCATATGGCAGTCACAGAATCTTTAGTTCCTCCCTGAAATACATAGATAACAGTATCTGGTGCACATTCCTGAGTTGTTTTACAGATACTAAAGCCTCCACCAAATGGAAGAAGTTGACTACATGATGACCTTGGACACATAGCCCCCAGACCTACTGGAGCCTGAGAATTAATAATGTTAACCCTTGTGACACTATCCAGTTACCTCACCATCAACCAGTCAAAGAACTGTGCATGAGCTGATCACATACCCTGCAACTCCCCTCCCTCACCTTGCCTTTAAAAATGCTACCCTGAAACCTATCAGAGAGAGCTTGGGCTTTATAAGCATTAGCTGCCCCTTGCTCCTTATATGGCACCTGCAATAAATGCTGCACTTTCTTTCACCACAACCTGGTGTCAGTAGATTGGCTTTACTTTCTGCTTCCAGCCCGTGGACCCAAGTTTGGTTGGGTAATGACTAAATTATTCAATTGAGTAGCACTGTTTTTTGTTCAAAGGAAAAAAATATAATTTCTTTAGTCCTGTTTGCTTCTCCTTTTCCCTCCTCCTGCCTCACAAATTCAGGCCATTTCTGGCACTCATGGAGGTATTTCAAAATGCTGAAATAGGCATAAGAACTACATGCATCTGTCCAGTTTTCCCAGCACCACTTATTATTTCTCCATTGTATATTCTTGCCTCCTTTGTCAAAGATAAGGAGACCATATGTGCACGGGTTTATTTCTGGGCTTTCTATCCTGTTCCATTTATCTATATTTCTGTTTTTGTGCCAGTACCATACTGTCTTGATTACTGTAGGTTTGTAGTATAGTCTGAAGTCAGGGAGCCTGATTCCTCCAGCTACATGTAAAAGAATGAAATTAAAACACTTCCTAGCATGATACACAAAAATAAAATCAAAATGGATTAAAGACCTAAATGTAAGGCCAGACACTGTAAAACTGTTAGAGGAAAACATAGGCAGAACACTCTATGACATAAATCACATCAAGATCCTTTTAGACCCACCTCCTAGAGTAATGAAGAAAACCAAAAATGAACAAATGAGACCTAATGAAACTTAAAATCTTTTGCACAGCAAAGGAAACCATAAACAAGACGAAAAGACAACCCTCAGAATGAGAGAAAATATTTGCAAATGAAGCAACTGACAAAGGATTAATCTCCAAAATATACAAGCAGCTCATGAGCTTAATATCAAAAAAAAAACCAATCCAAAAATGGGCAGAAGACTTAAATAGACATTTCTCCAAAGAAAACATACAGATGGCCAACAAACACATGAAAAGATGCTCAACATTGCTAATCATTAGAGAACTGCAAATCAAAACCATAATAAGGTATCACCTCACACTGGTCAGAATGGCCATCATTAAAAAATCTAGAAACAATAAATGCTGGAGAGGGTGTGGAGAAAAGGGAACTTTCCTGCACTGTTGGTGGGAATGTAAATTGATAGAGCCACTATGGAGAACAGTATGGAGAGTCCTTAAAAAACTAAAACTAAAACTACCATATGACCCAGCAATCTCACTACTGGGTATACACCCAGAAAAAAACATAATTCAAAAAGAGTCATGGGGGCTGAGTTCTGAGGAGAGCTGCTGTTTCACTTCCACTCTGAAGTCATGTGGCTGACAGTGTGTTGGTGCTCCACCCAGGTGTCAGGCCTGTGCCTCTGAGGTGGGAGAGCTGAATTCAGGACACTGGTCCACCAGAGACCTCCCGGCTCCACGTAATATCAAATGGCAAAAACTCTCCCAGAGATCTCCATCTCAATGCTGAGACCAAGCTCCACTAAACGACCAGCAAGCTACAGTGCTGGACACCCTATGCCAAACAACTAGCAAGACAGGAACAAAAACCTACCTATTAGCAGAGAGGCTATGTAAAATAATAATAAACTCAGAGGCAACCCTGAACACCCCACCAGACTCAGTCCTGCCCCCCAGAAATACAAGATCCAGGCTCATCCACCAGAACACAGGCACTAGTCCCATCCACCAGGAAGCCTACACAACCCACTGAACCTACCTTAGCCACTGGGGGCTGATACCAAAAAAAAACAGGAACTGCAAACCTGCAGCCTACAAAAAGGAGACCCCAAACACAGTAAGTTAAGCAAAATAAGAAGACAGAAAAACACGCAACAGATGCAGGAGCAAGGTAAAAAACCACCAGACCAAACAAATGAAGAGGAAATAGGTAGTCTACCTGAAAAAGAATTCAGAGTAATGATAGTAAAGATGGTCCAAAATCTTGGAAATAGAATGGAGAAAATACAAGAAACGTTTTACAAGGACGTAGGAGAACTAAAGAGCAAACAGACAATGATGAACAACACAATAAATGAAATTTAAAATTCCCTAGAAGGAATCAACAGCAGAATAACTGAGGCAGAAGAATGGATAAGTGACCTGGAAGATAAAATAGTAGAAATAACTACAACAGAGCAGAATAAAGAAAAAAGAATGAAAAGAATTGAGGGCAGTCTTAGAGACCTCTGGGACAACATTAAATGCATCAACATTTGAATTATAAGGGTCCCAGAAGAAAAAGAGAAAAAGAAAGGAACTGAGAATATATTTGAAGAGACTATAGATGAAAACTTCCCTAACATGTGAAAGGAAATAGTCAATCAAGTCCAGGAAGCTCAGAGAGCCCCATACAGGATAAATCCAAGGAGAAACATGCCAAGACACATATTAATCAAACTATCAAAAATTAAATACAGGGCTTCCCTGGTGGCACAGTGGTTAAGAATCTGCCTGCCAGTGCAAGGGACACTTCTCTGGCCTGGGAAGATCCCACATGCCAAGGAGCAACTAAGCCTCGTGTACCACATCTACTGAGCCTGCACTCTAGAGCCCACAAGCCACAACTACTGAGCCCACGTGCCACAACAACGGAAGCCTGTGCACCTAGAGTCCATGCTTCACAACAAGAGAAGCCACAAAAATGAGAAGCCCACGCACCAAAACAAAGAGTAGCCCCCACTCACTGCAACTAGAGAAAGCCCATGCACAGCAACAAAGACCCAACAAGCCAAAAATTAATTAATTAATTAATTAATTAATTTTAAAAATGACTAAATACAAAGAAAAAATATTCAAAGCAGCAAGGGAAAAACAACAAATAACATACAAGGGAATCCCCATAAGTTTAACAGCTGATCTTTCAGCAGAAACTCTGCAAGCCAGAAGGGAGTGGCAGGACATATTTAAAGTGATGAAAGGGAAAAACCTACAACCAAGATTACTCTACCCAGCAAGGGTCTTATTCAGATTAGACAGAGAAATTAAAAACTTTACAGACAAGCAAAAGCTAAGAGAATTCAGCTCCACCAAACCAGTTTTACAACAAATGCTAAAGGAACTTCTCTAGGCAGGAAAAAGAAGAGGAGGAAAAGACCTACAATAACAAACCCAAAACAATTAAGAAAATGGTAATAGGAACATACATATAGATAATTACCTTAGCTCCCACCAAAAGACATAGATCAGCTGAATGGATGCAAAAACAATACCCACATATATGCTGTCTATGAGAGACCCACTTCAGACCTAGGGAAACATACAGACTGAAAGTAAAAGGATGGAAAAAGATATTCCATGCAAATGGAAATCAAAAGAAAGCTGGAGTAGCAATTCTCATAAAAGACAAAACAGACTTTGAAATAAAGACTATTACAAGAGACAAAGAAGGACACTACATAATGATCAAGGGATCAATTCAAGAAGAAGATATAACAATTGTAATTATTTAGGCACCCAACACAGGAGCACCTCAATACATAAGGCAAATGCTAACAGCCATAAAAGGGAAAATCGAAAGTAACACAATCATAGTAGGGGACTTTAACACCCCACTTTCACCAATGGACAGATCATCCAAAATGAAAATAAATAAGGAAACACAAGCTTTAAATGATACATTATACAAGATGGACTTAATTGATATTTATAGGACATTCCATCCAAAAACAACAGAATACACATTCTTCTCAAGTGCTCATGGACCATTCTCCAGGATAGATCATATCTTGGGTCACAAATCAAGCCTTAGTAAATTTAAGAAAATTGAAATCGTATCAAGTATCTTTTCTGACCACAATGCTATGAGACTAGATATTAATTACAGTAAAAGATCTTTAAAAAATACAAACATATGGAGGCTAAACAATACACTACTTAATAACCAAGAGATCACTGAAGAAATCAAAGAGGAAATCAAAAAATACCGAGAAATAAATGACAATGAAAACATGACGACCCAAATCCTATAGAATGCAGCAAAAGCAGTTCTAAGAGGGAAGTTTATAGCATACAATCCTACCTCAAGAAACAAGAAATATCTCAAGTAAATAACTTAACCTTATACCTAAAGCAATTAGAGAAAGAAGAACAAAAAAAACCCAAAGTTAGGAGAAGGAAAGAAATCATAAACATCAGATCAGAAATAAATGAAAAAGAAATGAAGGAAACAGTAGCAAAGACTAATAAAACTAAAGGCTGGTTGTTTGAGAGGATAAACAAAATTGATAAACCATTAGCCAGACTCATCAAGAAAAAAAGAGAGAAGACTCAAATTAATAGAATTAGAAATGAAAAAAAAGAGGTAACAACTGACACTGCAGAAATACAAAGGATCATGAGAGATTACTACAAGCAACTATATACCAATAAAATGGACAACCTGGAAGAAATGGACAAGTGCTTAGAAAAGCATAACCTTCTGAGACTAAACCAGGAAGAAATAGAAAATATAAACAGACAAATCACAAGCACTGAAATTGAGACTATGATTAAAAATCTTCCAACAAACAAAAGCCCAGGACCAGATGGCTTCACAGGTGAATTCTATCAAACATTTAGAGAACAGATAACACCTCTCCTTCTCAAAATCTTCCAAAATACAGCAGACGGAGGAATACTCCCAAACTCATTCTATGAGGCCACCATCATCCTGATTTCAAAACCAGACAAAGACGTCACAATGAAAGAAAACTACAGGCCAATATCACTGATGAACAGAGATGCAAAAATCCTCAACAAAATACCAGCAAACAGAATCCAACAGCACATTAAAAGGATCATGCACCATGATCAAATGGGGTTTATTCCAGGAATGCAAGGATTCTTCAATATACGCAAATCAATCAATGTGATACACCATATTAACAAACTGAAGGAGAAAAACCATATGATAATCTCAATAGATGCAGAAAAAGCTTTTGACAAAATTCAACACCTATTTATGATAAAAACTCTCCAGAAAGTAGGCATAGAGGGAACTTTCCTCAACATAAAAAGGCCATATATGACAAACCGACAGCCAACATTGTTCTCAGTGGTGAAAAACTGAAACCATTTCCAGTAAGATCAGGAACAAGACAAGGTTGTCCACTCTCACCACTATTTTTCAACATAGTTTTGGAAGTTTTAACAACAGCAATCAAAGATGAAAAAGAAATAAAAGGAATCCAAATCAGAAAAGAAGAAGTAAAGCTATCACTGTTTGCAAATGACATTATACTATACATAGAGAATCCTAAAGATGCTACCAGAAAACTACTAGAGCTAATCAATGAATTTGGTAAAGTAGCTATAGATACAAAACTAATGCACAGAAATCTCTTGCATTCCTATACACTAATGATGAAAAATCTGAAAGAGAAATTAAGGAAACACTCCCATTTACCATTGCAACAAAAAGAATAAAATACCTAGGAATAAACCTACATAAGGAGACAAAAGACCTGTATGCAGAAAATTATAAGACACTGATGAAAGAAATTAAAGATGATACAAACAGATGGAAATATATACCATGTTTCTTGGATTGGACGAATCAACACTGTGAAAATGACTCTACTACCCAAAGCAATCTACAGATTCAATGAAATCCCTATCAAACTACCACTGGCATTTTTCACAGAACTAGAACAAAAAAATACACAATTTGTATGGAAACACAAAAGACCCCAAATAGCCAAAGCAATCTTAAGAAAGAAAAGTGGAGCTGGAGGAATCAGGCTCCCTGACTTCAGACTATACTACGAAGCTACAATAATCAAGACATTATGGTATTGGCACAAAAACAGAAATATAGACCAATGGAACAGGATAGAAAGCCCAGAGATAAACCCACGCACATATGGTCACCTTATTTTTGATAAAGGAGGCAAAAATATACAATGGAGAAAACATAGTCTCTTCAATAAGTGGTGTTGGGATAACTGGACAGTTACATGTAGAAGAATGAAAGTAGAACATTCCCAACACCATACCCCAAAATAAACTCAAAATAGATTAAAGACCTAAATGTAAGGCCAGACACTGTAAAACTCTTAGGAAAACATAGGCAGAACACTCTATGACATAAATCACAGCAAGATCCTTTTCGACCCACATCTTAGAGAAATGGAAATAAAAACAAAAATAAACAAATGGGACCTAATGAAACTTAAAAGCTTTTGCACAGCAAAGGAAACCATAAACAAGATGAAAAGACAACCCTCAGGATGGGAGAAAATATTTGCAAGTGAAGCAACTGACAAAGAATTAATCTCCAAAATTTACAAGCAGCTCATGCAGCTCAATATCAAAAAAACAAACAACCCAATCCAAAAATGGGCAGAAGACCTAAATAGACGTTTATCCAAAGAAGATATACAGATTGCCAACAAACACATGAAAGGATGCTCAACACCATTAATCATTAGAGAAATGCAAATCAAAACTACAATGAGGTATCACCTCACACAGGTCAGAATCGCCATCATCAAAAAACTCTAGAAACAATAAATGCTGGAGAGGGTGTGGAGAAAAGGGAACCCTCTTGCACTGTTGGTGGGAATGTAAGTTGATACAGCCGCTATGGAGAACAGTATGGAGGTTCCTTAAAAAACTAAAACTAGAACTACCATACGACCCAGCAATCCCACTACTGGGCATATACCCTGAGAAAACCATAATTCAGAAAGAGTCATGTACCGCATTGTTCACTGCAGCTCTATTTACAATAGCCAGGACATGGAAGCAACCTAAGTGTCCATCAACAGACGAATGGCTAAAGAAGATGTGGCACATATATACAATGGAATATTACTCAGCCATAAAAAGAAACGAAATTGAGTTATTTGTAGTGAGGTGGATGGACCTAGAGTCTGTCATACAGAGTGAAGTAAGTCAGAAAGAGAAAAATACCATATGCTAACACATATATATGGAATCTAGGAAATCTGATGAACCTAGTGGTAGGGCAGGAATACACAGTCCGTAGAGAACGGACTTGAGGACACAGAGGGGGCGGGGCGGAGAGGGGAAGCTGGGACGAAGTGAGAGAGTAGCACTGACATATATATATATATATACACTGCCAAATATAAAATAGATAGCTAGTCGGAAGCAGCCGCATAGCACAGGGAGATCAGATCGGTGCTTTGTGACCACCTACAGGGGTGGGATAGGGAGGGTGGGAGGGAGACGCATGAAGGAGGGGATATGGGGATATGTGTATACATATAGCTGATTCACTTTGTTGTACAGCAGAAACTAAAGTAAAGCAATTGTACTCCAATAAAGATGTATATTTTAAAAAATAACTAAAAATTATTTTCCCCAGTAGATGCCATTAGGAAGATTCCAAACCAAAGGGAGACAGGGAAGTGAATGTTTATAGAGTGCAACCAGTGTGGAAGATAGAGCTTTGCTCCTTTGTAAATTAAGTTAGAATCAGCCTACTTTTCTCCTGGGCGTAAGTTGAGAAAGAGAGAAAGTGAACTCCCCTTTGTTTGAATATCGTCTGCATGGCTGCACTTCCTAGGCTGTGTCTCAGTGAATCCCCATGTGGGCATCATTACCCCGATTTTATATACGAGGATAGAAACATGCTCACATCTGTGTATCTGACATGCAAAAGTGCACAAATCACACCCAGGCCTATGGATTGTAATTGTAGAGATAATTGTATCTGACTGATAAAACTTGTGTTCCCTGGTCTGTAGCCACATCCTCGGTAGCAGAAGAAGCCCTGAAAATTACCCTCTCTGCTGAAGCTAAAATCAGATCAACTCATCACTCCAAGCTATTGAAAATGGTCCAGGTAAACCTCACAATCTAAAAATACAATGGACAAAAACCCCCACCGATTTCTAGCTCTTTTTCCATGTCTCTTGAATTTTGAGTGTGAATGTTCGGTTTAAAAACACTTCATCAAGCCAAGTTTAAAGAAGAATGTCCAAGCAGCCTTTTGGTTCAGCACAATTATAGGGTGTTTTTGTTCAATCGTTAGAAGGTTTTCATAGATATTTTTAAGAAATGGGAAAAAAACCAAGTTACACACAAAAAGTTTGCTTCCCAAGCTGAAACATGGACTTGTGAATCCAGGATAGTTGAACAAGAAAATTATTCTTGGAGAAAATATCTGGGAAAGAAAATATGCCATATTAAGGCAAACTGAGTAAGGAAGGTGATGATTAACTGCAATAGAGACCAGGGTCATGTCAGGTCCCACTTCACCTTTGGATAACTTCACTCCCTCGTACTTAAGGGGGTCGCGCCTAGGATGTGACAAGGATTGCTTATGACAGGTAATTCTTTTTTTTTTCTTCACATCTTTATTGGAGTATAATTGCTTTACAATGTTGTGTTAGTTTCTGCTGTATAACAAAGTGGATCAGCTATACATATACACATATCCCCATATCCCCTCCCTCTTGCTTCTCCCTCCCACCCTCCCTATCCCACCCCTCTAGGTGGTCACAAAGCACCGATCTGATCTCCCTGTGCTATGCGACTGCTTCCCACTAGCTATCTATTTTACATTTGGTAGTGTATATATGTCCATGCCACTTTCTCACTACATCCCAGCTTACCCTTCTCCCGCTGTATCCTCAAGTCCGTTCTTTACGTCTGCGTCTCTATTTCTGCACTGCCACTAGGTTCATAAGTACCATTTTTTTAGATTCCATATATATGACTTAGCATGTGGCATTTTTTTTCTCTTTCTGACTTACTTCACTCGACAGGTGATTCTTGAAGTCACATATATGCAACCACAAACCCCAAAGAGACTTCCCCCACGCCCAATACATGGTTTTACATACACTTTTATGCATAGAATCCAAGATAATATTTTATTGTTTATTAAAGGCATTTCTTACTTAAGGGATTTCCAGCTCCCGCCCGCGTAAGGTCACTTTATTTCCTGCGCTTGCCACAATGCACATATTTCCACACTTTTTTTTTGCACCGGGAAACTGACTCTAGCATGCTGACTTGTCATAGGAAACCCAGTGGGAACTTTTAGCCATCAGTTTTAACTGACAGCTGTTGATTCCTTTGTAGAATAACATCAAGCAGGAGAACAGTAACAAAGTTCCCCGGGGGGTCGGGGGTGGGGGTGGGAGGTGGGTCGAAATGGATGGATGGGTTATTACCGCCATCTGGTGGCAAGGATGCAAAACTACAGGCAATACATTGGCGAGTTCAGAATGACTCATTCATCTGGGAAATGCATTGTTTTACAAACTGTTAAGAAAATATTTAATTCCAAGTTGATTACCAGATGTTTTGTTTCACTTACTTGATCCAGACAAGTTGGAATTTCAACTTTTCTAACTCACTTTTTTTCTCAATATCCAGGAACATAAAGGTGTTGTGAGTTTTCAGGCCTGAAGACCACAGAAAAGATTTAATGATCGTTCCATCCATTTCACCTTTCTGTGGAATTCAGCCTCCAAAGCTTTTAATCGAAAACCGAAAGTTGACAGACATTCTATTAAGGGGGTGTAGCTTTCAAATGAGGACACCTCATCATTTGTTTGCATCTATCAGGTTCTTATGCTATGTTTCCTAGGCAGTTGTCAACATGATAAAATCAGGTAAAATTCAGGATGCCACTGCTTCAACAGGGCAGACTTGTAAAGTGTCTGATTATGACTGTGCAGGGGAATTCCACTCCTACGATATCGAGACGTCCTTTTATGCCAAAGCCTCTATCATACGCTAAGCAATATCATCCCCAACTACGCATCATGTAATTTCTGTACAGGAAACCAAGCCTTCTTTCACTGCACACTTGCACAACTTGTTTGTTTCTGCCTTCAAGTCTTCACACTTTCTTTTCTTTCCACCTCTATTTCCTTCCACACTCTCCTAGACAACTACCTGGGTCTTGGCCAAACTTCAAAATGGACCAAAGATCCAAAATGCTTCAAGGATTATCTGCATGTAGTTCTGGTCATTACAATTATCATTGGGGGAGATGCTTGCTATGGGTTAGGCACTCTTTTAAACACGTTACAAATATATTATTTACAAACTGTCAGAAAAACTTGAGGAATTATTATCCCTATTTAAGAGTTGACAAATCTTGGCTCAGAGCAGTCAAGAACTGACCCACGCCTACAGAGGGAGTGGGTTAGAGAAAGAGTAGAAAAACCAGGTTTGGAAGCAAAGCTCAGTTTAGTTTAGAGAGTTAACTCATTCCTTCCCTCATAATCACACTATCAGCTCTTCAGCATGCATACACGCGCACACGCACGCGCACACACAAACGTGCATACGCGCACAGAGTTTGGTATAACTGCTACAATATACATTTGCATATAATACTAACAGTACATATATATTCTCATTATCACTTGCCCGTGCAATTGCATCCATTTACCTCAACAGAGTCTGAATGGTCTGAAATTAGAAATAATACCTGACATTTCTTTTTAGCAGCTCCAGAGAGACCACATTAGCAAGTCATATGGTCTTTTGATTCAGAGCGTGGATTCTGAAGTCAGACTACATTCTACCACCATCTGTACCATCTGGATGGGATTGAAAAATGTGCTTTCAGGGAACTCTACTCATTACTCCGTAATGGCCTATATGGGGCAAGAATCTAAAAAAGAGTGGATATATGTATATGTGTAACTGATTCACTTCACTGTACAGCAGAAACTAACACAACATTGTAAATCAACTCTACTCCAATAAATTTTTTTTTTTAAAAAGAGAAAGGTGCTTGACATCAAACACTAGGTTTGGTAACTTTGAAATATTCATAAGGCTTTTTGAAAATTAGATGAGATAATCCAGGAAAAGAGTTTAACTAACATAATGCTTGTTACATATCTCTCATATATGAAGGGTGAGTTTTTATTTTTGCCCCTTCTACACACTGGCTATTCCGTTCATATGGTTGATTAACTGTTTTTAGTGATACAGCCAGGCTTTCACAACAGAAAAAGAAAAGAGCTCTTATACAATATTGGATGACTTGAATGGTAACGCTGGAATAACAAGACAAGGCTCCTTGTATGGGCTGTAAATACTGTAAGGTCTGGAGAGAGCATCTTTAGATATTGGAAAAAGCAGAGGGTACCAGACTCCTGAATTATTTAGCCTGGCAGTGGCCTTATGGAAAATTCTAAATGTGAAAATGACAGCTTTGTCACTTTTCTCCTAGAGGCATTCCAAAGACTGTCATCCTCCCTGTTCATCTCCAATAAAACATAGTGACTAATACAGCTCCTCTAAATTTTGCCTTTTTCTAGGACTTTTCCCTAATATACAAACACAAAAAGGAATTGCAGCACAAAAACTGTTAAACTACGTAAATCCCAGAAATTATATTTGAAATAAACTTTATACTTTCTGCTTTCTAGTTTTGTAAGGGAAGTAAAATAGCAATCACTGGGAGAGAATTTTTATATTCCTGGGAAAATAATTTAAAGTGTTACTTTTAAGGAAAAGCGCGATCATCTCTCATCCTAGAAAATGAGAAGAATTTTTTTCAAATTACTGTTTAAAGGGTGGCAGTTTTACAAAAGTTGTATGTAGTGGCGTGTGTGTGTGTGTGTGAACATGTATATATCATGTATTTATATTCTAAGTTCATATCATTTCTTAAACCACTGTCCCACTGCCATGGGCACCGATGCCTTAAGAATCCCCGTTTCTGCCATGATCGTGGCAAGTGTTATACACCTCAGGGACCATCCATTAAGATGAGAAAAAAAGTACAAAATCCTTTAGCCTTTATCCAGCAAACCACTTCTAAGAATCAATCCCAACCATACACTAGCAAGATCAAAAAATACATTTGCTCAAGATTATTCATTGCAAAAACAAAAAACAAAGAGAACAAACAAAAAAAGAAAGAAAGGGACTTCCTTGGTGGCCCAGTGGTTAAGAATCTGCCTTCCAACGCAGGGGACTCGGGTTCAATCCCTGGTGGGGGAACTAAGATCCCACGTGCCGTGGGGCAACTGAGCCCTCACGCCACAACTACTGAGCTCACCAGCCACAACTAGAGAGAGAAGCTGGCGCGCCGCAAGGAAGGGCCCTCGTGCTGCAACTAAGACCCAACACAGCCAAAAATATAAATAGAAAAATAAATAGAAAAAAAGAAAGAAAAAAGATTATTCATTGCAGCATTATTTACCATATCAAAAGACTAAAAACAACTCAGATGCCCATCAAAATGGGACTAGTTAGTTAAATAATACATCTTTATGCAATCAAATACTCTGCAGAGTTTAAAAAGAGATGAGAACTATCTCCATGCATTTCTGTGGGTTATGAGGGATATTTTATTAAGTAAGAACAATCAAAGTAGAGAAAACCTTTTATAGTATGCTGTTATTTATCAAAAAACAGGAGCTATTGTGTTTATTTACACACATACATACTTTTTAATTTTTTTATTGACGTATTTACAATGTTGTGTTAGTTTCAGGTGTACGTAAAGTGATTCGGTTATACATATATATGTATGTATTCTTCTTCAGATTCCTTTCCTTATAGGTTATTACAAAATATTGAGTAGAGTTCCCTGTGCTGTACAGTAGGCCCTTGTTGGTTAGCTATTTTATATATAGTCATGCATATATATTACACACATCTATATATACACATATAAAACATCAATAGGACAAATCACAGAAATTTTTAAATATTTACCAATAGGCTAAGAGGGAATATAGAGTGGAAGAAAAGAGATAGAAGCTAGTCTTCTTTAAATATAGCTTGTTTTATAAATTTGAGTTGGAAACCATGTGAATTTTTAAATTTGAATATGTTATCATACGTAAAAAGTTTCTATATTAGTTATGTACAAGTATATTAGTTATGTACAAGTAACTCTCAAACGGTCATCCTTCTTCACATCCTTAATGGCATATAGTCTAAGGACCAAAAAAAAACCTTTAAAAAAACACTTCGTTTCAGTAATTTGTATTTTTGGTGATAGTGATGCTATTGTCATTCTGATACTGTTGAGTGACTCACGTAGGATAAAGTAAGTGAATAAGTATGTCTGTATCACTGACAAACAGGAATTTTAGCGTGAAAGAGGGAAAATACAATGGTAAGGTTAAAGAAATGAAATTGAAGTCTGTCTTCTTGAGTATTAATTGAAAATATCAGTGTGAACTCATGAGGAATTTTATCTTTAAAAAAAAAAAAAAGGATTTGAAGGATTGCCTAACTCTGCCCTCTGAAAAGATCTAGAAATAATGACTAGCCCAGTAGTAAATGTACCCTGCGTGCCTAGATTGTGGTCTCTAAATATTTTTTATTTTCCACTTAGATGGAACCTGGGCTTCTTGAAGAAAGCTTGAACTTTCTTGTTGGGTCAAAAAGCAAGAAACACTGCCCAGATCATTTCCAAAGGACTCATGGTTCAACCCGAAAAGATTCCCACCATCCCAAAGTTAGACAATTAGAACACCAATAAGAGTAATAAATGCAATCACATAAAATATGTATAGCCCATGGTTTGTAATAATTTCAAGCAAGCAAACAAGCAAACTCATTGGCCATCCTTGGAAAATGATAGGGAACATAGTCATTTTGAAAACTAATAAATAAAAGGAAAGAATCAAACTTTATCCTGCTTTTTCTATATAAATTATACTTCAGAGTAATTCAGTGGTTAATGAGGCTAGAGTTCTCTATTTAGAAATATTCCAGCTAATAAAAATGGGAATTGTAGAATAGTGATATTCTAATGCATATTGCTCTTTTGCAAACTCTAATGAGTTATAGATTTTGACAATGATCATTAACAACTTCAAAAATCACACAAAGAGAATCAACTAGGCAATAGGTGCCTCTCGATATAAGTTCACTATCAACTATTCTTGCCCAAAAAATTAAACCTAAATTTTATCAAGACTAAATCTAACTACCAGTTTACTGAAATTACATAAACATATAAAATGATACCACAGATGCAGTCGACAGAATCCAGTTTCTTCAACAAAAAAATGACAAGTGGGAAAAATAAAATGATGGAGAGATGCCCTCTGGACTAAAACATATTTGAGAGACAGATTAGCCAATTGCAGTTCATGAGTCTTATTTAGAACCTTAATTAAACAAAAACGAACTTGGACTAAATTGAGACAATGGGGAAAATTGAACACTGACGGGATACTTAATGTTATTGAGGAATAATTGTTAATATTTGTGTTGTGACAATGGTACTGTGGTTATGCTCAAAAGAGTTCCTATCTTTCAATGATATAGAAATATTTATAAAGAAAACTGTGTCTGGATGTTGCTATAAAATGATCTGGTGTGTCAGGGGAGGTAAGTAGGGACATAAAGAAAAAGCATTTGAGCTTGAATTGGTAATTGTTTGAAACTAGCAATGAGTATATGGGAGATAGTTACACAATTCTCTCTAGTTTTGTATATACTTGAAATTGTCCGTAATAGAAAAGTAAAAATAAAAGCTGGATTCTTACCATTAGCCAACAAGGACTTGCATAACCTGATCCATGCTCACCTTTCCAATCCCCTCTCGCTCATTTTGTGTCAGCGACTCCAACCTTATTTCTTTTCTGTGACCACATCCAGCTCTTTGTCTAGAGAGAATGGAGAAGTATTTGAAGAGATAACAACAGGAAATTTCCCCCAAATTACGAAAGACATTAAACATACACACAAGAAACTAAAGGAAGCAATAAGTTTATATCTACTTGTCCTTTTTCTACTAATTCTAGTATTCTTAGCCGGTTAACAGACTTTCTATTCTATGGATATCTTGCACCCCAAAGCCATCCTAAATCCACCATTGACCACCTAGGTGGGTTTCAACTGAGAAAATCTAGGTTCCATTCTTATTGATATCTGCATCCTCTGAATGACCCAGATACCAATATTAACAAGCCTCGCGGTTGAGGCTTACAGCGATTATAGATTCCATGCGATGCCTTTAAAGCCAAGGTGTACCAGGAGGGAGGAAGAATAATAGCTCTTTCTCATTTAATTTGATGCAGTAATGAAAAGGGAATAGAATGCTATCAACACAATTTTTGAGGTCTTCTGAAAGCACTGTCTCCCCCGACAGTTATTAGGGCAAGGAAACTGATCTAAGGTAGATTGAAGGAGGAGGCTGGCTTCAGAAACAGGGACTAAACAGTGGGAGATCTGAGATAAATCAGGGCAAAGGACTAGAAAATGGGGTTGGAGGAGAAAGCAACTGCAAATGTGGGATGTTGTTTGACCCCGAGGATGTCTTTAGAATGACACAAAACAAATTCTGCTTTCGTGTTTAGGGCCAGTTGTAGAAATCTGGTCATAAAAGAAACAGGAGAAGACAAAGGGCATATTGCAGCAGGAAGATGGACGAATGCAGATGGTTACGTAATTTTGCAGCAGCTCCACACCCCTTGGCAAGAGGTGATGGTTCCAAACCCCAAGAATAGCTCCCCATGTGATCTCAGACTAACTGGGAACGAGGAAGTACCTGGCATGGCAAGGGGAGAGCTCTCCCAGAAAAGTGATGAGTGAGGAAATCATTTTCCCTGATAGACTTAGGTCAGCAACCTCAGAGAGAAGAGATTCGAAGATTCAGAAGCCAACGATGGCCACCATTGTGCTGTTTTTAAAGAGGCAGGAGGCTGTTAACACCATATGCCATTCATCTCATTTATCCCCCAAATGACATTCTTTGAACATACGCTGTTTGCCAAGTCCTGAACTAGACCTGGGGAATGCAACGCTGAGCAAAGCAGGCCTGGTGTCTGAAGATAGATTGTGTATCACGTCCTTGTGTATCAGGAAGTCGGTTGACCAGGGACATTCAGTGAGAAGCCAGGCAAAGGGCTTTCCTAGGCTCACCCCTCTTGGCTTCTTTTGCCAATAATCCTTCCCTTCAAACCCCCGTGAGCCCCATTTTAAAGTTGACAGAGTCCATAAGAGATTAGTACACGGAACAAAGGATAGGAGACAAAGACCTCCAGAGGCCAGAACTCTTTGCAGAATTTTTGCTGTACAGCAATGAAAAAAACAAAATCCTCAAAAATTTAGTTGTCTAAAAAGGACAAAATAGCTCAATAAAACTACACCCACTTCACCATCACTATTGTAGGCACTTTGTATAGACAAGTCAAGGTTGGCCTTGCCTGTTTCTATTTTGTCTGGTGTAGTAGATAATTCATATTATGACAAATGGCAGCATCGAAGAAGAACTGAATGGAGTCTGCTTTATTCCATACATAGAAATTAATGCATCTAAAGTAAGTTGGCTTATAGAAACTGAAAAGCTTTGATCTGTGCAAAAGTGGCATCAAAATTAAAGGAACTTAGGGACTTCCCTGGTGGTGCAGTGGATAAGAATCCCTGCTCGCAATGCAGAGGACCCGGGTTCGATCCCTGGTCAGGGAAATGGATCGTATGCTGCAACTAAGTGTTCACATGCCACAACTAAGGAGCCCACATACCACAACTAAGGAGTCCACGAACCGCAGCTAAGGAGCCTGCCTGCCACAACTAAGACCTGGTGTAGCCAAATGAATAAATAAATATTTTAAAAGATGAAAGGAACTTAGACAAAATGGCCCCACTTAAAAGCAAAGGAACAGGGGGAGCGAGAAGATGGCGGAAGAGTAAGACGCGGGGATCACCTTCCTCCTCACAGATACATCAGAAATACATCTACACATGGAACTTCTCCTATAGAACACCCACCGAACGCTGGCAGAAGACCTCAGACCTCCCAAAAGGCATGAAACTCCCCACGTAGCTGGGTACGGCAAAAGAAAAAAGAATAAACAGAGACAAAGAACAGGGACGGGACCTGCACCAGTGGGAGGGAGCCGTGAAGGAGGAAAGGTTCCCACACACTAGAAGCCACTTCGCGGGCGGAGACTGCGGGTGGCGGAGGGGGGAAGCTTCGGAGCCGCGGAGGAGAGCGCAGTAACAGGGGTGCGGAGGGCAAAGCGGAGAGATTCCCGCAGAGGACCGCTGCCGACCGGCACTCACCAGTCCGAGAGGCTTGTCTGCTCACCCGCCGGGGCAGGTGGGGTCTGGGAGCTGAGCCTCGGGCTTCAGTCGGATCCCAGGGAAAGGTCTGGAGTTGGCAGAGTGAAAACAGCCTGAAGGGGTTAGTGCGCCACGGCTGGCCGGGAGGGAGTTCGGTTGAAGTCCGGAGCTGCCGAAGAGGCAAGAGACCTTTTCTTCCCTCTTTGCTTCCTGGGCGCGAGGAGAGGCGTTTAAGCGCGCCGCTTAAAGGAGCTCCAGAAACGGGCGCGAGCCGCGGCTGTCGGCACGGACAACAGAGACGGCTGTGAGACGCTAGGGTTGCTACTGCCGCCACCAAGAGGCCTGTGTGCGAGCGCAGGTCGCTCTCCAAACCGCCCCTCCCGGGAGCCCGTGCAGCCCGCCACTGCCAGGGTCCCGGGATCCAGGGACAGCTTCCCCGAGAGAACGAGACGCGCGCCTCGGGCCGGTGCAGCGTCACGCCGGCCTCTGACGTCGCAGGCTCGCCCCGCCTCCGTGCCCCTCCCTCCCCCCTCCCCCGGCCTGTGCCAGAGCCCCCGAATCAGCTGCTCCTTTAACCCCTTCCTGTCTGAGCGAAGGGCAGACGCCCTCGGAAGACCTACATGCAGAGACGGGGCCAAGTCGAAAACTGAACCCCAGGAGCTGTGCGAACAAAGAGGAGAGGGGGAGGTCTCTCCCAGCAGGCTCAGAAGCAGCGGATTAAAGCTCCACAGTCAACTTGAAGTGCCCTGCATCTGTGGAAAACCTGAATAGACAGCAAATCATCCCAAGTTGAGGAGGTGGACTTTGGGAGCAAGATATACTATTATTTTCCCCCTTTTTTTTTTGCTAGTGTGTATGCGTGTGCTGCTGTGTGAGATTTTGTCTGTATAGCTTTGTTTTCACCATTTGTCCTAGTGTTAGACCGACCCGTTTTTTTTTTCTTTAATAGAAATTTTTCTTCTTAATAATTATTATTATTATTTTTTTTTTTGCGGTATGCGGGCCTCTCACTGTTGTGGCCTCTCCCGTTGCGGAGCACAGGCTCCGGACGCACAGGCCCAGCGGCCATGGCTCACGGGCTTAGTCGCTCCGCGGCATGTGGGATCTTCCCGGACCAGGGCACGAACCCATGTCTCCTGCATCGGCAGGCGGACTCTCAACCACTGCGCCACCAGGGAAGCCCAATAATTATTTTTTATTTTAATAACTATATTTTATCCTACTTTATTTTGTCTTCTCCCTTTCTTTCTTCCTTTCTTCCCTCCTTTCCTCCTTTCTTTCCTACATCCCTCCTTCCTCCCTTCCTTCCTTTCTTCCTTCCTCCCTTCCTGTCTTCCTCCCTCCCTTCCTTTCTTCCTTCCTTCCTTCCCTCCCTCCCTCCTTCCTTCCTCTTTCCTTTCTATTTTTTTCTCCCTTTTATTTTGAGCTGTGTGGATTAAAGGCTCTTGACGCTCCAGCCAGGTGTCAAGGCTGTGTCTCTGAGGTGGGAGAACCAACCTCAGGACACTGGTCCACAAGAGACCTCCCAGCTCCACGTAATATCAAATGGCGAAAATCTCCCAGAGATCTCCATCTCAACACCAAGACCCAGCTTCACTCAAGGACCAGCAACAACCCTATGCCCAACAAAGAGCAAGACAGGTCTACAGCCCCATCCATTAGCAGAGAGGCTGCCTAAAATCATAATAAGGCTACCAACATCCCCATACACATCACCAGACGTGGACCTGCCCACCAGAAAGACAAGATCCAGCCTCATCCACCAGAACAGAGACACTAGTCCCCCCAACCAGGAAACCTGCTCAACCCACTGAACCAACCTCAGCCACTGGAGACAGCCACCAAAAACAGAGGGAACTACGAACCTGCAGCCTGCGAAAAGGAGACCCCAAACACAGTAAGATAAGCAAAATGAAAAAACAGAAAAACACACAGCAGATGAAGGAGCAAGATAAAAACACACCAGACCTAACAAATGAAGAGGTAATAGGCAGTCTACCTGAAAAAAATTCAGATAGTAAAGATTCAGATAGTAAAGATGATTTAGAATAGACAAATTGCAAGAAACAGTTAACAAGGACCTAGAAGAAATAAAGAGGAAGCAAGCAACGATGAGCAACACAATAAATGAAATGAAAAATAATCTAGATGGAATCAATAGCAGAATAACTGAGGCAGAAGGATGGATAAGTGACCTGGAAGATAAAATAGTGGAAATAACTACTGCAGAGCAGAATAAAGAAAAAAGAATGAAAAGAACTGAGGACAGTCTCAGAGACCTCTGGGACAACATTAAACGCACCAACATTCGAATTATAGGGGTCCCAGAAGAAGAAGAGAAAAAGAAAGGGACTGAGAAAATATTTGAAGAGATTATAATTGAAAACTTCCCTAATATAGGAAAGGAAATAGTCAATCAAGTCCAGGAAGTACAGAGAGTCCCATACAGGATAAACACACCAAGACACATAATAATCAAACTGTCAAAAATTAAATACAAAGAAAACATATTAAAAGCAGCAAGGGAAAAACAACAAATAACACACAAGGGAATCCCCATATGGTTAACATCTGATCTTTCAGCAGAAACTCTACAAGCCAGAAGGGAGTGGCAGGACATATTTAAAGTGATGAAGGAAAAAAACCTACAACCAAGATTACTCTACCCAGCAAGGATCTCATTCAGATTTGATGGAGAAGTTAAAACCTTTACAGACAAGCAAAAGCTGAGAGAGTTCAACACCACCAAACCAGCTTTACAACAAATGCTAAAGGAACTTCTCTAAGCAAGAAACACAAGAGAAGGAAAAGACCTACAAGAACAACCCGAAACAATTAAGTAAATGGTAATAGGAACACACATATCAATAATTACTTTAAATGTACATGGATTAAATGCTCCCACCAAAAGACACAGACTGGCTGAATGGATACAAAAACAGGACCCATATATATGCTGTCTACAAGAGACCCACTTCAGACCTAGGGACACTTACAGACTGAAAGGAGGGGATGGAAAAAGATATTCCATGCAAATGGAAATCAGAAGAAAGCTGGAGTAGCAATTCTCATATCAGACAAAATAGACTTTTTTTTTTTTTTTTTTGCAGTACACGGGCCTCTCACTGTTGTGGCCTCTCCCGTTGCGGAGCACAGGCTCCGGATGTGCAGGCTCAGCGGCCATGGCTCACGGGCCCAGCCGCTCCGCAGCATGTGGGATCTTCCCGGACCGGGGCACGAACCCACGTCCCCTGCATCGGCAGGCGGATTCTCAACCACTGCGCCACCAGGGAAGCCCCCAAATAGACTTTAAAATAAAGACTATTACAAGAGACAAAGAAGGACACTACATAATGATCAAGGGATCGATCCATGAAGAAAATATAACAATTGTAAATATTTATGCACCCAACATAGGAGCACCTCAAAACATAAGGCAAATGCTAACAGCCATAAAAGGGGAAATCGACAGTAACACAATCATAGCAGGGGACTTTAACACCCCACTGTCACCAATGGACAGATCATCCAAAATGAAAATAAATAAGGAAACACAAGCTTTAAATGATACATTACACAGGATGGATTTACTTGATATTTGTAGGACATTCCATCCAAAAACAACAGAATACACATTTTTCTCAAGTGCTCATGGAATATTCTCCAGGATAGATCATATCTTGGGTCACAAATCTAGCCTTGGCAAATTTAAGAAAATTGAAATCGTATCAAGTATCTTTTCTGACCACAATGCTATGAGACTAGATATCAATTACAGGAAAGATCTGTAAAAACTACAAACACATGGAGGCTAAACAATACACTACTTAATAACGAAGTGATCACTGAAGAAATCAAAGAGGAAATTAAAAACTACTTAGAAACAAATGACAATGGAGACACGACGACCTAAAACCTATGGGATACAGCAAAAGCAGTTCTAAGAGGGAAGTTTATAGCAATACAATCATACCTTAAGCAACAGGAAACATCTTGAATAAACAACCTAACTTTGCACCTAAAGTAATTAGAGAAAGAAGAACAAAAAAACCCCAAATTTAGCAGAAGAAAGAAATCATAAAGATCAGATCAGAAATAAATGAAAAAGAAATGAAGGAAACAATAACAAAGATCAACAAAAGTAAAAGCTGGTTCTTTGAGAAGATAAATAAAATTGATAAACCATTAGCCAAACTCATCAAGAGAAAACAGGAGAACACTCAAATCAATAGAATTAGAAATGATAAAGGAGATGTAACAACTGACACTGCAGAAATACAAAAGATTATTAGAGTTTACTACAAGCAACTCTATGCCAATAAAATGGACATCCTGGAAGAAATGGACAAATTCTTAGAAATGCACAAGCTGCCAAGACTGAACCAGGAAGAAATAGAAAATATGAACAGACCAATCACAAGCACTGAAATTGAAACTGTGATTAAAAATCTTCCAACAAACAAAAGCCCAGGACCAGATGGCTTCACAGGCAAATTCTATCAAACATTTAGAGAAGAGCTAACACCTATCCTTCTCAAACTCTTCCAAAATATAGCAGAGGGAGGAACACTCCCAAACTCATTTTATGAGGCCACCATCACCCTGATACCAAAAACAGACAAAGACGTCACAATGAAAGAAAACTACAGGCCAGTATCACTGATGAACATAGATGCAAAAATCCTCAACAAAATACTAGCAAACAGAATCCAACAGCACATTAAAAGGATCATACAACATGATCAAGTGGGATTTATTCCAGGAATGCAAGGATTCTTCAATATATGCAAATCGATCAACGTGATACACCATATCAACAAACTGAAGGAGAAAAACCATATGATCATCTCAATAGATGCAGAAAAAGCTTTTGACAAAATTCAACACCCATTTATGATAAAAACCCTGCAGAAAGTAGGCATAGAGGGAACTTTCCTCAACATAATAAAGCCCATATATAACAAACCCACAGCCAGCATTGTTCTCAATGGTGAAAAACTGAAACCATTTCCACTAAGATCAGGAACAAGACAAGTTTGCCCACTCTCACCACTCTTATTCAACCTAGTTTTGGAAGTTCTCGCCACAGCAATCAGAGAAAAAAAAGAAATAAAAGGAGTCCAAATAGGAAAAGAAGAAGTAAAGCTGTCACTGTTTGCAGATGACATGATACTGTACATAGAGAATACTAAGGATGCTACCAGAAAACTACTAGAGCTAATCAATGAATTTGGTAAAGAAGCAGGATACAAAATTAATGCACAGAAATCTCTGGCATTCTTATACACTAATGATGAAAAATCTGAGAGTGAAATTAAGAAAACACTCCCATTTACCATTGCAACATAAAGAATAAAATATCTAGGAATAAACCTACTTAAGGAGACAAAAGACTTTTATGCAGAAAACTATAAGACACTGATGAAAGAAATTAAAGATGATACAAATAGGTGGAGAAATATACCATGTTCTTGGATTGGAAGAATCACCATTGTGAAAATGACTCTATTACCCAAAGCAATCTACAGATTCAATGCAATCCCTATCAAATTACCACTGGCATTTTTTACAGAACTAGAACAAAAAATTTCACAATTTGTATGGAAACACAAAAGACCCCGAATAGCCAAAGCAATCTTGAGAAGGAAAAATGGAGCTGGAGGAATCAGGCTCCCTGACTTCAGACTATACTACAAGGCTACAGTAATCAGGACAGTATGATACTGGCACAAAAACAAATATAGATCAATGGAACAGGATAGAAAGCCCAGAGATAAACCCACACACATATGGTCACTTTATCTTTGATAAAGGAGGGAAGGATATACAGTGGAGAAAAGACAGCCTCTTCAATAAGTGGTGCTGGGAAAACTGGACAGCTACCTGTAAAAGTGTGAAATTAGAACACTCCCTAACACCACACATAAAAATAAACTCAAAATGGGTTAAAGACCTAAGTGTAAGGCCAGACACTATCAAACTCTTAGAGGAAAACATAGGCAGAACACTCTATGACATAAATCAAAGCAAGATCCTTTTTGACCCATCTCCTAGAGAAATGGAAATAAAAACAAAAATAAACAAATGGGATCTAATGAAACTTAAAAGCTTTTGCACAGCAAAGGATACCATAAACAAGACGAAAAGACAACCCTCAGAATGGGAGAAAATATTTGCAAAGGAAGCAACTGACAAATGATTAATATCCAAAATTTATAAGCAACTCAGGCAGCTCAATAACAAAAAAACAAACAACCCAATCCAAAAATGGGCAGAAGAACTAAATAGACATTTCTCCAAAGAAGATATACAGATTGCCAACAAACACATGAAAGAATGCTCAACATCATTAATCATTAGAGAAATGCAAATCAAAACTACAATGAGATATCATCTCACACCGGTCAGATTGGCCATCATCAAAAACTCTAGAAACAATAAATGCTGGAGAGGGTGTGGAGAAAAGGGAACACTCTTGCACTGCTGGTGGGAATGTAAATTGATACAGCCACTATGGAGAACAGTATGGAGGTTCCTTAAAAAACTACAAATAGAACTACCATATGACCCCGCAATCCCACTACTAGGCATATACCCTGAGAAAACCATAATTCAAAAAGAGTCATGTACCAAAATGTTCATTGCAGCTCTATTTACAATAGCCAGGACATGGAAACAACCTAAGTGTCCATCAAGAGATGAATGGATAAAGAAGATGTGGTACATATATACAATGGAATATTACTCAGCCATAAAAAGAAATGAAACTGAGTTATTTGTAATGAGGAGGATAGACCTGGAGTCTGTCATACAGAGTGAAGTAAGTCAGAAGGAGAAAAACAAATACCGTATGCTAACACATATATATGGAATCTAAGAAAAAAAATGTCATGAAGAGATTAGTGGTAGGACGGGAATAAAACACAGACCTACTAGAGCATGGACTTGAGGATATGGGGAGGGGGAAGGGTAAGCTGTGACGAAGTGAGAGAGTGGCAGGGACATATACACACTACCAAATGTAAATTAGATAGCTAGTGGGAAGCAGCTGCATAGCACAGGGAGTTCACCTCTGTACTTTGTGACCACCTAGAGGGGTGGGATAGGGAGGGTGATGCAAAAGGGAAGAGATATGGGAACATATGTATATGTATAACAGATTCACTTTGTTGTAAAGGAGAAACTAACACACTATTGTAAAACAGTTATACTCAAAATAAAGAAAAATAAAAAAAATAAAAAATAAAATAAAATTAAATTAAAAAATAAATAAATAAAAAATTTTTTAAAGAAAAGAAACATATACAGGTGCCATAAAATGATCAGATTAGGAATATTATATCAGAACACTTATAAAACTCCTCATCTTTTTAAAATTCATGAGTAATTAAAATACTAAAATAAATGGAAAAGAGACTTAAAATATCATTTTAATTCTTCTGTCATAAAAACACTTTCTTGTATAAGGTAACAATTTTAATTCCTTTTTGAATAGGTAACAAATGTTTTTGGTTAAAAAACAGTAAACAGTAAGAAAGTGGGTCTCCTTTCCACTCCTTGTCACCTAGGTCTCACTCCCAGAGGAAACCACTGGAACCAGCTGCTTGAGTGTCCTTGGGAAATAAGCAGTGCACGGACAGGTATTGGACAGGTAGTGCTGGTATCAGCGTATGTATTCATATTCCTGCTCTATTGGCTGTTTAAGGCCAACCCCTGTTCTGATTGGTCAGTCAGCATCCCCCTGAGTACAAACATGTGCAGTACGAGTATAACCTTGTTCTACAAATGTAGCACACTGTTGTATCAATTACTCTGTTTATTTAATTTATGTGTGATTTTCCACATGCATTCATATAGAGAGCTATTGATACCTTGTCCTTTCAATGTATTAGCTCTAATCTTCAGAATGTTCTAATTTATAGATGAGTAAACCGCAGTTTAGAAAGATTAAGCAATTTACCTAAAACCACAAAATTGGCAAGTGGTAGAGTCCTGGTTGAACCAGATCTCTCTCAGTCCAAAAACTCTTATCAACTCTTCCAATTTTAAATTCACTAAGAACAAAAATAAAGAAAACATAAGTTAACAGAAAAATACAAGTTGTCAGCATTCCTTCTGCATTTTCCTGTTCCCTTAGCTTCTAGTCATGATTGACTTGATGAGAATGTCAGAAAGAGATGACTGAGGTCAGACTGCAATATACAAAATGTTGGGAATTCACGCAGCAGTTCTAGCAATCTTCCACTAGGTGGCAGTATTTAAAAATATTACTGAAAGCCACAATGACTGCAGCTAATTGCTGCAATGAGATTGGATGTCAAACAAAAAAGTCTTTAAACTTTGGGCCACCCTTGCATTTCCAGTTTTGTTTCTTTTTTTTTCGTTGTCCTTGGAAAAGTTCAGGAGCTGAAGCTTTACCATTTCCAGTAAATCTGTCTAATTTGGGGTTCACCCTTTGCCGCCAGCCGCGGTGGGTCCTCAAAGTGCAGCAACAATCGACGAGAGGGGGTACGGAACTGAACGCACCAAGGTATGGGATCAGAAGGGCACAAGCAACTGATGGTTGCAAGGCAAGTTTAATAACAAAGCATAGCCATATCTATACCCCTAAAGCAGGGAATTTGCTTAGTCATCATCTTATCGGCATCAGCTGGTTGATTGGCTTCTCGGCTTAGTCACGCCTTATCGGCATCAGCTGGTTGATTGGCTTCTCGGCTTCTCCCTCAAAGGCACCAATTTCCCCTCCAGGGTTGCTTTTCCTAGCTTTAGGGAACAACCAGGGACTCCCAGGAACTGAGCAGGTCCCTGGAGCGATTTGGCCAAAGGCCATCTCCTTTTTTACGGTCATACCATAAAGTCCAGGATGCATACCAAGGAGAGTACAATCGGGCCCTGAGGCTTATGAGGGTCTTAATGGTGCCTTCCTCAGAGGGCAATGCTCGCCACAACCCTTCAACTTGCTAATATAGAACTTCAGCTTTAATAAATTACAGTAAATTTGTTTAACCTTATTTTGGGAATTCTGTGTAAGGTCCTTGAAATTGTTCCAAATACCAATTCCAATTTTGTGGGCTATGCTACAGAGTGGAATTTAAATGGCTGTTCATCTTTATCGAGTTTCAAATGTCTGGGCAATGTGTGAAGTACAAGGTCAGGAACTGCTGACATGGCATAGGAATCCGGAAAGAACTCTTCCTGGAAATAAGACTAATATTTCCCTAACAGTTAACGTCTTTTACAAATCACTCCACATTTGACATTTCTCATCACTTTGCAACACTGGACCTTCAATCCAGTCTAACAAACCATTTGCCTTCCTGTGTACACCTCTCTTGTTCCCACCTCCATACTTTACACACACTCTCCCTGTTAAAAAAATGCCTTGCTGGGACTTCCCTGGCAGTCCCAGTGGTTAAGACTCCACACTTCCATTGACAAGGGCGCGGTTTTGATCCCGGGTGAGGGAACTAAGATCCTGCAAGCCGCATGGCATGGCCAAAAAAAAAAAAAATCTTGCTTCATTCTTTCTCAATCCAGGTACTCACCGAGAGGGGAAAAAAAAAATTGTCTCCATCAAGCCATCAGGCTCTGCAGCCCACCTCCCCCACTCTGTGCACCCTGAGGGGAATTCAGGTTGGACAAAAGAAGGATACTGGCCCTAGGTAGTTAAGATGCATATCTAAGGAATCATTTCAATGAGCCCAGACTTTTGTCTCTTCCCATATATAGTAAAGCACTAAGATCATTAATTTGAGATTTCTGGGTTTTGCAATTAGCAGTAATCTTTCGAGGTTCAACTACATGTTTTTGTTTTGTTTTGTTTTGTTTTTTCAGCAAAAACTCCTGTGTATCGTGGCTCTCCTGTTACCTCTTCAGAACAGTTCCTCAGAGCTATCTGAGAGGCTGTCAACCAGGTTATAGCCCTCAGGAAGGTCCCCAAATAAAGCATAACTCACAACTTTTAGGTTGTACATTTTTCTTCAGTCAACACTACCTGGCTTCAAAAAGTCTCTTCAAAAAACATACTCTAGGCGTTTTCTTGACTAATTTTATGTTCCTCTTTTGCATCTTCGCTCAGAACTTATGAAACCAATTTTCCATAATAACTTACATTTTCATATATGTTTATCCTACACTTTTTCAAGTCAACCTTTATTTCATATACGTTAAAAGCTGTTCTGAGGTTTTTAAACTTCCAAAGAGTCATCTGTGGCCAATTTGATTTCTCATATTAAATATTTTTAGAATACACATTCCTTCAGAGTTGGGGTTTCTTCCCAAGAGAGGAATTTATGTTTGCAAGGCACTTTGAATCAAATGTGCATAATATTCACATTTTCCTTTTTTCTTCCTTTGCTATTTTTTTGTGCAAATTATTACTGCAGTATAATATACATACAGAAACGTGTGTAAATCACAGGCATACAGATGATAAGTTCTCAAAGTAAACATACCTACATAGCAAAATTTAAATCTAGAGGCTGAACATTCTCAGAACCAGAAGCTCCATCAAGGCCTAGTGGACAAAATATGTCACCTGCCACATCAGTAAACAGAGAATGTTGGCAGCTGTCAAGCTATCCGCCACTGCAGCCATTCCCACTGTGTGCTCTGAGGGGACTCAGGAAGGAGAAAAGCAGGACACTGGCCCTAGATAGTCAAGGTGCATGTCAAAGGAATGATTTCAAGGAACCTAGAGTCTTGCATCTTCCTATGCATAGAAAAGGGCTAAATTCATTAACTCGAGATGTCTGATTTTCTTTAATTAACAGTAATCTTTTGATGTTTGAGTATCTGGGCTTTTTTGCAAAAACAGCTGTATGTCCTGGCTCCTCTTTTACCTCTTTGAAACAGTCCCTCAGAGCTGTCTGAGAGCCTGTCTCCTGGGTTTAAGTCCTCAGTATGTCCGCCAAATAAAGCATAATTTTCAACTTTTAAGTTGTGCACTTTTTTTTTAGTCGACAGCGTCTTGCAGTCACAACTCTCTCTAACCATTATCCTGACTTCTAACACCATAAATTCACATCTAACTTTAGGAAGCATAAATAATCTGGCACACTTGTAAAAGGTGGAATAAATATAACTAACTAGTGGTTGTACTTCATCTCCATTTATTTATGTCATCCTCACAATAACCCTATGAGTTATGTCCTCCCTTTTTTGTAATTTTCAGATAAAGAAACTAAATATTAGAGCAAAAACAGCATTTTCTTAAGGTTACCCAGCCAGTTAATGGCAAAATTGTGATTCAAAATATGCTTTTTCCTACTCCAGAGATCCCATTCTTAATCACAGTGCTCTACTTTCCACGTATAAGAAAATACATTTCAAAAACAAATATAACCAATGACATGATCATTTACTCTTGGAGTGTTTCAGAAGAGGAAAGAAAAATAAATTGATAATAAGGTACATATCATAAATACAGGCAAGCAGGGAGGGAAAGAAGTTTCTACCAAAGAGAAAGTGTCGATTCATTAAGATAAAGTCCATTTATATACTCCCTTCCTTATGGTATCTTTTAAAATTAAATCCTTCCGTTGTATTATTTCCTTTCTGTCAATTTCGTTTCAGATAAGTAGAGTCATGGTAAACCTGACGTGCTCAGACCTGATTGATTAGCTGAGTAAAGGGAAAAAAAAATAAGAATTAATTAATTTAGGAAATGACCATCCTTACTATTTCTCTCCCATAATGCACTTGTATCTCATATACATTCTTCTCTTCTTTGCCCTTCCCTCTAGATGCACCATCACCATGTCAGGCAGAAAAATCCAATCTTCTGTTAGAAAGGGTCAGTAACTATTTTCAAACAAACAAAAAGACCTTTAAAAAATATCATTGAGGGCTTCCCTGGTGGCGCAGTGGTTGGAAGTCCGCCTGCCGATGCAGGAGACACGGGTTCGTGCCCTGGTCCGGGAAGATCCCACATGCCGCAGAGCAACTAAGCCCGTGAGCCATGGCCGCTAGGCCTGTGCGTCCGGAGCCTGTGCTCCGCAACGGGAGAGGCCACAACAGTGAGAGGCCCGCATACCGCAAAAAAAAAAAAAAATCATTGAAAGAAACTGAGTGTGGTCTAGGCAGGAAAAAATACATTTCTGACCTAATTCATATAGTACAGTTTTCCCCAAGATCATCTATTTACTCTTAAATACATGCTAACAGGCTGAGTGTGTACAGAGCACATATAACGAAGCGTGAAATAGTTACATAGGAAACTCCCAGGCAGCTGGGAAGACTTGTGACCCAGTAAAAATGAAAGAGGTGCTCCATGGAACTGTATAGCTCTACACCCTAAACACCTTTAGATTTAAGAGTTTACGTGGATTTGTGTAGTGGCTGCTAGGTACAAAAAGAGTATAGTCTGTGCACCCTGGAAGTCCTAATCACCCAATATGGAGCCACCAGAAATTTACTTGGCTGGAGACTTCAGATGAGTGAAGTGGTTTTCACTCATTGACAGTGGGTTTCCCAACGTTTGGGAATTGCTGGAATAAATGTCCCAGAGATCCTTTAACCCTTTCAGAGTTATCTGCATTTTGAAAGTTTATAACTAAAGAAATATCCATCCACATTTTAAGTACTGAGAGACAGAGAGAGAGAGAGACCTTTTTGGAAACTGCTGATGAAGATATCTGGATTGTCTCCCTTAGAAAAATGCACATGTGCTTATATAGACAATTTTATATAAAAATTCAAAGCCCTGATGCTTTTACTGAAAGGTTAGGAAGAATTCCATCTATAGATATGATTTTTTTTTTTTTTTTTTTTTTGTGGTACGTGGGCCTCTCACTGTTGTGGCCTCTCCCGTTGCGGGTCACAGGCTCCGGACGCGCAGGCTCAGCGGCCATGGCTCACGGGCCCAGCCGCTCCGCGGCATGTGGGATCTTCCCGGACAGGGGCACGAACCCGTGTCCCCTGAATCGGCAGGCGGATTCTCAACCACTGCGCCACCAGGGAAGCCCTAGATATGATTTTAAGCAGTGTAAAAAGGTAAACTAAAACTTTTCAGGAAATATGGAACTTTAGGAACAGAGGACATTCCCTGGTTTAAACACACAAGCAGCCTGGGTTTCTGGGTTAAAGAAGATGTGTCTTTTGAGTTTTCCTCGGCTCCCTTGCACTTCATGCTCCGGCAATTCAAAATCTCCCGTCACCCCCCAGCTTACAGTCCACCCCACGTCTCAGTGCCTCTGCTCTCGTTTGCCCCTCCTTCTCTCCTCTCTTCTTCTCCTCTCCTAAGCTCCATCTTAGGAGTGAGTACGAACCTCCATTTTCCAGGAAGGCTTCCCTGACTTGCCTAAGCCCTCTGTGCTCATAGGCTAAACCAGATGCCACAAGGATCTCCTGCTCGTGAACACATCATTTCATACCATCTCTGAATCTAAGCAATTTGAGTGCAGGAACTCTGAGTGATTTAACTTTGTGTCCTCAGGTCTTAACACGGTGCCTGGAACTTAGAAATGTTTCTGAATGAACGAATAAGTGCATATATACAGATGATACGTACACTCAGTGTTTGCATCCAGGTGGCTGAAAGTTCAGACTCCTTTGAACCTATTTTCAGAACTTGAAACAATATCAATATCACTGCCTTTGGGGCTTCCCTGGTGGCACAGTGTTTGGGGGTCCGCCTGCCGATGCAGGGGACACGGGTTTGTGCCCCGGTCCGGGAGGATCCCACATGCCGTAGAGCGGCTGGGCCCGTGAGCCATGGCCGCTGAGCCCGCGCGTCCGGAGCCTGTGCTCCGCAGCGGGAGAGGCCACAACAGTGAGAGGCCGGCGTACCACAAAAAAAGAAAAAAAAAAAAAAAAATCACTGCCTTTGAATGGACTTGCTTAAAAGGACTATGTACTCATTAATAAATAATCCCATCTTCTCTCTCGAGGTCAGCAAAGCAGCTCCTTCTGACGAGTTCCTGAGTGATCAGCGTTTGATAAATAAATTTTTACAGCAAACATTTCCCATTTCCTTTTCTTACACTTTTCATTATTATTGTTTAAATCGATATACATGTGTATGGTATAAAATGTAAAAAGCTACCAAAAGATATACAGTGAAATGTAAATTTCTTCCCAACACACTCCCAGTTCCTCAATTCCCTCCCCCAAAGCAACCACCATTAGCAGTATTCATCGTCTAGGCGTATGACAATATTTTTCATTACATTTTTGGATGTACGTTCAAGAGAAGGAATTTGCTTATGGCCCAAATATTCTCGATCTTGGACAGCCGCTGAAAGGACCAGCATGCTCTAGAGCTGCTTCCTCATCGGCAGGCTGTAAGGGTTCCAGGCAAATCTATCCAGGAAATAGCTAGAAATATAGGTCTGAGGCTTAGAGAGAGTTCTGAGCAGGAGGTAGAAATCACTAGTAAGAAATTGTTGATACCATTGGGATGATGCCATATCCCAAGAAGCATAGAGAAAGGGGAGAGCCTGGCATCACACCAGAATCAAGGACTGGTCCAATACTGAGGACAGATGCAAGATGAGCTAATAGTCAAACCCAGGCAGGATCAGATAAGGATTGTCTTAGTTTGAGCTGCTACAACAGAATGCCATAGACTGGGTGGCTAAAGTTTTTTTCTCACAGTTCTGGAGTCTGGGAAGTCCAAGATCAGACTGCCTGCAGATCCAGTGCCTGGCGAGAGCCCACTTCCTGGTTAATACATGGCTGCCATCTTCTCTGTGAGTCCTCACACAGCAGAAGGGGCAGGGAGCTCTCTGGGGTGTCTTTTATAAGACACAAATCTGGGCTTCTCTGGTGGTGCAGTGGTTGAGAATCCGCCTGCCGATGCAGGGGACACGGGTTCGTGCCCCGGTCCGGGAAGATCCCACATACCGCGGAGCGGCTGGGCCCGTGAGCCATGGCCGCTGAGCCTGTGCGTCCGGAGCCTGCGCTCCGCAATGGGAGAGGCCACAACAGTGAGAGGCCCGCGTACCACACACACACACACAAAAGACACAAATCCCATTCATGAGGGGTTCCGCACTCAGGCTCGTCATTTTTCAATGGCCCTCTTTCCAAATACCATCACACTGGGGGTTAAGTTTCAACACGAATTTTGGAGGGACTCAAACATTCAGTCTATAAGAGGGGTGAATTAATAATGATCGTTTTTGAAACATTAAAGTAAGAGCAAATTTTGTACTCTGGCCACTTTAAATTACACTGAGAGGCACTATCAAATGCTGAAAGGTCAGCACTGTAGGATACTGAAAACAGAGGGAGTCAAAGTGGTAGTAGCACAAGGAGAGATGTGAACAAATTTTATCCATCAAATATTTATTGAATGGTTACCATGCACCAGGAGTGTGGGAATGCAACAACGAACAGTACAGGTTTTTGTTCTGTCCTCTTGCAGGTTCGCGTCTTGGTGCAACTGTAACTCTGAGAGAATGCCCTAAGATAACCTTCCCTCCTCACGCTGGTGGAATATTTAAAGTAGAGACACTAGTCTCAGGTTGCCCTGATACACATAAATCATCCACTTGAGTTTAAGAGGATTTTGAAAGCCTTGTAAACATTCATCACCCAACCTGCTCGAAACCTGTGCCTAGAAGGAGAAGTTAGGACGACAATAGGGAAGGTATGTTAAAGCACATCAAAGAAAAAGACAGAGACAAAGATGAAAATGAAGGAGGACAAGGTAGAGGAGAAAAAAAGTACTAGCGAGAACAGCAAAAGTGTCTGAGGCTTCCATGTTTTCATATAATCTTCATTCATCCAACCATTTAAAAGTAAAAATAAATCATTAAATGATTTTTTTACCATATGCCTTACATTGTTTTAGCACTGAAAATGCAGAGATTCAAGATAAGCTTCTAGAAGTTTGCGTTCACAGATAAATTAACAGACTCCTCGAATGTTGGTGAGTCACTATAGAGCATCACACCTTTTCAGAAAGCCTTTCCACAGGCTCAGATACACCAATGTTGCGGCCATATGGATATATGTACAAGGTGCAAAGGAAGCAGTAAGAGAGATGCTCCCCCCCTGTTGGGGTTAAGAAAAGATTCCTGGAATTTCAGACCAGGAATTATTAGTTCTCTCTTGGTTGCAGTTTTCGGGCATATCCTGCACATATTTTATCTACTTTGAGCTTCACCAACAAGCCAATGCCATTCTTGTGCCCATTTTACAGATGAGAAGTGTTCAGAAAGATTACCTCGTCCAATCACTTTGACATAGCTAACAGTTGGAAAGCCTGGATTCAAGCCCAGAGTGTCTAGTTGAGAATGTACATTTGTGATCACCACCCTCAGTGCCTCCTTTATTTGCTTATCACCTTGATCCAAGTATTTGGCATGGAACTATATATGCCTTCTTTCAGGAGTGGGGTAAAGGAGATGAGATTAGGGAGTCAAAGGTAAGTGTTTAGACTCTTTGGAGGTTTAGAACAGTTTTCCACAAAATGTGTGTTTTGGAAACTTGTATCAGAGTCACATGGGTATTTATGAAATACACAGACTCTTGAACTCTACCCCTTACCCACTGAAATGGAATTTTCCTGTATGGGACGTTTGAAAAACATTGGCTTCAAGTGTGACACTGGAATGCTTTAAATATTCCCACTACTATAATTCCAAAATGATGAATGTGGTACAGTTTTAAAGGAAAATTCAAAATCCTCCAAAATCCTTCTAAATATATGATGCCAGGAATGTCAGCCTGGATCTTAACCATTTGAAGCACCTATTTTATTCTGACATAGTAGAAAATTGAGAATTTTCCTCAATGCTTGCTTATGAAAAGAGGATCTCAAGCCACAGTAGAGTAAATGATACTGACAAGACTTGCAAATGTAAATAACTGGAAACTAACCAAAATAGGAGAAACGACAGTTTTTAGACATTGAAAAGCAGGCATGACAAGACCATGATCCCTGAAAAAAAAAAAAGAAAGAAAAGAAGAAAAGAAGATGAGCCTTATAGTTGACATTACTTTCTTCCTGGAAGCATCTTTTGGATCACAGTGTTAGTAGAAGGAGTCCAAGCAGAGCATTAACATCTCACTGGGTTGAAGAGACAGGGATTGGTATTCCAGAAAGTCAAGGCAGCTGGAATATGTGGGACACACATAAGATATGAAGTCAGCAAAGAACAACTGCCAAGAAATGTAACTGGGTGACTCCCAGAACCCAGGTGAGATTTGGTGATATTCAAATTCTAATCAGCCATTGTGTAGAAATCTTGTTGAAGACCCAGGGTCTCAGTACATACCCTATAAGTCTAACACCTTGTTAAGACATGTAAACCAGCCATAGAGTAAAACTACTCTAGAACTGCTCTAACAGAGCTTAAAACAAGCCTCGGTAGGATCAAGCTGATCCACAAGTAACTTAAATGCCCTCTAAACAGACTTCAACACCCTTTGTAGAACGCAGCAAAATCTAGAGTCTTTAACATGGTAGCATTCACAATGACAACATCCAGCATCCAATAAAAAATTGCTTGATATGGGAAGAAGCAGGGAAAAACTCAGTCAGTACAAACAGAAAGCATAAATGACAAAATGGTTGAATTTTACACACACCTACACACACATGCACACACTCAAAGACATAAAGGAAAATATGAATATAAATAAAAGAGCAATTGAAACTATGAAAAGAACCAAATGGAATTTCCCAAGATGAATATATAATTTCTAAAATTTAAAATATACTGGATGGACTTGAAGCAGATTAGAAACTACAGAAGAAAATTTCAGTGAACTGGAAAAAGTAACTATACAACACTACAAACTGAGGCATAAAGAGAACAAAAAAGCTGACTTGTGGGCCTGTATCAAGCAGACTAACACAGATGATTTCATGACCTCCTGGGCTTAATTCTTACCATCACCATATGTACATTTTGGGCCAATTGATTTGACCTCTCTGTGCCCCAAATTCCCCCAACTTTCAAACAGGGAGAGTAATAGCACCTGGATTAAAGGGTTTTCATGAGGATTAAACATGCTGATATATGTTAATATAGGTAAGGTAATCACACAGTAACAATTTTGATTAAATTCCAAAATAAGAAGAGAAAAAAATTGATCATGGGAAGTTATTCCTAAATGGTGATCTAAGGTTTTCAAAATCTGAAACTAAAAGATATAATTTGCCAAAAATAAAACAATTATTATGAAAGAAAAATAATTTACTTCTGAAAAGGAATAGGATTTATTGGAATCTTATTGAATATTAACAAAGTTTTAACTATTGCTTAATTTTAAGATGTGGAGACAGAAAGGATGTACAATAAATGGTTAACAGTGATTACTTCTAAGGAGAAGAATTGGGAGATGGGGAAACTAAGGACTTTGGCTTTCTCCTTTGTACATTTTTACACATTTTCAATTCTTTTTAAAATCATGGAGTATTTATAGAATAAAGTTAGAAGAATTGAAATGAGATGACCTGATAGTATGTTATCAATTAGCCAGAAATTAGCTGATGTGTTTTCTTCCGCCTCTGGCTTTACTATGATTCTGTTGCCTCCTAAGATTGTCACCCTTTTTCATTAAATACTATTAGACAATTGTCTCAAGGTCAATAGCATCAGTACACTATTGGCTATATTGCCAAGATTATATTGGGCCATTCAAAGCACTCAGTATTGCCTCTAACACATAGCAAGTCTCAATAAATACTAGTTCCCTTATGTCACACTCCCAAATCACACTCATTTTTTTCATTTAATGAGCAACATCAAGATTCTGGATTTTAGAGATTGCTTTTGGTACACCTACTTTTCTGTAATCTTTTTTTTTCAGTTGAGTTTTGTTTGTTGTTTTCCTTCTTTTCTTTCTTTTTTTCCCTATCCGCTAAGATCAGAGAAAACAAAATGAGACAATTTTTTTAAAGACTTTTTAATTTAAAGGCAGATGAGAAAAGTATTTTTTATCCTATTTTTGCTAAAGAAGTATCAGTGAGCATTTGGAGTGGAGGGTAAACACAGCTGCAGGGAAATTGCTTTCAGAAACCCATTAAGCGAAACGATTTCAGCCACTAGGGATGGATGAGTGGTAGAAATAATTTCCTTTGTGGTGCACAAGAGCACTGCAGAAAGTTGCATTTTAACCTGCCTTAAATAATCAGCAAGACATAATACCTAACTTAAATACTCAGTCTACAGCCAAAATGCCTGAGGCATATGTTCTTTGCAACATTTCTACTCTAAAAGTGAAAGAATATTCCTTGAGTCTATCGACGCTGCCTAAAAACCTGGGTAATGCTTGATATATTTTAAAGTTTTTATGTTTATTTTCTAGTTAAATTATCTGTGGACATTGCACAAATTGTTCAATATAAATAAATGTATATTTTATAAAAGCACTCAGATGCATATAAAAAGCGGAGAAACCTGAATGAGGTCCATAGTTTAATTTATGGTAGTGTACCAATCTCAATGTCTTGGTTTAAATAATATGCAAAAGTTAAATAAGATGTTACTTTGGAGGAAGCTGAGTGATGGATACATAGGAACTTTCCAAATGATTTTGTAACTTTTTGTGAGTCTAAAATAATTTCAAAATAAGAAGGTTTTAAAAATCACCTATACTTTTAATATTTTGGTGTTGAAACAAATAAGGTCAGCATGCTTTTAAAATGGACAAAAGAATGTGTCAGTGAGAACCCTGCCTTTGGTCCGTGATTTGTTTACCTGAAAAATTCCAGGGAAGGGGTTCAAATGCCATCACCTGGTTTTTCTCTTGTCTGCTGTCCCCCAATTCTTATTTCCCTTAGTTGGTTCCAGTAACCGGACAGAAAACTCTGGACTGGTTTCACAAGGTGAATAGTTGCTAAGTGGAAAAAAACAAAACACATATCCACTGCAGCAGATGAGCAGAGATATGGAAAGTTTAAAAACAAAATAAAACAAAAAATGAACCAAACCCTTAAAGAAACCATCTGTTCCGTAAATATTCAAAAGATATATATCTTTACCAATAATCAAAATTACATAAATTTAGAACAAAATTCCATTTTCATCTGACAAACTGGAAAAACTAAAACATTAAGTAGGACATACAGAGGCTGGGAAGCATGAGAAGGTACAAGCCTTCTAGAAAACAATTTGTTCACATCCTTTGGCCCAGTAATTTCACTTTCAGTGATTCTAAGGAAGGAATTAAAAATACAGATAATGACTATGTACAGGGATATTTATGCAATTTGTTTTATCATAGTGAAAAGCATAATGTCTCAAAATTTGGGGATAATTGAATAAACATAGTGTTTCTGAATGACTGAATATTTGTAAACTTCCGGATTTCTTGTAATATTTAAAGTAATATTTTTAAGAAGGAAACAAATATGTATAAATCCATATTTTAAGAATTATTCTCAAATTTTAAACCAGTTTTCTTACTAGCTGTGTGGCCTTGGGCAGAATATTAACCTTCTGTGTCTCAGTCTCCTCATCTGTAGAATGCGGATAATTAGAGTGACTTATAGGCTTGAAATGAGGATGAAATGAGTTACCACAAGTAAAATAAATATTGCATGTTGTTAACTCATGTAATTGCATATATTACATGCTTTTTGATGTATTATATGCCTGGCATATAGTATTACTTTTTACAATAAATGAAAGCTTTTTTATTATATAAACCAAATTCTTTGGTGTGTATTGCTTTATAAAACTCTTAGAAAACTTTAGTGAAGTAGACCGCAGGATTTTCCAGTTAAAAATCTCAGTGATAACACTCTCCACATTACAAACAGACATGCTTTAAAGGACTACGTACTCATCCATAGTTTAAATGAGTACAAGGAAAGAAGGGAAAGAGCAGGTGAGCTTCAGAGGAATTCAAGAATTGAGGAAGAAGAGGCAATTGCATCCAGACTGGGTGTGAGAGGGAAGGGGCAGGGGGCCATTTATTTTATCACAAACATTTTCATTCTATTTAATTCTTTATTTTTATTTGCTAAGAATAAAAAAAATAATATTTTGAAATGTGTAGGGCCAGAACACAGAAAAACTACTCATCTTCTTCAGGGTCTCTAAAATAAGAAAAGAAACTATAGAAGAAAACCCTTGGCAGCACAAAGAGTAAGAGGCCATGATTCCAGGAATGGGAAATGTCGATGGAGAACTTCACACAATGAAGACCTTGGCAATGCCCTGAGGGGGTGTAGGATGAACTCTTCCCAGAAAGCATCACCCAGGGAACTCAAGGGCACCTCCTTGGAAGCAGTAGGAAAGTTCTGCTTTCTGACTGGCTCTGCTGGAGCTGGCCAGCCTAAAAGATCACCTTCAGGCAAAAATTGTGAGCTCTAATTTGGTGTATAATTCACTCTTCGTGAATATTTTCTTCTCAATATCACCTTAACTGGAGCAAACTCTTACCAAGGCAAAAGTTACCAGAGGTGCTTTTCAAGATTTATCCCCTCTCCCAGCAGAGGAGCATTTTTCCATGAGTGGGACATGGTTCGTCAAAGAGTTCTCCACTGATATTTTTCAGACACCCAGAGAAAACAACCTCCAAGGACAAGAGAAGTAAAGATGCATGCATGCTCTTTGGTTGGAACCCAGGAGTCTGTTACCAACAACATCACTTCTAAACATCTGTCATTCAGGGACTTCCCTGGTGGCATAGTGGTTAACAATCTGCCTGCCAATGCAGGGGACACAGGTTCGATCCCTGGTCCCGGAAGATCCCACATGCCACGGAGCCACTAAGCCCGTGCCCCACCACCCCTGAAGCATGCGCACCCTAGAGCCTGCGCTCCACAACTACTGAGCCCATGCGCCTCAATTACTGAAGCCCGTGTGCCCTAGGGCCCGTGTATCACAATTACTGAACCTGCATGCCACAACTACTGAAGCCTGCACACCTAGAGCCCGTGCTCCGCAACAAAGAGAAGCCACCGCAATGAGAAGCCCGCGCACCACAATGAAAAATAACCCCTGCTCACCGCAACTAGAGAAAGCCTGCGCGCAGCAATGAAGACCCAACACAGGCAAAAATAAATAATAAAAACAAAATGAAACATCTATCATTCAGGTACACTAAGGGGCCCCATGCTTCTTAGGACAAACTAGTCCATACCCAACTAGATTCCAACATAGGTCATTTCAAAACTACTTGTATAACTCAGAATACCATTACCTCCCTTTGAAAAGGAACAGCTGATATGTACACAGACAAGGCACTCCAAGTTACAACTATCCAGTGAATGCCTGGACAATTAAACCTTCCATTTTCTTCTTTCCCCACTGTCATGGTGTCTCTCCCTGGCCACATTTGTTTCTTGTAGTTAGAGATACCCACCGACATCGGTTCTTCATTTTATAAGCAAATATTGCTATTATAGTATCAACTTGAGTGACAACCCACCAAGCAGAAACTCAGCTTCAAGGAGCCTAACTATCTTAAACATGCCTAAGAATTGGGAAATAAAGAAGCATGGCAAAAATCATATATATACATATATGTATATATATATATATATATATATATATATATATATATATATGCCTGTGTGTGTGTGTGTAAAAGAGTCTGAATCCAGGGATGTTCCTTAAATCCTTGCTCATATTGTGCCCCACGGTTAATAAATATCTAGCTGAGAGAAACACAAGTATCTTGTCAGATACTATGTTACTTGGAGATAAAAAGATGAATAAAATACTCTAAAGGAATTTATAGTTCTAATAAGATTAATCTGGTTTCATGAACACAGAAGAACAAAAGCAGAAAAATAGAATTAAAAGAATTCCCACAGGCAGACGCACAGATAGCAGCAAGACCAAAGCTGTTTCTGGTTCTATTCTTAACTCACAGAGTAATTTGAGGCCAGTCACTCAAACTCTGGGTATTCATTTGGGTTAGATTATGTCAAAACTCCTATTCCATTCTAACATTCTATGAATTTGGTTTTTAAAATAGTCGATAGTCTGACAACAGGAGTGTTTTTTTTTTTTTTTTAAGGCACAAGATGTGAACAAAACAAAACAAAACAGCAGTTTGGGGTGATTTACTATAGAAGCAAAGCACTCTACCCTCAGAAGCAGGCTTTATCATGGCACATAAATCATTCACAAAGGTCCACAGGCAGGAAAAGTCCAGATAAAGCAATTGTATATTAATGGGCTTATATTCTTTATCCTATTATTTTTTATTAACTTGTTTATTATCTATGATCTTGTCCATGCCTGTCATATATTTGTTTCAATAAATATTTTTGAAAGAAATAATCATAATTTTTGAATTATATGTGTTTCAATAAATATTTTTTGAAAGAAATAATCTCTTTTGATGATTTTTTTACTCACATTCAGTTTTGTAACCAGATTTCTGGCAATTTTTAAGCTGTATCTCTAAATGGACTGGTTTAGCATTCACTGCCTGTAAGGCTTTTGCCATGACACCAAGCAGTTCTTCAATTTTCAGGCTGCAGTGACTGGGTGTCCCAAAAATTTAACACAGTTCTCAGACTGTCTACCTGGAGATAGCATCAGATCCCATGGGTTAAGGGCTCAGTCCCACAAGACTACCGCACTTCAGACACCAACCCACAAGTCCAGGTTGCTACTGTGCTTCTGACTGACTGGCTAAAGATCAGTGGTTTCTACAACCCCCTTCTTGGGTTGGATTAATTTGCTAGAGCGGCTCACAGAACTCAGAGAAAACACTTACACATATTCCAGTTTATCATAAAAGATATTATGAACAATACAGATGAATGGGGGAGGTTTGGAAGGGTCCTGAGCACACAAGCTTCTGTTCTAGTGGAACTCGGGTGTCCCACCCTCCAAGGCATATTTACCAACCCAGAATGATTTCTTAAAGAATGGAATGCTATAGGGTGTAAGGAAGAAAACACTTTTTCTCCATCCTTTAAGGGTCCCTGGCTGGGTCTGAAAAGCAAACTGACAAAGACAGATTAACAAGAGAAAAGCGTACAAATTTTATTAAACTTTTATATGTATATGGGAGCCCTCACAAAAGAATGAAGCCCTAAAGAAGTGACCAGAGGAGGGAACTTTTATATCTTTTAGACAAAGAAACAATAAATTTGTGAAGAATTTGACAGGACGGGGGTGGGGGTGGGGGTTGGGGCTAGGGGTAGTAAATGGTAAAGAAGTAGCTGGAAAGATAAAGGTTATTTTTATTTTTATTTTTTTTTGTGGTACGCGGGCCTCTCACTGTTGTGGCCTCTCCCGTTGCGGAGCGCAGGCTCCGGACGCACAGGCTCAGCGGCCATGGCTCACGGGCCCAGCCGCTCCGTGGCATGTGGGATCTTCCCGGACCGGGGCACGAACCCGTATCCCCTGCATCGGCAGGCGGACTCTCAACCACTGCGCCACCAGGGAAGCCCGATAAAGGTTATTTTTAACAAAGTTTGCTTATACAGACTTCCCTTCCTCCTGGTACAGGGAGGGTACATTTCACATGGGAAATTTATCTCCTGCTCTCAGGGAAGAAGGGTGAAGTAGGGGGAAGGGAGATCAGAATAAGCTTCCTGCTCCTGCTGTTTCCTCAAACCCCTTCAGCTTAAGATATTCAATATGCCAAGGTACCATATTTTGGGGTAGCATGTCATGAACCCCATCAGGGGAGTATATTGTATGAATCGTATATAAAATTGTCTTTCACACTTCATACTGAAAAAAATAACTCCCCTGGTTATACAATTCTCAAAAATCTTTGAGGCAAGTAGTACGTGCTGTCCTGGCATCCAGAGCTGCAGGTGGAGAACTCAGTTCGATCAATCAGATTAGTAACTGACTGTGGAGTGGATGGAAATGAGGGTGGAGGAAAGAAATATTTTTTCTTCTTTTATTTTCCTGTCCTCTCTCCCTCCCAAAGATACACAGTAGCAGGGGTGGCAAGAAGGAAAAACTGCAGAGACATTTAGAAGTCTACAGGAGATGTAGAGTGATTGTTTTGGAAAGCAGGTGAGAAAGATCTAGGGTGGCTTCTACATTTCTTGCTAGAGTGACTTGCTCATCTTGCTTCGAACTTGGATTCAAGATGAATGTAATAATACATTTGAGGTTATCCACCAAGCCCTTCCTCCCCCGATCATCATGTTTCAATTTGTAACTAGACTGTGCCTTTAGGGTCATTGAAGTCCCCACTAACTGGCTTCTGTAATTCTGGAGTTTGAGGTTTATCAATTCCTCTAGACACCCCTTTTCTCAGTGGCTGTCACTCCCCTTTTTTTTTGGCTGTGTTGGGTCTTTGTTGCTGCACGCGGGCTTTCTCTAGTTGTGGTGAGTGGGGGCTGCTCTTTGTTGCAGTGCGCGGGCTTCTCATTGCAGTGGCTTCTCTTGTTGCAGAGCACAGGCTGTAGGCGTGCGGGCTTCAGTAGTTGTGGCTCACGGGCTCAGTTGCTTCGGCATGTGGGATCTTCCTGGACCAGGGATCGAACCATGTTCGCTGCATTGGCAGGTGGATTCTTAACCACTGCACCACCAGGGAAGTCCAGTGGCTGTTCTCTTTGAAATTTTATTGTATTTTAGCCAAATCTCTGTTACCAGATCACATTGTATTGTAATTGAAAGAGTTTGCCTGCTTGTCTATCTCCTAGGGACTGGGAGCATCTCAATAGACATAAGTGATATATCCATTTTTTGTACCTTCCATGCTTGACACTGAGATGAAATTAAGGCATAGGATTGATGGCCATTTACCAAAAATAAATAAATAAATACACTAGCAAAAAAAATCCCTTTCAAATACAGGGGGGTTGTGAGATTGCTATACCTGAAAGCATTTTAATAAAGACACACACAACTGAAGCAGAATCTTTAAGATACCTTCACCTGCTTAGTCATTCATTCATCATTCATTTATTCATTCACTCATTCATCGACACCGTATTGAGGTACGAGGCACGGGGCTGGGTGCTGGAGACACAGAGACAAATGGCAACATGCAGCTTTGGAGTCGCTCAGGGACTAAAAGAGAAACTGCATTTTACTGGTGGCCCCATTATCTGCCCCTGAGACCGTACAGATTGGTAGAGAACTTCTGAAGGCAGGCCCTAGACCTCACTGGTAGGTAGTTGTTGCATATTTGCTGAGTTAAGGTGGGAAAAATGCTTGCATCAAATAAACCTTATATCGAAGATGACAAGAAATGAAAATCTAATTTTATTTTTAAAAAACATCCAGAAGCAGCAGTTTTATTCCAGGGGAACGAACACACACCACCAGCATCTCAGCTCAGAACAGTGGTCCCCTGAAGTTGATGTGGAATGCAAAACAGAAATTTACTTCTATTGGGACTAAACTTATCCAAACTAGAGCGTAAGAGTCCGAAGGGTCAAAGGTGGTCACGGTTTAGAAATAACGCAGCCTCTGTGTGGAAAAGTCTGTAAGCCGCCGTGAGACTGGCTGACAGCGAGGCCGCCTTAGCCGCCAGAAGGTGACCCTCTCAATTGGGCCGAGGGAGGGCGTGGGCACATTTGAGCCCTTGTCCTTGAAGGGCACTGAGCGAGTCGAGGGGAGGGGTGGGCGGGGCTCGGGTTTCCAATCACAATAGAGGAAGCTCAGAGGCGGCCGAGGGGCGGGCCCCGCCTCCTCCTCCCTCCTTGCGGATCCTGCGCTGAAGGAGACGCACGCTGCCGACTTTGTCTTCTCCGTGCGACCCTTACCGCCGTCTCGAGAACTTTCTCTCCCCTGGTAGGTTTCTGCTCGGGACCCTGAATCCTGGCTCTCGAGCAGACCGGGTGGGACGTGGAAGGGAATCCTTGTGTAGCAAGACTGGGGGAAGGGCCAGGAAGGACATCTGCGCTCCCGGGCCTGTAGCCCTGAGCATCCGGACTCGGGTTGGGGCGGGGGCCGTGCCCTGGGCTGGGGAGCAGGGCGGGGCGGAGGGGCTGCGACCGAGCGCCCGGGCTTTGTCCGCCACGCTTCGGGGCTCGCCGCCAGCCCGTGCTCCCCCGGGGGACAGACTTGTTGCATCTGCAGGTAATCCCGGGCCCTGCGTGTCCTTGATGGGTTCATGGCCGCCGCATCACCCTCGGTGCCTGCTGGCGGGAGCCCGGACACGTGCTTGAGGAGCTGGGGGAGGGAGAAGGGGCCAGGTGACCCGTGAGGCTGGCGGATCGTGAGCCTGGGAATTGGCGTCCATTACCACGGGAATGGAGAAATGCCCGGCTTTTCGGGGTTGAGGGTGAAGGACGATCTTGGCCCTGCCCTCCAGCCTCTCCCAGGCTGCGGCACACGCAGCCCTTCCCGGAGCGATGGGCCGGCTCGTTTCTGGCCTCTTTTCTTGGTGCTTCGGGTGCTTTGTTTATTTGCCCGCTTTGGGTGTTGAGCGTGAGGAAGGCCTAGACTTTTCGCCCTAGAAACCTTGTCCGGGGAGATCCGTGGTTGCTGCCTCCCCTTGTGACCTGCGCTCTGCGCTGCGGGCGACAAGAGGAAGAGGTGGCCCGTGGGTGGCCTGCACAGCCGCTGCAGCTGGGGCCTGAGGGGGTAGGAGGAGGGGAAGAGCCAGCACTTACTAGTGAAGGTATCGCACGGCAAAACTGGGCTCTTTAAAAGGTTAGTCTGCAAAGTGGAGCTTTGTCGCTGAACTTAAGGCCCGGGTTCATTGCTAATGATTTATATCTACAGAAGGGGTCAGGAGCGTGGGGATGTAAAGGACCAAACATCGGAGGTAATTTTTACCCTGTTTATCATTCTTTTCCCTTACAAGCCACCACTCTGATCTTGAGGCAGGCCTGTGTATAATATAAAACATTTTCTTCTAATTTCTTACAACTCCTGTTAGAACCCCTGTTAAGCGGGGAAAAAAGAAAATTAAATCACTTTTTCTCTAGAAAGATCTGAGAGAAAATCTGTACTTTTCAAGCTTATACACTGTCATTTCTGAAATTCCCCAAATAGCTTAAAAGGTCTTTCTGGACATCTAATCTGTATTTCTATAGCAGTCTTTCTGGATTTTTGTTTTCCACTGCTTTACTGGATCCTCTGTATACCTAAAGGATCTTAAACAAACCAACTAGTGAAAATAACATAATAAAGAAAATCTGTGCGTTTGTATCTGTTCACCAAGAGAGGCGGCATTCTTCTGATTCTGCGCAATATGCAGGACATGTGTGAGCTTCATTGTTAAGGTCATCTATTTGTGGAGACAGTTGTACATCATTGTATATTTCTTTTTTCTCTAGCATCCAGGAGAAAACTGCAAATAGGCTTTGTAAAGGCAAAATAATCTTTGAGTTTAGTCCCTCATGTTTGGGGGAAAATAGTTTTTGGGGAAAAAAATAGCTATAGAATGAAAGAGTTGTTAAACAGTTATCTCCAAATCAAGTACTTTATTCCAACTTGGAGCCTTACCAACTCTTACTTAACATATACAATTACTAAACTAGGTTTTGTTACTTAGTCCTTTGCAGAGGAGAAACAAAAAACGGGACGGAAGCAGGGGTACAGTTTGAAACAGGGACATTGTCCTATAAGTTAACAGCATTAAAAGTAAAAGGCAAACACAAATACTAGACATTATAACGGGTTACAATTATAAATGATACTTAATTCCGAAGAAAGGGCTTTTCAAATGATCTGTACCCTCTTTGTTTAAGAAAGCAGGTTGATACAATAAATTTTGCCTTTTGTTTTAGTTATCCAGAACACTCAGCTGATAATCTGATGGCACAGATAAAATTGGTGCTACTGTATAAATGTTCTCTAACAGTTGACATTTTTTTAACAACTTTTTTGGCTTTTTCTTTAATGGCTGGAAGGAAACTCACTCAAAGGCTGATATTCTCCTAATGTCCATGCCACTCTCTCATTTCGTCCCAGCTTACCCTTCCCCCTCCCTGTGTCCTCAAGTCCATTCTCTACATCTGCGTCTTTATTCCTGTCCTGCCCCTAGGTTCTTTAAAATCTTTTTTTTTTTTTTTTTTTTTAGATTTCCATATATATATATATATATATATATATGTTAGCATATGGTATTTGTTTTTCTCTGACTTACTTCACCTCACTACAAATAACTCAGTTTTGTTTCTTTTTATGGCTGAGTAATATTCCATTGTATATATGTGCCACATCTTTATCCATTCATCTGTTGATGGACACTTAGGTTGCTTCCATATCCTGGCTATTGTAAATAGAGCTGCAGTGAACATTGTGGTACATGACACTTTTTGAATTATGGTTTTCTCAGGGTATATGCCCAGTAGTGGGATTGCTGGGTCGTTTGGTAGTTCCATTTTTAGTTTTTTAAGGAACCTACATACTGTTCTCCATAGTGGCTGTATCAATTTACATTCCCACCAGCAGTGCAAGAGTGTTCCCTTTTCTCCACACCCACTCCAACATTATTGTTTCTAGAGTTTTTGATGATGGCCAATCTGACCAGTGTGAGATGATATCTCATTGTAGTTTTGATTTGCATTTCTCTAATGATTAATGATGTTGAGCATTCTTTCATGTGTTTGTTGGCAATCTGTATATCTTCTTTGGAGAAATGTCTATTTAGTTCTTCTGCCCATTTTTGGATTGGGTTGTTTGTTTTTTTGTTATTGAGCTGCCTGAGTTGCTTATAAATTTTGGATATTAATCCTTTGTCAGTTGCTTCCTTTGCAAATATTTTCTCCCATTCTGAGGGTTGTCTTTTCGTCTTGTTTATGGTTTCCTTTGCTGTACAAAAGCTTTTAAGTTTCATTAGGTCCCATTTGTTTATTTTTGTTTTTATTTCCATTTCTCTAGGAGGTGGGTCAAAAAGGAACTTGCTGTGATTTATGTCATAGAGTGTTCTGCCTATGTTTTCCTCTAAGAGTTTTATAGTGTCTGGGCTTACATTTAGGGCTTTAATCCATTTTGAGTTTATTTTTGTGTATGTTGTTACAGAGTGTTCTAATTTCATTCTTTTACATGTGGCTGTCCAGTTTTCCCAGCACCACTTATTGAAGAGGCTGTCTTTTCTCCATTTTATATTCTTGCCTCCTTTATCAAAAATAAGGTGACCATATGTGTGTGGGTTTATCTCTGGGCTTTCTATCCTGTTCCATTGATCTATATTTCTGTTTTTGTTCCAGTACCATACTGTCTTGATTACTGTAGCTTTGTAGTATAGTCTGAAGTCAGGGAGCCTGATTCCTCCAGCTCCATTTTTCTTTCTCAAGATTGCTTTGGCTATATTTGGGGTGTTTTGTGTTTCCATACAATTTGTGAATTTTTTTGTGCTAGTTCTGTGAAAAATGCCATTGGTAGTTTGATAGGGATTGCATTGAATCTGTAGATTGCTTTGGGTAGTATAGTCGTTTTCACAATGTTGATTCTTCCAATCCAATAACATGGTATATCTCTCCACCTATTTATATCATTTTTAATTTCTTTCATCAGTGTCTTATAGTTTTCTGCATACAGGTCTTTTGTCTCCCTAGGTAGGTTTATTCCTAGGTATTTTATTCTTTTTGTTTCAGTGGCAAATGGGAGTGTTTCCTTAATTTCTCTTTCAGATTTTTCATCATCAGAGTATAGGTATGCAAGAAATTTCTGTGCATTAATTTTGTGTCTTGCTACTTTCCCACATTCATTGATTAGCTCTAGTAGTTTTCTGGTAGCATGTTTAGGATTCTCTATGTATAGTATCATGTCATCTGCAAACAGTGACAGCTTTACTTCTTTTCTGTTTTGGATTCCTTTTATTTTGTTTTCTTCTCTGATTGCTGTGGCTAAAACTTCCAAAACTATGTTGAATAGTAGTGGTGAGGGTGGACAACCTTGTCTTGTTCCTGATCTTAGAGGAAACGGTTTCATTTTTTCACCATTGAGAACGATTTTGGCTGTGTGTTTGTCTTATATGGCCCTTATTATGTTGAGGTAAGTTCTCTCTATGCCTACTTTCTTGAGGGTTTTTATCATAAATGGGTGTTGAATTTTGTTGAAACCTTTTTCTGCATCTATTGAGATTATCATATGGTTTTTCTCCTTCAATTTGTTAATATGGTTTATCACATTGTTTTTTTAAAATATATTCTGTGCTCTAGAATACCATTATGCTCCTTTTAAAATGTATTTTAGTTCAAACTTGCAACAGTAACATTACACATTCCCACGCAGGTTTCTCATGTGGACACATGTATAATATTTTGATTATTTTCTTTCAGGGCACAATGGCAACTCTTAAAGAAAAACTGATTGCACCAGTTGCGGAAGAAGAGGCAATGGTCCCAAACAATAAAATCACTGTAGTGGGTGTTGGACAAGTTGGTATGGCATGTGCCATCAGCATTCTGGGAAAGGTACGTACTTTCAAGAACACCATACATACTAATGAGAACCTATTGTGTATAGCACAGGGAACTGTACTCAGTGCTCTGTGGTGACCTAAATGGGAAGGAAATCCAAAAAAGAGGGGATATATGTATAGCTGATTCACTTTGTTGTACAGCAGAAACTAACAACATTGTAAAGCAACTATACTCCAATAAAAATTAATTAAAAAACAAAAAGAAAAAAACACCATACATGATAGATAATTTCAGCATGTGTATACAGTCTCTTTAGGTATCTGAGAATTTGATTGTATCTTTAAAAGATTTTTTTTTCCTGAATAATTTGAAATAAGTTGTAGTCATCGTGATACTTCACCTTTAAACACATTAGCATGTATTTGCTGAGAGAATGACATTCTTCCTATCTGACACAACAGAGTTACTGTGCTCAGGAAATTTAATACTGATAAAATGCTATTATCTAATATACAGTACCCAGATTAAAAGTTCTCCAACTATCAAAATCCTGCCTTTTCTCCCCTAATTCAAGGTCATATTTTTGTATACTTGTCATGTCTCTTTCTTCTTTAATCTGGAACTGAGTCTTTCTTTGTCTGTCATGTCATTGATATGTTTGTAGAATCCCCATCGGTTCTGTCTGTAGGATGCCCCCCAATTTATGTTGGTCTGATGTTTCCTTGTAATTGGGTTCAGGTTAGATTTGGGAGGTGGGGTGGTGGCACGTCCTTCACAATGCATCACAATTTTGTCTCATGACTGGTGGTGCCCGAGAGTCCTCTGGTTGAAGTGGTAACTGTCAGATTTCTCCACTGCAAAGGTCCCTTAACCCTCTATAGGTAATAAATAATCTTCACAGTCACTTTTTGAGGTCATGGAAATATCCTATTACTCCCCTCAGACCCCCACCCAGTATTTTATTTTGAAATAATTTCAAGTTTACAGAAAAATTTGCAAGAATATAAAAAAAATAAAACTTCCATATTCACTTCACCCATGTTTACCAATTCTTGACATATTTGTGTGTGTGTGTGTGTGTAGGTGTGGGTGCACGCACGTGCGCACACTTGTATGGACTTTTTTCTGAACCATTAGAGAATAAATGCAAACGTGCCCTTCCTTTCCTTCTGTCTGTCAGAGTACGTTTCCTCAAAATAGGACATATTCTCACATAGTTCAATTATCAACATCAGATTTAACACTGACAACATGCTACTAGCACCCTCTACTCCTCCAGATTATATTTTCCCCAGATACCTCCTTAGACTTTTAGTTTGCTTCCTGTATTCTTACTTACCTCATTGAATTGATCCTTGTTCTTTCTGAAGGCTGTCGTAAATGTTTTTTAGGGGAACCCCTCCCCGCAATGCTGCCTGGCCTTCCGTAGAGAACACTGTCCATTTGTATTGTATGTGAAGGCTGCTTGAATAACTCCTAGCCAAGCATATTTCTATTTACAAAAGTTAAATTCTAAAGCAACAAATTCTGAATCTTCACTGAGGAAAAAGTCATCAAAGAAATCAACTAAAAATATGTAGTGCACACCAATGAAAGTTTTGTTCTTTTGCATTTTTTTCTTGCTAGTTTTCATTGGCTAGGTTCCCCTGATTTAGGAGAGCTGCTTCCCAAATTACAGGGAATTTAAATAATCACAATTTAGTGTTCATCCTTCATACCGGTAAAAATGAAAAGTATTCCAGCTTACCTTTCTTTTAAAATATATGCCATGTTTGAAGTGGTTTGACTAAAATGCTTCATTTTAAACAACAATCTCAAGCAATGTGAAGTGTTCATATCCTGTTTCCAGATGAGGTAGCTGAGGCTTCAGTAAGTGGCCTGCCTGTTGTCACACAGCTGGTAATGGTAGAGCTGTATTTTGAGCCCAGGGCTCTGAACTCTTAACCATAGTGACTCTGCAGTTTCTTTTCATTCTGTGCTAGTATGGGGCAATTAAAGAAGGGTATTTTTTTTTTAATTGAAGTATAGTTGATTTACAGTGTTGTGTTAGTTTCAAGTGTACAGCAAAGTGATTCAGTTATATCTTTTTCAGATTCTTTTCCATTATAGGTTATTACAAAACATTGAGTATAGTTCCCTGTATAATACAGTAGGTCCGGGGCTTCCCTGGTGGCGCAGTGGTTGAGAGTCCGCCTGCCGATGCAGGGGACACGGGTTCGTGCCCCGGTCCGGGAGGATCCCACGTGCCGCGGAGCGGCTGGGCCCGTGAGCCATGGCCGCTGAGCCTGCGCGTCCGGAGCCTGTGCTCCGCAACAGGAGACGCCACAACAGTGAGAGGCCCACGTACCACAGGGAAAAAAAAAAAAAATACAGTAGGTCCTTGTTTACCTATTTTATATATAGTAGTGTGTATACGTTAATCCCAAGCTCCTATTTTCTCTCTCCCATCCCCCCAGACATAAATGTATTACTAACACACTAGCTAAAGATTTTTCATTCCTCCTGCTAATCTCAAAATTTGGATTTTCAGGAAACCATATCTGAGCTGTCATGATTCTACAAGGAGTACCTCGCTGATTGTTTTTTTTTTTTTTTTTTTAATTTTTTTATTTTTTTATTTTTTTATTTTTTATTTTTTATTTTTTTTAACATCTTTATTGGAGTATAATTGTTTTACAATAGTGTGTTAGTTTTTCCTTTACAACAAACTGAATCAGTTATACATATACATATGTTCCCATATCTCTTCCCTCTTGCATCACCCTCTCTCCCACCCTCCCTATCGCTGATTGTTTTAACTGTAAATTTAAAATCCTCTTGGGTAAATAATTTAGTTGAGGCTCTCCTCTCTGCAGTTATATAATACTTTGGCCCAATTCTAGTGCTGGAGAGAACAGACTGGGCCCCTAACACAGCAGGGATCTTCCAACGGAGCTGCTGGGAAGGAAGGGCTGCCTTGTTGAAAGACCATTTTATTACTCAAGTGTTGAAATCTTCTTTTAATGGGGAAGAATTAGAGTCAAGGTCATTACTCTTTTGTAAGGATTATAAACCCCACTGGTTTAATAAGAAAGGGAACTAACAGTGCTGTTTTGTCAGGTGTCTGCATGTTACCTTATTCCTCTAGAAAAGTTCTAGGGGATATTGTCATCTCTATATTACCGTTGGCAAAGGACAGACTCAGAAAGAGTAAGCCCCTTGATTAAGATCTCAGAGATCCTGAGTGCCAGATCCAGTCTCTGAGTCCATCACCAGTGTGCTTTTCAGAGGACACACGCTGCTCTGGCCCAGAAAGTGAGCAAAGCTGGGGCACCAGGGACAGAGGTTGAGAAGGCCCCCGCCTTAAGCGGGCCCGTGGAGGCAGCCGAGGCTCCTGAGTACAACGTCCGCCACCTACAAAGACACCGGTGTTTTCTGCTTCTCTTGACCACTCTCCCCAGCCTCAGTGCCAACATGGAAACCATAGTGAGCTTCTATAAAAACAGCTTCCCTACTTAGAACTTTCTGATAGTGTAACAGTGCACGTCAGCTACACGCATACATCGTATGCAATGAGGCGTCAAGGATCTTTCCCTGCCTGTCTCTCAGAGCAAGGCGGGGTGCACACCTCCAGGGGGCACCATTCAGAGGGTCAGGAGTGCCTTTCCAGTGCAATGTGGTACTGACTCCGACTTCATCTCTTACCTTCTGCCCTCTTTCTTCAGAACACCAGGCTCATGGCTGCTTAAACCCTTTCAGTACTTGATTTCCCTTCCCCTGGAATGAATGTCTCCCTCCCATCATTCACGGCACGCTTTTTGGGCAGGCCTTCCCTGACTGTCCAATAGCAAGTAAGCGTCCTTCCCTAACCTTTAACTTCACCCTGCCTTGCACTGTTTATAGCACTTCCATTATCAGAGTCACCTTAAAGTGTTTGCTTCACTCTCCTGTTCCCTTCCTGGTACATTCCACGAGGGCAGGAACCTTTGCCAGATTTGTTCATTACTGTGTTCCTCATTAGTAGAATAACGCCTGGCACATTCAGTAGGAAATATCTATTAAATAAATGGATATTCCCGCTATTACGAAGAAACCGCACTTAACATCTGGTCAGATTTTGATCATAGCTTTTCCTTTTTCATGGCTTCTCCTGCCACCCCCACCAATCACAAGCTCTGTTTTGGCTTCCAAGATCCCATCATGTTGTCAAGGTCATACAGAGGTTCCATTCAGTTATTCCACCCTTAGCCTCTGTGCAGCTGTTTTTGGTTTGAGTGTCTGTTCTTGATTCAGTCAACTGTAGCTACCTTCTCGTGGTACAAACCCAGCATAAGGAGTCTCTTAGAAGGAGCAATGTAATTACATACTGCAAAGTACTTTTTGCAGTGCAAGACTTGGCCTAAAAGTGAGACTTAATTAGAATTTGGTGTCTGTACAAGAATAGACAGGTTAATGTAACAGACTCAAAGCCCAGAAACAGGACCAAAGAGTATTTAATGAAAAGTGGGATTCCAGAGGAGAAGAAAAACAAATTATTGAATAAATGGTGCTTGTCCATTTAGCTAATTATTTGGAAAAAGTTATACCTTTTCCTCCCACAAAATGTCATGCAAACTGAACACTCGAATATAAAAATGCAGCCATCAAATATTAAGCCACTGGCAGCAATAATTTACTAGCTAAGAGGGCCAAGAGGTAGACTATGGCTGTGTCTTGTCCACATGGAACTTTAGATTCATCTAAAGAGACAGTTTTTGTAGTATGTTAACAAGGTTTCAGCGGCAACGTCCTTGGCCTCTAACTGATCTTGTTCCTTAATAAGTTACTGCTTTTGCGATGAATCCAACCGTTGAGGTATCAAACATTTTAAAATATATTTACAGCGTAAGTGGAATATACATATGGCTAATATACACTGTGTGAATGCAGAAGATTTCTTTAAGCCAAAGTGTCAGTACTTAGTCACACATCTTCTATTTGCCTGCCTCCCACTGGGAGGATATTTAGTCCCACTGATGCAGCTAAATTCAGCGCTGCAGTTATTTTCTCAAAGTGTTGGATCTCTTCCTTCCTTGCCAGCTGACTATGCACTTCGCAGACAATTCTCTACCCACTGATACAAAACACAGGATCTGAGATCCTGTGACATCCTTTTCCACTTCAGCCCCAAATTGTTGTGCCCCTTTGACTTTCACAGCGCCCATGTGATGTTCCCAAAATAAGAGTGACGTTTGTGGGCCTCGGGACCTTGACGGCACGGTTATTACGTTCTCTTGTATGGTTTTAGGGCTTCAGAAACACAAATGAGGGTTTTGTGTGGTCTTGTCGGAGGCTGCAGAGGCACGAAACCATTTTTACAGTGTTGAAACATGAGTTTAAGTGAAAATGGGTGAACATTAATGCCAGTATTTGACATACATGGAAATGAGAAAATATTTACCAAGTACCTCCCAGCTCATAAAAGGGTCATTTCAGAAGCTTGCAAGTGAATCAACTGCTTGGAACTAAGAACACATTCAGTCACAGGGAGGCTTGAGTCTCAGGGGAACCCTCACAAGCAGGCCTGTTGTGGCTCACTGCTTGAGGCCAGCTGCCACTGGCCTTCTAGAAACGGGGCAGTGTTCATTCCTTGGCTCCTACGGGGAGCGGGACCTGCTTCGTTGGCAGCTTAACTGGGCCCAGTTTTCTTCCTGGCTGCTCACCTCTGCTTTCCCTCCGCTGCTGAATGCCTTACCGACCCCTCCAGTTCCACCCTGGATTCTTCTATTGTAGCCTTCAAAGTGCTTCCTGAACCCCAGTTACTTAACGCTTTTTTCCCCATCAGCACCCTTTACCCTTTACCTAGCTGATCTCACTATCCTTCAAAGAGGTATTTGCATTGTTAAGTGTGATATAGCATATTAAGCTAATTATTTTGCTAACAGCCCATTTTTTTTGCTAAAACCAGTAAAGGCCAGGATTCGGGTGATGTTTCAATGGGAAGGATAACGACTGTGAATTATGTATGAGTTTTCGCAAGACAACCAGCTTTAAAAGCTGAAAAGTTATTTAGATGCAATTAGATTGATACCCTCCCCCCTTCATTTTTCTGAGAGGAAAAGGTTGACTTGCTGAAGAATGGACATGATTATTGATTTACGGTTTTTTTTTTTTTTTTTTTTTTTTTTTTTGCGTTACTTGGGCCTCTCACTGTTGTGGCCTTTCCCGTAGCGGAGCACAGGCTCCGGACGCGCAGGCTCAACGGCCATGGCTCACGGGCCCAGCCGCTCCGTGACATGTGGGACCTTCCCGGACCGGGGCACGAACCCGCGTCCTCTGCATCGGCAGGCGGACTCTCAACCACTGCGCCACCAGGGAAGCCCTGATTTACGGTTTTGCTTCAGATGGATGGCACAGGTGACGGTTGGAATAGAAAATAAGAGAACTCTTGAGACTGGGCAAGTTTGGGTTGATCATGCATAGAGAATTCACTAGCCCTGGACCCCTGTGTCCACGACTCCTTCCTTTCCCCACCAGGATATTCGAGTTGGGCAGAGCCCACCTGAGGATTCCTAGCTTCAACCAGGGCTTCAAAGCCAGCTCTAAAGTGAACTCAACCTCTTGATGGTTTTAAACTAAATCTGCCCTCTCCAAAACCCCTCCAAACTGGGGGGTGACCTTCGGGATGGACACACTGCCCCAGGTTGTTTCTATGTCTTTGTCTCTTTTTTCACCACCAACCCCCATGAATATGAAGACTTGTGCACCCTGAGGCCACTGTTGAGCCACGTTGGTTTCATGTCTGCAGATTCTTAAAGCAGTTGGTATCATGCTCATCGAATGCCGGTTGGGTACCAGAAGGTGAAATTCTGAAAAATTGGTATCTTAAATAGTAATAGTTTGTTATTTAAGGCATTTTATCATGAAATTGTTTAAAGAGCACACCTAACTCCATGGTAAAATTCTTCTCTAGGTTTTTAGACATTGGTTACTTTGCCCTTTCAACAGTCTCTGGCGTGTACTGACAGCTGAGGTATCCTGCAGTGGCTTCGGGTCCTAACAGCTGTTTTTTGTGTTTGTAGTCTCTGACTGATGAGCTTGCTCTTGTGGATGTTTTGGAAGATAAACTCAAAGGAGAAATGATGGACCTGCAGCATGGGAGCTTATTCCTTCAGACACCAAAAATTGTGGCAGACAAAGGTAGCCTCATTTCATGCCCAAAGTGAGCAAATAATAAATTGATATCCTCACTCCTTTATAGAAGATCGGCTTTCCCATCCTGGTGAATCTAGTGTTGTTGGTTTCTCCTTTCCTTCTGGGTCCAATTCATCTTCAAAAACAACCATAATTGTTACCTCTGTCGTCCCTCCCCCACTGCCTTCCACACATCTGGTACATGACATTTTAGGAAATTGGATCCTAATGCTTGTTTACACGTACCTGAGAACAGGGATGTTTTCGATCTGAAAAAAATATTGCACAAAGTAATTTGAGTGCCTTGAGGAAACTAACTAAATTCATATTCTAGCCATCTTTGTCCTGGATTAATGGGTTTATGCTGTGACACTGTCACCACAGCACAGCTGTGCCTACAGATGTAGAAATGTGGGCCCCAAATAATTCCTAGCAATACTACTAATAACAGCTGTTATTCATTGAATTATTAGCGTTCTGGGTATGCTAATGTGAAACTCTGCATATCTCATCTTCACAGCAACCCTATGAGACATGGATACTATTACCTCCATTTTACGGAAGAGGAAGCTGATAAAGTATTAGTAACTAAAAAGTCACATAGGGACATGGTTTAATTATATGAATCATCCACAGCTATTGAATCTAATGACCACATCAAATCAAAATGTCTATAATTTGGGAAAAGGGTGCACTTCCTTGAGGAAAAAAATAAAATATTTTCTAGAGAGACTCACTGCTAAAAATGAATAAGCTTCTTTAAAATATTGAGTATTAGAAATTAAATTCTAGCCAAGAACACTGGCGTGCCTTCCTTCCCTTCATAGATTGAATTAACATTACGAGTCTGCAGTTACCTTTAAATTGCTTTTTTGTTGGAGGGCTGCCTGTTGAACTTTGGACTCACTGTGTTTATGCTTTGTATTATTAACTGACAATCCAATCTTCTCTAAAACCAATAGCATTTTGCATTTGTTAGCCGGAAACATAATTTAGGGCCATGTTTACTTCCTGGGTCCATTTTCTGAGTCAGTGTTATGGTTGGAATGTTTCCACATCACTCAAGGAGGAAAAAGCCACAGAACATTGGTGTTGCAACTCGACACCTTATACAGAAAATGTAATTCTCACGTACGTTCTGGGAGCTTATGTATAGATTCCTAGAGCATATTATACGACATGTTTTGATGAAGAGTTGTGTGTAAAGTACTTTTTCCCCCTCTCCTTCAAGATTACTCTGTGACCGCCAATTCCAAGATCGTGGTGGTAACTGCAGGAGTTCGCCAACAAGAGGGAGAAAGTCGCCTGAATCTGGTGCAGAGGAATGTTAATGTCTTCAAGTTCATCATTCCTCAGATCGTCAAGTACAGTCCTGACTGCATCATAATTGTGGTTTCTAACCCAGGTATTACTATGATGCCTTAAGGTTCAGTTCTGTTAAATTCAATGTTTTGGATTTTTTTTTTTTTTTTTTAACTTAAAAAAGTCTGTTCTGGTGTCTGCTGGCAGGAGCAATTCATGTGTCTTCTGTCTTTGGCCACAAAAGAGTGGTGTTTGCAAAACCAATGACACCGTCCCAGGCCACATGCTTAAGAATGTGAGAAGAGTTTTATGTAAAGCAATTTCGTCTGCTTGTTTTATCTGGCTTTGTTTTAAAGTCTAAAAGCTTTTAAACTTTTCTATCAAGATTACCCTGGGATGTGTAATGAAGCATTTGAATGTGACTCCAATTTGGATGAAATATTTTAGCATATTTGACCTTCTGTTTTCCAGAAAATGCTTTCTAGTCTTCTTCTTTATTTCTAAAATTCTTGAAAATTGAGTTGATTGAATTTGAAGAGTTTAAGCAAGCCATTAATTAGTCTAGGTTAAAAATAGAAATAGACTGTATTGATGGACAGATACATGCTTAACATTAAATGTTGTAACTTGAAAACTTCTGGTTAGAAAGAATTGCATTTTTTTCAACCCAAACAGTCAAAATTCACTCTCTGTTTCACACTTCTTTTGCCTATAATTTGTCATCAAGCTTACTATTTACTGGTGAGCACAGTAGATACAGTGATAAAATGGTAAAGCTAATTATCTCTCACACTTCACATTGAGAAAGATTGTGAATAAGAGCCAAGAAAATCCTTATAATTTATGGGGGTTTTGTTGTTGTTTGTTTGTTTGTTTTAGCCGCACCGTGTGGCTTGTGGTATCTTAGTCCCAGACCAGGGATTGAACCCCGGCCCTCAGCAATGAAAGCACAGAGTCCTAGCCATTGGACCACCAGGGAATTCCCTAATTTATGGGATATTGAGAGTTGGGAGGCAGCAAGACCAGATATTATTTTAGTATTATTCTCTGTAATCCTGGATTAAGAGTTTCCTAAATAGTTCAACCTTGCGTCTAAAACTTCTCATAAATAGAGGGCGGCAGATAGATGTAGAACATGAATGACAAACAGGAGGCACATATGAAGTTGTACCACATCCTGTGCTTAAGGCACACAGTATTAACTGGTTATACAGCTTTTCCAGGTATAGCTTCAAAGTCTTAACCCTCCAGGGAGTCACTCCTACTGAGTCAAAGTTGCCAAGGAAGAGTTTATAATATCCAGGCCAAAATGAACCTTAAAATATCTCAGCCGGTGTCTATATATGAGAGTGGAGGTGGAGACTTGCCTTCCTGTGTGCACGTTTTCCTGCTTTTTACAGCTTAGGCTGTAAGTGCTGTGATCTTCTCTAGCCCAGCAGGTTTTAGCTTTGCAGTCTCTGTGCCACACAAGAATAAAGGTTGTGTCATAGAATTCCTTTCATTAAATAGTAGAAAATGTTAATACCCTGTATTATCACAGTTGTTTACTGAATAGTATCTTGTTCCCAGGGAAATTTATAGCAGCATGCCTTGGTAGTTTAGTCACTGATAGCTTTTGGTTTCTGATGACAGTTGTTATAATCATGGAATGTTAGCATTGGAAGAAACTTAAGTGATGAACTAACTCAACCCCTTTTCTCTTTCTTTCCATATATAGTAAATTAATCTGCAAGACTCTTACGTATTCTTGTTTCAAGTAATAATGTAAATAAAAACCGCAATATTGCATTTCCCATGTTTTACAATCTCTCTTACTATAAAACTTAAGTTTTTTTCCTGTCTTTCTAACTCCCATTATCTCTCATTATGAAAAGTCAAGTATTTATATCTTTCTGGCCACATCTTACTTGGAGGATGGGGCAGTGTGAGAGGAGTAAACCAGGGAACCCATTAATTGACATAGCAGTTGAAATCAGTTTTGATGTACTTACGTATATTATATTTTAAATTTTTAGTGGACATTCTCACATATGTTACCTGGAAACTAAGTGGATTACCCAAGCACCGTGTGATTGGAAGTGGATGTAATCTGGATTCTGCTAGATTTCGCTATCTTATGGCTGAAAAACTTGGCATTCATCCCAGCAGCTGCCATGGATGGATTTTGGGAGAACATGGCGACTCAAGTGGTAAAAAAAAAAAAAAAGACAATATTTACTGTGTACTTATGTGGTGTTCTTGCCATTCTGACTGTTTTGTTTGTTTTTACATTATATTTTCTATATTTTCACGTACTTCACATTACTAATAAGTAATTGTGGGAGGTTACTTTGATACTGACTAGGTAAATACCTGATTCCTCATCAACTTTTTGCCTGCTAAGTTTAGTATCCACTTATGATTCTTGCCTAAATACATTATGATGGTTGTCAAACATGATATTCTAATTCCAACATTTTGTCTTAAACATTGAATTGTATACATTTAATGGGCTTATGGTATAAAATTGTCATAATCCAAAGCATAATGATAATCTTTGTTTTACTAAATTCACTTTTGCCTGATACGCAAGGGGCTGTTTTCTCCCTAAAAGGTTAAGGTGTAAATTTTCCTTTGAATTTAGTGAGAGTTAGTAATGTGATTTTGGTAGAGTTTACTTTGGGTACTGTAAGAATTTGGTCTTAAAATGATTGCATTGGTGCTTTCTTATATGATGGTGCTGACTTTTTTTTTTTCTGGCACATTGTACCACTTCATTCACGAGTTTCTCATGTCCAAGGATTTTCCTGAATTTATATGCTGTATAAAGTAGTACAATGTCTGGTGTACAGTAAAAACTCAGTGCTAGTTATCACAATTGCTAGAAACAGATCTGGAAGTGACCTTACATGTTGAAGATCCTTTAGCTGGCTAGTGGCATAACTGCAGCTAGAATCATGTCTTCTGATTCCTATCCAATGTTTTATTTACTCATTACTGTGTCATTTTTTCCAAAACATCTCCCCCCCATTTCCGTATTGATCTATACTGTGTACATAAAATGAAAGAGAATTAAAGTATGACCACTTAGGCATGATTATGTAGATTTCAGTCTTCAACAAAAACCAGGAAAATGCTGTAGTTTCTCAACAGTTACCCTGAATTAGCAAAAGTTGTGGACTGAAACATGGTCTTGTTTGGCCATGGGCAGCTTTGCCCTTCACAGTTGATTCTAGCCTTTGCCTCAGGGCTCTGATCTTATTTTCTGAATCTAAGTGTTTTCCTTCAAAGGTCCCTAAGGAACACATACCTACTTTTCAAGGTCCGGTTCAAAGGCATATTTTTTTGTAGTGCTTTCTGACATTTGATTTTCCCCTACATTAAGTAGACCCTTATTTATGTTTTATTACACTTTCTTCATCCCTCGGTAAGAGCATATCCCATTGCTTTAGTGTCCTTTACTAACTGTTTCTCCTAGTAAATTCTAAACTTGTCCATGGTACAGAGCATATTTTAATCCATCTTTATTTGCCTAGATCTTCAAAATATACTTTTGCATGGGCAAGAGGTGTTCAGAATAGGTAACAGGCTTGGTGCATCAAAGCCTCCAAAAGATATAGTCAATGATAACACCTTTGTCTGCTATGCCTTTGGGGGCATTCCTGGAAGGAAATATTTGGTGCAATTAAGACCAGAGCAATTCATTGTGGTTACATGGAGTTTCTTTCCAGAAATGGACTGAACTTAGAGCATGATAAGATAAAATTAGACGATACTTGGGTTTTTCTCCAAGAATTCTTTTGTTTTTTACTTCACTCTAGGAATAAAGGGGGCTTTTATTTGAAAAATAAGCAGGCAAAAAGTTAAGAATTCCTCAAACCCAAAGTTTAGAATTGTCCCAAACTAGAATCCCTTAGGATTTCACAAACCTTGGGAAAGGCAAGAATTTCATAATGTCTTTAAGCTTTACCCAGCAATTCTGTTTGCACCAAAATGGTTGAAAGTTAAAAGGTCAGATTTGAAGGCAAATGTCGGCCTTTGCAGGGAAGTATATTGGAGTCAGTTGTCATTGGAGCAGTAAGTGGGTAACTTGCAACAGGGGTGAAATCTGAACTAAGAGAAGAAAAGATTTTTAAAAAATTAGGTCAGAGATAGATAAAATGTTTGTGTATTTATTTTTTCCCCCACAGTGGCTGTGTGGAGTGGGGTGAATGTGGCAGGTGTTTCTCTCCAGGAACTGAATCCAGAAATGGGAACGGACAATGATAGTGAAAATTGGAAGGAAGTGCACAAGATGGTGGTTGAAAGGTACGCAGGAGGGAGCTTGACAATTAGTATCATGTTAGACAAAATTGTGAACACTTCCCATGGCTGCCTGTTCAGATAAACTTAAAAGTTTTTTTTGTTGTTGTTGCTTTTTTTCCCGTTTTTTTCTTTTTTAAAATTACTCTTTGTTTGGGGGGGGGGTTCTTCTTTTTATTATTTTTTCTTTCTTTCTATTTTTTGTTATATTTTTCTTTCTATTTTTTCTTATCTTTTAGATAAACTCAATATATAATAGTAAATATGTGGCTATTATCTTCTGAAACAGGCAAGGCTAACTTATACTGGTCAAATTTGCTATGCTGGTCCCCCTAGGGAAAGCAAATATTTTTCTAGAGAAATTCTATTGCAGGAGTAACAGGAGTGGGACATGGAATTAACAAGTGAGAAAGGCTTTCAAAATACCGACTGTTGACACGTAAGGTTGGCTTATTTAGAAAAGTAAACCTAGACGCTATGAGTGTCATAATTGCGTTAAATAATACTTATGATTGATTGCTGATAGTGTTTAAGCTGTGCTGTATTTATCTTTCCACACCCAACCAAGGATGTCCTCCTCTCTCTCTTTGAAATTGCCTTTTGTTACTGTCTTCTCTTTCTATGACCTTCATGTTTATCCTAAAATAAGGTGTCATTTTGGACCAGAGTAAAGAAGGTGGGCTTAGATTGAAATTATAGCACTGACACTAACTGTATAGTCTTGGGAAGCCATTTAACCCCTAAGCTGAATCTCAGTTTTCTCCTCTGTAAAGTCATAAGGCATATAAATTATTGTAACAATTGAGTTAAATCACATATACTTATCATTGATAAGCATTCAAGAAACGTTAGCTTCTATTTTCAGAGAATTGTTATAAGACTAACTAACGTCTCAAATATGGAATCATTTTGTTTAGTTCAACTTTATTTTATTTTATTTTTGGCTGTGTTGGGTCTTCGTTGCTGTGTGCAGGCTTTCTCTGTTTGTGGTGAGCAGGGGCTACTCTTCGTTGCGGTGTGCAGGCTTCTCACTGTGGTGTCTTCTCTTGTTGTGGAGCTCAGGCTCTAGGCTCGCGGGCTTCAGTAGCTGTGGCTCATGGGCTCTAGAGCGCAGGCTCAGTATTTGCGGCACACGGGCTTAGTTACTTCGTGGCATATGGGATCTTCTCGGACCAGGGCTCGAACCCATGTCCCCTGCATTGGCAGGTGGATTCTTAACCACTGCGCCACCAGGGAAGTCCAACCCTTTATTTTATAAACGAGAAAACTAGGGCTCACCCAGGTAATATAACTTGCCCAGGTTCTTTTAATTGGTGATAGATTGCATTAAATCCCAATTTTTTTTAATACCCAGTTAACTCCTGCTACCTAATTCTCAAGTACAAGTGCCTTTGTGGGTTTCAAAGGGTATAATTTGTGCTCAGAAAGTTGCCGGGCAAGGTGTTGCCACTACTTTTCTCTTAAGTTAGTTGGTCATAGTATTTTATTTTATTTTTTTATTTTATTTTATTTTTTTTTGCGTCATGCGGGCCTCTCACTGTTGTGGCCTCTCCCGTTGCGGAGCACAGGCTCCGGACGCGCAGGCTCAGCAGCCATGGCTCACAGGCCCAGCCGCTCCGCGGCATGTGGGATCTTCCCGGACCGGGGCACGAACCCGTGTCCCCTGCATCGGCAGGCGGATTCTCAACCACTGCGCCACCAGGGAAGCCCCCGGTCATAGTATTTTAGGTGACAATGGTTAGTGGCCTCAAATGGACCTGAAAATCAAAGTATATTTTGTCCTTTGAATGTGAAGCCTCTTTTACTTTCATTGTTCCCTGATTTCATTAATATCTTTGGAAATATTGATGTTTATGAATAAGAAGATTGGTTGGAAAATGTATATTTTACCTCTGTGACTTTATAGTCATTTATACAATAAACTACTTAAATTTGTCAAAGCGTTTACATAGCACCTACCATGTAGTTTTAAAATTTTAAACATTTTACATATATATTAACTCATTTAACAAACTTATGAAGTAGATACCACTGTTATCCTTATTTTACAGAAGCGGACACTGAGACGGGTAGATTAATTTACTCAAGATTACACAGTTAAGAGACAGTAGGAGTCAAACCCAAAGAGTCTGGTGTCAATTATCTCTTTTATGAATTTTTTTTTTCCCTTAGTGCCTATGAAGTCATCAAGCTAAAAGGATACACCAACTGGGCTATTGGATTAAGTGTGGCTGATCTTATTGAATCTATGTTGAAAAATCTATCCAGGATTCACCCAGTGTCAACAATGGTGAAGGTAAACTGTTATAAAATATTATGATTTCTAGTCGAGTATTCTATACGTAGATTCATTTTAAGGATGAGATAATGTCTCAGTCCACAGTTATTTTTTCATCTCAAAGATTTATGGAAACCTTTCTCCTTTCCAACAGAAGTTTAGGACAATAAGAGCAAAAATTTGTAGAGACATTGAATGCATTTTTACATTTCTCCCTTATATGATGTGGCAAATTAAATATTAACTCTGAATCTTATTCAGCATATTCTCAGATGATCATTTGAATAAGTTTAATAGTTTCATTTCAAGTTGGTATATTAAACTATAGATTAGCGTTGATGTATGTAGCATTTGATACCTTAACAAATTTAGTTTAATTCAAAAGCTATGGAACAGTTAAATAGAAATTGATTATTTTTAAATAAAACTAAAATTGTATTAAAACATTGTCTAAGATAATGGACTCATTTTCTACAAGTCAACAGCAGGGGTGAAAAAGTAAGGGGGGAACTGCAGTAGATTCAAAGAAACTAAGAGGTAAATATAGAAATGTTGGGGGGATAGAACACAGTGTCAGATGTTTGGGGGGTTTTTTGATACTATGGCAAAAAAGTTAAAAGCAAGTATGGCAAAAATTGGATAATTGCTGAGTCTTAGAGTGCATATATATAGGAGTTTGTTTATTCCCTACACTTTGGTGTATATACAAAAACTTTTGAAGTTAATTTAAAAAAATATTAAACTGACTTGATGAATATACTAAAATAGTTTAATTAATTATGTAGTTAAATTGACCCTCTGAGTAATTTACTTAATATAAACTGGTAAAGTGTTTTGGGAATTGTATGATTTTTTTTTTTTCAGCAACTCTTGGGTGTTGCAAGAATCTTGCCTCTGAATGGCATCCAACTACTTTCCTGGACCTTGTAGGTTGGCTACTACCTGAAATTCTCTCCTTAACTAAAGAATTTTAAGAAACTTAAAATTTATGAAAAGAAGCCCAGTGAGAACCACATTTGAATGTAATTTGAATTTGAAGACATAATCAAATTCTATTAAAGTGTATTGAAGCAGAGAGGTATCAATAAGCTCAATAAAATACATAAAATTCTAGTTTTATCATAGTGTGTATTTGTATATTCTGTATATAAAATCTAATTAGAAACACAAGTATTAGGGATATATAGGCCTGTAAGTGATAAAAACTGAAGAATGAGTTTATGCTTATCAAATTTCCTACAGTTCTTCCTGTTCAAACTTCGTACCTGTGATCATTCTTAACCTGTGGTTTCATTTCCTCATCTCATTGCTTTTCTTGTTCTGGCAGGGGATGTATGGCATTGAGAATGAAGTCTTCTTGAGCCTTCCATGTATCCTGAATGCTCGGGGGTTAACCAGTGTTATCAGCCAGAAGCTGAAGGATGATGAGGTTGCACAGCTCAAGAAAAGTGCAGACACCCTCTGGGACATCCAGAAGGACCTGAAGGACCTGTGACTTCTGGCTGCTAGGCTCTAGAAACTTAAAACTACAGTGTGATTAACCACGAGCCTTTAGTTTTCATCCCTGTACGTGGAACACAGTCTGCTCTTATCTTCCCAAGTATGTGAATCTGGGCTCCCAGAATCAAAGCCCAAGCTTGGTTTAATGCTTGCAAGATGAGTCCTTGAACAAATAAAATTAATTATCGTAGTGTGCTTCTGTCTCTGGAATTCCTTCTTTAATGGTTTCTGAAAGATTTCAGTCTGTTTTTCAAATAATTCTTCCCCCCCTACATCATAAATTTCCCTAAATTCTATCATCTACATTCCATCGTCTACTTCTTTCGCCAAACAGCACTACAATTCTTTGTCACAACATGTACTATGATTTTGTTGTTGTTCTGAGAATATGGTTACCATTTTTTTTTTTTGAGGACTTTATTTTTGGGGGAGCAGGTTTAGTTTCACAGCCAAATTGAGAGGAAGGTACAGAGATTTCCCATAAACACTTGCTTCCATACATGCAGAGTTACCTGATATCGACATCACTCACTGGAGTGGTATGTTTGTTATAGTCAATGAACCAACATTGACACGACATCGTCCAAAGCCCGTCATTTACTTTACAGTTCACTCTTGGTGTTGTGCATCCTATGGGCTTGGACAAACATGTATCCATTGTTAAAATATCACGGTGTTTTCACTGCCCTAAAAATCCTAAGGTTACCATGTTAAGGTTATCACTGAAGAAAGAACTAGAACCAATGGATGACATTTACAAGGAAGTCCATTTCATTTGTCTAAAAGGAAGAACCTCTAAAACAGCTTTATAAAGTAGGATTAACTTTGTTAGGGTTGGTTCTATTTGATAAGGAAGAAAAACGAAAGTTTGGACTGAATTATCTAGATCCAGGCTACTGGGAGACAGCATAATGGGAGGTTAAGAGGGGGACTTACAGCAGACTTCCTTTAACAAAGAGTTTCTACTTTACGTGTAACATCTAAGGGTCAGTTTTTTAGGTAGTGTAAAAAACATGGACTTTGTTATCACGTAAACCTGGATTTCATTGATTAACTGCAATTTGGGGCAAGTTACACATGGACTTTGTTATCACGTAAACCTGGATTTCATTGATTAACTGCAATTTGGGGCAAGTTACGTACTTAAGCACGCCTAAGCCTCAATTTTCTTAACCTATGCAGTAGTGGTAATAATGGTACCTCTTCAATATGGTGTATGAATTAAATGAGAAAATGTAAAAACTCAGCACAAGGCTTGGTTCTAATAGTAAGCAGGTAGTGCTTACTGTTCTAAGTGATTTACATATACATTAACTCATCTAAGTCATCCTAACTATAAGGTAGTGTTTCTCCACCTCGGCACTGTTATTTGGGGCTGGAACATTCTGTGCTGTGGGGACTGCATGGCCAGTCACATCCCTCTCCCCAGCTGTGTCAACCCCAAATTGCGTCCTGGGGAGCAAAATCACCCCTGGTTGAGAATCACTGCTCTATAAGGTATTTGAATCCTCACTTTGCAGATGAAACTGAAACACACAGAGGTCACACACCTACTAAGTAGCAGATTTGGGGTTCAACCCAAGCACTGTAGCTCCTTAACCTGTGCTCTGAAGCACAGTGTGCTACTATTGCTGTAAATATGAGTTATCGTTACATTTCTGTATCTTTAGCATTTATAAAATAATATCAAAATCATTCTCTCATTTAATGCTCCAGCATATTATGAGGATATTATTGTATTACAGAAAGGGAGACTAAAGCAGAAATACTAAATACGTTTCTCAGGACACATTTCCAAAATGACTCAATCTTACCTACTGCATAGCACAGAGAACTATACTCAATATTTTGTAATATCCTATATGGGAAAGAATCTGAAAAAGAATATATACCTGAATCACTGTGTTATATATTGGGTTGGTCAAAAAGTTTGTTCGGGTTTTTCTGTAAGATCTTATGGAAAACCCAAACGAAGTTTTTGGCCAACCCAATACATGAAACTAACAATACTGTAAATCAATTATACTTCAATTTTAAAAAATGACAATCTGGGCTTCCCTGGTGAAGCAGTGGTTGAGAGTCTGCCTGCCGATGCAGGAGACGCCGGTTCGTGCCCCGGTCCGGGAAGATCCCACGTGCCGCGGAGCGGCTGGGTCCGTGAGCCATGGCCACTGAGCCTGCGCGTCCGGAGCCTGTGCTCCGCAACGGGAGACGCCACAACAGTGAGGCCCGCGTACCGCCAAAAAAAAAAAAAAAAAAAAAGACAGTCTTTTGGGATGATAATCATACATCTAGCTAGATGTAAGGAGAAAGGTTATTTTAATTTATGTCTGTAATTCATTGTTCTAATTTATTTGTGAATACTGAATTTACAACAAGCCAGTGATTTCCAAGCTTGAATTTCATACACCAGTTTAAAATTTTTTAAACTTTGTCAGGGATAGGGAATGAGTCCTTGTGTGGAAAGAGGTAGGGGGCCTCAACATAGCCTTGCCATCTTTTAATTTTGCCAAACAAAGACATGGAGGGAAAAAAGAACATATATTCTTACCATTATACAGAAGAACAGATATTTTAATGCCAAAAGGAGGAGAACACCATAATTTCAAATTTATCAGCTGTCCTGGACCAAGAGCAGAACAGCTCTCCCTTGTTCTGGAAGAGCCAAGAGCTGGAAGCAGTCTGGGTTCTTGGTTTTCATGGAGCTGCTCTCCCAGCTGCCTACGTTCAAGCTGCTTTTGCATCAGGAGGAAATAAATGCCTATTGCTGTTATTGTGGGTATGTGTCTCAGCAGCCAAATTTAGTAACATATTCTGTAAGACTTTATTGGGAAAACCAACCATAAGGCAAAACACCTGTTAGCAAAGCACTTTTCATCTAATCAAGGAGACAGACATGAACGCTAAATCGCAAAATAAGGTGCTGTAAAATCAAGAAAAAAAAGAAAACTGAGTCTTCACATATTCAGTTGGAGCATGTCGGTTGTCTTTTTGTTCTCTGGGGAAACATGAAAAATGGAACTGCTAAGATTCCCTAGGAATAGAGGAGATGACCAGTAACACCTAACTAGTTAATACATGGATTCAGATATTCCATAGATCAGTATCCAAAATACAACACTCATGGACTGTTTGGGACTGACATAGATAGTTTATCCATAAAGCTAATTTTGTCTCATATAATTTTAACGTTGAAAATGACCTCGGCTCAAGCTATTCTACGAAAGAGCCACTAAGACCTAAGTGCTAATCTGATTTACCTAAATGCAACCAAGCTAGTTTACGGAGCTGATCTATTGGTTAGTAGTCCTTCAAATTAGCTAAAACAAAACAAAAAGGAGGGAGGATTTATTGGTGCACCTAACTGAAAAGCCTAGAAGTGGAACTGACATTAAGCAAGATTGTATTCAGGAACAAAAAATGTTACCAGAATTATCAAGATTTTCTCCAACTCTCTAACTTTTCTCTCCTTAGTATATTTATTTGATTTTCAGGTTCTGTGTGGTGGTAAAACTCCACTCTCACATCCTCTCATACTCAGGTCTAGTAGAAAACTGCCTTCCACTTTCCTAGAAACTCCAGAAAATATCTCATTGCATCCTATGGGCTCTCACTGAGTCAAAGGCACATCCATGGACCTATCTCCATGGTCTGGGAGACACTGTGCTCACATTGGCTGACTTGGTTTTTCTGGAGCCAAAACCCGTGAACTGAGAGTGGTTAGAGGGATGTGTCTCAGAAGAAATTTAAGGTATTCTTATCAAATGTTGGGGAAAAATAGACAGCAGGTGATAAAAACAATAGATGTCCTCAAATCTCAACACCCAATCTGTGACCCTTTCCATCACCCCATTTTACTGCCTGGTATTACTCTCCCCCAATAGATAATGTAATAAATGCTTTCAGTTATATCTAGATTCCACCTTAGTGAAGGTTTTGTTTTTTTATTTTTGTTTTTGTTTGGGTCAAATGCAGATCTTATAAGGGGAAACCATTACATTTTCCATTGTAATGTCTGACTCACCTTGGTTCCTGTTATTATTGGAGCTCCCACATAGAAACACTAGTCATTACTTTAGAAAACTGAGAGATCAAACAAAAGTAGGAATCCTGTATCCAGTTTTTTTTAATATAGATCTTTATTGGAGTATAATTGCTTCACAATACCGTTAGTTTCTGTTGTACAACAAAGTGAATCAACCACATGCATACACATGTCCCCATATCCCCTCCCTGTTGAGTCTCCCTCCCATCCTCCCTATCCCACCCCTCTAGGTCATCTCAAAGTACCGAGCTGATCTCCCTGTGCTATGTGGCTGCTTTCCACTAGCTATCTACTTTACACTTTGTAGTGTACATATGTCACTGCTACCCTCACTTCACCTCACTTTCCCTCTCGCCCCCCGTGTCTTCAAGTCCATTCTTTATGTCTACGTCTTTTTCCTGCCCTGCCACTGGGTTTATCAGTACCATTTTTTCTATTGGATTCCATATCTATGCATTAGCATACAGTATTTGTTTTTCTCTTTCTGACTTACTTCACTCTGTATGACAGACTCTAGGTCCATCCACCTCACTACAAATAACTCAATTTTGTTTCTTTTTATGGCTAAGTAATATTCCATTGTATATATGTGCCACAACTTCTTTATCCATTCATCTGTTGATGGACATTTAGGTTGCTTCCATGTCCTGGCTATTGTAAATAGAGCTGCAATGAACATTGTGGTACATGACTCTTTTTGAATTATGGTTTTCTCAGGGTATATGCCCAGTAGTGGGATTGCTGGGCCATATGGTAGTTCTATTTTTAGTTTTTAAAGGAACTTACATACTGTTCTCCATTGTGGCTGTGTCAATTTACATTCCCACCAGCAATGCAAGAGGGTTCCCTTTGCTCCACACCCTCTCCAGCATTTATTGTTTGTAGATTTTTTGATGGTGGCCATTCTGACTGGTGTGAGGTGATACTTCATTGTAGTTTTGATTTGCATTTCTCTTATAATTAGTGATGTTGAGCAGCTTTCCTGTGCTTCTTGGACATCCGTATGTCCTCTTTGGAGAAAGGTCTATTTAGGTCTTCTGCCCATTTTTTTTTTTTTTTTTTTTTTTTGCGGTATGCTGGCCTCTCACTGCTGTGGCCTCTCCCTTTGTGGAGCACAGGCTCCGGACGCGCAGGCTCAGAAGCCACGGCTCACGGGCCCAACCGCTCCGCGGCATGTGGGATCTTCCCGGACCGGGGCACGAACCCATGTCCCCTGCATCGGCAGGTGGATTCTCAACCACTGCGCCACCAGGGAAGCCCTCATTTGAATTTTAATAATAAAAGTGTGGACTTCTCTGGCAGTCCAGTGGTTTAGACTCCACACTTCCAATGCAGGGGGTACGAGTTCGATACCTGGTTAGGAACTAAGATCCCACATGCTGTGCAGTGTGGCCAAAAATTTTTAAAAAAAATAATGATAATAAAAATATATTTGGTTATCCTAAGCCCATTTAAAGATTAAAAACGAGGGCTTCCCTGGTGGTACAGTGGTTGAGAGTCCGCCTGCCGATGCAGGGGACGCGGATTCGCGCCCCGGTCCGGGAAGATCCCACATGCCGCCTAGCGGCTGGGCCCGTGAGCCACGGTCGCTGCGCCTGCGCGTCTGGAGCCTGTGCTCCTCAACGGGAGAGGCCGCGGCAGTGAGAGGCCCGCGTACCGCAAAGAAAAAAAAAAAAAAAGGTGGTGAGTTTAGGGTTTTCCCTGGTGGCCCAGTGGTTGAGAGTCCGCCTGCCAATACAGGGGACGCGGGTTCGTGCCCCGTTCCGGGAAGATCCCACATGCCGCCTAGCGGCTGGGCCCGTGAGCCACGGTCGCTGCGCCTGCGCGTCCGGAGCCTGTGCTCCGCAGCGGGAGAGGCCGCAGCAGTGAGAGGCCCGCGTACCGCAAAGAAAAAAAAAAAGTGAGTTTAGGGTTTTCCCTGGTGGCCCAGTGGTTGAGAGTCCGCCTGCCAATGCAGGGGACGCGGGTTCGTGCCCCGTTCCGGGAAGATTCCACGTGCCGCGGAGCGGCTGGGCCCGTGAGCCACGGTCGCTGAGCCTGCGCGTCTGGAGCCTGTGCTCCGCAACGGGAGAGGCCACAGCAGTGAGAGGCCCGCGTACCGCAAAGAAAAAAAAAAAAAAGGTGAGTTTAGGGGCTTCCCTGGTGGCGCAGGGGTTGAGAGACCGCCTGCCAGTGCAGGGGACGCGGTTTCGTGCCCCGGTCCGGGAAGATCCCACATGCCGCGGAGCGGCTGGGCCCGTGAGCCATGGCCGCTGAGCCTGCGCGTCCGGAGCCTGTGCTCCGCGACGGGAGAGGCCACAGCAGTGAGAGGCCCGCGTACCACACACACAAAAAAACAAAACAAAAAATGAAATCTCCTGAGAAGTTGATTTTGGTTTTTATTTTGTGAGCATCAAGAATGGAATAAGAGAGATGATATCTTGTTGTGTGTGGATAGATTTGAGGGTAATTTATACTATAAGGAATTTTGCCTATGATGGTGTCCAGTTTTAACTTTATTCCTGAATATCTTTTATCCCCATTCTTGTTTTTTTTTTAATCCTACTTCAAGATTGTGCTACCTTCACACTATTACATGGATCATTGTAAGCCATGTGAAATATTGTCTAAAAAATGTATACTTTTAAGTAACTGAAACTATACAAGAAGAGTAACAAGCTAAATCTTCAGAGTTTTATTGACTGTCATGTTCCAGACATTGTGGTAGGGGCTGAGATTCAAAGGTGAAGACAACATAATTCCACCTTCAATAGCCTTATAGAGAAGAAATAGCGGCAAAAAGAAAATTACTCTGAAATAGAATATGACAAAAGTAGCCAGGGATACACAGAGGGCATTAAAGAAAACTTCCTTAAGAAGGAATATCGAAGGTAACCTTGGGAGCGTGGAGCTTAAGAACACCTTGGTCCAGGTGTCACTTAGGGGAGCTGGCCCGGGGCTCAGAATGAGAAGCCTGCAGACTGTTCCTGGCAAAGGGGACAATGACTGCCCAGGAAGAGAATCAGGTCACAGCACTGTGTGGGAGATTTGAAATGCAGCCTGATGGCCCTGGAGCATCAAATTCCTGGTTCTGCGTGTTAGATGGTGAGGCTGGGGCAGGTGGAGGGCCTATTCCACAGCGATTCCACTAGAGAAAGTGGCCACAAAATACAGGGTATCACTGAATCAGCAGTGGTGTCGACACTATTTAGACTCTTCGAATAATTGTTGACTTTCAGGGTTATCGTGTTTATGAATAATGTACCCATTAAACACTAAATAAAAATATTCATTGACTTACATGTATTTTATAAAAGAAAAATGATCTCTTTCCTCATCTTCCTCCATTCCTTAATCTGAGCATGGATTGCTAGTATGCATGGAGACTCCAGACTCAAGCAAGAAACGCATCATTTCCAAAGAAGCATTTTCCCTGGGAAAGCAGAACTCCTGGTCCTCACCAAGTACTTCCAATTCACTTGCATGCTAGCTGTGGCTAGAAAAGCTGGGGTGTATCTCTGCATTGTCCTTTTTTCCCCTCTTTTTTCTGTTTTTTTTTTTTTTTTTTTGCAGTACGCGGGCCTCTCACTGTTGTGGCCTCTCCCGTTGCGGAGCACAGGCTCCGGACGCACAGGCTCAGCGGCCATGGCTCACAGGCCCAGCCGCTCCGCGGCACGTGGGATCTTCCCGGACCGGGGCACGAACCCGTGTCCCCTGCATCGGCAGGCGGACTCTCAACCACTGCGCCACCAGGGAAGCCCTCCCCTCTTTTTCTTGTTCCCTTAATCCATTCCACATCTTCTATCTTTTCCCTATTATTTTTTAAACTGTGCTATTTCAACATTTTACTCATACTTGATAACTGAAACTTTCCTGATTTTGCTTTTAGAAAGTGCCTAAATATGAAGAAATATGCCTGTGCCTCCAGAAACAGATTTATACATTCATGAATCTAGCCATGAATTTTGACTGAGTACCAGGCAATGTGATAGGCCCGGAAAAAAGAGTGGAAAGCCACAGATGTGAGCCTAGTGGGGAAAAAGACACCGATCAAATACTTACACAACTATATATATATATATAATTACAAACTGTAATAAGTATTATGAGAAAAATGTCCCTATTTCAGGGAACCATAGAGGGCTTCCGTCTGGGACAGTTACACTTGATCTGAAGGGGAAAGATTTGAGGAGCATTTTAGTCAGAGAGCACAGCATGTACAAAGGCTCTGGGGCAGAAAGAACCATGGCCTATTTAAGAAACTGAAAGAAAGCCAGTGGGGTCAGGGCTCAGAGGGAAAAAAAAAAAAGAGAGAGTGTTAAAGAAAGAAGAAGCTAAGAAGTACGCAGGAACTGGATTCTGCAACATCTTGTAAGCCAGGTTTCGAATTTGAATCCTTAGCCTAAGAATTTGAAGGCAATTGAGTGTTCTGAATTTCAGTATGACTTGATCCAATTTGCATTTTTCATTAAAAAAACACACTTTAGTTGTCAAGTGGCAAGAGTGAATCCTAGAAACCACTACAAGAGATGAATGTAATTTAGACTAGGGTGATCATGGCAGAGAAATAGAGAAGCTGGGGAATTCTGGAAATATTTATGAGGCTCCAATGACAAGGGCTTAAAAGAAGCAAGCAGGGGCAATGCCACAGTCATTAGCAGAGCAGATTCTAAAGCCAGACCTCCTGATGTAATCATGGCTCTGACATGTGTTAGCTGGGTGACATCGAACCAATCCATTAACCTTGGCCTCATTTTCCATATCTGTAAAATGGGCAAACTATTGGTCCTTCCCACCCAGGGCTGTTGTGAGAACTAAATACTTAAGAGACATAAAGCACCTAGTCCATTGCTTGGCACGAGTGCTCTAGAAATGTGTGATGCTCTCAGCCTGGTTACAGAGAATGTCGATGGAGAAGAAATAGGTGCTGAGGAGGATGGTCAGAAATGCATTCATTGCACTCAAACATGACTTCGGTTGGGTTAGGAGGAATCACGTAGGAACATGAAATTGTTAAGCTCTGAACTGGTAACCACCTGTAAGAAATGATTGTGCTTTTGCTCAACGAGAGAATCTTTTCTTCAGGTCAGACCCCAAAGAGGAAGTTACTCCCCCTTCTAAAAGTGATTTAAAACAAAAGAACACCATTTTTGCCCAGGAATGCTGAACACCAAAGAGAAAAATCACAAGTGGGTGCCCAGATATCACAGAGCACTAATATTAAACTGAAATAGAAGTTGTTCCTCGGGCAATAAGGAATTAGCAGCAACTTCCTTAGGAAGCTATTGATACACTCAATCATCCACCCTTTCAGCAAATACTTCCGGAGTGTGTATAACATGTCAGGCAATTTGATAGGTGCAGGATACAAAGGTGACCACAACAGACAGGGTTCCCGACTGCCTAAAGATTAGTGTGGAAGCATTAAGCAAACCCAAGAAATTATTTTAAATAAAACTCTATATCTGAAATTAACAAATTAAAAAAGGAAATAAAATCGATAAAGGAAAAATAAGAAAAGTTACTAAACATGATAAGGGCTATATTTCAGAGTTCAAGAGCAAACATTCTATTAAAATATTAACACTAAAAGCAGTCTCATAAGTGTCACTTGTAGACACATTATTATTTGGCAATGTTTAGTATATTCTAGCTCTTGCAATCAAATAAAAATGAGACGTGCTATAAATATTAGGAAAGAATTACTCTCTTTAGATGATTGCCTACCTAAAAAAAATCGAAGAAACACCATTAAAATCCTATCAGTGCTAATAAGACAGTGTAATATGACAGATACAAGAGAACCGTAAACATCAACCACTTTCCTTTATACTAGAAGAAATTTAAACTTGAAATGGAAAACCTATCTCATTTCACATATCGCACTAATGATAAAGGATTTAAAATACCTTGAATAAATTAAAGTAAAATGAAGTAAAATCTTACATGAAGAAAATTACAAAACAACTAATGATAAATCATAAAATAATTTTATATATTATGAAATTTACTAACAAAAGCATTTATATACAGAGATATTTTAATTTCTGAGTGGGAAAACAATATCATAAAGATATACATTCTTCCCAATATAAAATTACTTGAATTCCAAGCAGAATCCGAATGAATTGATGCTTTTGTTTTTGACTGTTTTGGTGGTGGTGGATTTATCCAAGTGCAATGGAATCAGATGAGATATTTAAAGTATGATAGTAATATGGTCATAGTTTTATATTTAAATGCTCACTCTAACTGCTGCATGGAAAATGGACTATTTGTGTCTGTGGCGGGAAGGAGAGCTAAGGAAATGTGGAGAGCCTAGTTAGCAGGAGTAAGGAGGCTACGGCAGTTACAGGGTTACAGCTGAGGGCGACCTGGACCATGGTGGTGGCAGAGGCAGAGGAGAGAAATGGACTCCTTTGAGATATAATTAAGAGAAAAAAAAGTGATAGGACTCAGGGCTTAAACTATGAACATTTCCAGTTGCAGAGTGAAAAATTTGGAAGTATTAATAAGGACCCTGACATGAGATAGTGATTTCTAGTAGGGAGTGACAGGAAACAGACAGATTGCTAGGAAGTATTAGGGAAAGCTTCAAGAAACCCTGGGGCATCTCAAAAAGAAGATTCAGAAATGATGAGAAGAAAGACTTTGCTCTCATGCACATCTAGCTAAAAGCTTTCAGCAGCTCCTTGCAAAGAAGAAACTAGAAGTTAGTGTCGGAATTTTCATTTGTGTTTTGCTGCATAGATTACACTTAAGTGTTTAAACATTGTTCCTGTTACACATGACATAATGTGAGTTCAGTCATGCTTACCTAACCCTATGTCTTCATAAAATCCTAAATAATGAAATCCTCCAGAAACCGATATGCATTAAATATCTCAACCAGGTGAATGCTACCTGAATTGCACTTAAGCTTCTGCTATCCAGAGTAAGGAAACTAGGTGAGCGGTATTTCTCATAGAGTTTTATTTTATCAGGTCCAACTTCTGTATGCTGTATTGACTCCAGAGAAGGAATTATTTGCCCCAGAGGAGGATCAATCCCTTTCTCCTGACTTCTCAGGCAGGTTTAAGGAGGTGATTCTCCATGAGGATGTTTTTCAAAAGTATCATTTTGGCAAATAATTACCATCACTAAGGAGAGTAAAATCCCCATAACAATCTTCTGAATCTCTAAAAAAAAAAAAAAAAAATCAAAGGAGAAAGAAATTGATGCTTAGAAGAGATAATAACTTTCTCTTCCTGTTATTCTGCAAACAGCTCTGGCTCCTTACTGAAAGAGACAAAATTTTCATTTTAAATGATGTATTTCCATAGAGGTGAATTTCTAAAATTTTACACAATTAAGATAAAAATTCTTAATTTCATATGTACACTCACAGACTGGTACACATGTCCCAGCCTGTCCCAAAAGCTCCTGTGAGGTGATGAACTATGCCAGTTATGAAGCAATAGTTCACACAAACTTAAAAAGCCATTCTTTGTTATTTGTAGGATTCACTCAGTTTTCAAACATAGATTTTGTTCTCTTCTAGAAGTATTTGGATATCTTACAGTTCCTAATTAAGACTTGTATGATTTGAGATGAAACAAACTTTAATAACAACTTTCAAGGTCTTTTTCTATTTTTCCACAAGTGACCTTGTGAAAGTTGTATGCTGTATTCCCGAATCAAGGCCTAAATTTAAGGAGGTGCAAAGGTGAGATAATAAATGCTTTCTGAACAAACAGTATCTTTGGACTTCCATCCAGAAGTTGATTTGGTCTAAGATTGAAGGACTCAACATCAGTTTTTAATAGCAAACCTCTAACCTAGGGTCCCCATTTATTTACCCATCTCTCCCCTGAAGGTAAGAACTGCTAGGCTAATAGCCAAAGAGACCATAAATTGCTTTTAATTTTAACTCTTCCTTGGTTATTTTAGAAGACATTGCATGCTTATATTCTGATTATTCATTTTCTGAACCTACCTGAGCAGTATCTGTTTGTACTGCAGTTAGTTTATCTTCTCTGACTGGTTCACCCTCAGAAGTATGCAGTCCCTTACAAAAGAAGTACTATTTAGCTAATTATGATGTTATATGATATATTTCCAAGAATAAATATTTTCATGAATTATGGGATTTTCTGAAGTCAGGGGCATAAATCAATTCTGTTCACATTCGTTTGGTGGAAAATTAGTTCCATGTCTACATCTGGTCTCCAGAAAACTGGGAAATGTGTTTCAACCAGGTGGCCATATACCCAAGATGAATGGGAAAACCAGTTTGGTACACAATCTAAAAAGTAAGCATGCTTAAAGTTTTCTTTTATCCAAGAAATAAACATTTGGTTTTGCAAACCAAGCTAAAGTTCCAAGCTAAAGCTAGGTATTGTCTCAAAAAAAAAGAAAGAAAAAGAAAGAAAGAAAGAAAGAAAGATAGGAAGAAAGAAATAAAGAGAGAAAGAAAGAAAGAAAGAAAGAAAGAGGGAAAGGCTTTTAAAAAAAATCATAATAATGTTAACATGTCCTATGGATAGTACAGAGAGCATCATTATCTTTATCATTCACTTTCTTATTCATCTTTGATTTATTTATTCATGTGTGGTTTTAACTAGGCAGCTATACACATGTTTGGTGAAATACTGACTTCATTTAAAACACTTGCCTGGGATCACACATCCAAGAAAAGAACAACACCAAGAGCCAAGCCCATGCTCTTAATCACTAACAAATCAATATACTGAAGTATATATTTGCCTCCTACAATACTTACCTTCATTGCACTGTGTTAGAAAGACCTCTGAAAACAAATAACAGGACATATTTGCCTTGCATTGGCCAGCACATGGACTTAGAAAAAAAATCTCTTGGCATTTTCTTATACCGCTTTCCTCTTAACCTTCCAATCTAAATCAACACTAAAGAGTATTATCATATCAAGAGAGCAATTCCACAGTATTCCTTGGGAGCCATTCCCATGTTACAAGAACAACTTGTTTTCTAGTCCAAGTGCACATGGAATTGCCAGTCACATAAAGTAATACGACTTCTCCTCCAAGTGCAGTAATTGAGAAATAGCCTGGCACTGATCTTGGGAGAAATATGATGAAAAAGATACCTTTCAATATGAATATAATCTAACATTAAATTTTAAAATCCGATTTTCCTACAAAATTGCGTTTAAATAGGGCTGAGTGATGTCTATGACGGTGATGACTTTTCCTTATGATCTGAGACCACGGCCCCAGGATTTGTGTTTAATGAGAGCTTGTTTTTATGCCTGCTGCCCACAAAAATGGAGATTTATTAGGTTGACGAATATAGGTAAACCCAAAAATATGTGTTCTCAAGGGGACATCTGGTGAAACTTCTTGGTGTTAGAGTTAATTGGGGTCCCATGTGTGGCTGGTCTCATCAAGGTTGGGTGGGACTGATTCCCTGCTTCACCTAACTGCCCTGAGCATTGACTTAGAAGGTAAAATAGGCAACTACCGACAGCCACCCCTCCTGGCAGAAATCACTGTAGTACAACGGCCGTACTCATGTCCTTTTATTCAACAAAGAAATAAATATGACTACATCGACTGTTTTCATAACACTGTTTTGGAAGAAAATTAGTTTAACATCACATATGTAACTTGTTCTCCTTGTATAGATATGTATTTTATAAGTGTCTGCATATATATATATATATATATATATATATAAATAACTATACATACATATATATTTAGTATAAAATCACTGTGTAAAAAGATTTGGCCACATCTTACATCCTGATTTTGTTGGAGAATGTCATAAAAGTAAGCCTGTAACTCGATATTTCTAACCTCCACACCAGTGTCCCTTCATCCAAGTAGAGCTCTGAGAAAAGGGAGTCTCGGTGGCAACGAACCAATGGTTTCCTGAGTGGAGACCAGGGCAGAGGCGGATTCATAGCTCGAGCTGGCCTGACACGAGTCAACTTCATGCATCCTGATTGCAATCCCTGGAGTCGGAGCCAAATCAGGATTTGGCAGACACTGTACCAGGGACGTGCATGCATTCTCTTAACCAATCCTCGCAACAACCTCATGAGATCAGGATTATCACCCCCGTGTCACAGGCTAGTGAGTAGTTCAATTCTAACTGAGCCTGGCTCCAAAGCCCTTTTCTGAAACAATTTCACTATGCTACCTCTCCAGCAGTCTGCTAAACACACAGTATCATCAGGCTTTGGCTTCTGCTCTTGGCAGATTTTGTTCTCAACTCCACACACCTTTGCTCTGGATTCTGATTATTTTTTTAAATGATACGTTTTTTAAAAGTGGTCATATTGATTCTATTGAAGTATTTTTTTAAAATAAATTTATTTATTTATTTATTTATTTTTGGCTGTGCTGGGTCTTCGTTGCTGTGCGAGGGCTTTCTCCAGTTGCGGCGAGCGGGGGCCACTCTCCATCGCGGTGCGCGGGCCTCTCTTGTTGCGGAGCGCAGGCTCAGTAGTTGTGGCTCATGGGCTTAGTTGCTCCGCAGCACGTGGGACCTTCCCAGACCAGGGCTCGAACCCATGTCCCCTGCATTGGCAGGCAGATTCCCAACCACTGCGCCACCAGGGAAGCCCCTATTGAAGTTTTAATGAGAAAAAGGAGGAGGAGTATACATTGACGAAAGCATCACACAATTTGATTGAACTTCTCAGAGTGACTTCCTCTCTCCCCAGAGAGATATCATCTCTCTGCCTTCTCTCTTCCCCCAAATCCCATTCTTTCAGCTCTTCATCCACAGGGGCTAAAGCTACTCTTTTTAAAATAAAGCCAGGGAAGAGAGCGCAGCAAAACAGAAGCTCTATTCCAAAAACAAGTCCTGGGTGTCTGAGCAAGACTCCATTTATGCTGCCACTAAAATAATCTCAATGGTCAAAGTCAAAAATCTTCCTCATTATCATCAATGCAATGGGTGGGACTTGTCAACTTAGCTTACAAGGTTAATTTTAGAATAACTACTTCTTTCTTTGGCCATTTCCTGATCAGGAACTCCAAATGTGCACAGTAAAAAATTAAATCAGAAGCTTAAGATTCCTGTGTTTTTAGGGAGTCATTTACAGTTAACCTAAATGAGTAAAATAGCCCTGCAGAGAGTAAGGTAACTATGGTGACTGTTAAGAAGACAGATTTCTCCAGCTTCAGCTGATTGTTATTGTGAAGGTATGCAAATAGGATCTAGATTTTTCAGGAAAAAATAGAAACCCAAAGTTTTATATGAAATCTCCCTTTTTTGAGAAATCATTGCACCTCTTGTAAATATTAAGCACTATATGTACCAAGTAAAATTCAGCTGACCATATTGTGACCTCTGCTATCAAAGCTGAATTTTCTGGAGCTCTGTTTCTGCACCCTGCACTCCCTCTTCTTGGGAATCTTACTACTCCTGTGGCCTCAGTTACCAGCTATGTCTCAGATCTCTCCTCTGAGGTTCTGAGTAGGGAGAATATCTAACCTTCTACTGGACATCTGGCTGGTATCTCAAACTCACCATGTCTAAAATTGATGTTGTTACCTAACCTCTCAAGTAAATCTATTCTTCCACGCAGTGTTTCTGATTTTAGTACACTGCATGAACATCTGCCTAGGTGCCCAAACTAGGTACCAAACTACTCTTCTCCACACCCAATCAACTCCAAATTCTCCACACCCAATCAACTCCAGGTCCTGTAAAGTCTTTTTTTTTGCCAATTGTATTTATTTATTTATTTATATTGAAGTATAGTTGATTTGCAATGTTGTGTTAGTTTCTGGTATACAACACAGTGATTCAGTTATATATATATGTATATATTCTTTCCCAGATTCTTTTCCTCTATATATTATTACAAAATATTAATTATACAATACAATAGGTCCTTGTTGGTTATCTATTTTACATATAGTAGTATGTATATGTTAATCCCAAACTCCCAATTTATCCCTCCCCCAACTTTTCCCCCACTTTCCCCTTTGGTAACGGTATATTTGTTTTCTATGTCTGTGGGTCTGTTTCTGTTTTGTAAATAAATTCATTTGTATCTTTTTGTTTTTTTAGATTCCATATATAAGCCATATCATATGATATCTGTCTCTCTCTCTCTGGCTTACTTCACTTAGTGTGATAATCTCCAGTTTTATCCATATTGCTGTAAACGGCATTATTTCATTCTTTTTTATGGATGAGTAATACTCCATTGTATATATGTACCACATCTTCTTTGTCAACTCTTAAACACGTCTCACTACCCACTTCTCTCTAATCCCATTGCTATCACTCTAATGCAAATTGACACCATCTCTTGCATAGATTACATCAGAGTCACTTTTTTTTTTTTAACTGAGGTTGGGTTTTATAGCCAGCATGTAAGTGGAAAAATCTTGGTCAAAATGTATGTGTCAACCCTCAGGCACATTCACAGTGAGATACTCAGACTATGGAAAGACCAATTGTAGAAAATGCAGTCCTCTAGTTCCTTCTCATTCTAAGGCATCCTCTCTTCTCACTGAGTGGATCCTCTCAAGCTATTTAAATTGTTCTCTCTTGTTCTAGCTTCTCTTTGTCTAGCAGATATAATTTAATTTTCAGAACTTAAATGTTCATATGAGGCATATCCAAAAACTGTAAACACATCATCTTTAGTCTCATCCCTTCTTTCTCATGGTTGAGTAATATTCCATTGGGCCTATGTATACCACATTTTCTTTATCTATTCATCCATCAGTGGATACTAAGGTTGTTTCCACAACTTGGCTCTTGTAAATAATGTTCCAATGAACATGGAGGTACAGTTATCTTTTCCATTTAGCATTGCTATTTCCTTCAGATAAATACCCAGAAGTGCAATTGCTGAATCATATGGTAGTTTTATTTTTAACTTTTTAGATTGTTTTCCATAGTGACTGCATCAATTTAGTGTACAAAGATTCTCTTTTCTCCACATCCTCACCAACACTGGTTATCACCACTTGTTTATTTTTGCTTTTGCTGCTTTTGCTTTTGTTGTTAAATCCAAAAAAAAACGTTGCCAAGACTGATGTCAAGAAGTTTGTTTCCTATATTTTCTTCTAGGAGTTTTATGGTTTCAGATCTTACGTTTAATCTTTAATCCTTTTTGAGTTAATTTTTGTGTATGATATGAGAGTGGCTTCGTTTCATTCTTTTGCATGTGGCTGTCCAGTTTTCTCAACACAATTCATTAACAAAACTGTCCTATCCCCATTGTATATTCTTGGTTTCTTTGTCATAAATTAATTGACCATATCAGTGTGCATTTATTTCTGGGCTCTCTATTCTGTTCCATTGATCTATGTGTCTGTTTTATGCCAATACCATACGTTTTTATTACTATAGCTTTGTAACATAGTTTGAAATCAAAACGTGTGAGCCTCCTGGTTTGCTCTTTCTCAAGATTTCTTTGGCTGTTTGGGGTCTTTTGTGGTTCCATTCAAATTTTAGGATTGTTTGTTCTATTTCTGTGAAAATGCCATTAGAGTTTTGATAGGGATTACATTGAATCTGTAGATTGCTTTGGATAGTATGGACATTTTAACAATTTTAATTCTTCCAATCCATGAACACAGACTATTTTTCCATTTCTTTGCATCTTCTTCAATTTCTTTCATTAATATCTTACAGTTTTCAGTGTATATGTCTCTTACCTCCTTGGTTAAATTGGTTCCTAGTATTTTATTCTTTATATTGATTTTTTTATCCTTTAGCTTTACTGAATTCATTTATTAGTTCTAACAGTCTTTTGGTGGGGATTTTAGGATTTTCTATATATAATGTCATGTCATCTGCAAATAGTGACAGTTTTACTTCTTTTCTGATTTCCTCTTATTTCTTTTTCTTGGGAGATCATTCTCTATATCTAGTTGTGTTAATTCTATCATTACATGTATTTAATTCATCACTCTCAAAGTCCTGTACTTACTTGTTTCATAGTGACTTTCCCTGCTAGAATGTAAACTTCACGAAGTCAAGAATTCTGATCACAGTACCTGACATACTGCATTTAATTCTCCATTTTAATCTTGTTTCTGTAGTCACAACAACAACCCATGCATAATACACTACAGACAATGGACAAGTGAGAGCATAGAAATGAACTATATAGGGAAAGGCATTCTCTTTACCTTAAGAAGAAAAAGATCAAATGTTAATAACATGTTCATTGCTGCTCTTATGGCATTGAGAAGAAAACCAGAGATTATCTATGGAAGGGATAAAGTCTTACATTCTAGAATTTGTGACTGATAGGCAGGCTTCAAAACCTCAGATTCCATTCCTCCTCTCTTGCCCTTCTCAATATTCCATTTTCCATAGAACAAACTGAGAAATCTTTTCAGAGCATAAATAAGGTCACATGACTACCCTGCATAAACCCATTCAATGACTTTCCAATGTAACCAGGATAAAATGCAAGTTCTCAAACAGCTTTTCTATGATTTGTTCTCTGCTTTTGTCTCTGACTTTCTCCCCTCCAGACTTCTTATTCATTTTGCTCTGGGCCCTAAGCACATTGGTCTTTCTGTTCCTGTGTGAGTTAAAGGCATTTCTCTCTCCTCTCCCAGATCTTCAAGTGTTGCCTCTTTTTCATTATTTCTGTCTCAGTTCAAATAATACTTCCTCAGAGTCATCTTTCTTACCCTCCCCAGCTAAAGCACCCATTTCTGTCAAGTAGCTTTCTCTACCAATGTGGTTTTTCTTCTTCAGAAACTTAGCTGCTCCGGAAATAATATAATTTTGTTTATTGGCTTACATGGTTAATGTCTACCTGTTCACACAAGGGCAGCAACTTGTCTACTGATTATTGAAAATAACTTCACCTCCTATAATGATAGTACACAGTAGGTGCTCCATATATATGTTAACAGAATCTTTCTGGATATGCAGGTGCAGGCTAATCAAGCCTTTGAAATCCTAAAGACCTCCAAGAAGATTGCCAAATAGTAAAGCAAATATGTGGTTTTCTAAATGTATCTGGTGACCTCTGCTGGAATATTTACCAAGGAAAACAAATATGAATTTTCATTTTTTTCTTAATTGCCCTCTCACTATTTTTTTTATTATACTCACAGTTATGGCTTATTACAGGAAAAAGATAGAGGTTAAAATCTGCCAAGAAAAGAAGAGCATAAGGCAGAGTCCAGGAAAAGTACTAAATACAGAGCTCCCATTGTCCTCTCCCCACGGAGTCTTGTATGTGTTTTTTTCCTGGGATCCGTGTACAACACAGGGAGTATTGTCTCTAGGGAAGCCCACCTGAACCTTGTGGTTCAGAGTTCTTTTTTTTTAAACCATTTTTTAAATCAAAGTATAGTTAATTTACAATGTTTTGTTAGTTTCAGGTGAATGGCAAAGTGATTCAGTTTTATATATATACATATATATATGAATATATATATTCTTCTTCAGATTCTTTTCCATTATAGGTTATTACAAGATACAGAATATAGTTCTCTGTGCTATACAATAGGCTTTTGTTGTTTATCTATTTTATAGATAGCAGCGTGCATATGTTAATCCCAAACTCCTAATATATCTCCCCTCGCTTCCATCCTGCTATCTCCTCTGGTAACCATAAGTTTGTTTTCCATGTCTGTGAGTCTATTTTTTTTTGTAAATAAGTTCATTTATATCATTTTTTAGATCCCACATATAAGTGATATCATATGATATTTGTCTTTGTCTGACTTACTTCACTTAATATTATATTCTTTAGGTCCATCCATGTTGCTGCAAATGGCATTATTTCATTCTTTTTTAGGGCTGAGTAATATTCCACTGTGTATATATCCTACATCTTCTTTATCCATTCATCTAGCAATGGACACTTAGGTTGCTTCCATGTCTTGGCTATTGTAAATAGTGTTGCTATGAACATGGGGGTGCATGTATCTTTTTTGAATTAGAGTTTTCTCAGGATATATGCCCAGGGGAGGAATTACAGAATCTTATGGTAACTCTATTTTTAGTTTTTAAAGGAACCTCCATACTGTTCTCCACAGTGGCTGCACCAATTTACATTCCCACCAACAGTGTAGGAGGGTTCCTTTTTCTCCACACCCTCTCCAGCATTTGTTATTTGTAGACTTTTTAATGATGGCCATTCTGACTGGTGTGAGGTGATACTTCATTGTAGTTTTGATTTACATTTCTCTAATAATTAGCGGCAGAACATTCTTTTCATGTGTCTGTTGGCCGTCTGTACATCTTCTTTGGAGAAATGTCTATTTAGATCTTCTGCTCATTTTCTGATTGGGTTGTTTGTTTTTTAGATATTAAGGTATATGTTACTTCTTTTTACTGAATGTTAAAATGTTGGTGTGAGTGTAAAATTAGAGCTCAGGGCCTTCTGAGAGTCTTTCTCCCATCTTGGAGAGAAACCCCACACCCCCTTCTGTCTAGATAACTGTTCTCTTTCGTCTCCCAGCTAATCAATTTGTGCTTTTAGCATAAATCTTAAAGGACAGTATTCAGGGATATAGGAAATAGAGAACATTCTCTGATTCCCTTCCAAATCTTATTGCATAAATGTCTGTCCTTCTTTGCACATATATCTGAAGGAAGCAGATTCATCCAGGTAATATGGATCGATAAACATATATCCCATGGACATCTTTCAAATGGTTCCATTATTTCACTTCTGTTGACTCAGGGAGCAGTATTGAAAAAGGGATTAACTGCTAAAAAGCAAAGAATTGGCAAAATATGTTCTCATGTCAGGAATGATAGGTTCAAGAGTTATATTCATCTACTTTGAGGGGTCATTAGGAGATAATGTGTTGTTGAGAGTGCTTGTCCTTGAGGCAAAAACCCAGGTGAGAGCCAAGAATTTCAGAAATTCAAAGTAATGAGAGTGGGAATGAGTGAAACAATCAAGAGGTGATCTGATGACACTTTAAGAAACTGTTTACTTGTCCTGTGTATGGTATGACTATATGTACACGTTTATAGCAGAAAATTTGTGGAACACAAATAAACAGAAAGATCACATAAATATTCATCTTAATCACTACAACCTAAAGAAAACCATTGTAAGAAATTTGTTTATATCTATTCCAGTCTTCTGTTTGTATATACTTCATGAGTAGAAGTGTATGTATACTTTTTTTTACAAATCGAATCAGTCATACTATTTTATTTATGACTAGTCATACTGTTTACATACTATTTATTTTTATTTAATATGTCATGAAATATTTTCATTGATCTAAGTTCATCCCCCCAAATTTTTATGTAATTAATTATTTGAACAGATAATATATGCATGTGGCACAATGTTTTAAAAATTCAAGAAAAGTAAGCTTCCTTTTTACTCCTCTTCTCTCTAATAGTAACCACTGCTATTAGGGGAAGCTTTTAGTTGACCACTATATGTCTTATAAATAGGCTGGAAGTTATTAAAGAGGTCAGTATAGTGCCAGACACTATACTAAGTCCCTTACACAAATGATCTCATCCTCACTTTAGTAAGAAATCAAAACTTATTTAAGCAATTGGCTTGAGGTTACATAGCTGATAAGTGGCAGATTGGACTTGCCCTCACAAGTGATGAACTTACAACCAAGCACGTGATACCTGGCACATACTATGAATGAATAAATTCTCACAGTGTAATTTGGATAATGTGGATCAGCTATCCTGGGGCTTGTTCAATCCTGGAAGAACCAATCTCAGGGTTGCTGAGACTAGACACTGCAAACTTCAAGCTCTATCACAACCCTGTCACCCTGTTCTCACTTCTTGTCAACATGTCCTTCTGTTTGGTTTTATTGGAATTTTTATTTGCAGGACTCACAGGGGTTATGTCAACACAAGCAAGTCATTTTGTGAAGTAGAAAGTCATTTTTGATAATTTGGGCTCCTATTTTTATTATTCTAGTACTTGAATTTTTTGATTAGCCGTTTAACTTTTTTTCCACTACTTGAATGAATGGATAATAAACTATATACTTTAATTTACAGACAAAGATAAGAATCAAATACGTCACTGAATCATGGAAGAGATTTTTAATCTACTTGATTCACATTGATTTATTAATATCAGATAATGAAATATGGTTTTCTCTATCTTGAGTCATTAAAATATGCTTAAGTAGGTAAGGCCACCTGTACAGAAAATGGCTAAAGACATAATTAAAGATTCTAACCTTTCTAACTAAAAAGTTAGAATATTTCATTAGGTTTTAGTACTAAGAAGTAACAAATAAGATTAGTTATAATAAATAGTAAAAAATTAAAATAGTAAAAGTACTAACAAGTAACAAACTATCCTATGAGAATTCTGCTCATAATTCTAACATGAAGGATATTTTGTGTGAATTTCAATTCTGCTGCTCTATGGAATAATAATGTAAACATATTTATTGTAGGCTAAAACTGTAAAGTAAGAGGTTTCAAAACATTCATTTTGTGAATGTCTTTACTCCCTTTAGGAACAATATAGAGTGTAGCTGTGTGTGTAAATAAATTAGCACATACATGCTTATATACATACAAACACATGGGAAAAAATATATAGTTATAGCATTTATTGACAGGCTGATCCTGATCATATTTCAGAACCTAATGTCTTTTGCAATTTTCTTCCCATATTTGAATACTTTTACATCCATTGAATTATTTTTTTATCAACTTGATAATATTTAAGGTAATTGTACAAATATGACTAAAATTAATTTCTACAACCTCATTAAAATGATGGTCTGATGATCATGGGTCAGTCAAAATTACATTCTTTGTATGTTATACTCAAAGACATCCTGGCATTTTCATAGGGAAATTTTTAAGAAAAGTAATTAAGGAAAGGGGAACCAAGATCAATGCCTATCATCAAAATTAGATTTGTCAATGTAGAATAAAAGAAGTAGAAATAATTTTTCTTAGTGATCTAGAAATGGGAGTCAAGAGAAAAAAGTAATACTTACTTAGGAAATCTAAAGGGATTTAGAGCTTAGAAATACATCCCAGCCAATTCTACGTGTAATGTACAATGGTCTGCAAAATTTATAAGGGGAACTGCTACTCCTGGATCACTTTGGAGGTGATGAAATAAGTACTGGTGACTGTGTGAGTCTAGGAGTTTGGCCAAGAGGACAAGGGCTAAATGTCCGGACTCATGTCATGATCAGCCTGTAAAGATTCCATTATCCCGAGGGGTGCTTACCTAAGCCCCAAATTGGAGGGTTTACTTGTGATTGCTCTGGGTTGTTTGGGTAGATATTGATCGGAGATAGTGTCCTCACTGGACCTTCCCAGAAAGACTGTGAAAGGAGCTGAGAATTCTGCCTTCCACTGGAAATTCTCTGGGAAGGCCATGAGATTTCTTTCTGCTGGTTTATTCCTATGAGAAGCTACCAAAGGCTGTGATCTACCAGCTCTGAACCTCTGAGTCCCTAACGTGCACCACTCCTAGGATTACAGTTCATTGAAAGAGGGATTCAAAAGTGCCAGAGAACTGAAGGAAGAATGCTCCGAGGCCGATCCCTATCTGTGACATCCCTGGGTGGGCTTCCTCGGTGGGAAGCCGGCCTCCCTGTGGAGGATTTACTGCTCTTTGAAGTCGCTTGGGAAGTGACCAATAAAGGTTTGTACTGCCCCTGAGGTGTTTATTTGCCAGATTGCCGAAGAATGTAGATTAGGATTTCACAGAATGCTCTGTAGTAAGAATGAATCGCCAGTGAGTGAGGAAAGTATTCAAACCGAATACGTTTAGATTACGTTTAACCTTGTCTATTTCGACAAGGTTGAAATGAAAGGCAATGAAAACTTAAACTGGTGTATGTGTTGAAGGAAGAGAAAATTGAAAATATTAGTCATGGCCAGAGAATGTGCATTTAAATTAAAATTTGAAATCCGTGTTATGACAAAACAGGAATATAGAGTTAATATTTACCTTTCTGGTCTTACGATTTTTCTCAGCAAAGAAAAGCACAATTTTGTACTTTATTTTAGGAAGAACTGTGCCTGATCAGGACCAATTAGAAACTTTAACCTCACACTCCATTAGCGATTATATGAAATATTTAACAGCATTTCTAATAATTCAAGATTAGCTTGGAATTAAAGTTTTAACTTAGAACCAGTTCAGACGGCATAATATTGAGCTCCTATTAAGAAGAATGCACGTAATTTTTTCTTCAATACTATATAAACATAGAAATTATAAAATAAGAAAGAAAATCAAATTGCCAAAACTAAAACAATTTCCTAATAAGGTATAGTATCACTTATGCTGGATTGGAGATGGCAAGGCAGAGGACTGTGACCTAAATGATTTTTATGATAAAGGTATCTGTAAAATTATTAAAAAACAATTCCTCGTGGATTGATATTGTCTAGCTTAAGAGTGTCAAGACTATTACCACTAATATTGAAGGAATATTGGTAAAGAAAAAGGAACCGTTCTGAAGGTTGAGTTCTTCAAGGTCATGAAAAACCAGGCCCAAAGATTGATGGGTAAGGCAGTGATAACTTGTGGACTTGAAAGGATCTGAAATGATAACATGTGATGTGATCTATTACATGTTCTTTTTTTGAAATTTATTTTTTTTGTCTTTATTTTTTATGACATGTTTATTTCAGTAGTCTAAAGGATCTGAAATAAACATGCATGTGATACATTACTTCTTCCTTTTAGCTAATCAGAGCCAGCAAAACCATAAAATCAGAGAAATTGTATTTAGAATCTGATTTTTACCTTATGCTCAAAGCTCCCATGTGTATGCATCCATAAAATTCATAAACTCATAAAATAAAAATTAAAAATGAATTCTTTCTATTTAGAAATGCACGGAATGAATGTCAGAGAACAAATCACAGTCTTCCTCTTTGTAGTTTAGTGAGGAAGAAGGAAAGGGGACAGAAACCTTAGGAAGTGTGAAGTATTATACCAATAGCCGTTCCTAATGTCCTTTTTTCAGTCCAAGGTTTTTAAATATGCGCAAAGCTCCTGGGAACAGAGCCATCTCTACTGCATATAAATCCCAGACCGTGACTTGAAATAGAGGTTGTTTTCTACCGAGTAGGCAGGAACTCAAGGATATATATAGCTTATTGGTGGAAAAAACTGGGGGGCACTCTTTTGCACCAAGAATCAGTTCAGAAGACCTCTGTGTGGGTTCTCCTGAGCAGAGCCCCTCTCCTTCCTTCTAGCAAACATTGCTGGGGCATTGTCTCCCGATGCTGGGCACACACCGGTGAAACTGTTTATCCCACAGGTCTTATATCCTGACTACATGCATGCAGCTCTCAGGGCCTAAAACAGTGCCTGGCGCATAGGAAATTCTCAATGGGTTTCTTTCTTTTGTATGAAGGAATGAATACATTTCTTTTTCAACCTCTTAGTTGCCTTCGATACTTATTTTCTTTCATTTCCCATGCAAGAGGAAGGGAATTTTCTTGTCAAGATGGGACCCACAGAGTGATTAACACAAATCGATATCACTTCCAACATACCTTTAATATTTATCATTGTCATATTTTTAAGAAATTTTTATACAAATGGACAATTAGTGTGTCCATCCCTGACAAGACATTGACACTACAGTTTCTTTGAAACAATTTCCTTTGAACTTTTACTTCCCTGCAGTTCATAGCAGTGATGGGAGGCATCTCTGACATCGTGACTCCAACTCCTCCTCCACTTCAGAGATGAAAAGGATGCCTACCAGGCATGAAATGATCAAGCAAATGGCAGGGCTGGGACTAGCATTTAGGTCTCCTCCGAGTCCACTTCTCTTTTTTATTACCACACAAGCATTAAAAATTAAAATGTCCAGTTTCGAAGGAAGCGCCCTGTCGGTGAAAGGACACAGGACTTTAGTCAAAAAGGTCAGGGTTTTCTAAGACTTAGAAAAAAAGCCCTTAAACTATCTGAATATCAGTTTCTTGATGATAAAATGAATGTAGTATGCTCCAGCCATCTTACAATGTTTTGTGGAAACAAGAAAATGTATTCATATCCAAGAAGACAAAAGATGTCTTAGGGGAAAAAAATTCCTTACTGCCAGAATTTTGCCCATGAACAATGGAAATGTGTAAAATATAACAAACAAGAGAGTCATAGTTAAATTATTGGGTGTTAATTCTCAGACGTCAAAATAACCTTTTCTCCTTGTTCACATTAACCTTGAAATTTATTGCTCTTATTCAATAAAGCTTCATCAAGTGTCTATGGGGTATCAGACACTGGAAAATAAGGGGCTTCGAATTTAAGAATACAGAATTCATTCCCGATCTTCCAGAATTCACGAACTTGTAGGAAGATGGACATTGAACATGCAATTGTAGTCAAATGTAATGAGTGTAAGAATGAGAACAGGTGCTCTAGGACTATAGAGGCAGACCTCATTTTATTGCTTCGCCTTATTGTACCTAGCCAATGTTGCATTTTTTCTTACAAATTGAAGGTTTGTGGCACCCCTGCATCAAACTTGGTGTCTCTGTGTCACAGTCTAATAATCCTCACAATATATCAAACTTTTTCATTATTAATGTATTTGTTATGGTGATCAGTGGTCTTTGATGTTATTACTGCAAAAAGATTACAACTCGCTGAAGGCTGAGATGATAGGCAGCCCTTTTTAGCAATAAGATATTTTTTAATTAAGGTATGTACATTGTTGTATTAGACAAATGCTATTGCACGCTTAACAGATTGTCGTATAGTGTAAACATACCTTTTATAGGCACTGGGAAACCCCCAAATTCATGATTCTCTTTATTGCACTGCTCGCTCTATTGGAGTGGTCTGGAGCACAGCCTACAATTATCTCTGAGGTCTGTCTGTAATTTGGTGGGGATCGGGGAGGTTTTTACCTAGTTGGAGGCTTGGGAAGAACCTCTGACGAAAAGACATTTGAGCTGACACCTGAAGGATGAAGAGCTGTTGGGTAGAGATGAGGAGGTGGTGATAAAGAGGGGACAGAGTTCTATGCATGGGAACTGTACATGCCAAGGTGCAGAGGTGAGGAAGTATACTCTGTTCAATGATCTGAGGGAAGCTCAGAGGCGGAAAAGGAGTGAAGCATGAGAGGAGACAAGAGAGACCAGCAAGGGCTGGACTGTGGAGTGTATGGTGAGTTAATAGCCTTAAGGAGTTACATTTCCAATCCACGAAGGGTGGGAAACCATTGAAGTTCTAGATAATGGAAAGTGTTAAGGAGTCAGATGTGGTTTCTTTAAATTTTTTTTTTTTTTTTTTTTTTTTTTTACTGAATGAAAAATTCTTTAAATTCTATAGTGCTTTACAGTTTGCAAATTTCACACACATGATTTCATATAATCCTATAATAGCTTTCCCCCCCCACCCCTACATTGCTCCTCCTCCCTTCCATCTCCCCACTGGTAACCACTAATTTGTCCTCTATGTCTGTGAGTCTGCTTCTTTTTGGTTTTATTCACTAGTTTGTTGTATTTTTTAGATTCCACACATAAGTGATATCATACAGTATTTGTCTATCCCTCTCTGACGAATTTCACTTAACATAATGCCTTCCAAGTCTATCCATGTTGCTGCAAATGGCAAACATTTCATTCTTTTTTCATGGTTGAGTAGCATTCCATCGTATATATACACCACAAAAAGCACTATTATGAGCGTGGGACAGGCTAGCAGGAAGGTAACTGTGCCGTGGTCTAAGATGGAGAGTCTTGTCCCAATATTGCAAATAAGCTTTACTTTCAACTTCTTTGCTGCAATCATCTCTTCTATACAAACTTGCCCAAATCATTGTAGATTGTGGACCAATGACCATGTTGAGGATATTTAGGGTCATTAAAGAGAGTTTAATGAATGTTGTAAAAAATAATGTATGTTAATCTAATAAATGTGAACACTTCTGAAATTTAGTCACTAAATGGATGCTTCCCTCTAAAAGTTGACTAAAAACAATTTGTTTTAGCACCAAGCCAGTGTCAACTGAAAAAAAAGATTGCACAACCTAAAAGTTGAGAACTGTGTTTTCTTCAGCAGACTTTCTGAGGACTATAGCCTCTCAGTTCACTCTGAGGGACTGTTCCAAAGAGGTAAGGCAAGAGCCAGGATATATAGCAACTTCTGCTGAAGAAAAAAATAAAAAACGTGAACATGTAGTCAGACATCAAAAGGTTACTGCTAATTACAAAGACAGACATCTCAAGTTAATGACTTTAAGTATTTTCTATGTTTGGAAAGATGCAAAAGTCTGGGCTCATTGAAATCATTCCTTTGATATGCTTCTTAACTACCTAGGGCCAGGATCCTGTTTTTCTCCATCCTGAATTCCCCTCAGGGTGTACCATTGGGGCAGGTGCAGTGGCTGATGACTTTATGCACAAAACATCCTTTGTTTACTGAAATGGCAGGTGACATTCTTTGTCCACACCAGCTTATTACCTGACATAATATTTCTCCATGCTCCCTCCCTGGGTTACATGGTACAAAAGGCACATAGAATAACTCAGAAAACTACAGTCCAAAAGATGTGGTAGAAACTGATTAGGATCAAGTCCACTACTGCAATCTGAGGCAGGAGTTCTAAAGGTGGAGACCTTGATGAAAGTGAACTTCCTGGAATTTGCAAACCTTCCAAAATGGTATGTGAAAATTGTGTGCTCATACATGTACGTGCTTTGTCAGAGAAAAGGACTGGATGATTTCATCAGATTTCCAAAGGCCCCTATGATTGATGTGAGAACCACGGCTCTGAAGTTCCCTTCACCTTGGGTTCCTTTTTATTAACCCAGAATGTTTAGAGCCCAAATAAAAAAGCTATTTCCGCTAAGTGCTGTTTTCCAAATGGCCTTTCTCTAGAGCAGAGTAGAAAGGATTCCACCCTCCCCAAGACTTAAAGATGCTTATCTTCATGCAATTCCGCTCACTTTCTTCCTCTGCCCCTCCCACCACCATTTTCAAAGATTCATCAGTATGTTGTTCCATAGAGTTACAGTCGGCCATCCATATCCACCGTTCCACACCTGCGGACTCAACCAACTCTGGATGAAAAATTGTTGAAATTGGGCTTCCCTGGTGGCGCAGTGGTTGAGAGTCCGCCTGCCGATGCGGGGGACGCGGGTTCGTGCCCCGGTCCGGGAGGATCCCACGTGCCGCGGAGCGGCTGGGCCCGTGAGCCATGGCCGCTGAGCCTTATCACACACATACCTTCAAGATGAGCACTGGTCTCTCCACTTCCCTTTCATCCAGCTTGCCCTGACTAAGCCCTTCCTGTATAAAATATTCAGAGCTGCCGTTGTGGGTGTAATCGGGGCAGGGGGGCGAGCTTGTGGGCATCCTTTTAGTGTATCATCTCCCACTGCCCTGGACTGCGGCTGCTTTGATTGGAACCACAGACCCAGCTGACTGCTAGGCACACAAACATTTGGTGGCAGTCGTCACCAGTAGCATTTAATCTCTTTCCTACCAAGACCTGCTGCCTCAGAGAATGATGTCTAACTGTGCAATGACTATCCCTGCTTCTGTAACTATGTCTTGGGACAGGAGGGTCAGATTAGTAGCTATGCACTCTGAAATCATAGACTTCTAAATTCTCTGACTTTTAACCATTTAAAAATAGTGAAGAGTCTATATATATATATACTTATATTTATATATTATAACATATATCTCCTTTTTTTTGGCTGGTGCCCACCTTCCATACTGCCTTGGAATTCTGCTTTTAACAATATCAGCAGTGTTTCTAGATAAAAACTTGAGGTTTTAGCTACTTCATTGACATATATGCTATGATAGCTCATCTTTTCTTTCTGATGAAAGGCTTGATACTTTGCCCTCACACTAAAGACAGCTTCTATGTTGTTTCAGGAAAGTATAGATCAATAAAAGACAAAGTACATGTTTGAAAGTGAAGGGTAAGTCCAAATTCAATGACCTACGCTGTGGTAAAACAATAATTCATTAAAAAATATGTGTTGGTGAACCTTTGGTTTGTACTCCAGATCTGAAAACAGGAGTGACCCTGTTTCTCAGCTATCATACTCATCTTTAATGAGCATGCCGAGAGAGGAGTTTGGGGTATAAGGTGGTAAATAGAGTGAAAATTAAGGACAGTCGTTGGCATATAAATCTGGGAAGGACAGAGAGGGCCTGAAATGGAGCTTGAACATGTGAAATAGCAGTAAGAGGACCTCCCCACAGAAAGACTGTATGGGGAGAAGCCTGGGGTTGTGGGGGGGAAGATTTATTTACAATCAAGCCTCAACCAATATGGGATGAAATTTTAAAAAATTTTATGTTTTTATTCCTAATAGACTGAAAGAACATAGCCATAGTATTTGTAAACACTCTAAGGCTATTTGGGGACTATTTTTCTCAAGGTTGAAGGCCTCAAATGGGAAAAAGAAGCAGCAAATTAATTGTGTTTATCTTTGCATTTCAATTCTCAAATCTAACCATTTATTTTTTTTGAAATAAATAATTTCTCTTCTCCCTTACATCCTTTAGCAAATCAAAATGTGTTTGCATTAACCCGAGTGTATTTTAATTTGCAACACATAATCTAACAAACAAGGATGTTCGAAGGTCTCTGGGCAAGGTACACAGTTGCAAATAAAAGAGTTTTCAAGACTAGAAATGTGAATAAGACGTTTAATGAGTGTATGCCATCAGAACCCGATAACATAGTCCCCTGGATAATATAAAGATGAAGGAAAATAGTCTACAAAGAGGAGGAATTATTTGGAGATTTTCAATTTTTATTGACAGTGCGCTTGAATAAAGCTTATATAAATATATATACTTATTTTATATATGTTGCTAAGATGTGACTCCAAGACTTTAGAGAAAAGTTCTTCCTTTTAGCTGCTCTTGCAAACTATTTCTCTAATTTTTTTTCCTCAACAAGTGTTTTTATTTTTTTTTTTATTTTTATTTTTATTTTTTTTTATTTATTTATTTATTTATTTATTTTTTTTTGCGGTATGCGGGCCTCTCACTGTTGTGGCCTCTCCCATCGCGGAGCACAGGCTCCGGACGCGCAGGCTCAGCGGCCATGGCTCACGGGCCCAGCTGCTCCGCGGCACGTGGGATCTTCCCGGACCAGGGCACGAACCCGTGTCCCCTGCATCGGCAGGCGGATTCTCAACCACTGCGCCACCAGGGAAGCCCCTCAACAAGTGTTTTTGATGGTTCCTAAATTTTTCTGGAAGTTGGGGAAATATTTAGGCATCCTTGATGTTGGCATCAATTTATGTAGACTCAGATTTGTGGTTGAATGGTTAAGTGAATCCACCTGAGCTGAGATTGATAGTGTCCTTATTATCAGATTCTGCTCAAGTGACAGTTTAAATTTCTTGTAGGTATGGTCAAAAAGTTTTTTCTTAAAGATCAAGTTTCTAAGGACAATTAAATTTATGTAGGCTTATACGAAAATTACATGTAATATTTACATTTTGGGAGTTACATTAGCTCTTTTCTTTTATAAATTAATGAACCCGGTTGTATCATGTAATAGTATTAACATTTGCCTTTTGTGTCTCACCTCTCAAAAGGCAATTTGCCAAAATGTGTATCTTGAGTGATTCAGACTTTAAAAAAAATATGCAAATGGCAATTCTACCTTTTGGCTCTCAGTTATGACTATCAGTAAGATTTATTATTTAAGGTCTAATTCATTGAAATAAGAAATTTGAGAGATGCAGTAGCTATCAAACCCTACATCCTGAAGATTTGAAACACCTTACGAAAAACCATGATGAAAAATAAGACTTTTTCTTCTTAATATACAAGTAACAAAATTGTCCTTGGAAGTGGGGTTGATGATTGGTGCCAGAATCTGTATTGGCTTGGGAATTTTATACAGGATTTCTTGAGTCTTTCCTTTGCCCGTGGTTTGTGGACAAAGTATCGCTCAAGAAATTGATTCACATTATTTTCATATTCTCATACGAGGTGATTGCTTTGAGCTGGCACGGGAAACAGCCTGTCCAGTTTACTGAAGGTCTTTTTCTCCTTGGTCCTCTCTATTCCTCCTACCTGTTTACTGAACCCCTCCTTCTGAATGCCTAGGACTCTCTGCTTGTACCCTCTGCTCCCAAAATACAGCCTTGGCTCTGACTGTTCTTTCTGCCTAAAAAATTCTTCCCCATGATATCCACTTGCCTGATTTCCTTACCCTTTTAAGTACTTACTCCAAATATCACCTTTTCGATGAGGCCTAATTTTCAATACTGCTGCTCCAACCCTCCCTTCCTCCCCAAGTGATGTACTGTTTTAGCCCCCTTGAACAGGTGAGCTAATTGAGCCTTAGACAGGTTACGTGAGTTAACTAGTTCAATTTAAGTTGGTTACAATTTTTCACCACCATAATTCTTTAATAAATATCCTTATACACACATCTTCTTATTTTTCCCCCAGGACAGTTTTCCAGATGTAACCATGCTGGGTATAACAGTATGCATATTTTCCAAGAGTATACATATATTTTTGGCTTTGTGTTTTAATAGTGGTAGCAGCAATGCCAGAGAGGCAAAATGAAATACCATATGAAAACTTGTATTTGTGTCATTGGGTTTGACATGAGGATTGGGCCAAGCATCCCCCCTCAAAATCCATCAGCTTCTCCTTTTCAAAAGGTACTTGCTTGGTCCCTAGAAGGGAAGAGGCTTTTTATCCTGGGAGACTTATAATTTGAGCAATGGCTGTTACTTGGCCATATTTGATCCCCTTGGACCACTGTTGGAGAAGGGGTAAAGGCGGTTCCTACTGCTGAGGGCATGTGTCATGACAATAGCTGTTTGTCTCACCTTTGACACTTCCATGTGGATAGAGGTTTAAGCCAAGTACTGCTTTATTCCAATTGTCTCTTCAGATTTCCTTGAAATATTTGTACTTCTCTGCTGCTGCCAACCTGCTGCTTTCTGACAAGCACCCAGCATGAAACTGAACAAAATAGTAACTCTTTGATAGTGTCCCTCAAAAAATTTCTTTTAGAAAGTTAAATAAACCCTTGTGCTTGATGGATCCCAAATGCTAACTTAAAAATGAGTACTAGCCCAATATTGTATATCAACTATGCTTCAATAAAAAAATGTTAGCTTAAGTAACATAGAAAAAAATGAAGACTCATGTCCATCCCTTCATCACTGAAAATGAACTACTAACCTGAATGATAATGGGACCTTTTCTTTTCAACAGTTGGTGGCATCTATACTGTGATTCAGACAAAGGCCAAAACAACAGCAGATGAATGGGGAGACAATTACTTTCTGCTTGGTCCATATTTTGAGCATAATATGAAGACTCAGGTGGAACAATGTGAACCTGTAAATGCTGCTGTGAGAAGAGCAGTGGACGCGATGAACAAACATGGATGCCAGGTAAAGGATACTGTCCGACACTTCATTAAGCAAGCCTTAGTAAACTGTTGTGGGAAAACACCACAATTTACATGAACTCACAAGAAAAGACCACTCATCTTCTTAGGGGAAAGGAGTCGGTTTAGAGAAAGATGATGAGCTTGATTTTAAATAGGTTACATTTGAGGCACTTTGTGAAAACCATAATATATCCATCTAGAAGTATACTAGATTGGGAACTCAGCAGAGGGTATAGAATAGAGATGTTTGGGGAAAAGTGATTTGTGCCTAAGTTGTGGTTGACATTATGGGTGTTGATAACATTTTTCAGTGGAAGATCATAGACTAAGAGCAAAGGTTTTGAGCCAAATCTTGGGCAATGTGAACATGTTAGAATATCTACACAAAAAGAAGTCAGAGACCGCAAAAGTAGAAGTTCGGCTGGTGATTAGAACCAAGGATGTCCAAGCGTTAATCCTCAGAACCTGTGAATATGTTACCTTATAAAGCAGAAGGACTTTGTAGTTGTGACTATGTTAAGGTTCTTGAGATGGGGAGATTATCCTGGATTATCTGGGTGGGTCCAATGTAATTACAAGGGTCCTTATACGAAGGAAGAAGTAGAATTAGAATCAGAGATGAGATGTGACAATGGAAGCAGAAATTGGAGTTATGATAGCTTTGAGACGGAGGAAGGAAGGGGCTACAAGCCAAGGAATGCCGGTGGCCTATAGAAGTTGGGAAGGGCTAGAGAACAGGCTCTCCCCTAGGAACTGCAAGTGGAATGCAACTCTGCTGACATGTAGGTTTTAACCCATAAGACCCATTTCAGAGGACTTGCTCTGTCAGATAACAGATTTGCGTTGTTTTAAACTACTAGGAAGGCAGTAGTTTGTTGCCATCACAACAGGAATAGAGATGTCAAGACAAAGAAGGAGAGAGTTTCAAGTACAGAGGAGGGACTGAATCAACAAAGGATTGAACCAGGGTCAGCTTGGTTTAGCAATATTCAGGCCATTTGTGGTCAGCTTGCTAACTACAGCTTCGGGGGAAAAGGAGGGTTAAATCAGATTGCAGTAGCTTGAGGAATGAATGAGTGGTGAGATAAAGGTTACAGAAATGTGGCTATGAGATTTTTCTCTGAAGAGGAAAGATAATTAAGTTGTTTCAGAGTGACATGGTTTTGAGAATTGGTATTTTCTTAAATATGAGTGAGCACATTTATATGACAAAAGGAAATATCTAGGGGGGGCAGAGAGAAACTGAAAGTTCAGGAGGAATGGATGATTGAAGAGAGTAAGGTCACTGAGGACAGGAGAGGAAACGAGATCCAAAGCACTGCTAAAAGGATGTTTTTCACTCCTCTCACTCAAACTGGAAACAAAGGTTGAATGCAAACAGGGATAAACTGATGAAGAATTGAGGATGGTCTCACTCAGTGTTTCTGATGATCTTAAGAGCTAAAGGTCATCTTCTGAGAGTCAGGAGGCAAGTGTTAAAATAAGAGAATATGACAGAAAACGTTCAGAAAGTGTTCAAGGAATAGGGAAAAGAATTTCTGGACATTTTTAAGGTACAGTCGTGACTTTTTAATGGCACAAATATACACGACTGTGACTTTCTCCAGCAGCTAGAGTGAAAGTGAAGGAAGTAAAACAGTTGGAGATTTGGTGTTGTTTAATTTCAGCAGTTGTGCAACGGGGCAAGGTGGCACAAGTCTTACTGTATGATTGACTGACTTAATTGTTGAGTTGATGAATTGTTAGGTCTGAAATGGATAGGAAAGGAAGGATGAAAGGAGAAAGATGGGGATGATGTAGGAGAAAATGGAAGGTTCCAGAAACTGAACGTCTTGAAGGGAGGCATACACTGGGAGAAATATAGTGAGAGAAGTAGAAGTATGGTAGTTGTGGTCAAGGGATACAATGCTAAGGCTGAACATTTCAGAAGAGGGACAGTTTGGATTTTGACAAGGATAAGATTGCCACGAAGTTCTTTGAAGTCAGCAACATCAAACAGCTATGCTGTAAGTGTGTAGGATACAATCCTGGATTTTAAAGTTGCCCAGAACAAGGTAGAAAAGTAACCAAGAGATTTGTAGAACAAGGAAAGTAACATATTTGCATAACGAAAATTTCAGAGATGTCTTTATATACGAATAACGAATAAGGTTTTATAAGTATCAGTGTAATTTAAAAAATCCTAACTTTCCTTCCTACTCACCCCAGGAATATAGTTTCTGGGGGTGAAGAAATGAGAAGTTCTTACTGAGATGTCCATGTGAGTGGTGATGTCTAGGAGATATAAACAAGGTTTAAGGTGCAGAATATTTAGTTTAAAAGGGAACTTGAGGTCCCAGAGGGCATCATGGAGAGAGTAAGTGTCACCATGAGAGTAACATCAAGAATTAGGAGAGTAGGGAAGGTTGCATGTTGTACTGTTGGGATGAAATGAGTGAGATGTTAGAAGGGGTTCGCATCTGAAACACTTGCAAAAGAAGAGGGAGGTGAAAGCCGTGGTGGAACTGACTGGTCTCAAGATTCTAAATGGATTTCTGATGTAAGGATGTTTCCATGTCAGGGCTGAGAATGCACTGTAAGTCAAGACAAGCTAGCTTACATTCTCTGTTCAGCACTTCACTTTGTCTTAGCTCACTGTATCATATGTCACATATTAGGCAGCCAGTAGCTATTTGTTAACTGAATACATAAATCAATGAGTGTCCCAAAGAGAAAACTATTGAAAGGTTGTTTGGGGCTCAGGAAAACTCAATCTGAAAGAGTGATAAATACTGAATTACAGTGGAAGCTACTGACACATAATGAGGGTCTTTCAATGTTGACTGAGGCATGGATGGGAAAGAGACATCACTATACATTCCTGAGTCCCAAGCAAGGGACTGATGATCAAAGAGGCTTTCACACTCTGTAAAATTCAGCCTTGGGTGGAGTCATAATGTCAATGTAAGCAGTGTAGACACATTCAGTTTACTAGAGGGGTCTGGATACCCAATGAGAGAAGCTCTTAGCTTCTGCCAACTTCAAAAAGGGTTTGAAGTGATTTATGGAATTGCCTTGCATGTAATAGGAGAATAAACATAAAATAAAGAGCATGAGTAAATTACTATAGAAAGATAGAGACCAAAGGGGAAGTTAAAACTTGGATACACACGTGACAAATAATTACAATTGGAAAAAATTTGAAATAGCTACTGCATTAAAACTTGCACAAGGTAAAACATTTAGGAACAAAAGAATCAATTTGATGAATGTAATAGAATTAGACCCTGAGCTGCTAGATTAAAGAGAAAATGCATCTTGGGCAATACATTTAGCTATGACCTCTGGCAGCAGCCATATTGGGAAACACTTGGTGTCACATTTGCTTCGATAGGAGGAATAAGGGAAATTATACACTTTTGTCCAGAGAAACAACATTTTTTTCTGGCAGGAAATATTGTAAGTCCTGTTGCGTAAAGGAAAATAAGTGACATGGTAGACATATCCAACTACAGGTTGTTAAAGATACAGAGCAGTTCACCTTATGACTCTATCATAAAAACATACACCATAATATTAAATCCTAAAACTATGGGCTCAGGCTCACAGGAGGATAATGAGGGACAGAAGAACAGAGATTACATGATCTAAATACTTCATTTTAAAATAACCAAATTTAATGAAGAGCAGGAAGTTGGAGATTCTAGATGAATGGGTGGCAGTCCATTCCCTCTTCGGGCTCAAACATCGGATGCTCTGTGTTACCACTAGGGTTTCCTGTATGGCTTGTGTAATCTGCCTTTGAGTTCTAAATACAGTTTATAGCTTCTAAACCCAAATCCATTGTTATCCCTTGCATTGCCTAATATTACTCCATGGCTGTGTGTTCTCTTATGGCAGGTGTACTTTGGAAGATGGCTGATAGAAGGGAGTCCTTACGTGGTGCTCTTTGACATAGGCTATTCGGCTTGGAACCTGGACAAGTGGAAAGGTGACCTCTGGGAAGCATGCAATGTTGGTATCCCTTATCACGACCAGGAAGCCAATGAAATGCTGATATTTGGATCGTTAACTGCCTGGTTCCTGAAAGAGGTACTGTTTACCGTAGAGTCGTACAACAGAGGAGAAGCACAGTTGCTCTCTGTGCCCAGCAACGATCCTCTAAACTTTAAGCCAATTTTGAGATGATGCTATTATTAATTGTCCTAAATCATTTCAAAGGAATCTGAGAAAACACTTAACCTTCCCGTAACTAAATACCAGCTTTTGGAACAGGGTGATAATAATGCTTATTAATATTTACCTCATGTCAGGTTCACCTAGAATGATGTGGATAAAACATCCAATTATATTCCCTGTTACATAGATAATATTCAACATATATGCAAGAAAAAACAGTATACATCATGCACTATGTACTTGAGTTCTAGGATCATGGGAGTAGAAAATGGCCTGAAATCTTTGATTTTGTTTATGTGTGAGTGCTTGTGTGTGACTTCAGTGGCTCTTAGATCTTTTAATCATTTGCTAAAGGCTGAAGTGATCTCAGCAGTTGCTAAGGAGTCCAGAGCAGTGAAATAGTCCATAGATGTTAAAAAAAAAAAAAAAAACCAAGAGCATTGGAAATCAGTCCTTGTTAAATGAGCCAAGACTGTACTCAATTCCTGAAAGCATGGCGGTAGGATTTCTTCATATTCCTTTCATTACCTCAAGATGATTATGCCTCACTTAAAAATCGGAGAATGAAGAGCATCCCTAGCAGAGTGGGACTTTGGTCTAAGGACAAATCACAGAACTGTATGTTGGGAGTGTGTCCCCTTGACCAGTACAACTTCTTTCTGATGAAGTCAGTCCAACAGCCATAAAGGGCTGCTTTGAGGTGAAGGGGAAGTTAAGGGGTGGTCCGATTGCTTTGTCTTGGTGACACCATAGGAGAAGAAGAGTGGGGCTGCTGACAGTATCTGGCCTAATGACAGAGAGATGCAAGCTTGTTTAGCATCAGTTGCTGAAACCAACTCTTCCTCTGCCACCTGCTCCAGGGCTGAGGCCAGCCTCCACGAGCACCCACACATGCGTGCATGTCAAGCCTTCCAGGTGATTCTGTTGTACCCTAGGTATGAGAACTGCTGTCTTAGTTTAACTCTCCAGACTTCCCAATTCTCTGGGCAGACTCCTTGAGCACAGGTGTTTTTCATTATCGATGCTACTCCCCCACTAGGGAAACAGTCATTAAGGGGAGTGGAATATAAATATTAATTTTTTGTAAGGGTGAAACAGAGTAACATTTTTTATTGAAGTGCAGTTGATTTAAATATTGTGTTAGTTTCAGGTGTACAGCAAAGTGATTCAGTTACATATATATATATTTTTTTCCATTATAGGTTATTATATGATACTAATATAGTTCCCTGTGCTACACAGTAAATCCTTGTTGTTTATGCATTTTATATATGGTAGTGTGTATCTGTTAATTCCATACTCCTAATTTATCCCTCCTTCCAACACTTTGGTTAGCATAAGTTTGTTTTCTATGTCTATGAGTCTTTTTCTGTTTTGTAAATAAATTCATTTGTATTATTTCTCAGATTCCACTATAAGTGATATATAATATTTGTCTTTCTCTCTTTGACTTACTTCACTTAGTATGATATTCTCTAGGTCCATCCATGTTGCTGCAAATGGAAATATTTCATTCTTTTTTTATAACTGAGTAATATTCCATTGTATATGTATACCACATCTTCTTTATCCATTCCTCTGTCGATGGACGTTTAGATTGCTTCCATGTCTTGGCTACTGTAAATAGTGCTGCAATGAACATTGGGGTGCGTGTATCTTTTTGAATTATGGTTTTCTCTGGATATATGCCCAGGAGTGGGATTGCTGGATCATATAGTAGCTATATTTTTAGTGAAACAAAATAACTTTAACGTTAAGAAACTGGTGCCCTGCCTAGTGTTAGAATTAGACCTGGAATTATACCTGGGTCCTCAGTGTGTTATTAAATTTCTATTTGATTCTAAGCAAGTTATTAATCTCTTTCCCTAGTTCCAAATTCTTAAAATAATAATATATCATTTAAAATGTTTTTGGCTTCAAGGAACAGAAAGTCCAAATGAGACTGGCTTAAAACATGAAGTCATTTATTATTAAAAAGAGGCTTGTAAGTGGGTGGCCCCAACTAATTCAGCAGCTCAGTGAATCTTCAAGGATAATATTGCTATTATTCATTCATCCATTTAATGAATATTTATTGAGTGCCTACTGTGCATTTATTCAGGAGTCCCCTCTGTGGATACAAACATAAATTTGATCCATATTGGGCTTCCCTGGTGGTGCAGTGGTTGAGAATCCGCCTGCCGATGCAGGGGACACGGGTTCGTGCCCCGGTGCAGGAAGATCCCACATGCCGCGGAGCGGCTGGGCCGGTGAGCCATGGCTGCTGAGCCTGCGTGTCCGGAGCCCATGCTCCGCAACGGGAGAGGCCCAAGTACCATAAAAAAAAAAAAAAAAAAAAAAAAAAAAAAAAAAAAGATTGATCCATATTGAAAGAGAGGATTATGCCATAAACATATATGGGGCTTCATGAACATGCAGGTAAATTCTATAAAACCGTTATATTTGCTAAATCTGCCTGCTTTATCTTTAGATCCCTTTAAATTGTGCTAAAATTTACAGGCATGATAACTTTCCTTATGCTGTGGGCCATGAGCAAGATCAAGCTACACCACCAACTTTTCTAAAAGCTTCTTTTCTGGTGTAGGTGACAGATCATGCCGATGGGAAACACGTCATTGTCCAGTTCCATGAATGGCAGGCTGGGACTGGACTGATTCTTTCTCGAGCTCGGAAACTTCCGATCGCTACAGTCTTTACCACTCACGCCACACTGCTTGGGAGGTATCTCTGTGCGGCAAACATCGATTTCTACAACCATCTTGATAAGGTAATTAGTCCTTCCACCTTCCCCCCTCACCACCTTTCTTTCTGATCCTTGAAGCTGAAGGATGGGAAATATTGACCTTCCTCTTTCATCTGTCATCCAGGTGGCAGAAATGCCCTTTTAACCAATCAATATTCTTGACAAAGCCTTCCCTGTGGTGACTGAGAGCTCATATAGTTTAACTGTGTTCAGAGTACAGTAGAGTGTAGCAGGGAGAGGCCAGATGGCTGTCCACTTTGGAGCAATAGACCCAAGATCCAAAGGGATCTGGTGGGAGTCAGACACTGAGGATGTGAGGTCGGGCTGCTGTCTACTCTGAAGCTTGGGAAATGCTGTGAGGACCCTGGATCCGCACGCGGATCTAAGTGGCAGGTGCATGGCAGGGAATCTAGCCATCAACTTGTACTGTGAGCCTTACTTCTTCCACCCTTCAAGTGAGCAAAGGTCAGATTTCTGCTGTGACTCTGTTATAGGTGGAGCTTTGTGGGGGTCTAGTAAAACAGAGTTATCAAAGACAGGGATGTGGGTCTTCCTTGGTGGCGCCGTGGTTAAGAATCTGCCTGCCAATGCAGGCGGCACAGGTTCGAGCCCTGGTCTGGGAAGATCCCACATGCCGCGGAGCAACTAAGCCCATGCGCCACAACTACTGAGCCTGCGTGCTACAACTACTGAAGCCTGCTGGCCTAGAGCCCGTGCCCCGCAACAAGCGAAGCCACCGCAATAAGTCCGCACACCGCAACAAAGTGTACCCCCGCTTGCCGCAACTAGAGAAAGCCCGCGCGCAGCAACAAAGACCCAACACAGCCAAAAATAAATAAACAAATTAATTAAAAAAAATTTTTTTTAAAAGAAAATAAAAGAGTAAAATGAAACAAAATAAATTCGGAGAGTATTAAGATGAAATTAGTACAAGATAATGAAAAAAGATGAATGAAAGGATCTACGAGTAAGAAATATATCTCTCAAGAAAAGAAAAAACAGGGATGTGGATCCTTGGTGACTAAACAGTTGGGTTTGCTTGTCTTAGAAGACTGCCTTATTCTATGACCCAAAGTCATTCAGTTTTGACTTCTTTCTTCTATTTTCCATCAGTTCAATCAGATTAATAAAAATATGTTTCTCACATCATCCTGTCAGTCAGTAATAGTGATCAAGCATTTGAGTACCATAAAGTCAGGAGTTTTGCAGATTTGTTATCTATGTTGCCAATTATGTCAATTTAGTATTTTAGAGTTCTAAGGAACATTAGGAAGTTGGAAAGTTGATTTCTAAAGACTTCCCCAGTTTAAGAAAGTTCTAGAATTCTATGAAACAGAATGTATGCTTCTGTGAGTGTGTGTATGTGTGTGTGTGTGTTTGTAACATATGAATAATACTACTCAGATAATGAGAGCAGAAAATTATACTACCATCTCAGAGACATTTTGAGCGCAGGAAAGTTCTTTCAGACAAACTTTAACATTTGCAAAGCAATGAATGGTCCTAAGAAGAGCTTGCCTATAAAAAGGTCAGCTGAACCTGAAGGTCAAATTGTAAACATTAGATGTATATTTAAAATAAAGTCACCAAGGAATTCAAAAAGTCAGGAGATCAGGGAGATTTCTTAATGGTAGACTAATAAGGGCAAACCAGTGATCTGTGATAAAGATCTTTCCAACCAGTGATCTGTGATAAACTCAACCACCAAGTTTCCTGGAGAAGAGCAGACTTTGATTTTTGTGAAAGAGAAAATATTACAGAGGCATATCAAATATTTCAGGCATATCAAATATTTCACAACAGAATACTTAAGAGCATTGTACAATTAATAAAAACAACTAATAATATTCATCAGATTTTATTCATCATTTTTAAGGAACCATTTTAAGGAACCATTATAATATATAGTTATATATTATAACTGTATCTGTTCAGTAAAAGGTCAGTGTTTATATCACACTATCTTCAAATATGATTATATATCTCCCTAGCTTAAACCCCTCACTTGTTGAAATATGGAAGCTTAGTCAGACCCCAGCCCATCTCTCTAGTAAAAAGTCCTGCTCAGCAGAGTGATTAGTAAATAAATAACAAGTAATTAAGAACTAGGTTTTAAGTTCAAAACTCATAATCATTATTCACAGGAAAGGCCCCCATATCAATTTCCACAGCAGACCTTCCAATGCTCACAGTAGGCTTAGAAATTCAGTGAAACAGCAAAACACCAAATTATATATATGAAAAGTTTTTAAAAGTTCAACATAAGAAATGAGTCATAAATTAGTCTTTGGTACAGGATCCACCGTCAGTTTCAGTGAGCTCTGATTCAGGCAAGTAGACATCGGGGGAAAATGAGAACAAGGAAAAAAGCATTTAACTTTGATAAAAGCAGAAAGATTAGAACTATTTTACTCAAAGACATTAACTGAAAACATTTTTGGTTAATAGCCGATTCATAAGGACCTTGATGTTTGTTTATGTTTTGGCTTAAATGTATTAGTTAAAATAGCATTGCAACTATTTTCAGCCAGCATATAAATTTTCTGAGACTCTCCATGAAGATGTTTCAAAATTCATTCTTATCGGTCCTGCCATTGGTCGATCGTCTCCTCAATGATAATGACTAGATACCTAATGCTTTAAATAAAAGGGGGATGGGCATTAGTTTTCTTACGTTTAGACCTCGCTTTTCTTGATAGCAATGGGATTTCCTAGATGGGAATGTGAGGACAGGCCTGTTTGGGATTAGAAAATGGTGAAGGAAGCCATAGACAATTGTTGGTGGATTTTAACTCTTTCCTCTGACCAAGTTTTGAGCTGGTCACCTTCAATTATAGGGGATCGCAAGGCCTCTGCTCTCCTCTCCCTGTATTTTTGCATACTTGGTTTCCTCATTTAGGAATCCTATCTTCTCTCCTCTAAATAGTACTCAAATGTTACGTGCTACCCCTATGTGAAATCTTAACTATTCTCTACAATAACAACAACACTATTACTAAATAATAACAATAGCTGAAATTATTGAGCCCTTTCCATATGCCAGATACTTTTCTAAACATTCGATATGTGTTAGCTCATTTAATTTTCCCAAAACTTAATGAAATAGGAAACATTTCATTCCAGAGTTATTTTTCTCAAACATAGACTATGTCTTTACCATACCTCCAACTGAGTCCTTTCAGTGCTTTGCCATCGTATTCAGGACAAAGGCTGAATTTCTAGCCTTGTCTTCAGGGACTTCTGGGATCTGGTCCTCTTACCAGGATGTCTCTCTATTACGTGTCCTACATTCTACACCCAATGCTATAGTCACATCAGATGTCCTACTATTTTCTGCACATACAGTTTGACTTTATATATTTGTTCTTTGGGGCAACTAAATTTTTTAGTCCAAAATAACCTTTCCCCAAATTAAACTTTCATGCCTCAGTCCAAATGTCATTTTATTTATCTAATCAACTTAGAAATACAAAGATTAATAAGTCATGTTCCTTGCCCTTGAAAATCGTACATTCTAGAGGTGATACTGACATTATGAACACTTGCATAAATACGAGATACTTTTCTCTCTCCTCAGCCAGGATGAATCAGACCCTCTCTGATCCTGTACCTTACTCAGACACTTACTCATTTCTGCCCAATTTTTACCTGCTTTCTCATTCATAAGCTCTTTGAAAGCAACAAAAGTATGTAAATTACTAAACAAATGTAGGCTGAATGAGAGACTTGGTTGAATGAATGAGACCAGCCATATAGAGATGATCTAAGCATGCCATATAGAGCCTTGATTCAGGTATTTTCAGAGAGATGGTTCCAAATATTACAGTCAAGAAAGAATGCTCTAGGAATGTCCCTGTTGCAATCTCTAGAATAATCTAATGAGTCTCTTTTAGTGCATTCCTCTATATGGTGCAGTCGTTATTGGGATTGCCATGTTGATTGAGCTGGGATCTACTTGATATAAAAGCAGACAGAGGGCTTCCCTGGTGGCGCAGTGGTTGGGAGTCCGCCTGCTGATGCAGGGGACATGGGTTCGTGCCCCGGTCTGGGAAGATCCCACATGCCGCAGAGCGGCTGGGCCCGTGAGCCATGGCCGCTGAGCCTGTGCGTCCGGAGCCTGCGCTCCGTCCACGGGAGAGGCCACAACAGTGAGAGGCCCGCGTACCACAAAAAAAAAAAAAAAAAAAAAAGCAGACAGGAGCCCAGGTGTGGAGTCAAACTGATTTGGGATCAATTTAGGGCTCTGCTAAGTTACTTAATAGGAATGTGACCCTGGGCCAGTTTCTTAGCCCCGAAAAGTTTCAATTTCCCCCTCCGTAAGATGAAGACAAAAAATGTGCCTCTGGTTTATGAGGATTAAATATGATATCTCTCTTAGAAGTGTCTGATACATAGACTTGAGCTTCTAATAATCTTTATTACAAAAAGCACCCCACTAATACAATGCCAGAAACTTTATATACTTTTTTGTCTTAGACACTGCTAGTTTCATATGCAGCTATAGAGACATAACATTCAGTAACTAAGCAAAATGGCAAAAGCCCGCAACGGTTGCTAACTGTGTTAAGTAACTGTTGGGGGTTTGGCTTTTTTTTCCAGGTTAAGATACCCAGAATAATGTATGATTACACAATCTAACACATCATCTAATGAAAGTAACTGTACACTCCTTGAAGTTTCACGGTGTTGGGAGTTATACAGCATGGAAAAGCATTTGTCTTTTCTCTTTGTCAGGTTTCCTTTAGTGAATAGGAAGGATAATACTTATCGTTACTTTCAGCATCAAGTTTAATGTCAGCCTTGTTTCATTGTTTATGGAAAAAATATGATAAAGCCCTTGGGGAAAGGAATTAGCTCAACATTTATAAAATAAGTAAAAGGATAATTCAAATGCCAAAAAAATCAAGAATTCTCTATGATTGTAGCAAAGGGGAAATATCATTTACATAGGGGGTTGAATGGCAGCTTAGAAGCACAGATGAAGTAAACAGCACTTTTCGTAGGCATAAGTAGCTGTGTGCGTTAGTAATGGGTTTAATAGAAATTTATCATTATTTCTTTTGTGGTCATAAAATTTCACACAGCCTTGAGGAAAAACAATATGAGAAAGATGTGATGTTGTTTTGCTCGTGTAGAAGGATCGGTGTAAGCAAATGTGTATGTGAGTGTGTTTTGTTTTGTGTTCACAGTTTAACATAGACAAAGAGGCCGGGGAAAGGCAGATTTATCACCGGTATTGCATGGAGCGTGCCTCAGTCCACTGTGCTCATGTATTCACCACTGTTTCTGAAATAACAGCAATAGAGGCAGAACACATGCTGAAGAGGAAGCCTGGTAATTATTGTCCCTGAGTTTGTCACCGATCTACGAGAATTTTGTTTGAAACAAATATGCGTAAAATAATAATAAGAGGAAAAATTGCATTCACTATTACCACTCAAATCTTTACACATATTTTAATTCTCATTTTCAGTAGCTTTGTTGAACACTAAGCTATATCTGGAACATACTAGTGTACAATCTGTGCTTGTCGAATAGTCTATGCTTAAAATGCCCTAGTTCTGAACTGGGTTGTCATAATGACTTCCTGTGTGTAAGCAAGCTGAGTTGATTTTTCTATTTTAAGAAGATGAAAGTCCAGAAAAATATCAGAAATGTGAGTGATACTACCCTAGTCCTACATCTTAGAACATCTCCTCATTGGTCCTGTTTAGTAGAAACCTGTTGTTTTACTTCTCCCAAGAATTTCTTGTAAGTTTTTCTGGGAACTATCCCCAGACCCATCCAGAGGTTGCAATGCCAAGAGGCATGTTCATAAAACATGACACTGTCACCTGACCACAGCTGATTGGTCCAGAGGTAGACCTCTGACATAAGCTGGACCAATCAGAACGCTCTCATAAGAAGGAGTCTAAACAGATGAGTCTGTTTGAATGCACTCTTGTATAACAGAAATGTCACCTTGGGGGCTGTTAGCAGTGTCCATTTTCCCACTATGTTTCATGAGATGCAAAGAAAGTTACACTACAGTGAAGTACAATAAGAAACAGAAAGAGTTTGAGAGAGAGAGAACTCTATACTTTCCACAGTGATTTAGACCATGGCTTAAACTAATTCCTGAGGCCCAGCTAAGTCTTTGCTATGAGACACTCCAGCATCTTATTAATAAATCCCTCCTTCTTATACTTAGTGTTAGTAGGTTTCTCTTACTTGAAACCAAACAGTCCTAATTAATACATCCTCCTTGCTTGATTGCTGTGGTCTCGTCTCTAGTTGTCTTTCTTTCAGATACCAGTTGAATATCAGAGAAAGCATTTCAAAGTTCTAGATAATTAAAAAAGAAGAATCCAAGTAATCTGAATAGTGGCAGCCTTAAGATCCTATGCTATTCTTTTTTCTTTCCAAGTGTTCTCTTGGATTCACTTGGGTTCTCACTTCCATGTCTCTTACAGGAGTTTGCTACATCAGTATGCTCACTTGTTTCTTGGATTGTCCTTTTCACCCCTATCATCAGTATCCTTTTCTGTGCTTACAAAAATGCTTTGTTTTTTCCTATTCTAAAAGAAAAATTTCTCTTGAAGCCACTACTCTGTCAGATGTCTACACAATCTCATCCTCCCTCCTTTTGTTAAACATTTTAGAAAAATAATCCATAGTTCTTCCACTTACTCACAGCCCCTTCAACTCTAATTTCCAACCTCCAACACTTGGTCTAAAATTGTTTTTTCAAAAGTCACCAAGTTCAGAATTCTGTAATCTTCTTTATGTTCCTTGACATTCTTTAGCAGTTAAAGGTGGCAGATACCTCTATCATTCCTTACTTTTCATGACATTACATATTCTAAGTTTTCTCAAATATGATTCTTTTCTAGTGTCTCTAATAGTTTCTCTACTATCTTCCATCTTTTAAAAGCAGACATTCTCCATGATCAGATTCTGGATCTTGTTTTCTCTATATACAGTTTTCTTAACTTCCTGTTTTCTTAAGGAGATTGCTGTAGGATAGGGGTGAAAACTGTGGACTTGTTGCCAAGCAGCCTGAATTCAGTATCAAAATGACTTTGTGTTGAATATATGTCACTAGCTGTATGACACTGAAAGTTGCTTAAGCTCTCTTTGCCCTAACTGCATAATGGTGATGATAATACTATCTCTTATCTAGAATTGCTGCAATGATTAAATAAGTTACTACACGGGAAGAACTCAGATCACTGCCTGGTTCATTGTGAAGGTTCAGAAAATGACGATTATTATTTTGTATGGATCAGACTTTTCCGAGGCTCTCATCTCTGTTTCTGCTAACCTCACTTGGAGGTTCTACTAGAACTATCAACCCCATAAGCTACTCCATTTCTGACTAGTAAAAGAATCACGCGGTGGCTCTGATTGAAATGGTGAGATGCTTTGTGGTTCAAGAAGGTCCACAGACTTTTAATGGATTATTAAACACAAAATTTTTCCCAAGAGCATTCTGAGAAAAAGCATCATACACACATCATGACATTGTATTTTTTAGTTTTCCTTGACGTCTTCCCCAGTTAAAAGTATAACCACAGCTGAAAGGTGGGGACGTAGCTCCAGAGCAAGAGGGAAATGTTGGCTGGATCAAAAGCCTATATAGGGCCAGATATTTTAAATAATATTATCATATGCTAATTGGCAAAGACTTATTTATTGCTGCATTATTATATTTTGACCATAAATTCCACTCAAAATAATTTCTGATGTTGGAAAGATGATTTTTTAAAAATATTGGAGAGAGGGCAACATTATAAATTTACTAATTACAAATATGCAATTGAATACATCTGCTTTGAAACTTGAAAATAATGTACATAAAAATGATTGCCCTCATGGATTATATATTGAAAAGTTTTTATTCTATGTTGAAGCAAAAAAATCCCAAATGAATTATCTCCAGTTGAAGAATGCCAATACATCTGACAGCTCATGCATTCCTGCATTTACTATAAAATCACTCATTGTCCTCTTTCACCTAACATTTGGTAGTTTGGATTTGTGAAAAACTCGAAGGCACAGTTCTATTCAAAACCTTCTGGGCTTCCCTGGTGGCACAGTGGTTGAGAGTCCTCCTGCCGATGCAGGGGATACGGGTTCGTGCCCCGGTCCGGGAAGATCCCACATGCCGTGGAGCGGCTGAGCCCGTGCGTCCGGAGCCTGTGCTCTGCAACGGGAGAGGCCACAGCAGTGAGAGGCCCGCGTACCGCAAAAACAAACAAAACCCATCCGATTTTGTTCAGAGATGTAAATTTTACAAAGAGAATCAACTGTCCCTGTAAGATTTTTTTGATTTTGTTGTAGAACTGTACCATCTGTCTGAACTTCACAATTTGGGTATTTCTTAGAAAATGTAGGGTTTGTGGTGTCATCTTAAAGAGGTGTCGTATTTGACGTTGTAATGTCAACAAAACAAAATACTCTAGCCAGTGAGTGATTTCATGCCATTTTGCCAGAAAGGTCATTGGGGTCCAAAGCTCCTGTAGACTTTTTTCAAACACACTAAGCACAGCTCTATACCCCAACCCAGTGTATAGATGTCAGGCTGCAGAGAGGGTGTTTTGCAAGAATATTCATCTTGAACTGGTATGACTCTCAAAATCTATTATATGGAGTTTAGGGAATTTCTAGCAGTTCCCTTATGTGATGTGCGATGATGTGAATTATTCACAAGACAATGAATCCCAGGAGTGTCTACTGCATTCAAAACATTCAGTAAAATGGTTCAAAATTCTGTAGAATATTTTGACAGTGCATCTGTATAATATCATATGGACAAGGCAGGTATGGAGTGTTCAGTTATGATATAATCACATTTTTCAGGTGGCCGTTGGCCAAGGTTGTTAGAATAATATTCCTTATTCATGATTATAGTGAGTCATCACATATGTGATATCACTGAAAGCTATATTCTGAATTGCTTCTCTCAAAGTCACTTCCACTTATCAAAGCAAAGAATGATCCAAAATCCCCTTGGTAAGGAGTCCCAGTAGCCCTCAAACCAGTAGAATAAACTTGCAACAAGAAACAGACTTCACATGGTGATCTCTCAGAAATTAAAAAAGTACAAAGAAGCATCAGTGTCAGCTCTTTTGGATTTAATCATTGCTGCAATATACTTCCAGCTTAGAACTAAGACCTGAGCCCTTCCTAAGGAAAACAATTGGAAGAAAAGTATGAGCAAATACTCCTTAAACTAGCACATCTGTAATGAGGTGTACATGTTGTGCCAATACTAAAACCTGATGATAAAACAGGATACAGTACTGTAATGACAACATATGCACTCTAAATAAGACACCGAGGCAGCATTCAATTCCTTTTTGGTGGCAAGCTCTTAAGGGTTTTTTTGGTTGTTGTTTTTTGTTTGTTTTGTTTTGTTTTTGTGCTGTCAACAACTGGTAGCCAATAACACTATTTTATTTTTTCATGATAAATAATATTCATTGAATGCTTGTTATGTGTCAGACCCCATTCTAGTATTTTGTTCACATGAATAATCTCATTTCATCATCACAGTAGCCTAATGATACAAGAACTATTATTATCCCTCCTTGCTAGGGATGAGGAACTCAAGGCACAGAGAAGTCAAGTGACTATTCCAAAGCCAAACAGCTTGTAAGTGCTGCCATCTGGATGCTGCCCAGCCAGACCTGTTATTTTTTTTAATGTAGTTTATTGAAGTATAGTTGATTTACAATGTTGTGTTAATTTCTGCTGTATAGCCAAGTGATTCAGTTATACATATATACTTTCTTTTTCATATTCTTTTCCATTATGTTTTATCACAGAATATTGAATATAGTTCCCTGTGCCGTGCAATAGGACCTTGTTGTTTCAATAGTACTATTTTAGATGCCCAAGGAATTATAACTCACCCTTGGTTCAGAATTCCTGAGCAATTAGACTTTCAAACTGATGGAGATTCTGTTTCCTAAAATTCTAAATATGGAGCAACATTTCAATAAAGTAATATGGAAATTATTCATTCATCCAACAATTAATTATTAAACACTGCTTCAAGCAATAGGAAAGTGTAAGTGGATAAACGCACGTACCTACCCTTCATAGAGCTTACATTCTGAAGGGAGGAGACGGGCAATAGACCAGATTATCAAATAAATGCACGATATGTTTGGGATAATAAGTGCCATGGAGAAAAGTAAATCAGGTAAGGGAATAGGGAGTGGAGGTGGAGGTGGTGGGCATGTTTTGTTTTTGTTTTTTTCTTTATGTAGCATTTCAGATAAGTCCTCTTTGATTAGGTAAAATTTAAGGGAACAACAGATAAGACTCAAGGCTTCATCTATACAGGAGATGTCTATATACCCAAGAGGGTAAAAAAAGAATGAAATAAGAAGTTACTTTCTTGGACTGTTACAACAATTCTGTGAGCTCTGTGCATAGCCAAGATAAGTTGCTTGCAATCTAATATTTTGCCTGCTCCAAAAACCAAGCAAGATATTTTATTTATTTTTATACTTTTAATATTTTAAAAAATTTTATATAATTTTTAAAGGTTACTTTCCACTTACAGTTATTACAAAATATTAGCTATATTCCTCATATTGTACAACACATCCTTGAGCCTCTCTTACACCCAAGAGTTTGTACCTCCCAATCCCCCACCCCTATACTGCCCTCCCACCTCCCCACTGGTAACCACTAATTTGATCTCTACATCTGTGAGTCCAAGCAAGAATTTTAGACTAGAGTAGTTCTGGTTTCCACAATGCAGTTGTTCTTCAGTTTCTACAATGTTTTTCACTTACAAAATCCTTTTTTTACTCAGTTGCTTTACTACCTAGAGAAAAAAGAGAGGGTCCAGGGAGCTGGATTAGCTATATGTAATTAAGAATATCAAATTTCTTTTCTTTTTCCTTTTTTCAAAGGCATCCATGTGGTAAGAGATTTTTTGCCCACCCAAATTCTGAATTTATTCTGTTTTTTTAAAAATATAGTATGGTCTTAGTGGAAGGTAAGACTCTACTTTCCACCACAAAAGTCAAGGAGGAAAAAATGTGATTTTTCCCCCTTGTTTCTGAGCAGATAGGAAGCAAACGAGAGATTAAGGATCAGTCAGTCAGATGCTTCTGCCAGGATTTTGAATAAGGAAAAAACAGTGCAAAGAGGCCAGGGAAGTTGGAGAATATACATTTTCTTCAGTGGCAGGGAGAAACCCAACACAAAAATAGGATCCACACATTCTTACCAACAATGACTTTCTTACTTTTTTAGTCTTTGCCAATTAGATATGTAAAAAATAGTATGGCATATCTATTTGTCTTTGAATACTGAGTTTTAACATTTTTTACTAGTTTGTTTGACATTGCTATTTAATCTTCTATTTATCTATGAGGTTTTTTTTTTCTATCAGGATGTCTCTTTTTTCCTAATGATTTTTAAGAATTGTACACATTCATACACACACATCTATGCCTTAAATGTCACGTGTTTTCAATTTGTCACTTGCGATTCAATATGGTTATTAATAGTGTTGAAGTTATTGACTTTTGAGTCCATGCTAATGCCTTAACATGAACTCTAACCACCATGTTTTGGTCAACAATTTCCCTGTGTGTTGGCATTACCTACCCTCAGAAAGATGGATGACACTGACGTTATCTTCTACTTGGGGACACTAGTGAGAAATTAGGAATCAATGTTGCTACCTGAGGGAGAGAGAAAAATTAGGGGACAGAAGAAGAAGGGAGATTTTTCAAAGTATATATTTTGAGTTTTTGAAACTTGAATGATGTGTTTATTGCTTATATAAACAAATTAATCATATTTTTATAGCTAATTTAATTAATGAAAACACTGAATTCAGAGCAATACCAACTCTAGAGTGGAACTGCTCACAAACTGAAGATAGCCTTACTAATATAGTAAACACTGAAAGGATCATTTTAAACATTATTTGTAATAATTAGATTCAGATAAATATTTTTACTCTAGAGACAAAGCTACAATTCTAATTATGTAATTACATGTGTCCATATGATTCCATATCTATCAATGAAACATAAAAACATTTTTTAAAACTTATGTCGTAAGCCGCGTAGGCAGTGGGGTGCTGGAACCAGCTCATCCTGGCTCACAAGAACCAATTATTAAATTTCAGGAAATTTGTGAGCTGGTTGCTAAACAGACATTATTAAAAATTAAATTATGCAGAACAGAGCAACAGCCAGCTCTACCCACCACCCGTCCTTCAAATCAGGAAACTTGCAAAAGCCTCATAGATAGCCTCATCCACCAAAGGGCAGACAGCAGAAACAAGAAGAAATACAATCCTGCAGCCTGTGGAACAATAACCACATTCACAGAAAGAAAGACAAGATGAAAAGGCAGAGGGCTATGTACCAGATGAAGGAACAAGATAAAACCCCAGAAAAATAACTAAATGAAGTGAAGATAGGCAACCTTCCAGAAAAAAAAAATTCAGAATAGTGATAGTGAAGATGATCCAGGACCTCTGAAAAAGAATGGAAGCAAAGATCGAGAAGATGCAAGAAATGTTTAACAAAGATCTAGTAGAATTAAAGAACAAACAGAGATGAACAATACAATAACTGAAAGGAAAACTACGCTAGAAGGAATCAATAGCAGAATAACTGAGGCAGAGGAACGGATAAGTGACCTGGAAGACAGAATGGTGGAATTCACTGCTGCAGAACAGAATAAAGAAAAAGAATGAAAAGAAATGAAGACAGCCTAAGAGACCTCTGGGACAACATTAAACGCAACAACATTTGCATTATAGGGGTCCCAGAAGGAGAAGAGAGAGAGAAAGGACCCAAGACAATATTTGAAGAGATTATAGTCGAAAACTTCCCTAACATGAGAAAGGAAATAGCCACCCAAGTCCAGGAAGCAGAGAGTTCCATACAGGATAAACCCAAGGAGAAACATGCTGAGACACATAGTAATCAAATGGGCAAAAATTAAAGACAAAGAAAAATTACTGAAAGCAGCAAGGGAAAAATGACAGATAACATACAAGGGAACTCCCATAAGGTTAACAGCTGATTTCTCAACAGAAACTCTACTAGCCAGAAGGGAGTGACATGATATACTTAAAGTGATGAAAGGGAAGAACCTACAACCAAGATTACTCTACCCGGCAAGGATCTCATTCAGATTCGATGGAGAAATCAAAAGCTTTACAGACAAGCAAAAGCTAAGAGAATTCAGCACCACTAAACCAGCTCTACAACAAATGCCAAAGGAACTTCTCTAAGTGGGAAACACAAGAGAAGAAAAGGACCTACAAAAACAAACACAAAACAATTAAGAAAATGGTCATAGGAACATACATATCGATAATTACCTTAAAAGTGAATGGATTAAATGCTCCAACAAAAAGACACAGGCTTGCTGAATGGATACAAAAACAAGACCCGTATATATGCTCTCTACAAGAGACCACTTCAGACTTAGGGACACATACAGACTGAAAGTGAGGGGATGGAAAAAGATACTCCATGTAAATGGAAATCAAAAGAAAGCTGGGGTAGCAATACCATATCAGATAAAATAAACTTTAAAATAAAGAATGTTACAAGAGATAAGGAAGGACACTACATAATGAACAAGGGATCAATCCAAGAAGAAGATATTACAATTATAAATATATATGCACCCAACAGAGGGGCACATCAATACATAAGGCAGCTGCTAACAGCTATAAAAGAGGAAATCGACAGTAACACAATAATAGTGGGGGGCTTTAACACCTCACTTTCACCAATGGACAGATCATCCAAACAGAAAATTAATAAGGAAACACAAGCTTTAAATGACACAATAGACCAGATAGATTTAATTGATATTTATAGGACATTCCATCCAAAACCAGCAGATTACACTTTCTTCTCAAGTGTGCACAGAACATTCTCCAGAATAGATCACATCTCGGGTCACAAATCAAACCTCAGTAAATTTAAGAAAATTGAAATCATATCAAGCATCTTTTCTGACCAAAATGCTATGAGATTAGAAATCAATTACAGGGAAAAAATGTAAAAAACAGAAACACATGGAGGCTAAACCGTACCTTACTAAATAACCAATAGATCACTGAAGAAATCAAAGAGGATATCAAACAATACCTAGAGACAAATGACAATGGAAACATAACCATCTAAAACCTATGGGATGTAGCAAAAGCAGTTCTAAGAGGGAAGTTTATAGCTATACAAGCTTACCTCAAGAAACAAGAAAAATCTCAAATAAACAATCTAACCTTACACCTAAAGGAACTAGAGAAAGAAGAAAAAACAAAACCCAAAGTTAGCAGAAGGAAAGAAATCATAAAGATCAGAGCAGAAATAAATGAAATAGAAACAAAGAAAACAAGAGCAAAGATCAATAAAACCAAAACCTGGTTCTTTGAGAAGATAAAAAAATTGATAAACCATTAGCCAGGCTAATCAAGAAAAAGAGGAAAAGGACTCAAATCAATAAAATTAGAAATGAAAAAGGAGAGATTACAACAGACACCGCAGAAATACACAGCATCCTAAGAGACTACTACAAGGAACTCTATGCCAATAAATTGGACAACCTGGAAGAAATGGACAAATTCTTAGAAAGGTATAACCTTCCAAGACTGAACTAGGAAGAAATAGAAAGTATGAACAGGCTGATCACAAGTAATGAAATTGGAACTGTGATTAAAAATCTTCCAACAAACAAAAGCCTAAGACCAGATGGCTTCACAGGTGAATTCTAGCAAACATCTAGAGAAGAGCTAACACCCATCCTTCTCAAACTCTTGCAAAAAATTGCAGAGGAAGGACCACTCCCAAACCCATTCTATGAGGCCACCATCACCCTGATACCAAAACCAGACAAAGATACTACAAAAAAAAAGAAAATTACAGACCAATATCACTCATGAATATAGATGCAAAAATCCTCAACAAAATACTAACAAACAGAATCCAACAAAACATTAAAAGGATCATACAACATGATCAAGTGGGATTTATCCCTGGGATGCAAGGATTCTTCAATATACGCAAATCAGTCAATGTGATACACCATATTAACAAATTGAAGAATAAACACCATATGATCATCTAAATAGATGCAGAGAAAGCTTTTGACAAAATTCAACATCCATTTATGATAAAAACTCTCCAGAAAGTGCGCATAGAGGGAAACTACCTCAACATAATAAAGGCCATATATGACAAACCCACAGCAAACATCATTCTCAATGGTGAAAAACTGAAAGCATTTCCTTTAAGATCAGAAACAAGACAAGGATGTCCACTCTCACCACTATTATTCAACATAGTTTTGGAAGTCCTGGCCATGGCAATCAGAGAATAAAAAGAAATAAAAGGAATACAAATTGGAAAAGAAGAAGTAAAACTGTTGCTCTTTGCAGATGACATGATATTATACATAGAGAATCCTAAAGTTGCCACCAGAAAACTACAAGAGCTAATCAATGAATTTGGTAAATTTGTGGGATACAAAATTAATGCACAGAAATCGCTCGCATTCCTATACACTAATGATGCAAAATCTGAAAGGGAAATTAAGGAAACACTCCCATTTACCATTGCAACAAAAAGAATAAAATACCTAGAAATAAACCTACCTAGGGAGACAAAAGACCTTTATGCCGAAAACTATGACACTGATAAAAGAAATTAAAGATGATACCAACAGATGGAGAGATATACTATGATCTTGGATTGGAATAATCAGTATTGTGAAAATGACTATACTACCCAAAGCAATCTACAGATTCAATGCAATCCTATCAAATTACCAAAGGCATTTTTTACAGAACTAGAACAAAAAATCTTAAAATTTGTATGGAGACACAAAAGACCCCAAATAGCCAAAGCAGTCTTGAAGTAAAAAAACGGAGCTGGAGGAATCAGACTGGTACTGTCAGTGGTACTGCCACTGGTACTGGCACAAAAACAGAAATATAGATCAATGGAACAAGATAGAAAGCTCAGAGATAACCCACGCACCTATGGTCAACTAATCTATGACAAAGGATGCAAGGATATACAATGGAGAAAAGACGATCTCTTCAATAAGTGGTGCTGGGAAAACTGGACAGCTACATCTAAAAGAATGAAATTGTAACTCTCCCTAACACCATATACAAAAATAAACTCAAAATGGATTAGAGACCTAAATGTAAGACTGGACGCTATAAAACTCTTAGAGGAAAACATAGGAAGAGCACACTTTGTTATAAATCACAGCAAGATCTTTTTTGATCCACCTCCTAGAGTAATGGAAATAAAAACAAAAATAAACAAATGGGACCTAATGAAATTTCAAATCTTTTGCAAAGCAAAGGAAACTACAAACAAGGTGAAAAGACAATCCTCAGAATGGGAGAAAATATTTGCAAACAAATCAATGGACAAAAGATGAATCTCCAAAATATGTAAACAGCCTATGCAGCTCAATATTAAAAAAACAAACAACCTAATCGAAAAATGGGCAGAAGACATCAATAGACTTTTCTCCAAAGAAGACATACAGATGGCCCAGAAGCACATGAAAAGCTGCTCAACATCACTAATTAGTAGAGAAATGCAAATCAAAACTACAAAGAGGTATCACGTCACACTAGTCCGAATGGGCATCATCAGAAAATCTACAAACAACAAATGCTGCAGAGGGTGTGGAGAAAAGGGAACCCTCTTGTACTGTTGGTGGGAATGTAAATTGATACAGTCACTATGGAGAACAGTATGGAGGTTCCTTAAAAAACTAAAAATAGAATACCATATTATCCATTAATCCCACTACTGGGCATATACCCAGAGAAAACCATAATTCAAAAAGATACATGCACCCCAATGTTCAGTGCAATGTTCATGGCTATTTACAATAGCCAGGTCATGGAAGCAACCTAAATGCCCATCGACAGACGAATGGATAAAGGAGATGTGGTACATATATATAATGGAATATTACTCAGCCTTGAAAAGGAACGAAATTGGGTCATTTGTAGATACGTGGGTGGATCTAGAGAGTGTCATGCAGAGTGAAGTAAGTCAGAAAGGGGAAAACAAATATCGTATATTAACGCATATATGTGGAACCTAGAAAAATGGTACAGATGAACCGGTTTGCAGGGCAGAAACAGGGGCACAGATGTAGAGAACAAATGTATGGACACCAAGGGGCGAAGGTGGCGGGGGGGTGGTGGTGGTGGTGAGATGAATTGGGAGATTGGGATTGACATGTATCCATGATGTGGATAAAATGGATGACTAACAAGAACCTGCTGTATTAAAAAAAAATAAAATAAAAGAATTAAATTATGTAAACTTACAATTAAATATCATACTAAAAACAAAATTAATACTCAAAAGACATCAATTCCTACTTATTTTACTACATTTTACCATGATCAATACTCTTGTTTATGTCTATTGCACTTGTACTGGTGGAAATAGTATGTAACGGTGTTACTTTGTATCTCTTTCCGATTCTGTATTCACATTAGTAGCTTGAAATCAGTCATGGTGGGAGTATTCACGCCATGGAGATGTGCAAATACTACTAATAAAACATCTTTCTCTCTCTTTTTCCTGGAGTGCTGGATACCACTGCATGTAGGCTTCTATGTGGGAGGTTATTATTCTGCACTAGAAATACAGATGTTAAAAGACCTCACTGACCTAATTCTTTAGGCTAATAAACTGAGACAATTAATTTCAAGACACATCTTTTTTTAAAAACTTATTTTCTTGAAGTATAGTTGTTAGTTTCTGCTGTATGGCAAAGTTATTCAGATATATATATGTATATCTTCTTTTTCACAGTCTTTTCCCTTGTGGTGTCTTATAGGATATTGGATATAGTTCCCTGTGCTGTACAGTAGGAGCTTGTTGTTTATCCATTCCATATATAATAGCTTGCATCTGCTAATCCCAAACTCCCAATCCATCCTTCCCCCACCCTCCACTCCCTTGGCAACCACAATTCTGTTCTCTATGTCTGTGAGTCTGTTTCTGTTTCGTGGATGAGTTCATTTATGTCATATTTTACATTCCACATATAAGTGATATCACAATATTTGTCAAGACACATCTTTTATTTTTAATTGTTTGTGAAGCAGTAAGAAAATTCCAGAGGAATTAAAGTCATAATAATGTGGTATTCATATACAGTCTTGCCTTCTCCATCTTTGTGGACAGTACAGCTGCCTGACATAGAGGATAAGGATGTAGACACCGGAGCTAGGCTGCCTTGGTTTTAAATCCTACTTCTGTTACTCTGTACTTACTTGACCTTGGCAGATAACCTCTGCGCAGGCCAGTTTCTTCATCTGCAAAATGGGGACAGTGAAAAGAACTTACTTCATGTGGTTTAATGAAAATTGAATTAATAGGGTCTACAATAAAGTCTGGCTCAAAGTAAGCCTGAGATAAATGTTATAGAAAGAGATACATTGTAAGAGGGGTTTGTCCGCTATCCTGATCAGTAGCAAATGCCCAATTACTTAGTAAAAAATCATAAGAACAGTAGTTCTTTTTAAATTTTTTTTTCACAACAAATGACCAAGAAGCCTGGGTTGATTTTGTGGAAGCATTTCAAGGGAATAGCCTGTTAACTGTAAAATATCCTTCAAAATGATAGCATACTTATACTACTTCTAGCTCAAATCTCCACTGCAAAAATCTTCATTGCCATGTGCTAATTTTTTTATTCCTTTTGTTTTTACTGCTACTAAATACAATAACCCATGAATTCAACTCAGTAGGTGATTTCCACCATATACTCTGAGCAGTGTCTCTCTTCCTTATCACAGACTAATATTCTGGAAAACGAAAAATGTCTCCCTGCCCAAGCAACAAAATCTTCTAGGTAGAAAGACTCAGTTACATATTAGACCTAAAGGGCTACTTTTCCAATGTTCCATATGGACAGAACACTTCCCACACATTTGACCAAAATAAAATGACAAGAGGTAGTTTAGTGCACAGCACAGTTAAAGCTACAACAGGTGAAAGAGACAGCACGGACGATACTGGTCCTCCTGACACGTGTGCTCTGGAACAGATTCTGTTGACAACTCTGCCTCAGTTTCTGCCTCTGAAAATGCAGATAGGCACCCTGGCTTTATTGGCTGTTGCAGGGATTAGATGAGTTACTTGCAAGGTGTTTAGAACAGTGCCTGGTATACAGCAAGTGATCAATAAATGAAAACTCTAACAATGACTATTTTTGCTATTCGTGTATTTCATAATACCCATCACTCAATGTTATTTCAGTCAGATAGTCCTGATTTTCTATGTCAGCAAGTGATTATAAACTTTTATGAATTTTCAATTCTATGATAGTCAGAGACTAGAAATGTTAATAGACACCTAACCTGATAAATTTAAAAATACTGTTTTTTTTTTTTTTTTTTTTTACAATGCTACCCTCTCTCAAAAGAGCTTTTTCGTGATGATCTTACGTTGCTTTTCCAGATGTAATTACTCCAAATGGCTTGAATGTTAAGAAATTTTCAGCAGTACATGAGTTTCAAAATCTCCATGCCATGTACAAGGCCAGGATCCAAGATTTTGTTCGAGGTCATTTCTATGGGTATGCTTTTCTTCACTGAAATAAAATTAGCATGTGATGTTAGGGACCTGGGGTATAGAGAAAACAGGGTTACTAAAGTAAATGTTTATCTTTCCTAGTCCCCTTTGTACTTTAACAAAACTCGTGTACATTTTGTTGCTGTTGCTTTATTTCATTGGAACCTGTTTTGTTTTGTTTTAGTCATCTGGACTTTGATCTCGAAAAAACGTTGTTCCTCTTCATTGCTGGGAGGTATGAGTTTTCAAACAAAGGAGCTGACATCTTCCTAGAATCCTTGTCCAGACTAAATTTCCTGCTGAGGGTAAGAATGATCTAGAACGCCATATAGTATTTTTTTATAGGAGGACTTTCTTCTGTGGGAAGTAAAAAACTTTCTGGCTTCTTAAATAGATTTCAAAAGAATATACAATTTTGAAGACTTAAAATGACAGCTTTAGTCTAAAAGTGACTTTGGTCTTTCAATTAACATATTAGGATTGCCACACTGTTCGCTTGTGTATTTATCTATGATGTCAGGTATTTTTTAAAGAGACCCACAAGCTTATCACATATGTGCTATTCTTTTTTTCAAGAATCATAAGAACAAAATTTTATTGGAAATGCTTCTAAAAGAATATTTTTATGTTAATTTTAACTTTTTCAATTTTTATTGAAATATAGTTGATTACAGTGTTTCAGGTATACAGCAAAGTGATTCAGTTATACACATATATAAATATATATATATATACTTTTTTACATTCTCTTCCATTATAGGTTATATATGTGTTATTTTTAAGATGACCATATAGCACCCCTTTTCCCACCTGTCCCCAAAGAATTTGTAAACAATTGAAAGATAAATATAGAGAAATCAAGCAAACAGAGAACAAAGAGAACAAAACTTCACTTTTTTTTTTTTTTTTTTTTTGCGGTACGCGGGCCTCTCACTGTTGTGGCTTCTCCCGTTGCGGAGCACAGGCTCCGGACGCGCAGGCTCAGCGGCCACGGCTCACGGGCCCAGCAGCTCCGCGGCACGTGGGATCTTCCCGGACCGGGGCACGAACCCGTGTCCCCTGCATCGGCAGGCGGACTCTCAACCACTGCGCCACCAGGGAAGCCCCCTCACCTTTTTTAAAACCAATAAAAACTATAATGGAAGATATGGCTTGGGTGTATGGCAGCAGTAGGGTTCCTAATATTGGACCTTGGTATTAAACTTCTTGGTATTAGACATCCAATCACAGGCAGCTCTGGCCATTGCCATCCTCCCCAACCAGAGCATGTCTTCAGAAGAACACGGGCAACACGGCTGACAGCCAAGCAGTTTTCCTCTGTAGAATGGGGAAGACACTCACAAAATCTATTCCTCTCCCAACTCACTTGCCATGCCTCTTCCTTGAGATTGAAAGTCTTGAACTGTGAAACTAGGAGAGGTCCCACCACAAAGAAACATGAAGGAGGGAAAGGAGGTTCCCATCCCAACAAGGTGGAATCATTTTTTGCTCAGGTGGGTGGGGCTTTATAGGTTGCAAACTAACCCAGCAATAAAACCTGTGCAAATAGAAGTACCGTGTCATAGCTGCTGATGAAAGTTAATTGGCTTAGATTCGAATCCCATCACATAAAAATATAGTATAAGTAACAGGAAAATAGGGGAGACTAGTGTAGAAGTCCAATCTTATTGAGACACTGAGACAATCTAAACTTTCCTGAGCTCCGTACTGCTCTCCAGTTCAGTTTTTATTTCTTGGACATAGATTTAGCCTTGCCTTAGAGCAGACATTGTACCAAGTATGCTAAAACATTTACTAAAACCACATTAGTAAAAACCCAAGCCTGTAAAATAGGATTGAAGGTCAGAAAGATTATTCAAGAATAAACTGCAATAATCTTATTTCACGGTATTTCCTGATACATATCTATTCAACAAGCTTTACAGATGGACTCACAACTATATCAAATATGTATTGTGTTTAGAGACATTATTAATCAATTTATCCATACCTTTATTAATTATTCACTTTATTCTTAGATGTCAAGAAAAAGCCAGTTTCTCTTTTTCTAGACATCAAAGACAATTACAGTCTTTGGAGAAATTAAAAGAAGGCATTCTCTTTCCATATAGTACATTTATTCTTTAATGGCACATTGGCTACTTGTGGGGTGAGTTTCCTATTCTATGGCTCCTGTAAATGTTCAAATAGAATATCAGGTCCTAGAGGGCAGAGACCACAGATTAGACGGTAAAGTGTCCCACATTCAGGAGTGAGTCATTTCAGAATACAAAAGCATTCATCTGTTCACAGTTTTAAGTTTATGCTTTCATTCCCACAGCTGTTTGGCAGGACATTTCCTTCTGAGAAATTCCAGGTCAATGATATTTATTGGAATAGGAAAAGTAAGCAGATTGTAGAGTCAAAAAAACACCGATTGACTCCCAGTTTTGCCAATAACCTCTGATAGGAGCTCAGACAAAATTTTCAAACTCTTGTGCCTCTCTTTTAAAATTAATGAGAAGCGTGATAGCTATTGTGAAGTTATGACCAGGCTTGGGTTAAGTTATGCATTTAAAGCACCCAGCACAGTTCCTGCCACACCAAAAGTTCTGAGCACATGATCGTTCCCTTACTTTAGGACTAAAATATCCAAAATGCAACATCATGAGAATCAAGACATTTAACAGAAAAATGTAAATAATCTATTTGTGCAAATCCATGTAAATTAGCTATAAGAAATAGAATAAACCCAAACAAAATCCTCATCAACTTTCTAACCTGAAAGTTTAAAGAATATGAGCTCACATTTATGTTATTTTTTTAACCACAGAAAAGCACAGTGATATCAATAGCAATTGCTCTATATTTTAGATGATCGATGTCATGAAAATATTCTATGTGTGGATTTTTAAATTGTTAATTGACAAATCTTGATTGAATGCCGTATTTAAATTAAAATTTCTGAAAAAGCCTCAAGACAGTGGGTGTAATTTTTTTGTCAATCATAAATAAGTATTCTTTTTCTCTCAAGATATTCAAAGCACTTTTTTTCACAGTTTAAGGTCCATCTGTCACATGGTTTATTTTATCTTTGATAGTTGACTCTGTTGTGTTTTCTAATCCTTCATTAGATACATAAAAGTGACGTCACCGTGGTGGTGTTTTTCATTATGCCTGCCAAGACAAATAATTTCAATGTGGAAACCCTGAAAGGCCAGGCAGTGCGAAAACAGCTATGGTAACCTCACCTCACATCTTGTACATGTTCTCAAGCAATAGACCTAAAGGGATATTTTTAAGTGCATGATTTCTGATCTATTTCCTTAACCTGTTTTTTTTTTTTTTCATTAAGATTATTATAGCACACATACCACTTGGTTCTCTTCTCATTGGGCTACTGAATGTTAGATTATGTCATGCCTATAAAACTGTGTTAATATAGAAACATTGGACTGAGCTACCATGGAAGGATAAGGCCTCTATAGCTATTTTTAAAGATGGGTTGAATTTAAAGCAAAATTTTATTATGGAAATGTTAAAACATATGCCAAAGTAAAGAGATTAGTATAATGCTCCTCTACCTGCCCACAGCCCAGATTCAACAATCGTCAGTGTATTCCCCATATTACATCGATACCTCCATCCACTCCCCTTCCCTTCCCCCCCTCCTCCTGATTATCATCAAGCAAAAAAATGTTACATTCTCTGCACTGGTAAGGGTGTTCAGCTGCCTCAGCTCTGGAGGTTTTAACTCAGGCTAAGCTGGCAAATAGGAAAAGAACAGAAGAGGTGATACAAGAGAGACCTGTAATTTCAAAGACTGCACTGACAGAACAACAGCACTGTCATGGCAAAGAAAGACTTCAAATGGTGACATTGTTTAAGTTGTGAATCTTTCTGCTCATACAGGGACACTGCACATTCTGTGAAGGAAAAGTTTGGAAAGAAACTGTATGATGCATTATTAAGGTAGGTGCTTGGAACACTGAACACTTCAAACATTTAGGGCTTCACTATTCAGACTTAATCATTTAGGCATTGTATTTATTTTGTTCCAACTATAAAGGAATTAATAGCCTTTGAAGATGTTTTACATCATGTGAGCAGATTTTGTTTAATCCTTCATCTGACAAGTATTTGTAAACAGTTTGCACAAATGAGAACATATTTATATATACAGATAGGTTCTAGGTCAATGGAAATCTGATTAAGGGTTAATATGTCAGTCTGAAGCTGAGGGAGATTTCATGAGGGTTTTTTTAAAAATAATTTATTTATTTATGTTTGGCTGCGTTGGGTCTTCGTTGCTGAGCCACGCCTTTCTCTAGTTGCGGCGAGCAGGGGCTACTCTTCGTTGTGGTGCGCGGGCTTCTCATTGCGGTGGCTTCTCTTGTTGCGGAGCACGGGCTCTAGGCGCGTGGGGTTCAGTAGTTGTGGCGCACGAGCTTAGTTGCTCTGCGGTATGTGGATCTTCCCAGACCAGGGCTCGAACCCGTGTCCCCTGAATTTGCATGCGGATTCTTAAATACAGAGCCACCAGGGAAGTCCTTCATGAGATTTTTAAGTCAAAAAAGATATTGACTTCATGTATATTAAATATATATTTACTTATATATTAGATGAACATATATTAATTAATTAACATATTAATTAATGTTAACTAACATTTACTTAATAAGTAATATATAGTATTTAAATAAATAATAAATAAAATATATAAAATGTATAAGTAAAGTAAAATCTAAATAAAAAATCAAATTAAAATGTATTATAAAATAATAATATGTACAAAATATATGGATTTTGTTACAATATGAAGGGAAAGCTGTGTTGTCTCCTGATGCCTGGTGGCAGGTGTGCATCATTTCTTGTTACCAGTAAAAATATCAACTTATAGGTGGACAAGTTATGGCCACTGTAGAACACAGTACTTAGGGGTGGGCAAAATGCAATGAGAATGTCCTCCTGATCCTCAACATGAATGCTTTAAAAATTAATTTCAGTTTTCTTTGATGCTAGCAAAGGTGTTCTTTTATCACACTTTAGGAATTTGTGAGCTTCATCAGGAAACTTTGTTTGCTTTACATTTATTTTTAAATTGCTTGAAACGGTGTCTAACATAGGAAGCACTCAATTAGTGCCAGCTGTTTTTATTTTTATTATTACAACTTTTCCCCACAGAGGAGAAATTCCTGACATGAACAATATTTTGGATCGAGACGATCTGACAGTTATGAAAAGAGCCATCTTTTCAACTCAGGTAATAAAGGAAAAAGTGCCCATTACTTCGCAAAGTTGTTAACGTCCATTTAGATCAATATCTTAATGCATTGGAGTGGGCTGATTTGGGAAATTTTTAAACCCGAGAGCTAGAAAAGTCATTCTTAGGTATTTACCTAAATGACACCTTTGTAAGTTCTCTTTCTTCAGTGTATTTTCAGTGATCCTTTAAAAAAATCTCATGGAACTTGTCTTTGTATCTATTTAAAAAATTCATTCGGAACCAATATGTCCAATTGAAAAACGATGTATATTGCAATGACACCAAAAATACCTCCTAAAGTTTTCAAAAAGCATAGAATTCGGAGTTACTATAGAGAAAAGGTGAATGTTTCTCAGTCGAGTGGAATTATTATAAAAAAGGAAAGATAAGTGTGTTAGGCTTCTACGGGAATCTGGTCAATAACAGCGAGGCATCAGAGGACCGCCCCCTAGTGGGAACCCGCAGAGTAGCTCATCTGGAGTCAAGCTTCCAGGACACTTACTCCAAATAAGTCCCAGGAGCGCTCAAGAAGTCTAGGCTTTTCATAGAGTGGCTGCAGGTGAAAAACACAAGTACCGTGTGTTCACAGTATGGGAAGGAAGTTCTTTACCCTGTAATCCTCCTCTTAGTGGCATGAAAGACCAGGCGGCATGGATGTCATGTCGCCAATGACTTATTGTTGAAATTAGTCACATTTGTTAATTCTTTTCACAACTGACATTTTCTTCTCTCTGTTCCTTCAGCGGCAATCTTTGCCCCCTGTGACGACTCACAACATGATTGACGACTCCACCGATCCCATCCTCAGCACCATTAGAAGGATTGGGCTTTTCAACAGCCGAACAGACAGAGTCAAGGTACAACTAATTGTTTACGTGGGGCACTTCAAAATCATACAAAATAGATTTTTGAGAATTTATTAGAAGCATCCCTTTTTGGTTGTAACATCTATCAGAAATATTGTAAATCATATTTTGTTTCCTGTCTTGAGCAATTCAAGAATGACTATTTTGGTATCATTCTTAAAAATTGAAGACTATTTATGGCTTTGAGTTGTAATTTAGCTTTCATTTTCGTTGTAGAATACTGTCAGTAAGCATCAGGAAATGGCCTCAGTTTTAATGAAACACATATAATCTAAGAATTGCTTTAATGAATGAATTTCTGAGATTAACATGAACTATCTTTGTTCCTTCTTGATAAAGTTCAACTTAAAAGCAGAGTATGAGGACCTTCCAGTTTCAGAGAATGTGGCTAATGATGGCTTTATGTAATTTTCTACTGACCAATTCATTCTTTTGACTCTTGAGTTTCTATGATGACGAGGGACAGGGTTAGGTACATGAATAAGACTTGGTTTCTGCCACCGTGGAGCTTAATCTCTGTGATGTTTACTGAGGGCGTGCCATGTTCTAGGCATGGTGCTAGGCATGGGAGACAGAGGGTGAACGTGTCAACAGATAATTGCTTATCCTTACTCACTTCCATTCACCAGCATTCAAGATCAAGTTGTCACAAGCTTTTACCAATCTTTTCAAAGGGAAAGGTCTCACTGTCCCTTCTTTCTTTCACCTTCAGCAGATCGTATGAGTCCCTTCATACTGGCCTCGAATATCGATTTTGACCCATTCTTACTTCTTTTCCTTCAGATTCTAAGGGTTTTTCTAGGATCTTATTTCCTCCCACATTCTGAGGAAATGGGCCCTGTTTACCCTTCTTCATACTGTAGGCTTACTAGCTCCTTCCCTTGCTGTCTACAAATATTTCTTAAATTTTTCCACATGAAAAAACAAACTGGGGGCTTCCCTGGTGGCGCAGTGGTTGAGAATCCGCCTGCCGATGCAGGGGACACGGGTTCGTGCCCTGGTCCGGGAAGATCCCACATGCCGTGGAGCGGCTGGGCCCGTGAGCCATGGCCGCTGAGCCTGCTCGTCCGGAGCCTGTGCTCCGCAATGGGTGAGGCCACAACAGTGAGAGGCCCGCCTAGCACCAAAAAAAAAAAAAAAAAAAAAAAAAAAAAAAAAAAAAAAAAAAAAAAACCAAACTGTGCCTTAACCCTGTCTCCTCTTGATGTTTCTAAATGTTTTTCTACTCCTCTCTGCAAAGTTTCTTGGGAAAATATAGTCTATTCTTAAATGTATTTCTCATCCTGCACTCACTCATTAATGTAGGTATGAGTGGATATAATGGAGACAAATTAAGAACCTACTGCAACAGTACAGGTGAGGGATGCTGAGGGCCTCTTCCAAAGGCCTTATCAGAAGTGCTGGAGAGAATGGAATGATGGGAGAAATGGTTGCCTGCAGAACGGACCATACTTCAGTGACCAGTGGACACTGATAATGAGAAAGAGGGAGAAGGCAAGGCTTCAGTATGTAACCCATACTTTCTAAAAACTAAGGAGAGGCTTCAAAAGAAGTTGGTTTGACGGTCATGTCACGAATGGAGTTCAGTTTTTGATAGATTGAGTTACGTGTGAGATATTCAAGTTGAGATGCTTAATACGTACTTAGAAATCATAGGTCTGGGGTTTATAAGGACAGTTGTGAGGGGAGCTATTGGCGTGTGGGCAGTAGTGGAGACCAAGGAATGACGACCCTGCCATGCTAGGAGACCAGGTGGAATGAATGAAGAGAAGTGTTGACCCAAGGAAACCTCAAGAGTTAAGAGGGGGGACTTCCCTGGTAGTGCAATGGTTAAGAATCCACCTGCCAATGCAGGGGACACGAGTTCGATCCCACTTACTGCGGGGCAGCTAAGCCCATGTGCCACAACTACTGAAGCCCGTGCACCTAGGGCCTGTGCTCCATAACAAGAGAAGCTACCACAAGGAGAAGCCTGCGCACCTCAACGAAGAGCAGCCCACGCTTGCTGCAACTAGAGAGAGTCCACGCGCAGCAACAAAGACCCAATGCAGCCAAAAATAAATAAAATTTTTTAAAAAAAGAGTTAAGAGGAGATTAAAAAATGAAGGTTCAGGAAAAGAAAGAATGGGAAAAATATCTCAGAAATCAAGGCAGGAGAAATTTTCATAATAGTAGGAAGAGCTCATAATACAGCATTAAGTGATACAAGCTGTTTATAAAATGTTCCATATTGTGTTAACACTTTATTTCAAACATATTCTACACACCCACCCACCCACATATTGTGTATACTGTCCTGTGCCATAGAATTACGGGTGATTTTTGTTTCTCATTTGTGTTTGTGAATTTCCAGATTTTCAACCCCTAGTGCAGCTATAATAGTCAGGCTGCACATTTTCCCCTGGAAATGCAGGACCGTACTGCCAAGGATGCAGATTGTTATACCACCCTTTATGTTTTTCAGCAGGATTGGATCCAAATCAGGCACAATTTAAGTATCAAAATCAATAAAAATAGCAATGAATTAGAATACATTGAATAACACAAGGAACCATGAATCCAATACAAGTATAAGTTTATTGAGGAATGGGATATTTATATAGATTCAAAATAACTCCCCCCAAATACTTACTAATAACAAAGGAGAAACAGAAGAAGATTTTACAGTGGAGAAGCCAAAAAGACATGACTTTAATCAAGAGATCAAAGTAAACATCAGAAGTAATAAGTAAATTGTAATTCCTCTGCCCTCTGATGAAATGCAATGAGAAACAGAGTATCACCTCTGTGCTATATCTACCAAAGATGTATAACTTACTCTAACCATGAGGAAGCACAGGACAAGCCCAAACTGAAGATCAAATTTCAAAATAACTAGACTGTAGTCTTCAAAAGTGTTCAGGTCATGAAAGCCCAAGAAAGTCCTCGAACTCTTCCAAACTAAAGGAGACTAGAGAGAAGTGACGACTAAATGTGACATGTGACTGTGAACAGGGTCCTTTGGTTTAAAGGACAGTATTTGAACCACTGGAGAAAGTTGAATGGGGTTTAAGGATTAGATGGTAGTGATGTATCAATGTTAATTTTCTGATTTTGATGCTCATAGTGTGGCTATGTAAGAGAATGTTCTTTTTTTAATTGAAGTATAGTTAATTTACAATGTTGTGTTAGTTTCATCTGTATAGCAAAGTGATTCAGTTTTATATATATATATATACATATATATATTATTTTTGGATTCTTTTTAGGTTATTATAGGTTATTACAAGATATTGAGTCTAGTTCCCTGTGCTATACAGTAGGTCCTTGTTGTTTATTTATTTTCTATATGGTAGTGTGTGTATGTTAATCCTAAACTCCTAATTTATCTTTCTTCCCCCCACCACTATCCCCTTTGGTAACCATAAATTTGCTTTCTATGTCTATGAGTCTATTTCTATTTTGTAAATAAGGTCATTTGTATCATTTTTTTAGACTCCACACATAAGTGATATCATGTTTGTCTTTATCTGACTTACTTCACTTAATATGATAATCTCTAGGTCCATTCATGTTGCTGCAAATGGCATTATTTCATTCTTTTTTATGGCTGAATAATATTCCATTATATGTGAGTGTGTATGTACATATATATTAATATATATATATATATCTTCTTTATCCATTCATCTGTTGATGAACATTTAGGTTGCTTCCATGTCTTGTCTATTGTAAATAGTGCTGCTATGAACATTGGGGTGCTTTTCAAATTATCTTTTCAAATCAGAGTTTTCTCCAGATATATGCCCAGGAGTGGAATTGCAGGATCATATAGTAACTCTATTTTTAGTTTTTTAAGGGGAAATGTTCTTGTTTGTAGAAAATACATGTTAAGTATTTGTGGATGATGGGCATCCAGTCAGCAATTGATACACAGATGGTTCTTGAAAAAATATTAATTCTCTTCACATTGTACTTGCAACTTTTCTGTAAATTTGGGATTTTTTCAAATTATATATATGCATATATACATGTATTTATATATAATTATATATATAATTCATATAAAATTAAATTTTAGTATAATTTTTAAAATATATAATTTATACATAAACATATATATAATTCTCCTATTTCCCCATTTTATGAAAGTTCTCACCAAACCAGTTTTCTGTTATCTGTCAGCCTCCCCCCATAGCTAAGTAAGTTATTAAAAATAATTTCTAATAAATTTTCAAAATCAGATTTTAAAGTACTGGGATAATAATATAATTTATATATTATAATTATATTATAATTTATAATTCATCATTTTAATAAATAGGAGAAATAGAACTCATTTATCTAGGTGACCAGTTAAGTAGCTATTCTATTCACAACTTTCCAAGTATAGCTGGCTGTCTCTGGTCTCCACCTTTGCAGAAAATTACAGGCTGTGCAGTCCAGGAAAGGACTCATACCAGTGCATGAGAGCCAATTGCTGAATTTTCAGAAATGCTGTAAGCCAGTTTTAAACACAACCATTGTGTAAAATTAAATTACATAAACTTAAAAAAATCAATTATGCTAAAACGAAAGGTAATGCTCAAAACTCATTGCATCCTAGTTGTTTACTGCATTTTCCTATTACCTATGCTCTTGAGGTTATTTATGACTATTGTACTCACATGGTGGAAATATTCTATAAGGAGGTACTGCTGCTCTTCCCATGTCCAGTTCAGTGACATCACATTGGTAGCTTGCAATTAGCCCTTAGTTCCATTTCACTTGGCTAACTTATGCCTGGAGCATATAAGGGTAGCTCCCCTTTTTCCTGATCAAGGTGGGAATAAATTGAGAAACAAGACAAGGGCTAGCAGTCAGAGAACCAAGTAAAATCTTTATTGTCAGTAAAGTCTGTGTTGGAAGAATGAGAACAAAAAAAGCATGAGAACAAAAATGGATACAATAACTCCCTATCCTCTAATGTAGGCCTGGGAACCTGAGGGAAAGTTAGTACTCAGAATAGATATTTACAGAGAATGGAGAGAGGAGTAAAAAACACCCGGACATTTTCCTTTTTCTTATCTCTCTCTTTCTTTCCCCAGAATCTAGAACACAAGGATTCTATAGTATAGAAATATTGAAATAACAAAACTGTAGGAGATTTGTTGCTTTAATTTCTTCTTTCTTTTCTCTTTCTTCTCATTAGAATTTTTCTTTTTCAGGTGATTTTGCACCCAGAGTTCCTATCCTCCACCAGCCCCTTGTTACCCATGGATTATGAAGAGTTTGTCCGAGGTTGTCATCTTGGAGTATTTCCATCATACTATGAACCTTGGGGTTATACTCCAGGTATGTGACATGTATAGATTGTGAAGTGTTTTAGATTTTTTTAGTATATTATTTTATGCACATGTATGTAATATTCTAAGTTGATATGTCATTTCTAAATGATATGTCATTTAAAACTACAAAATCAAAACCTTAGTAGAAATGGTTGGATCTATCCCAGGCGTCCATTTTATGTTTTGTAGCTCCTGACCTAAGAGTAAGGACATAATACATAATCTTTTATGTAAGTATAGGAGATTGTGGTTGGGCATATTTTAGGGAGTATCTGAATTGTTGCCTCATTGCATTCCAAAGAAAAAGAATGTTTTATAAGATTATATCTTCACCAGTCCTATCCATTAATATGAAGGAGAAATTAACTGCAAGGAGGTTAATATGAGAAACAATTTTTGTTTCTAAAATTGTTCTAAAATTTATTTCAGAATTCTTTTTTTAAATGAAAGGATATATGTATCTTTGAATTAGATAACACATTCATATGGTTTTAGACACACATAATATAAAGAGATGTACAGTGAGAAGTCATCTTCACACCCTTGTCTCTCAAAAACGAAGTACTTTTAACATAGAATGCCGGTTCAGTGGTAGGTATTTATTCCCAATGACATAGTTCAATTCAGACCCTCCACCTGCCCCCCTTTCTGTTTGGATGGTGGATTCGCAGATCCACTATCTATTTTTCTTTTCTGGTCCCTGCTAGCATGGTTGCCATTAGCATCAAGAGCCATCAATTTGTATTTGTACTGAATGCCTAATTAGAAAAGAAACAAGTACTTTAAATATATGCCAACACAAAGAAGACAATGATGGCTTTTCCATCTTCTTGGTAAACAGCGATTTTCCTCCTAGATAGATATAATTCCATTTATAATTGTAAAAGAAAAGGCTCAGAAAACATATTTATTTATAATGAATACATTTTGCCTTCTGCATCTCAATGTCATTATAGGCCAAGTAAAGGGCAGCAGCAGTCAGGGTTAGAGAGGTCATAGACTGAATTATGAAGAGGCTATTTTTCTAATCTTTACATTTTGATCCCAGAATTTTCGTATAGAATTTAAAATTCTGTATAAATAGGATACTATAATCTTTACAATAGGCGTAACATGAAGGCTCTTCATCTTTTGACATAGGTCCTATTCTATTGTTCTAGGCTCCACCAAGAATAATTTGCCAGCAGCTGTAAACCCATTAGAACTTTTGGGAGAAGATTGAAAAAGAATTATCCATTCTTGAAACATGACAGAGAAAAGTTATTGCTCTAACTCCTCCAGCTTCCTCTCTTGTAGTTCTAAAAATTGTTCTCGGCACAAATTCCACTTTTGTGAGGGCAGCATCTTCTTACCTATGAAATGCCCGCATAGTTATCTTAAATTGCTTATAATAGAGTATCTACCTTTGAGATACACTAAAACAATTCACTTGATGAACTTAAAACTTTGTTATAGGCTCTTATTCCTATTATTTCTAGGAAGTAACATAATTTACGATTGGAAATATTGAGAGCAAAGAAGTACAAAACCAAAGCATGAGTGACCAAGGGAATGTGGGAAGTCATTTATATTGGGTAAAGAGAATGTTATCTAACTTACAGCAGCCTTTCTGCCAGAATATCATTTTATAGGACAAAGTTAAACTTAACATGAAATGATAGAGGAAATATATTTAGTGTGTTAAGATAAAGGCCAGCAAATGTGTTATGAAAAATAAGTAGATGGAAAAAGGGGTGTGAGAAATATGTACCCTATAGTGAATGAGTCATTCTCTGTTTTAAATTAACCAAAGGGGAATTCCCTGGTGGTCCAGTGGTTAGGGCTCCATGCTCTCACTGGTTTGATTGCTGGTTGGGGAACTAAAAATCCCACAAGCTGCATGGTGTGGCCAAAATAAATAAATAAATAATAAATTAACCAAAAAAAGTTGGTCCCTCATTTATAGAAACAGCAAAACCTCTGGTGGCATACATTTGGCATTAGCATGTTAGATACCTCTCTAACTTTTTTCACATAATTGTTTTGTGCTGTACTAACTCTCACTCCAGAAAGTGTTAAAATCTGTGTTTTGTGTTTTGAGAAGACCCAGTGAAGATAAACGCTGACTTCATTAAATTCACTCAGTGAACGTATACTGAGCTTACATGGATCCCTGGCATTTTATTATATGGGTGTCAATGAGTATTTCATAGAAATAAGGATCTGTGAAGTTCCATAGAATTGTAGGCAAAATTTTTCTGGGGAGGAGTTCCAGAGTTTTCATCTGATTCTCAAATGGGTCAATAATCCCTGTCCCACATTCCTCTCCTCTACCATCTTCCCCCAAATTCGGAAACCACTGTTCTCTCGAGCTAAACCAAGAGGAAATACTTGCAGAACAGGAGTACATGGGTCATGAGGAAATCTCTTTTTATCTACCCATCCCCACTAGCCAACCAAGAGAAATTCCATAATAAAAATATAAATTTCATGTTAACAATTCAAACATCCTTGAGTGTGTTAACATGTCTTAAGACGCATCTGATATTGTCTAAAAATAAGGTTTTGACTAAAAGGTGGTAGAGGATTGAAAGAAACCATGGGTTCACTGAGCACCCGAGCAAGTGGAAGGGGTTGGTGGCAAGAGAGGTGAATATGCTGGAGGAGCTAGTTCTTTCCAAAACATATTTACTTATCCCATAAACTTGCCAAATACTTAGTGACACAAGCTTAGAACAGAGCAAAAAACAAAGCCAGCTGGAATGAGAGAGGCAGTGTAGGGTAGCAGTTCTGAGCAAGGGCTCTGGAGCTGGGCGCCTGGCTTCAAATCCCAGCTCTACCACGTTGCCTGGCTTGGTGAAGCTGGGAAAGCTATTTAACCTCTCTGTGCCTCAATGTCTTCGTCTGTAAGATGGGGATAATGGTAGCCTCACTTCATAGGGTGGTTGAGAAGATTAAATTAGTTCATGCATGTAAGGGGCTTAGTACCGTGCCTGGCATAAAATAAATGTTGCTATTACTAGGTGGACTGGGGCTTTTCCTTCTGTGCGTGTGTCAGAGGATGTTGTTGCTGGTTTGAAGCCAAGCCTTTGTCTATTTCCCCTGGCAGCCGAATGCACTGTGATGGGTATCCCCAGTGTGACCACCAACCTCTCCGGCTTTGGCTGTTTCATGCAGGAGCATGTGGCTGACCCCACCGCATATGGTGAGGCTTTTCATCGTGAACCCCACTGGGGGGGAAGGGACCTCTAACCACACAAAGCACAGGGTCTTTACAGAGCCCGACTCTAACGCTATCCTGATGATTAAACTTTTTATACTTCTTGTTTAATTAAAAGTAGATTTCATTATGTGGTCCATGGAAAAGATTAGAATGATATGAATATTGAACATATAGCTCAAAAGGCAAACTAAAAGGGAGTGCTAAACTTGGACAAACATTGCCTTTTCACCTTTGTATTTTTCTGAACTGATTTGGTCCTCTATTACCTAGAAGTGATCATCACAATAGCCATGGCTTTAGAGTACACGTATTGATCAGCATAATTATTTTATAAGTTCCATGCCAAGTTATCAAAATTCACACTGAAGATGGCAGATGGTACCGCCATCTATAAGTCCATGCTGCCTAGCAGCAAGAAAAGTTAGAATGGGCTGGATGCTCTGCCTGGACATTGCCGATTCTCTGGTCTTTTAGAATTGCATTGTCACTGTTGTCTTTGCTTGGTTGACAGCTCTGGTCCTCACCTGTGTCTGCACAGTGGGGACACTGGGGAACCTAAAAAGCACTGAGACCCAGGTCTCACCCTGGAGATTCTGGTTAAGGACCATCACTGATCCGAGGTATCCCTGTATTGCCAGATTTTCTTTAGCAAGATCTGTTTTGTTGGCTGTGTGTTGGTGGCAGTTGTGAGCCATTAGAAGGAAATCACAGGAGAAATACAGCCTCAGGAGGGAAAAGATAAAGCAGAGGCAGTAGGGTTGCCAGGGAGTGGATAATCACGCCGTTCGTGATAGACCTAAGGACCAGGAGTAGAAGTGCTTTAAGGTCAGCCTTATCTTGACTTGTGCTCTGGCTTTTGTGCCCCTCAGGTATTTACATCGTTGACAGGAGATTCCGCTCGCCAGATGATTCTTGCAATCAGCTGACTCAGTTTCTCTATGGATTTTGCAAGCAGTCACGCCGCCAGAGGATTATTCAGAGGAACCGAACCGAGAGGCTTTCAGACCTTCTGGATTGGAGATACTTAGGCAGAGTAAGCAAGTTTATGATACATACAGAGGACCCCTTTAAAAATCCCACTGGAGGATAAAAGAATTGATTCGAGTTGTAATCTGCAAGGTCAAGTCCGTATCATCGTTAAGATCTCAGTGACGTTTTCACGTCCGTAATATGAGTACCTTTGAGCTTGATATGAATTCGCAAAGTCCCAACCTCAATTTTTCATATTTAGTTTGAGACCAGAACAGCCAGTCCAGCCGCATCTAGCCATGATCTTACTAATTATTCTATCACCAGGGCTTAACTTGATGCTTTACAGGTTTCATGAAGATGAGGAAGTCAAGAGAAAAGTCCCTATTTTGTTTCACTCTAAGAGATAATATGATCACATTCCTCGACTACAGTGGGGAGTGGAAATAATCTTGTTTCTCAAAATGCAGGTACAGGAAATACCTCCTTTCCATCCTGCCATTAGCTTAGAAATACTCAGACGTTCATATATCTTAGCAGTGGATGATTTAATGAAAACTAAATTGACGTTGCCTTCACATAATGTATCTGCTTAGATACTGCTCAACTCTGGCTGACAAATGACAGATACGGCCATCAGCTGAGTATCTGCACACGCTCATTTCCATCCAGGAAGATTCATTTTGCTGTCTTCATTTTATAATGAAAGCAGGATGATAAGCCCCTTAGAAGCTCTGTTTCTTACGTAAGGTCGGAAGCAGGATTTAAAGCCAGTGCGTCTGATGATTCAGGCCCCATCTTTTTCTCCATGCCATCCTGCTTCTCTATAGAGTAAAACCAGTGTTTTTCAGCTGCCTTAGTGCTCAATTCAGAGTTCAGTAAAGCCGGTATGTCCTTCCCCTCCAATTTTTGATAGTATTTCTTTTTTTTTTTTTTTTTTTTTTTTTGCAGTACGTGGGCCTTTCACCGTTGCGGCCTCTCCCGCTGCGGAGCACAGGCTCCGGACGCGCAGGCGCAGCGGCCATGGCTCACGGGCCCAGCCGCTCTGCGGCACGTGGGATCTTCCCGGACCGGGGCAGGAACCCGTGTCGCCTGCATCGGCAGGCGGACTCCCAACCACTGTGCCACCAGGGAAGCCCCATCGATAGTATTTCTTTACTGATTCCCTGAAAAATGATTAAGCTATAAACTGTCATATTTTTTCTGCTTCTTAAATTTAGGATGAATAAAATCTGTCACTTTAAAATATATATATATATATATATATATATATATATATATATATATATATATTTATAAGTAGGAGAACAAGATTTTATATAACAGCTTGGTTATTGAGATATAAATATATAAATATACATCTTTTTTAACCCATGGATTGGTTTTCTATCATAGTATTACCAGCATGCCAGGCACCTGACATTAAGCAGAGCTTTTCCGGATAAATTCCACACAGAAACCACATCGCCACCAATGGTAAATATTTTATGTATTGTTTATTTGTTTTGAAAGCTAAATGTCTTACCTATGGTAAGTCCTAACAGTACCTTTTATTTGGAAGTAGCTAAATTCACAAACTATTTTACTTTTTCATAGTGTTGCTACAAAGCAAATAGAGAAAACTGACAAATCAGACCAACTCTAAGCCCTCAGTTCAGAGTTAGCTTATACGCTGGATGAGCAGTCAGCTAATTCATGTCACTGGAGGAGGACTTTCCTATGAAAACTCTCCTTGCCTTAGTGCCTGAAACCTCTCTTAGACATCCATTCTTTTGAGGGTTGTCGAAAAATAAACTGGCCTGCTCTCATTGCAAGTGGATTTTCTATCCAAGGAGATGTTTAAATGTCGGGTGACAACTTGGCAAGAGTAATAGCGAATTCAAGCACCACAGGAGAAATTGGACTAGATGCGCATTTACGCATGGAAATTCAGCAGTGCCCACTAGGAGTCTTCCCCGAATATTCCCTTAGACATTTATATTCTTGAGGTTAGAGCAGATTACTTGTCATCACATTCACTTAGAAGGAAACACAGCTTGAAGTAGGGCAGTATCAGGCACTTGTCTTCAGTGGAATTAGTCCTTACAGCAGTCTACACAGCGGTCCAAGAGCTCAACTTCTCTGTTCCCTACCCACCAGGTGAAAACTTAGGTGTAGAAGATGAAACCCATATCACTGACTATGAGATCCATTTTAGCTTAGTAGTTCCACACCCCACAGGACCCAACATCTCATGTAAATCCTCACAGATCAGCTTCTATGGTCTCCACAAGGAATGTGAGCAATTACAAGAGTCATCCAATTCAAGGATTTCCAACTACTCGAGACCCTCATCAAGTACTTATAGATCCTCCAAAAGCAGATGTAATTTTCCAATCAGGAGTCACTTTCACTATAAACAATTTTGCCTAATACCTTATATTCCACCTCGATTTGGTGTCTGGGGACCAGATCTAGAAAGTTAACCCAAGGGAAAATTTGCTCATAGAGAAAGTGAAAGAGTTTTGTAAATCCCTCAGTATACAAATCCCACTTCCCATGTCCATGATTCTAACAGAGTGACTTGCTTAGCTTATTTAGAGGTGGTCACTGCCCTTGATGATAATTCAGCTATATTCATTCATTTATTCAACTAATTCAGATAATAAGTATTGAACTCTTATGCTCCCTAAGTGTAGGACGCAGCTCTTTTTTTTTTTTTTTTTTTTTGGTATTGCTTTCAAGTAAAGTATCTGAGCCTTGAAATGAGTGTACATGTATGACATAATAATGTCTAAAAATAGTTGAAATTCAGAGTGATAAGTGCTGTAACACTTTTATACATTTGTCTTCCTGATTGATGAAGCATCTGCACTCCTAGAGAGCAGGGATCATGTGTTTCATCTTTGTTTCCTCCTGCCCCATAGGTGGTACTTAGTATGTGTTTATCAAATGAGTTATCTCAGAGCATCTTAGGTAGAAGGGCAATTGATTAAAACCTAGTGATGTTTGCTCACTAACTGAAATAATAGGAACTGGTGGAATTTTAAGGTCAGTGAAGTGGCCTGACTTCCAGGAATCTTTCTAGTGGGTGTTGTCCATGGAATATCCAGGCTGCTCATGTTCTGGAATTTGATTGAGCAAATCTGAAGGATGACATAGAGACTGATGATCTCAACAGTGTATCATGGCAGTTGATATTAAAGGCTCTGGGATGATCACAGCCCTGGAACCACTCTTTGCTCTACCACTTACATGCCGTATGACCTTGGGCAAATCATTGGCCTCTTGGACCCTCAATTTTCTTCTGTCAGCGGAAAGAACAAATTAGTCAGAGATTAAATAAGATCACATGTATATGGCCCCTGGCACATTTCAGTGCTTGATAAAAGAAATCTATTTATTTAAGGAGTCTCTCTTGAGCTTGTTTGGACCAGAATCAAGATAAATCAAAGTTAATAGCCCCTGAACAGACCAAAAAACCCAACTGTGTGTTTTATTAAATGCACATGCCAAGTGTGTACATCACTGAAAAATCAAAAAGCCATTCTAATGTTTTGTGTCTTACTTTTTTGTCTTTGGCAGACAGAACGGTTTAAATATCCCAGGCCTTCCTCAGTACCACCTTCTCCTTCGGGATCTCAGGTCTCTAGTCCTCAGAGCAGCGATGTGGAGGATGAGAATGAGGGTGAAAGATACGATGAGGAAGAGGAGGCTGAAAGGGATCGGTTAAATATCAAGTCACCATTGTCTCTGAATCACGTTCCTTGTGGGAAGAAGAAGGTGCATGGCGAATACAAGAACTGAATTCCACTCTGGTCGAACAGGCTAATTCAGTGAGAACACGGTAAGAATGATTATTGAAAGAAATGAAAATGCCACGTGTTTCATTCTCTTCTTCTCAGTATAACAATGGGATTTATTCTCTGCCTAAAAAGTGGAGGAGATTAAGTGAATGGCAATTTTGTAATTTGTAATAAAATCCAACTCCTTTTGCCCCTGTCAGTTCAGGCTCTAGGAAGAGTGTTAGTTAAAGGAGGAAGACTGGAAGTGTTTTTAAAATGGTTATTTTAAGCAATAAGAATTTGCATTTCCTAATGCTGATTTTTTTAGTCATTATCACCATAATCCTTGGCTTAGTGTTTATACAGCTTCTATACCTGCTAAACCAATCTGCCATTTCCCCCACAAAGGATCCTGATCTTAGCTATGAATGTGTTCTACCTTTATATTTCAGGTAATTTGGTCTTTAGTGATTATTTTTATTTTTCACATGAGGCAGAACCATGAATTTATACCTTGCTTTGCAGACAATCAAAATCCATAGGACAGTAGCTATCCTAAATCCAGATGTTGATACATATTAATGCATATGTACAAGGTCACTTCTCAAGTTAATGATCGGGAGATGTTACCATCTGTACTGTACCACCTGACTGTAACAGTCTTTTTCTATTGTTTAATAGAAACATAGAAACATTTCCTATTGTTTAAAAGGAAAGCCTTTTTGAAAACTTGGTCAGTCTTCCATAGGTGATAAATTGTTAAATCCATATGAATAAATACATCAATATTTAAAGATTTAACTGCATTGATAATGTTTAAAATTCTTTTAGACATTTAAATAAGATAATATGTGCAAAAACACCTACTATAAAATAGTGTCTTATGAAGGATAACATTTAAAACTATCTTTTAAAAAATTAGCAAAAAGAAAATAGAGAGTCTGCTTAATTATAATAAGGACAATGTCTCTGAGACATTGTTGAATGATTGTAGTTAAACATATTAATGTTTTAAATGTAGTTAAACATAAGTCAGCAAAAAAACCCGAAACAACAAAAAAAACCGAAACCCCACATTCACTCATGGATTGTTTTTTCCACAACTGAATGTTGTTACATTTGGATCACAGTGAACACCTTGGCTGGCATATTGGTTGGCCCAGGTCTGTAGGGGCTCTAAACAAATGTAGGTCTTCTCAGGGCTGGGTTGTTGATGGCAGTAAGGGAAGAGAAACAATGACAGTGTGTCAGATGGTGCAAGACTGGCGGAAAACTGCACTCCAGCTCTATCACCCCATTGGTAGGGGAGAGTAGAAGAGCAGCAGATCCAAGCAACAACTCAGGTAAAAATGGAAGATCGTTGCAAACTCCCCTAATTTAGAGGTTTGTAAGGAAGGAAAATAAATTACCGAAAGCCTAGTCCTTAAAAAATGCCCAATGGATACCAATTAACCCAACTCTTCAAGCTCTGCAGAGGAGATCAGGAAAAAATATGAAATAGATTTGTATTACAATCCAAATACTCATTTGCTGAAGTGCCAGAAAGATCTCATGACAAAATGGGTTTCACTTTTGCAATAACCATGAAAATATATCCCTAATAAAGTGGTGCAGTGTGTGTATTCAAGTGATACTCTTGATTGGTAACTGGTTGATCTATGGCTACTGAAAGCATGAGCTATACAGAAGCTATAACTTCTTAATAAAAAAACTTTAAAATTCAAGTTTTTTTTTTAAACAAAAGAATAGTTCTCTGATTAGAAATGAGTACAAATGGTATAGGACACATGGAAATGACTGATTTGCAAACACCTGGCTTCGAGTGGCATGTGTAAGAATCAGTTTCTACCCTGCACTTGGTCCTCTATTCAGACAGCTGCTGCCACCTGACTCCAACCCCTCACTCCAGTCACTTAGTTGTCCTTTCCCCAAGACTGACAAAGCCTGGTGTCTAGTTGTTCTTTCCCCAATATTGACAAAGCTTGGTGAGGAACAACCAATAGGATTGTGTGTTTCTAGCACAGCACCTTATACACAGTAGTTGCATAAATAAATGGTTTTATTGGGAGAAACATAGATACAAAAATTGATGCTCTTAAAGTATGTATAAAAAAAAGAAAAAATAATAAATAAAGAATATATGTATCCATAAATTGGAGGACAGGAACTATGGAAAATTGTGTGTGCCTGACCAGCTGACAGCAAGACTTTTTTAATGCATTGTACCACCCTTCCTTCCATGGTAAGGGCTAGAGTGAACAGAGCTGGCTTTACATATACAGATGGGAATATAAAATATTACAAGTGCTATACTAGTAGCTTTCCAGGACACAAGGAGGTCTCAGAAGAGGGATTGGTTAAGTGTACGTGAGGAGATTGAAAGCGACTTCCTAGGATGATTCTAAATTTCTATGAAGTAATGTGGGAGATACAACTGCCCACTTCACATTGTGGTTGTAAGGATAAAATCAAATTAGACGTGAACGTTTCCTTAAGGGATTTATAGTCCAGTAGGAGGAGACCAACAGGTTACATTCCCAACTCCTCTATCTCCTGAGGCCAAGGTAAAATAATGTAACTCAGGGTTGGTAGGATATTAGACTTTTATTTCTCATCAGCAGGTAAAGAAGAAATGCTAGTTGGAGGCTGATTTTAACCTCTCACCCTCTCTCCTTGCTTAGGATCACTATGGTGGGAGAGAGGAGTCATCCACTGGGGAAAACCAGGGGAACAGAGAGTAATTGAGAGCCCACCCTGGAGGCCACGTAGCCACAGGGGAAGAAGGCTATAGAGGCAAAGAGGGGAAGAGCAACTGGAATGGGGTGAAAGTAGCTGCAAGTCCTATCTGGAGGTGGGGTATTCTAGTACATGGACATGCACAGGAGGCAGATATTTTCCAATTTTAAAAGACAAGTCATACAATGTGAAAAGTTTTGACCACTGATCACTTATTCATTTCAGTTTTGAACAAGATAGAAATAAAGAGAATTGCAAAGACACCCCCGGAGAGATAGAAAGTTATAGCAAACCGGGCATATGCAACTACTGGGTTAATGGTCAGGAAATTCAAGTACTTGTAATATTGTAGCTGATATTAAAACAGCTGTTGGTCATTTAGACAGCTTTTACAAACTCTGTTTTAGTGGGAAATACTTGAGATTGTTCTAGTTGTGGAAGAATTACTTTGTAAGATAGACTTTAAATGTATTCTGGGACTAGACATAGTATTTAAGTAGTCTATATGTACAAGTCTATGTCAGGTGAGTACATAATTCTCAATAAACTGGACATATACACTGTCTAGAAAATCCACTTTAAAATCAAATAATAATTAATGACAGGCACCTATTATAATGCCACATAGATTTTTTTTTATTGCTAGCATATTATTTTTTGGCAGACTTCAATGTTACATTAACTTGAATACAGTTTCATTATTCAATTATGAAATGAGATACAGACAAATCTTATAAGCAGGGTTTTGATTACTCAACACAGTAAAATTGTAATTCCAAGTTACAGAGACATTCACATAATGATATTCTTTAGCTACTGACTAATAGCTATATACTGATGACAATAAGAATGGACAATACTTTCCACTTGTCACGTTTATCAATAACAACTCTCAAGTAATTAAGTCAAAAATAATGAACATGATGGTCGTATTGTAATTCCAAATAAATATACTATATGATTGCTGTATGTACGTATTTTATTTTCCAGATAGTAGTGAACCCTAGTTGAGTTTAAAAAATGAATAAATTAGGCATATTACCATGCAGTTTGTATCAGGGTGCCTTTATGTTATGTTTTTATGTCAAATAAATCCTAGAGTTCTAGTCAATTATAGTAAGTAGTGTTTGAGTCTGTTTAGCCATGGAAAATGGGTTACCTCTAAAAAACTGGTTTGTTTCTTTTGTACAAGAGCAGCGTGTGTTTCCATCTGCTTATTTCCTAGTAACTTTTAGATCCTTGTTCCTAAACTGAATTTGGGGAGATCCCCAGAGAGCACAGGGGGGAGCTTCCAGGTGTAGAACCTTCCGCTGGCTCCAGTCTCACCAAGGGCCCCCTCTTTCAGCAACCACACTGCAGTGTCTGATCACAGGGCTTCTTCCCAGTCATCCCTTCCCACTTCCCTTCCTGACACCTTACCTCTCCTGGATACTAAAAGAATCACACTCTACTCTTTCCCATCTTGCCATGTTTCCCTGCCTCACCCTCCTTGGAGGTGAGAAAAGCGGGAAAAGGAGAGGAGATTCTCTGCTGAGTGATAAGACAGTGCAAGTGGGTAACAGAATGAAGAAAAGCAACTAAGAATGATTAGATCAAGATGGGTATTTGTTGTCACAAAACGAAAGAACACTCTAAAGAGTCTTCAACCTAATAATTATAAATGGGCTAAAAAATTCAAGAGTAAGACACAAGGCGAGCTAAACAGGACCTGAAGCAATTGAAGAAAGCAACGATGTTCTAAGAACTCAACATCACTTTAGCTTCTGAACGAATAAAACTGGCTGCACATGTTCCTAAGATTACAAATGAACATAAAAAGGGTCCACAGGCTTTATTCACATGGTTCATGTTTTCAACAAGAATAGAAGTATAATTGAATGGAATCTGGTATATTTTCACCAGTTTAACAGACTGTCTTTAAGAATCTGGTTTGATCAAAGTTTTCTTCTCCAGCTGTAAGGAAAAAATATATATATAACATAAACATGTACCCTGTGTTTTATAAGAAGAAAATATAAGATGAAGAGAACCTCAGGAGATAAACATTTGCCCCCCTACATTATGTCAACTCAGGCACTCTGCTATGGAAACCACCCCCAAATTGGATTTTGATTGATTTTGTTTCAAAAATTTCCCCCTCAGCTTGGTATGCATTGAGGAATTCACATCTGACATGTGAATCTCTACAGTGAATTTAACTCTTACATGGTGTGGTTGGTAGAAATCTGAAAAGGCCATATGTCTTGCTCTAAATATGCCTTGTGTCTAAAATACCCACCAGTAGAACCATTCACTTGCATCAAGGTATTGTTTCTGTAGTTCCTGTTAAAATGAATTTTAGCTGGGAACGATGACAGAGGAACACATTTGCACATATTCTCTTACAAGTTGAACTAGACATCTGGGGTGGAAGTAAGACAAAACGAAGGGACACTTGTTAGCTGGGCAGGATTGCAAAACTTCAGAGCAGGAGGAATCACCTCTGGGGTGGGGACAGCGGACTGAGATGACAGCAGGTTCCTGGGACTAAAAATGGGTTGAAGGGCTGAAACTGAGGATGGGGAAACGAGAGGAAACTGAGGATGGAGAAGGGAGAGGAAGCTGCCAGAGGCAGAATTCCACTCCTCATTTTATGTAAGGTCATCTCTAGAGAATACCACTTTCCCCTAGTTAGTTACAATATGGTTGGAATACCTGAGTTAACAGTTTAACCTGAATTGGTAGCAAACTTCAAAATATTGCAGATAATCAGCTACTCTATTTAAAAATTTTTTTTTATTTTTCTATTTTTAAAAATCTTTATTGGAGTATAGTTGATTTACAATGTTGTGTTAGTTTCTACTGTACAGCAAAGTGAATCAGTTATACATATACAGATATCCACTCTTTTTTAGATTCTTTTCACATATAGGTCATTTCAGAGTATTGAGTAGAGTTCCCTGTGCTATACAGTAGCTCCTTATTAGTTATCTATTTTAAATATGCTAGTATGTATTTAAAGGAAAGGAAAAAAAAAGAGAAAGGAATCATCCCTGTATATCCTCCATTAAGATAACAATCCACTACTTAAAATAATAATCCACTACATAAAATAAGTCTAAATAATACCTAGGGACTTCAGAATAAAAATATTAAAGGTGATTAGTGATTAATCTATCATATGGGAATCCAAAACTTTCCCATCCATTTAGACTAATAAAATTTTGTTTCCTCATTTCATCATCAGAGACAAGCCACTTTGGAAACTTCAATAATTAAAAACTTGAATTTATTCTCCAACAAAGACTTGAAATGGAGACCTACAGTCACATTCTTCTGTAAAGTTTCTAATGAAGATCCCTCTCCTCCTCTTTAAAATTAGCTCTACCTTCTCCATTCCAGCTCACTTTCCTTTCTGGCTCTGCACATCTTCCCAGCAATTAAGTCTCAGACTTCACTAACAATCCATCTCCAACCTCACTGTCCTCCTACTGACTTCAAAAATCAGTAAGAGGGACTTCCCTGGCATTCCAGTGGTTAAGACTCTACCCTTCCACTGCAGGGGGCATGGGTTCCATCCCAGGTCAGGGAGCTAAGATCCCGCATGCCTCACTGCGCAGCCGGAAAAAAAAAAAAAAAATCAGTAAGAGTGCCAAATGCCGAATTTAGAAAAGATCACCTTGGATGTAGCATCTTCTACCCATGATTCAACTCTTTCTCACCTTTTCATCACAAGAATTCAGAAAGCCGTGCCAGCAAGCATCCACTTAATCTCTTAACTCTGCAGTTTACCTTCTTTTTTTTTTTTTTTTTTTTTTTTTTGCGGTACACGGGCCTCTCACTGCTGTGGCCTCTCCCGCTGCGGAGCACAGGCTCCAGACGCGCAGGCCCAGCGGCCACGGCTCACGGGCCCAGCCGCTCCGCGGCACGTGGGATCTTCCCGGACCGGGGCACGAACCCGTGTCCCCTGCATCGGCAGGCGGACTCTCAACCACTGCGCCACCAGGGAAGCCCTGCAGTTTACCTTCTTTTCCTAAATTCCCTCGAAACAAGGTTTCAGAACGGGCAAGGCAGCAGCAAATCATACCACTGGGCAGGGGCTGAGGAGAAGACTTGTGAACCGTGATTTAACGACCCTTCCTACCCAATACAGTCTTCCTTCCCCTTTGATTTCTGTCCACTTCCTAAGCATTCTGCTATATTTGATGCTTCTCATCACTCCTTTCTTGAAACTTTCTTTCCTCAACTTTTTAGATTCTCTGTTATTCTGGCTTTCCTCTTACCTTTCTGCCTGCTCCTTTTGAAGTCCCTTCACTGATATGATTTCCCCCCTTTCCCTTGATCTCTGGGTATTCTTCAGGGCAATCTTTTATTATCTGCCCTTTTCCCACTACATCTGAGGCCTAGGAGAGAGTTCCATTTTCATGCTTCCAACCTTTATTAACTGGCTGTGAATTTCCAGTTGTTCCCAAACCTGACATCATCAGAATAATGTGAGTGAACTTCTTAAGGATACAGATTCTGGGGCCTCACTCAAGTCGTATGGAATCAGACTCTCTGGACCTAAGGCCAAGAAATCTGTATTTTCAGCAAGTTCTCCAGACAGAGAACTTTGATGGAACCAGTCCACATATGGAGAGCAGAGAACCAGTGACCTATACATCTTTATCCACTGGAATGGCTCCATCGCCTCAAACTGAACCTTAATTATATCCACAGGAATTTTCATTTGTCAGTATCACCATTTTAAACTGACACAAACACTTTCAAAATGTGCTTGACTCTGGATTCTCTCTTTTGTTTTAAAATTGTATTGAAGTATAGTTGATTTACAGTGTTGTGTTAATTTCTTCTGTACAGCAAAGTGACTCAGTTATACATATATTTTTTTCATATCCTTTTCCATTATGATTTATTACACGGTATTAAATATAGTTCCCTGTGCTATATGCTAGGACCTTGATTTTTTTTTTTTTTTTTTTTTTTTTGCAGTACGCGGGCCTCTCACTGTTGTGGCCTCTCCCGTTGCGGAGCACAGGCTCCGGACGCGCAGGCTCAGTGGCCATGGCTCACGGGCCCAGCCGCTCCGCGGCACGTGGGATCTTCCCGGACCGGGGCACGAACCCGTGTCCCCTGCATCGGCAGGCGGACTCTCCACCACTGCGCCACCAGGGAAGCCCTAGGACCTTGATTTTTATCTGCTCTTCCTTCCGGTATGCCTCAGGGTTGAGCCCCATTCCCACTGACCTCATCACTCCACTCCTGAATGACTGCCTTAGTTTCTCACGGACCTCATGACTCTGGCCTTTCCTCTTCAACACCACCCATCTGAGAGGTGGCAGGGCATGGCTGAAAGAGCTACAGCATCCCACAGCCCTGAGTTAAACTCCCCATATCACTTCTTGCTGTGTAAACTCCCCATATCACTTCCACTCTATGTGGACCTTAGGAAAGTATACACAGCTCAGGAAGGGTCAGTTTTCTGAGCTATAAGGATTAGCATTAATATCTGACACACAGTAGATGTTCCCATATTGCAGCTATTGTAACTGCTCTTATGGTTACCCTATAAGCAATAAGCAGTTTCATCTTCCTTCACCATGTCCTCTTTCTGATAAAAATCCATGGACCAGGGCTTCCCTGGTGGCACAGTGGTTGAGAATCCGCCTGCCGATGCAGGAGACACGGGTTCGTGCCCTGGTCCGGGAAGATCCCACATGCCGCGGAGCGGCTGGGCCCGTGAGCCATGGCCGCTGAGCCTGCGCGTCCGGAGCCTGTGCTCCGCAACGGGAGAGGCCACAACAGTGAGAGGCCCGCATACCGCAAAAAAAAAAAAAAAAAAAAAAAAAAAAAAAAAAAAAAAATCCATGGACCATCTGACCGATTCTCAGATAAAGTTACCCCCGTTCTTCATCCCAGTACTAGTATGTACCTGCTATGTGGTAGTGGGCAAGCTACTCAATCTTTCTGTGCTTCTATTTCCTCATCTGTAAAGTGTAGATAATGACAGTGGGTAATCCTAGGAGGTAATTCATTTGTTACGGATTAATGAATTATTAATAAATGTATTAATCCGTATCAAGTGCTTGGAACCGTGCCCGACCCACTGCATTATAGTAAAACCCTCAATAATTATTAGCTAGAGGGAGTAGTAACAGTAGTTGTACTCATAGCTATAGTATGGCCATGACTCTCACAGTCTACTGTCCTACTGACTTCACCCTGCCTTTTCACTGCAAACGCCATTCTCATTCTTGCTTTTGTTCAATCCATTTTCCTCTCTACCTGCCACAGTGCCTGGCCCCTAGCAGGCATAAATGCAGATTTGCTGAATTCAGTATTATAATCCCCTCCACTCAACCAAGTCAGCCGCGGACTTTCTCTGATTTCAAAAGACCTCGTTATCCCACTCTCTTCCATTTGCTTCTCATAGGTTTTTGTTTGTTTGTTTGTGTTTTCACAACAAAGCCATAAGCTAGAAGCCAGAAAGAGCCCCCTGCTCTCTTCCCCTCCTTGACGGGGCCCGTCCAGTAACAGGCAGGGAGCACATAGGCTTTCTCCGCTAGCGCAAGTGTCAGAGCCCAAGGCCAGCAGCCTGTGCTTTGACCACCAGACTACTCACTGTATTTTGTTAAATACATTTTAACATTTAAATTATGTCATAAATATGGCATCATTACAATTTTTGAGAGGGAAAAATCTAGATCTTTTGAATACGCTTTGATGACCTCTATTGTTAATGCTAATAGAAAGTACGTACTTTGTTTCATTTGGCTCTTAGAGCAACCTGCCCATGGATTCATTATTCCGTTTTACCCATAATGACACTAAGGCTCAGGGGCACCCAGCTAGTAAAGCAACAAGGCCAAGATTTGAACGCAGTCCTGTTATACTCCAAAGCCCTGGCTAATGTGCAACAAGATACCTTAATGCAATTAGTGGTTTTAATGCTACACGGACAGAGAGCCTCTCTATTTGAAGAACACACCTAATCCTGGTATGGAAGAAGCTTATATAGTATAGTGCAAATCACACAGCCTTAGAATCAGAACTAGCCCAATCTCTTAGGGTGAACCATAAGAAACTGCTGTTTGTCAGTAAAAAATGAGTGATTTTCAGCTATTTCATTTGGTTCAAACTTTAATAGCGAGTAACTGGATTTGCAATTATTTAAACCTCTTTTGGCCTCAGTTTTTGTAAATATAAAATAATGAAGTTGGACTTTCTGGAGTTCTAACAGAAATAAAAGCTCCAATAGGCTATGGATTATGGAATTAACATGAAATCCCCCAGTCTCATCAAGGAAATGTTTTTACATTCTTGGGAAACACTTTAATGAGCAGCATACTAGTCTTAAAATAATAAACGTCTCTGTGAATTTCTGGTGGTGTGGGCAACCGTTAATTATTTTTTTTTAATCTGAATAAATAAAAGCAACTTTGTGGTACTCAACACAGAATGCCCAAAGCACTCAAAGCTTCCCTGTCCTGCAGTTAAAAGAGGTCACTATAATGATACCTTCTTGCGGTTTCGGCAAGGAACCCAATAGCACAGCTGCTGCCTCTGGAAGAGTTAGTAGTTGGGGATTTGGGCTTCGTCTTTCTGGAGAAATGAAAAAATAAATACAGATTCTATTAGCATTTAAATATTCATAGAGATAAATCCTATTCCAGTATGCTATAATACTAGAAAATCTCTGTGAAATACCTCTGTGATCCCTCAGCAAAGAGCCCCTTACACAGAATGATTTTTACAAGTTGCAACATTTCACACTTCCCTTAGACATTGCTTACAACTGGTTATGTTGTGTATTACAGGGAATGGAAGAAAATTTAAACTCTATACTACAGAGAATTTCATGAAAGCAAGGAGGATTAAGATAAAGAACCCATGAGAAATGTCCCCCTCAGAGCTTAAAATGGGATGTCTGGGCTGAAAGGTCTAGATGGGACCCAGCCTGGAGCCTGGACTATCTTCTCTCTTGTTCCTTCCAAAGCAGTTTGAGAAAATAATCTACATTCTTGGCCACATGTAAGTCAATTATTTGACTGAAGCAGAATCTGCAAAATATTCAAAACTATTTCAAATCTAAGTTGACAGAAGACAAACCATCCTGATTCAACACAAACCATGATTTTTCATTTGGGAGCTGCTGAAGTGGGAAAACAAAACTTAGCCTCCTACGGTAAAAAAAGGTTAATTACACTGCAGGCTTGAAGAAGGTAAACAAAAATTTGATAAGCACCTATGTGATCAACACAGTGTTTGGTATTTTTCAAAATGAGTCTACTTGGTTTTGGTTTTTTTTTGTTTGTTTTTGCAGTACGCGGGCCTCTCACTGTTGTGGCCTCTCCCGGTGCGGAGCACAGGCTCCGGACGCGCAGGCTCAGCGGCCATGGCTCACGGGCCCAGCCGTTCGGCGGCACGTGGGATCTTCCCGGACCGGGGCACGAACCCGTGTCCCCTGCATCGGCAGACGGACTCTCAACCACTGCGCCACCAGGGAAGTCCTACTTGGTATTTTTAACAATCTTGAACGTTTATCAAAATGAATGGTATTGTTATTTTTTAATCCCAATGGCATGGAAAGGTTTATCACGAAACATAGTCTCTGGCTCCAACCTTAAAGGCCCCAACTTCTTCACTATTTCTGGTTTTGAACCTTTTGATAGTTCTTTTTAGTAATATAATACAGCTGTTTGAAGTTTTTAGGCAAATCCCTATTTTAATAATGATGATGATGATGATACCAACATTGGCAACAACAACAGCGTTTAAGGGAAATCTTGTAAAGATCATGCCCTAAACGGGAGGCCCATTTCTCGGGCGGGGCAGGCGCACAGCTCTCATATCCATCCTGACGCCCGGGAGGGGGAAGGGGAACCCCGGCCCCCGCCGCCCATCTCCATCCTGGCGGGGCGTTGCGATCCCCAGCTCCGCCGCTGCCAGCGGGGCCGGGCGGGGCCGGGCGGGGCCGGGCGGGGCCGGCCCTCCCCCGGAAAGGCCCACGGGCCAGCCTTCTCGGAGGCGGAGCGCCCCCCTCCGGTCCTGCGCGGTCCTCTGTAGCCCGCGACCCCCTCACCCCCGCGCACTCACCGGTCGGCGGCCGGTCGGCGAGGTCCTTCCTCCGGTTCTGGTGCGAGATGAAGCGGCGCCCCTCTGCCAAGGCGAGACACGGGCTCAGCGCCCTCCCGGCCCGATCGATCGGGGTTCCGGAGCCGGGAGCGGGCGGGGTCGGGTGCCCCCGGTCCGGTGCGCGCGGGACTGCCGGGGTTGGGGCCCCCGCGCGGATGAGGGAGGAGGAGACCACGGGTGAAGCCCGCACGCCCCCCGCCCCCGGGCCCCCGAGTGCGCTTCGGAGGGGGCGGCGATCTCGCTCACCAGCCAGGGCGGGGCGGTGTGTCCCCGGAAATCCCAGTCTCCCTTTGGGCAAGAGCCAGCAACCCTCCGGTTTAGGGTGGAGGATTTCTGTTAATCCTCCCCCCACCCCCCGACCTTTCTCCTTGATTAACTGAGACCAGGATGACCTCGATTATTTATGGGAACAAACTCGATAGGAGCTCTACATCTATCCCACGGGTGCCTGCACCCCTACGGATCTCCCTCTATTGCTGTCGGAAGAGCAAAGTATTTGGGACGTACGTGCACCCTTCAGGTAGAGCATAGCTTGAGGAGTCCAGTTCCTCCTCTCAAAGAGTCTCTATAACCCGGGGAGAAGAGGAAAGCAGTTAGTAAGGCGTTGCTGCCCAGCCTACTATTAGGAGAAAAAAGAAGGGAGGGGAGGGAAAGAAAGAAAGGGAAGGGAAGGAAGGAGGGAGAAGAGAGAAGGAAAAGACAGGAAGAAATAGAAAGAGAGGGAGGAAGAAATAGAAAGAGAGGGTGGAAGGAAGGCAGGCAGGCAGGCAGGCACCCAGCTCACGAAGGAGCCCCAATTTTTGCGTTTGATTACCTGCGGAGCACTGTTGGAATTTCCCATGAAAGAAAACACCAGGAAAAGAGCTAAGGTTGTTACCACCAGACTTCTGAATCCCTGTATGAAAAGATCAAAGAAAGTCGTTTCTGTGCCTCTATAGGGTTTTCTGCTTCCTTCCCTGGCGCCTGGACAAATTACAAATCCCTTACTTTTTGCTATGTTCTGTTTTAGTGCTCAGAGGGTGGGGCAGAAGGGGGTTCCCCAGTTTATCGTCTAGTTAATCCACAAAGAGCTCTTTTTAAAAAAAAATTAATTAGAAATATATTACTTTTATTATTTAACCCAAATCCTCATTTGGGTGAATTAGTGAAACTTTTTCTTTGTAAAATCAGATGATTCTGATATTTTAAAGGCATAACGTTTAACTATCCTTTAGCTTCTGAAACACTTATTAAACATAAAAGAGGCAAAAAGCTATACAGCTTTTTTATAAAATAGCTAAAAAATCTCAAGTATATAAAACCTTTACTTACCTTCATGTTCTATACCTTTCCAGAAGCTGCAATAACTATAACTTAACCTCTGAGTTTTCTAATTTTGTTCTGAAGGTGGGGCTTTTAAATCTCAGTGTCAAGGATCCCTTCTGATTTTGCATAGAGCTAGTGTCCACAGGGACTTCCTGTCAGTCTTCAAGATGGAGAAGATCTGATGACTCCTCCAGGGAGAGTCAGTTGCAGGAAGTAGAGGAATGATTAATGGGTGAATATCATTTACTGTCCACATCAGCCAGGAGATATTCTGAAAATATCAGCATCAGGACCTTTGATTCTCCTAGTAGCTTCCCAAGGCAGTATTATTAATATTATTATTGAAAATGATTAATAACCCCAGGCAGAATCAAAAGTAAATGAACAAAGTAAGAAAACTTGTCTTAGGTAACTAACTAGCTATCAAGCTAACACTGGTGAGTAAAGATGAATCATTTGGGTAGAAGTGAAAAGGTTAGGGAATCTCAATGGAATTTGTCATCAGTCATTCACTTAATTATCCATTCAATTATTTAACAAATATTTATGGAATGCCTACTATGTAACAGACATCCTTCCTTTTAGTTCAAGGGACACAGCCATGTATTAAAAAGACAAGTCTCTGCTTTGATCATGCTTATCTTCTAGTCAGGGGGGAAACACTCCAAACCGGTAAATAAGGTAATTACAGAATTTTAAAATGCTTTATAAAGGAAAAGTAAGCAAAATGATGTGATAAGGTAAGTGGTGGGCTACTTTAGGGAAGGTAAGAATAAAAGGGGGTCTGGAAAGGTGGAGTCAGACATGGGATAAACTGGGGTGGGAATCAGTATTGCTGACATTCTCAGGCAGAAGAAAAATACAAAATCTTGGGATGGCAAGGAGCTTGGCTTGTTTGAAGAACAGGAAGGAGACCAATGGAGCCAAAGCTGTGTGGGTGTCAGGGGAGGACACTGTAAATTGAGGTTGGAGAGTAAGAAATGGCAACTTGGTTATAAGCAAAAGATGATGATGGCTTAGACTAGGGGAGTCCTTGCAAGGAATGGAGAGCTGTAATGAATCTGGGAGGCAGAAAACATGGACTTGCGGATAAACTGTATATGAGAGTTTAAGAAAAACAAATCAAGGATGACTCTTAGATTTTTGGTTTAATCACTGGGTGAATGATGAAACTCTTTATTGAAATTGGAGAGACTTCATAAAGAAGCAGTTAAGAGAGGGAAATAAAGAGTTGTCTTTGGACATATTAAAATGTATATTAGACATCCAAGGAGAAATGTGAAGTAGGCAGTTGCAGATGCAAAACTCTAGAGCTCAGCAAACAGGTCACCAGCCTATAGATTTTTTCCTAAAGGCAGGAATTATCAGATTTAAGAATCTTGAGAATTTTAAGGCAGGAAAAAATTGGGATTGAAAAAATACTTAGGGAGTGAATGGAGTTAAAAAGAGGAAGAGATAGAGCTCTGAAAACAAACCTACAGAGATTGAGCAGAGGGAAAGTCAGCAAAGGAAGCTGAACTGAAGCAGTCGGAAAGAAAGAAATTCCAGGAGAATGAGGCCATGGGAGCTGGGAGACTATCCAATAACATTGAAAGGTTAAACTGATGTGAGCTAAGAAGTATCTGCTGGATTTGAGAATATGATGGCTTTTGAGGACAGAAGCTAGACTGGGGTGGGCTGAATAGGATATGAGGAAATAAGGACAAGTGTGGACCTTTTTTAGAAATTTCACCAGAAGGGGGAAAGGGAAATGAACTTTTTAAAAAGATATGTGAGTGTGGTGGAAGTGGGCTATTTTTTTTTTTTTTTTTTTTTTTTAGCCTCTTAGCAAATCTGAATCCTTTCAGTTTTAGGGAAATTCCCAGCCTCCCTATCGGGTAGAGGGTGGGCATGAGGCGGGAGGCTTCACCAATCAGAGGTACCCACTCCTCTGGAGCTGGGGAGGGAAGAAAGTGGGGGGCAGGAAAACACTTTCTGGTGCAGCACTGGTTGTAGGATGCTTGAGTTTGTGGGGGCAATACTGGCTACAATGCTAGTGACAGACACCAGCATCCAGTGCTAGAGGAATGGTGATACTAACCACACTGTCCTTTTAACAAAGTCCTCTTTTGCTTAAATCAGCCAGGTTTGCTGGTTTCTTTTGATGACCATTTGCAGAACATGTATGCTGATGGAGATGATCAGCAGAGAAGGAGAAATTCACGATGTGGAAGAGAACTGCAAAACAAGGGAGTTTGTGGAAGGCAAGAAGAATAGGACCCAAATTTGTCAATATCCAGTTGGAACAGTTCTATACACAGGCAGACAGTGAACAAGGGCCAGAGTGGCCACCATATGCTAAAATAAAGTACCATGGATGAGAGAGATGGTCACTTTCTTCAGCATGTTAGAGCAGTGCTCTGCAGGTATTAATGCACTTTTGAATCACCTGGGAATCTTGTTAAAAATGCACATTCTGATTCATTACAGCTCGGGTGGGACCTGAGAGTCTGCATTTGTAATAAACTCCCAAGTGATGCTAATGGATGCTAGTCTACTAATCCTTGGACATTTTGAGTAGTAAAGCTTACAGGATATAAAAAGTGATAAAAAAAAAACAAAACCAAACAACTAACGCTTAGAGTCTACATGGCTGGGAGAATGGTTAACAATAGAAACATCAGGGATAATGGAGAGGGACTAGATGAGTTTAGTTTGGGACTGAAGTTTGAGGGGTGATACTATCTACCAGTAAATACTTTTCTAAGAAAGACTGGGGTTTGGGCATTTGATGTTTGGAAACTGAGATCTGGTTAGTAAATGAGAAAGAAATATAGCAAGTAGTTTGTGGGTAGAAACTTGAGGAATATTTACTCCCCTTAAAGAATAAGTAGAGCAAGAAGGAGCCAGAACCATGAATGTAGTGTTTTCCACTGTTTTAGGAGAGGAGGAAGATAAAAACTAAGGACTAAAAGGTTATCACCGTATCTAAAGAAAATCAACATTCCCTTAAATATTAGGTTTTAGGATTTTAGAATTTAATTTCAAAGGATTGTAACAACTTCCAAAAAAAAAAGCAACAGAAGAAAGATTATGCATGTGTTTATATTTTAAAAGAATTCATAAGTGAAACCCAGTTATTAGGTTCCCCTAACAAACAACTAAAATGTCTTTTCCCTCTCTCCATACCAAAAACACACAAAGGTTTTAGAAAGAGGGACAGGAATATAAATTGCCAGTCAAACTGTGATTTGCATTTACAATCTTAAGGAAAATGTAATTAACGTGGTTTGTCTATAACAGTTTCGCTAATGAATTCACAAACAGATGTTTTACGTCAAAGCTGCCATTTCCAGCATAATACGCACAAGTGAGCAGAATGGCTTTGACATGTTATCAATATTGTAGTCTTATTAAAAGTAACATGCCAGAATGTGTTTGTTCTAAAAGGGCATTGACTCCCAATCAAATGTTTTTGTTAAATTCACAATATTTTAAGATTTTTACAGGTCTAAACCTAGAGATGGGCTAAGAAAAGTTACTTATTTGAGAAAAAAACAGTTGTTGCATAAAACCAGTAAATTTTATTCTGCCGATATGATAACCCGGCAGTGGGTACTGTACAAATTGGATCCAAAACCTTTTTTAAAGGCATATTTAATGGAGATCATTTTGCCTGCATCACTGATGTTATCTAATTCTTCTAGTTGACTGGAACGTGCCCAAGCCCCATTTAAAAAACACTGTCACAGTTTAAACTGCATTCTTACAAGGTCAGTGATTATTGTGTTCACACAGAAAACAGCTTTTAAAAAATTATTATTATTATATATATATATATATTTTTTGTGGTACGCAGGCCTCTCCCGTTGCAGAGCACAGGCTCTGGACGCACAGGCTCAGCGGCCACGGCTCAGGGGCCCAGCCGCTCCGCGGCATGTGGGATCTTCCCGGACCGGGGCACGAACCTGTGTCCCCTGCAACGGCAGGCGGACTCTCAACCACTGCGCCACCAGGGAAGCCCAGAAAACGGCTATCTTTTAAAAAAATTATTTTAAAACTTTATTTATACATTTTAAAATCGAAGTATAGTTGATTTGAAATGTTGTGTTAGTTTCAGGTACACAGCAAAATATTTCAGTTATATATATATAAAACTTTTTTTCAGATTCTTTTCCATTATATGTTATTTCAAGATATTGACTATAGTTCCCTGTGCTATACAGTAGGTCTTTGTTGTTTATCTATTTTATACATAGTAGTGTGTATCTGTTAATCCAAAATTCCTAATTTACCTACCCCCCCACTTCTGCTTTGGTAACCGTGTTTGTTTTCAATGTCTGTTGAGTCTATTTCTGTTTTAAGTTTGTATCAGTTTTTTAGAAATCACACGTAAGTGCTACTTTTCGTGATATTTGTCTTTCTCAAACAGCTCCTGTCTTGGGTAAGATTACCTGGACAATATGGCTATTGAGATACTCAAGTATCCAAATTACTCTCTGATAACAGAATAGCGGGTTTTGGTACAGGATGATGAGGTCATTGGGTTCAAGTCCTACTTTGGCTTTGTTCTCTGAAGGCCAGTCAGCCCCATAGGCCAGTTGTGTCACAAAGGCGTGGAAGAAGTAATTTCCCCAAAGGGCTCCCGGTTTTAGGAGGAGATGTAGGGACACTGAGAAGGCCTGCTATCCAAAATGAAACTCCCCACTCATTGGCCAGTGCCTTTACCATCCTTTACTAAAGGCTTTGAACTTCGAGAATGTCTTTTCGCAAACCATGTAAATACCACAGAACAACTGGCAGGTTCTAGGAGAGGACAAGGAAGGGCCAGCTGTTTTGGCCTAGTCAGTCAAACAGGGTGACCTTTTAATAGGTCTTAGAGCTGGTAAAGGTAAGACCATGATAAAGTGTCAGTCGATGAAGGATTTGGGGATGCCATTTCTATGTCCAACCTCCTATATGGATACAAGTAGCAGAAGAGCAGAAGTTGGAACCTTTCAGCCCAGAGGACACGGTTAGAAAGATGCGCTGGACACTGTATTTAACAACAGATTCACCAGACAATAGTCAAGACTTGTAGTTTAATGATTGGATTCAACAAATACTTATTGAGTACCTTAACTGGTAGATTTGGCCAGTGGTTTTCAGCCTTACTAAAGTATAAGACCAAAACATTGCAGACATTAAGTGATTTTATTTAAGTCACAAATACTTAAGTATTATATATTCCTTCCATGTAGAGAAAAAAAAAAATTAAGCATTTCTCCACTAATTTCTAAATTCACTGCTCACTTTTTCACCTGAAGTCTATTTCTATTCATGATTACATTTAAACAGTTTGGATATGGAAGATGTGATCATTATATAAAAAAGAAAACTGCCTATAAGGCTAATTTAAAAAACACGAGGTTATGACCCAGCAATCCCACTACTGGGCATATACCCTGAGAAAACCATAATTCAAAGAGTCATGTACCACAATGTTCATTGTAGCTCTATTTACAATAGCCAGGACATGGAAGCAACCCAAGTGTCCATCTACAGATGAATGGATAAAGATGTGGCACATGTATACAATGGAATATTACTCAGCCATACAAAGAAATGAAATTGAGTTATCTGTAGTGAGATGGATGGACCTAGAGACTGTCAAACAGAGTGAAGTCAGAAAGAGAAAAACAAATACCATATGCTAACACATATATATGGAATCTAAAAAAAAAAAAAGGCTCTGAAGAACCTAGGGGCAGGACAGGAAGAAAGACGCAGACGCAGAGAATGGACCTGAGGACACGGGGAGGGGGAAGGGTAAGCTGGGACGAAGTGAGAGAGTGGCAGGGACATATACACACTACCAAACGTAAAATAGCTAGTGGGAAGCAGCCGCATAGCACAGGGAGATGAGCTCGGTGCTATGTGACCACCTAGAGGGGTGGGAGAGGGAGGGTGGGAGGGAGACGCAAGAAGGAGGAGATATGGGGATATATGTATAGGTATAGTTGGTTCACTTTGTTATACAGCAGGAACTAACACACCATTGTAAAGCAATTATACTTCAATAAAGATGTTAAAAGAAAACAAAACACGAGGTGGGTTATTGTGCAATGCTAAAGTTTTAGAATTTCTTAATAAAAATACATCTGACCATTGTTATGGATTGAATGTGTTCTCTCCAAATTCTTATGTTGAAACCCTAACCCCCAACATCATGGTGTTTAGGGGTGGGCCTTTGGGAGGTAATTAGGTTTAGATGAGGTTATCGAGATGGGGCTCCTCATTAAGGGATCAGTGTCCTTATTAGGAGAGAAATGAGAACTTGTTCCTTCTCTTTTTCTCTGCCATATGAGGACACAGTGAGAAGGCAGTTGTCTGCAAGCCAGGAAGAGGACCCTGTCCAGGAACTGAATCTGCCAGCACCTTCATTTTGGACTTCCCAGGATTGAGAACCATGAGAAATAAACATCTGTTGTGTAAGCCAGTCTATGGAATTCTGTTATAGAAGTCCAAGTTGAGACAACTACCAGTTAATAGAAAAGTACCCTTTTATTGAGAAGACAAGTATATTTACAATATTCAATTGTTAGATCATATAATCTGTGAGACTTTTAAAAGCAGCAGTATTCCAGGAATTAAAATTTATAAGGGGAAAAGGAAAACATTCCAAATAGGTTTCTGTTACAGAAAATACATTTGAACAATGCCAGAAACACTTAAGGCTAAGTAGTATTAGACCTTCTCCTCCATCTTTATAGCAATAATCAGAGTATGTTTTTTGTCACAAAGACAGAAGACTAATTTTGGAAAGGAAGAAACAATATGATGTACAGTCCTTTCTGTAAGACAAGTATGTTTAAAAATAGAGGCTTATCAATGGTTCTGAATAAGAAACATACAATGCTGCCAAGCAGTCCCAAACTCACATTTGAGATAAACTGTGGACTCATTTAAAACTGAAAACTGCTCCAAGCCTCTCACTCTTACTAAGGACTGGGAGATTATCACATCCTTTACACATTTCTAATAATGCTTTCTGAAATAAGATTGCTGAAAGAGAGATCTCTGTTACAGTGCAAAGAACATTTTGATAGAAATTCATGTCTACAAAGGAGCTAAATAATACAGATATTCCATACATTAACAGATACTGTTCTTGCTTTAAAAAGGTAGAATTATCTAGCCACTGTAAATAATATGGGTCAGTCAAAAATATGTATAACAGAGTCCTATAGGGCAACTTGTATAAGTCAATCCCCCAAATATGTATATATTTGACACTCTCCAAGTGAGGATATTAATTTTTTGAAGAACATTAGACACAACACTAGGTTTCTTATTATTCCATAAACTATTGAGGTAGGAGTCTCATTTTGTCAATATCATCTGTTTTCAAAGATTATAAGTCAAATGCCAGTACCAAAAAGACAGTAATCCACAAGGCTGAACCATTAGACTATCTACCAAGTCCTTCCTTCTTTAGATGAGCAAGGTTGGAACTTCTCTGTGCATCAAGAGATTTAACTAAAAATAACATAGGTTGTAATATATTTTGTAGACACATTTGTCAATAAAAATCACAAATTTCAATTTTGATTTTATACATTAAAAAGCTTTGCAACTGTTAAAAAAAAAAGAGTAAATAGTATAATCATTAGTGGTAAAACAAATAGTACTTACTATGACTCTTGAAATGTCTTCCTACATCTACCAAAAGGGTGCCACCTTGGAAAACTACTACTGAAGAAACAACTACTGTTTCCTACTGCCTGTCAAGCAGCAACAGTAGAGAAGACAACACATCATTTCTGTAGTGTCATGTTTTTCAGAACTATAGCCATTTTAATGACAGTAAAATAATTTAGTATGTGAACTCAGATATTCTCTCCATGAACTCAAATGAAGAGTGATCATATGAAACACACATTATGCATACTGATTTTTATGTTATGAAAAAGCTGAAAATAAGGGAAAACTTGGCTTATGTAAACAGCCCTTAAAAAACAGCTGTAAGTTTAACCTTTTAACACGGTACATCTTAAAGTAAATATTACCAGTAGTTATTTTATGAAAAGCAAAATAATAAGTCATCACTAAAATTTAAAAAAGAAAAGAAAAAGAAAAACTGGATCACAACATGGAAATATCCATTTGGGTTGCGTCATGGAGTATATTAAATAACAAACTATTCAATGAAATGAGCTATGTAACAGACTCCTTCATCACCAAGAATGCTTTTTTTGTTAAATGCTTACATGTCATGAAAGATACAGATGCTCACGTGAGAGTCTCAGGAAGTATGAGGACTTCCAGAATGCGTTCCTGAAAGAAAAAGTGCTGAGTCAGCTATAACTTAGAAACTACAAGCTAGTAAAGAATGACCTTTGCATATTCCAACAAAGAATATCTGGTTCAGATTTTCATCTGGCTTTAAAATATTAAGATTCAGAAGAACCACAAAAGTTTAATTTTAACCATACGTTTACAAAAAAATAAAAAAGAAAAAAAGTGATTCATACGTCGACACTGGGTTTTCCTGGGTTTAATATATCACGATGACATAATCCAATCTAACTCATGCATCACTTTCAGAGACACAGTGCAACTGGAAATATTTTCGCTGTTGCAGAGGACATTACAGTTCTAAAAAGCAAATGCCTATGGGTATGCTTGCATCTTCAAAATAAAAGGAAAAGAAACAGGTACTACAGTTCTCTTAAGGATGGCTGTGTTTCACACATTGTGGAAAAACAGTAAAAATCCCCTGCAAGAGTTTCAATATGCATTGGAACATAGATTTCATCTCCTTCGGTTTGCTTGCTGACTTCTTAGATGACTTGGTTAGAAGTCTGTTTTCACTGCTTCTTTGTTAACTGCTGTTGCTACTCTGTAGGCTATACATTTTAAACTTCTGTAAGGAACATTACAAGCTATTTCATGTAATTTAATTTTGTGCTGAATATTCTTCAAAGGATTTTATAAATAATACAATATTTTAAATGAGTCTTCAATTCACTTGTTGTTATACCATATTGTTGCTTTCTCCGACTTTATCTACAAACTGCAAGAAGAAAAACAGATAATTAAATGAAAGCCTAGAGCACTATAAAATATTACATCAACACTTCAAATGTTGATTAAAAAACCCAGCTTTATAAGATTTGTGGAAATTTAAGGTATGACTGACAATGATTAATCCAGTACTACTCACCACCATCTTCTGACACATAATACATTATAAAAAAATTTTTTTTTCTGTAAGTTGTTTCTGCATGACATGTTACACATACGACTTTAAGGGTGCAATACAAGAAACACAACGCAATGAATAAAAAAATTGGATAAGATGAAGTTAACGCTGCTAGCTCAACCAAAAAAAAAGTAAAAAAATAAAAAGGTGAAATGTCAGCCATTCATGCATTAATGAACCCAATAAGATATTTCAACTGACCATTATTGTGGATCTCTTCTGGGCCTATGTAGTCTTTGAACAAACAGATTTAGCTCCATTAAGTTCAATAATTAACAACAGCTACTGACTAAAAATACTTTAAATGTGTATTCTGGACTTCAGACTGAAAGTGGCAATGACATTAAAAAGAGACTTAATGATGCAAGCATAAATCGGTAATTATGGAACATAAGTTTTAACACACATTAATGTAAGTGGTTATTTACTTTGGTTACTCCACCCCAAATATAAAGCAATTGGGCTTTCTTCAGCATTCCAGATGGTGATGCAAACAGATGTTGAAACAAAGTAATTAGTGAAGATATTAAAAGTTACATAACCCAAGTGACTACATAACACTATCAAAATCTAGCAACCACCTAACCCTTCCTTTCATTTCATTATTCACATTTTTACTTAAGCATTTATTATAATGAAGTAATAATAGGAAACATAATTTATAGTATTGGATGTCCATTTATGCAAATACTGAAGAATCCTTAAATTAAGGACACGATTAATGATTACAGCTCCGTATCTAGGAGTTTTAGTACATTCAAAAGACGTTCTCAGTATAAACAACACTGACTGCTGTGTGAGTTTGGGGAGTAATGAACATGCGATCAGGAGACACACCCCTTTAAGCCTAGGTCCTAGCGTTTTATATTATTGCAAATAGGCAACTGGCACACTGAAACTAAAAGTTGCTCTCAAAGCACTCATGGATTCATTAGAATTTTATGGTAAATTTAGGTGGAGAGAAAGCACATTTTCTCTCCAAAGGTAACTTCAAAAAATGTCTAGGTTATCTGGGCTGCAAGGTTCTGATTTGAGGATGGAAATGAGATTAGGCTTATAGTGGTACCTATTTTTAGTGGGTAAGCCATCCTTTAGCTCTTTGAGAATTCAATAAATGCTATGAACTACCTCTCTAGAAGCATCTACAAAAGTCTGCAAACAACTTTAAGAAGCTGACTGCCCGCCCTGGAGAAAGAGATTTGACAAGACTGTTCTAACTGTGGACAGAGTTAGGAACGGAATTTTATCATCTGACTCCCAGTATCACAGTGCTTTATTTAATTGTCTTAAAGCACTCCGTTTGGTGATACAGTCTAAGAGAGAAAATATTTGTAAGAAATAATGGTGTCCTTTTAATATTATCGCTTCTAAAATTAGAGATCATATAAAAGTTAATTGAAAAGTGCTTTGAACTCTCAAAGAGAAAGGCAGCATAGCATATCAATCCAAGTTACATGAAAAAAGAGAACATTAAAAATGGATACAGTGAAACCAAATTTCAGGTTCTATAGGTTTAGCAATGATTATTTTCTCTGGTATTCATGGTAACCATGATCTATGCAATGCAACCATTTATATCATAATAAAAAGCGTATCAATCATGTATCAATTCCTCAAATTTCTAAAAAGAGCATCAGAGAGCATTTATTTATCTTTAAAAATTTTTATTTTATTTAAAAAGCTTTTAAAAATTATTGAATTATAGTTGATTTACAATGTTGTATTAATTTTTGCTATACAGCAAAGTGATTCAGTTATACATATATGTGTGTGTGTGTGTGTGTGTGTGTGTGTGTATACACACACACACATACACATTCTTTTTTATACTCTTTTCCATTATGGTTTATTACAGGATATTGAATATAATTCCCCGTGCTCTACAGTAGGATATTGTTGTTTACTCATTCTATATATAATAGCTTGCATCTGCTAACCCCAAACTCCCAAGCCATCCCTCCTCCCAGAGAGCATTTATTTTAATGGTTTAAAAAACATATTGTTAAATGCATGATTACTTACTGATCTAATTCCAGGTAAATTCAAGAGTGATCCAAGGACTGGCACTCTCCGAATAAATCCAACAACCACAGGAAAGAAGCCCCTGGGAGAGGCGAAAACAGCGCTTAGAAAGAACACGTTCTCTACTACCAGAATGAGCCGTTGGCCATGTAGAAAGAAGGGATCCTGTTAAAGCTCTGAATGTTTTAAGAGACTTCAAAATTCAGTTATTTCTTACCTCTCCCTGGATTCGATCCCCTCCTTAGTTGTGCTCATAACGTTTTGCATAAACATCTATAATGGCATTACTATTACATCCTACTGGCAGCTTTACAGTCTATTTCCCATGTTAGAAATGAGAGAGATTCTCTAAAGCAGATTTGGCACTTAATAATGTTTGCTTCCTGTGGGCAATATGGTGCTTGGCAGATAGAAGACAAATGATACACCTTTCTTGAATAAATAATTAAACCAACTTACTTGAAGGTATTTTCTCACATTGCGTACTATTATTTACCGGGTAAGTGGCATTTGTAAAATATTAACTGATCAAAACCTCCCATAATGTATTTGGTCCAAAATTTTCTAATATCTACATGCACTAAAGAAAGTGTCATCAAGTGACAGTAACTGTACAGCATCAGGTCTACATATTAAAATGCTGGATCTGTCTGTCTATCTACCTGTCTGTCTATCTATCTATCTATCTATCTATCTATCTATCTATCTATCTATCTATCATTGTCTGGTTGATGAAAATACCAAACATAAACTGAGTGCCATAAAATGCCAACAAAATAAATTTCATTGCACTGAAAACACTTTATAAAATAATTTATACCCTGACATAAGCAATCATCTGCATCTGATAAACACATCTGGGCTTCTGTAATAATTATTTGACATTATGGTTTACTGAAAGAGAAACAATAAAATAAAATGGTTGCCTTACCTGAACAAGAGAAAGAATCCATAAATTTCGAAGATCATGCCTATCAACGGCCAACCAATCAGGACTACAAATACACCACCCAGGAAAAATCCTGTAGCTTTCATTTTATGTTTTTGGAAGAAGAATCTGAACGTTCTCTCTAAACCAATTACAAAAGCCAAGCCAGCCACAAATAAAACCTAGAAGAGGAGGAAAACGTAACACAGAAGAAGCAGTTAAATGCACTACATGTCTGAAGGAGTAAGGTCAAAGCTAAATATGATAAAAAAGACATGTGGCTTTTAATGTGATCAACTGGCCAGAGAAAACGACAATGCACACCAAGAGGCAGAACCACGTTAAAGCTGTAGTTGTATCCCTCTCTGTTCAGTCCTCTTCTATCTTGATTAGATGAAGAAAAGAGAAACAAAGAAAGATTAGGTGTCACCCAGCGGCATCTGCATCTGCAGTGGTTTCCCCAGCTTTAGCTAGATGGCAATGGCTTAGTCAAGCAGATGAGCAGCAAGGCAAGGAGGGAAGGTGCCCGTAAATATGTCAACCAAAGGTATTCCTGGTTCTGAAAACTTGATCAGGGGTGACAGGAGTTCCTATGGATGGGAGAAAACCTGACATGGCGCAGTTGGTAGTAGAAGAAACCACGCAAAGCCAGCAAGAAGATCCTAGTTTTATTAATTCCGGAAATCTGGGAGCAGGAGAAATGAAATTCAGCCATGCATTCTCAAATATACTTATAGTTTGTATGTTTTCAGACAATGGACAAGAGATGGTGATTGACTAAAAGCCTGCGTTTTCCCAGGTTTTATTCCCAAATACTTGCCTTTCTTCATAACCATTCTTCAGTGAAAAATATTTCACAAAAATATTTATTAAGCCTAATGGTTCAGCTTCACATTCTGAGATACCAATGCTGTTTATACTATTGTTTATTAAAACATTAATTTTGAACAATTGTTACCCTTTATATTTTCCAATGTTCAATTAAAAGCCCAATGTTAACATACACTTCAAAAATATTTTATCGTTATTCAGTGACTTTATTGCCCTCTTGGAAGGGTTATTATTTATTTCTAGAACTCTTGCACAGCCTTCACACATGGACAACAGAGTACACATTCCAAATAAACAATATACACACCTTTCTTAGCAGGTCAATTATTAATATAGATATATTTTTTAAAGGTTTAAGTGGTTTTAAAAAATCTGTTCATTTTATGCTATTTAAGCAAATGTTAAATCTCAGATGTGTAAAGTCAAAACATTAACAAATTTACCAAGACATGGGGCTATCAAGTCATCTATTTTGAACTATTTGAGGCAGTCCTGATTTCATCTATTGTAAATCACATATCAAACACTTAACAGAGCAGTTATGGAATTAGAAAACTTCATTTAGCATTTATCTTTTATTTAAACAGAAAGCTGACAGGTTTCACACTTGATGAAATCAGAGAATGTAACAAGAGTCTTCACATGAGTAACAGTGAATTATTTCCCCCCCAATTTCATAGCAGGCAATAATTCATTAGTAGTTAAAATTTCCTTATGAATTTAGTTAAAATATATATTGAAAAACTCACATTTCCAATAGCCAGTAGTGCTTTGTCAAAAAAGAGAATCATTCCAAAGAACAGGAAAAACACTCCAAATCCTGTTAATCCCATTCCAATTTCTGCAATGTAAGTTATATGGTTAAGGGTGGAGCAAAAGTAAAGTTACATTAAGATCCTCATAAACTAAGCAAGAAAAAATTTTCAGTTTTTCTTCTGACTGATATAGGGAAATAGGACCCCAACATTGCAGGCTGACATAATGACATTCGTTAAGATCCAGAACAAATTAAATTAACAACAGAAAATTACTCCCAAAATTTAAAATATGAATGGGAATTTCTAATCCTTATATGAGAGAGAACATTTCTCACAAACATACCCATAATAGAGAAAGACAAGTCAGGAATCTAATCCTTTGGTTATATTATTTTTTCCCTCCCAAGAGCCCTTCTGGCATCAGACGTAAGTATGTGGGTTCACTTTTGTCTCCTTTTCTCCTTTCATATTCCATGACGAGTATTTGTATGCACAATATCTACAGTTCCTTCTTTCCCTTCTGAAAATGAATTCCTTCCTTAACCCACTGGAAATGCTATGGGAGGTCAACACAGGCTGCTTCTCACAATGACAACAGCAGAGATTTTGAGAGTCAAGCCCTCTCCTCCAAAGTTAATTTTCAGACTTTTAACTTCTTGATGGCTTATTATGGATTTATCTTCTACAAGTCTCTCTCAACTATGCATCCATTCACATATTTAGTCTAAGAGTCCTAAAATCACAAAATCTCCAACATTTCAAAGAACACTGTTTTACCTAATATTAATATTCTGGGTTTTTACTTTTTCATTCAAAAACAAAGAATTGTTGATCAACTCCTAAATGCCAGCAACTGTTCTAGGTACTGAGTATAGAGTGATGGACAAAGTATAAGCTTTTACGTCTATGGTTACTCTTTATATAAAACTAATATTTTATTGTCTTTACACTCCCTAGACTTATCTTTATGTCTGAAGAGTCTTAACTTTCTAAGGTTGCAGTTGTACTATTCTGTTAACGTTACAAAGCACAATCCACGAAATTAGTTCCTTGATCATTTCAGTTTTGTTTTCAGGAAACAGTCACCAATCCTTATTTTACCTAGCAGCACTATCTGCATAAAATAATAAATCAGACCAAAACTGCCATATTTTGGGAAACACAATTTTAAATACACAATAGTGATTTCTGATCTGTTACTTAACTTTTTTGCCTCGGCTCCAGAGAGCTAAAATCTAAGTCACAGCTACTTAAAAATTTAAGCCATGTAAAATGCTATGATGAGTTGAAAATTTATATCCTATGCCTTTTTCGACATCCTTCACCTCAATTTACAGTTAACTCCTGCCTCCCGTTCCAGCTTCCTTGTTCTCCAAAAGTTAGTCTAAAATAATTCGGGTACCTGTCCATAAATACACTGGTAAGTGTATTCCACGGACATAAATTCTCATGAAAACTGGAGGCTCATACCTTCGTGCTTAAATGCTTTAGGAGAATTTAACCAAATAACTGTTTAGGTGTCAGACATAATTTCCTACAGGAAAATATGGACAAAAGAGCAAGGAAAATTCCATTAAATAACTATTTAGTAGTTAGGATTTAGTCACTGGCAGCTGAGTTATTTAAATACAACTCATTTCTATCTTTTCACAAATTGTCCTAATGATTATGTACACATTTTGAGATTTGTTCATCAGAAAGGAAACTATATGGCAATATGCCTACTATGTATTGAGAATTTACCGTGAATTGCCCATTACGAGGTGCTTTACGTATCTTACAGAACTTAATCGTCCCCATACTACTGCAAGATAGGCATCATTACATTATTCGAGAGACTTTTTTTCGCCAGGTTAAATATGTTTGATTAAATGAAATTCAAGGGCACTGGAGTAGGCCGAACTCCTGGGAGAAGCATCTTTAGGTTTAATATAATTAGCTTGTTACTAACATAACTAAGGTGAGGTCAGTATAAAATTGACTGCAGTGAAAAAGGACAATGTCTGTACATGGTTTTACATTTAATGAGATGTTTATACAAATATGTCATCATTCCTTTAGCAAAACTGGGGGGTTAAAAAGTAGCACCAGCCCCATGTTTCATGTGGGCAACTGAAGACTCATACTAATAATTCACCCTTGATCACAGAGTCAGCAAATGTGCGTGTGGAGGGGGACAGGTGCGGGGAGGGATGGGGCTGTGGTGTGGAGTCTGGCTGGAATTCAAATCCAGTCTTCAGGCTCCACACCTTACAACTATAACAGGGGAAACCAAAACATTCCCACTACTTTATCCAGTGTTGCACAGAAAGAGAGGGTTGCCTGTAACATTTTTGCCAAAATGGACACTAGCATGTTATTGCCCAATAGTCCCTGATCTGAATGGGTCAAAAGTCTCAAACTGACCTCGCTGTGTTATTTTCTCCCCTCCAGAATTCCATTCTTGCCTATGCCTATGTATTCACAAGCCCTCTGGTTATTAAAGCCCTACTTGGAGCTGCTCTCTCACCACCAGAATCATACCCAGTAAAATAAACTTATCTTCCTCTGTGCACTACCAAACCTTCATTCCCGCTCAGGCATGCACACACACGTGCGTGTTTTTAAAGCATAATCTGATAAAAGCAGTCTAATAAAACAAATGTATCTAAAATCAAAAGCTTATTGTAGAAATCTGATAGGGAGAGATATTCTTAATCCAATGACAATCACTGTTAGCATTTTGATATCTTATTTCAGACATTTTAAGGCAGCATTGTCTTTCTTACTATGCCCATTCCTTTCAAAATGTCACAATAAAGAACTCAATTGAACACCATGGTAGAATTTCAGGCAATGTGACATGATGAAGTAAAGATTTAGAGGCAGCATAGGAACTGCCCCACTCCAGCCCCCTCAATAAATCTTGTGGGTTTCTTGGGGGGTGGGGTGAGGTAGGGGGTGCTACTATAGAATCCCTTAAAACAATTATGAATTGCTGAATTGCTATTTACTATGATCAGTACTTGGTCTGGTACTTCTCTTCCAGAATCAGGATCCCAGAATAATTTTGGCAAGTCACTTGAATGATGGCTGATTCCTACAGGTAAACACACACACAAACACCATTTGAAATCCAAAGAGCTTTTGGTTCACTAATCATTTTGTGTCCTGATCCACTGTCTTATCTAAAACACTTGGCAAATGAGCAGCAAAGAGTATAATTTCATCCTCCTCATCAATTTAATGAAGTGAGGAGAATGCTTCCTATTCTGTCCACCTTCTAACCCAACCCCCTTGTTCTGGTTTTTGGAAGGATGTAAATCAGGCACTTGTCCCTATAAGACTTCAGTAGAAAAGAATCTCTACACACAGGATAAGTAGTTCATATATTTACCTATGTAATAATCACAGACTAAGATAGGAAAGTTAGATAGGAAAACTATGTAGAGATTAAGTACTTCCTCTGAGTAATTAGTAGTATTAGAAATAAATCCTAGCAATTTATGTATACAATTCCGTTAAATTCTGGGTTTCAATTGAGAGCAACAGAGCTCTGCATCATAAAGAAAATAGGCTCTGAATATTCTACACAGTCCCTCAAAAAAAGGATCAATGCATAATTCTAAAGGATAAATATCTACTGTTGAAACTCTTTTTGCTATGGAACAATTTCATCATTCTAAGATAGCTTTCAAATAAGCTTTATAGCAAGTCTTCTTAGATGCCAGTAGGGTACCGTGAAAAGAACAAAGGTTTTTGAGCCAGCAGACTTGGGATCAAGTCTTGTTTCTGTCACTTTCCTCATGATTATACACTGAATTTCTTTTGAGCCTCCTTTAATTTATAAAAGAGACATATTCCTCTTTGCTCTACAGGGCTCTTATAAGAATTAAGGATAACGATTTATATAAAAGCCCATGGTAAAATGAAATAAGATGCTTTGGCTACTTTTATTATAACAGTAAACCAAAACATCCCACAAAAAACAAACAAAAACCCCAAGCAAAAAAGGACTATACTTATATTTTCTCTGATCAGAACAGGCATACCAAAATGGGCATCCAAGGTGCAGACCCAGTCCAATTTGAGGAAGGGAGGGAGCCTGATTGGGGTGGCAGTGTGTGCACGAGTTATTAGCAGCTCGGTGAAGTTCAAGTTAGCCAAGACTTGAATCCAAACCTTACGACTCCACTTTAAAACAGGGCATTTTTAATGGAAGTTCTATTTTTATTTCAACAGACTGTTTAGTTCTTAAAATCTTTAAAATTCAAGTAAGTTATTTAGAATAAGAAAAACAAAGGCGTGGCAGATAAAACAAAGTGAGATAACAAGTCTATCACGACCATCAAAAGATAGGAAGCACTGGCAGAAATGTAAATACAAAATTATTAAGATTGACAAAAAGGGATAAAAAAGTGGAAATTTTATATTTATAGAAAAAGAAAACAGACAGCAATGTTAATCTTAGAGATAAGATAGGCCTGGAGAACTCTGTGGCAGGCAGCAAGATGCTAAAATAATTAAAACACGCCACACCAAAGCCCAATATACAATATTAACGAACAAAATCGTTTAACTTAACACAGAGTTTACTATTGGGGAGACAGTAGCCGGTAGAAAAGTGAAGTTGTTTCAAGGGACTTTTAAAAGGTTGCTTCCAGTAGTGGCAAAAGGCAAATACTCAAAATATTTAAGCGTAAGCACATTTTCAAAAACAGCCTATCATAGGTGACATTTAAAACTCGGCCTCCCAAACAACCAGCAGTAACTTGTAGAGGACCCCAAGCATGTCACGTGCAGAAATGTCCCCAGGAGTGGGCCGCCGGCACAGCGCATCAAACTTTCGTGGCCACCCGCGGGAACAAAGCGCCCATCTCCCTGCAAGTGAGAGCTGCGCTACCCCGGTGCGAGACAGACGCTCGGCGAAAGCTCCCCCTCCCCAGCTAGGGCGTCTCCCCAGACCCCACCGACTCTCCCCCCAGGCCAGGTCCGCCACCGCGAGACCAGCCCTGGGTTCCTCCAGGCAGCCCTCCAGACGCCCGCAGCCGTAGCTGCGTCTCGCAGGCCGCCGCCCCCATTTCGGAGCTTCATTCATTGACCCGGGCGGCGGAGGGGCGGGCGGGCGAGACCCAGCCCAAGGAAGGGGTGTTCGGGGCTCGAGGCGGGGCCTCGGAGCAGGTACTTACTCTGGGTGTCCGTTAAGGAGATCATGGCTGCAGGGGTGAGGACAGCGTCGATAGCACCTCGGAGCGGCCAGGGTGTGAAGCAAAGTCGAGAGAACGAAGCCGGGAAACAGCCCAGGAAAAAGCCGCCACGTCTTCCGGAAACACGCAGCCGCCCCCACCCCAATTCAAAGCCGTTTCCCATTGGCTAAGCCTGCTCCCAACAGCAACCAATCATCTGTGGCTTTGTTCAGTGACGCAAATGGTGGCCACACCCCTTGACCAATAAGAGAAGGGTATTACTTGCAATTGGTTGAAAGGAGCGACCCGGAAGGGTGGATGCTCCAGGCTGGAAAGAAAGGAAAACCTGGTGGCGGGAAGTTTTCGTTGGAGCGCGTCTGAAAGCGGTGCGTAGCGGACCTGAGGCAGGGGCGTTTTGGGGTCGGAGACCGAGGAGGGGAGGATGTTCCTTAACCCCCTGGGGAGACGTTCTGGGGTAACTCCCTTTACCGCTTTGAAAGCGGCTGATGGGGAGGCCGACTCACTTCCTTCCACCAGTACATTGGCGGGGGAGAAACAGGGGCCCTCGCCCTTCTAATGGAACTCTCTATCATCGCTCAGCTCTCATGGAACTCGGTCCTTTAGGGGCACGTTCCACTGCCGACCGGTCTTTTCTTTATCACCAGCCTTTTCCATGCAGGAGGCTTGGGTACCACAGCCTGGTTATTTGCAACCACTGTTTATTGAGAAACGCCACTGGGAACGCCTAAGCGTAAGGGAGGGTATTATTAAATTGCTGTTGCGTCTAAACGCAGGGGGCGAGGAGTTGGAGGTGTGTGTGTGTGATTTAGCCTCTGGTACTTGGTGTGAAGCATTCATGACTGCCTGAGACCCTGTAAAATATTTCCTGAGGATGCTTGCAAAAGTTCAGATACAGCAAGTAAAACCACTGAATCATGGAAGTAGTAAAAGTTCATTGTGTACACACCAAAAAGACAGTTTGCCAACCGGGAGCACTCAAATCGAAACATGGAATTAGGCTCAGGGCTATATTGTTATAAAGCAGCTTGTTTAGTAAGAACTGTTTATTCTTCACACTGATTGGTTATAATATTAACATTTTCTTAAAGGATAGGGAATTGATTAGTGGTTACCTCATAGCAAACTTGGGAAACAGTTGGAGTTTTGCTTCTGATTTCCAGAGGCAGAAACAAAAATGCCCCAGGTCAAGTTAGTCTTTCAAAATAAGCTTTGTTTGTATGTCTGTGCTGGTTTTGTCTGCCCAGAAAATTTTCAAGACTGGTCTCCGTTTGTTTTGGATTTTAACAGTGCCTAGGTATGCTTCTGACACACATGCTATAGATAGCTCCTTAATTTTTGAACGTATTTTATGTTCACATAGATTTTGCTATTAAATCACATCCTTTGGGGAAGGAGTTTATGAGCAGTTTTTTAACAGTATAATCAAAGGAGTCGTTTAAAATAGTGGGGCAAAATGGTTGTAGATTACATCCTTTCATAAGTATAGAAGAAGCCTCTGCTTTCAATCTCAGCAAACCTGAGCCTGCACTATATGCAAGGCACTGTGCTAGGCTATGTGGATACAGATGTGAAGAGACTCAATCCCTGCCCCCTGGAGAAACTTACAGTCTAGAAAAGGAGAATTATATTTCCACAAAGTGGTGAAGACATATTCATATTGATAAAGAATTAGAAGTCCTTGGTTTACTCCCCTCCTTCAGTCTTTTAGTGGTGTGGCCCTTCCAAACTTCTTAGCAAGGTAAAGAAGACCCTACTTATTTTTCCAGCCTAGTGGTGACTACAGAATTCTACATGAGGAAGGGCATAAGGTCAGCAGTTTCAGTAAGGGTAGGGTGATGCTGAAGCTTTGGAGAACATTCTAAGTTAGTTTTGGAAAATATTGGTTTTCCATATCAGAGTTGGGGGAGGTGTTCCTGTAGATTATGGACAATCTAAATAAAGTTCCTACCTTCAACCTCACCTCCTTCCACTTGCTCGTGTGTACTCTTTTAAGTTTTAGTCATTCAGAAATATTTTGAGTTCCTTAATACAAACCAGGCTTTTTCCCCACTTCTGACCTTTTCATGTTCTCTCCCTCTGAAATCGCACCCCTCTGTAGGATACCAATTCCTCTTTTAAGATTGAGGCTAAATTGTAACCCTTTAAAGCAAATATTCAGTAAAATGTTAAATGATTAATTTGAATATTATGTTGATGGGTTTTGCTTCATCTGGGATATTTGAATCTATCCAACTTGTTATTTGTAGAATAGCTTCCACCATCCCAATTTTAGAGACAGGGAAAGGGGCTGAGACGAACAAGTTGCTTAGCTTTGCTAGGATCACACAGTAATTTAGTGGTAAAGCTGTTTAACCTCAAAGCTTTGCTCTTTTTTTTGTGACATCGCTTTGTGTCTGGTGGATATTTGTTCCGTGTTCTTGACGTCATAGTTGTTATTATATGTTTATGTAACTTTGGACACTTCTCTGAAATCTAGAGAATTTTCCATAAAAAAATAGAGTGGGAAGAAGCATGTAGTCCTTATTGGAAGGTCACTGCAGTATATAGTTTACTTTCTAATATTTTTTGTGCTTAGTAATGACAGATTATCATTGAGCATTATCAACAGTACTGTTTTTAAAAAGTTGTTGCTCTGATGTTTCTTTCACTTTTAGAAAGAAATTTGGCTCTCCAATTCAACTTTAGAATGGCATCCATTTCAGGTTAGTGGAGATGATTACATTTTGTAGTTTATTCTCTTCTCTTTCTAATTGCATGTTTTTCTCTGTACCTTCCCCTCAATTTTGCTGTGAACCTTAAACTGCTCTAAAAGTGTCTTAATAGAAATTAATAAAAATAAATTTTAAAAATACTTGTTTTAAAAATTCTGATCATAGAAGTGATTTTTTTCAGTTTTTTTTTTTTTCGTTGTGGGAAAATGTGTTTAATGAAATTTACCATTTTAACTGCTTGTAAGCATACAGTTCAGTGGCACTACGTGCATGGCATTACGTGCATTTGCACGTAATGTGCAAATTGTGCGGTCATCACTATTATCCATCTCCAGAACTTTTTCATCACTCCAAACTGAAACTCGGTACCAGTTAAACCCAGTCCTCCCTTCCCTGCGGCCCCTGGTAACACTATTCTGCTTTCTGTCTCTGTGAATTTGACCATTCTAGGTACCTTATTTAAATGGAATCATACAATATTTGTCCTTTTGTGTCTGGCTTATTTCACTTAAGCATGTCTCTGAGGTTCATCTGTTTTGTAACATGTATCTTTTTAAGGCTGAATCATAGTCCATTGTATGTATATACCACCTTCTCTTTATCCATTTGTCTGTCAGTGGACATTGGGTTATTTCACTTTTTGGCTTTTGTGAATAATGCTGCTACAAACATTGTGTACAAATATCCATTTGAGCCCCTGCTTCCAGTTTTGGGGGGTATATACCTACAAGTGGAATTGCTGGTTAACATGGTATTTCTGTGTTTAATGTTTTGAGGAGCTACCGTACTGTTTTCCATCGTGGCTATACCATTTTCCGTTCCCAAAAAGCAATACATAAGAGTTCCAAGGAATGATATGTTTCTTGATAGCATTCTGGGAACTTAAGAAATTATCAATAGACAATGTAAATCATTTATAAGCTCACTAGTCAGGTTGATACTGTAACATTTAGATGTATTGTTTTTCAACAAAATTTTTAACATTTTGTACATAATGTTTGGTAATGTGATTTTTAAAAGCATAATGTAGATATAGAGTATAGACATATTGTTAAGTAAATTCTATGTTGTAAATATTCTGTTTTTAATACTGTTCAGTATTTTATTGTTTTGAAGTGACATTAAACAATTAACACTTTTAGTGTTAATTGGTGTTGAAGTTTTAGTCTGTCTCCATTTTTAAAATGTAAAAAAGGTTGCATTGAACATCTTTGAATCCAAAGCTTTGTGTGCGTCTCCGATTATTTCCTTAAGTTCCTGTAAGTGGAGCTATTTGAAACGTTTTTAAAGTATAAAAGAAAAACTTCCATTTGAACTTTTCCAGGCAGCTACTCTTGGTATTTTGGTACATTTCCATCCATTGCTTGTTTCTATAAACTTGGCTAGATTCTATTGTACTTATTAGTGAGGTCTTGCTGACTATTCAGTAAAGAAGTGGATGGCAGGAGTGAGGAACTTATTCTATGGTTATTTTGCTGTCCTTTGTAGGATATAGTGAATATGGCCTTTGCTACATACTAGCACTAACAGTGGGGTAACAAGATTAGGTTCTTTTCAAACTTTAAAGAAATGGTTTTCCTAAGTATGGCATCCTTCCATCCACCCCTCAAAACTTTACAATTTATTTAAATATAAATATGAGAAAAATAGTGACATAGATTTTGGCTTTGTCTCATGACTCATTCTCACAGCTTAAGGGTTAATAATAAATAGTAACAATTTAAGTTTTTTTTTTTTTTTTTTTTTTTTTTTTTGCGGTATGCGGGCCTCTCACTGTTGTGGCCTCTCCCGTTGCGGAGCACAGGCTCCGGACGCACAGGCTCAGCGGCCATGGCTCACGGGCTTAGTTGCTCCGCGGCATGTGGGATCTTCCCGGACCAGGGCACGAACCCGTGTCTCCTGCATCGGCAGGCGGATTCTCAACCACTGCGCCACCAGGGAAGCCCTTAAGTTATATTAAATGCTAATACAATTGTTCTTTACTAAGAGGCAAAGGTGAGGGTTTCAGAGATGTTATGGAACCTTGCCTCAGTTCGGTATAGTTATTTTTGGAATGCATAAATGAGTTATTCTACTTAACAAGACTTTAAGCTTTCTCAGTAGGCTGTGATTTCAAAATAACTGAGTAATGACATAGATAAATTTTATTTAAGAGGAGATGCTTATTTTGAATCATTGCCTTTATAATATTGTGCCCCTTTCAAATAACCCACCTCTTCTATTGTTCTACCCACTTGTCGAACTATATTTGAAATGCCTCTGAAGTTGCCTTCACACAGTTTATTGATTTGGATTTGATGGCTTCCCTTGTGGCAAATCACTTTCCTTTCGTTGTTCATTTCAGTATGGGATATTGCTAGAAAATGTGTTGTTTCTGAAGACTGGTACCTCCCTTGCATCAGCTGTAAGCTTAGGAACTCTGGAGTGTGATCCCTGCTCAATACTATGTGCTCTTGAGATATATTATAGTAATAAGCCCTCTTTGTTGTGGATTATTGAAATCTTTCACTTTTCAATCTCATCTCCAATAATACAAGTCATGTGTTGTCCGTGCTGGCAATAGAGGTGATATAATTTTGAACAAAAACATTAAAAGACCCTGATTTATTACAACTGTCTGTATTTTCTTACACTCTTAGTCAATCAGGACTTTATCTAAGGTACGATGATACTGACTTTGTAGCATAGTTTGACATTAACATCTCTGTTACGTAGGATTTGATCAGGAAGCAGAGCCACTATGAGAGGTATAAGGGACTAACTGTAGGGATTCTACTTGGTGTGACTATGGGAAGTGGTTAAGCTCTTTCTTTCTGTCTGTGGCCTGCGGGTCTGGAGCTGGGCCCCAAGCTGGCGGAGCCAGCAGTTAGGAAGAGGAGATGCATATGCAGTGGGGATGCCCAAACAAACTGCTCCCCACGAAGATGAATCTTACCCGAACCTAGATCAGTCTCTTATTGCCTCAAAGCCTCCAGTGTAGGTGATGCAGGACCTGTCAGAATGCTCACGTCCTTCCCCGTGGAGTTGCATATGACCTGGCTGAGTGTGCAGAGAAGCCAAGGGAGGAGAACCAACAGGCTAGAGGAGCTGCAGGCCCTGCTGCTTCCCTAAGGATATCTAGCAGCGGCTGGAATCATGGACCCAGTTGCTGCCCCATGCCAGTGAGGTCACCAGGCCTGACCTTGCCCTGACCTTCTTAAATACGGGAAATATGGCGACGGCTTCACTTCCACCTTCTAAATCTCTGGCTCCCCAACATGATACAGCTGCCCCTGGTCCAACCAAATGTACACCGATCCTCTCCTCCGAAGAGGACAGGAATTCTTTTTATTCATCTTTGGGTGATGCTCAGTCCTCTTCTTGCTGAATCACATCCTTCTTGACAATCTTCTAACTTAAATCCTGAGAATACGAGGTTAGCCACTATTAACACTTTTTACTTTAGAATTTAGGGGAATGGGAGCAGGAACATCAATCAACCCATCCATCCATCCATCAACCAACCAACCACCAACAAGAAAAACCCCAATTTGGCTTATATAAGAATATCAAAATAAGGGAGAAATGCTTAATAGCTATTACAGTTCTTGGTTCTCACCTGATCATGTGGTCATAGCTATTATTTTATAACTGCCTTTTCACCTTCTCGTTCCAGATCCTTTTTTTCTCAGCAAGCACCTCACCTGGTCATGGGGCCTCGCCTGGTGGGATTTGCCTTAGCAGTTAAGTTGTAATGAGTTTTTGTAGTTTTCCATTAACTCTAATCAGAGGACATGGGAGTACCAAAAGACAGCCTAGAGGATCCCCTCCATTCCAGACACGCTTCTCCTTACCTCTGCAGTGTCATAGCAATGCAATTCCCTTTAATAGCCAGGATCACTCACCCAGCCAGCCCAGTAACCCCCTTCTTTACCTGTTGATTTCCTGTCATGAGGAACGCAAACTGGCCAAGTGGTGGTCACCTTCCAGTTAAATGGAACCGTTGCTGTTTCTCCTGGTAGAGGAGTTCTTCCTTGCTAACTAAGACCTCTAGACCAGCAGAGTCCAAAGTTTCAGGGATGGGAAGCAAACATTTCACTAGTGGATCCCGGCCGTGGGAAGAGCGCTATTCACTGTTTTGATAGGTAAGCACACTTCTCTGCCTTCCCCTCGGTCTTTCCTACCGTAATAGTCCTTACTCTTGGGTCAGGAGACCTATGTGTGAACTCAGCCAGTTGCGGAATGTATCTGTTCTAACTATGCCTGCTGGAACTGGGGAAGTAACCACAGAGTACGTTGGAGGACCTCCTAGCGCACTGTATGATGCACCCAAGCAAAACTGCCTTGATCGTCGGCTTTGCTTAAGTCCAGGTCCCTACTCTGACTGGTGGGTCACCATGGCGTTTTAGTTCCCCAGGAGTTAGCAGTTTAGAGTTGATGTCTGGTAATTTCTGAGAAGCTACTTTCCTTTTCCCAACACACAATTACCTTGATAAGTTTCTCTGGAGAAGGATAGTGGAAAGATTTGCCACATAAACTTTTAGCTGTGTAGGAGAGTCCTTTTTCAAAGGGCCCCGACTTCCACTTTATACAAGGGACTCCAGGTCTATAAACTGGCCATTTCTGGGAACTGGTTGAAGGACTATGACTCCGTTGCGGTGATTCAAATCAGTCTTGTGTTTACCAGAATCAGGCCTTTGTATTCTGCCTGTACAGATCAAGTCAGCTATTTCCATTTCAGACATCACGATCAGCTAGCTGCTACTGCCAAAGATCTCTGTGGATCAGACTGTTCTACCCTATTGCCCGGAATGGCAGCCACATCTACCTTTCCTCTGGTCGTGAACTGAATTGCCAGCACTTAGCCCCCATGTCTTAGAATCCATCACGCTCGTTGATTCAGGTAGTCTGGTTCAAAGGCAGTACTTCCCATGGTCATTCCTGGCTTACAGAGAACAGCCACTCCAGCCCTTTTTCCGGATGCTGGGGCTCCCCTCATGAATGCATTTCTTTCAGACTTGGTGAAGGGAGGATCCTCTGGGTCCTCCTGGGGGACCGGACCACAGGAGAGTGGACCATCAACCCACCTGATGATCCACTCTAGCACTCCCATCTCCCTAAGCCTCAGGTCTCCCTCCTTCAGAGCACACCCAGGAAGTCCTAGCCTTTCCACTTCATGGGTACCTACACCTGTGTCATTCCACCCCAACTTTCTGATATTCACCTTTGGGACCCGCTAAGTAAATTATTAGAGCCACTCCTGGCCACTATATTTAGCACACTAAATCTAGAATTTCTTTCTTTCTTTTTTTTTTTTTAAATTTTGTTGTTGGACTATGTCCTGTCTTTTTTTTTTTTTTTTTTTTTAAATACATGTATTTATTTATTTTTGGCTGCGTTGGGTCTTCGTTGCTGCCCGGGCTTTCTCTAGTTGCAGCAAGCGGGGTCTACTGTTCATTGCAGTGCGCGGGCTTCTCACTGCGGTGGTTTCTAGCTCTAGGCATGCGGGCTTCAGTAGTTGTGGCACACGGACTGAGTAGTTGTGGCTCGCGGGCTCTAGAGCTCAGGCTCAGTAGTTGTGTAGCACGGGCTTAGTTGCCCTGTGGCCTGTGGGATCTTCCCGGACCAGGTCTCGAACCCGTGTCCCCCGCATCGGCAGGCGGATTCTCAACCACTGCGCCACCAGGCAAGTCCCTAAATCCAGAATTTCTTATTGAGTCCACGCCAGTAAATTTGGCTTCATTCAATATTGTATGCTGTCCACCTTGATGTAGTAGCCTTAGGACCTATTCCCACATATACTCTCTAGTTTCTGGTGATAGGTATTGGCAAATGCAACTCTTTGGGTGTGTTTCATGTTTTCTCACGGTTCACATTTTTGTACCTCATCCTCTGGGGCCTCGTGGGTCTTGTAGCACTGGAAGGTGGTGGGGGCAGATCCTTCGAGTGATTGGCAAAACTCTTGCAGGGCATCTACCTCAGGAAAGACCATAACAGGCAGGAGGAGGCTGTTTCAGAAAGGGGAGGGTGGGCAAAAAAGACTTGGCAGAATTAGTGGCTCAAGGTCCCCGCTTCGTTGGAATCTGCCCGTATGTTCCCATCCCAATTTCAGGGTCTCACTCCTTCCAAATCAGTGTCCTAATTTTAACAGAGGAGTCCCTGCGAGGTTGGGAATTCAGTTTGTATCATAATTCAGCCACCTGCAGAATTTAAACTTGTTCGTATTCAGTAATCTCAGCACTGTAGCTCCAGGAGATAAGGGTTTTGTTTAGGACAGTCATAGAAACTTTAAGGTCCCTCTATGGACACCCTGCATTTCTCTCATCAAGTGCTCCAGCATACGCGGAAGCAACCAACCAACTCCATTATTCTTACAAAAATGTCCTGTGACAGCAAACACTTGGTCACCCAGAGCATTGCCTTCTATAGATACTTAATTACTGATGTCTGTAGATGATAATTTAACTTCGTCTACTGCACGCTGTGGAGTACCATTATCGCTTCTCCCACTGCAAAGAGGGGTCGTGAATGCCCTTAAATCTAATCGGATCAGAGACTCAATTCCAGGTGGCCCAGGAGTGATTCAGAGAACCCATTGAGGTTCTGATCCTCTGGGACAACATTTGGCATTGGTTAGGGTTCCATCAGAGAAGCTGAATCATTATGAGTGATATAAGGGATTTATGCCCGGGATTAGCCTCTACATGCCCATGGGACCTGGTGAAGAAGTGCATTGCTGGTCTGGAAGACACAAGAGCCAGCAGTAGGGTCAGGAAGATGGATGTGGCATGTGGGAGGATAAGGAAGAGGTGAAACTCACTAGGGCCAAGTGGAACCTGTGTGTCATTGGGACTCACGTGGTGTGTCACTGTCCCCAAGGCTCTGACCTCCAGGATGCTGGTGCGCTTGCCGCAGAAAGTTGCATGTGAACCCAGCCAAGGATTCGAAGAAGCTGAAGAATCTGGGGGTAAACCTGCCGCTCCAGGGAGATTTAGCAGGAGGTAGAGGAATTGGCTTCTGCCCCCTGTCAACGAGGTGAGCCAGCGGATCAGCGACACTGGGAGTGAGCTGTAGCAACGCCTGACCTTATGCCAGCCTCCTGACTGTGAACCTGGCTGCTGTTTCATTTCTACAGACTTCCCTGGTGGCCATCCCTAACCAAGAATCACGCGGGCAGTTGGTACAATACAAAGCCACCGGAGCATCCTGTTCTAAATCGTAACTGTAAGATTTCATCTCATGAAAAGGCACTAAGACTGGACACTGATTGGGAATTCCCTGGTGGTCCGGTGGTTAGGACTCTGTGCTTTCACTGCCGAGGGCCAGGGTTCAATCCCTAGTCAAGGAACTAAGATCCCACGAGCCATGCAGCATGGCCAAGAAAAAAACAAACAAAAAAAAACAAAACAAAAACTGGACACTGATTAATGCAGGCAGATGTTTTAGAAAACACCAATCTATAAAATTTTTCTAGCTTCTACTGATGTGATGTCAAAAGAAATCTCACTTTGACTTTAATATTTGGACTGATTAGAGTCATATGTTAAGGCTTCTTTATAAGTTAGCATGCTGCCCTTGTAATGCCAGTTCCAGTAGCACGCTTGATTTCTCTCTTTACTGTTACATCATTGTGTTTATAATCACCGACTCCTTACCATGTCACAGTATGAACCCAAATATGAATGTTTTTGTAAAATGATAGCTAACTGGTTAGGGTATGACTTTTAAATAATTTCCTCTTGCTTCAAAGTCTGGTCACTCTACTGAAATGATTTAGGCGATGGTTGGACCACTGCCTTACAACATAATAAAAAAAATTATTATTGATTAAATGCTTAACTGTGTGCCAGGTACTGTGTTAAGAACTTTCAATATGCTATCTCATTTAATTTGTTATAGCAGTTCTATGAAAGCTAGGTATTAATATTATCCTCATTTTACAGATAGGGAAATTGAGGCTCAGTTAAGTATAAGGTACTTAGCCTGAGGTCACTCAGCCAGTAAGAGGAAGACCCAAGATTTAACTCGGGGCTGTGTGGCTCCAAAACACATGCTCTTAACCACTCTGCTCTACTACGATAAGTATATAATTTTGATGGTGAAGAATACCCAAAAATCAATAATAAGGAAACCTAAAGTTGTGATTAACTCTGTCTGGTCATTATATCTTTTTTCCTCCCTCATAGCTCTAAGTGAGGAGCTGGATTCTATAACCAGTGAGCTACATGCAGTAGACATTCAAATTCAAGAACTTCTGGAAAGGCAACAGGAGCTTATTCAGAAAAAAAATGTCCTAACAAAGAGAATAAAGCAGTGTTTAGAGAATTCGGACGCTGGGGAGAGCAGCGAATGTGATTCTTCACCTGCCTCTTGGAATAAAGAAGGTTTGCTCTTTTTTTGTTGTTTTTCGTTTTTTCCTTGCCAGTTTTGTTTCTTCTCAGTTCTGTGAACTGGAATTAAATCACTGTGCTTGGGTCAGTGCTTTCTAGTAGCTTAAGAGTTGAAACTGGCCATTCCTTAAGTGGCAGGGGAACTTGGAGGCAGACCGTTCTTTACCCATGTTCTTTTTAAATGAAGCCTTTATTATTCAGAATGTATTATTTTGTCCAAATATGGTTTCAGCAACATTAATCAGTGCTTGGAAAAATGAGATATTTATTTAACTCAGTTTTCTAAGTTTTAACTAGGAAAAATTAAACAATTGAGAAAAAAATTCAGACTCGTTAAAGGGTAGTTCATTCTCCTGCCCTAGTGAACAAACCTTTCTTGATTCAGGATCTTGCCAATATCTTGTTTATCATTAATTGTGGAATACTATAACTCTCGAAAGAATTGAATTGCTTTTGTGGGCCTTTTTTTCCAGTGTTCATTTTTAAACAAGATATTTACACCAAAAATTTCAGGTAATCGTTAACTTTGTTCATGATAGTTGAGTTTTCTATGATGCTATGAATTTCCTGATGGACATGCAGACTGTTTTTCAAATACCTGACCAAGCACCTTTCTCCTCTGTAAGTTATTTATCACCGGCAAATGTTGTCATTTTTTTCTGATGTACTTTTTCTTATGATATATCATTAAATTTGATTTTGCTTAGCATCGTGAATTAAACAGATCTCAAAATTATTGTAAAAGTTAAATTGTCCATAGTATTAAAAGTCATATATTGATCTGATTCTTCTCTATTATAAAAGCGGCCATTCACATATATGTCTCATGCATAATCCTGAATAGTTCTAATCTATCTGGTTTGTTTTTCTCTTTCTAGATTTTCCATGGTCTGGTAAAGTTAAAGATGTTCTGCAAAATGTCTTTAAACTGCAGAAGTTCAGGTCACTTCAGCTGGAAACGATTAATGTAACAATGTCTGGAAAGGAGGTATTTCTCGTTATGCCTACAGGTGGGGGAAAGAGCTTATGCTACCAGTTACCAGCGTTATGTTCAGATGGTGGGTATTAATCAACATTAATTTAACGTGAAGAAACATCGTTTCCCTGAATATATCTTTAAGTCTTTAAAAAAAATGTCTAGCCCTATATTTGCCAAAATCAAGTGCATTTTTGTTTGATTTATCTCTCCACTAATAGACATTTAAAGGATTCACCTAGAGAGGGAATGTTAAAGACTCTGAGTAATTCATTCTTTTATCTGGTTCCTAAAACATCATTAAAAAACATGTTGTAGGAGAAAAAGCACTAGAAAAGGAGTCAGTAGGCCTGGAGTCGAGCCCCAGGTCTTTGTGGAGTGTCTGCTGTGGTGTTAGGCCCTGGAGATACCGGAGTCAGCAAATGTACGTGGTCCTTGTTTTCACAGAGCTCAGTGGCCAGCAGTGCTTTCTCAAACTTTAATGTGCATAGAGTCAGCTGCTAATCTGATCAACATGCAGATTCTAATTTAGTGTGAGACCCAAGAGCTTGCATTTCTGACAGGCTCTCAGATGACACTGATGCTGCTGTCTGGGGGCTACCAGGGGTATAGAGCAGGGTCAACAGACTTCCTCGAGGAGCCAGTCAGTAAATGGGAGAGGCTCTGCGGTCCGTGAGGTCTGTGCCGACTGCTCAGCTGCCAGTGTAGCAGGAAAGCAGCCACAGACGATAGGTAAAGGGATGGCTGTGGCTGTGTTCCAGGAAAACCTTATTTACAAAAACAAGCAACTGGCCCTTAGTTTGTTGACCCCTGGTCTAGAGAATACAGCTTAATTGCAAGCAATTGCATTAAGGGTTTTGTGATAAAGGTTTTAATAGGGAATTAAGTCAGTGCAAAGATCTGGTCTGGAGGCTATTAGGGAAAGCCTGAGGAAGTGGCTTTTTTTAATTTTAATTTTTTTTTCATTGAAGTATAGTTGATTTACAGTGCTGTGTTCCAGGTGTACAGCAAAGTGATTCAATTATACATATATATGTATATCTATATTTTCAGATTCTTTTCCCTTATAGGTTATTACAAAATATTCAGTAGAGTTTCCTGTGCTCTACAGCAGGTCCTTGTTGGTTATCTGTTTTATATATAGTAGTGTGTATATGTTAATCCCAAACTCCTAATTTATCCCTCCCTTCCCCTTTCCCCTTTGGTAACTATAAGTTTGTTTTCTGTGTCTGTGGGTCTGTTTCTGTTTTGTAAATAAGTTCATTTGTATCTTCTTCAAAAAATTTTTTTAAGATTCCACATATAAGTGATATATGATATTTGTCTTTCTCTGTCTGGCTTAGTTCACTTAGTATGATAATCTCTAGGTCCATCCATGTTGCTGCAAATGGCATTATTTCATTCTTTTTTATGGCCGAGTAATATTCCATAGTGTGTTTTTGTGTGTGTGTGTGTGTGTGTGTGTGTGTGTGCCTAAAAGTGAGAGAACATGCATGGTGTGGGGTATTCAATAACCTGGAATCATTTTAGTGTGGCAGGCAGTGAAGGGCAAGACGTGTGGAAAGGGTCTTTAAAGGTATTTTTAAAACTTTTCCTTAGATCAGTGGAAAGCTATTGAAGGGTCTTAAACAGGTAAGAGACTTGTCAGATTTGTGGTTTAGAAGGATAATTCCAGCAGGTGGAGGAATTCCAGAAATATTTAGGAGGTAGGTTCAGTAGGCCTTGGTATTCACTGGATACAGGACTAGGAGAAGAGATAGTCCAGCTGCCCAGATTTGAGGCTGGGACAGATGGTGAAGTTGTTCACTGAAACAGGGTCCATTGGAGAAAGAACTTATTTGGGAAGGGAGAGGGAAAGTGATGGATTTAATTTGGGGCCTGTTGAATTTATGATGCCTGCAAGATATCCAGGTAGAATTGTCCTCTGAGCAGGAGGATGTTTGAGTGGAAAGCTTGGGTCTGAGAGATCTGAGGTTGCTGGGCTGGAGGCTGTTAATATGCAGATGGCCATTGAAGCGAATATATCATCCCGAGCAGAGTGAGAAGAGCGCCCAGAACAGAAACCAGAACACCAAGAGTTTAGGGATAAACAGAGAAAGAGGGCCTTACAGAGAAGGCTAAGTTAGAGTAGCAAAGTGCAGAAGGGTAGTCAGGAGAGTATGGTGTTATCAGAAGCCTGGAGAAGGGAGTATTTCAAGCAGGGAGTAGTTAATAGTGATGACTGTTGGCAGAAGGTCAAATAAAACAAGGACATGGAAGTTCCAGTGGACTTAGTGACAAGGGACTCAAATATGACCTTGGCTAGAGCAGCTTGAGTAAAATGGTTGGGTGGAAAGCAAAGAGCAATTGTTTGGGAGAGAGTAGGAGTGAGAAAGTGGAACAAGTGAAAGGGACACTCCTGGGAAAGAATTGCTATGCAGGAAAAAAGACAGGGGGCCCTGAATTAGGTGTTCAGGGTTTCCTCAAATTTGAGAGAGACTTGACCGTGTTTAAACGTCATGAGGGACTTCCCTGGTGGTCCAGTGGTTAAGATTCCGCACTTGCACTGCAGGGGGCACGGGTTTGATCCGCGGTCGGGGAACTAAGGTCCTACATGCCATATAGGGTGGCCAAAAAGTAAAATAAAATAAGGTAAGATGATAAGATAAAATAAAATAGTAATGAGAAGGTGACAGTAATGAGGGAGAAAGTGAAAATACAGGAGAGAGGACTAATTGAGAGGGTAAAATCCTTGATAAGGTCTTAATCTTGAGTATATTTTTTAAACTGGTCTGCTTTCTGCCCTAGGTTCTTTTAAGGAACAAACTACAGAAACATAAGAATGTAGGGAGGATTTTAACAATGTAGAATAGCTTTTGTAGCTGCTGCAAACAATTTCAGTTCTCAGAGAAAGGGGATATACTACGAGAACTTGAGTCAGTCAATGAACACTTCACTTATTTCTGATCCGACTAAATCTGGTGCAGTAAGTGAATGGATACTCATGTAACTCATTCTAGATGATACAAGTTGCTATGTTTTCTTTGGAAAGCTAACTGGATGGTATTTGACTTGATTTATATCATTTTACTGAGATTACAAATACTGAATGTTAAAAGTGATAGTAAATTCAAAATGATAACATCTATCTATATATATATTTTTTGTTGTTGATTTTTGTTGGGTCTTTTTGCGGTACATGGGCCTCTCACTGTTGTGGCCTCTCCCGTTGCGGAGCACAGGCTCCGGACGCGCAGGCTCAGCGGCCATGGCTCACGGGCCCAGCCGCTCCATGGCATGTGAGATCTTCCCGGACCGGGGTACGAACCCGTGTCCCCTGCATTGGCAGGCGGACTCTCAACCACTGCGCCACCAGGGAAGCCCTATCTATATTTTTATAAGACTGATAGGGTGAGAGATTTCTGTTTATCTTATAACTGTTTATTTGGCTTATTGTTTATTTGTATCTAACTCCTTTATTAATGAGGGTAAGAAATAGGTGGTATATTGCTAAGGCTGCATTGAAAATCAGTCCAAATTGATAGGCAGGGCCACAAGTTACAGTAAAGAAGGTAAACTCATCCTGGTGGTGATGTAAAATTTAAAGTAGATTTCTTTCTCTTTTAGGTTTTACACTCGTGATTTGCCCATTGATCTCCCTTATGGAAGACCAATTAATGGTTTTGAAACAATTAGGAATTTCAGCTACCATGTTAAATGCTTCTAGTTCTAAGGTATGCATCTGTGGCTTTTATTATATTTTATTTTTAATTTACACTCTTCATTGAAGTAGGAACCTTAGCTACAATTGAGTTGCTTATAAAATTAAAAAACTGATAACTGTTTACGTTGGAGTCGAAAATTACTGCTCATAGGTCAATTCTAGCCCACTGCCTATTGTGTGTGGTCTGTGAAGTAAGATTAGTTTTTATATTTTTAAATGGTCAAAAAAATCAAAAGAAGAATAGTATTTTGTGAAGTGTGAAAGTTACATGAAATTCAAATTTCAGTGGCCATAAATAATGTTCCGTTGAAACAGAATCATGCTGGTTCTTTTTTTTGGCGGTACGCGGGCCTCTCACTGTTGTGGTCTCTCCCGTTGCGGAGCACAGGCTCCGGACATGCAGGCTCAGCGGCCATGGCTCACGGGCCCAGCCGCTCCGCGGCATGTGGGATCTTCCCAGACCGGGGCACGAACCCGTGTCCCCTGCATCGGCGCGCGGACTCTCAACCACCCTGCTACCAGGGAAGCCCCATGCTGGTTCTTTTATGTGTAGTCTGTGACTGTTTTCATGCTGTAATGGCAGAGTTGAGTAGCTGTGATATGGACTACAACACCTAATATTTTTTTTTTTTTTTTTTTTTTCGGTACGTGGGCCTCTCACTGTTGTGGCCTCTCCCGTTGCGGGGCACAGGCTCCGGACGCGCAGGCTCAGTGGCCATGGCTCACGGGCCCAGCCGCTCCGCGGCATGTGGGATCTTCCCGGACCGGGGCACGAACCCGTATCCCCTGCATCGGCAGGCGGATTCTCAACCACTGCGCCACCAGGGAAGCCCAACACCTAATATTTTTTATCTGGCACTTTGCAGGAAATATTTGCTGACTGTTTTACAGTATCCATTCTAAAATAGTGAGCAAGAATTTCTTATTATGCGATATAATTAAATACAAAAAATGAATTAGTAACAAGATACCCAACCCCTTGGGAATGGATTCTCTTACCTTTATCTGTAGAATAAAGCATTTCCAAGGTGTTTGTTTTTTAAAAAGCATATTATTGAAAAATTTAAAAATATACAAAAGTAGAGAGAATAGTATAAAAACTGCCATGTATCCGTTAAGTACCTTTAACAGTTATCAGCATATGACCAATTTTTTTCATCTATATACCCCCAATTTCCCTTCCTGCCCACCCTTGGTTTATTTATTTGGGACAAGTCCAAGACATCATATCATTTCAGTTGTAGCTGCTTCTTCAGTGTGTATCTCTAACATTTTAAAAAGGTAACTACAATGCCATTATCACATCTAAAAAATTTAGTATTAGTTCCTTAAAACCATGAAATAAAAAGATTCAGATTTCTGTCTCATCAAATGTTGTTATTTTTTTAAATCATGGTCCAGATAAGGTTCAGGCATTATGTTGTATTGGTTGGTATATCCATAGGTTTCCCTTATTTCTTGTTTGTTTCCCACGCAAATTATTGTTTAGGTTGGTTTTTTTGTTTGTTTTTTTGTCCTATACTTTCCTATATTTTGTCTCTTCTTTATTGTATTCTTGTGATGTTGTTTCACTTGTTCCTTTTAGTTAGATCTAAAAGCTTGACTGTATTTGGGCTTTCTTTTCTTTTCTTTTTTTGGGCAAGAGTATACTTTCCCCTGGTATCTCTCAGGAGGTATGTAATACCCAGTTATATTTTTGTGACATCAGCTTGATCAGTGGGTTCAGCTTATGTCTGCCTGCTCTATAATTATCAAGTTCTCTATCACCTTTTCATCTAATGGTTTTTTAGCAGCCACCAATGATTATTGCCTACCTTAGAGCATTATTTAATTAGGGGGTTACAAGATGGTGATTTCTAATTCTCACTTTTTCTTATATTAGCTAGACTTTTTCTGTAAAAAAGAACTTTTTCCGTATTAACTCTTTTGCAGATGGAAAGTTCTTTCCCTTTCTTTACCAATTTTCAGAAAGAGTTGGTTTTCCAGTATTCTCCGAAGGTGGTCAATAAGTTTTTTTTTTTTTTTCCAAGTATCATTGTAAATTTAACGGATTTTTAACATGCTTGATGTCTTTTGATCCATAGTTATTATTCTTTTTTTATGGTGAAATAGTCCCATCTTTGAGTAGTGAGAGTCTATCTAAGGTGGCTCCTAAATCTAGCTCATCGCTTTTAAGTCTTTGCTTTCTTTTATAAGATACTCTGTGCTCACTTTATATATTTCCTCCCAGCCCTAAAGTCAGCTATGTCTTCAGGAAGCCCTGGTTCTCCTAGTCTTTCCCATATAATTTTGTTTTATTTAAACTCTTGTGTCATTATAACTGCTTTCTCATTCACCAAAATGAATCTGTGGAGAACACTGCCTTCTCATGTTGCACTTCTTTAAAACTGAGAAAGAGAGTAATAATAATGGAAAGTACAGTTGACCTTTAAACAACATGAGGGTTGGGGGCCCCTAACCATACACACAGTCAGAAACCTGTGGGTGACTTGTAGTCAGCTCTCCTCATTTCAGGGGTTCAACCAACTGGAGATCGTGTAGTACTGTAGTGTTTACTACTGAAAAAAGTCTGCATATAAATGGACCATGCAATTCAAATTTGAGTTGTTCCAGGGTCGGCTGTAGTTCGAAAGGTGCGATAATTACAAGTTCAGGCCATGTCACTACTGCTTGAAGAGTTGCTGAGGAAATAGCCTTATGTTTGCTCCTCTAAGATATCTGGGACATTTAGGACCAGCTGAAATATTTAATACACTTCGGCCATTTCTTAACAAAACTAGGAATATCTCGAGTTAACAAACTGCTTTTCTGGGATGATTGAAAGTATTTTGACTTTCTATCGCATTCACCACTTCTTTTGGTCCTAATTAGGTTAGAAGGAAAAAAATACAACATCCAGTGTTCTAAATATTATAGAAAATAGCAACACCACTAAGAACCTACTAGCTGTTAATTCTTAAGATTTATTCTTATTACATATGTCAGTGGTCCCCGACCTTTTTGGCATCAGGGACCAGTTTAGTGGAAGACAGTTTTTCCACGGACAGGGGTTGGGGGGGGGTTTCAGGATGACTCAAGTGCATTACATTTATTGTGCACTTTATTTCTATTATTATTACATTGTAATATAGAATGAACTAATTACACAGCTCACCATAGTGCTGACAGGAGATGAGCTCGGGCAGTGATGTGAGTGACGGGGAGTGGCTGTAAATACAGATGAAGCTTTGCTCACTCGCCGCTCATCTCCTGCTGTGCTGCCCGGTTCCTAACAGGCCACGGACAGGCAGTGTTCTGTGGCCCGGGGCTTGGGGACCGCTGATATATATAATACATAAATATATGTATTTTATATTATAAAAATTTAATGAATAAGATACTTCATAAAACCTAAATAGATTATAAGTAGATTTGATAACATCATTCAAATAGCTAGTTCACACATGCATGAAATGATTTCAAATATAATGTTAAAAGTTAATAAAACCCACCTTTATCACCATACCTATTGCATTGAGCTTACATTTTGGCATTTATTGTGAAAAATTTATAATTATGCCTTTATGGAGTAAATGCTTATTGGAGTGTCTTCACATTCATTTTTTTGTTCTCTCTTTTGTCAAATGAGATTATTCTTTTATCAGCAGTCTGGATGTAAGTAAGTAACTGAAATGCTGTTTGCACAGCTGCCATGAAGTTTAGTACTGGGACATTACTTTGATTTTAATGAAGTAAACATCTGTTGCTAAAACAGCCCCAAGGCTGTTGCTTCTGAGTAATGAATGTCTTCATTTACCACTGAGTATTGCAGTCTGCTAGCTTAGCTCTACTATCATTGTGTCTGTGTTTCCTTTCAATAGGAGCATGTGAAATGGGTTCATGCTGAAATGGTAAATAAAAACTCCAAGCTAAAGCTAATTTATGTGACTCCAGAGAAAATTGCGAAAAGCAAAATGTTTATGTCAAGACTAGAAAAAGCCTATGAAGCAAGGAGATTTACCCGAATTGCTGTAGATGAAGTTCATTGCTGTAGTCAATGGGGACATGATTTCAGACCTGGTATGTACGTTGTATCTAGAAAACCCCTTGATGCTAGGGACTTTTTTCTTACTCAGCTTTACATGATGGAAATCCCTGCTTCCATTAAAATTATCTTCTTAGGTAGTTATTACTCATTTTTTTCTTGCCCTAATATAAGGGGAATCAAGAGGCAGAATCTTTGATCTCTTTACCCCTCACCCCCATGGTAGTGTTTATTAGTCTAATTGCCTTTATCGTTTGAAATGTGTGCTCATTAGTAAATATTATACCTTGCCATTTTTAGCCATAAAGGTTTACTGACCTCCGGATTCTCCTTCACATCTGTTGAGGAATTTGCATCTGCTTCAAATTTGTCTCTTTTAGTCATCATTCTGGGTATCTTTAGCACCCACTTCAGGATCTACACCCAACTAACTCCTCAGTGTTATCGTTCTGTGGTATATTTTAGTAATCTTATTCTTTGCTTCTCCAACAGAATCCTAACAGTCGTAGCCTGAATCAGATTACTCAGACGTGTTCTATGCAAAATCTGAAAAATAATTAAATTGTTTGGGGTGTTTGGCTATTGAGTTTTATGAGCTCTTTATATATTTTGTATATTAACTAACCTCTTATCAGGTATATGATTTGCAAATATTTTCTTCCATTCCATAGGTTGCCTTTCATTATGTTAATGGTTTCCTTTGCTATACAGAAGCTTTTTAATTTGAGGCAACCCCCCTTTTTTTGTGTGTGTGAGTTTTTTTGCTTTTGTTGCTATTGCTTTTGGCCTCAGATTCAAAAAATCATTGCCAAGATTGATGTCAAGGGGCTTATCTCATGTTTTCATCTAGGAGTTTTATGGTTCCAGATATTACGTTCAAGTCTTTAATTCATTTTGAGTTGACTTTTTTAATGTGGTGTAGGATAAGTGTCCAGTTTTATTCTTTTGCATGTGGCCGTCCAGTGTTCCCAACACCATTTATTGAAGAAACTATCATTTCCCCATTATATGTTCTTGGCTCCTTTGTAGTAACATTATTGACTGTATATGCATGGGTTTATTTCTGGGCTCTCTATTCTGCCCCGTTACTTTAGCTATAGCTTTTATTTGTATGTTCTTATATTTTTATTACTGTAGCTTTGTAATATAATTTGAAATCAGGAAGCGTAATACCTCTGGCTTTGTTCTTTCTCAGGATTGCTTTGGCTATTTGGGGTCTTTGTGGTCCATACAAACTTTAGGGTGGCTTTTCCTATTTCTGTGAAAAATGCCATTGGACTTTTGATAGGAATTGCACTGAATCTGTAGATTGCGCTGGGTAGTTTGGACATTTTAACAATATTAATTTTTCTAGTTCATGAGCACAGAATATCTTTCCATTTGTTTGTGTCTTCTTCACTTTCATTCATCAGTGTCTTTTAGTTTTCAGTGTATAGGCATTTCACCTTCTTGGTTAAATTTATTCCTGGGGATTTTATTCTCTTTTGATCTAGTTTAATTTCTCTTTCTGATAGTTGTTATTAGTGTATAGAAACACAACTGATTTTTGTATTTTGATTTTGTATCCTGCAACTTTGCTGAATTTGTTTATAAGTTCTACAGGTTTTTGGTGGAGTCTTCAGGGTTTTCTATGTATAATATTATGTCATCTGCAAATAGTGAATTTTACTTCTTTCGTTCTGATTTGGATGCCTTCTATTTTGTTTTCTTACCTAATTATTGACTAGGACTTCCAATCTATGTTGAATAAAAGTGGTGAGAGGAGGCATCCTTGTCTTGTTCCTGATCTTAGAGGAAAAGTTTTCAGCTTTTCACCATTGAGTATGTTAGCTGTGGGCTTGTCACATATGGCCTTTATTATGGTGAGATTTGTCCCCTCTAAACCTACTTTGTTGAGAGTTTTTATCATGAATGCATGTTGAATTTTGCTTTTTCTGCATCTACTGAGATGATCATGTGATTTTTAGCTTTCATTTTGTTACTGTGGTATATGTCACATTGATTGATTTGCAGATGTTGAACCATCCTTGCAATCCTGGAATAAATCTCACTTCATCATGGTGTATGATCCTTTTAATGTATCGCTGAATTCAGTTTGTTAATATTTTGTTGAGGATTTTTGTATCTATGTTTGTCATGGATATTGGCCCATAACTTTTCTTGTAGTGTTCTTTCCTGGTTTTGGTATCAGGATAATGCTAGCCTTGTAGAATGAGTTTGGAAGTGTTCCCTTCTCTTCTATGTTTTATAAGAGTTTGAGAAAGACTAGTGTTAATTCTTCTTTAAATTTTTGGTAGAGTTCACCAGTGTAGCCATCTGGTCCTGGACTTTTGTTTGTTGGGAGGTTTTTGATTACTGATTCAATCTCCTTACTAGTGGTTTGTCTGTTCAGATTTTCTATTTCTTAATGATTTAGTTTTGATAGGTTTTAGGTTTCTAGGAATTTATCTGTTTCTTCTGAGTTGTCGAATTTGGTGGTATATAATTGTTTACAATAGTGTCTTATAATTGTATTTTCATAGTATCAGTTGTTATGTCTCCATTTTCATTTCTGATTTTATTTATGAGTCTTCTCTCTTTTTTCTTGTTAAGTATGGCTAACAAGTTGGTCTATTTTGTTTATCTCTTCAAAAAACCAGCTCTTAGTTTCATTGATCTTTTTTGTTGTCTTTTTAGTCTCTATTTCTTTTATTTCCACTCTGATCTTTGTTACTTTCTTCCTTCTGCTAACTTTGGGCCTAGTTCGTTCTTCCTATTTTAGTTCCTTGAGGTGTAAAGCTAGGTTGCTTATTTGAGATCTTTCTTGTTTCTTAATGGAGATGTTTTTTGCTGTGAACTTCCCTCTTAGAACTGCTCTTGCTGCTTCTTGTAAGTTTTGGTATGTTGTGTTTCCACTTTCACTTGTCCCAAGACATTGTAAAATTTCTCTTTCTTCATGTGTATCTCAATTAGCATGACTACAACTAAATGCCTCCCAAAAGGCCTGTTCTTTTTCCTTCTATCTTGTAACTGGGAATCACTATTTGTCCTGTTGCTGTGCTAGATCAAAAACTTTTTTTTCTTGATCAAAAACTTTTGATTTGCTTCCCTTCTCCTTGTCTTTCCCTCTTCCTCCCCGTTCTCCCAAGCAGTTTCCCCTTCAGTCTTCCCTATCTTAGAAAATCACTTAACCACTCATACATTTACTCAAGCCAGAGTTTTAGCAGATCTATTTAGTCAGGGTCTAGTCAGAAGACAAAAGCCATACCAGTTATTTGAACACAGAGAATTTACATTACATTATGTAAAGAATTGTTAACTAAGTAAAAAGTGATTATAAGCAGCTAACTGAAAAAAGAAAAAGAAAACTCTAACGTATCATGGAGGTAAAAGCTAGAAGAAGCAACTACCATCCCTAGGGCTGGGGGAACAGGAAGAAAAGGTTGGGATTGATGAGATTTAGAAACCTAGAAGAGGGGCCTTGTGGAGCTGACGCTCAGACCTATGGGAGGCCCAGCTCCCTGGTGCTGGTGTCTGTGGAGACAGAGATAGAGTGGACCTGTGATGAAGTCAGTTCTCCAAAGCTTAGAAAACTGCCAGCTGTATTCAGCTGCTGCTAAGTGGTGGATAAACCTTGCTGGGGCGACATTCTCGAGAACACCAGCAAACACACAGGAGGCAAAGTGGAAGGAGCGACACTCTTCTTCCTCCCCCAGCCTTGCACTTTGTACTTCTAGGGCCAGCTGGCAAAGCAGAGATTCCCCACTCCAACACCACAAAGCAGAGTCTAGAAGGGTGGAGTTGGAGCTGAGAATGAATAACTTCATGGTGGCGCATTGTCCTTGACTTATCCTACCTCTGCAGATCCGGTCCACCACCAAGTCCTGCCAACTCCACCTCTAAGTTGAATCTCAAGCTTGTCCACTTCTCTTTGTCTGTACTGCTATATCTTAAGTCCAGCTGGGCTCCTTTCCACCAGTCTACTACAATAGCTCCCTAGCTGGTCTCTGTTCCAGTCTTACCCTTTTACAGTTCATCCTCCACCCAGTAACCAAATCAAATCATGTTACTTCCCTCCCTAAACTACCCAGCAGATTCTCTTTGTACTTAGAATAAAACCTATATTCTTAACTGGGGTCCCTAAGACCATATGTGATCTGTCCCCTGTTTGTCTCTGCCCAGTTTCCCCTCACATGTTGACCACTTAACCATGCCCTGATAATCAGATACTTATTGGTTTACTCCTTGCATTGTCTGATTTCTTTGCTTGAATTGTAGTTCCATTTGCATAGCATCTTTGTCTTGTTCTCACTTTATGTCTGGTGCCTAGGTCTCTAGGTGCTTGGCACATAATTAAAAGTGTTCAACATATGCCAGGTGATGAATCTTGGACTCCCCCCGCCCCCACCATATCCCAATAGTCACTAGGATCTATGGGGTTCCAGTTCATGTATTTCAGTCTTTTCTTTCTGATTAATCCTCAGTGTCATGCCTTATTTCATATTCACTATTTTTTGTTTTCCAGTCTGTCATTGCCACCTTTTAACTCATCTCCCTTTCTTCAGCCTTTTGCATTACTCCAGCCCATCCTTCACACTTCCACCAAAAGATGATTCCTGAAACATAGACTGTGTCCTTTATCTAATTGAAAAGTCACACGACTCCTCATTTCCTATAGGACAAAGTTCTAGCTCCTTAGAATCAACCAACTGTTCAGTTCATAGTCTTACTTGAACCTGCCTTTTTATACTCTTTGGAGTAACAGTATCAGTCAGGGTTTGGGCAGGGAAGCCGAGCTCTTATGAATGTTAAGGGATAAGGGATTTATTTTAGGAAGCAGACCTTGCACAGTTGTGAGAGGAGCTGGGGCAGGGAAGGTCTGGAGGGGGGAGTTGGAGGGTCAGAGAAAAGTCACTGACTAGTCCTGGAGCACTGGTGTGGGAGGACCAACCGAAGCTTGTAGGGAAATCTGCAAGTGACATGGCCATTGCCAAAGGGGCCGCACAGGGGAGCTCAGGCGGGGTCTCTGGTTAGTTTCCTCTGAGTAGCTGTCACCTCCATGGGTCTGCTGCCCGGCATCTAGGGGGCCAGTGTTGATCAGCGAAGCCTACAGTTGGGAAGAAGAGCTGAAGGAGGACTGGGGAAGAACTGGGACAGGCTGGCACTGGCTGGGCATTTGTCCAGCATCCTATCTGCCGGGAAGGCCCTTCAGAGAGTGTAGCAGCTGCTTCCCTCCTGCCTCCCAGGCCTTACGCAGGTCCCTCTTCTGGTCCAGCTGTAACTTGGAACCATCCAGGGAATAGAATAGAGCGCCCAGCCAACTGGGGTTGACAGTAGGTCCATCTAGCACAGCACCCTGTGATCTAGCCCCTCTGAACTGCTCGCTGATACCTGAACCTACCGAGTGATTTCATGCCAGTGTGTTTGCCGCATGTGTGTATGCTGCTTCCTCTGCCTGATGTTTTCTTCTTCTTCCCTTCCTCTCGAACTTCTGCTGGATTCTTCCAGACCCAACTCCCATGTTATCTCCCTTGAAGCTTTCACAACTTCCCAAGCAGTTACTTTCTGTTCCCTGTTCTCATAGGAGTCTTCTACCTTAGCATTGAGCCATTTCTCCCACATTTCTTTTTCACTTTTCTCCAAATAGTTTAAGTACTCAAGGGTGTACTCATAGACAACTTATCTAGTGTCTAGATGTGTCTGATAAATACGAGCCCAGAACGGCTTTCCTGAAGTGGGTTATATAAAAACCAATGCCCTCACCAAGCGTTTTCTGTTCTGAGTTTGTCACTCTTGGATGATACCTGTGGTAGAAGGGTTTCGACTGATGGCCTTTTTATCTCTCGTCAGTTGCCGTAGATTCAAACACTATGGCTTCTCCCACTCTGCCTCTCGAATCCACTGTTCAGCAGGTATAGACCAGTGCTCAGCTGATTGGAAATGTTGTGGTATTGCCTACTGAAGACACCTATGGCCAAGAAGTGTTTCTGAAGAACCAGTTAAAAGTAGAGTAAAGCCTGTCTATCACCAAGGCTAGGCAGCAACCACAGCTTAGATATAGATGGCTGTGGAAGTAAAATTGCAGTCATCTTGATGATTTGCAGAATGTTAGAAGATGTAATTTACTCCTTGAAGGATAGGAAGAGGGCTACTTTGTATTTTTTTTTTTTCCAGATTATAAGGCCCTTGGTATTTTGAAGCGGCAGTTCCCCAATGCATCGCTAATCGGGCTGACTGCAACTGCGACCAGTCATGTTTTGAAGGATGCTCAGAAAATACTGTGTGTTGAAAAGTGTTTTACTTTTACAGCTTCTTTTAATCGGCCAAATCTCTATTACGAGGTATGTAACTTTTATGTCAATTTATTTTGTGAAGGGTTTCAGAAGAAAGGTCACTTTTTCATTATGTCTGTTTACATGAGTCACAGTTAATTATGTTTAAAAGTTTTAAAAAAAACAAGTGAGTATAAGCAGGCTTATTAAAGAATGCTTTCTTCGTATATCTCCTGTGCTATTTAATTCTTTGCTTGGTTAAGTAGAAAACACTGCCTCATTAAATTTGCGTACATGCTTTCTTATGCAAGGATGGAGAGAAAGCATGTATTGATACTAAGGACCCTAATGACATCTCTATAGAAATTAATTATGAAATGCAAAAATTAATATACCATTAAAGATTTGCTAATACTCCCTACTTAGATTTTATTTGATATACAACCTTGAAAGGTAAATAACCTCAGCTGTTTTTACTTTCCATTCCTTAAGGATAGAGTTAATATTTTTCTGAGCTCTTACTGATTAGTTGTTTCTGCCATGGTTTATGTTTTCACAAAAGTAGCATCAGAAAATTTAAAAAGTCTCTGTCTTTACAAGTTATTCACTGCTTCTGTGCCTCCTCATCTCTGGTAAATTCAAAAATAAGGATCAAGAAGAGTCTGGGAGGTGATAGGGTCAGATGGGCGAGTGAAGGAGTAATAGAAAAAAACACCATGCCCAAGAAAGAGTGGCGCCTTCAAAGTTGTAAGTAAACGACCGCATGAATGGTACTCATTCATTTACTTTTTAATAAGTTCACTTTTTTTTTAGGTTCGGCAGAAGCCCTCAAACACTGAAGATTTTATTGAGGATATTGTAAAGCTCATTAATGGAAGATACAAGGGGCAATCAGGTAATATAGAAACAAACCAAGTTTGAAGACTTAGAGAGAACTTTCCAAAAGTAGCAAATATTATTTACACTAATACACTGAGACAACGATTAGCACCAGAAATATTAATGCATGGCAGAAGATACTGGAAAATATGATGATAAAATTAATTTGCTTGGTGATCTTAGAAATCAGGTGTGGCATTTGCTAATTACACAGATTATAAGAGTCATAAAACTGATTTATTTTTGCTTATTTGCACTTTAATTGCATTAGCGTGGACATAATGACATAATGTTAATTATCAACAGCACATATTTAGTAAGTATCCACTGTGTATAAGATTGAAGGTTAAGCAGTGATTTTCTAAAGGAACATTAAAACAGTTCCTTATAGTAAAGGATACATTAAAGAAATAAACAGTACCTACTGAATGAGCTAAGTATAGATGGAGTTGAGAGGTGCATATAGCATGTGTTCCAGGATTAATGTAGAGACAGGTGTTACTAAAGCAAAGAGTTGGTATAAAAGTAGCATTTCAAAACTATTCTGTAGATTTTCAGGAGATATTAATAGGGGCCATAGGTAAAAGGAGCTCCAGGGTCAAATAAGTTTGAGAAAGGCTGCAGCTGTTTATTCCTTCTGCAGAGTCACAGGGTGTATCAGCACCTTAGAAGTTCTGACCAGCCCTGCAAACAAAGAGACACACGTGTTTGTCTTTGTTAACCTTCCCAAACTTATTTGCACACGAAATTCTTTTCTCATGGCATGCTTGTTAGTATCTTGTGGAGCTGTGAGGCATCAGTTTGAGAAAGACTATGTAGTGGGAGATAAAGTTGGAGAGAGAACTGAGATAACGGGAACCCAAACTGGTGGCTCCAGGCTTGTTACTGCTCTGGAGTAAGTTGGTGACCAGACCTTGAATTACACTGAAAAATCAGTATGTGTTCAGGGCCTTGGAATTTTTCATAATTCTTATTTTCCCCCCATGCATTGTAATTATCAGCCTCTTCAGTGTGTGAGTTAAAAATTTTCTAGGAATGTACTATATATATATCTAACCATTTCTTTTACTACAGGAATAATATATTGCTTTTCTCAGAAAGACTCTGAGCAAGTTACAGTTAGTTTACAGAAATTGGGGATTCCTGCAGGGGCATACCATGCCAATATGGAACCAGAAGATAAGACCAAGGTTCACAGAAGATGGTCAGCTAATGAAATTCAGGTTAAGTAATAGATCTTCCATAGAAGCCTAATTCACCTTTGAATATATTTTAACTTGACTTAATATATAAAATGTTAACACATTTTAGGTAGTAGTGGCAACAGTTGCATTTGGTATGGGAATTGATAAACCAGATGTGAGGTTTGTTATTCATCATTCAATGAGTAAATCCATGGAAAATTATTACCAAGAGAGTGGACGTGCAGGTATGTGTAACTCACATCCAGAAATAATTTTTTTTTTAATGTTTATTTATTTATTTGGCTGTGTCAGGTCTTAGTTGCAGTGTGTGGGCTCTCTCGTGGCGCGCAGACTTCTCTCTAGTTGTGGCACGTGGGCTCCAGAGTGCACGGGCTCAGTAGTTGCAGCTCGTGGGCTTAGTTGCTCCACAGCATGTGGGATCTTAGTTACCCGACCAGGGATTGAACCTGCGTCCCCTGCATTGGAAGGCAGATTCTTAACCACTGGACCACCAGGGAAGTCCCCTAGAAATAATTTTTAAAGAGCTTTCAAAACACTATAAATGATGTTTAATAATACTGTATTTTTAACCTTCTTTATTGGCTAGTATTATTATAACAAACAATGAAATCTTTTTTGTAGTTTTATATTTGCCTATGGAGAAATTTTATTTATGTTCTATTGGAGTGTCATGAATTATTTCTTCTCATATTTGCTAAAATAATTTGATGTCCATCTTTGCCTCCTGAGTTTTTAATTACTGGTTTCAAGTCTATAATTTAAATAACTGGATTACTTATGGACACATTTTTAAGCTAGTAAGGCTGATTATTGATAGATCTCTTTAGTCATTTTTTAAAAAATTTGAGGGCAGCTGTTACAAATTAACTTTCACAGCTCTGTCTGAAATTTCTAGATATATGTTTAGACTACTATTTTTGCATTTTTGACTTTTTAAAATAATTATGCAATCTCAAGATTCTTCCCACTGCAGGTCGAGATGACATGAAAGCAGACTGTATTTTGTATTATGGCTTTGGAGATATATTCAGAATAAGTTCAATGGTGGTGATGGAAAATGTGGGACAACAGAAGCTCTATGAGATGGTGTCATACTGCCAAAACATAAGCAAGTAAGCACACACCTGTTTGTCACTTTTGTCAATTAAAGACAAGCACAATATGAAAGCATATGACATTACTTTGAGTCCTTACTTGAGTAAATATATTAGTGAAACATCAAGTGCAAACCAGTAAAAGCACATGTCTGAAGGGTGGGAACCAGTACACGAAACTGCAGGATGCCTGAATCTAAGAAAATATATTCTCAGGTATAGAGAACAAAGTAGTGGTTACCAGTGGGGAGAGTCAGGGAGGAGCAATATAGGGGTGGGGGTGTGGGAGGTACTGCAACACAGGGAATATAGCTAATATTTTGTAATAACTGTAAATGGAAAGTAACCTTTAAAAATTGTATAATAGGAAAAAAATAAATAGTATCTTAAGTCTAAAAAAAAGAAAAAAGGCATTATCTGTTTGGGAAGGATAGCTATTAACGTTTTTCTAAATGTTTGGTAGAATTCACCTGTGAAGCATCTAGTGCTGGTCTTTTGTTTCTTGGGAGTTTTAAAATTACTGATTCAATTTCATTACTGGTAATTGGTCTGTTCATATTTTTTATTTCTTCCTAGTTCAGTCTTGGGAGATTATACATTTCTAGGAATTTGTCCCTCTAGGTTGTCCATTTTATTGGCAAATAGTTGTTCATAGTAGTCTCTTTGATCTTTTGTATTTCTGTAGTATTGGTTGTAACTTCTTTTTCATTTCTGATTTTACTGATTTGGGCTCTCTCTTTTTTTCTTGATGAGTCTGGCTAAAAGTTTATCAATTCTGTTTATCTTTTCAAAGAACCAGCTCTTAGTTTCATTGATCTTTTCCATTGTTTTTTTTAGTTTCTAGTTCATTTATTTCTGCTCTGATCTTTATGATTTCTTTCCTTTCACTATCTTTGGGTTTTGTTTGTCTTTTTCTAGTTCCTTTAAGTGTAAGTTTAGGCTGTTTATCTGAGATTTTTCTTGTTTCCCGGGGTAAGATTATATCACTATAAATTTCCCTCTTAGAAAGCTTTTGCTCCATTCCATAGATTATGAGTCATTGTGTTTTAGTTTTCATTTGTCTCCAGGTATTTTTGCATTTCTTCTTTGATTTCTTCAGTGATTCATTGGTTGTTTAGTAGCATAGTGTTTAGCCCCTGCATGTTTTGTGTTTTTTGCAGTTTTTTTCTTATAGTTGACTTCTAGTCTCATAGTGTTGTGGTTGGAAAAGATGATTGATATTATTTACTTTTCTTAAATTTACCAAGGCTTGTTTTGTGGCCTACCATGTGATCTATCCTGGAGAATGTTCCATGTGCACGTGAAAAGAATATGTATTCTGCTGCTTTTGGATAGAATGTTTTATATATATCTATTGAATCAGTCTGCTCTAGTGTGTCATTTAAGGCCAGTGCTTCCTTATTGATTTTCTGTCTGAATCATCTGTCCATTGATGTAAGTGGGGTATTACAGTCCCTTTCTATTACTGTGTTACTGTCAGTTTCTCCCTTTTTGTCTGTTAATATTTGCTTTATGTATTTAGGTGGTCCTACGTTGGGTGTATATATATTAACAATTGTTATATCTTCTTGGATTGACTCCTTGATCATTATGTAATGTCCTTCTTGAGTCTTGTAACAGTTTTCCTTTTTTTTTTTTTTTTTTTTTTTTTTTTTTGCGGTATGCGGGCCTCTCACTGCTGTGGCCTCTCCCGTTGCGGAGCACAGGCTCCGGACACGCAGGCCTAGCGGCCATGGCTCACGGGCTTAGTTGCTCCGCGGCATGTGGGATCTTCCCGGACCAGGGCACGAACCCGTGTCTCCTGCATCAGCAGGCGGATTCTCAACCACTGCGCCACCAGGGAAGCCCACAGTTTTCCTTTTAAAGTCTGTTTTGTCTTATATGAATATTGTTACCCCCACTTTCTTTTGATTTCCATTTGCATGGAATAACTTTTTCCATCCCCTCACTTTCATTCTTTGGGTATCTTTAGAGCTGAGGTGAATCTGTTGTGGGTAGCATATGTATGCAGGTCTTGATTTTGTATCCATTCAGCCACTCTGTGTCTTTTGATTGGAACATTTAGTCTATTTACAGTTAATGGAATTATTGATAGGTATGTACTTATTGCCATTTTGCTAATTGTTTTGGGGTGGTTTTGTAGGTCTTTTTTGTTCCTTTTGCTCTCTTGTGATTTGATGACTATCTTTAGTATATGTTTGAATTCCTTTTTCTTTATTGTGTGTTTATCTATAATAGATTTTTGGTTTGTGGTTACCATGAGGTTTATATATGGCAGTTTCTCTCTATATATACATGATTGTTTTAAGTTGCTGGTCTCTTAATTTCAAATGCATTTTAACAATCCTGCATTTGTACTCCTCTCCCCCACAATTACTATTTTTAGTCTCAGTCATCTTTGTAGATTTTTATATGACTCATCTTTGAGTCATATAAAAATGACTCAAATTTTTTGAAATAAGCAGCCATTAGACCGTGATAGAAAATGGCATTTCTTTCCTATGGACGCCACAATAATCTTGTTTAAAAAATGAGAAAACGAAAATTTCCTTAAAATATCCAATATCCAGTAGTCCCCATGAAGCATATTTTGGGGTTTAGACTCAAACTGATACTGTAAAATATAAGAAACTATCAGGAAGAGTCTCTTAATACAGGCATACCTTGGAGATATTGCAGTTTCAGTTTGAGACCACTGCATAAACTGAATATTGCAGTAAAGCAAGTCACATGAATCTTTTGGTTTCCCAGTGCATATATGTTATTTTTACACTATACTATAATCTGTTAAGTGTGCAATAGGATTATGTCTATAAAAATAAGCTACATACCTTAATTTAAAAATCATTACTAATAAATGCCAACCATCATCTGTGCCTTCAGCAAATTGTAGTAACTCAGACTACTGATCACAGCTCACCATAACAATATAATAATATTGGAAAAGTTTGAAACGTTGCAAGTACTATGAAATTGTGACACAGAGAGATGAAGTGAGCAAATGCTGTTAGAAAAATGGTGCCAATGGACTCGCTCAATGCAGGGTTGCCACAAACCTTCAATTTGTAAAAAACAACAGTGTCTGCAGAGCACAGTAAAGCAAATTGCAGTAAAACGAGGTATGCCTGTCATTGTGAAATACTGAATCTCAGACAGTTTTTTTTTTTTTTTTTAATTTTTTTTGCGGTACGCGGGCCTCTCACCGCTGCGGCCTCTCCTGTTGCGGAGCACAGGCTCCGGACGCGCAGGCCCAGCGGCCATGGCTCACGGGCCCAGCCGCTCCGCGGCACGTGGGATCCCCCCAGACCGGGGCACGAACCCGCGTCCCCCGCATCGGCAGGCGGACTCCCAACCACTGCGCCACCAGGGAACCCCTCTCAGACAGTTTTTTAAAAGCACTGTCTATTAACAGCATGGAAAAAATTATTATACGTGGTGGGCACAATAACGGTCACCCAAAGATGTCCACATCTGAATCCTGGAGCCTGTGAGTGTGCCACTTTACATGGCAAACGGGAATTAAGCTTGCAGTCAGCCGATCTTAAAATAGGGAGATAATCCTGAATTGTTTAGGTGGACCCACTACAATCACCAGGGTTCTTAAATGTGGAAGGAGGCATAAGATATCAGAGGGATGTGAAGACTTAACCCACTGTTGTTGGCTTTGAAGATAGAGGAAAGGGGCCCATGAGCCCAGGAATGCAGGCAGTCTCTAGAGTCTGGAAAGAGCAAGGAAATGGATTCTCCCCAAGAGCCTCCAGGAGAAATCCAACCCTGCTGACACGTTGATTTTAATCCAGTGAGACCCGTGTCAGCCTTCTAACCTACAGACATGTAAGATAATAAATTTGTGTTGTTTTAAGCCACCAAGTTTGTGGTAATGTTATGGCAGCAATAGGAAATTAATACAGTATATAACTATTTTAAAATAGGGATTCTTAAAACTCTATTAATTATTTGATAATTTGTATCTCTGTTGTGTTTGCAGCTGTCGCCGTGTGTTGATAGCTCAACATTTTGATGAAGTATGGAGCCCAGAAACATGCAACAAAATGTGTGATAACTGCTGTAAAGAGATTTGTGAGTTTTTTAAATCCTTATAGGCTGATATTTATATGTAGGAATACATGAGGGCAATATTAGACACCCAAAATGGATTTAAAAGAATAAGCAAGGTGTGAATAGAATTTCCCAGATTCAAGAGTGACAACACGAAGTTTTGAAACAGAGGCAAAATTAAAAGCCATATGTGTATGCACTTATTTTATGTTGCTACACGGAGGACATGTTAAATTTTTAAGAAATGAAGGGAAAAGTTTAAAAACCTTCTGAATAGAAATACTATTTTAAGTAAGAGAACGCTAACCTCTTGTGATAATGTCTAATGCTTTACAGTTACTGATTGGAAAGAGAAATTTAGTGCAAAATAGAGACTATAGCATATCATTTTGGATCCAGATAATGGCTAACCACTCCTACGACACTAATTTAGCAGTGCGCTGGTGCTGTCTTTTCACTTTGTAAAATCCTGTGTGTATGTGTATTATTGGAAGAGCTGGACGGTTTTAACCCGTTCCTCGTTGAGTTCTGATGCCTTGGTCGGTGAAGGTCACAATTTTAACTTTGCAGCTAGAGAAAATGGTTTGTGTTTATTAGATTATTTTATACGGCCCAAATTAACAAGAGCCTGATACATACATCAGAGTGTTAGTATCCGTAATTGGGAATAACTGTCTATGACATCCTTGTCATGAAATTAGAGTGCCTAAGAAGCCATACTGGTTGTCAGAATATTGCTTGATGAGCACGCGCCGCCTCAGGTCACAGGAAGACCAGGCCGACTTGCCTGCGAACAGCGCCAAGTATGTCACAATCATGTTTGGCTGACACCCTTTGGTTCCTAGAGCCCAAAGGCCTTCTGGTAACCAGGTTATTTTCTCTACAGCGCTTAAATCTCAGTGTCTCACAGAGACTACAGCTTAATCTAGTGATAAGAGACTTGAGCAGTAGTCTTAGTTCAGAACAGAGAAACAAATCAGTGTTCAGGGTGGCTTACATTGGGTGAAGACTTACTTTTTAAACCAGTCTAACCACTTAGGTGGGACAGCCTATCCTTGCCCTAATTTTGAAATCCCATTCACCTGTAACCATGCCTCTTTCATTACAGCATTTGAAAGAAAGGATGTAACAGCGTACTGCAGGGATCTGATCAAGATCCTGAAGCAGGCAGAGGAACTGAAAGAAAAGCTCACTCCACTGAAACTGATGGACTCTTGGATGGGAAAGGGTGCAGCGAAACTGAGAGCAGCAGGTGTTGCTCCTCCCGCACTTCCCCGTGAAGACCTGGAGAAAATTATTGCACACTTTCTTATACGGCAGTATCTCAAGTATATACAAACCCATTTCTTGCCCTTTCATGTTGTCTTTATGATTCTCATTTTTATAACTGCAGCAGAACAAATGGTTTTGTGGTTGTTTCATAAGAACTTTTAAACGCTGTGCAAAATTTACCTAGTAAACAAATTCAAACTTTGATTACTGTATGTCAAAAAAGCACAAAACTAAAATACTTTCTATAAAGATAAACTGCATTTTTATACTAAAAGTTTTATATTTCATATCAGTGTTACTTAAAGTTATTGCATTTTTTTAAAAAATGAATTTCAGTTGGTTGTCTGCAACTTGTCAAAACCTGATTGTTGGCCTTTATCTTCTGCAGAGAAGACTACAGTTTTACAGCTTATGCTACCATCTCATATCTGAAAATAGGACCTAAAGCTAATCTTCTGAACAGTGAGGAACATGTTATTACCATGCAAGTAAAGAAGCCCATGCAGAGCTGTTTCAGGGTAGTTATTAATTTTTAATCTTTATATATTTGAAAAAGACATTAAAGCCTATGGGATGCTTTTCTTTTACTAGTACTCTCCTGGGTCCAGTGGAGCGTAAGAAGAGATTAAGTCAGTTTTCTTCCTGGAATCTGAGTATAGAAGAGAGAAAACCTACTTTTGTGTTCTGTAGAGGGATTAGGTAGAAGAATTTAGACTAGCTTTTTAATAGACTAGGGGTTTCCAACCTTTTGGGATGTGAAGACTCCATTTAATGTCTGATTAAATGGAGGCACCCTGCCCTTGCTTGTGGTCACTATTGGCTGAGAAGTCTGCCTGCGCAGCAGAGGCTGAAAGGCACTGTCACAAACTAACTGCTCTCAGGCCTGCAAAAGCACACCAGGCACCAGTGTGTCTAAGGACACGTCAGGTGTTCTTTACGGTCTTGACAGCACAGCCCCTTCTATTTATGATGGGGCGCATATAGGAAGAAATTTGAAGATAAAAAACAAGACCACTGGGCACTTAATTCAAGAGGTGATATAGAAGGACTATTGAGATTATTAATCTCCTGAGAAAATGGAATAGCTGAATTTTTATCAGTGTTTGTCTTGCTGTTGTTTTGTAGGCTGAATCACCTCAAAGTTGTCATTCTGAAGGAGCTGATAAAAAGAGGGAAGAAAAAACTCCAAGTAACTTCCAGAAGAAGTCAGTGAACATGCTTCAGCAACCTGATTGTAAGATTACAGGGGCTAAGAAAAGAAAAATTGATAATGCATGAGATGAGTGCTTCTAAATTTTCTAAAATAGTTTATGCATGTATACACCATTAGTTTTGTAGTTAATCAAAAGTTTAATTTCAAGACAATTTCATTAATATTTTATTCATATGGAGCTGTATTTTCAGAATTTATTTCTTAAGTATTGAAGACTTGAGAATTTGAGACCTTTTGAAATTTTGAGATCATGAATTGTATAAATTTACAGTGTGAAACAAGGGAAAAATAAATCATTTTAATGTAAAACCCTTTAAATGTAAAATACTTAAGAGAATAAGTTCATGTAACTATCTTAAGCTCTTTATGCCTTGCCATAACTAGTTGTATTTTTTCTTTTGACACAACTGTCTTTTGATAACAATATTATTATACTGAGTATTTTACTAAATAAGGAATAAGGTATCCATACAAATAATATTAGCAAGTATGCTTCACCTCTATTTAAGTAAAATAAAACTGTAAGCTTCTTGAAACCACAGCCCTACTTTGACATTTCACAGAGAACGGCTCTGGTATATTAACCGACCACACTGTTGACTAAGTAGGTAACAACATAGTTAAATTTGCTCCAAATCTAAATCACAAATGAATGTGTCTAAGTTTAAAACACAGAAATGAATACTTAAGACTTAAGTGGTCAGTTTTGTGTTAGGAAAAAAATATATCTATAAATAAATGATTGAAACCGTTTCATCTTTAGAATTTTATTTATTTTTAAAATCTTCGTATTTTTAACTTCAGGTGGTCATCTTTAAATCAGTGCAGTCAATTTACATTATTGGCATGTGACTTTTTTGTCTTATTTGGAACTTGATGTAGCCCTGGAAATGCCCTTTTTAGTCAAAATAATCTTCTATATCAATGTTTGGATCTAGTAGATCTTCTCCATATGCTGAAAGATTCATCTGGTTTAAAATTAAGTTTTCAAATGTTTCTTCTAAATCAGTTTCACCAATTAAGACTGCTCCCATCATTCGCCCGTTCTGCAGGACGGCTTTGATGTACTCTTGTCCTTTGGTACACCTCAGTATTAATTCGTGATCTAAACCTAAGCCCTGTGCATTGTATTTTCCCAGCAATACAACCTATATAGAGAAAGACAAAAATTATTTTAGTGAGTATGAAAAAGAAACATAATATGCAGTTATTTTGTGTTTTCCTAGAATGGCAAATCTAGTCACAAAAATGTACACCTAAAAGTGCCATTCAGAGGAGCCCGAAGAAAACACTTGCATGGCATGCATTTACTCTACAGATGACACTACCATACAACCTGTATGAACGTTAAAAATACCTAAGGAAAATACAAATATGTAGCATGTAGACTACAGTAGCCTTGAGTCACGATTTAAAGATTTAGGAAGAAGCTGAATTTGATCTTTCATGGGCAAATTGTTTAGTCTCCCTGAACCGTATGTATATATCTTTATGTGTTTCTCCCTATCGGTAAATTAGAAGGAAAAATCCTGCCTCGGAGTGATGTAAAGAGGATTAAATAAGATAATATGTAGGGGGAAGTACCTGCTCATTCTTGAGTATGAACAGCTGTTAGTTCCCTTCACAAAGGAGGAGTGAATTGCAACTAAAACTCAGAAATGCACCAACAGGGAACAAATCTGGAAGAGATTCCCCCCCGCAATCCCCCAAACTATAAAATAATATAGTGAGAAGGTAGGTAATGATTATCAGATGATTAGAGATTAAGCCCAGCAATAATAACCAGGTATAGATTTGCAAGAAATGAGGAAATTGGTCATTTTGTGTAAAGTGATTAAAGCCATATAAGTTCTTATTCATGTGAGAAAATCAGATGACCATAATTAGTTATAAAACTAACAAGCAGAAAAGGCACCAATTTGCATATCTATCTTACCTTGTAGTTAAAAAATTTTGTTACATGAGCGAAAAGTTCAAAGCTGAAATCCATGTCAATTGACTCTCCTACACTAGCTGCGGCCATGCACTTTGCTGCATACCATCCCATCTGTCTAGCCTGGGTCCACAGCCTCATCTGAAATAAAAAAAAGGTTATGCAATTTAACTTTTTATTATCATTATTTGAAAAATGTTATCACCTTAACCTAGTCAAATTCCTTAAAGGGGTTCAGTGCTTGACAGTCCTCGAGAACATTAGATCTAGCTAGTTAGGTAATCGATCGAATCATCTTTGCCACAGAAGCAGTCAGCAATCCACACTCACCAACTGATGCTGGTGTCCGATCATTCTTATACCTCGTGTGTGGTAAGTAACGTCTTTTTGTGTGCGAAGAATAATGACCATAGTCATGGGTATGAGCTTTAAGCATTTCTGGTAGAAGTGATAGGTTTTCAAAAAAAAATTCAGTCTCCTCTCTAAACAAGGTAGGGTCTGATGAAGAAAGAGGCCGCCTACGGTAAGGGAGCAGAGTCAGCTGAGCACGGTAACAACTGGAGGACGGCCCACAGCAGCGGCCTGCGGTATCACGCTGCCGCACTGTCACCTAATGAAGTCCAGCCTCCCAGTCCCTGTAGTTTGTGTCTCGGACTATATAAAACAAATGAGTTAGTGCACTTACTGCTTCTGCAAATTAAGAGATGAAGTTTATTAGATTCACTCAAAGTAAGAAACCCCTGTTTATTTTTGGACTTTCCTGTATCAGAGTGTGAGGCACATGAAGGATATAATAATATACACATTCCCTAGATTCAACCCTTAGAGGGCTGAGATGTTAAAAACAAACAAACAAACAAATCCCACGAACTCCAGTTCCGAACTGAGTTTGGGACAGATATGCCATAAAAACAACATTGGATGTCACTGTAGAGAAAACGAAAAAACAAGCTAGTTTGAAGCATTTTAGAATTATGGCTGAAATCACTCTCTTGTTGATGCTATCTCTGATGTATGTTAAAACATACTAAATAATAAAGCTGCTTCTTAGAATACACCTGGTTCTTCCACTACTTCACACTCCACAGTTAATCTGAATAAATATCCCTACCTGTGGAGCTGGTCTTTCACCCAGATAAGTGTTGACTGGTCCTCTCCTCTGTCAGCATCCACCTCTGCCTCTACTCCTACTAAAACCACCCCGCCTCTGGCCGCTGCGTACCTTCCTCCAGTACTTCTGCTCCACCGTTACACGGCAGGCCAAGGCCACACTGTCAGGGCAGGAGGGAGTCTAGATCCAGTGAGAAGGGGTTGCTAGGCCGAGGGGTTCTGCTTACTCTGGGAATATTCTTTCAGTAATAATTCCCATGGGAATAAGATCATCAGAAACGGAATGGATGGCTTATAATCTCAGTTTGCTTCTTTTTAATCCAAAGCTGTGCTGTCCCAAATCATAGTCACTAGCCACATGGCTACTTAATTAAAAGTGAAATTAGAATTCAGTTCCTCAGTCACATTAGCCACATTTCAAACACTCAGTACACGCATCGCTAGTGGCCACCTGACTGCACACTGCGGAAATATAGAGCATTTCTGTCATCACAGAAAGTTCCACTGGACCCCGCTGATAAGCATCTGAGCACGAAAAACAAGGTAACAATCATAATTCTTTTTAAATGAAAAGACATCCCAGTCTATTCCATCACTAATAACTTACCAAAAGGGAAAAACTCTAGTGTTCTTTTTGTGACAAAAAACCTCTATGATAGCTTCCCATTTAAAGTAGAAAAGTTGGAAAACCAGAAGGCCGGATATGCTGGTAGCAGTTCCTTTATTTTCAGACGGAATCTCTGATAAAAACCTGTGACCACCGATGCCAGCTTACCTGCTGCCACACTGGGCTGAGCTGCCAGGAGGCCGTGCAGATGTCGCCTGCAGCATAGATGTCAGGAAGGGACGTGTGCATGTGATCATCCACCTTCAGGCCACCGTCTTTTCCTACATCAAACTAAACAATGTTCCTCATAAGCATATGGGGTAAGAAAAAGGAAATGTGACTTTTTCATTCTAAAGTAAAAGAACAAGTCAAATTCTACACATTGATATGCTGATCTTTAATGAGAAAAGTTGGCTAAACTGCAAAGTTTAGACAACTAAGCTGAATTTCCAGGCACTCAAATTCCTACTAAGACGAACCCATAAAATTCGTAGAACATCAAAAATTGCCAATAACCGTAAGATGACCCCACCCATAGTTACAAAAATATTCCTTCGTTTTTGTAAACTTCAAATGCTAAAAAGCAAAAAATACAAGCTGGCTTCTCTAAAAGAATCACTTTTAAGAATTCATAGGAGGTATCAGTTTCTTACCAACATTTAGATAAATTGTTAATTATGTCGCCTTAATAATGACACTTAGGCTGGGATGTTAACTGCTTAAGGACTTGAAGCAGTTAAAAAAAGTATTGCAAATCAAGACATGAATATAAACTAAACTGTTTTCAGTCATCTTAAATTACAGTTCTGTGCCAAAACAATGAACAATTATTCATGCTTGAGAATTACAGATCTTCATAAATAATACTTTAAAAATGTTCACAGTGGGACAAAAATGTTCCCCTTACATTGTTGCCATAGAGAAAAGGTTCTGTATTTGGTGTAACTCCTGTAGCACTGACAATGAAATCGCAGCCATATATCTTTTCATTGGTCAATTCCACATATACAGGCCATAGCTCTTAAAATAAAAAAAAAAAAAATTATTCTCAAGTGTAATCACCACCGTCTATAACATTATGTGAATACAATGACTAGAAGAAAGAAAGAAAGAAAGAAAAAGGCAGGAGCTGACTTTAAAACAACACCTCTTAATATTTATAGGTACATCTGCTAAAACAATTTTTAATGTCATCAGTGCCATCATCTTATTTTGGGTATAACTGCAAAACCATGGCAGGCATTCTAAACATTTTTCCTTCAAATTTAGACACAGAAATTCTAACAAAGTAAATTTACATTGATAATACTTTAGAAGTTATTTCTTTAAAAATCTTTATTAATAGATTATACTCCATTGAGAGTTTAGTCCAACTAGGTTACTCACTTTTCAATGTTTTCCCTTATTATTCACATTCAAACTCTAACACTCTCTTTTCCTATGAAAAAATTCAAAGAATTCAGAGCAATGGGATATCCCATACAGTAGGTTCGGGTTTGTGTATTTCTGAGTAGTTCTCACAGGAGTGTGGAATAGGAATTTTAAGAGATCTGTGCCTTAGTTTCAAATTTATAGATTTCATTCTGTTTGATTTTGAGGATGTCACTTCACCTTTGAGAGTATCAGATTCTTTTTAGTTTTTGTTTTGTCTTGATTCACAAGATATTCTGATTAACTCACTGCGTTATGATGGTCAAAACATAATCAGCCCTACGTAAGATGTTACGCTTTCTACAATTTAATTTATTAGGAAATGTAAAGAGTAGGTAGTGAAAACAAAAAGATTTATGTTATTAAATTATGGTTTTATTTTTACTTTTCACATTTAAATTTTATATGGAAATATGAAGCTGTTTTCTAAATATAATAATAAAGCAAGATTAAGTTGTCTTCTTTTAAAATAAGTGTTTATTTTTTTCTTATTTCATCACTTACCTTTGTCAGCTATAACTAAATGATTATGACGGTCTCTTGGAAAAGACAAGGACTTTTTCTTAGAAATTCTAAATTCTTCCTGAAGATAGATTTTCTTTACTTCACACATAGTTTCAATGTGAATTTTATGAGAAAACTAAAATAAAAGAAGTACTGGTCACCATAATACTTCAAGAAAGAATGATCTGGGTTACTGATGATGAAGAAAAAATTTATAATACACTTATAAAAACATATAGAAAAAATAATTCTTATAGTATAAAAGAAAACACACTGAATGCCCACAAGCATGCCTCTCAATTTCTGTTTGAAAGAAATAAGCAGAAACTCAGTCAGTACTTATTTAAAGAGATCTAGTAGTTGAACTGGCAGGTAGCACCAAGGGCATACTTTTTACTATGAGCCTCCCTGATAATTACACGTATATTTCTTTTAAATTACAACTGTTACAGACTAAAAAGAAAAGCTGATATATCCCAGATTGTTATATTCCAGAATCTTAGTAAAATGCCAGTTAGGTAGGAGATACTCAATAAATGTTCACTGAACTAAAGTGAAGTTCCCAGGTTAAGAATACCATTAATCTTAGGACCTGAAGGTGCAGGGATAAATTACTTTGTGTAATTTCCATCACAAAAATTAGATACGCTGTGAAGCCAGCCCCCTTCCAACCTACTGAAGGCTGAAAAGGTATCATACACAGTAATAAGGACTGCATGTTTCTTACAATATTTAAATATCATAGCCTTTTAACAACTATTAAAAAACTAAAATAGTAAATAAAATGAGTAAACGCAAGTCATCTGCTTATGCAAGTAGGATATTAAATGTGTATTTTATTTAGAATCTATCTAATAACCTTTAAAATATTATACTACATCTAAAGTGACCTTTGAGAAAAGATTAATTTAAAATAGGACAGGTGTATTCACTGAAGTCTCTGTATGGAGAGCTCTGCCTCTGGAGAGTTCAACGGGGCCAAGTGGCACGGAAGCCCTTTCCTAGCACCGTGGATTTCAAGGAAAGTGACCTAGCAATTCTTTGACTATATGCTTATAACCAATCTTTAACAAACAGTTCAAGAATTTAAAGTTGCATTTAGATACATTTAAACAGTATATGAAAACAGACCTCTTTTGTTCCTTTAAGATCCAACCCTTCATGCCAATCGGGTCCCAAGGCACTGCCTATATTACCAGCATTAGCTTTGGTTTGTGCTTCCTTTTTCCTTCCTGAAGGGATAAACTCAATTTAAAATCCAAATGATATAAAAACTGCCAGGCAGAGAATTACGTTTGTGTTCAGAAGTTTTTAGGCAATGTAATAATTTTCACACATACATTCATACAGCAGGACTGAACTTAACCTATGTTAATCATTTTAATCATAATTTTAATATTTTGTGATGTAGAACTATAAAATGGGTAATCTTTCAATCAAGTGTTGGGTATAAACACTCAAAAGTGTTTTATGGATGTTATATACACTGGTTAACATGAAAGGTAAGAAAATTAGACATCAAATTTTGAAAATTTTGTCAATTTTTAGTACCCTCAAAACTTACAAAATTCTTGCTCAATTTTATAAGCCAAAAGTTTAAAAAAATAAAAAAGCTCTTTTAAACTAAAAAACTGTATTTGTTTTTAAACTCACTGCATTTTTAATAAAATTACCTTAGGTATTGTCCAACTGGAGCATATGTCCGCAAAGATGCAGATGGGCTGGTTTATTTAATTTACTTTATATTGCCAGTTTTAGTTATACATATTTTTCATATAAAATACATCATACACATATATACACATATATAAATATATTTATCTTATAAATATTTCATACATATATATAAAATCTTAAAACATCACCTAAGGAAATAGAAATAAATATCTATATTCCTATCCCCAAATAAAATATTTTTGCTAAATTTTCTTATAGCCTTTTTCTATATGGTTAAAAAAATAAAGTTTCATCCGTGAATGAATGAGCTAGATGCTATATTTACCTTCAGTTGTATATCTGGTTCTTCTTTGTGCAATTTTAGCCTCTGGTTTTTCATCAATGAGCTTTGAAGTCAAAAATTCAGCTGCTCCTGCATCGAAGAAAGTATTCCCAATAACTTTATCTTTAATGGCCCAAATTACCTCACAGCCTTCAATTTCATACCTAAAGGAATATGAAAGATAACAAAAACAGTTATCTCTTAAGGCAAATGTAAACAAAATATTTTAAGGCAAACTGAGAAAGAATGATCATAAAGAGGAATGTAACACTTTTTCAGGATAATACATGCTAAGTAGAATAAATAATACAAAAATTTAACCAGTTTACTGAAAAAACATGTGACAAATATATGTACTGAATATCAGGTAAAATTTCATTACAATGAATATCACTTCAAAATGTTCAATTTCTACAAGATCGTTATATGAATGTCCGCCAGGGTTCCCAGGAGTGAGCAGTGCCTTGCTTATTACCTAGCTATAGAGTAATCAGTAATGAATGGATAGATGTTATAGATGTTATACAGCTACAATACTGAGAACAGTTGACTTCTCTGCTGACAAATATTTTATGTATTCAAAGCATATTATGGAAGGACACAGAAAAAGGAGCAAATGAGAGATACAAACTAAAATCTTAACTTTGTTATAACAGAATAATTACCCTGCAATGAATTCCCTTCACCTCAGAAATTTCCAAGCCATCTAGCCAAAGAAAGATCCAGTTCACAGAAAAATGAAGGATCTTAGAAGAAGAAAGGAAAGGCCAAGGAAGCCACCTTCCATTACCGTTCAGGAGGTAGCCAGAGCTCCTGAGCACCTGCAGTTTCATCTCTAGGTTTGGACACGGAGAATGTAATTTTCTTAATATTCATTCCACAAAGTCCCTGAAGTTCATTATAATTTATCTGCTATTACTACTTGTTTTGGTACAAATGAATTGGGACAATCCTGGACACACAGTATATATGGTCATCCCAACTACACTAGGATTTTATTTGAATTTGCAATAGTAATAAGAGTGTATTAATGTTATTAATTTTTAACATTTATTTATGGTAAAAAGTACTGCCGTCTTTCTATCTCAGACTGATGTAAGTTAGGTTATATGACTTTTCGAGGCTGATCAATAAGCAGGTGATAAAAGAAAGAAGGTTTAGGACATCTGACTTCAGATCACCTGATGTTCATGCTTTCTGGCATATGGTAAAGGAGTCTCTTGCTTTCTGCAATGGGCCTTTATTTTTCCTTCTCTCCTATGCCAGCAGAGAGTATTTATACTTACTACATACCAGATTATCTGGAGAACATTTTATCGTAACACTGCTCAGGTCATACAGCGTTGCTGATGAGCAGAAAGCAGAATACACACACACTTGGTAATAAATTTTATACGTCAATTTACATACAGGCACACAGTTACCATGAAATGATTTCCTTAATTTTTATAAACTAGAAATTTCTGTAATTACCATTATTTTGTACTTTAAAGTAGTACAGCAACATAACACATATCAGAATAGCTTAAAATACTGATGCTAGACCAGCAAGCCATATTTACGGCAAGTAGTCACCATAAGTAACTCCTGGATGTGCTGTACCTCACAAGACACCCTCTAATCCTCTTACCCTATGAACTTGTCCTCAGATGCATAAGCATGAAGGTATCATCACCCACAGGGGACATACTCCTTTTATTTTTTAAAACCACTCTTAAAAAAGAAGTATTAAATTTTGTGAAATTATGAAAAACCATGTCTGTTTGAAAAAGAAAGGATTAACTGACATTTGGAAAGAAGAAAAGAGATAATAACTGAAATGAAAGTATACTGAAGAAAATCAACATTAGCCTCAGTGGGACACGGGGGCTATTAAAAAGCAGAAAGAGTGTGGATATGTCATTTTTCATCAAGAGAAGACAAAGGCCTAATCATTCAGTAAACCTGAACCGAGAGAATAGCACTATATGGGAGCTTTCTTAAACTACCAGAGTTTACTGAATATAAAATTATGTGTTTTATATCCAAGTATGTGGTCTTTAATCTCCAACCAAAAGAAAGTGAGGAATAGGATTAAATGTTGTGACTCTGAACATTTTTTTGAATGAGAAAGCTTTTCAATGTGAATAATAGTAATAATAAAAGTATTAAGTTATACTTTTGGTGATAACTGATAGAGAAAATCTGTCATGTGTACATAAGGATTTGAAGCCCCTCTTACAATAAATCTATGCCTCCCTCCTCTTGGCCCAGTTTGGCCTTGACTCCCTAGTTTTCTCTCTGCATTTTTCCATACAATGCGGCAAACTTCATAATTAAAATAATGACTGCCACACCTAGTACTCAGGCAATCCAACAACTCTTACAGGTCTCCACTGGGATTCACCATCCTCTCAAAAGATGGGGCAAAAACCTAGTCTCAGAGTTGGAATGAATGAAAGTGAGAAGAGACAGGGCTTTGGCAGATTCCTTATTTTGACACAAATTTGTCCTCTTTGTAGTCAGACCCAACTTTCTGGCCTGAAAAATATCTAGACTATTCCATGTCAGCCATCGGCTGAAAGATAAAATCACAAAGAAAGTGCATCAATGCTCTGTAGGCCACAGCAGGTCCTCCATGTTTTCCAAACTTGAAATACCATCTTAAGATGACAGTATTTCACGTGAAGGTGTTCACAATCCCCAACTTGCAAAAACCAAGAGCTAGGAGTACCACACACCCTGAAATAGAACTCACAAACTGCGTTTCATCGGCCACACAGGTACCATACATGAGTGAAGCAGGATGGGTATAAGCAATAAAAAGTAGCGGGGACTATATCACCAGAAACCTCTAAAGGTGTACACATTTTAAATTGTTTTTCAGTATAGAACATGCTTATAAGAACACATGTATAGGTCAAATCTAGACAGTCATCAGTGTCTGACCCTTTGAGACCTAAAGCATTCCCGAAATTCCTATGTTTTATAAGGTCAATTTTGCAACTATGAATGCATGAAAGCTAAAAAAATAAAGTGGATTTTCCCCTTGAAAATGTATGAAAAACCATTATATTTGTCTTTGATTTTAGCATAACAAGATGTCTTCTAGTCTGTCAATAATCACATGAATCACAGAGCAATTCTTACATAATATTCAAATATATGTACTTACACTAATTCAAGTGCAATACCACCGTTCCCTATGATCATTATTCTCTTAGCTTTTGTAAGCTGTTTCTGAAATTCCTGTATCAAAAAGAAAATGAAAAGAGTGTTTTGTAATAGTGGGCAGTGCCTGGAGCAAGAGGCTTCACTGATAATAAACCTCACTTTCCCACTCTGCCAGGATACACCATCCCAATTAATATAATAAATGCACCCTCCGTGTTTCATCCCAAACTGCCTTTATAGCAAGGCCTCTTCCTGACTTTCCTTGCCTTTTATGTCACTACATTCAGAATTGCAGCAAGAGCTTCTGTCTTTAGTTTACCACATTCGCAACTATTTGACCAAATCAATTACCAACATGACATTGATCTAGACCCTGGAAACAGGATTCTTCCTTTCCTTCTAGTCCCTCAATAGACACTTTCCTTGCAGTTACTCAGCACTTGGAACTTGCAGGAACGAGAAGCACAGCAGCACAGTGGTTACGAGCACAGATCTAGAGTCCCTGGCTCTAGCAGTTACTAACCAGGTGACCTTGGGCAAACTGCTTAACCTCTCTGCACCTCAGGTTCCCCAACTATAAATGGAAATAAGAGGTGAGTATATCTCAAGGTTTCTGTAAGTATTAAGATGATAGAGATAAAGTTGTTGGGAGCAGGAGGCATGTAACGTCTAGTATTTATTTTAAAATGTTATTACGTTATAAGACAGCTAACTGATGCCTCCACCTCCCATCCCTCCCTCCCTCCCCCCTCCCCCCCAAAAAGATCACAATGAACTTGGAGAGAAAAAAAAAAATACCAGGAGTCATTCTTATGGTACTTTCTAAAGTAGAGAATAGTCCCATTGCTTCAAGATGACATTTGAATAGCTAAATTCCACCTCCTACTATGTCACGTCACCATTTCTATTAATGGACCCCCAAACTTATTGTAATGTACAATACATAACCACTAAATTGACTTCTTTAAATTCTGTAAGAGAAAACCTGAAGTTAATTCTACTTTGTCCTTCACTGAACGCAGTAGGTCATTAAAGACCTGTAAAGAGCAGTGGACAGGGAGATGAATGTCATGAGTTTAGATTATACTTCTGATAAACTTAATAACTACTTTAGCTAAATTTCCTAGTCTCTCCATCTCAGGTGCCTCTTTGTAGAGTGGGAGTAATGACCGTCACGCAGGATTACCATGAGGACTCAGTGAGTTCATATATGTAGAGGGCCTTGCGGTAACACGGTTATGAACTCAATCTTTGATAATATGAACCGAAAATGTTTACAAGAACATAATCCAGTTCTTCTAGTATTGCCTAAATTCCTAATCATTTAAGAATAAACTGAAGAAAATACTATCAGTTTTCAAGACTATAAAACCTTACCATGTAAATGTACAGTTACCACTTCATGGGACAGAACAACAATGAGCTTGAGGAAAGACAACAGTATTGTGACTAGAAAACAAGAAGGTTTTGGCAATAAGGGTCAATGGACCCTGAAATAAATTACCAAAAGAAGATAGAATTTCACCTTATTGGGATAGTTTATCACTGTTCTTGAGCAGAACAACCAACAAAGTGTCTTTCTCAGTTCTAGGATTCTGTCATGATTCTGTATGACAAAGATCTTCTGAATACTAATTTCTTTGCTGACAAGTAAATTTTGGACATGCTTTATCTTTTGAGAAAAAGATCATTACGTCATTTAGGATGCAAATCTCATACTCCCGATCAGAGTAAAATAATGAATGTGTGTGCAATGTTAAGTTGTAACCTTCAGCATAGACATTATTTCTGGGATATCACATAATGGAAAGAACATGAATTAAAAAAACAAGACAAATTATCCACTAAAACTAAACTCAAATTGGCCATAATAAAACATTATAACTGCTTTCTGGTTTATGAGTCATGAAACCTTTCTTCTGCTGCTACAGTTTAGGAATTGACATTATAAGTGGAACACTTTGATTCAAATGTAGAAAAAGTCTAAGAAATCTGCATGTTTCTTTCCCATGACCCAATGTCAAAATGTTACCTGAGCACTGTCTGTATCACGGATTCCTAACACATAAGGATTTCCTTCACATATCAACTTTGGTTTAGCTCCAGCACACAAACAGAGGTTCTTATAAATATGCTGATTGCCATCTTCAGTTAAAATGCACTGTAAAACCATAGAGCAACGAAGAGGAGAGAGGAAACATTTATACATAGATACAACTGCACTTTAAACATTCAATAAGACAAAAGCAAAAAATATATGAAGGTTGCCTCTTGGTGGCACTCAATACTTTGTTACAGCAATGAGAAACTAACTAAGCATGAGAATGCATTCTCTAATCCAGTGATTCCTAATCAGTTCAGAACCATGAACCATTTAAAAAATCTGATGAAAATTAGTCCTTCTCCCGTGGAAAAAAAAGGTACGTTCCCACAAAATTTTGGATAAAACCAAGAGAATCTCATGTTTGGAAAGGTATGTTGACCTTAGATTAGAAAGGAAACATTTAGAAAATTGCAAAATTGAGCATTCTGATGAATATTTCCTTGATGAATATTCTGATCTCAATGAGAAGATACTGTAAGAAGATCTAGTGATGCTAATCATGTCAGACCTTAATGTCTGTAATGGGTACAGGGGAGTAGTGAATGGTAGAAGAGGTCACAATACATCTTCTTAATCTGAAAAATCAGAAGTGCTAAAAAACAGTATTTATATTCTTAAGTACAAATAACAATCACTTTACCAGCAAACTTCATGCTGTCTGGGGATTATATTTTCATATAAGTGAAAAACATGTTAACCTTAAATCCTAGCATGTACTGGCTTTAAAGTTAATTTATATTAATTTTGAATTAATGAATTCAGATGAATCTAAAAATACATATCAGAGATCCATTGTTTTTGTTCCTTAATACTGAATGAATATCTACACAAAAGTAGAAGCGTTTAGAAAGCAGGTATACATGAGCATGTGCTACTATGAGAGATGTCAGACTTTGCTGGAATGGTTTCGGAGGTTAACCTTTGTGCCATGTGTCTGATTTATAAAACTTGCCAAATAGCATTTACATACCCACTGAAATATTTGTTTCCCATTTTAACTCTTCAGCTACATAACAAATACATAAAACCAATAAACCAACACAGTATAATCATACAGAAATATTACACAAGTCTTCCTTTAGATAATCTGATTAGAATTTTAACTAACAGAAGTTAGTTATAGGCACTGACCAAATTTTAAAAATTATTTGCATTTAGCTACTATAAAAGAAACACAAAAACTCTTCATTGGCTACTGTTAAATTTTTTGAAGTAGAGATGAAGGTAAAACACATCGTTTCTAATTCACTAAAGAATACAAAGGATGGATGGATGACAGAATGCAGACATGTATGTTATGTAGGACACTTTTCAAATGAAACGTGTGGCACTCTGATTCATTCAAATGCCCTAATGTATAAGTTCCCTCACAATTCATTAGTGTACTTTTGAGCCTACCTCAATAAGCAGATTCACTGACATGGGTGTTTTATGGAACAAGTACTACCATTACAAATATTAGGAACTAACTGCGGTGTTTGGATTCAGATCTGTAATATTTTTCTCATAAAACTCAGTACTTTTTCTTACTTTTTTTTTTTTCCTGTCAAGTTATTTGTTTCAAATGTGCCATGTATGCTTTCTCCCTAAGGGAGAACTCAAATGTGAGCTGCTATAGAGAAACAACTACAAACCCTACTTCCTATCTTGCCTAAAGCTCATCTGAAGATACTGTTAATCATGTGACACTGAGACCTCCTGACATCTGAGACTGAGGTACTGCCTTTCCTGAGACTGTCTTGTTTGGGCCTTATATCATTTTGGACTATTACAACCACCTTCTAATTTGGTTGTTGGCTACCGGCCACTTGCTCTATCCCAGTTCATCCTTGACACTGCTGTCAGATACGTCTTCCTAAAAGAGTATTTTAGCATCCCTGGCTCCACTTAGAATCTCTTTACTATTTTTTCCACTGATTATAATATAAACTCAATTTATTAGCATGACATAAAAAGCTCTTCACAATCTTATTTGTTTATTTCTCTGGGCTAGTCGGCCAATCTCCTTTACTTATCCACACCCCAACCCCTTTGACAGTCTCACTCTTCCACATGCCCCTTTCCTTTCTCTGCGTCTCTGAACCCGTAACGTAATCTCTTCTTCCTGAATGTCCTTTTCCACCTGGAGAACTCAACTCACCCATCTTTAAAACATAGCTCAAATATTGCTCAATCTGGGAGGTCTTCCTAAATACCTACCATCAGAGCGTTGGTAATATTTCAACAACTCTTCTCTTCTATGGGCATCCATTAAACGTATGCATGGCTATACTCCCTATGACACTGAGAACTACCGGGAGTAGGTTCCTGCTATTACTGCTATTGTATCTCGGTACTTAATGCAGTGCCCAAAACACAGTGAGCACTATATAAATGTTAATGCTAATTTAAAGTGTAAAACCTAAAATGCCAGGCTAAGCTAATTCTATGACCCCCCAATACACTCACAAAAAGTGTAAGTTTTTCTAATACTAATGGAAATCAATGTCACTGAAATTTACATGCTAGAGACTTGGGCAGTGGTGGAACAGGTGGGGGTCAAAGGAAGGCAGGCAAAACCTCACCAAGGTTTAACAATGGCAAATGTCATTAAGAAAAAAACCCTCTTACATGTTCTTTGCTGTTCAGTTGCTTTACTCCAGATTCTATAACCTTAATGTTGGGAAAGCGATTTTCTAACATGGTACTTGGTTGTTCTTCAACATCAAATTCTTCCAACACTTTAGAAACCTGTATTCGATAAAATAAATAAAAATGTATACTTAAAAATTTTTTTCCTTTCAAGAATTTTAAATTAAAAAAACTTTCATTTCTTTTTATACACTATTTATTTCATATTCATAAAACAAGAAAGTCAGTAACTGCACTATATACAGTGGAAAGAGGGCCAGACTCCACATTTTAAGACCTAAATTCAAATACTAGTCCTACCACTCTTGGGCAACTCAGAAAGTCACTGAGCCTCAGTTTCCTGGACTGGAAAATTAGGGCTAACACTACTTACTTCTGTATAGTATAATCAAACAGCTTATCTATTTCTTTATCCTTGTAGCTCTCTTTCCATTCACTAGCTAACCTTACTGTGATCTAGTCTTTGGACTCTTCTCTCCTCTTCTCCAAAATCATCAGCATCCTCTTGGACTCACTTTCCATCCTATCCCACTAAGACTCCATTGTGGATCATTTATTTCAAATGATGTGCCATGGACTTGGGGAAGGATTTTCCCCAAATCCTTCCTTGCTCTCTTATCCTTAACCATTAATTACCCTGAAAACACCCAAGCACAGACCAAATTACTTGCTTTCTCTAGTCCTATACCCAGTCTGCTATAGAAGTACCACACACCTTTCAGACTGGTATTTGGCCTTAAACACTGCATGGAAATGCTACTGCATGGCTATAGCCGTTCTCAAACCTTTTGGTCTCAAGACCCCTTCACGCCCTTACCAATGATTGAGGACCCCAATGAGCTTTTGCTTTTTTGAGTTACACCTACAGCAATAGTTGCTGCATTAGGAATTAAAACTGAGAAAAATTTTTAAGTATTTCTTAATTCACTTAAAAGTAACAACAATAAAAACATGTTACACTGATATAACATACTTTTAATGAAAAATATTTTTTTCTAAAACAAAACAAATTAAGTGAGAAGAACAGCCCTGTTTTACATTTTTGCAAGTTTCTTTAATATCTGGCTTAATAGAAGATAGCTGCATATCTGCTTCTGCATTCAAACTGCTTCTACCTTTAAACCACTGAAACGTTGTTTTGGTTGAAGTATCAATACATGAAGAGAGTTCAGTCTCACACAGGTATGCAGCCCTTTCAGATAATTGTACATTCTTCTTGATGCCACATTAAAACTCAACAAAGTCAACTCAAGTGATGGTTTCTTAAAGATAGATGAAATGTAGAATTTGAAACCATATCAAGAACTTTTCATACTCTGACTGTGAAATCCATTAGTTTATCCTGCACTTTGAGTGGATCTTGGAACATCACACATCAGTCGTCTGGACAATACTGGTTCATTAAGTTAACAGAGATCTTCCAAATACTGACACATTTCGTATCAATAAATATTAAAAAAATTCATTATTATCAACAATTTCATGAGAAAGTCTAAGTACTATAAGGCTCACAGTGAAGAATGAGTTTTCCAAAAATCTAATTTTTGCTTGAAAGCTCTAATTTTGTCATATTGGCAACAAGTACCATTAGTTTTCTTAAAGTGACAGGATCACTTCATTCATTTTCCAAACATGAATAACCAGTTTGTCAGCTGTTCTTTCCAGTAAAATTGATGTTCCATGAAAACAGTAGCTAGTTCATCTTCAACTCAGCAATTGCACAACTGCTTTTCCTTGAGACACGTTGTACTCGTTGTATGCAGAAGAGCTTTATGCGTACATCGCATTGCATCATATAGGATATTAAAAGAATGTGTACTCAGGAGTCAAGATTTAATAAAACTAACATGTTTTTTACTGGCTTTTATTTTTTTCACTAACTGTGTGGCAGTGAAGAACAAAATGGCTACCAATATAAGCAGCCACCACTGCTTTTATACCATCAGTGCAAATGTCAATATAGTGAGAAAAGCAATAACATCTTAGTAACATATTCCATTCCGTCAGTGACTTTTTCAAACTTTCACCATTCTAATATTCCCTAAACTTACTCTACCCTCTTTATTCTCAGTAAATCACCTTACTTCTAGGCACAAAGAAACCACTAAGAACTCTGACTACTTCTTTGCCACTATCTAGACATTTCTTTGCTAATGTCCACCTTCCCTGACCCATTCCCACTATTTCAGAGTCAATCCATTGCTCTGTGCTCCATATCCCATCGCCTCTCACCTCCTCAGGACTCCTTCCAGGTTACGTACTCCTTGCTTTCCTTCATCTTCAGGCTTCCCCACTGGTTTCCTAATCTCAACAGGTGAACAGGCTCAAGTGTTTCCCACCGTAAAAGAATAAAACTCAACTCAACGCTAGACCTTACGTCCTCTTTTTGCCGCCACACTATCTTTTCTACCTTTGCAGCCAAATTTTTCAATAGAGAAAAGTTTATGCTAACCGTCACTTCAGAATTTCCTCCCATTAATTTCTCAAAACAGTATAAACTGTCTCAAAGTCACCAATGATTTATACTAGAAATAGCTACTTTCGAGCCATCATCTTACCTGACCATTCCACAGGATCTGGCACAAGTGACCACTCCTCTTAGTTGAAGCTTTTGCCTTCCTTGGCTTTAGGGTTACTGCTTCTTTCAGAGTTTTCCTCTTAGATCTAAGACTAAGAAGAAGGATGGCCATTTTTAAGTTCTCCTTTCTCTCTGACCTCTGCTTAGTGTTCCAAGGACACCACCACTGGGCCCATCTTCTTCTCCCAGCATGTGTCCTTCCTGGGAAAGTGCAAGCCAGGCCTGTAGCTTCAGCTGACACCGAGACAATGGTGAATACTAAATTACCGTCTCCAGCTCAGTCTTTTCACTTACTCGAAATGCTCCAGCAGTCTGGCATATCTAAATTTAGATCAAGTGCCATTTCGCATCATGGCACACAAGCCCGTCACCATCTGGCCCCTGCCTACTGGTTCAGCCTCGCACTCCTCACGCCAGCAGGGAACTGGTCCCTGTTGGGGCATGTTTCATAGCTACACACTTTCATGACCTTGGCACATGCCTACCTCCACTCGCTCTCTTACAAACACTGTAAAACCTTCTTCTAGTCTCAGTTTCAATGCAACTTCCAACATAAAGCCTTCCTTGATTCGCAAAGGCAGGCTTTGGCACTCCTTCACAATGTTTTCTATGTATAAAAATAAATATGCATGTATTGGAATATGACCTCAGTTTTTTTGCCTCTATCAGGATAATGATCATATTGTATGACAACTATTTCTTGCATATCTGTTGTCCTAATAGAAAGTAATCATTCTGAGAAATTGACCATGAGGGCCCTACAGCCAAAGTGCCTAGTTTCAAAACCTGACTTTATGCACCTCAGAAATTTACCTAACCTCACTGTGACGCATTTACCTCACCTGTAACATGGGGATAATATAACGACCTACTTCACAGGGTTAAGAATTAAATACATTAATATATTTAAAACATTTAGAAGTATAGCATAATAAGTACTCCATAAATGTGAATTATTATTATTATTAATCCTTTTTCTCCTTTAAAAATTACGCAAGTCATGAATATGTGCTCTTTTTAACACTAAACAAATAAACAATACATAATAAAGATTAAATATTAAAATCCTTCTTTACCACTCTTTAAATCTCACTTTCCCCATACCCCAGGCATAACCACTAGTGCCTTTTTGACGTATGTTCTATACTTTTAATCTCTATAGCCTGGGTGCCTAGCACACTGGTTGGTAAATAATCTAGATGCTCAATAAATGATAACAAGAACGCAACTTCTGACTTCTAAACACTAAGGATAACTGACATTTGCAATATTTATTTTAATTCACTTTCACATAGAGTAGTACATCTTAAGCTCACAACCTGTTAAGTAAGCAAGGAAGATATTATCCTAATGATGCAACTCAGGTACAGAGATTTGCCGAGGTTACACAGCCAGTAAATAACAGTTAGGCCTAGAACCCAAGTTCTTTTCCTTCTACTGTACAACACGTAAAAAAAAAAAAAAAAGATTGGCAAAAACTAAACTCAGGTCTTACAACTCTGGGATCATTACACCAAATTAAGCCTTCTGTAAAGACATTAGAAGACTCAGCTATACATCTATTATGTATGTACTCTTAGCCGTAACTGAATATATACTTTTTTCTTTTAGAAATTAAGAGCCATAATTTGTTCTCTGGTTCTCCCAATCCCATAGTTCTTTTGGCTGTACCAAAGGTTCTAGGATATCTTACATATCTCTAGGCAGGTGATAAAAAGCAACATATGGCACTAAATTACCCTTGGTCTTAGGGGCTTATGTAAATCTTAGGGGTTTATATATGAGAATGGGGTAGGTTAACTGTATATTGATCTCTTCCCTGGGACGCGCAGGCTCAGCGGCCATGGCTCACGGGCCCAGCCGCTCCGCGGCACGTGGGATCTTCCCAGACCGGGGCTCGAACGCGTGTCCCCTGCATCGGCAGGCGGACTCTCAACCACTGCGCCACCAGGGAAGCCCTATAAAGAACTTTTATAAAACATACTTCAAGGTTGGAAAGGTGTGTTTGTGGGAGATGGGTAGGGAGAAGGTTGCTTTTCCTCTTTAACATCAAGTCTCTAACCTTTATATGAATAAATAATAAATCTTAGACAAAATGCTGAAAGAAAAAAAGATACAATCTATTATCAGAGTATTATAAGGGAAAACTTCTAATGAATCAAAGACTATGTTAATAGTCTTCATTGCAGTGTGGGAAGAAAAGATTTATGTTTTTCATCTTTTTATTCATTTATTTTTTACATAGGCATTATAATATTCACAATTGTAGCACTGTAGTACATCTATATAATTTATAAATATAATAGTAAAATATGAGCTCAAAAGTTTTTAACAGGTGAGGTACAGGATCAGAAATGTTTGGAGACCACTTTTCTTTGATACTATGACCCAAATGTTCTCAGACTCCTATTATAATGTTTTAACGTGTGTAAAATAAACTCACGAACTACAAACTGTTCTGAGATGCTTATGACACATCTGAAACATTAATTATCTGCAAGTGTAAACTTGGCTCAAAAGCACTTTTCTTCTGACTCATAAACACACACACATATATACACACACATTTATAATAAAGATACACATGTATATTTGCATAAAGATACACATGTATATGTGTGTAACATCTTTCCTCAAAAGATAAATTTTCTGAAAACTAATTCTGAGTGGGGAAGAAAAAATGGGAGAGAAGACGAGAAAACTAGAAATTCAGTACCATTCCAGGTGCTTTTGGTATTCAATCGGAACAATTTCAAACCTTGAGCTATGATTTTAAAATGAGTATCAAAAGAACATTTGTCATTTTCAACAATTAAAATACTACAATTACATTAACTACTATTTTAGTGATTGCAGTTTTTAAAGAGTAATACTAAGAAAGTTATAGAAAGGTTCTTACCTGCTTGAAATTTGTGACCGCTTTAATAACAGGAGAAGCTGTGATCAGGAGAATATCTTCTGATGGAAAGTGAATCGCCAACTTGTTAAAAAAAGTAGGAAAAATATGATAAATAACTAAGCATTAGTACATATGGCATGGTGGGGTGAGACAGGGATAATGCAAGTTTAATAATGTTATTAACTTAGGAAACTAAAAACTCACTGTTCTTCCTCTAAAGGTCTTAGTCATATTTATGGGGTAGTGGTGAGTAATGACCCACTCTCATATTGATTAAAATGAAAAATACATTTACACTAAACTCAACAATTGTCATGCAGAGGATAAGAAGAAACTATCTTCTTAACAGTTAAACCAACTTCTATTTATTATAAAAGAATAATTTCAATTGCCTTTAGTAGAATGAAATTAAGCAAAGCTTCAATAAAACATTTAAAAGCTTAGCACCTTTCCCAAGTACTTCTATAATATTTGACAATATTATCACTCTCTCCATCTTGCTTTCCTCTGTATATTCTGTAATTTATTTCCCCACTTTCTGTTTCCACTATTATGCTACTAAAATCACCTTGAAGTTAGCCTTCCAGTCTCAAACTGCTTCCCCTGCTCCAAACACACTGTAACTAATCATCTTTCAAAATTTTTCATTTGATCATAGTACTACACTGCTCAAAATCATTTGACTACTTACATAAGTATCTGTCAAATTCTTAGCACGATTTATAAGATCCTTTATGATCAGGTCTCTACCAGCTTTCTGGCTTCATCTCTGGTCATCTTCCCCAAGCAGCAAAGCTAAAACCATACACTTTAAGCTTTGCTGCTTTCCAGATGGTGCCACGCTTTTCCACCTGAGATTACACTGTTGCCTCCCTTTGGAAAGTCTGTCTTTTCTTGTCTACTTGGTAATCTTTTTACTCATTCCTCTATATAGGCATAACTCAGAGATATTGTGGGTTCGGTTCCAGACCACTGCAATAAAATGAATATCTCGATAAAGCAAGTTGCATGAAACATTTGGTTTCCAAGTGCATCTAAAAGTTATGTTTAGGGACTTCCCTGGTGGTTCAGTGGTTAAGAATCCGCCTGCCAGGGCTTCCCTGGTGGCGCAGTGGCTGAGAGTCCGTCTGCCGATGCAGGGGACGCGGGTTCGTGCCCCGGTCCGGGAAGATCCCACATGCCGCGGAGCGGCTGGGCCCGTGAGCCATGGCCACTGAGCCTGCGCGTCCGGAGCCTGTGCTCGGCAATGGGAGAGGCCACAAAAGTGAGAGGCCCGCGTACCGGAAAAAAAAAAAAAAAAAAAAAAAAAAAGAATCCGCCTGCCAATGCAGTGGACACGGGTTGGCCTGGTCCGGGAAGATCCCACATGCCACGGAACAACTAAGCGCATGCAAGAGAACTACTGAGTCTGCGCTCCAGAGCCTGTGAGCCACAACTACTGAGCCCGCGCGCCTAGAACCTATGCTCCGCATCGAAGATAAGCCGCTGCAATGAGAAGACCACGCACTGCAACAACAGAGTAGCCCCAGCTCGCCGCAACTAGAGAAAGCCCGCGTGCAGCAACGAAGACCCAACGCAGCCAAAAATAAATAAATAAAAGTTATGTTTACACTATAGTTGCCAATATTAAGTGTGCAAAAAAAGTGTTCTTAAAAAATGTAATGCCTTAATTAAAAAATACTTTACTGCTAAAAAATGCTAACCATCCTCTGAGCCTTCAGCGAGTGGTAATCTTTTTTCAATAGTAACATCAAAGATCATTGATCACAGATCCCCATGACAAATATAATAATTTAAAAGTTTGAAATATTGCGAGCATTATCAAAATAGGACACAGAGACACGAAGTGAACAAATGCTGTTGGAAAAATGGTGCCGATAAGGCTTGCTAGAGAGGGTTGCCGCAAACCTTCAATTTGTAAACAATGCAATATATTCAAAGTACAATAAATCGAAGGGCAATAAAATGAGGTATGCCTGTACTACGACAAAAGGACACCTCCCTTAAGAAAGGATACTTCCTCCCTAATCCACTCCTTACCAACTCCACAGATACCCCTAAGGTAGTGAACACATCGATGAAATGATTTATTTACTTACTTTTACTTATTTACTTATTTACATGACTCACTAGGCTGTGAGTCTCTAAAAAGGAGGGACCATACTCTGTATTAGTCTGATCAGCCCTTAGTACAGTGCCTGGATTATAGGTGTTTACTCAGAGAATAAATGAAAAAGTACACATCCAAAGATTAAAAGGGAAAAAAACCTCTTCAATTTCTTATGACATCAGTGATGTCATAAGAATATAACATCTGTTTACTGTTTACCAACAGAATAATCCAGTCCCTTTTGGAATACATGTACATGTATATACGTGGTCTGATTATTCACTATAAATGAGAAAAGCACACCCTCACTGCATTTAATCCCTTGCCGGTTGTTTTAAAAAACATTACCAGAGATGATATCTCTTCTATATTGGGAGTCCAAAGTATAGGAAACTTACGTAAGGGTTTCTTTATCATTCAGTTATGATGCACTAAGGACTTGGGCAGCCGTGCGGAAGCGGGATTCAATCAGCTAATTAAGAAAGGGGGCTGAATTTTCTGACCAAGTACTTACTAGTCGTAAACCCCCTCTCCTCCCCATCGGCTTTGACATTACTAGGACCAGAGCCGGGTTCAGTCCGCCTTGCATTTCCCCTAACAACTTGCTCGCCATCGCTCCTCCCTGCGCCGGAAGAGAAGCCTGCGAGGTACTAAGGATCATCATCTGGGGCCACGACACAGTCTCTAAATCTGGGAGCAAGAAAGGAGTGAGAGGGGGAAAAGGAAGCGGCCAAAGAGCGACCTGGAAAAAAACTAGGAAAGGCGGGCGGGGAAGGAGCCTCAAGCGCCACCGCCTCCGGGATGGAGGAGAGGCGGAGCCGCCTGCGCGCCCCCCTTACCTGCTCCGCACAGGTGACACCCGCGATGCCACCCCCGACCACCACGAACTTCCCCGCCGTCGGGGGCGAGCACGCTGCCTCCATGTTCCCGGACTTCCAGCGGTTTTAGAACTACAGTGTAGAAGCCGGAAAAGTTTACAGGCCGGGAGAGGGAGCGGCGCGGCGAGGCCCTTCCGGCGCCTGCTCCTGAGAATCCGAGCTACGGATGCCCGGGAACTCACACTTAATCTCTTTGCGCTTCTCCGAGCTACGGGTACCCGGGAGCTCATACTTAGTCTCTTCGCGTATCGGCAGGGGCTGCGTTTCCTAAAGCGCAGAGGCGGCTTGGCAATTCCGGGGTTCTGCGTTACTATTGCCACAGCTGAATGTAGTTTTTCCACGAAAATTTGATAAAGATAAGACAAAAACCAAAGTAAAGGAGATGGGTTGTCAAAAGAGGCTTGGCAGGTTGTCTAAAGACAGACCAGTGTTCTGACGGAGCAGACCGTTCTTAGAATAAATGAAGTTCTCACTGTTCGTTCCTGCGGGAAATTAAACACAGCCTCAGCTCTTAAACTCTTCCTGGTAGTAGGAACATAATCCTTCCCTACCCTTAACCTAGCAAGATAAGATTTTATATTTTGGAAGCACATTCTTCATAGACACATTAATCAAGACAAAAGCAATACTACTATTGTTTTCCAAGAAGTTATTTCTATTTACAATTTTGACCTCAGCAAAAATTTCCCATAGTATATAGACTTGCTCGCCATTTTGTCAAAATAAAAGAACATTCTTCCCCAGTTTTCAGTAAATAGCAGCATGTGTAAAGGCTGAATTAAATATTACCAATCTAATTTTTAAAAACTTTTTACCATATTCATATTATTACAGTATTCACTATTTAATTGTTTTACTATTTACTATTACCTTTGCTGTCTCATATAATAGTTCCCCTGGGGGTTGTATTATAAAATTAAGAAGGTACTATTTTTCTAAATGGCTCATTCAAAAACTGGCAGTTATCAATCCCCCTTTAATTCTGTAAAACTCTGGAAATAACCAGCCTATGTAAACGAGAAAACCTGACACATCTAATTACAGATATTTACTGATAGCTCTAATAATTACTGTGTTTTGATTTACTAAGTTAAATAGTAGGCACGTTAATAAGTGATTCTAAGTCCAATTACTCTCTCAGGCAAGCAAACAAAGCATTTCTAGCAAGAGGTGATTGGACTTTAAACCCATATAGATCTAGTCTTGTTTACTTCTCTTGCTTCTTTATTTTCACACAATCTCCCTCATCTCACTGTGCTCTAGCTAGATTGAACCACACTTGCAGCTTCCAGGATATGGCATATTCTTTAGTTTCTGAGCATTTGCACATAACTCTTTCTGTAATGCTCTTTTCCAGTAATTTTCCCTAGCTAAATCCTCACTGACCTTTGGTTTAACTAGCCATCACCTCCCCTAAGAAGCTTTATCTAATGTCCTCCAGACTGAGCTGGGTAGCTCTTGACTTAAAACACTTTATTTTACCTATTACAGGTCTGATTCCCCCTCGCCACACCCCAATCATAAACTCCTTCATCTCAGGGATTACCTGTCTCTCTTTGAATCTTCAATTATTTGTGAGTGTCCATGTAAATGTGCTGAATGAATTAGTAAGTGGGTGGAGCATGAGACTTCCCTGAAGTCCCTTAAAAATGTATTAGATGCTCTGGTATATTGGGCTTCCCTGGTGGCGCAGTGGTTGAGGGTCCGCCTGCCGATGCAGGGGACACGGGTTCGTGCCCCGGTCCGGGAAGATCCCACATGCCGCGGAGCTGCTGGGCCCGTGAGCCATGGCCGCTGAGCCTGCGCGTCCAGAGCCTGTGCTCCGCAACGGGAGAGGCCACAACAGTGAGAGGCCCGCGTACCGCAAAAAACAAAACAAAAACAAAAAGTATTAGATCCTCTGGTATATTATGACAGCTATTTCCTCTTTGTGGAGGGCAAACAGAGGAACAGACTGGAACTCAAGTTCTCAAGTTCCCAGAGGAAATGGAAAGAGACCAGATGTAGATGAGAGGGAGGGTGGCCCTGGGAAAGGAAGCAAAGCAGGGGGAGGCTCCTCTCTCAAAGGAGAAATGGTGACTCTACATTTCTCCTTTTGAAAGCTGGCCTATGTCAGGAAAGGAGAGTGATAAGACCTAGCTGCCTCCTTCACTGGCTTGAATATTTAACTTTTAGAGATTCTAATGGTTAAGGAAGAGCACTAAGAAAGAGCTAGCAATGCATCCCACTTTATAGTGTTGATTGATTTAGGTAAAAATGCACTCTGGGTGTGGAATGGGTTAAATGTAAGATATAGGTACCTTTGGAACATGGATTCCTCAGGGAGGGCACGAATGGGTAGGGGTTGGAAAAGAGGTGACTGCAGAGAAAGCTGGTCTAGAAATGAGGGAGGCTTCATGCCAAGGGGTAGGAGAGCAGCAGAGAAGCCAGAACGTCAGCTCCCTTTTAACTCTTTTTGGGATGCTTAGGAGGGAGTAGCACATCAGCTTAGTGGTTGTTTTGGAGGAGTGAAAGAAAGACCAGTTTCTTGCTAGATATTCTAGTGTACGCTTAGAGGTAGAAAAGAATAGTGGGCCCCGGAGTAGACCAGGACAACTTCACAGAGGAGGTAGGGTTTATATCGAACCTCAAAGGCCCAGAGGCATTTGGATAGGTTGAAAGGAACGATCTGGCAATCCAAGTGGGAAATATCTCAAGTACCAAAAGGCTCATGGCTGAAGTGAGCATGAGAAATATAGGAGATGGTAAAAAGAAAGGGAAAAACAGTGGTTGGGGAGTTCAGGATTCATCTGGAAAAACTGAAGGAGATAAAACACTATCTCACTTCTACTTCCTTAACTTTTCTTAAAGGTCATCTCTAACTTATAAAGTAGTAAGTGAAAACCTAGCTTCCCATTTTTCACCATGCTGATTCCAAAAAATGTCTAAAATAAATTTCGATTAATTTATTGAGTTGACTGATTGGAAACTGGGAAAGAACAATGAAATTTCATGCACTAGTTAAGGACTAATGGCTTTTGAATCAGATGACCTAGGATCAAATATGGCTCTAGCATTTTCTTAATCATGGGATCATTAGGTTGTATCTCCGTGAATTTTACCTGTTTTGAAAAGAAATAAACCTCTGTTGTTTAAATAATACTGCAAATACTACAGTATCCATTCACTACATTAACCAAAGACAGATTTATATGAAGTTAAAGTAAATTTCTCCAGTCTTGAACTTATTTTTAGGTTTATATGAAACTTTAGAATTTTAGCTGTCAAAATGATCTTTAATACAATTCATACACGGTTAACAAGGATTCACATTGAACGTGCTTGCCCAAACACATCAAGCTAAAAGTGGAAAGAAATTCTCATCAGTAGACTTGGGAGATACAAGTTAACCAATGTTTGATTTGGTTCAGGCCAGGTCGCTTATTGTATGAATGACATTTTGAAGAAGAGTTGTATAAAAAAAGTTTTGTATAACACCAAAAAATCTTGTTCTTATTGTGGCTGTGAAAGGTAGCCATGGAGGGAAAAAACTTTTCTCAGGAAGATGCAGCATTTGTTTAAAGAGACGTATCAGCTGGGTGTGCTATGATTCATTTTTGTCATCTTTGAAGTAATCTAAAGTTGTATCAGTTATAGAATAGTTACAGCATCTGGTGTTTGTAGAGAATCGGACACCCGTTTATTCCCTCCTTTCTTTGACTCTAGCCATCTGCCCCAGGAACCTACAGTATCTTTTTCTGTATTTGTCAATGATTCCATTGAAAAGGAATGTTAAAGTCAATTATCAGATGGCCATGACTCATGGAATCATAACGTAACTACCTTCCTCACATTCAAAGATAGTTTAGAAATGTGTCAAAACATTTTACAAACCTAATAGTTTTGCAAAACACCCATAACTCTTTTAACAGTATTCCTAGTTTCCTTTTACGTCTCTCAGTCCTTTTCCTCTCTTTCCTGTGATGGGCCATTTTCTTTCGCCTGACCGTGAATGCACTGTTTCTGAAAGCTCCATCCTCCATGAAGTTCTCTTCCCTTTCTATCCTGCCTTTATCAGCACATCTCTTCCTGGTTGCCTTTGGAATATACATTCTTCCCTTCTTCCTTACTAACAGAAACCCAATTTTATTTGAATTGCCAGTATGCTACCTAAAAATATTTGTCCTTCCAGACTCTTTTGCAGCTAAGGTGGCCACATGATACTGTTCTGGACCATGAGTAAGTGGGAGTCATCCAAAGATTTGGGGAAAGCCTTTGTTCTCCTGATAACAGGTACTACTCGTTTCTCCTTTTCCCTTCCTCCTTCTTTCTGTCTGGAAGGTGGATGTGAGATTAGGGGTAGAGCAGCCATCTTGTAACCACAAGATGAAAAGTATGAAGATGAAGATATATTTGCTATGATATGGAAGGAAGAGATGGAAATATCCTTCTCTAAATGCTTTATTGAGCCACTTTTAAAACTCTGGCTTGCCTACCTCTAGGCCTCTTGTTACTTGAGACAAATAAATCTCTATATGTTTAAGCCACTACTGGTTGTCTGTGCCTATCGCTGAATATAATCCTCACCTAGCCCCCATTTATTTAATTACTTTAGGACAGAAACATATGATTCACTCCAATTACATCCTATCTTTAAAGCCATATTTATTCCTATTACTCATCTCTGATTTCCCTTCAATATGCTATTTGAAAGTATACAAAACTGAAGGCACCATTCTGGATCATTTGCAAAGCCAACTAAATGGCTTTTAGTTCAAGGGAGTTCACTGAGTTATTGTGCCATTTTTCACCGTGATTCATCTCCAACATTTTGCTGTAAGCATGGTGTAATTTATAATTTGGGGACCTCGCTGCCAGTTTGATTTCCATACTCCATTCCTGACCACACTGGTGTCAATTCGTGTTAATCACTCCTGCAAATCCAGTCTAATTAATCTTTTCGTAAAGTTACTTTGTGAGAGGGCATGACATATTTTATCAGACATAGATTTTGATTTGTTACCCTTTCTACACTGAGGCTCATTAGCAGTGAGCGGGAAGTAGGCCACCGTGCATGGCCATCTGATAATATTGGCTGTGTGTCTACTCTTAGATCTACACCTGCATATTTCTATTTATGCCTAGACCTGATTGGGATATCAAATAGCTATATAAATATAACTGTTTCCAAGACAGTGGCTTTGTTTTCTTCCCAATTATCATGGATTCAATTTAATGATTGAACATGGTCAATTCCTAAAGCTGAATATATTTCTTCAGTTTCATGAATTTGTATTAACTAAAATTAGTCAAATATGCTTGGTAAGCATGTTTTACTTTTATAATAAGAGATATAATCAAATGACTTAAGAGAAGTACATTTAGGTTATGCAAACGCAAATCAGTATGACCATTCTAGTGTCATTCGCAAGTTTTTAATTGTTACATGTATTCATTCAGCAAATATTTACTGAGCACCTGCTATGTGTCAGACATTGTTCTAGGCACTTGGGATATATCAGTGAATAAAACAGACAAAAATTTCTGCCCCACCAGGAAAAGACAGATAATAAAGTAAATTTTTAAAATGAATAAATAAATAAATGGAGTGTATGTTAAAAAGCACTAACCGTATGGAAAACAATTAGAACAAGAAAAGTGAGATCAAGAATATGTGCTCTTTACGTTAATTAAGGTCCATAGGTAGGTTTCATTGAAAAGATGATATTTGAGCTAAGACACGAAGGAGGTGAGAGAGTTACGTGGATGTCTGAGAGAAGAGCATCTAGGCAATAAATGTGAAGGCCCCCAAATAAGAACATATAGGGTAAAACCTAGTTCTTTCCTTCTGTGTTTCTCTCCTGTGTGTCCCCTTTATTTTCACACTTCTGCCACACTCACACAGAGTACCTCACTTCTAACACTTCTGGTCACCAAGGATGTGGCGTCTTTTTTCCCCCACACTCAGCAATTCTCTGTGACATCAGCTGGGAGCCCTACAATTTTACTGAAATCTAACACTATTTGCCTGGAGAGAGCATCAGCTGCCAATCTCAAAGAGTAGATCCCCAGGTCACCCACAACTTCTGTCCATTTGGCTACAAATCAGAGGTTCCCACGACCTCTCCTGAGGACTGAGTAATTTTCTAGAATGGCTCACAGAACTCAGGCACTTACTTACTCTTACTGGTATATTAAAGGATACGATAAAAGCCACAGATGAACAGCCAGAGCAAGAGATGCATAGGGTGAGGTCAGGGAGGGTCACCAAGTATAGGAGCTTCTGTCCCCACGGAGTTCGGGTGTCACACTTCTGGTGTGGTGTGTTCCCCAACCTGGTAGCTCTTGGGACCACTGCTCTTGGGATTTTATGGAGGGTTCCTCAGGTAGCCATGATCTGTTATTAAGTCCATTTCCAGCCCATCTCCCCACTCTGGAGGTTGAGAGGTAGGGCTGAAAATTCTGAGCTTCTCAACATGGCTTGGTATTTCCCATAATCAGTCCCTGCCCAGGAGCCATCCAAGAACCCTCCCAGAGTTGCCTCAATAGAACAAAAGAGGCTCCTGGTGTTCTTAACACTTAGGAATCTGCAAGGGTTTCGGGAGTTCTGTGCCATGAACCAGGGGCAGGACCGGTGTATATTTTTTTATTGTCTCACAAACCCACAGGCTCATCAAGGGGAAAGTAGATGACTAGTTGACTGTGGTACGTTCACCCAGTGGAGTTTTATGTAGCAATAAAAACAAATTAACTTTGATGATATAGTATGCAACAAAATGGAAGAATCATAGCAATAAGTGAAAACATTGAGTCCTCTCAAATTACATACAGCCTGAAGCTCTCTTTACAAAGTTTAAAACAATTAAACACCTACATGCAAGTATGAATGCACACACACACTCTTTATTTATTTATTTATTTTTTAAAAATTTTTTTGTGGTACGCGGGCCTCTCACTGTTGTGGCCTCTCCCATTGCGGAGCACAGGCTCCGGACGCGCAGGCTCAGCGGCCATGGCTCACGGGCCCAGCCGCTCCGCGGCACGTGGGATCCTCCCGGACCGGGGCACGAACCCGCGTCCCCTGCATCGGCAGGCAGATTCCCAACCACTGCGCCACCAGGGAAGCCCCCACACTCTTTAGAATTATACATAAATGCAAAACTATATAAAAATGAAAGACGGTAACAATCGGCAAAAGAGTCACAACGAGCGCAAGACTCAAGTGGACGGCTGTCTTGGACTGGATGAGACAGGAGGTGGGTTGGTGGGGGAAACCACATGGTCAGATGTCGTTTATTTCAAGGTTCTAGGTTTTACAAATAAGAGCTTACCACGCACGGACAATGTTGAGACCGAGTTGTGAAGCAGGGAGTATGATTAATCTAATTCTGTGTTTCAGAGGTCCACGAAATCAAACATTTTTCCAAATGAAGGATCTCCTAGAAGATCCTTTATGTTTTCTACATTTTAAAAATAGAGAGCAGAAAACAATTATGAGGGACCATGCCTGACTTATCAGTGTTCATGGTCAGGAAAGAACTTGTGCAACGGTGTGAAAAGAACACACACATTGTGTTTGATGTTCAGAGAGACATAAACTGAAGGTACAGAATCTGAGGGAAGCTTCTGTACCGTACCACTCAGAGACATAACAGTGATCTCAAAGGCTGTTTTCAGAGGCAAGGATGGTGGTGGGTCACCAGCCGCACAGGAATCCATCCCAGTACTTCACACTGCTATCTGTTTAGCTGCAGGTCCCAGTTTTCAGCAGAACTTCTGCTGACGCTACCCCAAACTGGCATTACTACTACCTGAAGCATTGTCCTATACCAGGGGTCAGCAAACTTTCTTCTGCAAGGGGCTAAATAGTAAATATTTTAAGCTCTGCTGGCTATAACTATTCAGGCTTGCCGTTGTAGTTATGAAAGCAGCCAAAGATGATATTTAAGTGATTGAGTATGGCTATGTTCCAATAAAATAAATTACAAAAAACAGGTGGCAGGCCACATTTGGCTGGCATGCATAGTTTGTTGAACCCCTGTTCTATACTATCCGTCCAATGACGAGTCTCCTTATCTCATAGTAGAGGGATATCCATTCAACATGCTTACCAGCATGGTAAGATGGTATTTGGGCCAGACCTTAGGGTTTAATGAGTTGTCTCCCAACAGCTGCCACATCTTCCAACGTGAGAAGAAACAGAAATCTGTGGTCCACACTACAGAAATCTTTACACTGGACTTATTATCAAATAACATCATCTCCATTGTTGCAAATTTGGGTTGAGGATTTGAGGGAAAGCAAGCTCTACTTTTCAGAGTTGAAAGGAGGCTTCTCAGTTTTCTCTGGGGAGTGGGACTTATCAATGCTATCAGAACCCAAGGTGCCTTTCTGGGAGTGATCTACAAATTCTGTATACATATTCTTGGCCAGTGTATTTATACATTTGAAGCTGTTTGAAAACAAAAGTAAGCTGTCTTCTACCAGCCATCCAGACACTGTTTTAGGATAGCCTTGTGGATCTTTGAGGCTCTTTGGACGTGTTTTTTTTTTTTTTTTTTTTTCATCCTATTTTTTAGAGTGCATAACAAGCTCACCTTTTGCAGTGACACAGCTCTGTCTTATCTGTAAAAAAGAAAACAAATCCCACAATAAAAGGGTAGCCAAAATATCTTCATCGCCTGCTTTCCTAATTCCTCTGCCCACCTAGAGATTTTATTTGGCAACTTAGGTGACCAATGTCTTCAGCATGATACCGACCACACTGAACTTTCACCCACAGAGAAAGGACCGGGTGACTTGCTTCGTGAACAATTTAGTGAATTGCTCTAGTGTTCTTCTCTAGTGGATTCCCCAGCAAAGTGCTGAGGAGGCCGGGGAGACCGCGCGCCCCCCGGAAGTGTGGGTACATCCTGTCATGTGGAAAGATTGTACTAAAAGTTAAGAAATCACATTCAGTATCGGGAGCCGAGCCAGGGTGATGGCGACAGCACCAAGGGCTCTGTTTCACCGCTGCTGAGGAGGGGTAATGACCTTGGGTAGATACTTACTCAAGAAAGAGATATTGTTTCTTAATTTAAAAAAACGTGGCTGATAGAGACAAGCAAAAGAAGACTATGTTTATGACCAAGGGGCAATTATTAGTGTTTTGAAAACCCTTTCTCTGTGGTTATTTAAGTCCATTTGTTGTACAATCACAGTTATTTTCGAGTCTGTTGGGCAAGATCATCTAAGTTAGGGGAAAGTTACTTTGCTTGAAAACTTACCAGAATGGGGGCTTCCCTGGTGGCGCAGTGGTTGAGAATCCGCCTGCCGATGCAGGGGACGCGGGTTCCATCCCTGGTCCGGGAAGATCCCACGTGCCGCGGAGCGGCTGGGCCCGTGAGCCATGGCCGCTGCGCCTGCGCGTCCGGAGCCCGTGCTCCGCAACCGGAGAGGCCACAACAGTGAGAGGCCCGGGTACCGCAGAAAAAACAAACAAAAAAAACTTACCAAAATGGTTAAGGTCTTGGAGAAAATCATCCTGATAAATAAATAAAGAAAGCCCTAGCTACTGGGGGTCCTTGACCAGGAGTTGTCACAGAATTTTCTAAACATTTCCCTACAGCACCTCCATCGAATCCTTCAGGCTGTCTCTCAAACATCCTGAATGTGTGTAGACCCCTCCATGGCCGCTACCACCGCCCTTATCCAAGACATTGAAGGTCTCGGGCCTGGACTGTCACCATAGCCGTCTGGCTGCGCTCTTGCTTCCTGGGCCGAGCCCTTTCTCTAGGCTGTGGACAAATCGATCTTTTCGAGACACAGATCGAGTCATTTGTCTGCTCACATCCTCCGATGGTTTCCCATCTCTGGCAGGAGACAGTCCTATCTCCCGGCTGCGCAGACTGCACTGGGTGAGGCCTGTCTCTGCTCAGCGCTCCGGCCTCCTGCCACCCACTTCTCTCCAGTGTGGTCAGAGCTCGCCCTGCTCTCACCACCTCGGTCTGCTGGCCAATCTTCAAATGCACCCTGCCCGCTCCCTTCCACCCTAGGGCTTTTGTACCTGCTGTTCCGGCGTGCCTGGAGGGCTCTGGCTGGCATCTTTACACAGTTGCTCACCTTCATCTCTGAATTTAAGCTCAAGCATTATTTCTTCAAGGGCCTTCCCAGACAATCCCCCCAAACAGAGGCCTCTGGACACTCTCAAAACCCTGTCCCTCTGTTTGCTTCTCTTCATGGCTTTTATACCCTCCAAAAATTACCTTGGGAAACCGTTCCATAACACCTTTGGATGATCCTGCCAGAAGATGGAGGAGTAAAGATGGGAGGTAGGCTGCGGGGGGGAGGGTAAGGGTGTGGTTCAGGCGGGGAAAGGGGTGTCTTGGGACATCGGCAATGGGATTATGTTTTCTTTTGAGAAAAGGGAAGATACATAAACTCTTATTAGTTTTTCAGAAGTGTAGTTCTCCAAGGCTTTGAACACTCTAGGAGAGAGTTTATACGTATTGCAACAAAAGAAGGAAAAAGGACTCGCAGTTCTCTGCAACGTTATTTTAATGCTCTGTCCCACCTGTTTGCTAACTTAGTGTCAGCTCTTGAGAGGAAGTGGAGTGCTGGGTTCTGAAGCCTGGCTGCTGGGTTTTTTGTTTTTTTCCTTTTGCGGTACGCGGGCCTCTCACTGTTGTGGCCTCTCCCATTGCGGGGCACAGGCTCCGGACGCGCAGGCTCAGCGGCCACGGCTCACGGGCCCAGCCGCTCCGCGGCATGTGGTATCTTCCCGGACCGGGGCACGAACCCGTGTCCCCTGCATCGGCAGGCGGACTCTCAACCACTGCGCCACCAGGGAAGCCCTGGCTGCTGGGTTTGAATCCCTGCTCTTCTGTCTCCCAGCCGTCTGTTCTGGAGGCCATTAAAGCCTGCCTGTGCCCCAGCGACCTGACAGATTTGTTGAGAGGATTAAATGAGTTGATACACTTCGGAGAATGGCCTGTAGCACGTAAGGGACAGTCAGTAAATGTTAACTATCATTATTACCAGACAGTAGAAAACAACCCTGCCTCTTGGGGCTTCTTAAGAGAAATGAAAGGTTGGAATTTCCATTTCCACCGTGGATGAGGTGACCAGAGGGAGAGAGCACTTCCTGCCCCACTGCCTCCCACTTTTGAAGCAGTTCCCAGATTTTGTCCACTGAGCTGCAGGATGGGCAAATATTTGTGTGTCCGTCCTTTCCTCAGACTACTTACACACTTGAAAACAATGACAGGAATCTCACCTTCGGAGGCGGAGGAACAGTACGAGTAATATCTGAGAATTACTAAATATTATTTGGGTTGGAAAAAATTTTCTAACTGATCTGGTTGCTAAGTATTCACATACACACACACACTATACGCAATTTACACTTTTAAAAATATACTTATTAAATAGGCCTAGTGAAGGGGAAAGAGTTCCTCTTTATCTTATTATGTTGACTTGCTTATTTTCTTCTTTCCTTAAACTACTTTGCTTATTTTTCTATCCTTAGTACCTAGAATAGTATTCAGCCTAGAATAGGCACTCAACAAATATTTGTTGGAAGAAAGAACTATAATCTCAGCAATTCTTTGTGGTCAGTGCTATGATGATCCCATGGCACAGATGAAAAGACTTAGGCTAATGAACTTGTCCAAGATCGCAGCTCATCAGTGCTGGAGCTGGGTCCAGCTGGTGCTTTTAAGCATTCCAGAGCATTTGTATTATGTCTCCCCGTTTAACATATCAATCCAAACTATGTTCTGCCCTTTATCTCAAATTCCACCTGAATATGACCACCTCAGCACCTGACACAGTCCCTAACATTTCAATTCAGCTAGCAAGTTACTGATAGAATAATCGGTAAATGTTGGTTTTCTCACATCAGTCTACTGTTGAAAAATGTTGGTGGCACCCTGTAGAAATGAATGTTCCTGTCTACAGCAATTCTGTGCTTCCAAGTTTATTCCTGTTTTGATATCATCTTTTCTTACGTTTTCCAGCCACACAGGAAACTGAACTCATGCTCAATGGATTAGCCTCTTACTTTAGTGAATGAGTAAACCAGTAAGTGATTCTTTGACTTACAAAAGACTTGCTAAAGCAAAAACTGAGAAAACTGAAGGTCAGCTAGCTAAGGAACATGAACTCATTAACTGAATTCTCCTGTAGTCTCTGAACATGATGTCTTAGTCAGAGCCCTGGCCATATAAGAGTTAACTATTAAGAAAAAAGAAAACAAGAGAGTAAGGAGGAGCCTCTGGTTCCAACTGACTAATCTTTTCTCTAACCTGTTTTATGCAAGCCTCAGAACCAAAGAAACTTTACCGAAGGATTAAAACTTATGTAAAACAGAGATCCTTTTATTTCCAACTCTGATTCTCTGGAGAGCAAGAAGCTCCAGCTCAAATGTGTGCAGAGCTTTATTCATGTTGGTTACTCAATACGTAATTTTTAAAAATCTGATGATCTTACAGTATAGAGGCCGCAGTGAACGAAGATGATGGTGAATGCTAAGGTAAAAGGAGCTCATTTATTTGGGTTGTTGTGGGTTGCAATTCAGTCACTTCTGCTTGGAAAAAAATATAAGGTAGGCTTAATACTGGGAAATATAAGACTCCTTGGGTTTTCTAATTACCTTGTTTATAATTTCCTGATAGTGACAATTCCATTTAATGCAGGATCGTGTAATAGTAACACTATTGCTTGTTCACAGGTAAGCATGTGGAAATATACTTTGATTTTTTTCTAATATGTAGTTACCAGTGGTTTGGAATATTTGAAGTGAGTCTAAATGGTCCAATGTTTCCTTCCTGCTTTTTCCAAGGTCTGAAAATTCCGCCTTTGTTTATCCAGTTCCTCCAAGTCCATCCTTTAAGTTTTTTTTTTTTTTTTTTTTTTTTGCGGTATGCGGGCCTCTCACTGTTGTGGCCTCTCCCGTTGCGGAGCACAGGCTCCGGACGCGCAGGCCTAGCGGCCATGGCTCACGAGCTTAGTTGCTCCGCGGCATGTGGGATCTTCCCGGACCAGGGCACGAACCCGTGTCTCCTGCATCGGCAGGCGGATTCTCAACCACTGCGCCGCCAGGGAAGCCCCATCCTTCAAGTTTTGATCAAGCCCCATGTTCCGCATATACCTCTCTCCCTCCCCTGAAATCCTAGAGCATTAGAGGTCTATACCACACACACGCACACACACACACGCACACACACACACGCACACACACACACACACGCACACACACACTTCATTGGCATTTTCTTTCAAAATTCAAATATGAGAAAGTTATTTTTTTTAAAGCCACATAACACAAAAGTGTAAAAAGACAAAATCAACTTGGTGCACATCCTTTTACATTTCTTTCTACGCTCATGTAAAAAATATACAGAATGTACATAATTGTATGTATTTATATACATATGCTCCCCACTACTTTTACTCACACGAATAGGATCATCATTATATACATGACTTGACTTGTTGCTGTATTCATTTAAACTGTGTACTCTGGATAGTCCTCTGGGTCAGTATATGTATCTCAATCATTCTTGGCCTATTTTTTTCTTAGAAATATGTCTAGTTCTATAGAATAGATTTCCAAAAGTGAAATCACAGAAACAATATGTACTGCAATTCACAACTCTACCATTTCTCTACCCCATTCCATTGAATGCTAAAATCTTTAAAATTTTGCTAATTTATTCTATGAAAAAAATGAAGGTATTGTGTTGTTTTGAATTGCATTTCCTTGTCTACTAGTGAGACTTAGCATCTTTCACAAAAGCTTTTTATAATTTTTTTTGTCTATTTGCATTTCTTCTTTTATGAACCTCAGCTCGTACCCATGTTTGTCTTTTCTTATCAATCTGTAGAAGTTCTTTTTTTACATTAAAGATATAACCCCCTGCTTCTTATATATATTTCAAACATTTCCTCCATCTTTTTCTCTCTCTCCCTCTTTTAAACCTTATTTATGGTTTTTTTTTTTGCCTTTGTGCCTTTGTGTAATTTGTATTTTGATGAAGTCAAATTTGCAATTTTTTTCCATTATAGTTTCTTAGGTTTTATATACATATATATATATTTTTTGAAGAAGTTTTTCCCAATCCTAACATTTTTCTACTTTAAATAAAATTTATTTTTACATTAAAATCTTTGATCTATTGCTTTTTATATTTTAAACATGATATTTAGAGAGGGCTAGCACTCTATTTTCTTTTCCAATAGAGAGTAAATTATGATATCAATATCATTTGTTAAATAAACTCTATTTTTCTTGAAAAACGATTATTAAAGTGTATATCGAATATTACATTTTCATTTTTACTGGCTGTTGTAATGGACTCAGTTTTGTACCGGTGACCTGTTTGCCTGTTTTTTTTGGCTCATGATGTACTGTTTTAATCAGACTAGTGTTACAGAATGTTTTAGCATCTCCTGTAGCAGGTGTCTACCGTCCTTTTCAATTACAGGGCAGGGCGGGGGCCATCTTTCTCTCAACCTCAAGCCTAGAGAGCATGGCTTTAAGAAGTTTGCTCGAAGTGCTTTATATTTTTCCTCTGCAGTTTGGAGGACACAGGGGACTGGTGTCGGAGTCCTGCTTAAGAAGTTTAAAAGGCAAAAGGCTGTGAGCGGATCAGAAAGAAGAGAGGGCTCCGTTGAAAAAGGACCCAGTCAATGGCGGGTCAACCAGAGCTAGTTTGGGGCTGGCTTAGATCTGGACTGATTGCATTATATGGAGCGTTGATGAGACCTCAGTAGAAAGAGACTAAACTTGTAGGCTGCACATCAAAATTTGAAGGAGAAATTGTGCCTGACTAGTCAGGGGAGGTGCATTTACCCTGCCAAGGACACTGCAGGTGAGAGATGGTAAATGGAGGGTTGGATCGCCCAAGACCCGCGATAGTGGCCATGAGAGAGAGTCCGTTTTAAATATCCGTCCTGGCCGAAGGAGGGCAAGGATGACATTTCCGGGCTCATTAACTCCTCCCATACAAGTTTCAACTCTGCAGGAGACAGAAGCAGAAGTGGGGAGAGAGATGGGTCTGTGGGCACGGGGAGAAGATGGCAGAAGCGGATAGAAAACAGAAACAACCTGGACCTTTCTCCCAACCGCAGCATTTGAACAGGTTGTAGTGGAAGGAAAGAAGCCTGAATTTAAGTGAAGTTCCAAGTGAATAAGAGAGTAATCCGGAACTGAGCCTTTTTATGGGACTGAACATGACCAGAGGGCTTTAAATTTTTGTCTTTTGAAAGTTAATAGAAAGTAGCATGACCTGTCTCAGAGGAAGAGAACTGGCCCAGTGCAATGAAATTTGATAGGCAGTGGAGGGGAGGAGACTAAGGTTACTTTCTGCTATCACCATGTAAATCCCATTTGTTCAAGGCTCTTGCAGTTGCAATCTGTTTCTAATATAAATGTTGTTTGGCAGCACAACGGTGGCTTATTTCAGTTTTAAAGTCTTTTTTTTCAATAGCACCTCCTTTTCAGGAAACGATGGCCTTCTCCTTAGAAAGTCTCCAGGATACTGTTGCTAGCTTTTCTACTTAAATATTTTCTACAGATACTTAGTATCTGCCTTTTAACCTAACATATTTAGCTTTACAGGCATGTCATCAATTCCACAGGATGAAAATAGGTAAGGGCAGGTCAAAGCACAGGAGTCAAATTTGGGCCACTCTATAACAGGAGATTTTTTTAGTAGAATTTATTATTGACAATAAGGATGAGCATAACTTCAGACATGTGTATGGCATTTTAAATCTTCACAATAGCCATTTTTTTTCCTTATAAATCAGGACATAAATAGGATTACATGTCCCGTATTTGAAATGAAGAGAGTAGAAATTGTCTTAGGAATTACTTAGTACAGATACTTAGAGGCAGGATGAGGACAAAATGAAAGTCAAGCTTGACAACTTGAGTTGTTCATTTACTTTGTAAGCAAATAGGCAGCAGGAGCTACCAATGACTGAAACTTACAATATGTCAGGCTCTCAGACTGGCACTTTACATCAATTATATCATTTTTTATTATATGCCAGGTAGAAGTCTAATCTTTTTAGGGCCCAGTGAGAGACTTACAGTATCTCCTATTTAGTTGGTTCTAGGAAGCCTAAGGAGATTTACCTAGATGGTCTCTTGGCAGTTTCTTAAGCTTCAGAGATATTTAGGTCACTTGGATTTCAATGTTAGAATTAATTCAGAGGTGGCAGTAGCAGCATGGGTGTTTCAAATTGTCATCCAAATATACAGTGTAAATGACAGTGCAGGAATAGCATGGGAGAATGTAGACTGGATTCTACATTGGCTTGGTTCACCCACGTTTTTGTCTTACAAATTAGAAATTCTTTGATAGTAATAATCTGTAGTTTCATCTGTTTTATGACAATATAATATAGTGATTGAGTGAGACAGTGTATTTTTATTTGCATTCTAAAATGGAGAAACAACATATGAAACAGGACTATGAAAACCCATAGGAGGCACTTTGTTTTGAAAAAAGTCCTAGTTTCTTTTCCTATCCACTTTCCTATTTTATCTCTGTGTAGGTGAGATTTTGTTTTTCTTCATTGACTAGTGACACTTATGTCATTTCTGGTTTATAAGTTCTGGTGCTTTATGCTGTAAATCTTGTTGTTAAAACCCATGCTAGATGAGGCCAGTTGGTAGGACTACCTGTATGAATTCCGATATTTATTCAGAATAAGTAAATTTAGAAATGTCAGAAATATACACTTGAGTATATCTTTGAATCTGCTATACTACCTTTTGTCATATTTACGTGGCAGAATAAGTTGGTTATATGTGTAAGGAAGAGGGCAGAGGGTAAACTCTATTTGAAGTGTCTGTTTTCCAGTTGGGACTCTGATCATTTGCTAGATTGGATCTTAGCCTGGTAATGTCTCACTGTATCTGGAAATTAACGGTTACATTTGTGGATTTTTTAAGGTTCAATTAAGTTTTAAATATATATTCCTAGAATAGGCTAGAAAGAAATGTGTGTAGGTGGCAATAATACCTAAGCTTTTCTGGGGCAAATTTCCAGATGAAAACGTATAGTAAAATATAACTATTGATTATAACTATTTTTTATATAGGTAAACATTATCTCCAAATGCCTTCCTGTATTATAGATGGGAAAACAATTTACCTCAGATTACTGGTCACAGAGACCAAGCTCATTTTGGGTGGTAAAGCAATGCATTATCCATTTCAGGTGACTTAGCTCCTAAATTCAAAAATACCAAAAGGGCAACATATACTAGAGACATATGAGATTTTAAAGATTTTAAAGAGCCTCAGCACCTCATGTCTTAAGATAACCACATTTAAACATACGTTAGATTGTTGTATTATGGTGTTTACAATGATAAAGTACAAAAGGGTCTTTTCTACGTGTGAATACACTCTAGAAGACCAATCCTACACTTGCAGATTTTAACAGTTGTAGTTATTAGACTTTCCTAAACGTCTTGACCTGGGTTTACTTTTTTCTTATTTTTTTACTCAGAAGTCTTAGAATCAAGGTGAGGCCAAATGTGAAGTAGTGAAGTAGTATAATTTTTTAAACGCCTCGTGCTTTGGTCATGCCATATCTTAGAATTTAATTAATAATAATCACAGCTAATATTTGCTAAATGTGGTAGAGAAAGGTATAATTATATTCTAAATGCTTTTCATAAACTATATATCTATCCTCATATCTCTGCCAAGAATGAGGGACTTGAGGCTAAAAGAAGTTAAGACAGGTATACAGTGTTTTGAAAAAGAGCTGTGATCCTAACAAAGGGTGGTCAGCCTGATTCCCCAAACCCTGCCCTTCCTACTATACCAGTGGCCTTACCATAGTAGTTTTCAGTGTCCTGTTGACTTTTTGCTCTTCAACATCACAACAGGGAATTTTTTAAAAGCTTAATTTTACTTTAATATTATGACATTTGAACACATTTAAACAATCTCTCCTGGTACAGACAGATACTAATCCTAAACTCAAATTCAAATAAAGCTCCAGAAACTGAGTTTGAATTTCTAGGAACTCAAAGGGTTTGGTTCTGTTTCACAGCCTCTTTTATTTTCCGTGTCCTTTCTGCAGCGGGGGTTCTGGAACAAGAGAGTTCCTAAGGATCCAATACTGTCTGAGGTATTGTTTCATTTGTTTCAGAGAAACAAATGGTTTCCATTGTCTTGTTCTTTTCTCTGTTCTGTCCTGCTAGCATTCTCTACCTTGTCGACCCAGGTTAACATTTAAGATTTTTATAACCAAAGTAGAATTGATGCTTTAAATCCTGCTCAGGCCTAGCTGTTTGCAGGCAAATGGTTGCAAATGTATGTAGGTCCCAAAGCCCAAACACAGAAATTGTAAGCTAATCAAGACTCCTTTATGCCTTTTCCCGCTCTGCTCCTTCTCCTTTTTCTTTTCCTTACAGCTCACCTTGCCTCTTCCCTCATCATTTTTCTTTTTTTTTTTTTGTGGTACGCGGGCCTCTCACTGCTGTGGCCTCTCCCGTTGCGGAGCACAGGCTCCGGACGCGCAGGCCCAGCGGCCATGGCCCACGGGTCCAGCCGCTCCGCGGCACGTGGGATCTTCCCGGACCGGGGCACGAACCCGCGTCCCCCACATCGGCAGGCGGATTCTCAACCACTGCGCCACCAGGGAAGCCCCCCTCATCATTTTTCGTGTCTGCAGCTGCCTATCCTGTTCTCCTAGGCCTTTGTTCTCAGCTAGCTGTTAAGCAACTTCTTCTAGGGTAATAGTGACAGTGATAACGATTTCCCTGTCAAGACGGATTTATTTGTCTTTTAATGAGGGACTCTTGAAGTAAAAAGTTTTCAAAATGCAAAAGAATGAATTTCAAATTGTAGAAAGTTTGGGAGGTTAATTTGGGATAGGAGTTCTGCTCCAGACTGGTTGTTTGTTCAAATAATTCATATTTTGAAAGTGGAAGTATGTATTCAATAAAGGAAGTGAATTATCACAAACCAGAAGACACTGTCCCAGTTGTAGCTGGGACCACAGCCTCCTAGACTTCATGCAGGCTCACGCTAATTATTTCATCATTTCAGTACATAGACCCCATGTTCACATGTTTATAGGATAATCAGGGCAGTATATGCCTATGAAAATGAAGAAGAGTTTTTTTCATCTAAAAATCTCCAAATTTTAATTAAGTTAAAACAGTTGTGATAGTTTTTTCTTTGTTAATTGTATGTTGATGTATGGTTGATTTACAATATTGTGTTAGTTTCAGGTGTATGGCAAAGTGATTCAGTTTTATATATATATTTATTGTATAGTTACATATATATATATTTTTCAGATTTTCTTCCATTATAGGTGATTGTAACATATTGAATATATTTCCCTGTACTCTACCATAAATCCTTGGTGCTTAAGAAGAGATTTTTAAAAATTTAAGTCTACAATTTTTTTTAAAATTTATTTATTGAATTTATTTTTATTTTTGGCTGCGTCGTGTCTTCATTGCTGCCCACGGGCTTTCTCTAGTTGCGTCGAGCAGGGGCTACTCTTTGTCATGGTGCGCGGGCTTCTCTTTGCGGTGGCTTCTCTTGTTGCAGAGCATGGGCCCTAGGTGCACGAGCTTCAATAGTTGTGGCGCACAGGCTTCAGTAGTTGTGGCTCACAGGGTCCAGAGCGCAGTTTCAGTAGTTGTGGCTTGCAGGCTTAGTTGCTCCGTGGCATGTGGGATCTTCCCGAACCAGGGCTCAAACCGTGTCCCCTGCATTGGCAGGCGGGTGCTTAACCACTGCGCCTCCAGGGAAGTCCTACAATTTTTTGATAAACTTAATTTTCCTTTTTATAATGCCTGTCCATGATTTCAATTTTAAAAATATTGAATTTATTAATATAAAGTTTGTTATATAGGTGGTAACATTTCCAGCTACTTAAATTCTATCCTTTTAGAAATTTTAGAATTTGCTCTCACTCATAATCTACTTGCAGCACAGGTAAACTCTACCAGATGTGCTGTTTCTGTATTGTCTGCTATTTCCTTTTTAAGATTTGTGTGCCACTTCTTACTGATCATAACTGTTGTTCTAAATAACAAGGAATGTTCCCACAGTGAAGAAAGAGGATGGATTTCTAGAACCTGCATCTTGTATGGTTCTGTCAAATTTTCATAATTCTAGATGCAATTGTGCAGAACAAGTGTCTTGTGTCATTAGTCATTGGAGCAGGAAAGGTAACCAGTGATACAACTCCTATTTAGGATTTGGGTAGATTATTCTCATTATCCTATTTCTGTTTTTGTTTCTTTGAACCTTTCCCTACATCGTTTTGTGCCCACTTGTATTACCCACCTTTATCTCCCCCCCTCCCGCTTTTTAAATCCTTCTGGTTTGCTATTAATAACAAAAGTACCCACTGTGATACCATATCATTCTTTTGTTTGTGTGCAGTTATCATGGCTATAATAGTTACCACTGACTGAACCCCCAAATTGTGCCACGTACTTTGCATATTTCATTCCTAGTCTTTAATACAACCCTACAATTATTATCTTTGTTTTACAAAGGGAATGTAAGAAGTCACACTATCAACTTCATCACTGTGTGATATCAGAACTTTATATTAAAGTTTACTCATTCATTTGCTTGTTCATTATTCATGGAACACACTCATTCAACCAGTATTTATTGAGTACGTGTTATGTGCAAGGATTGGATTTAAATATTGTGGGGATTACAGAAGTAACTCACATACCCTTGTCCTAGATTTCAGGCTAGATGAGGAAATAATACCTGTGCATACATAACCAAAATACAAGGTAAATCTGTAAACTTCTTCAAGGTATGCTCTAAACCCCAGCCACTAAAATAGTATTGAATACCAACGTGAGCTCAATGGACATTTGTTGAGTGAGTGAATGTTTCAATAAACTGATATCAGCAGAGTAATACAGATAAGTCTATGTAAATTCAGAGGAGAGGCTCCTTGGAGACTGTGGCATTTGAACAGAACCTGGGTGTAGACTCCCAGAGGGTGAGGGGAGAATATCAAAAGGTGAGCAAATTCTGTGGGCAATGGTGTGGAGGTGGGCGAGTGTGACGTGTGAAATGTAATCTGAAGTTCTGTGGGAAGGACCTTCATGGACTGGCTACAGGATTTGGGCTTATTCACCTGGCAGAATTTTCATTTAACCATAAAAGAAAATTTTCTTCATTGTATACAAAACAAAGAAATGAGTCTCAATAGAAAAGTCAATATGTTAAGAGGCTGGAATTAACAGATACACACTACCATATACAAAATAGATAACCAACAAGGACCTACTGTATGTCACAGGGAACTCTACTCAATATTTTATAATAACCTGTAAGAGAAAAAAATCTGAAAAAGAATATATATATACAAAATTGAATGCCAGAGCGCCACAACTACTGAGCCTGTGCTCTAGAGCCCGCGTGCCATAACTACTGAAACCCGTGTGCCTAGAGCCCGTGCTCTGCAACAAGAGAAGCCGCAAAAATGAGAAGCCCGTGCACCACAACGAAGAGCAGACCCCGCTCGCCGCAACTAGAGAAAGACTGCACGCAGCAACGAAGACCCAACGCAGCCAAAAAAAAAAAAAAAAAAATTGAATCACTGTGCTGTACACCTGAAACTAACACAACATTACAGATCAACTATACTTCAATTTAAAAAAAAAGTCAATATGAAAATCTCAGCTGGATTTGGGAGAGGGGATAAAAGTAAGCTACAAGTGATCTTTCAGTATTGGAAATTTTTATTAAGGGTATTAATTAGATTTTTCAAACTTTCTTTCAGTTGAAACCTTAAAATACAAAATAAAGTAAGACAAAGCTATCTGATACTGGGTAAAGATTGTTATCCTCAAAAGCAAACAAGTTCTTTATATTCTGAACACATATTTCTTGCACCATTATTCTTTTGCATGACCTGTTTGTCCAGTTCTCAGACAAACTGCTTTGGCAGAGTACTCTACAAAATAAGCCAAAGTGGAAGTAGGGAGAAAAGATTTTTTGTTTGGACATGAAGTAGAGAAATTGCCTGGGCTTTGGAGTCTGATAAACCTCCGTTCCAGTCTTGGAATGACCCTTATTAACTGTGATCTTAGACAAGTCAGCTCATTTTCTTTTACAGATACTATCCTTTATTTTGACAGATGTGGCTTGTTAGGAGAAGGCAAAGAAATCCCTGTCATTCTTTTTTTAAAAAAATACTTATTTATAATATTTATTTATTTATTTGGCTGTGCTGGGTGCTAACTGCGGCGCGCCCGATCTTCATTGCAGCAGGCGGAATCTTCTTTTTGGCATGTGGGCTCTAGTTCCCCGACCAGGGATGGAACCCGGACCCCCCGGAATCGGGAGCATGGAGTCTTAGCCACTGGACCACCAGGGAAGTCCCTGTCATTCTTATCTATTCTTACAGAATGAAATTTTTGTATCAACCCATTTTTTATTCCTTAGTTTCTATTAGTAAATTGTATAACGATACCTGCCTGATGGAGTTTTGTGACGATTAACAATACACTATATATAAAGCGCATGTAGATGGTACTTAGAAAGTAACGACTTTTCCCCCATATGAATTCTGTCCTGATTTCTTGTTTTCCTCACAGTGTTGTGAAAGGAAGATAAGAGGTTTTACAGATGCCTTGGATTGGGGGAAGTGGTATAACATAGTGGCTAAAAGCACAGTTCTCAAAATTAGCGTGTAAATTCCATGAGGATGGGGGATTTTGTCTGTCTGATTTACTGAGGCATCCCCAGCACTTTACAGAGTGTCTGCCATATATTAGGTGCTAAGCAAACATATGGAATGGTGAATAATTGGGTTAATATCTTGGCTCCACCATAGGACTTGGTTTGTATTTGGTACAAACCGAGGCAGGAGAAGGTGAAGTGATTTGCCCAAGGTCTAACAGCCTCAGTTTCTTCATCTGTAAGACAGAGAATAATAATAGTATTTTTACTGAGCCATAATTGGCATATAACTTTAAACTGGCTTCAAATTTCACAACATAATGATTCGATACATGTATATATTAAGAAAGAGGACCACCATAAGTCTAGTTGACATCCATCAGCATACATGGTTACAAATTATTTACTTGTGTTGAGATCTTTTAAAGTCTACTCTCTTATCAACTTTCAAATATACAATACATTATTATTAACTATAGTTAATCACATCCCCAAGGTTTACTTTATAATTGGAAATAACAGTATTCATTTCACAGGGTTTTATGAGGAGTAAATACATGTGAATGAGTTTAAAATAGCATCTGACACACAGTGAGCCTGCCATAAATGAAGGTCTAAATGGGGAGGCAGTGGGGCTTAGCAATTAATGGGTACCAGTTAAATCCTACCAAGTAGGAGCTGAGATAGATAAACAGATAGGGACATTCAGAGGTAGGGTAGAGTCTCTGTTATTCAAAAAAACATATTAACTGCTCCCTCAAGCACCTTTCTGACCTCTACAGTGGGCAGGTACCGCCCCCTTACAAAGTGTGATCCAATGCCACGTCAGGGGGAGAAAGTGGAAGCTTCCTCTACAAGGAAAAAGGAAGGAAACAGCATTTATTGCAGGGCAGATTTGCAGCCAGAGTCTTAGCTATTTTCATCCCTGACACGATCTCATTTCATCCTCACTGCCTATCTCTGAGTTATTCATTATTCTTATCATGTCACACATGAGGAGACAGAGGTTCAGAGTAGTCACCTAAGTCTATGTGACTCTGGGCTACACAGTCCTCCTACCACATGGCACCAATGAGGATACACCTTCATTAGCTGTCCCATACTTCCCCCGAGGGGCTTTGCTGTGGAACAAATGCAAATCTCCCATCTTGGGCTGCACGGTGAACCGCAGCAAAATGGTGGTTCCCTCCTCTGAGAAAGAGAAGGATTTTCTACCCATGTCCCAGGAGAAATGTATATATCTTATCTTTTCTAAGACATAAAAAAGACTTCAGATCAATAATACTACATCAAAACTCAAATCTCTGGTCCATACTGTTGTTCATTTTTTTTCACTTCATAAGCATTTCTACACTGTCATCATGAAGAAATAGGAGGTTTGAAATTATCAGAGATGCTATTGATACCACCTATACAATGAAGAAGAGGTGAAGAATTGGATTGCAATTTTTAAAGAAGCTCCCGTTGTTTACTTCAACCCAGCACCGGTGTATTTCATGTCATTAGTAGACGCCCAGAAGTAGAATGGGCCTTGGAAGCACCATGAACTTTTCCACCAGATTGTCTTTCTCAGTGATTTCTTTAGCAGCCAAAAAAAAAAACCAGTCACTGTATTGTAAAGGATTCCTCCCTAGGTATAACAAGAAAAACATTAGCTGCTATATGCTATATGACTAGCTGTCACAGCATAATTTAATTTTCTAAGAAATTACTGAGTGTTGTCCTAATTCCAGACAATATAAAGTGTGACAATTTTTATAACCTTAAGGATACTAATTGCAAGCCAAATGATATAGCTATTTTAACTTATTCACATGTAGCCTCACAGAAAAACATCTGGCTGTTAATATGTAAACTCTAAGCTCCTGTTTGGCTCCTAAATTTATAAACCTACTCAGCACGAATACTTAATCCATTTCTCTCAGGACTGCCCAGAATTCTCAAGTTTGATTGTCATGTCTGAGCATCATAGATAAATTTCTAATGTGTTCTGTGTCTTTATTTCTTCTGTTGGAAATTCCACAGAACTCTGACTCACTGTGTTCCTCGATATCTCAATGTGCACTATTAATAAATGTTTCAAAGCAGAGACTTTTCAGTCAGTGGAAATACTGTACAAATAATGTAGGTTAAAGAGCAGCGTGGAGATGAATGGCCAATGCATATTACTATGTTTTCACAAAAATGATCAAAAATTTAAAATTTCCAAAGTTTTCGCAATAGGCAGAGATTTGAATTTTGTTTAGGAAATTTGTTCATGAATGAAATGTATGTTATAGATCAATAATAAGGGTGAAGGAACATATGCTAGCATATGTAATTTTTCAAATGAAAGAGCACTTTTCTTTCAATAAATTGAGAAACATGACTATTTGCTCCTGTCCCACTCCACCAATGAAGATACATTCCATAGCAATTTATCAATTATTTTTAGTTACGTGGTAAAACACCCCTGGGATAAAATGATAGTACTTGCTTCTTCCATAAGCTGTATGATATGTTTAGAAAGCACAATTGTGTAACCCAGGGGTCCCCAAACCCCGCAACCCGGGCCGCACAGCAGGAAGTGAGCGGCAGGCAAGTGCGCAAAGCTTTACCTGCTGCTCCCCATCGCTCCGCATCGCTCCCATTACCGCCTTAACCATTCCACCCACCGACTCCATGGAAAAATCGTCTTCCACGAGACCGGTCCCTGGTGCCAGAAAGGTTGGGGATGGCTGGCTGAATCCATTGTCAACCAAAAGATGCTGGTGCTAAATAAATACCAAGTTATTTTCAGAAGATAAGAGCAGTTAAGCTCTATGCCAGCACAATATCAAGGACAGAAGATGGAAAATGCCCAAGTAGCCTAACTTTCTCCAGAATGTGTAGATAGGCTTAATCTTCTTGATTGTGAAGTAGGAAACTTGTGAAATGGAGAATGACTAAGTTTCAGTCTCCGCCCTTAGTTAGGAATCTAGCAATGCTTAAGAGAAATGTGTCAGTCACACAAAATAATACAGCAATCATATCACATTATAATAGAGTATTTTCATATGAATAAAATAGTAATAATATGATAGTTAAATATCAGATTCCTTTTGAATCTAAAAGATATCTTCAAAGTGTGGTTAGAGCTCAGTGGGTGGAGAAATCATATTCAGTAGGGCAATGATGAAAGATTCTTGACTTTGTCATTGAAAGATTTCAAAAGGCTGCACTGGGGGACATTCGTTCAATTTGGAGGGAACGAAGGGAAGAGTCAGAGCCTGGAAAACAAGAGAAAATGTGATGATATCAGTTAAACAGAAACAACCAAAAAACGAGTTTGGCAGAGTGTATGTATAAGAAATGAAATGATGTGGGGTAAAGCTGGAAAAGAGGATAGGGGTTACTTTATGGAGGGACTTGACTGATAGGTTAAAAAAAATTGGTGTATTTTTGTAGATAATAACACGCCTTTGAAAATTTTTGCATAGAACAACTGATATAATAAGAAATGTGCATTTGGAAACTTATTCTGGTATCGATGTATAGAATGGCAGTAACTATTGGAGGTGGAAAACGATTTCAGCAGCCTGTTTCAGGGATCCTGGCTTGCACAAAGAAGGCTGGAGCTACATTACTGCAATGGGAGAAGAAAGAAGAGACATATCCTAGTAGCAAGGACATAGAGTACACATGTCCCGGTAACTAATTGGAATGTGGGAAGCAAGGAATTTGAGCGATCGGTGATAATTTCAAGATATCAAGGCTGAATTACTGTGGAAGAATGGTTACGCTTCTATTAGATATAATAGAGTCAGGAGGAGAAGTAGGGTCATTAGGTAGGATGAAAGTTTGACTTTGGTTATGTTGTTTTGGTAGGCTGTAGATAAAAAGTCACAAAAGTTTATTTCTTGGTCACACTCCACGTCCAAGACAGATCAGTAGGAGAGTTCTTCTCCATGAAGTCACTCAGGGCCCCAGCCAGAGGGAAGCCTCACCAGCAACAGCTGCAGCAGAGTAGAGAAAGATTGAAATTTTTCACATAGGTTTTTTAACCTATTGTGTCAACCTAGATGTGACACACATCATTTCTGCTAATATTTCATTGGCCAGAATGAGCCACATAGCACCACCTGAATGCAAGAGTCTGAGAACTATACTCCCTTGTATGCTTGGGAAGGAGAGGATGTCGGTGAGCAGTAATAATGTCTATTACAGATGCACTGAGTATAAGGAAGATGGATTTTTCCATAGTTTTGGGTAGTGTGTATGTGAAAGGGAAAATAATGGGTAGAAAAAGAATACTTTCTCCTACATTATATGAAAAACTCTCCCTGCACTCAGCCAAAGGAGCTTTAGACTCACAGGCTTTTCTACTGTTAACCAAAAGGTGTTATTTCATCTCAGCATAATATTACCAGGTAATGATATTCAGGCTTCAGAAAAGTAAGAGGCTTATTGCAGAATGTCCTCTCACAATGCTTAAAGAGAATTTCTAGAAGTTCTAAATGCAGTATTAATAAATAAATTCTTTGTTCTGACTCTGTTTTGCAACATGATCGATATAAGAAGCATTTTTATTTCTAAATCTTCAATAAAATATAATTTGTAGCATGGACATAAGTATTTGGAAGGTTACTCAAGAGTACTTATGATTTCATGCACCACAGGCACAATGAGAAGAGTTGGGATAAACTTAGTCACCAAAACTTACTGTTTATATTTGAAGTTACATCAATAAAGAAAAACTAATCATTATTTTCACAAGCTATTTAATTATGAGGAGCCAGGAGAAGTATTTGGTGCATAAGGCATTCCCAACCTTTATATATTTAGATTCCTACTGGCCTATGCATATCAACTAAGGAAACAATGCTGAATTTGTTCAAATGTTTCACCTTGATAATAAATGTAATGAGTAAACTTTAGAATAACATCTACTCTTAACGTCTATTGTATCAATGTAATAACCTCTTTCCTTCTCAAAAGTCTCCTGGTTGGAATAAGTGACAATAGTAACCCTAACTCTATCCAACTCCTTACCACCAGAGGTCATTAGGTTACGATACATTAATTCTTCTTGTTTTATATCTGGGAATTGTGTACGGCTGTATACAATGTCCTTGAATATCATATGTGCTCATTAAAATCTCATTAACACTTGAAAGATAGATTGGGGAGTTGATATAGATGTGAGATGTAATAAAGTGTTACTTAACGTAGACTACTGTGGGAAAATTTTTAAATAAGTAAGTTTAAGAGATTGTAATTTAACTGTACCTTACTCACTTTAAAATGTGCTCATATCCACTTTGAAAGAGGCTAACAATTGAACATCACAAAGAGGAATTTATGTACTCATTTATTTCAGTATGAAATTCATGACATAAAATCACTCTAAATAACATCTTCTTTCTCTATACACTCCAAAAAACCCCAACAAACAAACAAACAAAACAACAACAAAGTCAGTAATCTGGTGATCTAAGGCATACTTCATAAGGGGCAATTTTAATGTAGAATCAAGTCAATGAGTCAGATTCTCACTAAGATTGAGATGCTTCCTTCTTCTATTTTCTTTTTAAAATAAAAGCCGAGTGCCTTTAGAAATGCATAATGCAGCATGATAGCAGTTTATATGAGTTAATGCTACTTCCAAAGGTATGAAACTCAGAGTCAGGGAAAAGCAGATACTACCTAAGAAGCTGACTTAAAGCAAAACATTTCACTTCATGTTCAGTACTTCAGCTTCCTTCCAAAAAAAGGGCATCAAACACGGAACCTCTGCCAGAAATGTCCAGTTAATTAAACTATGAAAATAAGTTGCCATGGAGTACATAATTTCCAGAAGTCTATAGTCTTTTAAATGAAGACATAGTTAATAGGAACACAAATTGCTTTTTCAGTACCCCGTATAAGAATATGACTAAGATTTGCTGAAAGCCGCTTAGAATAAAGGGCAATACATTTAATAAAATCTCACTGAAGATAATCCCAATGATGAATCCCTCAGGGACATTGCTTTTTAAATTTTTAAGTTACCTCTTAGTACCAGCAAGTACAACCAAAAACAGAATTAAACAAAAATACTTTGACTGAATCAGGAGAAGGCTTTAATTTATTGTTTTAAGCAGCACTTTATCTCATTTCAGAAATCGAATGCAAAAAGGGATTGATTAACAAATGTACTTACAACTGCTGGTTTTCTAATGTTTATAATCAGAACTTTACTATTACTTGTTTACAATTTATCAAATTTCCAGTAACCATTTTCTCCTTTGTTCTCAAACTCAGGTCATAAAGATACAGGCCAAAGTGATGACTTTAAAAAATGTTTTAAAAATAAAATCAACAGCCAAAACATTTCATTTTTAAAGACTGTCTTTTTATTATGGGATCTTCATTTGTATTAAATTTAAAACAATTCTTAACATGGCAATTTATATGTCCCGGCGACAAACATGGGACACAGACATTCATACATTCACTCCAGAAATGAAGAAGCACTGTTAAAGTCTACAGCAAATCACTAGAGTATTTATACACTAAGAACTGTGAGGTGCACTGACCTCTAAAGGAAGTAAATAATTCAGTGGTTCTCTCTTTAAAATCTCAACTGTATTCCTCTTGCCGTATATGTTGGATCCCACCTTGTTAGGTGAGAAAATGGCGCCAAAGCTGTTGCTGGACCAAACTAAAAAATTTATCAGGGCTTCCCTGGTGGCGCAGTGGTTGAGAGTCCACCTGCTGATGTAGGGGACACGGATTCGTGCCCCGGTCCGGGAAGATCCCACATGCCGCGGAGCAGCTGTGGCCGTGAGCCATGGCCGCTGAGCTTGCGCGTCCGGAGCCTGTGCTCCAAAATGGGAGAGGACCGTGTACCAAAAAAAAAAAAATTCCAGGCGTTGAGTTGCACAAGTGTGGCGGTGTTGCATTTCCGCTTTTCCATTTGACTACTGGTGACATCGAACAAATATGAAAGGTAAGAGACCTGGAGTCAGGATTGGGTACAGCTATTATGTATGTGACACCAAATATCTCATATTGATGAAATGTAGAGGAGACATCTTCACACTACTAATTCAATATTTTGATTTGCAAATATCTGGATGTTTGACAGAGATTTTGGACACGTTGAAGATGCAGCTTGGAAATCATATAGCAAACCCTCCATTATAGTCAGTGTTGAATTTCCCTGTGTGATCCTTTCTTTGGAAATTCAGAATATATTCAAGATAATAATAATAATGTCTCTGTCTTATATGCTTTTAAATACTGATTAATCTATTTCCAAATTTTAAAAAGGACTTAGAAAGTAAAATATATATTTAATCTGGAATATGTAGACTTAAAAAATATATACATTCATTTCCTGCATCTTTCCAATAAGAATTCAGTAGTGTTAGTTAATTTTTGTTGGGTTTCCTGGGATCATTGAATTAGTAGTGTTAAGAGAAATGTCAGATATTATAAAGTCTCAAGGGAATCAATTTTATCACCTGTTCAGGCACTTTGACCTTTATAGTGTGGGGATTCTATTACTATTAGCCTAAATAAATGGAGATTACCATGTTCCTGCCACCTACGAGGTTCCTATGCATTCAACAATTTTAATGATAGAATTGGTTTAAATGTTAAAACAGAAAGGCTTTTTATGTCAATGGTATTAATATTCATCATATTCTTTCAGCCACCTGGAACAACTGCATAATAATATTATGGATAAGTCAGAAATGATAACTGTAAATAATTTGAATTTTAACTTCTCTATTTACAGAGTTTACACCAACTCTATATTTTTATACCATCTTTTGTTTTAATGTGCTCTCATAACAGTACTGGAAATAGACACAATGTTAACATCGCTTTTTGCTGGTTGTTAGGAGCACTAGGGAAATATTTTAGTTTTCAGCTCCACAGAAACCAAAATATTGGTTAACCTTACGTTAAGTGTAGAGTGGGAGAGAGATACAGGTATGAGGCTAAAAACTCAATATCCAGAAGCCAGTGGATATACATAATTTGAGGCAAAATCCCAATGGTTTCGATCGCAATGTGTTTATTTTGTATGGGGAGTACTTCATTAATAGTTTGTATAGAGATAGACTAAGAGTAAATATTTTAAAAACACAAGTGAAACTTTATGGTTTTACTCTCAGATCTTCTCCCACACAGACAGTTTTTCTTTCAGCATTAAATGAACTGATATCTGTTGCATGTGAAGTGTATGTTGACAAACCAATTATTCAGGCAAAGGAAACCCACTTTGGGGCTGAATTACCTGGTTTGTATATCAGTCTTATTCATATTATCTATTTAATTATTTCTTTTGCATGTATAGTACACATGGCCAATGTGCATGCCCAAAGAATGATTTAATGCTTTAAAGGATTGAAACAGTAACTCATACACTGAACATTCAATTCTAAAAGATGGTAAACTTTTCCTGAAAAACAGCAGTAATTGGAATTTGACCCAAACACTTCAAACTGATAAATTTAAAGCAATAAAGGAAATATGGATCAAATTGAGAAGGTTCAAAGGGATTTCTGGAGACTTCCCTGGTGGTGCAGTGGTTAAGAATCTGCCTGCCAATTCAGGGGACGCGGGTTCAAGCCCTGGTCAGGAAAGATCCCACTTGCCACGGAGCAACTAAGCCCATGCACCACAACTACTGAGCCCACGCACTGCAACTACTGGAGCCCGTGTGCCTAGAGCCCATGCTCCACAAAAGAGAGGCCACTGCAATGAAAGCCCGCCCACCGCAATGAAGAGTAGCCCCAGCTCGCTGCAACTAGAGAAAGCCCATGCCCAGCAATGAAGAACCAATGCAGCCAAAAATAAATAAATAAGTAAATAAAGTGCATCTATTTTTTTTAGAAAAGGGATTTCTGTTCCAGGATATGTTTGGCAAATGCATGGAGCAGAGTGTGAAATGCTCTATGTGTTAAATGTCTGATAATTGATCATTGATACGTCTGATAATTGGTCTCAAAGTCTGTAATAGGATTTAAAATTATTCTAACTAAAATATTACCTTCTTTGAGTTAGCTAAGAAGGCCATCAATCTACTGTAAAGGAAAACTAAGAGCTTTTATGTTTGTTGGTTTCATAATTGTGAGCCTGCTTTCCCCAACAGGACTTTTCGTGTAAATATGGTAGTCCGGATATATAAGATTCCACCCAAAACTATCATTAAGATGGAAAAAGTTGGCTGAAATGGTTAGTGAAAAGCACCATACTCCTATTTTCACGTGTTTTTTCCTCACTGACTACCAGGCAGACCCAGCCTGCCAGCCTACCCACCAGCTAGTAACAAATACTAGTTTAAAACTACTGATCACTTACACACATGCACACACATGGAACTTCTTGGCTTTAAGAGAGTTTAAACAGTGATGTTGACTATAAGCCAAACGTTAACTCTTAAATTGTCTCTCTTTAAAAACATCTGATTTTCAGGAGTTTTTATTTTTTAACTTTTTGGCCACACCGTGCAGCTTGCAGGATCTCAGTTCCCCCACCAGGGACTGAGACCTGGCCATGGCAGTGAAAGCCTGAAATCCTAACCAGTAGGCCACCAGGGAACTCCCTCAAGAGTTTTTAAATGGATTCCTTATCCCAGGTCTTAATAGTTATCTGTGGAGGTGTGTGAGTTCCTGTAGGGAGCTCCCAATAACTCCAGAATGAAACCCATGTAATTATACTTTTGGTTGCCCTCTGATTATCTGCCAGGCAGATAGTTACTGCTGAGTCTTAAAAAGTTGGTAGGCAAATGTGGGATCCTTTTGTCTCACTCATGAGTGTAAAGTAACATAACTATGTTTTGATATGAAGTGAAGTCTGTTACCTCTTAATCCCATACCATACGTGTATAAAAGTTGAAAAAGGGGCTTCCCTGGTGGCGCAGTGGTTGAGAGTCCGCCTGCCGATGCAGGGGACGTGGGTTCGTGCCCCGGTCCGGGAAGATCCCACGTGCCGCGGAGCGTATGGGCCCGTGAGCCATGGCCGCTGAGCCTGCGCGTCCGGAGCCTGTGCTCCACAACGGGAGAGGCCACAACAGGGAGAGGCCCGCGTACCACACACACACACACACACACACACACACACTAACTTCTTAGCAAATTTAATTTGCCCCTTTATTATTTCTATATATTTAAATTTCCAGAAGGAGATGTAAAAGTTTTGGATATTGCCAGAGCTGAGAAAAAAAAATCTACATAAACATACAGTAAAATTCCACCTCATATAACATATATGCTTTAAATTTCTCTAGTTTGTTTGAGAATCAGGTTAGTATAGCAGAAGTTACTACCTTTTGGGTTTTCTGGCTTCATGTTTTGTCTTTGCTCCTCTAAGTTCCAACAGCATATTTCTGACAAAACTGGAGCTATCCATTCCTGTCTGTCAGAAGTTTCATCAGAGAGATTTATCAGACTGACATTATTCTTTAAAGAGCACAGAATTTAAGGAACAGTTCAACAGCTTCATGTACTATTCTTTTCTTCCTCTATTTTGTATTTACTTTTAAAAATAATTAATTTATTTTTTAACATCTTTATTGGAGTATAATCACTTTACAATGGTGTGTTAGTTTCTGCTGTATAACAAAGTGAATGAGCTATACGTATACATATATCCGCATATCCCCTCGCTCTTGTGTCTCCCTCCCACCCCCCCATCCCACCCCTCTTGGCGGTCACAAAGCACCGAGCTGATCTCCCTGTGCTGTGCGGCTGCTTTCCACTAGCTATCTTTTTTTTTTTTTTCGGTACGAGGGCCTCTCACTGTTGTGGCCTCTCCCGTTGCGGAGCACAGGCTCCGGACCCGCAGGCTCAGCGGCCATGGCTCACGGGCCCAGCAGCTCCGCAGCATGTGGGATCTTCCCGGACCGGGGCACGAACCCACGTCCCCTGCATCGGCAGGCGGATTCTCAACCAGTGCGCCACCAGGAAAGCCCAACAATTAATTTTTGATTATAAAAATTTTAAAAGGAATAAAAAATTGAACGATATGAACTAGTGATAAATAAAACAAAAGATACAAAATTGTTAATATATACAGTATTTACATATGAAAATAGAACACAGTAACAGCTTTTGTGTTAGAGTTCCAGGTTATGACTGATTTTTCCTCTAAGTATTTTTTATGTTGCTACATAGTTTTAAAATTTTCTCATTAATGGATTGCTAAACATAGTGTGAAGATGGTATCAGTGTTCTAAACATTCTCAGAAATGTGTTTTAAATCTGTGTTATATGGTGTCAAATAATTCTTCTATTATTCCACTCCACCATGAAGATATAAGTAAGATTATTTTCTATGCAAAAAGCTACAAATTGGCAAGCTGGGTAATTTTCTGACACACACTCTCTCACCTCTTTGTACCATAGAATCACTTTGCTGGAAAGGAATTTAGAATTGCCATTATTTTCACACCAAATGTAGTCATTCTTTCCTGCCATCCTTTAAAATGCAGCATAGGAATTTTTAAGTCCATAAAGTGAAAAATGCCTTTTCCAACATTCCCTTCATATGTCCTACCAGATTCAAAAGGCATGAATAGTATATTTGTGTGTTTGTTTAATTTATTTAATTTTTATCAAAGTGTAGTTGACTTACAATTTTATGTTAGTTTCAGGTTTACAACATAGTGATTCGATATATATATATATATATATATATTTTTTTTTTTTTTTTTTTTTTTTTTTTTTTTTTTTGCGGTACGCGGACCTCTCACTGTTGTGGCCTCTCCCGTTGCGGAGCACAGGCTCAGTGGCCATGGCTCATGGGCCCAGCTGCTCTGCGGCACGTGGGATCTTCCCGGACCGGGGCATGAACCCGCTTCCCCTGCATCGGCAGGCGGACTCTCAACCACTGCGCCACCAGGGAAGCCCTGATTTGGTATTTTTATAGACTATATTAGGGTATGTTCCATGTGCACCTGAAAAGAATGCAAATTCTGCTGTTTTTGGATGGAAGGTTGTATGAATATCGATTAAATCCGTTTGGCCTAATATGTCATTTAAGGGTACTGTTTCCTTATTGATTTTCTGTTTGGATGATCTATCCATTGATGTAAGTGGGGTATTAAAGTCCCTTACTATTATTGTATTACTGCCAATTTCTCTGTTAATATTTACCTTATATATTTAGGTGCTCCTATATTAGGTGCATGTATGTTTATGACTGTTATGTCCTCTTTTGGATTGATCCCTTTATCATTATATAATGTCTTTCTCTGCTTTTTCTTAAATAGACTTTGTTTTAAACTCTAAGTAGTCTGATATAAGTATTGCTACCCCAGTTTTCTTTTGATTTCCATCTGCCTGTAATATATCTTTCCATCCCCTCACTTTTGCTCTGTGTGTGTCTTTAGTTCTGAAATGAGTCTCTTGTAGACAGAATACAGATGGGTCGTGTTTTCTTAATCCGATCAGCCACCCTATGACTTTTGACTGGAGCATTTAATCCACTGATATTTAAAGTGATTATTGATAGGTATGTACTTATTGCCCTTTTGTAAGTTGTTTTCTGGTTGTTTTTGTAGTTCTTCTCTCGTCTCTTCTTTTTTTAGCCGCTTCCCTTGTGGTTTGATAATTTTCTTATTTTTTAAAAAAGCATTTTTCCCCATAGGTTTTTAATTAATTGATTTATTTATTTATTTTGGCTGTGTTGGATCTTCGTTTCTGTGCAAGGGCTTTCTCTAGTTGCGGCAAGCGGGGGCCACTCTTCATCACGGTGCGTGGGCCTTTATCTCCATGTCATATGGGGTTTTTTTTTCCAGTTTTTTTCCTTGTTCATTCATCGGAAACATATTCCTCTGTTTTCTCATATTTCTCTGTCTCTATGAAATTAGGTGAAACTGTTACCTATCCTGGTCTTGAAGGTGTGTCCTTGTCTGGGAGAGTCCCTATGCAGTCTATCTGTGCCCAGTGGCTTTGGTGGGAGAGATGGGTCTGACGTGAGCACAGGCTGTGACTTCTGGGTTGTGCTGGCAGCCACCACATTGGTGGGAAGTAAGGTTGGAGACGGAGTGGCTAGAGCTGGAGGCAGGCACAAGCCAGGGCTTCACCTCGGTTCAGTGGTGGTCATTGCCCTGTTGTGGGTGGGTCCGGGGCCCTGAGGCACTGAGGCTGCACTTCTTAGCTGGCTCTGGGTCTCTGCCTTGCTCAGAGGCAGGGTCAGGGCCCAAGGAATTTGAGCCACACTTCTGCCCTGGCTATAGGCAGCGCTGGCCCTGAGCTGCCTCTGCTTCTTCCCTGGTGTGTGCACACGCATTTGCAATGGTGATCTTTGCCCTAGTGGGAGAAGTGCTGGAGCAGAACAGGCTGGAGCAGGAGTTCAGTGCAGGCTGGAGTGCACACCGGGGCAGTTCTGGCAGGCTGGCCAAAGCCCCTGGCAGTTTTCAATCTGACGTCTCTGTGCTGGGGCTGAGAGCAAGCAAGTTTGTTATGCACTCTTCAAGAGTGGAGATGTCATTTCCTATAGCCCTCCAGTATGCCCCAAAGGTTTTCAAACGAGCGAAGGCGCTCGCCTTCCCAGTGTCAGTCCCCAGGACTGGGTGCCTAGCACGGGGTGCAAACCCTCTGCTCCCCAGGGAGGATCCCTGAGCCTATGACGTCCCTCTCCTCTTCTGTGTCCCCCGCTAGAGGTGCAGGTCCTGACCAAATCTCTTCTCTTCCCTTCCTACTGAACTCCATGTGGTTTATTCTTTACAGCCTTGGTTGTAAAAGAGCCATTCTTCAGGTCATTCTCAGCAAGAGTTGCTCTGTATGTAGTTGTAGCTTTAATATGTTCATGGGGGGATGGGAATTCAGGATCTTCCTACTCTGTCATCTTGATCCTGCCCCCTCATGAGTAGTATTTTGAAAAGAGACAGGAGCTAACCCCTTATAAGTTATTCATCTATTATCTTTTTAACATCTGTAGAATCTGTGATGATACCCCTCTTTTATTGCTGATACTGGTAATTTATGTTTTCTTTCTTTATTTTTCTTCTTAATCAGTCTTACTGGGGTTTACCAATTTTATTAATCTTTTTAGAAAACCAACTTTTGGAATTTTTAATTTACTCTACCATTTGTTTTTTATTTTGTTGATTTCTGTTCTTATCATTATTTTTTCTGCTACTCACTTTGGGTTTAAATCACTCTTTTAGTTCTGGAAGTAAAACTTAGGTCATTAATTTTAAATCTTTCTTCTTTTCTAACACTATAGGCATTTAATGCTATAAATTTTACTCTAAGCACTTCCTAGCTGCAACCCTCAGTTTTTGATAGGTTGTATTTTTATTCAGTATGAAATATTTCCTAACTCTCCTTGTGATTTCTCCCTTGTCCTATGGGTACTGCTTACTATCCAGATATGTGGGACTTTTCTAGTTATATTATTATTGATTTCTCATTTATTTCTGTTGTCAAAAGAGAACATACTATGTAAGACTGAAATGTACTAAGACTTATTTTATGGTTCAGCATATGGTCTATTTTGATGAATATTCCATATGCACTTGAAAAGAATTGATGGCATTTGTGATAGACTGAACTATGGCCCCAACGGTATCTAGGTCCTAATTCTTGGAAATTGAATGTTACCTTATATGATGTATTAGTCAGGTTCTCAAGAGAAACAGAACTAACTAATAGGATGTGTGTGTATAAATTTAGAGAGAGAGAGAGAGAGAGAGAGAGAGATTTTAAAGAATTGGGCTCATGCAATCATGGAGGTTGGCAAATCCAAAATCTGCAGGGTAGCTGGCAGGCTGGAGACCCAGAAGTGAGTTGCAGTTTGAGTCCAAAGCCCATTTGCTGGCAGAATTCCCTTTTCTTCCAGGGAAGCTGGTCTTTTTCTATTAAGGCTTCAACTGATTGGATGAGGCCCATCCACATTATGGCGGGTAATTTGCTTCACTCAAAGTCTACTGATTCAAATGATAATCTCATCTAAAACATGCCCTCACAGAAACATCTAGAATAATGCTTGACCAAATATCTGGGTACCGTGGCCTAGCTAAGTTGACACATAGAATTAATCACATATGGCAACAGAACCTTCGCAGATATGATTAAGTTAAGAATCCTGAGATGGGAAGATTATCCTGGATTATCCAGATGGGCCCTAAATGTGATCATGAGTGTACTTATAAGGTTTAGGGGAGTATGAACAATGCCTTCTCACTCAGAGCTTTGTTTTTGTATCTTTTTTTTTTTTTTTTTTTTTTTTTTGCGGTACTCGGGCCTCTCACTGTTGTGGCTTCTCCTGTTGCGGAGCACAGGCTCCGGACGCGCAGGTTCAGCGGCCATGGCTCACGGGCCCAGCCGCTCCGCGGCACGTGGGATTCTCCCGGACCGGGATCCTCCCGGACCGGGGCATGAACCCTTGTCCCCTGCATCGGCAGGCGGACTCTCAACCACTGCAGAGCTTTGTTTCATTTTTATGCTTTTGTGGTGAGTTCAGTGTTTAATGCCTTGCAACTTTATATTTTAAAAGTGTCTCAAGAAACTATCTTAATGAATGCTTGGACCAAATTTTGGTAATATTAAGCAGTATAGAATAAATGTTATTATTAATATAACAGAACTAATCCCAAACATATCTATTATATTAAGAAATACATGGGCTTACCTTACTTACTAAAAGAAAGATACTTCAGATAACCCACAAAAGAAATCCCACCTGTATGCTCTGTATAAAAGATATACTTTCCGTCCTGGTTTAATATTTTGAAAAATGATGCATTTTTAAGGACTGCTAAGATCCTGTTAATTCAGACATATGGATTAGGAGCTTTTGAAAGGCCTGATATTCCCCCCAAATCAAAACAAAATAAGCACACAAACAAATGAACAACAATCTCTGAGTTAGAACAGACTGTCAGGAGAATTTAATTTACTCTCCTTTAATGCTTGAATTATTCATTCAGTAAGATTTGGAGCATCTATTGGGTACTAAACTCTTAAGTATAGTCTAGTTTGGAATTTGGGCAACTAAGTAAAAACTAGCAATGATGTTTTCAACCTGCTGGAAAAAAATACCACAAACTGACTTAAACAACAGAAATTTATTGTCTCATTGTTCTGGAGGCTGGAAGTCTGAGATCAAGATGTTGGCAGGATTGGTTCCTTCTGAGGGCTGTGCTACATCTTTCCGACCTTCTCGTAGTTTGCTGGCAAATCTTCGGTGTTCCTTGGCTTGTAGAAGCATCACTCTTATCACAGTCTTCATTTCCATTTGAATTCTCTGTGTGTACACATCTCTGTTTCCAAATTTCCTTTTTTTTTTTAAATTAAGACACCAGTTATATTGGATTAGAGAACCAAACTACTCCAGTATGACTTTGTCTTAACTAATTACAGCTCCAGTGACCCCATCTCCAAATATGGTTACATTCTGAGGTACTATTAGAACTTCAACTTATAAATTTGGAGGGAGGGGAAATAATTCAACCCACAACAGTTGTTTTCTAGAAATTCTGCAAAATTTTTGTTTGTTTTAAATTCTCTCCTCTAACTCAATGGTTTTCTTTCTTTCTTCTTTTTTTTTTTTTTTTTTGTCTTTCTCAGTGGAGGAGTTTCTTTTATTGTTTTGTGGTCAAGCAATATTAATTTTTTTGTGATCAAATACATGGTTAGTTTTAGTAAAGCTTCCATAAGCACTTGGAAAAAGCTGTATTTTCTAATTCAGGTACAAAATTCAATACATATCCATATCACCTCCTTTATTGAAAACATTATTTAAGTCTTCTGAATCCTTTCTTATGCTTTTCATTTTGCTATGCCTTGGACTGGGGGGGAGAAATAAGTTGCTATTATTTATTTCTCTCCCTGAATGTCTCTGCCTATCTATCTTTGCATCTCCTGAATTTCCTGCTTTATGAAATTGCCGTGCTCCCACTGGGTGCATAGAAATACATAACACATCTTCACTGTGAATTGTTCTTTTTAGTACCTTTAACATGCCTTTTGCTCCGAATTTTAATGCCATTTGCTCTGAATTTTACCTTGTCAGATATTATGATCATGACTTCTGCTATTTCTTTTTTTTCCCTCTTTTCTCTTTTGGATATCATTGCCCATTCTTTCAGTCTTTCTGAATAACTTTGTATTTAGTGTGTCTTTTATACACAGCATAAAGTGGGGATTTGTTTTGTGAGTTATCTGAAAAAAAATCTTTCTTTTAATAAGTAAGTTAAGTTCATGTATTTCTTGATATAATAGATATGTTTGGTCTTAGCTTTGTCATATTAACAATGACATTTATTCTATAGTGCTTAATTTATCAGACTTTGATCCAAGCATTTTATATATATTCTTTAATCCTTACACAAATCCTCATTTTAAAATATATGATGAAACTGAGGTACAGAGAGGATAGTAACACACCCAAGGCTACAGAGGGAGTTAGTGGTAGAGATGGGATTCAAATTTAGTCTAGTTCCTGAATCTCGTCTTTTACTGACTGCATTATATAGCCTCTTTATTTTGTACTTTTTATGCTAACTCTGGATTATTAATTTCCTAAGATTGATTTTTCAATTCACAAATTATCTCTTTCATCTGTATCTGATATGCTGATACCCATTCCGTGTGTTTTTAATATCAAAGATTAAGTTGTTTTAGTTTTAAATACTTCTTTAAATATTTAGTTTTAAATACTTAAATACTTCATTTTTAATAGTCGTTTTAGGTTGATTTAAAAACAGTGCATTTGTTTTGTTTTTAATCATTTCATAGATGGTCAGTCAATATTGTTTATCTGATTATCTCAGCATATTTTCTTCGGAAATTTGGTCTGTATTTTGTTTCTGATGACTCTCAGTGGCAGTGGCTTGATTTGTGTTTGTAAGATCATATGTTCTTTTTAAAATTTTTTTTTTAAATTAATTAATATATTTTTGGCTGCATTGGGTCTTCATTGCTGTGCACAGACTTTCCCTAGCTGCGGTGAGCAGGGGTTACTCTTGCTGCGGTGTGCGGGCTTCTCATTGCAGTGGCTTCTCATTGTTGTGGAGCATGGGCTCTAGATGCACAGGCTTCAGTAGTTGCGGCACGTGGGCTCAGTAGTTGTGGCGCACGGGCTTAGTTGCTCCACAGCTTGTGGGATCTTCCTGGACCAGGGCTCAAACCTGTGTCCCCTGCATTGGCAGGTGGATTCTTAACCACTGTACCACCAGGGAAGTCCAAGGTCATATGTTCTTCAACTAAATCTGTGAGAATCTTAAGGGTCCACGTTGGGGATGCTCCCTTAGAGAGGATATGGTTTATTTGCCACTGTCCAGAATTTGCTGACATCTGAGCTCTCTTAAGCTCCAAGGAGGGTCAAGGTAATACAGGAGACTCACATTAGCTTCCAACCTTGAGACAGACCCAAAGCTTAGGACTTCAAGATCTCAGGACTCCGATTATTATTTGTTCCCAGAGAGACTTTCTTTCACTTACTGTTTACTCATGGCTCTCTGCTCAAATTTCATTTCATTGCCTCCCCCATCACACTCAGATTTCCTTTCCTTCTTGCGAGCTTAGCCATGCCTTAAAGATGTTTGTCTTAATTTGTCCAGGTTCTAGTTGTCTTTTAGTGGGAGGGCCCTTCAGTATAACTTCATACTACAAAAGCAGAAGCGTGTATGCATATTTTAAGGACTTCCAATCTATATAGTCAAATTGCCCTCTAGAAAGCTTATAATAATTTACACTCCATTAGCAGTGTACTAGGATAGACTTTGTTCTTAAGTTTGCTAACACAGGATATTGTTTAGAAAAGAAATACCCATAGATCACAAGAAAAAGGAAAGTAGTATCTTTATATTAATGTAAAATTTATTTTATTTTATATTGGAGTATAGTTGATTTACAATGTCGTGTTAGTTTTAGGTGTACAGCAAAGTAATTTAGTTATACATATACATATATCTATTCTTTTCAGATTATATTAACTTAATTTAAAAAAATTACTAGTGAAGTTTAAAAAAATTTAAGTGTTTGAGTCATTTATGCAATTTATCTTTTAATCACCTAGACATATGGATTTGGATATCAGGATAGGTCTGATCTGGATATAGAAAGTCTTAGACATGGCTTATATAATCCAAGGAGAGCATGTACCAGAATAATTTAAGACAAAGTATATCTTAGGAAACATCAAAATTTAGGAGTCATTTTGAGGAATAGGGGCCAGAGGAAGAGATGGGAGTGCTCAAATATGACTTATTGGGAGAAAAAAAGTGATGTCAGAAATCAATGAAAGAGAAAGTCCAAGAAGGAAAATCTTGGTATGAATGTCACATTATGCAGATAAATAACATAGGATGAAGACTAAAAAACAGAAATATGAGGTCAGCCAGTAAAAGTTCACTGCTGACTATAACCGGGGTGCATTCAATGCTTGGTATGGACAGACACAGTATAATGGCATAGCGTGACAGTCCTGAAATGTTACTGATATAGATCACTGGATCTTAACATTGAGAATCAAGCATCCTTTTAAGACTCTGATGGGGAAAATGAGCTCTGTTTTTCTGGAAAATGTGGATTTGAACATGCAATTAAAATTTTTAGCACAATATCTAGAAATTCATATTCCCTTTGACAACCTCCTTTATATAGATTCCCCTACTGTAGCCTCATGGCAGACTTTTGATCATAAAGGCAAGAAGAAAGACAGACCAATAGCTTCAGGAGAGGTTAGCGTTAGGTTAAGATAACAAGTTTAAAGAAGCCTGGCACTTACGAGCTACATATTCAATAAATGTTTATTGACTTTTCAGCAGGATAGGAGAGTTTGGTAAGATGGGAGAGGGAAAAGATAATTGTTGGCATAGTGTCCCCAGAGAACTGGGAGGCAATAGGATCATGACTGGTGGAGAGGTTAGTCTTATGGGGATGATGGAAGCAGACATTAGAAATGTGTGTTTCTCAGAAACTGCTTTGTCTCAGGCATTGTGTTAGAACATGTTTGTACAATACCTCACTTAATCTTTAAACAACCCTGTGAAGTAGGAAATGTTAGCTTTTACAGATGAGCGTTCGAATGTTTAGAGAGATTACATAACTTTTTCAAATTCATGTTAGAAAGTGGCAAGGAGAAGAGTCTAACCTCCAAGTGCCACACGACAAAATTGCCACAGAAATTAAGGAATTAATTACTATCACTAAGATTGGACTTGGAGGGGAGGGAAATTTGGGAAATTTGAGTCTCTATTTTCATTGTCAAACTGTTACCGAACTCAGGTTCAGCTGTTCGCAGCTTGAAAGCCAATTAATGAGAGACAGGTGTTGGTGGGAAAAGGAAAGCTTGCTTTATTCAGAAGGCCAGCAACTTGGGGGCAAGGTGGACTTGTGTCCCAGAACCAGCTTCGAAGATTCTGCTTGGCCATGAAAGTTTTTAAAGGGAAAAAAAGAGGAAAAAAATCTCAGTTAATCACTGAAGTAGGGGGTCAGATTCTTTACCATCTTCCATAGTGTGCAGGCTTGCTGACTTCTTGTGATCTTTCTTTAGATGCTGTCTTGTTCATGCAGTCAGTTCACAGGGTTACTGAAGGGGAAGCTGGAGAAAAGATCTAGTCCTCCGTTAATTACTTATTATTCATTCCTACTTCTTCAATCTAAGAAAAGAATCAACAGGTTAGACAAGGCATGGTGTGATCAAAAGATTTGAGAGGTGTGCTTGGGTGCGAGATTGGTGAAGCGTGGAGGCACCTGGTATAAAGGTTAACTTAAAATACTGCTTTGCTAAAGTGACAACAAAAAGGGCCTCCTGCAAAGAGCTGCTTCCTGCAAAGGGCTGCTTGCAAAACAGCAGAATGATCCACTGAGAATGACCATTAGCCTGGCCTACTCTGCGCTACTGACCTGTCAGCACTGTCCCTTAGATGCCTGGATGGATGTCACACAGTCCTGCAGCCCCTCGGTCCTGCACCCTGCCCACCTCCAAGTCTGACAGCATTGGAAGCTGGGATAGACGCAAACCTCTGGGAAAGAGCCAAGTCGTTCAAGGGAGATTTTCAAATATGAGCTAAATGAAAAGGGAGAACAAAAAGAACATAAAAGATCCATCAGAGCAATCATGTATTATTTCTTATCAAAGCCACCCAGCTTTGATTTTATTTTTGTTGTTAGTTTGTTTTTTCCTAAGACCACCCAGTGAGCACAGAAGGAAGCTATGGAATTGTCCATGTTGTAGAAGCCTTAGGAGTAACTTTTTCCCCCTCTGTACGATATTACCATCTGTCTCGGTTCAGCAGATTATTAGCTCTTTGAAACCTTATTTACATTTTTTTGTTTTTTAAAATATTCAGGAACACTTCCCAAATAATATTACTTTTGTTGTTTGTATTTGAGTTTTATTATAATTTGATCTAAAGCTAAGTAACTTCCAAGCTAAGTTGATACGTGATAGAAATTAACTGGTTCCAAATAGTCATTTTTTTGTTGCTGTTGTGAATACTGTGGTTGGATATAATTATAGAGATGAATTTTAAGTGATAATGTGTATAGTCAAAAGAACTCTGGTTTAGATTTGATTATTTAAGCAGATCTGATAATAATTTAAGAGTGATACCCCGTGATTAAGTTGTAACACTGCTCAGAGAAGTGGCATATGATTAAGGTGGAAATCTAGCTATTTTATATTCACTGTTAAAAAAGGTTAATAACCTACACCAAAAATTCCTTAAAAGATTAGTGGTTTCCCTCTAAGTGTAAACTGATTGGTTGACAAAATTGCCACGTTCACTGAGATATTTTTACCTGCATCCACTAATACTCCTCCCATCCCCACTGCCATGGAAACAGGCAAACAACCAATGAACCAACCAAACAGTAGAGGAACAGGGAAAGTGTATGTTTATTTTAACGTGTTTCAGCATAAATGGATTGAAGCTATTTGTTGCACTAGACTTTTGGCTATGGGTGGAAAAGCCAACATCTATGTATTCTGAAAATATTTGGTGAGTTTCAGAGGCCCACCACAGCAAAGTGTTATGTGTAAACAGCAGATGACAGACAAAAAGGAGTGTTTACCTGTGGGCAGCCACGAGGGACTCATTGATAGTGAGGGATGTTTTTGGACACACACTCAGCCATAAGCGCACCCTTAATAGGAAGACCCAAAATGTTCAATTTAGAGATTCCCTCAGTCAGATGACCTAATTGAAATCAGATGAAGGGAGAGATATAGGCTAATGATCCAGTTACTGGGAAAATAGAATAGGATTAGTTGGGATTTTACTGACACTACTGGAAATGGAGCCACTAGACTAAAGCCCCTTAGGGCTTAGAATTTTATCTAATTGCTACCGTGCACCCCTCCTAATCCTTCCTCTTTTTACATTTCCAGAGATAAATTCAGTTTGGGCGATGTAGGTCTGGACTGAGGTGATTGGTGAAGTACTATTCTAAGCTGTCAATCTTTGAAATAAAACAGCAAACCTTCCTTTTAAAGACTATCCTGAAATGCAAAGGGAGGAAAGGCCAGGAGGTGTGGATGATACCAACTAGACAAAATTCTAAGGGGTTTGTCATTAAAGCCTTAAGGAGCTTTAGTATGGTACTTCTGCATACAGTGGAGGACGTTATGCTACAGGAAATAATCAGCCAGTCACAGAAGGACAAATAAGGCGTGATTCTACTTATATGAGGCACCTAAAATAGTTTAACTCCTAGAAACAGAGCAGAATGGTGGTTTCCTGGGGCTGGGAGCAGGGGGAAATGGAGAGCCACTGTTCAAACAGGTATAAAGTTCCAGTTACACAAGGTGAATAAGTTCTAGCGATCTGTTGTATAACATTGCGCTTATATCAACAATACTGTATTGTGTCCTTAGACATTTAAGAGGGTAGATCTCATGTCAATTGTTCCTACCACAATAAAAACAAAACAAAGCAAAACGGAAATAAAATAAAATAAAAATAAAATGTGGACTGTTAAAACCTAGACAAAACCAAATCAAACAAAAACCCCAGCGAGCGATTAAGAGGTAATTGGAGACCTGACATTTTCCATAACAGTATAGGGATCTGAGGGCATCTTGAATCCCTCTCAATGTGTCCTACAGATTTTGTCCCAAGATTTTAAGTCACAGACTGTCAAGACTTCTTTGAAACCCAGGAGAAAAGCTAATTCATAGCTCTGTGACACCAAGGATGGGGTACACTGTGGGTTTATGGTATGGTGGGTAAGGAGAGGGAGGTGTTCCTTGGATTACATCTTCTCTCAGGCTTCCTATAATGCTAAAACTGTGCAGCTCTCTCATTCTAGGAGTTCTGAAAGGCAGCACATGGAACTGTGTAACCCCTAACATTAATGCTACATACAAATAGTCACTCAGTAAGTGAGATTTATCTGATTTTTGAAGATACATAAATTCAGTTATGGAAATGACAGTTTTCACTGCTCAGCGGTCCTTTTATCAGATCTACCCGGCTGGCCAAAGAAAAAAGTTTGACCCATATTCTCCCTTTGCTTTTTTTCTTCTGTCAGTTCTCACACCTTCTCTGTATGAAGTTGCCTATGTGTAGACAGAGGAAGTGGCCAGGTAATGGATGTGATTTGAAAGGTATTACAAAATTTTGTGCTATTCTATCCCATGTCCCTGCCAATGGAAATGTCCATTATCGGCATTTCTCCAACGCATGAGATAACCAAGGTGAAATCTTTCTCCTGCATTTTACAAACGTATGCATTTTTTGTCCCGTCTGGGAAAGAGGAAAAGGATAAGCTACTTCCTAATCAGAATGGTGTCTTAGGTAAGCAGGTGTTACACTGGAAAGTAGCAAAATGAGGCAGTCAAGGAACATATATAAAGAGTTAGGGGAAAGGGAGAAGAGAAAAAAGGGGCTGAAAAATATGTTTTCATAGAAGTTAGTCTTTGATTTAGCCTGTCATCTCTCATATTGATTAAGGAGAAAAAAGGTGACAAGGGCAATTTGACTCTCTGGAGATGACAGGTGTAGGTCACGTGGGTGCACACGTGCGTGTGGGTTTCTCACAGTGTGTATAGGTGTTTTATCCGTCCTGTTAGTCCCTAGGTCGATTTCAGTGGGAGTTGCTCACTGTATGTAGCTGTTGTTTTGATGTGCTTGTGATGGGAGGTGAGACCAGTGTCCACTTACTCTGCTATCTTAATCTCTTTTGAAAAGTTTTAAAAATTAAAAAAAGTTTATTTACAAATAGATGATTCTACGTAAAATGTTTTATTTTAGATCAATAGGTTTGCAGAAAAATTATAAACTTTATGATATTTGGTAGTATTAAGTAGGAAGGCAAATTTTTGTCATATATATCATGTTATTTATCATGTGATATACACTCCTTATTTTAAATTAATATTGAGAAAAAAGCATGACCTGTTAAAAAATAAATTCAAAGGTGACATTCTGTTGTATTTGACTTCAGAGAGTCATACATTAAAATGTAGATTGCTGTTTAATTGTTATATGTGTTAATATAAGAAAAAAGCTGATATAATGTTTGGAAGTTTTACACTTTGGAATTTTTAAATGTTCGGAGTTTAAAAAATCTTAAAAATCAATAAACTTAGTATTATACTGTTTGTATTTTCTTTAGAACTGAAGAAATAAGATAATAGGTTTTATGTTATTTGCAGATATTTCTAACTAGATGAAAAAAGAGCATCTAGATGCCATTCTTCATTTTATTCTTTCTTTCCAAGAATTGGTTTTGATACAATGGAAACATAAAATGAGGTACTATGCTGTTGGAGGATGGAGGGGACGCAAAGTGCCCAATGAACTGAGAAGGTGTCTTGAGACCGAAAAACAAGGCAGGCAGCTCCATATAACCGGATCCATTTATTATAGGGCAACTTACAAGGCAGGATATATTGGGATCAGGGGACAGCAATCCCGAAGCATTCACATCTGCGCTCTGCACCACCGAGGAGCTGTTGGGGCAGTTTTATAGTTAACCTAGGGAATGGGGTGAGTGCTTGGAAAATGGGTCTACATTCCTAAGTCAAGATTTGTGAATGGGGGGACTTCCCTGGTGGCACCGTGGTTAAGAATCCGCCTGCCAATGCAGGGAACACGGGTTCAATACCTGGTCCAGGAAGATCCCACGTGCCGTGAACCAACTAAGCCCATGCGCCATAACTACTGAGCCTGCGCTTTAAAACCCGTGTGCCACAACTACTGAGCCCACGCGCCACAACTAATGAAGCCCACGTGCCTAGAGCCTGTGCTCTGCAACAGGAGAAGCCACTGCGAGGAGAAGACTGTGCACCGCAGTGAAGAGTAGCCCCCGCTCGCCGCAACTAGAGAAAGAAAGCCCCTGTGCAGCAATGAAGACCCAATGCAGACAAAAATAAATAAATAAATAAATTTATTTTTTTAAAACGATTTGTGGATGGGTAACTAGTCTCATGGGTGCTGGAGAATATGTCAGCGAAGGTTTTCATCGTTTTGGAGGGATTAACAGAGCATAGAGGCCACCGGGTCCTAATGATTATTAAACAGTATCTATTAACTACAAATCCCTTGACGACAGAGAAGTGGTCTATTGCACGGTACAGTAGGCCTGGGTAGGGTCAGTGGAAAGAGAGAAGAAACTCTGAGGGCTCAAGATGGTGTCAGTTATTCTAACAGCCTTACACAGGCAAATTTTAGGGACTTCCCTGGCAGTCCAGTGGTTAAGGCTCCACACTCTCATTGCAGGGGTCATGGGTTCGATCCCTGTTCAGGGAACTAAGATCCTACATGTCATGGGGCCAAAAAACTTTTAAATAGAGGAATGAAACTTACTGATCAGATGAGGGACATTTATAACATTATTTTCTTTATGCTCCTCATTAGGTTAGATTTTTACATCAGTGCTTTTCATGCTTTCTGTCTTTATCCAATGGTCTATTGGAGGTATAAATAAAACAGTGTATGACCACAAAGAAAGATAGTTTAAAATTGTCTAATATTCAAAACCAACGTGCTGACAGCTGAGTGGTAAACGGAGGAGAGGCTAGACCTGCACACACTCATCTGGTTAACACTAGTCCCGAGCATCTCACTTGATATTTATTCAGAGCTCCAAACTGTTCCCTTTATATAATTTAAACAAGTGTTTTATTTACTAATACCAAAGTAGAAATGAGAATTGATACCCTTATGTCTGGAAGCACATGGAGCCAATTGGGAAGTGCTGAGTAGCAACTCTGGATGCTTCCCGGCTCTAACAGTCAGTGGCTCTGGTCAGGAAAGTTACAGATGCCTCAGGCTGTTTTGCTAAATTAAAGTCCAAATAATCAAAGAGAAGGGAAAGAAAGAGGAGACTGACAAAGGTTCTTACTGAAAGCAAAATAATTAGAGAACCAAGGAAAAAAAATACAGTTAAGGAAGTTGTTAAGAACACAGCATTAACATAGATTAGAAATGTACTACCTTCTTATTATGTTTTTAAAGAATCAGTTCCAATGATGCTTGTTCTTTTCCCCTATATTTTTGTAATTGAAAAAAATATATAATGATCCTTGTGGAAAACAGTACATAACTTTCCAAAGGAAAAACAAGACAACATCAATCATAATCCTACCCAGAGGTAACCACTATTAAAATTCTAGTTTTGGTCCTTCAATATTTTATCTAAGTGAATACAACAGTGAACATACACACCACACCAGTGGAGAGGCAGCTTAGGGTACTGGATAATAGTCTCTAGGGCCAGTCTTCCTGGATCTGAATCCTGGCTCTGGCACTTAAAAGCAGTGTGACCTTGCACAAGTTACTTGATCTCTCTGTGCTGTAATGCCCACATCTTCAACGTTGGGATAATATTATTTAGGTCATAAGGTTTATTTTTTTTTACCATTCATTCTCTTTATTTTATTTTTTCATTTTATTTTGTTTATTTATTTTTTTAACATCTTTATTGGAGTACAATTGCTTTACAATGGTGTGTTAGTTTCTGCTTTATAACAAAGTGAATCAGCTATACATATACATATATCCATCCCCATACCTCTTCCCTCTTGTGTTTCCCTCCCTCCCACCCTCCTTATCCCACCCCTCTAGGTGTCACAAAGCACCAAGCTGATCTCCCTGTGCTGTGCGGCTGCTTCCCACTAGCTATCTATTTTATATTTGGTAGTGTATATATGTCCATGCCACTCTCTCACTTTGTCACAGCTTACCCTTCCCCCTCCCTGTATCCTCAAGTCCATTCTCTAGTAGGTCTGTGTCTTTATTCCCATCTTGCCCCTAGGTTCTTCATGACCTTTTTTTTTTTAGATTCCATATATATGTGTTAGCATACAGTATTTGTTTTTCTCTTTCTGACTTACTTCATTCTGTATGACAGACTCTAGGTCCATCCACCTCACTACAAATAACTCAATTTCATTTCTTTTTATGGCTGAGTAATATTCCATTGTATATATGTGCCACATCTTCTTTATCCATTCATCTGTTGATGGACATTTAGGTTGCTTCCATGTCCTAGCTATTGTAAATAGAGCTGCAATGAACACTTTGGTACACGACTCTTTTTGAATTATGGTTTTCTCAGGGTATATGCCCAGTAGTGGGATTGCAGGGTCGTATGGTAGTTCTATTTGTAGTTTTTTAAGGAACCTCCATACTGTTCTCCATAGTGGCTGTATCAACTTACATTCCCACCAACAGTGCAAAAGGGTTCCCTTTTCTCCACACCCTCTCCAGCATTTATTGTTTCTAGATTTTTTGATGATGGCCATTCTGACCGGTGTGAGATGATATCTCATTGTAGTTTTGATTTGCATTTCTCTAATGATTAATGATGTTGAGCATCCTTTCATGTGTTTGGTGGCAATCTGTATATCTTCTTTGGAGAAATGTTGTCATAAGGTTCTATGATAACTAAATGAATTGGCAACTCTAAAGTTTCTAAAACTGTGTCTGGACTATAGCAAGTAGGATATAATGTGTATATGTTTTATTATTATCTCCAGTTATATATAGTTTTACAAAAATGGTGTCACATTGTATGTAATATATTAGGGTTTGTGTTTTTCTAATCTGGTCATAGCCCTTTAGGACAATCTGCTTCTACATGCTTTTCTTGTATGTTGGAGTCGTTGAGAGTGTCCAATCAATAAATACCAATAAGTACCAGTGGCCCCCCCACCCTAACTGTGAATCAATTGAAAAATAAGAGACACGTACGACACACAGATTCCAAAACATCACTTCTAGCACTGACAAGCTGATGTGAGGGAATGTGGCTTATTTCTGCTGGCAAGCAGGCTTTCTTACAGTGAACCTCCAAATAGATCAATCTCCCCACGTCAGCCTTCTCCACATGGAGTGAGTGAGGGTATGGAGAGGAAGGACATGTCATGCTCATGGAATTCCATCTACATAGAAGGAAATCATAAGAGTGAGGAGTAATAATATTATCCCTTTCCCTTTTTCTCCTTCCACAATGGAAAAGTTTTCCTTCTGATTTTAATGTACTGTTTTTACTCTGCTTGTTGAAACATTTTAACAAAGCACTTAGTGGTAATTGAGACTATGTATCTTGAATTTCTTTGGACAGTTTCCCCACATATAACTTAAATAAGAAGGCTAGATATACCTTGGTAAGTGAAGATTTGGTGACAATGGCTGTGTTTACCTGATGCGAAAGTAGTTGGTTAATATATCTGACCAGTTAAAAATCAGTTGCTTTGGGGCTTCCCTGGTGGCGCAGTGGTTGAGAGTCCGCCTGCCGATGCAGGGGACGCGGGTTCGTGCCGCGGAGCGGGAAGATCCCACGTGCCGCGGAGGGGCTGGGCCCGTGAGCCATGGCCGCTGAGCCTGCGTGTCCGGAGCCTGTGCTCCGCAACGGGAGAGGCCAAAAAAAAATCAGTTGATTTGATGACAAAATCTCATTTGGTATCACATAGCGATTGCAGGGTCTGCATAGGTAATGTCAAGAGCTGGCCAATTATGCAAACTAGTTAAATTTCCGGAATCTTCTATTACTGAGAATAAAAAGAGCATTAAGGATTGAAGGGATAATATCAATAACATCAATAGGTACCCTTCACTGAATGTTGATTGTGTGCTAGTATCATATTACGCACTTCTTATGTATCATCTTATTTAATTTTTTAATTTTTTATTTTTTTCCAGTACGCTGGCCTCTCACTGTTGTGGCCCCTCCCGTTGCGGAGCACAGGCTCCGGACGCGCAGGCGCAGCGGCCATGGCTCACGGGCCCAGCCGCTCGGCGGCATGTGGGATCCTCCCGGACCGGGGCACGAACCCGCGTCCCCTGCATCAGCAGGCGGACTCCCAACCACTGCGCCACCAGGAAAGCCCCTAAACTTACCTTTTTTTGTTTGTTTGTTTGCGGTACGCGGGCCTCTCTCTGTCGTGGCCTCTCCCGTTGCGGAGCACAGGCTCCGGACGCGCAGGCTCAGCGGCCACGGCTCACGGGCCCAGCCGCTCGGCGGCATGTGGGATCTTCCCGGACCGGGGCACGAACCCGCGTCCCCTGCATCGGCAGGCGGACTCTCAACCACTGCGCCACCAGGGAAGCCCCTGTATTATCTTATTTAATTTTATCACAACTGATTGGTGGTGTCGTGGTCACTTGTATTGGGCCCTCTGATTCTTTCTGTCCTCCATGGGACTGACTTCAGAAAATTAAAATTTCCAGGTTCCCTTGCATCTGATTTCCAGGTAGGTTGTCAGTGGGAGGTATTGGTGTGAGACTGGGGTGGTAGAGGGGAAAAGCCATTTCTCCAGCTCCATGCATTATGTGGTGCCTCTGGCAGTGACTGTGTGTCCCTAAGGGCTCGAGCTCCTGCAACTCAGCCCTTTTCCCTTTCTGATACCTTCTCAGGAGTGAGAGAGACTTGCCACTGACATAAATCTCTGGGTGGCCCACCGTCTGCCCAGTTTGGCTTTTTAACTCTTCCGATGCCTTTAGAACTAGTTTCCCATAATTAAATCCTCTACTGAACTGCCTGTCATGGGTTCTATTTTCTTGTCTGAACCTTGATTTATGTAAAGATAGAGATTATCTTCATTGTATGGGTGGATTAAGTGACTTGTACAGAATCACCCAACTAGTTTAAAAACAGGCTTTCAAACCAGTAGTGTCTCCTTTCGAAGCCCAAGTCCTTAAACTACTATGCTGTATCGAAGTGATATTCCAAGTGAATGTCCAAATAAATAGTTTTCATGAATTGCTTATTTTTATTACTTAGTTCAAATTGTCTGCATGATGGCACGAAGCAGCTATTATTATGCTTTAATTGTCTATCTCTCCCATTAGCTTGTGAGACTGCTTGAGAGCAAGCACATATGTTATTCATCTTTGTATTCCTAGCACCAACTACTGTGCTTGGAATGTAGTAGAGCCTTAATAAATATTTGTGGAATGAATGAATAATAATCACTGCCATTTACAGAGTGACTATTTCATTCCAGCAAGCATGCTAGGGGTCTTATGTAAAATTTATAACTCAGTCTTCATAACAATCTTGCAAGGTAGGCATAAATATTCCAACATCATAGGTAAGGGAAAATAGGGTCAGAGTTTAAACAATTCACAACTAAACTAGAATTAAACACAAGCTAACTGGGCTTTAAAGTCTGACCTTTTGACTATATCTAGCTGCTTCCATTAGTATGAAGGAACAAATATATAAATAATTGGGTTGGAAAAAAATCTAACATCTTATTGGATTTTCAGATATTAGAGGAACTTCATAAACAGATGAAGTCTTATCTCTATGAGAAAAAAGAGTTCAATATTTTCTTGCCATAATTAAATGAAGAAACAAGTTTTTGTATCTCAAACTATGCCTGTGCAGGCCAAAGGAAGAGAAATTGGGATAATAATCTGAAATATGAAATGGTTGAAATTGCCAATGTGGAAAACATTGGCTATTCCCATAATTACCTAATCATTCTCTAGAGTTACTTGGCATGAGATGTAACCCTGATGATATTCACAACTAGCTCTTCTAAGGACTTAGAAGTCAGGTTTTAGCTTTACTTTTCCATGTCTTGGTTTATTATCCAGCACGAGGCAGTAAGTTTTCCAAAGTAACTGGGTAGCTATTTTTATTGCTGGATGGCTGATGATGGTTTTCACTTGTGTTTCTGTGTGTTCCATACTGTGCTTTGCATGGTAAAATCATATGCATGAGTCTATGGCCCAGTTAAGTTTCTCCCTTAGTTTTACCAGAGTGATGCATTTCTAGTAACTCTTCTGAGCTTGGACTTAAAATAATACCTATATTTGTAAGGCTGATTTGCAGGATCCATGTCTTATTCTTTGATTTCTGGTGAAAAGTAACTAATAGGAGCCAAATAATTTGGTAGGCATCATACAAAGAGTCATTGTTAATTCTCCATGTGCTTCTTTGGCACATACTTGCTTGGTTTGGTATTGGTTGAAATTATTTCAGCTGGATACCACCAAGAGGCTGTTCTCTTCTTGCAGAGCTAGGAGCCATTTGAAGATTCTGGAAATAAACAATTTTCATAAGATCTTTGCTGGCGTGACCCTGTCTTTTTTCCCAGGGAAAGGATGTTCTCCTAAATCTTCTTCATGTATGTACTACTAGTTTTGCCATGATAAAGTAAAGACTTTATTTTGTTAATTCAATAGGAGAGATTAACATAAAATTAAATGTAGGCATTTCCCCAGGTGATTTATAATAATAAAAGCTATGTCTATGTATTTAATACTGGGGAAAGAACACAATAAGACCGTTTATTTGTTTGATACAAAATTGTATTCTCTTGTCGTTGAGACACGTCATTAAGGGCTGGAAACCGAGGGGTGTCAAAAGCCCCAGTGTTGCTATTCCATGGGTGTAGAGTTTCAGTCATGCAAGATGAAAAAGTTCTAGAAATCCACTAACCAGAAGTGTGCAGGGAATTCTGTAATGTGCTTTTACCACAATTAAAACAAAAATAAAAACAAACACAAAAAGCAGAGTCGTGACCAGTAGACGTGGAAGAAACCCAACTACATTTGAGCTGAAGAATTAGTTACCTGCTCCCATTTGAATGTCGAGAAGGAGTTAGAGAAATAAGCTGATTCTCTACTCCATAAACCTGCAGCAAAGCGTTTTCATTAGCAGTGATGACTGATGGAGATTGTCGGTGATGCTGTGATCCCAGGAGCAGAAGTCACTGTGTAAACAAAGCTGTGCTGACAAAAGGGGACCGTTCACAAAGCTGACACTAGCGCGGCGTTGAGAACATGAAGAAACAACGTGTGCATCCTCTGATTTGGGGCCAAAGTGCCCAATAATGATTGTGACATTAACTATTGGAATTTACAAATTTTAAGTTAAAAGAATAGATCTTATTCATTCATTTATTTAATTTCCTCCGCTAAAATTTTTCAAAAGTATCTGAAGACCTAAAATGTTTTCACTGTATAAGTTGGCAAATTAAGGAAAGTTTAGTGTTAAATGAATCGCATTTAATTCTTTCCAAGTGCTTAGCTTTAAACACTATAGTGAAAAGACAACTGTTCAAAAACTTCTTTCAGGGCTGGAAACGCATTTTGAAACAAACTGAGGCATGATAAAACCTGCACAACATCACAATGCATAGAAGGAAAACCAATTCCCTGACGTGGTGATTTTCTGTGTTACCAACTCCAACTTCTATGCCTCCTCAGGTATATAGGAGAAATAGGCCTTTAGAATAGGCATGTTTTTAGCCACTAAGATGAGTGAAGACAACTTTGATACCAAGAGGAATATGTTCTCTCCCTCTTTTATCATGTGACTGGGTAGCTATATTGAGCTCTAATATATTGCAATATAAGCAAGCGGGAGCGGGGCAAGAAAAAACATAAGGGGGAGAGATTGAGTTCTAAATGTACGAGAAGGAAAAACTGAGAGCAGTTGAGAGGTTTATGATAAAACCAGAGGTATTATAGATGAAGACCGAAAAAATGGCAGTTTCCACTCTTTGGAAAAATTATCCTATTCTATGGGTTTTTCTAAAACTAGTGTTATGTACTTGAAATACACTCAAGGTGACTTGGAATTTTATGGGAGGGATTTCAGCTTGAGTTCATTCGTATTGTCATTCAGAATTGCCAAGAGAGGTCTCTCATAATTTTCACTTACGACCTATGGATTTTTTCACCACTTACATACCCCAAAATTTGTATTTGATCATACACTGTCCGGTTCTATTCCAATGTGTTTTATTGAAAAGTTTTACCTCTCCCAAGAAAAGTATAATTTCCTTGGGATCTGGGTCCAAATACCTTTCACAGAGCCTTATACTTCTCTAGCTAGTTTACATTGTCTGTAGGACAACTTGTCTGGCTTGTTCACTGCTGAAATCCTGTGCTTAGCGCAATGACTGCCATCTAGTAGACTTCTGATGGATATTTGTTGTCTTCATAAAAGAATGAGTAAAGAGAATTAAGCTCATACATACTTGTTCAGTGGCTCTTGCCTTCATGTGTATAGGGGAGTAGGATTCAGGTTTTAAAAATTAGTGCCATTTGGGATATTGTTAAATGGATATTGTTCAGAGGATTTTAATCAATTAACCCTGGGGATACTGTTAAGATAGCATCTGGCAACTTGAAGTAGATTTACTAGATTAAATACAGTCAGAGTGAAATACTTTGGTTTTAGTACAAAATATGGCCCTAATTGCAAGAAAGGAAATAGACAAAACCTTTGACAAAGGGTTAGTAGAATTTCATAGAGTTTAAATCATCTTTTTGTTTTAGATATAAAACATTGTACATATAAAAATGTGTACCTATATATTATATATACACATAGACACACATATATCTGTATTTATGATATATGTATGCATACAGGTTTCCACTTCTATGTTTGATCTTCTCTGAAACCTCACTTCTTAACTTGCAGGATTCTTTTCCAGATCATAGAATTATTTGTTATTTTTACTTAGGCGATTTCCATGATTAAAATTCCATGTCTCTCCAGGTTTCCGTGAATCAGCAGTGCCCCAGAAAGTGTTTCCCTTCCTGAGACTCCAGGGAAGTCTTGCAACACAAAGAACTTGAAGAGGGAGCCTGGCCAAATAGAGATTTTTGAGCCTTTGTAGGCTTGCTAAAGCAGATTATTAGTACAAACAAAATCAAAGTCTGTGTGTTCCTAAAAGCAGCATTTTCATGTAAGTCCAAGGAGCTCACTTTAGTTGTATTTGCTTTGGCTAAAGAAATGAAAAACCTTTGTTTTAACCACGTGGGCATTATTTTGCAAGGGGATCATAACAAACTGTTCTAATCTTTAATTTCACTAAAGAGTAACTACAGTGATTTGATGTAACTTTTTCAATGGAAAATTAATGACTAAATCTTTTCTAATGTCATTGTTTTCTAGATATGAATCAGACGCTTCCTAGGTATTTTTTTTAACACAATGGATTCTGATTCTGTTATTCAGATTCAGTGTTTTCTTCAAAAGAATGACGCTTTATGACTTTGTCAGCAATTTAATAGATTTTTGTCTTCTTAAAAGACTAGAACTAAGAAATATCAAGATTTAAAGCATAAATACCTTGGAACACTCAGAAGAGCAACATGGGAGAAACTGAGAAAAGAATTGAAACTCATAGAATAAGATGTCTTTCCAAGTTGAAGGTATGGGCTTGCTTTATGTGGATATATGTATATGTACCATATATATATTTTTAAACTGAGACCTTGTGAAGTTGCTTATATCTTCATGTATTAATCTAATAATAATGTCATGCTACCTGATATATTGATAAGTTCTTGCTTTAATGAAGTTGGTTTGTAACTGAGGGTGTGTCTAAATAGGATTATTGATTCAGGCAATTTAATCAGAAATAGTTTTGAGGGATTTAAATGGAAGACAGTATCTTAAACACTTTCAAGCACACATTATATTACAGTAGGGTTTAATTTCCTGGATTAAAGGCCAATTTAATGTTCACCCTTCTGGGGCTTCTAAGTCAGAGGAGTATGGAGGTCTCTCCTGGAAAATGGTTCACTGGACAGAAATGCTTTGTTGATCTGTATTCAGTGAGGCCTTCACAATGGCCCACTAAAACCAATGTTTACTTCAAGCTTTGGCAACATACCAATCATTCTCTGTAAGAAAAATGCCCATTTTGTTAGCTGTTTCTGGTATTCTTGACTATTTCAGAGCAAATTCTTTTTGCATAGCCTCAAAGCTATTTTGCCTTCAAACAAAATTTAAATTTATTTTAAACCAAGGAATCTGGATAATTGTCTTGATTCCACAGCTAGTGCCTGCAAGTGGTTTCCAAATTATGACATGCCACCAGTTTCCTTCCTATCAAAAGTCTGTTTTCTCTTTATACATGTGTAGGAAAGATCTACACATGTACCGGAAAGGGGAGAATCATGATATAGAGCTAGAAAATTACTTTTGCCTGAAATGCTCTGTTAATTATATATTTTGAAAATCCTCTTAAATTATTCCTAATTCTCATGTCCATCTCCTAACATTGAGGGGTTAAAAGTAAGGGCAGAGGCCCAGGCTTCCTAGGTTTATGTCGAGTTCAACTACTGACTTGCTGTGTGACCTCAGAGAGGTTGCTTAACCTCTTTGTGGCTCAGTTTTCTCATCTGAAAGGGGTAACAACAGTACTCATCTCATAGAATGTTTTTCTTTTTACATCCTTCAAACAATGACTGGAATATTGTAAACATTCAATAACTATTAGCTACTATTAATAACAGCATTTGTGGATAAAGGTCAAGTATTATTTATAAACAATTGGTCCTTAATTTTTTATGACTGGAGTTTGGCAGGACTAGATATTGATCTGAAATGAGATAGCAAAATACTGCAAGCACAAGTTTACCGGGTAAAAGTAAGAGACAATCGCTTCATAATTAGCCGGGTTTCTCTGGCTCTCTGACCTTAGACATATGCTCATTAAGCAACATTTTTAGAAAGTATCAAAGGACTGTCTTCAACAAATTTGCTTCAAACTCTGGGGCATCATTAAAAGCTGGTAGGACTAGCTTTATAAATACAGAGGTTATCTTGCACTAGACATGAGTCACAAGAGCCACTGGTTGCTTTCACTCTATGAAGAAAACCGTACAGGTTAGGAAGCCCATCTAAATGTTTCAGGAAAAGCACTGGCATCATGATTTATCTAGTTTCCTTTCTTAAAGTGTTAAATAAAAGAAATTATTCTCTCAGACATGATTTGTACTTTATTTGATAGGCCTTGCTTGCTTTTTTTTTTTTTTTTTTTTTTTTTTTTGCGGTACGCGGGCCTCTCACTGCTGTGGCCTCTCCCGTTGCGGAGCACAGGCTCCGGACGCGCAGGCTCAGCGCCCATGGCTCACGGGCCCAGCCGCTCCGCGGCACGTGGGACCCTCCCGGACCGGGGCACGAACCCGTGTCCCCTGCATCGGCAGGCGGACTCTCAACCACTGCGCCACCAGGGAAGCCCTCTTGCTTGCTTTTAAATGTAAAATCTGCATTATAAAACCATGTGAAAATTGTTCACTCTCAACAATGTTCTCTGAAAAGATTTACAGTGGGATGAGAGACAGAATGTCTACAACTGGTATTTAATATGAAAGGATAAATAGCTAGAGATATAGCTATACTATCTTGGCAGCTATGTAACGATATGAATTTTGACTCATATTGAGCTTGATATTTAAATTTCCCAGGTCTTTTTCACATACATTTCTATTCAGATTTCCCCAAACTAATTGGTGCAGATAACTTTTGGTTTAGGTGTATTTAATCCTATTGAATTTCACCTTATAATTCAGCTTACTTTCAGCAGTGACTACTTCTTCAAGATGTTTTTGAATACTGACTCTGTCATCCATTCAATAAACTTGTAATGGATGCCTACTGTTTGTGAGGCATTTACTAGACCCCGAAGGTACGAAGGTAAATCACATATGGATCCTATCATCGAGTTGCTCACAGTATAGTGAGGGAGAAGGTTATAGGCACCCAAACACATAAATAACGTTCACTGTGGGGAATTCCCTGGCAGTCCAGTGGTTAGGACTCTGGGCTTCTACTTAAGGGGCAAGGGTTCAATTCCTGGTCAGGGAACTAAGATCCCGCGTGTCACATGGCACGGCCAAACAGATAAATAAATAAAGTCCTTAAAAAAAAATAAAGTGCACTGTGCTTGAGGGCTGTAATAGAAGCAGGCACACAGCAGGGTGGGGAGATAGGGAGTGAGTGGTCAAGGCTACCTGGGAAGTAGAAAGACAAGGAAGACTCCCCAATAGAAATAATGATAGGGCTTCCCTGGTGGCGCAGTGGTTGAGAGTCCGCCTGCCGATGCGGGGGACACGGGTTCGTGCCCTGGTCCGGGAGGATCCCACGTGCCGCGGAGCGACTGGGCCCGTGAACCATGGCCGCTGGGCCTGCGCGTCCGGAGCCTGTGCTCCGCAACGGGAGAGGCCACAACAGTGAGAGGCCCGTGGACCGCAAAAAAAATAAAAATAAAAAATAAAAGCTTCTTCTAAATACAAGAGTTACTTGAGCTGGGGACAATCAGTCTTTTGGTAGAAGATATTTTGTCAACGGGTGGCAAATGTACAATTTAAAAATAAATTTTTCATATGTTTTCTTGCACTTTTTTTCTCCCTAGATGTTTCTGTTGGCAATAACATGTGCGTATGTATCCAAAACACTATCCGGATCTTATATGAATTCCATGCTCACACAAATAGAGAGACAATTCAACATCCCAACATCTCTAGTTGGATTTATTAATGGAAGCTTTGAGATTGGTAATGAATTATTTTTCCATTACTTCTTTTTACACATTATTTTATCCAGGGAGCTAGTCTGAATTTTACTCTCCTTATTTTCTGCTTTGTACCATTTAACTGACTGAATGTATTTTCTAAAATGACTTAAATAGCCTAGCTCACTTTCAAATATGTCGAGAAACAATTCATTTCAATTTTATCCCTGAATAACACTTAAACGTCATCACATATCCCATCATGGGACTTTTTATTCTAATAGTTAAATTTTTTTTATTCTAATAGTTCTTTGGTTAGCTAGCATGATTAGCAGAGTGTTTAGAGTACTAATATTTAATCTATTATTTGATAACCCTTAGGGCTTTATTTTCATGTTTAGAAGATATCATGGGAAACAAAGGAATCTGTTTTCAAAAAAAAAAAAAAGCAAATATTTTTCTTCTCCTATTGTTTCTGGGAGGTTGACAATTTTCCTTTCTCAGTGCAGAGGGAAGAAGAAATGGCTTGCACATCTCGCTGAATTTATTTCAGAAACAGTCTTTAGGGAAGAATAAAGCCTATTCTTAGGCTCTGGTTTTTGTGGCCAACTGGGAAAATGTGAGGCAAGAAAGAATGAGGAAGGGAAAGATTGCTTCTGTGAACAAACCCGCATAGAAATACAAATGTCACTCCTTTACAGTTTTGTAATGGCTTTTACTTCCTTCAAGATGAAAGTCACCTTTAATATTTTTAATCAGTATCTGGAAGAAGAATCAGGATGGGATAGAGGCGAAACTGAAACAGGTGACGCTTGATCTTGTCTCCTAGTGTTCGGCTCTCTCAGACCTCATTCCGCGCCACCCGTTTGCTCGCTATGGAGTCAGAAGTCACTCCTTGTATCGCCCCTGTGTAAACTCAGCACACAGTCTAATGGAGGGCATAGGTGCAAAATAATCTAACTGAATGCAGTAAGTTTGGTGACATAGGTATATGCAATGTCCTATAGGAACACAGAGGAGGGACACAACCTCACTTAAGGAAGATAGGCTCTTGAAGTAAAAGTTTTCTGGGTGACGAAGCAGGGTTAGATAAGTGTGAAGAGAATTCCAATGGAAGAAGAAGCGTAATGTTGAAACAGCATGGTAGCTTGTGTAGGGAGCAACGTGCAGCCCAGTGTTACGGACTGGCCACACTTCAGGTGGCAATTCCTAGAATATAGGTCTGGAGAAATGGGGCAGGGGTGAGAAATGGACTATTGGAGAGCTTTGTGTGTGTGTGCTATGGAACTTACCTTTTATCCTCTAGGTAATGGAGAGTCACTAAGAGATTGGCAGAGGTTATTAACATTTTTGTGTCAAGGACCTCTTTGGCAATCTGATGCCGTATAATCTCAGAATAATGTAATTGCGTAAAATAAAAACCATAAGGGTACAAAGGAAGTCAATTATACTGAAATAAAATGATCAAAATATTAAAAGCAGCTTATATAATAATACTTGTACTTCTTACCATCACCTTAAATAACAACATCTACACTAATTTTGAAGTAATCATCGGTGTCAATAATATTCTGAAGTATCTGCAACCACTGTAATGTCGTATGCAAATACCTGTAACTTCTGTTGGTGATAATTGATGACAAAATCATACATACTGTTAATACTAATGTAGTTTGTGTCTACTTTCACAGTCAAAGGAAATACTAATATTAAATTACTGATAATCAAGATGCAATTTTTTTTCTCACTCAAGTTCATGGAGCACCTGATTTCTATCCATGGACTCCTTTGGGGTTTATAGACAGCAGGTGAAGAACCTCTGTTAAAAGACATTGTGAAACAGAGCTCTCCCTCAGGGCAGGGGTTGTGTCCTATTCATTTATTATTTCATGCATCCCTAGTACCAATCCCAGTATTTCAGATATTTATTATACAATAAATGCTGGATAGTCAATGATTGGGTGAGGCTGTTAATTTAGACTTTGTTCACACTAATTGAAATATTCATTTTTCACATCAATTTTTTTCTAGGAAATCTTTTGTTGATTATATTTGTGAGTTATTTTGGAACTAAACTGCATAGACCTATAATGATTGGTGTCGGATGTGTGGTTATGGGCCTTGGGTGTTTCTTACAATCACTACCACATTTCCTCATGGACCGGTAAGTACTGCAGTCTCTGATGATTTCTTTAGGGGCAACTTTCAGCTGCAGGAAATAAGCTTGGAGTTCTTTCTGGGAACAATGCTCCTAAAGACACAGAGCACTGCAATAGCAACTGCGAAGTTCAGATTCTGTTCCACCCGCCCGTTTTGTGCTCTTCGCTGCCTGGCTTCCACTTACACATCCATTTATGAAATAGAGATTTGGGACAGCTCTTTTTTTTTTTTTTTTTTTTTTTTTTTTTTTTTTTTTTTTTTTTTTTGCGGTATGCGGGCCTCTCACTGCTGTGGTCTCTCCCGTTGCGGAGCACAGGCTCCGGACGCGCAGGCTCAGCAGCCATGGCTCACGGGCTTAGTTGCTCCGCGGCATGTGGGATCTTCCCGGACCAGGGCACGAACCCGTGTCTCCTGCATCGGCAGGCGGATTCTCAACCACTGCGCCACCAGGGAAGCCCTGGGACAGCTCTTTTATGGAGTTGAGTCTGATGAAGAGATTCTTAGGACCTGGCAAGATTTGGGAATCACTCCTTTCTAGGGACTATTTAGACACTTCTAATTACAGTTGAGTTTCTGTTTAATTATGGGTCACCAAAGGATAGACCAGTCTGAAGGTTGATTTTCATTTTAAATTTGTATCAAAGTAATAGGTGTGCAAAATTGTGAATAGTAAAATTATATTGAACAAAGCATTGTCCCCCCACCCCTTCAACATTCCTCATATTACTCCTCTCCAGAGGCAACTACTCCCGACTCTTTTAGCTCTTTCTTCTTCTATTTGCTTCCATATTTCTAAGTAAATGTTTATCCTTTTAGTTTTTGATACTTTCGTGTTATGTAATATACATATTGACTTCCTACTATAAAATCATACTAATTCATGTGTGTGACTATGTAAATATTTTTCATATTTCAGCTGAACCGTGCTGTTCTTTTCCCTTTCTTATATCACCCTTTATTTTCCCTGGATTTAATAATTGCCTCATTTTATATTTGATTCATTTTCTTTTTCTCACTAATCATCACCAAATTCTTTACCGGTAGGACAATGTCTTCTCAATATATTCATACATAGCCGAGGGTTTCATTTTTGTCTGTGAGATATCTCTCCTGTCATCATTAATTTTCCATCTGCAATCTGAATCGGGAACTCTCCAGGCCTGTTGCATGGCTGCTGCTTTGAAATTTTCACTCACCATTCTCCTTGGGAATTTGCTCTGCCTCTTTCTTCCATTCAGTTACTTACTTCCTGGGTAGTAGTATCTTCTCCTTTCCTTTTCATTCTTACTCTCTTTGTGGAAAATGTCAGCTAATAGGTTTCTGAGAAAGTGTGCAAGGAAAGTAATAATTTTAAGAACTTAAACATCGGGAAATATTCCTATGCTACTCCCATACCTGGTGACAGTTTGGCTGGTATAAAATTCTGGTTTGAAGATTTTTCCCTAGGGATTTTTTTTTTTTTTTTTTTTTGCGGTATGCGGGCCTCTCACTGCTGTGGCCTCTCCCGTTGCGGAGCACAGGCTCCGGACGCACAGGCCCAGTGGCCATGGCTCACGGGCCCAGCCGCTCCGCGGCACGTGGGATCCTCCCGGACCAGGGCACGAACCCGTGTCTCCTGCATCGGCAGGCGGATTCTCAACCACTGCGCCACCAGGGAAGCCCTTCCCTAGGGATTTTGAAGACATCATTCCCAATACTTTCTACTTTCCAGTGTTACTCTTGAGAATCCTATACCATTCTAACCACTGTGACCAGTTTCTTTTCTCTAGGAGCTGTTGGGATTTTCCTTTAAACTCCAGAATTTGAATTCAGGATAATCATGTTGGTATAAATGATTTTCCTTTATCGTGCTAGGTGCCTTCAATCTGGACATTTGTAAAAGTTACTTGTATTGTTTCTTTGATAATATCCCCCCTTCATCCACCCCTCTACTTTCTCCTTCTAGAACTTCTACTTGTTCTTGAATATTGTTACATCCTGAGTTAAGCTTATAGTTTTCTCATCTTTTCTCTCCAATTTTCTATCTCTTTGCCTTCTTGTTACTCTTAGGGGAGATTTCTAAAGATTTTTTTTTTTTTTTGATGTGGACCATTTATAAAGTCTTTTATTGAATTTGTTACATTATTGCTTCTGTTTTAGTCTTTTGGTTTTTTTGGCTGCGAGGCATGTGGGATCTTAGCTCCCCGACCAGGGAACGAACCCGCAAACCCTGCATTGGAAGGCGAAGTCTTAACCACTGGACTGCTAGCAAAGTCCCTGGGGGAGATTTCTTTATCTTCCAAACCTTTGAATGGATTTCTAACTTTTGCTATCATATTTTTAAGTATTAAGGACTCTTGTTCTTTGAATGTATCTTTTTAGGGAACATCTTGCTCTTATTTTAAGAATGCAATGTCTTTTCCATCTACATTTCAAGTGTACAGTTTTTAGTTTTTAATTTGTTTTGTCTTTACGTTATCGGCTTCCTTCATATATCTGGTGGTCCTGGGTTAGCTATTCATATCTGAGAGAGAGGAATAGCAACAGCAAGCTAACCAGAAGTTCTGTGGTCCATGTGTAGAACTTGGTTGTTGGAGGACTTCTTCCCAGCACAGGGACTGTATGTTTTAGAGCTGGCTCAGAACGTCCATAACCTGTCAGTTAACTCAGGCAGGGATTCTCCAGTCTGTTGCCTGAGACATGGCAGCTTGGCTACCAGCCAGGTGGGAGTGGGAGTCTCTTTTATCAGTATGTAGATTTTTCTTTTGCTTAATATCCCCAGGTTTTAGTATGGCCTCCTACCCTCAATGTGCTTGTTTTGACTCTCTGCAGTCTAAGGCCATGTTCGTTGGGATGGTGGAGGGTGTCTATTGTAAGGGTTTAACTGCTCCGTATGTACACTTTAAACCAATCCTCTGATTTTTTGGATCATACCCACTCCCGCCTTTAGAAGTATCTTGTCTCCTGCCTGAAACTTTCCAGGGATATGTGGCACATGTTTGGCTGCCCCCCTGTAGGCACTTACTTAGGCTTGCGTTTCTCATATTTTCTAGTTCAGTGACCACTCATCTGCTTCCCCATTTTCAAAATCTTTATCTTCTTGTCGAATTTTCAAAATCTCTTTCTCCTTGTCAAATCTTCCATTTTCTTTATCCTTGTGGCATTATGCCTTTTCCTTTACTATTTTATAATCCATCAACTGTCATTGTGCTCAAGTTCTGGGGATGAATGAACTCTGAATGAGTTATTGGGTTTTAGTGGATAAGTTAAATGAAAATGATAAGTTATCTTCTCAGGTATTTCTGAATGGATCAGAAGTTTTCAGGCAAAGAGTTTTTACTGTCCTTTTAGTTCCTATCCTGTCCAAGACAACGTCAAGTAATATTCAGCTATTATTTTCATTTCTTTCCACTCTCTGCCAAAGGTGTTATTTTTTTTTGTCTGAAGCTGGCAAGTCTCATGGGATCATGGGTATGGAGACAGAAGCCTTTGTCCACAGTTCACAGCCACTCTGTGACCATGACTGGACAATTGTTCAAAGGGGAAGGCATTTTGATCCTTTTTATTATGTTCTATAGCATAGAAATCAGAACTATCAGTGACATACAAGCACAGCACTCTTTAGCTCGTTTGGAACTCAGAAGGGCAAGGTTGTGTGTGTGTGTTTTGTTTTGTTTTGGGATTTCTCTTATCTACTAGAAATATAGAAACCAGTCCAGCATAATTTCTAACAAAGAGAGACTTAGCTGGACATATTTTCTTCCATTATTGCAGCGTATAATTTACTTTCTGAGAAAAGGCATGGGATCTTGTGGTAATTTGCCTAAGATAATATGGTCACAGTGTATTAACCCTTTTGTTCTTATGAGAAGAGAAAAACTCATTACATTGCACGGTCACCGTGTTTGAATCTCCAAAGGTCTCTCATTATGATGGGCAAATATTTTGTTTTTCTTGGGGATTGATGAATGCATGAAGGGATTATTGTTTGAATTCTCAGAAAGTGGGGTATATTTTTTACGAGCACACCTCAGAGAATCCAAAGTTGGAAACTTGTTCGTGGTGTTGTTTTTCCTCCCAAAGCTTTATCTTCTTTATTAAACTTCGTAGAGTCTATTATTTTTCTTCCTTTTTGTTCCTTATCCACAGTAGTTATTTCCAGGAAATGATCACCTGAAAACCACAAAGCATTGATGTTAGGTAATCTAAAGGATAGACCATACATATGCAGATAATTGAAAGCTGGCTGTCAATGAATTGCACATTTTCGTGAGTGGCAAGTTCTTTTTGATGCTATCAATCTGTGATGATTGGGTGGCAAAGATGAACAGAAATCTGCTTTCCTGGGTTTGGATGTTGTATCTTAAGTGAAGCAGGAGCGTCTTCACAATGCTCACATTGTCCTCATTGGCTCCTTAACACAAATGTGTTTTCCCTGTGTTCATACAGATATGAATATGAATCTACAGTTTCAGTTTTTGGTAATTTGTCCTCAAACAGTTTCTTGTGTATGGAAAACGGAACCCAGATTTTCAAACCAACAGAAGATCCATCAGGTTGTCTGCTTCATTTTATTACTTTCGTTAATTTGTAACTGAACACTTTTCTGTGGAGGGTCTTTGAATGAGTTATTGGGTTTGGTTAAGTAAGGTAGAGGAACAAAAAGCTATCTTTTCCCCTCTAAAGGATTTTAGAGGGGATCACGGAGGAGAATAGGAATGGCTAAGAATAGAAAATGTTATGCCTCTTATATTTGAATATACCTATTAAGACTGCCTTGTCTGTTCTTTAAAATGGTTATTTAAAAATCAGTCAAAGACATCCACCCAAGGGCCACTGTAAAAGTAGTTCTTTAGAGGAAAACATCTTAGAAGGATGGGTTTATACTGATGATTTGGTCTATACAATTATCTAAATAGGAAACAGAGGTAGAAACAAAGTTCAAAAGATTTGTGTTATATTATTGATATTCTATAGCAGAGAAAGCAGGCAAGTATGCTATAGTTCTGAATACTCTAGTCTCTTTCTACTGAACTAGGAGCTTGTCTTTTTTGCCCAGTTGTCCCTCTTTACCAGAGACTACTTCCTAACCCAGCAAGATAGTGTACAATAATGGTGTTCCTTCCAGGTTCTTGCAGTCCCAGGCACCAACATACCTGCCTCTGCCCCTTCATGTGCTAAAGGACCTGTATAATCTGGTGATACTTAGTCTACAGGTGACCCTGTTAATTTACCTCAGACCAGAACTTCTTTTCCTGTGGTGGGCACATTTTCAGGCTGGATTCATATTAATGGAAATTACGGTGGTTCCTTAGGCTGGGAATTTCACTGCCAGCATGGAATAAGAGGGAATTAAAATAGTTCAAATGCGTATAAGAATAGCTGTCTCAGAAACTCTAAATCAAAGGAACCCCCTGGGGAAACAAAAGAAAACAGTGACATCAGCAATAGCCCGCGTTCTCTCCTTGAGTTGGCTTTTGCCAAAGAATGACTCAGGTCCTGTTTCCTATTTTTCCTAATGTGCATTGTAGTAGATAAACAAAACCTTCCCAGTTGGGTGTATCTCCAGGGAAATGTGTTGATTCCTTAATCACCTGATATTTTCAGTTTTGCCCTGGAGGAAACCTGGAGTTTGCCTGTGATCTATAGACATAAACACGGTGCTCGTCAGAGATAAAAATATGAATACCCAGCAACGGAGACTCTGATTTTCTGGACTGGGAATGACTGAGAGATAGCCTCACAAGAAAGTTTTGAGACTCAGCTGTGTTCAGGACCCTCACATCTGTGGGTGGCACAGTTTACTAATCATCAGGAAAATGCAAATCAAAAACCACAATGAGATATTATCTTACACCTGCCAGAATGGCTGTCCTTAAAAAGGTAAAAAATAACAAATATTGGTGAGGATGTGGAGAAAAGGGAACACTTGTACACTGCTGATAGGAATCTAAATTGGTGCAGCCCCTGTGAAAAACAGAATGGAGGCTCCTCAAAAGATTAAAAAGAGAACTACCATAGGATCTAGCAATTCTACTCCGGGATATACATATAAACATATCTGAAAAAAACAAAAACACTAATTCAAAAAGATGCATGCACCCCAATGTTCATAGTAGCATTATCTACAATAGCCAAGATATGGAAGCAACCTAAGTGTGCGTCAACAGATGAATGGATAAAGAAGACGTGGTGAATACATACACAGTGGAATATATTACTCAGCCGCAGAAAAGAATGAAATTTTGCCATTTGCAACAACATGGATAGACCTGGAGGGTATTATGTTTAGTGAAATAAGTGAGAAAGAGAGAAATACTGTATGTTTTGACTTATATGCTGAATCTAAAAAATGAAACAAATGAATAAATATAAGAGAACAGAAACAGACTCATACGTGCAGAGAACAAACTAGTGATTACCAGTGGGGAGAAGGGTGGGAGGAGGGGGGGAAACAGGAGGAGGGGATTAAGAGGTACAAACTACTAGGTATAAAATAAATAAAAGGATGTAATGTACAACACAGAGAATGTTGCCAATGTTTTATAATAACTTTATATGGAGTATAATCTATAAAAATATCAAATTACTATGTTGTACACCTGAAACTAATATAGTATTGTAAGTCACTGTACTTCAATTTAAAAAGAAGTTATTTGGTGATCCCAGTATACAGTGGGCTCTATAGAGAAAATGTGATTACTACTCAGTTAAATATTTTTCATTTCTATAAAGTAATTAGAACTGTAGAGAATTCAAAACTCAGTGAGCCTCTTATATAAATCTTATAAATATAGTCTCAATTCTAGGGAGAGATATTTGTGTTTTTTCCTCTCCCTAAAGTTAGTATATATATTGGGTAGCACAGATAACAGCTAACTAAGTTTAGTAGTTGCTGGTAAACTAACTCTCTGGAGGGAAAAAAAAAAGCCTTGATTTTTAGTGTTTGTCAATTTCTGTGGTGTAAATACTCTCATCAAACTACCAGCATGTTATCACTAAATACTGAATTGGGAAGAGATGTATACACTCATCTCTCCCCAGCCAGTAGGAACTGGCTCTAGTGTGCCACTTATTGTTGGCCATACATAAGTACTCTGTCAGAAAGTGCGAGAGGGATGGCCCAGTGAGTCATTGCTGGCATAGTAAATTGTTGGCAAGGTGCCATGGTCACATAAGAACTGTGAAACGCTTACCTACCAAAAACTTAGAAGTAAGTATTGCTAATATTTCACTACCAAAACACTAATGTAATGTCTTTTTTTCTTTTAATGCAGAATGTGTGAAGGAAGTTAAATCATTAATGTGGGTGTATGTACTAGTTGGAAATATTATACGTGGAATTGGTGAAACTCCCATCATGCCTTTGGGTATTTCCTACATAGAGGATTTTGCCAAATCTGAAAACTCTCCTTTATATATTGGTGAGTTGGAAAATCTGCCTTAGCCTCTTTTCAGGACAGTAAGCTCCTTGAGCATGGATATTAGTTATTTATTTGGATGCTTAGTGATTTCCAGAATGATGAACACAGTGCTTCGGCACAACTGGCCATCATTTAAAGTTTGTTGAATGGAGCAATTATGGGCTAACTCCAAATAAGCCATTTTGCTAAATCTGCTTTTTACTATTGAAAATGCCATTAATCTAGTGCCCCTGGAGTTCTATTTGACTCCTCCATTTGCTAGGCACCACTCTATACCCAATCTGTTAAGAGATATAGCAATGTTTTCTCCAAAATGTCTCATATTCAAAACCTTTCTCACTATTTTCATTACTTCTATTTTTGTTCAGGGCTTCATCACTTCATGTATGTTATTACAATTTCTATATTGGCCATTTTATCTGTAGTATTTATAATCAATTTCTTATAAAAATTCTTGCAGTATAATTTTTCTTAACTATTTTAAATGTCTTCTCTTTCATGTTGGTGAAACATACTGACTCTTTATCTATTAAATATGAGTTCTCCACTTATTACTAGCTCTGCACTCAGTTTATCTATTTAGTTTCCTGTACAGTTTCTCTTTATCACAATTTCTTTATAATAGCCAGGCTGTTTCATATATTTCACAAATATCTGTCTTCATAATTTTGGTTATGTTTCCTGAAAATTCATTTTCTAAAATCTATCAGTATCTCCCACAATAGGCAACTTAAGATCCACCTTGTATGTTGTCTTACAATCTCCTGAATATTCTTAATTTATTATGCATAACTTGCTTATATTCCTTAGTTACTCCATGGGTTGTTGGTTATAAAATCATAACTTTGAATATAAGGACATTTTTCTGTTAAAGTAGAAATATCTTTTTAAAACCAGAAAAGTCAAAGTGGGTGAGAGTAGATAGTAACAGAGCTACATGTAATGAGATTAAAATATTTAGGAACGATTATCCCAAGCAACTTTGGGTGATTTTGATGACTCACTGATTTTGCAATAATCTTTTTCAGTGTTTTTCTATTCAGCCTTTGAAATCCATTCACATACTTATATTGAAAGATTACAGAATGCTCACCTGCAATAAATTAACAAACAACTTGTTAAAATATGTATTTCTTTTTTCAACAAATATTAGGGTGTATAACACATAGAAACAATGGATAATCTCTACATGTATTAAGATGAATAAGACATTGTCCATATGAAGTTTAGTATGTAAATAACTACATAATTATAAATCAATAAAATCTGATAAATGTGTAAAATTCAATTTGAAAATTGCAGTAATAATTATTAATAATTAAGAATCCGTGTATAATTAAATAATTATACATCAGTTAGCTATACATCAAAAAAACAGTTCCATGTGCGGCTCTGGAGTAGGAGAGAACATAAAAGCTAGACATAAAATTTAAGAATCATCTATACAGAGACAAAAAATAAAATCAAGAGGGAGAAATGAGGTTGCCATAGGAGGTCCGATGCTACACAGTGAGGAACTCTAGGATAAAATACTAGGGAATGCTTCTACTTAAGTGAATAGAGTAAGAGGAAGAAAACTCAAAGAAGGGGTAGTCATAAGGGACAAGACTAAGACAATAAATGAATGTATAGTTTTGTACGTCTTCAGAGGAAAATGTCCAAAGAAAGTTGACCAATTAAGAAGATGAAGACCACTGGTAAGTGGCCAAGAGATCACTGAGGCCGCCTGCGAGTATTTTGAGTAGAATGTGAAAGAATTTGAGTAAAGCAGAGGCGAGCATAATGACAGGAAAGAAATCAGGGTGAATTTGAGAAATGGTACCAATCACTGGATGTAGGGGAGACTGAACAAACATACAAGAGGGAGTGTTTGGTTGAGCAAGACCTCAGAGAAAATAGAAAGGGTTAGTGTCTCACAGACATAGAGAACAGACTTGTAATTGCCAAGGGGGAGGAGGTGTAGGGGAGGGTTGGAGTGGGAGTTTGAAATGAGCAGAGGCAAACTATTATATACAGAATGGATAAACAACAAGATCCTACTGTGTAGTACAGGGAACCATATTCAATATCCTGTGACAAACCATCATGGAAAAGAATATATATATATATATATATATATATATATATATATATATATATATGACACTTCGCTGTACAGAAGAAATTAACACAACATTGTAAATCAAGTATACTTAAATGAAATTTTTTAAAAAGGTTTGAAAGGGTTAGTGTCAAGAAGTCAGGTGTGAACAAGGTAGACTAGCCCATAAACCGTGGAGAAGGCAGAGGCAATCTGTGAAGACATATTTTGAAGTAAAGAGGAAGAAAGTTGAAGAAGCTCGAGCCTGGATTTTCAGTAAGCAGGGAGGGCTCAGCATAGACTCAGAATAGTAGATAAATCATGAGATAGCTGATGATAACTGTCCAGAAGAGTAAAAAGTCAAGTGAGGATGGAGGGGGCTGATGAAAATGGAAGATAAGAATGTGGAGGGTAAGAAAGGACACGACGGTAAGGGGGAAGAGAGGTATCAGTAAAAGTGAGGACAGAGCCAAAGGAAGTTTCAAGTGGTAGATTTGGGAGTGAAGCTTTCCTGAGGAATATGCCACAAGATATTTATCATAACATAGTATTTCTTTAAAAATCCTCCAAAAATGTGACTGTGGACGGCAACAAAAGAATTTTGCACTGTACTGTGACTTTCTCAATAGTAAGATTCCAGCTGTAATACTGCAGGAACCATAGAATCAACATATCCACCCATGATACAGTAGTGATAATTCTGTTCCAATATCGGACACAGTAATAGTTTACTCACAAGACACAACAAAACTCACCGAAAAAGGCCATCACTTTAACCAGTCTCTAATACCACAAGAGAAAATGGCTTTGAATCATAATAGGGACAGTGTCACTAATATATTTGTCTTAGCAATTTATCAGGTCAAGTTGAGATTGTGGAGATATGCTGTCACAGAATTTAAAGATTCCCATTTCCTTAGGTTTATTTCAAAATTACTATTAAGGAATGAAGTCATACATACACACTGACAATTTTAAGCAAGTTAGTCTTTCATAAGAGAAAAGGAATATTTTCATCTTGGAGAAGGGCGTTTGCACACAATATGGTCACCCTGCTGCAGCCAGTCGCTTCTAACTGCAGATCTTTACCTGTAACCGAGTGTGAAAGAGAATTTGGAGGCTTAGAGAAAGTGGCTTCAAGTTAGGGGGCTCCTGTTTCAACATTTAAACAAACATCTTTGTTACTTATACGTACACCAAGTTTAATTTTCCTACAGATTGAACACATAAGGCAAAAATATCTAAGGTAAAAACAATTCAATCTTCAGACTCTTCATGGGATTAGAACTCTGTGTGGGTGTATAACTTTATATTTTCCTTTATTTTTAGGGTTTATACAAACAGGAGCTATCATTGGTCCTTTGATTGGACTTTCGTTAGCGTCATTCTGTGCAAATGTTTATGTTGACACTGGATCGGTGAACACAGGTAACTCCATAAAATCTATTTATACGGTGTCTAGAGTACACAAAGCATCATCAGGTATGTTATCACATTTAATTGTTGCTTTACCTGACCCTCAGATAGAATCTCCACTTTCCAGGTGACCAAATTGAAGTTGAGGAGTTTAAATAATCTTCAATATTTCAAACCAGTGAGCAGGAGAGCAAAATACAGTGCTGATCTTCTGACTCAAAATCCAGTGCTCTTTCTACTGCACTAATCCTATTTCTTGTTTTCAAAAGATTTAAGCACATAGGCTTGAACTCTTTTTAAGTCAAGCAATCATCTGAGGATAACGAAATAGAACCTGTCGCTCTTTAATATGTACCTATTTATAAATTCCTTACATGATAGGACAGATAGTCAAACTAGCTTATTGCTAGACAGTATTGTAACACCACATATTGTCAGACAAGTTTTATCAATGTCTGAATTATATGCAAATTTTGTACTTGGATAGAACCTGACAATTGTAATAATTTTCTATAGTTCATAAAGGAAGTAGTGACTCAAGCTAATAAAAAATGTGTGTATCTCTTTACAGATGATCTGACCATAACCCCCACTGATACCCGTTGGGTTGGTGCGTGGTGGTTTGGCTTTTTGGTTTGTGCAGGAGTGAACGTGCTTACTGCCGTTCCTTTTTTCGTTTTGCCCAAAACACTTCCAAAGGAAGGACGAGAGGATATTGTGGAGACCGTTAAAAATGACAAAGAAGAGAAACAAAGCGAAGTCGGGAAGAAAAGGGTTGGAATCACTAAAGGCAAATATAAACATTTTAGATTTTACAATTTACTTTCTATTTTCTATAGTCGTGTCTGTATCTTAGTCTATTACAATATGCTAGGCTGAGTTAAAACAATTGGTCACTGACAGCAGTCAATAATGACTAGCTGTGCTACTACAATCATGTTTTCCCATGCTACCACATGGGAGTGAATGATATCGTTTAGGACCTGACTTAGATCAGCATTTATACAAGATTTTATGTCAATCTGGGTACTCAATAAATAAATAAATAAATACATAAATTAGGTCCCATCTGCCTTAAAAAATCTATTTTACAGAGAGCATAGGTCTAATTAAAAAAGAAACTCAAACCAAGAACAAAAGGAGGAAAAAATATACGCTAATCCAAATAAGTACCATATAGGTCTGAAAACAAAAGTATTAGCTGAGCTGTGAGCTTCTTGGAAGTTAAGACAGAAAAGAGAAAAGGCACCTCAATTATACGTCATATAATTATCTATATTTGAGAGTAGAAAGGATAACAATTCTTAAAGAGAAGTTGTTGCCCAAGTAATAAGTTGTAAAAAAAAGAAAATAATTATATGATGTACAATACAGGTAATATTGAGTCACATAGTTGTTTTCCAGCAAATTCAGGAGCATATTTCATGTAACAGGTTTTTTTTTTTTTTGGTATAGATCCTCAATAAAAGCTCAAAGCATAATTTACAGAAGGTGTATCTATGGGAAACTAAGTAAAGTAATCTATGTATAGTATTCAAGAATACTCGTTCTCAAACTTGGCCACATACTGGAATCACCTAGGGAATTTTTAAAATTACTGATGCATGGAAATTTTGTAGCGTTACCCAGACGTCTGATTTAATTAGTATAAGGTATGGCCCAGGCCTTGGAATTCTTAAAGAGTGTCGATGAAAGGTGATGGGGGGCTTAGTTTCCTTACCTCAAAGATAGGGATAAAATACTATTTATTATTATAAAGTTGTTGGGTGAAGGTAAAAGGAGTTCTGACACATATTACTATTATTACTTCTTACTAGTATTAGTATTATTATTGTTGATGTTGCCACTTGTACCATCACCGTAAATTATAATATCAATTTGCACAGAGTTTTTAGCAGTTACAAATTCACTTAAACCACAATTGAACATAATTTAATACTTCTCATATCATTAGGAGCCAGTTCAGAATCTTACAAATTCTCAGAGTCCTTACGATTATATTCACAACTCTTGTCAAAGGACCGGTATGGACTGGTAGGGAATTTTAACACAGAATATCATTTATAGTCTGCAAGATAAACTAGGAAAGGGCTTAACTTAGTATATGACATCTACAAAAGAAATTGAAACTACTGAGACGCATCTATTAGGACAGTATGTCAACAAACATGCGTGACTTCAAAAGCTCCAAAGAGCTGTGAACACAAGTCACTTCTCTGCCATGTTCTTTATTCATAAATATGAATTCTGCAACTAGAATTCATTTCTTTGCACTAAACTATGTTTCCTCCTCTTCCAAGTTGTTTACTGATTGATGCTTTGCTCGATTGGATTTTAGGCTGTTTATTAAGCAAACCAGGATAATACACAATAAGTAAGGAAATCAAGACAGAGAACATGAAGATAGGAAAAGTGAAAAGAAACTATAAGTGAGACTTTGACCCAAAATGGAGACAGTATGACCTAGAACATTTGCTAGAGCTGGCCGCAGATTTGGCTCTGAGCTTTGTCTGTCCACACAAGACCTGGGGGTTGGTATTTTAAAAGACTGTGAACCGTTGGAAGCAAAGGAATGCCTAGTACTTGAGAAAATTTATATGTCATGAATTTCCACATCTAACTACATTTTAAATGTTCAGGAATGATTAATCAATATTTGAGTGTGAACTTCTTTATCAAATTGATTTCCTTCCTGGCTTTAGAGGGCAGAACAGGAGAACAAGCATCTTTCATTCTAGTTGATCTCTAGAGAAGAAAGGATATTAGTACAAGTAAAAGAGAAGGATAAGAAAGAAATGGTGTGAACTCGGACAATGTTTTTGTCATGTAATAGTTATACTTTTTCCTTAAGACATGTTAGTAACTTAGTGAAGGCAAAACGACTGTGTTCTGATCCCTTCCCACTCAGCTGCCTCACTGTCTTGCAGAAGCTACCAAAACAATGATACAACTTTAGCTTTCAAGGGGCATAAAGAATCAAGAAACACATGTGCATTATAAAACAGAAAAACATACTTTAGAGGGGAGGTTGATGTTTCAGAAAAAGTCGATCGTAAAATGCAAAGCCAAGTTTGTATGACACTGTTGTCATCCTTTCCTTTCAGATTTTTTACCATTCATGAAAAGTCTTTTGTGCAACCCAGTTTACATGCTTTTCATACTAATAAGTGTGCTGCAATTCAATGCATTTGTCAATATGATCTCCTTCATGCCTAAATATCTGGAACAGCACTATGGAAAATCAGCTTCAGATGCAATCTTTCTCATTGGTATGTTTGTTCTTCTCTGCAATTGTAGCCCACCTTTTTTTCCATGAAATGGTGAACAGTGTGGTGATGGGTCTAGGAAACTCCTCAATTGAAATCTGTTAGGATATTTTTGCCTCTGGTAATCTCCCCGCCCCCCACACCTCCCTGTCTGCTCTCCAGGGAAATCAAGAGAGGGTAAGGAAGGGAAGAAGCCAGAAAATCCTGCTTTTCTTCTTTCTTTGGCTCTTTTTGTAGTGAGAATGCAAATTTGAAATATTTGTGGAAAGTTTAGGGAATGTACAAGTTAGATACAATTTTCAGATTGGTAATTCATTTATGTAAAAAGGAAGACAGAGTTATTAACTCATCAGGAATTTTGTTTCACATCCAGGTTTTACTTTTTTGGCTCCAATTCATGAATTCCGCGGTTTCTAACTTAGTTCCCTGGGTCGCCTGGTGTCTCTGCAGCCCATACATTCTGATTTTCCTGCAACCACAGTAACCTCGGTGGTTCTACTCCACCCTGAGTTTCTCCTGGGATCTTTTTTACTGTTTTGAAAAGAGAATTTCCAGATTACATGTACCCACTTCACCTAGAGTGTTTGTTAAAAGTTCAGATATCTGGGACCGATCTCAAATATACTAAATTAGACTCTCTGGAATGGGACTTGAGAATGGATATTAAACAAGCTCTCCCAAGAGTGTGATTCAGTGAACAGACCCTGGAACTGTGAGGATGAGACCTAGGGCTGTCTTTTCCCTTTCTTTTTCCTTGTTTGGGGGGAGGATTGGGGGAGGGAGAGTGCTAGTCAGTAGGAGCAAGACATGAAATGTAAATACACTTGACAATCACAGGCTCAGCAAAGTACCTCTAAAATACCTTGAGCTGAGTCAAACTCTTAACAATCAGAGTGGGAAAAAAAAGGTGCAGAATCATACAAATCATTCTATGTATAATTATATAATACTGTATATATTATATACAAATCATTATATATATATAATCCCACCCGAAAGAATGGAAAGCAATAAATGACTTCGACTTGTCACTTCTACCTAGATCCTAAGAAAAGAGATATAGACCGTGATCCCTGCATACAAGAAATTTACAACTTACTGCTATTAATTAAATGAATGACAATGATAAGTCTTCCAAAATATATTTCGATGTTGTGGGGCATTTAAAAATCTCTCTGTATGTAATACATAACTAAGTGGGGATAAATTTAAATTAGGCTTCTTCACTATGAGTTGGACCTAAATAGTTTTTTATGTGAGACATATTAGATAAATGTGTTATCATATTTTTTCCTTTGCTAAGTCACTTTGTACATAATATTTTACTTGCATTTATAGGTATTTATAACTTACCTCCAATATGCGTTGGATATATAGTTGGTGGTTTAATTATGAAGAAGTTCAAGATTACTGTCATACAAGCTGCCCACATAGGATGTTGGTTATCTTTAATTGAGTATCTTCTCTATTTTTTGTGTTTTCTCATGATCTGTGATAATTCTTCAGTTGCTGGCATAACCACCTCTTATGAAGGGTATGTTGTTTTCTAATGAATGTCATACTCTTTCAAAAGTTAATAACATATTTTCTACAGTGATTACTCATGACCAGATTATTTGCTAACTGGAGTTAATGGCAGGAATTTGTGGTCTTTCTCTATCTTATTAAAGAGGTTGGGAATATATCACAGTTAGTGAGCTTATGATTGCATGTGTGTGTTTGTCTTTGTGATATCCTAGTAGATAGTAAAAGGAATATCACAGAAACTAGTTATGGCTTTAGGTTGTATTAGGATGTGTTATTCATACATTTTATACAACCATAAATAGGTAAAATTAAGAGTTGACTACACAGTCTCAATCACCTTTATATGGTTCCACGATGGGCTTAAATTTAACGTAACTGAATCCTAATACATGATATATCGATGCTTATATAAATTTATATATTTTATTTGTATAGGTATATCTATATTGTTGAATGGTTTTAGATTTGCATTTTGAGGGTTACCTGGGTTCACAGGAAGGTTTTGCATAGTGATATGAATTTTTAAAAGTCATTTGTAGGACATATCTAGATAATGGAGTGATTAGTTGAAATGAAGAGCATCCTAAAATGGTCCCCTTAAAATTACCAAGGACTATACAATTGGAATAATGTTAAATATATAATCATAAAAGTAATTTTATATATTATCTTATTTGAGTCTTGCAAATTCCATTTAAGATAGCTGTTATTTCCATTTTACAGATGAAGAATTGAGATTCAGAGAGATTAAATGACAAAGGGAGGTCATGGAAAACCTCTTCAACTCCATCAATATATAAAAATAGAATTTAAAATTGGTAAAATCTTAAACATTATCTCCATCTCCAATTATCCTGATTCCCAGAGCAAATATGTAAAAAGGCATAATCTAGTCATGAGTCAGGAGTTTAATTCAGTTTCTAGACTCCCATGCTAGCGTTCTTTTCATCATACTACATTGAACATAAGAAAAGTAATCTTGTTAGACCTTTAGATCTGTTTTTAAATTGAAGTATAGTTGATTTACAATGTGTTAGTTTCAGGTGTACAGCAAAGTGATTCAGTTACACACACACACACACACACACACACACACACACACACACACATATATATTCTTTTTCAGATTCTTTTCCATTATAGGTTATTACAAGATATTGAATATAGTTCCCTGTGCGATACAGTAGTTCTTGTTTATTTTATATAAACTTTATTTTTTATATAATTCTATTTATTTTTTATAGTGTATATCTGTTCATCTCAAACTCCTAATTTATCCCTCCTTCTTTCCACTTTGGTAACCATAAATTTGTTTTCTACGTCTGTGAGTCTGTTTCTGTTTTGTAAATAAGTTCATTTGTATCATTTTGTTTAGATTACACCTAAGTGATATCATATAATATTTGTTTTTCTCTGTGTTAGGCCCTTTTTAAAAAACTTTTTTCCCCTGGTTTTACTGAGATATAATCGACAAAAAACATCATGTAGGTTTAAGGTGTATAATCTGATGATTTGATACATTATATATTGCAAAATGATTATCACAATAAGGTTAGTTAACACATCCATCACCTCACATATTTACAGTTTTGTGTGTGTGTGTGTGGTAACTTTTAAGATCTACTCTCTTGGGAACTTTAAAACATACAGTATTGTTAACCATAGTCACTAGGATGTACATCGTATCCCCAGAACTTATTCACCTCGTCTCTGCCAGCTTTTCCCTTTGACCACCTTTCCCCATTCCTTTTCCTACCTCCCAGCAACCACCAATCTCCTGTTTCCGTGAGTTCAGTTTTTTTAGATTTCACAAATTACTGAGATCATATAGCATTTTTCTTTCTCTTTCTGACTTACTTCACTTTGCATAAAGCCCTCAAGGCTCATCCATATTGTCGCAAATGGCAGAATTTCCTTCTTTTCTACGGTGGGTGATATTCCATTTTGTGTGTGTGTGTGTATACATATACCACATTTTCTTTATCCATTCATCTGTCAATGCACACATAGGTTATTTCCATGTCTTGGTTATTATTCTGAATAATGAATGCTTCAGTGAACACAGGAATAGAGATATCTCTTCAATCGTCTATTTTCATTCCTTTGGATAAATACCCAGAAGTGGAATTGCTGGACCATATGGTAGTTCTGTTTATAATTTCTTGAGGACACTCCATAATGTTTTCCACAGTGGCTCTATCAATTTACATTCCCACCAAAAGTGCACAAGGTTTCCCTTTTCTCTACATTCTTGCCAGGATTTGTTATCTCTTTCCTTTTGATAATAGACATCCCCTTGAATATCCTAATAGGTGTGAGGTGATATCTCATTGTGGTTTTGATCTGCATTTCCCTGATAATTAGTGATGTTGAGCGTCTTTTCATTTACCTGTTTGGCTGTTTGTATGTCTTCTTTGGAAAAAATGTCTATTCAGGTCTTCTGCCCATTTCTAAATTAGATCATTTGGTTTTTGTTATTGAGTTGTATGAGTTCTTTATATCTTGGAAATTAACCTCTTATCAGATATACGATTTGCAACTATTTTCTCCCATTTCATAGGTTGCCTTTTCATTTCGTTGATGGTTTCACTTTCTGTGCGGCAGCTTTTCAGTTTGACATCATCCCACTCATTTATTTTTCCTTTTATTACTTGTGCTTTTGTTGTCAAATCCAAAAAACTCATTGCCAATACTGGAGTAAAGGAGCTTAGCTTTTATGTTTTCTTCTAGGAGTTTCATGGTTTCTGGTCTTAAATTTAAATCTTAATCAACTTGAGTTGATTTTTGTGTATGGTGTAAGACAAGGATCCAGTTTCATTCTTCTGCATGTGGCTGTCTGGTTTTCCCGCCACCATTTATGAAGAGACTTTCCCAACCCTATCGTATATATTCCTGGCTCCTTTGTTGTAAATTAATTGACATACATGCATAGGTTTTTTTCTGGGCTTTCTATTCTGTTCCATTGATCTATATGACTATTTTTATGCCAATACCATACTCTTTTAATTACAATAGCTTTGTAATATGGTTTGAAACCAGGAAGTGTGATATTTACACTTTATTCTTCTTTTTCAAGATTCCTTTGACTATTCAGGGTCTTTGTGGCTGTAGCATGGGTTCTGTGGCTGCCCAGGCTCTCTGGATGGGTAGGACTGGAGGCTATACTTAGCAGTTGGGTGGAGCTCCATGGCCAGGGTGGCCTGTTGACTGGGAACCCAAACCAGGCAGAACTGCCAACCGAGCTCTCTGGCCAGATGCGGTCAGCACTCAGCTCTGCAGATGGGCAGAGGCACTAGCTGGGAACCCTGCTTGGGCACTGCTGCAAGCAGGAATGCAGTTTACCAAGATCTGACTGCTGGTTGCTGTAAGTCCTTCCCCCCTCTCCTTCTCCAGTGGTCAAACCCCACAGATTCTCCCAGTGATCCCCTTGTGGAAAGATCTGAGTGGGCCTCCTGGAAAGCATTCCACAATCTGGGGACACTGGGCTTTCTTTTCCCACTGGAGAAACCATAGGCTTAGGGGGGCTGTCTTGATGTGGTGTTGTGCTAGCCTGAGGGAGGGGAAATCTTCTCAGAGTGTTACTGCTCCTGTTATCCTTCTAAGGTCATCCTTTTCAGTCTCTGTGGCTCAGGAGGTGCTTCAGCCTCACAACTGTGTTCTGGGATTTTCACAGTGGTGTCTTGTTTATGGATAGTTGCTAATTGGTCTTCTTGATGATCACTGAACACTTTTTATACTAGAAGAATATATTTGTTTATTCAAGTAGTTTTATTTCTGGAGCTAAATGTACTATATACATTATAAATTGCACTTACAGACTTTGCTCTTACAGATTTTGAGCCCTTGAGATTGTTTTTATAAAATATGATCTCTCTTGTTATTTTCCACCTTGTGGACCAACACTGGGATTTGTTCATCTTCATTTTTGAGTTCTAATTAATACCTGGAAAAATACTTTCTGTGTAGTAGGTGTTCAGTTAATGCTTATTTATTGGCTTTTGTTTACCTGAAAGAAATCATTGAAACACTGGCTGTGGTCACCAAAGTAAGGTGTATTTTCTTGCAGAGTTATAGTATCCAAGCCATACATTGACAGTTGGAAGATTTCTGCTTCTATTTTGGAGAGTAGAAGAAATATAATTGGGAACTGAACTGAAAAGAAAAAGAAAATGCTCTAATATTCTTTCAATACCCATGGCATTATTTTAAATCATTTCAGAGTGCAACAAGATTTACATGTGGGAAATGTCATCCTTGCTGACTGCAACATGGATTGTAACTGTCCAACTAAGATATGGGACCCTGTATGTGGAAACGATGGTTTGTCATACATGTCAGCTTGTCTTGCAGGTTGTGAGACATCCTCTGGAACAGGAATAAACATGGTAACACATCTTATTGGCCTTTTATACAGAACTTTTGTTTTATGCACTGCATTGGCACATTCCAACTATGAACTGGGTCCATATTTGACAAAAGTAAAATTAACGTCTTTCCTCAAAACCAAATTAAAAATTTTTTGTGGAAAAAATAAGTTACCTTCTATGTGCTCACTTAATTTATCTTTTACTTCCTAGATCTTATTTGAAATCTTTTGCATGTCTGAGCTCTGATCTTTAATTTCATAACAGTTGACATTATTACTTAATTTCATTTAAAAATACTCTAGACTGAAAAGAAATACTCTAGACTGAGATAAAGTAGGCAGTTTTGCTCTCAATTATCCAGTCAATCTCTTTGCTGGGTTTTTTTTCTTTTTTCCTGTGTATATGTACATATGTACTTTCTGTATTTTTACACCGTGACAGATTTTTAAGCAGATAGATTTGGGCATGTTTTCTTGCCTAAAAAATGTCACTTATAATGTTGGTTGGTGATCAAAATAAAATACAAATTTTGATTTTTTTTTATTGCTGGGTCAAAACATATACAAAATTCTAACGTTTATAATGGTTATTTATTCATTTATTTAAAACATCTTTATTGGAGTATAATTGCTTTACAATGGTGTGTTAGTTTCTGTTTTATAACAAAGTGAATCAGTTATATATATATATACATACGTCCCCATACCTCTTCCCTCTTGAGTTTCCCTCCCTCCCACCCTCCCTATCCCAGCCCTCTAGGTGGTCACAAAGCACCAAGCTGATCTCCCTGTGCTATGCGGCTGCTTCTCACTAGCTATCTATTTTACATTTGGTAGTGTATATATGTCCATGCCACTCTCTCTTTGTCACAACTTACCCTTCCTCCTCCCTATATCCTCAAGTCCACTCTCTAGTAGGTCTGTGTCTTTATTCCCATCTTACCCCTAGGTTCTTCATGACATTTTTTTCCCCTTAGATTCCATATATATTTGTTTTTCTCTTTCTGACTTACTTCACTCTGTATGACAGACTCTAGGTCCATCCACCTCACTACAAATAACTCAAATTTCGTTTCTTTATATGGTTGAGTAATATTCCATTGTATATATGTGCCACATCTTCTTTATCCACTCATCTCTTGATGGACACTTAGGTTGCTTCCATGTCCTGGCTATTGTAAATAGAGCTGCAGTGAACATTGTGGTACATGACTCTTTTTGAATTATGGTTTCTCAGGGTATATGCCCAGTAGTGGGATTGCTAGGTCGTATGGTAGTCATATTTTTAGTCTTTTAAGGAACCTCCATACTGTACTCCATAGTGGCTGTATCAATTTACATTCCCAGCAACAGTGCAAGAGGGCTCCTTTTCCTCCCCACCCTCTCCAGCATTTATTGTTTGTAGATTTTTTGATGATGGCCATTCTGACCAGTGTGAGATGATATATCATTGTAGTTTTGATTTGCATTTCTCTAATGATTAATGATGTTGAGCATTCTTTCATGTGTTTGTGGCACTCTGTATATCTTCTTTGGAGAAATATCTATTTAGGTTTTCTGCCCATTTTTGGATTGGGTTGTTTGTTTTCTTGATATTGAGTTGCATGAGCTGCTTGTAAATTTTGGAGCTTAATCGTTTTTCAGTTGCTTCATGTGCAAATATTTTCTCCCATTCTAAGGGTTGTCTTTTGGTCTTGTTTATGGTTTCCTTTGCTGTGTTAAAGCTTTTAAGTTTCATTAAGTCTCATTTGTTTATTTTTGTTTTTATTTACATTTCTGTAGGAGGTGGGTCAAAAAGGATCTTGCTGTGATTTATGTCATGGAGTGTTCTGCCTATGTTTTCCTCTAAGAGTTTGATAATGTCTGGCCTTATATTTAGGTCTTTAATCCATTTTGAGTTTATTTTTATGTATGGTGTTTCTAATTTCATTCTTTTACATGTAGCTGTCCAGTTATCCCAACACCAATTATTGAAGAGGCTGTCTTTTCTCCACTGTATATTCTTGCTTCCTTTATCAAAGATAAGGTGACCATATGTGTGTGGGTTTATCTCTGGGCATTCTATCCTGTTCCGTTGATCTATATTTCTGTTTTTGTGCCAGTACCATACTGTCTTGATTACTGTCGCTCTGTAGTAGAGTCTGAAGTGAGGGAGCCTGATTCCTCCAGCTCCCTTTTTCTTTCTCAAGATTGCTTTGTTTATTCAGGGTTTTTTGTGTTTCCATACAAATTGTGAAATTTTTTGTTCTAGTTCTGTAAAAAATGCCAGTAGTAGTTTGATAGGGATTGCACTGAATCTGTAGATTGCTTTGGGTAGTAGAGTCATTTTCACCATGTTGATTCTTCCAATCCAAGAACATGGTATATCTCTCCATCTATTTGTATCATCTTTAATTTCTTTCACCAGTGTCTTATAATTTTCTGCATACAGGTCTCTTGTCTCCTTAGGTAGGTTTATTCCTAGATATTTTATTCTTTTTTGTTGAAATGGTAAATGGGAGTGTTTCCTTAATTTCTCTTTCAGATTTTTCATCATTAGTGTATAGGAATGCAAGAGATTTCTGTGCATTAATTTCATATCCTGCTACTGTACCAAATTCATTGATTAGCTCTAGTAGATTTCTGGTAGCATCTTTAGGAATCTCTATGTATAGTATCATGTCATCTGCAAACAGTGACAGCTTTACTTCTTCTTTTCTGATTTGGATTCCTTTTATTTCTTTTTCTTCTCTGATTGCTGTGGCTAAAACTTCCAAAACTATGTTGAATAATAGTGGTGAGAGTGGCAACCTTGTCTTGTTCCTGATCTTAGTGGAAATGGTTTCAGTTTTTCACCATTGAGGACGATGTTGGCTATGGGTTTGTCATATATGGCCTTTATTATGTTGAGGAAAGTTCCCTCTATGCCTACTTTCTGGAGAGTTTTTATCATAAATGGGTGTTGACTTTTGTTGAAAGCTTTCTCTGCATCGATTGAGATGATCATATGGTTTTTCTCCTTCAGTTTGTTAATATGGTGTATCACATTGATTGATTTGCATATACTGAAGAATCCTTGCATTCCTGGGATAAACCCCACTTGATCATGGTGTATGATCCTTTTAATGTGCTGTTGGATTCTGTTTGCTAGTATTTTGTTGAGGATTTTTGCATCTGTGTTCATTAGTGATATTGGCCTGTAGTTTTCTTTCTTTGGGACATCTTTGTCTGGTTTTGGTATCAGGGAGATGGTGGCTTCATAGAATGAGTTTGGGAGTGTTCCTCCCTCTGCTATATTTTGGAAGATTTTGAGAAGGATAGGTGTTAGCTCTTGTCTAAATGTTTGATAGAATTTGCCTGTGAAGCCATCTGGTCCTGGGCTTTTGTTTGTTGGAAGATTTTTAATCACAGTTTCATTTTCAGTGCTTGTGATTGGTCTGTTTATATTTCCAATTCTTCCTGGTTCAGTCTCGGAAGGTTGTGAGTTTCTAAGAATTTGTCCATTTCTTCCAGGTTGTCCATTTTATTGGCATAGAGTTTCTTGTAGTAATCTCTCATGATCCTTTGTATTTCTGCAGTGTCAGTTGTTACTTCTCCTTTTCATTTCTAATTCTACTGAGTCTTCTCCCTTTTTTTCTTGATGAGTCTCGCTAATGGTTTATCAATTTTGTTTATATTCTCAAAGAACCAGCTTTTAGTTCTATTGATCTTTGCTATCATTTCCTTCATTTCTTTTTCATTTATTTCTGATCTGTTCTTTATGATTTCTTTCCTTCTGCTAACATTGGGTTTTTTTTGTTCTTCTTTTCTAATTGCTTTAGGTGTAAGGTTAGGTTGTTTATTTTAGATTTTTCTTGTTTCTTAAGGTTGGATTGTATTGCTATAAACTTCCCTCTTAGAACTGCTCTTGCTGCATCCCATAGGTTTTGGGTCATTGTGTTTTCATTGTCATTTGTTTCTAGGTATTTTTTGATTTCCTCTTTGATTTCTTCAGTGATCTCTTGGTTATTAAGTAGTGTATTGTTTAGCCTCCATGTGTTTGTATTTTTTACAGATTTTTTCCTGTAATTGATATCTAGTCTCATAGTGTTGTAGTCAGAAAAGATACTTGATATGATTTCAATTTTCTTAAATTTACCAAGGCTTGATTTGTGACGCAAGATATGATCTATCCTGGAGAATGTTCCATGAGCACTTGAGAAGAATGTGTATTCTGTTGTTTTTGGATGGAATGTCCTATAAATATCAATTATCTCCATCTTGTTTAATGTATCATTTAAACCTTGTGTTTCCTTATTCATTTTCATTTTGGATGATCTGTCCATTGGTGAAAGTGGGGTGTTAAAGTCTCCTACTATGATTGTGTTACTGTCAATTTCCACTGTTATGACTGTTAGTATTTGCCTTATATATTGAGGTGCTCCTATGTTGGGTGCATAAATATTTACAATTGTTATATCTTCTTCTTGGAATGATCCTTTGATCATTATGTAGTGTCCTTCTTTGTCGCTTGTAATAGTCTTTATTTTAAAATCTATTTTGTCTGATATGAGAATTGCTACTCCAGCTTTCTTTTGATTTCCATTTGCATGGAATATCTTTTTCCATCCCCTCACTTTCCATCTGTATGTGTCCCTAGATCTGAAGTGGGTCTCTTTTAGACAGCATATATACGGATCTTGTTTTTGTATCCATTCAGCCAGTCTGTCTTTTGGTTGGAGCATTTAATTGATTTACATTTAAGGTAATTTTTGATGTGTATGTTCCTATTCCCATTTTCTTAATTGTTTTGGATTTGTTATTGTAGGTCTTTTTTGTCTGTCCCCAGTGGCTAAGGTTTGTTCAGTGGGTTGTGTAGGGTTCCTGGTGGAGGGGAATAGTGCCTGTGTTCTGGTGGATGAGGCTGGATCTTGTTTTTCTGATGGGCAGGTACGCGTCTGGTGGTGTGTTTGGGGGTGTCTGTGGCCTTATGATGATTTTAGGCAGCCTCTCTGCTAATGGATGGGGTTGTGTTCCTGTCCTGCTAGTTGCTTGGCATATGGTGTCCAGCACTGTAGGTTGCTGGTTGTTCAGTGAAGCTGGGTCTTGGTGTTGACATGGAGATGTGGAGATTTTCACCATTTGATATTACATAGAGTTGGGAGGTCTCTTATGGACCAGTGTCCTGAACTTGGCACTCCTACTTCAGAGGCACAGCCCTGACACCTGGCTGGAGCACCAAGATCCTGTCATCCACACGGCTCAGAATAAAAAGGAGGAAAAAAAGAAAGAAGATAAAATAAAATAACATAAAATAAAGTTATTTAAATGAAAAATAATTATTAAAAAAAACTTTTAAGTCATAAAAAGTAAAAAAAAGAAAGAAAAGAGCAACCAAACCAAAAACCAAATCCACCAATGATAACAAGTGCTAAAAACTAGACTTAAAAAAAAAAAAACAACTGGACAGACAGAACCCTAGCACAAATGGTAAAAGCAAAGCTATACAGACAAAATCACACACAGAAGCATACATATACACACTCACAAAAGAGAAAAAGGGGAAAAAATACATATATATCGTTGCTCCCAAAGTCCACCTCCTCAATTTTGGGATGATTTGTTGTCTATTCAGGTTTTCCACAGATGCAGGTACATCAAGTTGATTGTGGAGATTTAATCCGCTGCTCCTGAGGCTGCTGGGAGATATTTCCCTTTCTCTTCTTTGTTCCCACAGCTTTGGATTTGGACCCGCCTCTGCATGTAGGTCGCCTGAGGGCATCTGTTCTTCGCTCAGACAGGATGGGGTTAAAGGATCAGATGATTCGGGGGCTCTGGCTCCCTCAGGCCAGGGGGAGGGAGGGGCACGGAATGCGGAGCGAGCCTGCGGCGTCAGAGGCCGTCGTGACGTTGCAGCAGCCCGAGGCGCGCCGTGTGTTCTCCTGGGGAAGTTGTCCCTGGATGACGGGACCCTGGGAGGGGCGGTGTGGAGAGTGACCTGTGCTCGCACACAGGCTTCTTGGTGGTGGCAGCAGCAGCCTTAGCGTCTCATGGCCGTCTCTGGGGTCTGCGTTGATAGCCGCGGCTCGCGCCCATCTCTGGAGCTCCTTTAAGCGGCGCTTTTGATCCCCTCTCCTCATGCACCAGGAAACAAAGAGGGAAGAAAAAGTCTCTTGCCGCTTCGGCAGCTCCAGACTTTTTCCCGGACTCCCTCCCGCCCAGCCATGGCGCACTAGCCCCTTCAGGCTGTGTTCACGCCGCCAACCCCAGTCCTCTCCCCGGGATCCGACCGAAGCCCAAGCCTCAGCTCCCAGACCCTGCCCGCCCTGCAGGTGAGTAGACAAGCCTCTCGGGCTGGTGAGTGCCGGTCGGCACCGATCCTCTGTGCAGGAATCTCTCCACTTTGCCCTCCGCACCCCTGTTGCTGCGCTCTCCTCCGCGGCTCCGAAGCTTCCCCCTCCGCCACCCGCAGTCTCCGCCCGTTAAGGGGCTTCTAGTGTGTGGAAACCTTTCCTCCTTCATGGCTCCCTCCCACCGGTGCAGGTCCCGTCCCTATTCTTTTGTCTCTCTTTTTTCTTTTGCCCTACCCAGCTCCGTGGGGAGTTACTTGCCTTTTGGGAGGTCTGAGGTCTTCTGCCAGCGTTCAGTAGTTGTTCAGTAGGAGCTATTCCACATGTAGATGTATTTCTGATGTATTTATGGGGAGGAAGGTGATCTCCACGTCTTACTCTTCCGCCATCTTGAAGCTCCACCTTCCAAATTTTGATTCGTATTGAAACCTGGGAACATAAGAATTCAAAAAGGGTTGACTTTGTTCTGTTTGTGAAATAAACTATATTTTTTGAAACAAAACTTTGTTTATTGGTAAGTAAATATTTCAACTGAGCATTCTGAAACAAATGTTATTTGTCAAATTTAGCATGTGGCAAAATAGCATGTGTTTCTAAAAAGCATGATTTTAGGCAACAGAGCTATTGCAAATGTACTCAAATTTAGAAAGAAATACCCTTTTTCAGAAACCACCCTTCTATGTTTTGTTTCACGAGATAATCCTGAGACACTATAAAGGATATGAGAACAAAGGGAATAAACTATCTTGACCTAATTGGGAATGCAGAAAATATTTGAGATTTGTATTCAAAACTTTCCTTCCTTAAATAGGATAATATATTATTTTTGACAGGTGTTCCAAAATTGTAGCTGCATTCAAACACCAGGAAATTCATCTGCAGTTCTTGGACTATGTGACAAGGGACAGGAATGTTCCATGATGCTCCAGTACTTTTTAATCTTGTCGGTGATCAGCAGTTTCATCTATTCTTTATCTGCCATCCCTGGATATATGGTTCTCCTGAGGTACAAGAATTATTTTCTTTATTTAGATTTATTTCTGGTTAGTTAGTAAGGGAGCTTTTTCTAAGAAAGCCACTTGAAGTCCACAGTATCTAAGAACCTGGTGCTCTATATATAACATTTATTAAGATTTTCCCATTAAGCATTGTTGAATTTTACCAAATTTTAAAGTTAGAAATAAAAATGTTTATCTGTTGGTATTTCCCTCCCTATCTTTCCTACCTTATTTCTTAGAGTTAAATTAGTGAACCTCTCATTGTTTAACACATTTATATTTTAGGGTAAACCATATGAAATGATCATTTTCCTAGGTACAGAGTGGTTGCCTAGCTGTCATTTCTTATAGTTCAACCTATAGGACAGCAGAGTTTAAAGCTGTCGGAAGTCTGTTTCACCAATTACTACCCACAGGGCAAAAGGCAGGTCAATTGATCTTTCTGAGTTCCTTTTATCTTTAATTAAAAAATGGATATATAATGAATGCTCAGCTGTCTTATAAGGCTACTGTGAGACACAAACATTGAAGGGCTTACTGAAACTAGGAAATTGCAGAGCTAGGATTCAGACTTAGGTTTATTACATGTAGTTTTCCAATTACAGCAGCTTCATGCCTTGTAAACAATTCTAAACATGCCTAGTAAACAAAGTGCATTGTTTTCTTTTTTCTTCATCTTGAAGCAGAGTTAAGTTGATCATAATTCTCAGTTCATAGTTTATCCTAGATGAGGTAAGGTTCCCACCCCCCCTTTTTTTTTTTTTTTTTTTGCGGTACGCGGGCCTCTCGCTGTTGTGGCCTCTCCCGTCGTGGAGCACAGGCTCCGGACGCGCAGGCTCAGCGGCCATGGCTCACGGGCCCAGCCGCTCCGCGGCATGTGGGATCTTCCCGGACCCGCGCACGAACCCGTGTCCCCTGCATCGGCAGGTGGACTCTCAACCACTGCGCCACCAGGGAAGCCCTTCCCTCTTGTTTTATTTCACTTTATTTTAACTTTTTTCATTCCATTCCCCACTTCCTGTCACCACCGGCATCTATATTAATATGATAGACATATGTTCTTAAATACGTATTTTCCTTTGTAAAATATTAAGTTTTTTGTGTATTGTCTTATAGTCACACAAATAGTGTTGTGCCATACATTTGTTTTGGTTCAAAAGGCACATGGATACATAAATTCACCAAGTACTGCTAGTACTTAAGAGTTTTTCTCGTACCATCAGTGCATGGGAATTTCTACTTCCTTATAGCTTCACCAACACTTAGAATTATTGAACTTTCTGACTTTGACTCTTTCAATGAGTGTAAAATGGTAGCTCACTGATGTTTTAATATGTGATTTCCGAATTCAATGAGTTTAAGAATTTCTTCAAACTTTTTTCTAGCTATTAATGCTTCTGCTTCAAGATGCTTATTCATTATTTTGGCCCATTTTCATTATAATTCCTATACATTTCTTGGTGAATTATAGACATTAATGTAATATTGTTTACTTGATACAATTATCTTTTCCTGGTCTCTTATCTTTCCTTTGAATTTTTTCATAGTATTTTTTATGAAATTAAATCCTAAATTTTGTTGTACTGAAATCTAACAATTTTCTTGCCTTAGGGTTTGTGTATTGGGGAGTCACATTTCAAAAAGGTTTCCATATTCCTAATTTATAAAAGTATTCCCCTAAATTTTATCCTACCAGCTATACAGCTTTACCTAGTCCTTTAAGTCATCACAAGTCTATCTTTATGTGTGGCTCAAGGGAGAGAGATATTCAGTGTTATTTTTCTCCAAAAAATAAAGTAGTTTTCCCAGCATCGTAGTACAAATAAGAGGTCTTTTGTCCATTGATCTGTGGTGCCATCTTTATCGTATTTAAAGTTTTTATATAACATGGGCCATTTTCATTCTTATTCTGTTCCACAGTTTATTTGTTCTCATACCAGTGACACTGCATATGTTAATGTCTCATACAGTAGCTCTTCCTTACCCACCCACCACTTTCACCTTCACTCTTCCTTTATTCTTTTCTTCCTAAATTGATTTAGCTATCAATGCATGGGTCTTTATACTCACATATGAATTTTGATTGTATGGATTCTATATATTAATTAGAGAAACTCTGACATCAAATATTTGGGAACATGGAATATCTTTCCATTTATTTAAAATCTCCTTTATAGATACTACAGACACACACACACACACACACACACACATATATACACACACACAAAATGGTACCATGTACAATTGCAAATATATATGTACCCATATATATCCAAACATACATATATGGACATGTACTTATTTGTAATTTAACATGGTGTTACTTTCTTTTATATTTTCTAGTTGGTTATTGTCGGTTTAGAGGAATGCTGTTGATTTTTTAAAGTTTATTTTTTATCCAGCAACTTTTGTTATTTGTTCTAATAACTTGTTGATTTTGTTAGGTTTTCTATGTGGAAATATGTGCACATATGGAGAGTTTTATCTCTTCACTTCCAAACCTTACACATCTTAGGTTTCAAAAATTTTCTTACAGCATCATCTTGGACCTCCAAAACTGTGTTAAACTATTTGGTGATAGTGAGTATTCTTGTTCTTTTCTAATTTTAATGGAAACCATGTAAAATTTTTCCATTAAATATGATGCTTGCTATAGATTTTTAGTATGAGTTTTCATCTAGTTTCTGAGTTTTTAATAATAGAATCAGTATTAAACTATCAAATATATTTTTCTTCATCTAGGAAAAGATTTACATATAATCTTCCAACTCAGTACTTTTAGTGTAGTAGAAAAAAGTGATAGTTTTTTTCTACATTGAACTGCTTGCATATCTAAGAAAAACCATACTTAATCACAATATATTTTTATATATGATTTGATTTAAATAATAATTTATTTAAAATTATTATATCTATGTTGATAAGTAAAACATACCTTTTATTTTCTATTATTTTTTGTTTGTATTTTTGGAATCTTTCTAGGCCCACAAAATGAATTAATAAATTTTCTGTTTTTAAACTTCTGGAACAACTTGCATTAAATATCTGTTTGTTGAAAGTTTTATGAATTCACCTGTAAAACTATGTGTACTTTGGGCTTATTTGGTCAGTGATACTTGGTTATTATTTTCATTTATTTAATGTTAGTGTCTATTCACATTTTCCATATCTGCTTATACCAGTTGTATACTTGTTAGTGTATGGTGTTTATAATATTCTTTTATCATTCTGATATTCTCTGATATATCTGAAGGATTTTCCATTTTTTCTCTATTTTGTTTATTGCATCTTCTTTATGTTTTTTCTTGATTATTGTTGCCAGAGGCTGTTTTATTTTTCTTTTTTAACGAACCAGTTTTTGGTTTTGATAATCTTTATTTCATCTATTCTGCTCTTTATTTTATTTATTAAAATTTTTTTTTCCTTTTTGGCTTGCTCTGTTCTTCTTTATCCAACTATTTGAGTTTAACACTTAGATAATTTGCTCATTTTGATTAATGTAAATAAAACCGTACATTTCCTTGCAAGTATTGCTTTAGTTATATCTGAACTAGTATTTTCCATGAAGTTTACTTCTCTTTTGTAATATCTTTTATGTTTGCTCCACCAAACCAAAATTTATTTATGTGTTATATAATTTCCATATCTATGAGAAATTTCTATAGGTATCCTTTATTATTGTTATTTCATTTTCATGTTCAGAGAATATAATCTGACAGATGTGGGGTTTGGGGGGAAATATTGAGGCTTTCTTTGGGGCATAATGCATATTCAATTTTTGAGTGTTTCATGTGTTTCTGAAAAGAAAGTGTAACTTATGCATTTTGGATATACAGTTTCCATATTTCTTGGATTGAAGTTAATCACTGTGTTATCTAAATTTTGTAAATCTATGCTTGTTTTTTGTCTGCTTAATTCAACAGTTTTTTGGAGATGGATGTTAAAATCTTTTAAAATTGCTGATGTATTTCTTCTTATATTTCTGTCAGTTTTTAAATTTATATATTTGAAGGCTATATTGTAGGATGTAAATGTGTCTTTGATCATTATACTTCTATTATTAGCAGCACTTAATTTTCTTCTTTATCCTTTAGTCATTTCTTTCAGGCAATTCTATTTTGTTTCTTATTAAAATTGCAGTACTGGCTTTTTTTTGGTTCACTGCTTCCTGTTACAACTTTTTCCTTCCCTTTCTTTTCAATCTTCAATCTTCTATTTCACGTTATAGACAATATGCCAGATCTGATTTTGTAATTTCAGATTGGTGAGTTTAACCCACTTATATTTACAGTAATTAATGTGATAGGGCTCTTTTACCACTTTATTTCATATATTCTATTTATTTGAATTTTTGCTTCTTTTTGCTTTCTATTGTATTTATTGGATTTTCTTCTGCTGCTTTAAAAGTCATATCTTTCCAATGGCTAGCCTGATTATTGAAATTCTTAGCTACATTTCTGTTTTACTTATCAATTTCAAAACTTTTCAGTAATAATAGCTACTTTCTATTAAGATGAATACTTAATCATGCTCTCAGCTCTCTTCATATCTTTACTCTCTTCCTCCAGCTCTTGCCAAGATCACATTGTTGAGTTTAGCACCTGGATTTTTATGGATATACTTATGCTTTTCTCTGTTTTTGTGGAATCTTCATGGATCTCCTGCCATGATGGTAGAGGGATGCAACATCTACGCTACTCTGCCAGTTTTTAAGAACTATTTTAATTTCTCTCAGCATTTTCCCATAATTTGCATGTTAATTTTTCTTTCTTATTTCTGGATTCTAGGAATTAATGTTGTCATGAATGTCAAATAGTGACAGCATTTGGAGAACAGTTTAAACTGTTTACAGTTTCTTAGCCTTAAGGATTTCATGCTTTTGTGAGATCATAAGGTGGTATATTAGAAATAGAGGAGAAAGAAAAATTCTTCAGTAAAATTTAAATGCCCTATTTTCTGTATTCAATGGTAACTATGGGAGCAAGAGGGTCATGCTAGGTCTCCTGGCTTTTCTTACTTCCTTCTCAGTAAAATCCTTGATGCTGTCTAAATAACCTACGTGTTAGATAGATAATGACCAGATCAACTGTATCTCAGTCTATGACGCTGAAGAGTTATTTGAATTGGTAAAATACTTATGCCAAGAAAATGCCAGTAATATGATGTTTTTGCTAAAACTGTACTACGTCCTTTTGTGAAGAAAGCTGCTTTCATTTTCTCAGCTTTAAGTTAATCAATGAAGGGAAGGGAATACAGAGGAACTCTCCAAGTGAATTCTTGGAGCAGGTAGCCATGCTGATGCTGAAGTGAGTGGAGCACAAAAAGTGCCACTGGGGAATTATAGTCTTCATTTCTACTCGTAGGAATTTCAGGCAACAGTGAAAACATCAGGGAATTTCTGGAGAGAATGGAGGAATCTGTGCCACTCTTGAAAAGATACCAAGTCACTTAAAATATGTTTGCTTTGGATTTTTTTCATCACTTTCCTTTGAAAATTTTTATTCTGGCTTTCTTTTCTCCTTACATTTATTTTTTTAAATTCTTGGATTTTCTCTATTTTGTTAATACAAATAATTTAAATACACCTAGGGTTGCATTGTTCTTGTTTTAAGCTAAAGTTTTAACCATCAGAATCAAGAAATACTATTCAAGAAGAGGATACTGGGGTAGAAATCAACTGATATGAAAATTTTCTTCCTTGATAACTTTATGATAGAAATGAATGAGCAAAAAGTGATGGATAAAATGCCAAGGATCAGAGGTGGGGCTCCTGTGAAGGTTATGAACTGGATGATCAGGCCTTGAATAACCAAAACCTGAGCAGGCAGGAAAATTTTCTAAGGCTCAGTATGTTACTAGCACACAAACAGTTCTTTTAAGAAACTGTGGTAGATTTTAAATGTCTACTTTTTAAATTTATGAATTCATTTATTTTTTAGGTGTATCAAGCCTGAAGAGAAGTCTCTTGGTGTGGGATTACATGCATTTTGCACAAGGGTATTAGGTAAAAATAGTTATTTTTCCCAACATCACATCAGACCACTATTAAATACTAAGTAGATGAAATCACTCCCTCAGAATAACAGTCTAGCAAATATCCCTTCTGCTTGAAAACAGCACTTTGTGATTAGTGTGAGAATTAAGAACAAAAAGAAATAGAGAACTTCTCTTTTTTATTTGAAAAAGACCTATCTGACGTTAATTCTACTTTTCATCAATGCAATTTGAAAAGCAAAGGAACAGGAAATGCTTTGTTAAAGTATAATGTGCATGTGATTGGCGCAAAACATTGCAGAAAAAAAATGTAAAGAATCATTAATTCAGTGTTTTTCTCTACTGATGATTTTTATTTTGCATTTATCCTTCAGATTATTTTTTATAATTTAAAAACTTTACAGTAAAAGTAATTTCCAGTTTCTCAAAGTAAATTTTAAAGCAATAGATGTATATTTTGTTAAACTTTATTTGTTCTATGAATAAAGTTAAAATGTTTCCAAACAAAACAATATATCTTCTTACCTTGCTAATGGATTCTTACCTTGCTAATGGATTCTTCTTTCTCCCTTTTAACTGTAGCTGGAATTCCTGCACCTATATATTTTGGAGCTTTAGTGGACTCCACATGTTTACACTGGGGTACTTTGAAATGTGGTGAGTCAGGGGCATGTAGGATATATGATTCCACCAACTTCAGGTAAAGATAATTTTTTAAATTGCTTTCTAAGCATAGACAGTGTGTAAAACGGTACCATTCATATCTAACATTTTCTTTGTCAAGGGACTAGATTACTTTTGCCTTTGTTTCCAGAATAGATAAGTGGTACTGTATCTCCAATTCTTATTTATATACTAGAATTTTATTCCCTCAATATTTTCAAAGTACTTGATAAATATAAGCATGGGTGGCTTTCAAAAGCTTGTTCCTTAAATTGGTTGCAATCAATATATTGTTGAAGGTCATGGCTGTACAAAAGCTACCTATCTAAATTATATTACTCTCAAGTATCCCCATTTACTCCTACATCATTTCAACGTCTTACTAGGTTAAATCCTAACTTCCTTTCACTATCCACTTCTGTTCTCTAAAATGGTATTTTTTCTCCCTTATTAAATTTCACTGACACAATATTCTTCATGTCTCTTAAAGCTTTATTCTTTTTTAGTAACAGACCTGATTTTGAACAAACCTCATATGATAATATTAACCTGTTTTTTAACCAAACTCTTCCATTTTTCTCTTTTTATTTTCACATTCTTTTCCATTTGGAGACCTGGATTTTGTTTAAATTTATATTAATTTCTCCTTATGGGGCAGTAAGAAAATTCATTTTCTAAAAATGATTTAGCATTATTTAAAATAGTCTAAGGTCTTCTCTTGATCAGTAAAAGGATATATGTCAAGAACTGTGAAGAGAGCAGACAGAATGCGATTGATGTTCTCATCAGTTCCCCTTTCCCCTAAAGTTCCACAGGGGTAACATGGAGGTGGGCACAGATACATACTGTGCATGTAATGGGTTTGCATCACAACTGAGGAAAGCCAAGGATCCCTAGTGTAGGTTGGCCTCATCCTGCTGCTTTGATTCCTGTTGATAGTAGCTCTGATTAAATGCTATTTCAGACAAAATTATTATATTTGGTACCATCCTCTGTGAGTCAGGTGAATTAGAGTGACCAACGAAGTGTACTCATGAGAAAATTCATCAGAACCTAATACAATGTAGAAACAAGAGTTACATGTTGATGGACAATTCTTCATGGGTTCCTTGAATTTTGGCATATCTTGTCAGCAGAGACTTTTGTTCTGAACTATCTTTTCAAAAATGTTTGAACAGTAAGTGACTTTGGAAGATAAAAATGGTCTTTCCCTCTGGAGCAGAGTTTTCTGTCCAGGATGATAAAGGTAACATCTCCCTCTGGGGCAAATGTTGGCAGATTTGCTTGCAACCCATTTAAACGATAGGGATTTCCTAAACTCAGGATTACTTAGCTGTGACCCGAACCCAGTGTGTGCACAACATCCACCTAGGTCTCCTGTGTCCCCACTTCGGGACTTGGTGGGTGAAAACTAACCTGAACATGAAGCTTGTGCTGATTGCTGTAAAAAAGTACTTTGTCTCTGACCAAGGAGGCTTGTATCTTCTGCCAGTTTCCATGCAGCTATGGCAGGCTAACTTGTTAGCTTAAAATCCAGGTAAGATCTAGGACTCTTTTACAGTTCTTGAGAACAGAAATACTGATTAACTTAAAAATTGGCCAAAAATATAAGGATGATCACTTACATTTATTACCATCTAATGAAAAGCGGGGGAAGGATTAAGGAAAATTTGATGGAAGTAGGCATAGGAAAATAAAAACACACAAAATAATTGAAAATAAAGCCTAAATATACCAGGTTTCGCAATAAATGTAAACCAATTGAATTTGCTTCTTAAAAGATAATGCCTTTCATATCGAAGTTTTCCAAATTCCAGCTACATGTTGTTTACAAGAGATAGCCTAAAAATATAATGCAAAGAAAGGTTGAAGGTAAAGGTCAGAAAATGTATACCAGACAAATATTAAATCAAGCTTCTGTGGTTATATTAATGACTGTAAGACAAAGTAGAATTTAAAGTGAAAAGAATTAATAGAATTAAAGAAGGGCATTACTTAATAATAAAAAAAGCACTTCACCAAAAATATATAATAATCATGAACCCATATAGATCTGTCAACATAAACTCAAATATATAAAACAAAAATTCACAAAATTACAAGAAGAAATCTACAGTTAGCGTGGAAAATTTCGACACACTTCTACAACAAGCGAATATAAAATACAGATGAAAAATTAGTGAGAATATAGAAGATTGAACCATCTAATTGTGCAAAAATTATCTATTAGTAGATATATAGTGATTTTTTTTAACCCAACTAACAGCAACCATAGGAAAATAATGCAAACCTCATTGTAAAAGAGATTTTAAAAGAAACCCTTTTGCATGTTATTGCTGTGATACTAAGGAGGGGATAAGATACAGATACACCCAAGAAGTAGACCAAGTGATCTGCTCCCTCTGTGATTATTCCCAGTATCACTATGAAAAGAACTAGGAAAGGCCTAAGAACCCAGGGGACTGGGAAAAGCAAAGGGAAAATGATCAAATTTGGAGGAGTAAATACAGAGAAACAGAACAGCAAAGAAAACCAAAATAAACAGAGAACAACAAGAAAATGCTCAAGAAGAGCTTGTAAACTGAAATGTTAAAATACACGAATAAATCCAACAGTAAGAAAGACAGGCACATAAACTACCAATTGAAACATGACTTTATTCCAGATTAAATTTAATCTAATGTAAGCATCTACGAAGACTTTAAAATAAGTATGTTTAACCAGCTCGATAGCTTTAAAAATAATAAATTCATTCATTAAAAATGAATAAGAAATTATGAAAAAATTCTAGCAGAAATAAGAATATCAAAAAGAACTCTTGGAAATATTAGAGATTAAATGGATAGCATCGAAATAAAAAGAATCCTAAATACATAATAAATTTCAAGTCAACATAAGATAAGAATTGGTGAAATGGAAGAGAGTACAGAAGAATTTATCTGAATGTAAATCAATGATTTGAACTGATTCAACAAAAATGAACTACATAAGTAATGTTAAAGACCAATGAGCAATTAAAGGATATATCTCAGAATTTTTATAGAACAGAGAATAGAGGAAATGGCAGAGATAAAGAACTAATGGCTTAGAGTTCGTTAGAATTTAATAGAGACATACATTTTCAGATCAAAAGTGCACTTCAAATGCCTAATGGAATAAATTAAATAGACATACCAGAGTGAAATTACAAATGCTCAAGATAAAGAAAAAACATAAATACTACCCAGAGAAATAAACATGTGGCTTATAAAGAAATAACAATTAGACCAATAGCAGATAGGTCATCAACAACCATAGATCCTAATATCTTTATGATTCTTATTGCTTTGGGTTTGGGTTGAAACAAAAACACAAACCAGAGAGCAAGAAATTGGCAAATGTGACTACATATAAAATTTTAAAAAATGTTTGCAACAGAAAACACCATAGACAGTGAAGAATGATAGAACACAAATTGGAAGCATCCGGAACTCTCATACACTGTTGGCGGTGAATAAAAACTATTGAAAAGAACCTTCGGGCAATATTTACTAAGCTGCATCCTCTAAGATCCTTACACATATTTTAGAGAAACTCTTGCTCACATGCACAAGGAGACATGGCAACAAAGGTTTGTTGCAGTTTTGTTGATATTAAAAAAAATTTGAACAAAAGCGTCCCACAGGAAAATGGATAATAAGCCGTGGTGTTCAACAGTTAAAAATAAATGATGTAGAACTACATGTATGAGCCTAGTTTTAAAATGGTGGGCTGATAGAAAAACTTTCAAAATAAAAATATGGTATTATGCCAATTATTTAAAATGTAAAAATATATACAATAATTGTATAAATTATAAATGGATACATGCATACTTTTTAAAGCTATAAAAATAAACTAGGAAATCCATAAAATTCAACGTAGTGTTACACCTGGGATGGGTTAGAATGTACTAGGATCACAGGAATTAAATATTTTCTTTTAACCTGGTCTGAAACAAAAATGGCAAAATTTAATCATTTAAAAAACCTGGATGGTGAGTACAAATATGCCTAACTCTTTTTTTCCTGCATTCTTGAAATGTTTCCTAATAAAAGAAAATTTTAGAAGTAGAAAATGAATATAAGAAGCAGAAATTAATAAATAGACTACACACCATAGAGGTAACCCCCAAAAAACTGTGTTTTCTAAAAGATTGAAATATAATAATAACAATAATCTGGAAAGGCAAATAAAGAAAGAGAAGAGGCACAAATAAACACTATTAGGAAATAAAAAGGAAATGTAAGTACAGATACTTAGGAATTTTATACATAATAATTTGGAAACATGTTAAATAGTTTTCTAGATTAATATGTATTATCAAATTTTACTATAAATATATAGAAAACATGAATATTTTCATAGCCACTTAAAAAATTTGAATCAGTCAAAAATTCTCATCTTCCAAAGATACCAAGTCCAGAAGCTTTTAAGGCAAGTATTACAAACCTTCAATGAACTGATGATTCCTGCATTATGCAAGTTATTCCTAGAAACAGAAGAAGAGGGAAAATTTCCCAATTTATTTTACAAAGCTAGTGCAACCTTGATATTGACATTAGACAAGTTCAGTATAAGGAAAAAAGTATAAGCTGATTTTATTTGTAAATATACCTGCAAAAAATTATCATATTGAATCCAATAAGGTATAAAAACTAACAAATAGTGTTTGTTATAGAATTATAATAATAATCTTGGATATTCTGCTAATTACATATAGAAAAATGATTTAGTGATATTTTACAAATTCACAACTAAAACTCTGAGCAAACTCAGAAGACGAGAAAGAAACTTCCTTAACCCAATTAAGATCATCTAAGAAAACACAGGAGTAAATATTATAATTAGTGGTGATTCTTTGGAAGCATTCTTACTAAATATTGAAATAAAACTGCTATCCCTGCCAGTATTAAATTTAAGTTGAGGAGTCTATTCAATGTAAAAAGATAAATTAAAAATAGTAGCAGAGCTTCGCTGGTGGCACAGTGGTTGAGAGTCTGCCTGCCGATGCAGGGGACGCGGGTTCGTGCCCTGGTCCGGGAAGATCCCACATGCCGCGGAGCGGCTGGGCCCGTGAGCCATGGCCACTGAGCCTGCACGTCCGGAGCCTGTGCTCCGCAACGGGAGAGGCCACGACAGTGAGAGGACCACGTACCGCAAAAAAAAAAAAAAAAAAAATCACCCCCAAAACAGTAACAAAAGATTAGCAAAGAGGGAAATAAATTTCGATCTTGATAAAAAAATCACAAAACTCATTTTAACAAACATTAGAATTCATAAGTGAGTTCATGAGGTTAATTCACAAGGTTGATGTGCAAAACAATTAGCTGCTACTCTCCTTATGAGAGTAAAATATTAATAATTAACAATATGCAAAACTATCTTTATAAGTTTTAATATGTTTTAACTTTTTTTGATAGATACATCTACCTTGGGTTGCCAGCAGCACTAAGAGGATCAAGCTATATTCCAGCCTTTTTAATCCTCATTATTTTGAGGAAGTATCGTCTACCAGAGGAAAATGCCTCTTCAGAAACTATGCTTGAGGCCAAGTTTACAGGGAAGGAAAATGAGGGCAAAGAGATGGACCAAAATTCCAAAGTTTTGAATGATGATGAATTGAAAACTAAACTATAATGCTCTTTTACATCATGCTTTGCAGAATTGGAGAACACACTACAACTTAATTGTTTTTAAAATCAATAGAGGTACTTACTGCAGGTAATTTTTCCTTGTCTTTAAGAACCTCAACGTTTTTCTTTACTCAAGGTAAAAAATTGTTCACTGATGGTATTTCTGAAGGAACAATGGCATCTGAGATTTTCCTCAGAGGGACATTTATAAACAACCTTCAAAATAGGATATTAGAACCTGCTTTATTTTTATGTTAAATTGTTAAAACAGCAATTTCGCTTTTCACTCATGCAAAATAAGGGCATATTTCCCACATCTTTTCCAAATGATTCTAAAAATTTCCTATTATGAAAATCTGTTTAGTTCCATTGAATTTCTGCTTTGATATCAGGATTATTTAGAGACTGAAATTCTTATCTTATGTGAATATTTAAGTATTTTATTCAAATTTATCACTTCATGTGAAAGAAGAGTAAATCTTTTAAATCTATTTTGGAATTGTTCTTTACCTCTTCCTATTCATTCCAGACATGACTCTTTTAAAATAGATTACTCACTAATATGCCATCACTTGATTTCAATTCATTCCCTGCTTTTTGACTCATGTCATATATTCGCTCATTTTGTTTAGAGTACTGACAAACTTAATCAGGTAATTAAAAATCATGTAGCAAAGATTGTTGGATTTTTTTTTTCAGCAATTCAAACCTGGCAACTGAACTCCCTCTTAAAAACAAATGTCTAAGTCAAAGTAGGAAAGGTCAATATTAGAAAACACTAGTCCTTTTTTTTTTCAGTATTTTTAAATTAATTAATTAATTTATTTTTGGTTGCATTGGGTTTTTGTTGATGTGCATGGGCTATCTCTAGTTGCGTCGAGCAGGGGCTACTCTTGGTTGCGGTGCGTGGGCTTCTCATTACGGTTGCTTCTCTTGCTGCAGAGCATGGGCTCTAGGTGCGTGGACTTCAGTAATAGTGGCACGTGGGCTCAGTAGTTATGGCTGGCAGGCTCTAAAGCGCAGGCTCAGTAGTTGTGGTGCATGGGCTTCGTTGCTCCGCGGCATGTGGGATCTTCCCAGACCAGGGCTCAAACCTGTATCCCTTGCATTGGCAGGCGGATTCTTAACCACTGTGCCACCAGGGAAGTCCCAAAAAACACTAGTCCTTAAAGGCTATTTATATTGCCAGATATTATCCAAAAAATCAGTTTCCCAGATTCAGGAGGCCTCCTTAGTCTAATGTTTATGTCACCCAAGGTGTCCTAAGTTAGGACACAAACACGAATTTTCTTTACATCCTCTTAGAGAATGAAGTGTTTAAAAAGTAGCTTCTGTTATGGAACTGAGGATAATAAAATTCAAGATGTACATTTAAAACTAAATCTACCCTTATTATTATTTTGTAGCTTAGGTATACAATAAAAGTATGAAAGGATTTTTAGAGACACAAGAGGCCTTACGGATGATATGGAGTTTCTGGTTCAAGAGAACAGAATGAACAGCCATGTTTATCTACTTCTTATTCTCCCTCCCACTGAAAGGACAGTCAATATAGATGTAATGATAGAACTCCCTTAAGGGTGAGGAGGATGTGGAAAGGGAGGATTGGAGAAGTGGGTGTCAATATACTCTGATTATTTATGTGTCATATAAAGGGAAGGGGAGTGTCTCCAGGGATAGAACAGGGAGGCAGGAGCTGTCATTCAGGATGCACTTAGAAGGAGCCTGGGATGTAGGTAGGAACCTCTGAGTTGAAAGCTCAAAGAATACAAGTTAGACAGAAAATAGACCACAAGCTAGACAGGAAATAAGCAAGTTAATTGAAGGACTGTCTACGTATACTTTGCAGACCAATATGATTTCCTGAGAATTGGATGCATCATTTCAGGAGAAAGCAACAGAGAGGACTGGGTAGAACAGGTTTGGGGGGAAGATTTAAGAGTTCAGTTCTCTGCTCGCTAAGTCCGAGACTTCATCAAGACCGTGGTTCAAGACAGGAACAGTGTTGACACTGGAGAGAGGAGCTAAAACCATTGGAAGTGAGGAGTCCCAACTCAGGGGAGGTGTGGCAGATGAGGGACAGTTGTGTGTCAGGGTCAGATGACATGAAACTCGGAGCTGCTTTCTTTGGGAAGGGAGGAGATGGGGAGAATGCTCTGGAAGCTAAAAGAGGAGCAAGGACTCACCCTATATCCAGAGAGTTGTCAGAAAAAGTCAACAGTTACCACATGAGATGCTTTAGGGGGAGGCATTGTCCTCAGGAGAAACCCAGATTTTGGTGAGGCTGCAGCCATGAAGAGAATGCTGGTTTATGAGTTTGAGAATATGGACAGTTTTGGAGATGAGGGACTCTCAGTTCCAGCGGACAACCTGAAAGGGGGCAGATTTCAAAATTGGAGTCTGAGAGAAAAAGTTGATAATTAGAGGTATATGGAAATTCGAGAATGAAAATTAGAAGAAGGGGAACGAGAGATTATCTGGAATTCTGGGACTTTTTAGGTAACTGACATAATGAGGTTAGTCCTGATAGATTTCAAGGCAGATAGTGTTGGTGACACTGTGTCAAAATTAGGAGGGGTCATGACTGGGCTTCCTCATGACCCCTTGTCATGGAGGCAAACCGGAGAATCAAAATCTTACTTGAGTACATGTGGCTCTTTCTTGACTTCTATTGATGGGTCTAAGTTGATCAGAGAAAGCTGAGTCTTAACTCCGTGCACAGTTCACCCACTTGAATACCCTCAATGGAGCAGGGTAGGCCGAGAGACATGATTTTGGACCCAGTGTCTTGGGCTCACTCTTATCCCCTGCTGGGAATGATGGCATTTTACTCTAGGGCTCTCTTTTGACACGTCTTGGCGGAGGAAAGAAAATCAGAGAAAGTGAGTACTGGAGTGCTCTGTGACCTCTCCTGACCTCTGTTGTTCAAGTCCATGAGGCCTGGGGAAGTCAGTTATTATTCTGAGCATTTGTCCTCCCTCAGAATAGGGTAAGTAAAGGCACAGCAGACGGAAGTAGGGGAGAGAAACAGCAGGAAAACCGGTAGTGGGAAGTTTAGGATCGTTCATTGTTTAATTCTGTGAGGAGTCTAACTTTATGGAATTAGAAATGGTTTAATATATTATTTGTAATTCTAAATATAACTGATATTTATGGGGACTTTAAAAATAAGTACATAGAAAAACCACAAAAATCGGGAAAAAACATAAAGGGAAGGAGAGGAATTCTTCATAATTTATAGCATGGAGTTAAATTATATTTTAAGCTTAATAAATTCAGATAAAATTGGCAAACACATCTTATCAGAACTGCTGAGAAGTGGTTGTCTCTGTAGCATTGGAAGCAGGAAGAGAAGCAAAGAACAATGCATTTGCCTTTCATTTTTGTCCCTTTTGTACTCTGATTTCTTTCCTCTTGTACATGTAAAATACAATGAAAAAATTTCATAAAGAATACACATCAGCAAAAACAATAATAATAAAAGAAATAAAATAGGGCATTTTACAGAAAGGAAAGAACTGAGTCCTCCAATTGTGAGATTTTCAAAGGTTCTCCAATGGGTGTTTATTTATTTACTTATTTTTTTAGTTTATTCGTTTTTAACATCTTTATTGGAGTACATTTGCTTTACAATGTTGTGTTGGTTGCTGCTGTATCACAAAGTGAATCAGCTATACGTATACATATATCTCCATATCCTCTCCCTCTTGAGTCTCCCTCCTACCCTCCCTATCCCACCCCTCTAGGTGGTCACAAAGCACCAAGCTGATCTCCCTGTGCTATGCGGCTGCTTCCCACTAGCTATCTATTTTACATTTGGTAGTGTATATATGTCCATGTCACTCTCTCACTTCATCCAATGGTTGTTTATTGAACAATTTTTTTCTCATTTCTGTCCTTGGTTCTAGAGGATATGTGTCTTGGTGTGTGTATGTAAGGAAGGTGAGTGATGAACTAAGTTGTAGGCTGTAAAATTCAAGTGGGTGTCACTTTATTAGGGTGAATAAATATACACAGAAAACAATGACAGAACGACAAATAACAGCACAAGGTAATTTCAAGCCATATGGACATATGGTGAGTCATTAAGTAATCAGAGTTTTTTGCAAAAACTTCCCATTCTGTTTTTGGGAAACATTGCAGAAGCATGCTAATTGGTAAGGGATTTCTTTCCAAAAGAAGACAAAGCTTTCTAGGAAGACATTTTGCCCTTTTTCCTTCTTCCTTCTGGAACTGAAGATATTAGGCCTCAAGGAGGAGCAAGAAGCCATCTTGCCACCAAGAGGCAAAAGCATAGGGATGAAAGATGATGAAACATGGTGTAGCAGGAAGACAGGGAGAGCCTGGCCACCACCAGGGGCAGGGCTGAGTTTTGCAGACTTTTACGTTTACCAAATTTGAGAGGGAGGCCTATAAAAAATTTCAAAATGATGAATACAAAATAAAATTGAAAGTGATAATTTACTTAGAATGAGAACAAAAAATCACAAGTTCCCTGTGATATGCTTTCAGACATGATCATGATTTTTTTTAAAAGAAAGCACTACTGCAAACATTAGAACTAAATGAGATATTTAATTTTAATAAAGCTTTCCTGCTGACGTTGGGAGTGAGAAGGAAATGGCCACTACTGCCATTTCTATTCAACATTATGTCCTAGCCACGGAAATGGGAAGAAAAAGAATTAAAATTTGTAAGGGTAAGAAAAGAAACAAAAAATAAAACTATCAGTGACATGTTTGTATTGCAGAAAACCCACAAGTTACTATAGATGAGCTATCAACATGATTAAGTGAATTTTAACAAAGTTCACTGGTTACAAGGGCAATCCACAAAATCAAATGCAGTTGTTCATATATCAATAGCAATTAGGAAATGATATTAGTAAAGCATATTATTTAGTGTACATCAAAAAAACACAAAACACAAAAAATAAAACCACATTGAAATCCTAGCAATAAATCTTATAACAGGTGTCTAAGACCTCTATCCCCAATACTACAAAGCAGTATTCAGAGAAATGAAGACCTACATCATGTTCATTTATTGAAAGATTTAATATTTTAAGGATGTCAGTTCTCCCACATTTTATCTATAAGTTCAGTGAAATCTCAAACAAAATCCCAGTACTTTTGGAAATGTGGATATTGACAAGATTAATTTGGCCTTTCCATGGAAGTGTAAAGGGCCAAGAAGAAATCAAAGCAATCTTGAAGGGTAAAGTTGGAGAAGCCCACCACCAGATATTAAGACCTATAGAGCTAAAGGAATTAAGCCAGTGTGATATTGACGACCCGTCTCCCATCCCTGGTACCACTCTCTTCCTTGCAGAGACCTTCTTCACCCCATGCAGAGTCCAACACCATGCGGTGCTCGGCTGCTCTTTTCCTACCTGGAAACCCTTCTCGCCCTATTCGGGTTCCAACACCTCACATCCGGCCTTCACTCTGCTCTCCCCCACAGCGATGTCTTCTTCACCCTCTTCAGGTCTGACACCCGTGGCAGGGTGCCCCACGTGCGATGTCCCCCTGGTACTCCTGTGATGGTTGGTGCTATGTGTCAACTTGGCTGGGACACAGGATCCAGATATTTGGTCAAGCATGATTCTAGATGTTTCTGTGAAGGTCTTTTTTAGATGAAATTAACATTTAAATCAGTAGACTTTGAGTAAAGCAGATTACCTTCCACAGTGTGGGTGGGCTTCACCCAAGCAGTCAAAAGCCTTAATAAAAAAAGACTGACTTCCCCTGAGGAAGAAGAAATTCTCCCAGCAGACTGCCTCTGGACTCAAACTGCAACACCAACCCTTCCCTGGGTCTCTAGGCTACCCCCTACTACCTATCTGTCTGTCTGTCTGTCTATCTATCTATCTATCCATCTATCTATCTACTCTTGGTTTTGTTTCTCTGGAAAACCCGACTAATAGACCTTTCCTTGGATTCTGACACCTATGCTGGGCTATACCTCTTATGGACACTCTCCTAACACTGCTTGAACTCTTGGGCTCTTACACCCACTCAGGTCCCTGTAGTACCCCTTAAACAGCTTTCCTCCACCAGCACCTACCCACATACCTACTTTCTCGGCCCCATCTAATTGCTCAGGATTGAATTATTCTGGAAGGAAAGGACAAGACAAAGGGAAAGAAAAGAGAAGACCAGGAAAGGAAGGAGGGGAAGAAAACAATTGAATATTTGAGAAATTTTAGAAAGTGAATATTATGTTGGATGTTATGTATCCAGAGAGAAGATGCATATTGCCAAGTGCATTTTACACTAAGTTCACCTATGTCTAGGTCGAGATTAATGAGTGCTATTACACAACATTGTAGCCTTGAAATGTATGTTGATTTCCTATTACCTCCTGCTCTAGGATGAATAGAAACGAAGAGCTTCTTTTATTGATTGTATATTTAAAATGCTTTTCCATTTGTTCAACCACATAGTAGGCATAAGAAATCTTGGAAGTGATTTTAAAATTTATGAACCATGTATCTAATTTTTAAATTTATTACTCAAGAGATTTGTGGATCCAACAAACAACTGCCTAGATTATTTTTATGTTTTTAAACAAGGCACTTACTTTCCTTTTAACTGGTCTCAAATTTATAGCCTGATATATATGTATATGACTTCTATATGTGACTCATACAGGACACAAATTATAGAAATGGTCCAAGTAGTACTCAGAGCTTTATCATAAACAAAGCGATTGAAGTAAAGCCTGGTGTGTGATAAAAACAAAATATGAAACTTTTCTTGCAATCAGCCCTAAGAAAAATTCAAGCAAGTGTTACTTTAAAATAAAATGGAATAAAATAGAAAGGAAATCACAAGACTCTTCAAGCCCTCAGATGTCTGTAATTCCTATTTGTATGGCTATTAGCATAACTGATACCATCTTGAGCACTAACAGTTTCTCCTGTCCATCTGCTGACTCCACCCAGGACCGTACTGTACAGTAAATCACTTCTCTGTCATGAGGGGATTCATGGTTAATAGAGACTGTTTAATAATCATTAGGAACCGGTAGCCTGTTAGTCCCCAGTGATGAAAACCTTCCCTGATGTATCCTCAGCATCCACAAGACTAGTTACCCATTCATAAATCTTGCCTTAGGAATGCCCGTCCTGTTTCCAAGCAACTACCCCATTCCCTAGGTTAACGAAAATCGTCCCAGTGGCCCCTTGGCAGTGTGAGAGCAGCTGTGGATGCTTCTGGATCGTTGTCTGCCCGATCCCATCGTGTGAATGTTACCCTATAATAAACTGATCCATTGATTATATGGAGCTGCCTGCCTTGTTTTCCGGTTTCAAGATGCCTTCTCAGTTCAGTGGGCATTTTTCATTCCTTCCATCCTCCAACACTGTGGAAGTCAATTTCTAAATAAAATAATAACTTAACATATCCTAACGATATATCAAGCCTGGTAGATTCAAAAGACATCCTTCACGAATTCAGAAAGATACATGCACCCAACATCCAGAGCAGCATTGTTCACAATAGCCAGAATATGGAAACAACCTGTTTATGAATTAATGAATCAAGAAGCGGTGGTATATATATATATATATATATATATATACACACACACATATATACACAATGGAATATTTTTCAACCATAAAAAAAGAATGAAATCTTGCCATTTGAGACAACATGGATGGGCCTGGAAGGTATATTATGCTTAGTGAAATAAATCAGTTAGAGAGAGATAAATATTGTATGTTTTTCCTTATGTGAGGAATCTAAAAATAAAACAAGTGAAGGAATATAACAAAACAGAAACAGGCTCACAGATACAGAGAACAAACTGGTGGTTACCACAGGAGAGAGAGGTGGGGGGAGGAGCAAAATAGGGGAAGGGGATTAAGAGGTGCAAACTGCCACTTATAAAATAAATAAGTCACGGGGATGTAGAGCACAAGGAATATAATCAATATTTTATAATAACTTTGTATGGTGTGTAATCTATAAAAATATCAAATCACTATGTTGTTCACCTGAAAGTAATATAATATTGTAAGTCAACTATACTTCAGTAAAAAAATACATCCTTCACCAGTATCATTTTTGATAACTAAATGAAATGACAGCAATAGAAATTATGAAGGGAGGGGAAGAGAGAGAGAGATTCTTTCCATCAGTAAAGATATACTGTGCTGAGTTTCTTAGAATGGTTAGTATGGGGGAAGACGTATTTAAGTGGCTTTAATATGTGTGGAAAACCTCATTCTTTTCATAACTCTGCATGTTTCCTTAAGACCTGGGAGAAAAATCCCTTGCAGACCCAGCATAGTACACACCTAATAACGTCTAGCAACTTCACCACATTGGAAATATTCTTGTAATCATCCCAAATATCAGATATATTTGCAAGATTATACCTTTTCTTCCACGTTTATCCTTAATGGCATTATTTGTTATTTTCTTATCAGTTGTCTAGAGACTTTAGATTAAAGAACAGATCATAAGAATGTGGGAGATATTGCTGGGTGAACATCACTAGAACTCTTTATATACAGGTGCTAGGGATAAATCTTTGGGTAAAAAGATGCAGCGTAACGAAACCAAACTCACTGTTTAAAAAAAAAATTTCCAGTCAGTGTTTAAAAAATTCATCTGAGAAGATAGAAGGAACTCAATAGAAACAAAATAAAAGCCTTCTTGCCTGATGACTTGGCCCTGTGGAATGAGTGAGTTTAGGAAAGGTCTATTTCAGAATGATAGCTGTACTTAGAATTGTTTACCAAATAGATAATTTCCTAGTTATTGGAGAATCTATTGACTAGCATCAGGTGAGGGAAAGGAAGAGAGGTACTCTCGTATAATTCAAATAGGTCTTGAAAATTCCTAAAGTTAACTGAAACAGACTTTCCTTTACATCAAGGGAATAAAAGTGAGACTTCTGGTTTCAGACATTCAGAGAGCAGAAGACAGTATTGCATCCATACTCTTATAATAAGAAAAAGCTGGAAAAAATGTAAATTACAATTTTTCTTGAACCCATCAGTGAGCTGAGGTTAGTGGATAAACAGCTAACTGGATAGCTAGAGTCAGGATCCCGCAGGGAGAAGCAGGATTTGAACATTTACTGACTTGGGGCAGAAACCACTTAATACCAAACAAGTCAGTACAAAATTCAGATAGAAATTTTTAATGAGTTGCTAAAGACCAAGTGTGGGTTGGCATGAGAAAGTGAAGCTCCTGAAGGTGGCCAGAAGAAGGGGGTTCACACCTCTTGCAGCTGATTCCTCCAGAACCTCCACCAGCCATTCGGGGGAGGTTAGAGAGGACACCAGGGGTGCCAGCTGGGGCAGAACAGCAGCTCCTTTGCCATTCTGCTCAGACCAGTCTCCCCTTTCTCCTCTAAGGAATGGAAGCTTTTCTCTTCAGTGCGGTTGGTCAACAAAAACTGTAGCTTGAGGGTGCTGGTGAAAACTCCTGCAGCTGGGAAGGGAAGTAGGAAGAAAAGCTCCACTCCTGGGAGAGGGGCACGTCACCCCCAAATGCTGGTTTACCCGGTCTGCCGGTCTCCCTCCTCCATACCCACGTCCACCCATGGTAACAAGCATACAGGGACTTCCCTGGTGGCACAGTGGCTACGAATCCTCCTGCCAATGCAGGGGACACGGATTTGAGCCCTGGTCCGGGAAGATCCCACATGCCGCGGAGCAACTAAGCCCGTGCACCACAACTACTGAGCCCACGCACAGCAACTACTGAAGCCCACGCGCCTGGAGCCCGTGCTCTGCAATGAGAAGCCACCGCAATGAGAATCCGGCGCACCGCAATGAAGAGTAGCCCACAACTAGAGAAAGCCCACGAGCAGCAACGAAGACCTAACACAGCCACAACTAAATAAATATATTTTTAAAATATATATATATTGAAAAAAACCCAAGCATACAGTAAAAATAAAAGTGGGATATATTGGGGAGAGCAGCAAGAGACAGATTGTTTGTGGGTAACAGGGCAAAGGGAGAACCAAATCCACATGGGAGTAGACCCTAAATACAAGGTTTCCCTAGAGGAATTTGAAGGCCTTGATGCACTGAGGGTAACCATAGCAACAACAAACTTCAAACCCAGCCCCACTCCTGATAGAAACCCCATGCTACAGGCCTCGTAGAAGGAAAGATGTGCTCATCTCCAAGTAGGAAAAATATTTACCTCCGTATCAACTGTCCTATACTACATTTATGACCTTCAACAAAAAATTATGACATAAAAAGGTAATAAAAAACACAGTCTGATTAGGCAAAGCGGTCATCCGAACAAAACTCAGATATAAAACAGAGTATAGACATATTATTAGAATTATTAAACAAATGAAGGCTTTTTAAAGATGAATGTGACTCAAAGGAACATTTTTACAGAGGGTTTAAATGTATAGAATCATTATTGATAAGATCAGTCTTAAACAAAATGGGGAATAGACAAAAGATTTTTGGTGGTAATCATGTCACTTTTCTGTTGCTTTTGCTCTTGCTTTCTGAATATCATCACTGTTTTCCATTTCCACTCCTTTCAAAAACCTATTGCTTTAAAATGATTGGAATCTCAATTCAAAGGTATAAGCTTCTAAGGATAGAACTTGAAACAGCCTCGAGTTTAACCATGGAGACTGGTTGGGAGTCAGAGGTGTGTCTGTGGGTTTTTGTTGTTGTTGTTGTTTAGTGATAATTTTTAAATTTCTACCTTTCAACTACTTCTACCAACACTCCCTTTACAAAACATTTTAGTCTTATAAACTATGACAGTCAGGTTTGGAGTTGGTGTTGGGGAAATCACACTGCTTGTCCAATCATCTTCTCATCAGGTTAGTTCTTGGTTTCCAGGTGGTGAGCAAGTCTACTTCGGAAGGGTAGAAGGCACACAAGAGGAAGTGACAATGGCCACTGCCAAATTTGTTGTGATAAATTCTCAATACTTTTTTTTGGCGGGGGTGAAATCTCCAGAAATATATATGTTGAAATTGAAACAGAGAGACTAGCATGGTCCCTATAAATGAGACACATGAACATTTTTTATTGTATTATAGTATTGATTACAGTGTATATTAGCCTACATTTATATGCCTATTCTCCACCTCATTTGTGGCCTCCCAAAGGGCCAAGATTCTATTTCATAAGTGTTTTTATCTCTGTGCTTAGCATGTAGATGGCAGTAAAAACCACTTTTTTTGACATTGAAAAAACTTTTTTTCGTTGAAAGATATAAAAGAAAATCTTCAAAACATCAGAAATCATCACTCCCTATCCAATGACTTAATACAGCTATTTTTATTTTTGCACATTGTTTTTAGTTCTTATTTATAACATTCATGTGACTGGCATTTTGGGAGTTCATTTATTCATTCACTCATTCATTCTTTCAAAAATAATTGATAAAGCACCTATTTGTCTGGCACCAAGCTAGATCCTGGGAATAAAATAAGTAGGTAAAATGAGTTCACTTCCTACCTTCCTTGAGCTTATGACTAGCAGGGGAGACAGACAGTTATTAAATAATCATAATAAATGTAAAATTACCATTTTGATAAGTGCTGCATTACTACAAATATATTGGAAAATTTCTCACCAATGACGAAGTCTGAGACATTGAAGGAATGGTGATTAAGCTTAGATCTGAATTCTGAGAAGCAGTTACATGGGAAAAAAAGAGTATTTCAGGAGAGAGAAACATCATGATCAAAGACCCCATTGCATGAAAATGGAAGGGTGTGTGAAGACATGGTGTAAATAAGGAGACCTCAGTCTGGATACTCAAGTCTTTCTTCAGAGCAGGAAGGCATTCTTCCACTAAATCTCTGATTAATGCTTCCTTTCCAACTCTGATTTCTTCCTCAAAAATAGATTTCTTAGGTTGGTGCTTTAGTTTGTCCTCTAAGTCACCTACCTTTCTTTCACAAATTGCTTCATTACCTTTTTCTTCTACATTTTCATAGATTTTTCAAATGTATCTTCTTTATCATGGATTTGGGTTTTTGGCCATTGTCTTCTTTCAAATTTTATCCAATGCATATTTTAACTGCACTCTTGCATGATTTTGCTTCCTTGATAATTTTACTTATCATATTCTTATCTCTGTTGAATTTTTCCCCTAGGATCTGTATTCATGTTTAATAACTGCCATTGAATTAAATATTAATATTTATTCTGAATTCCTGGGATCTGAAGTAGATCAAATAATCTACTGTATATGTGTTAATGTTCCTTTCCTTCACTGCACATATCACATATAAATATAAATTTATTCTTTTAATTTATATAACTTTATAACATTTTATCCTTTAATCTTGTTAATGTTCTTGTTCCCCTTTAAAGTGTAAGCTATCAAGAAAAAAAAGGGAGAAGACTCAAATCAACAAAATTAGAAATGAAAAAGGAGAAGTAACAACTGACACTGCAGAAATACAAAGGATCATGAGAGATTACTACAAGCAACTCTATGCCAATAAAATGGACAACCTGGAAGAAATGGACAAATTCTTAGAAACTCACAACCGTCTGAGACTGAACTAGGAAGAATTGGAAATATAAACAGACCAATCACAAGCACTGAAGTTGAAACTGTGATTAAAATTCTTCCAACAAACAAAAAGCCCAGGACCAGATGGCTTCACAGGCAAATTCTATCAAACATTTAGACAAGAGTTAACACCTATCCTTCTCAAAGTCTTCCAAAATATAGCAGAGGGAGGAACACTCCCAAACTCATTCTACGAGGTCACCATCACCCTGATACCAAAACCAGACAAAGATGTCCCAAAGAAAGAAAACTACAGGCCAATATCACTAATGAACACAGATGCAAAAATCCTCAACAAAATACTAGCAAACAGAATCCAACAGCACATTAAAAGGATCATACACCATGATCAAGTGGGGTTTATCCAAGGAATGCAAGGATTCTTCAGTATATGCAAATCAATCAATGTGATACACCATATTAACAAACTGAAGGAGAAAAACCATATGATCATCTCAATCGATGCAGAGAAAGCTTTCAACAAAAGTCAACACCCATTTATGATAAAAACTCTCCAGAAAGTAGGCATAGAGGGAACTTTCCTCAACATAATAAAGGCCATATATGACAAACCCACAGCCAACATCGTCCTCAATGGTGAAAAACTGAAACCATTTCCACTAAGATCAGGAACAAGACAAGGTTGCCACTCTCACCACTATTATTCAACATAGTTTTGGAAGTTTTAGCCACAGCAATCAGAGAAGAAAAAGAAATAAAAGGAATCCAAATCAGAAAAGAAGAAGTAAAGCTGTCACTGTTTGTAGATGACATGATACTATACATAGAGATTCCTAAAGATGCTACCAGAAATCTACTAGAGCTAATCAATGAATTTGGTACAGTAGCAGGATATGAAATTAATGCACAGAAATCTCTTGCATTCCTATACACTAATGATGAAAAATCTGAAAGAGAAATTAAGGAAACACTCCCATTTACCATTTCAACAAAAAGAATAAAATATCTAGGAATAAACCTACCTAAGGAGACAAGAGACCTGTATGCAGAAAATTATAAGACACTGGTGAAAGAAATTAAAGATGATACAAATAGATGGAGAGATATACCATGTTCTTGGATTGGAAGAATCAACATGGTGAAAATGACTCTACTACCTAAAGCAATCTACAGATTCAGTGCAATCCCTATCAAACTACTACTGGCATTTTTTACAGAACTAGAACAAAAAATTTCACAATTTGTATGGAAACATAAAAAACCCTGAATAAACAAAGCAATCTTGAGAAAGAAAAAGGGAGCTGGAGGAATCAGGCTCCCTCACTTCAGACTCTACTACAGAGCGACAGTAATCAAGACAGTATGGTACTGGCACAGAAACAGAAATATAGATCAACGGAACAGGACAGAAAGCCCAGAGATAAACCCACGCACATATGGTCACCTTATCTTTGATAAAGGAGGCAAGAATATACAGTGGAGAAAAGACAGCCTCTTCAGTAAGTGGTGCTGGGATAACTGGACAGTTACATGTAGAAAAATGAAATTAGAAACACCATACACAAAAATAAACTCAAAATGGATTAAAGACCTAAATATAAGGCCAGACATTATCAAACTCTTAGAGGAAAACATAGGCAGAACACTCCATGACATAAATCACAGCAAGATCCTTTTTGACCCACCTCCTACAGAAATGTAAATAAACAAATGAGACTTAATGAAACTTAAAAGCTTTAGCACAGCAAAGGAAACCATAAACAAGACCAAAAGACAACCGTCAGAATGGGAGAAAATATTTGCAAATGAAGCAACTGACAAAGGATTAATCTCTGAAACTTACAAGCAGCTCATGCAGCTCAATATCAAAGAAACAAACAACCCAAATCAAAAATGGGCAGAAGACCTAAACAGACATTTCTCCAAAGAAGATATACAGACTGCCAACAAACACATGACGAATGCTCAACATCATTAATCATTAGAGAAATGCAAATCAAAACTACAATGAGATATCATCTCACACCGGTCAGAATGGCCATCACCAAAAAATCTACAAACGGGGTGGAGCTTCAAGATGGCGGAAGAGTAAGACGCTGAGATCACCTTCCTCTCCACAAATACATCAGAAATACATCTATATGTGGAACAACTCTTACAGAACACCTACTGAACGCTGGCAGAAGACCTCAGACCTCCCATAAGGTAAGAAATTCCCCACGTACATGGGTAGGGCAAAAGAAAAAACAAAGACAAAAGAATAGGGACGGAACCGCACCAGTGGGAGGGAGCTGTGAAGGAGGAAAGGTTTCCACACACTAGAAGCTCCTTTGCAGGCGGAGACTGCGGGTGGCGGAGGGGGAAGCTTCGGAGCCGCGGAGGAGAGCACAGCAACAGGGTGCGGAGGGCAAAGCGGAGAGATTCCCGCAGAGGATCGGTGCCGACCGGCACTCACCAGCCCGAGAGGCTTGTCTGCTCACACGCCGGGATGGGTGGGGGCTGAGAGCTGAGGCTCCAGCTTCGGTCGGATCGCAGGGAGAGGACTGGGGGTGGCGGCGTGAACACAGCCTGAAGGGGGTTAGTGCGCCACGGCTGGGCGGGAGGGAGTCCGGGAAAAGGTCTGGAGCTGCCGAAGCAGCAAGAGACTTTTTCTTGCCTCTATGTTTCCTGGTGAGCGAGGAGTGGGGATTAAGCGCGCTGCTTAAAGGAGCTCCAGAAACGGGTGCAAGGCGCGGCTGTCGGCACGGACAACAGAGACGGCTGTGGGACACTAGGGTTGCTGCTGCCGCCACCAAGAAGCCTGTGTGCGAGCACAGGTCACTCTCCACACTGCCCCTCCCGGGAGCCCGTGCAGCTCGCCACTGCCAGGGTCCCCGGGATCCAGGGACAACTTCCCCGGGCGAACACACAGCGCGCTTCGGGCTGGTGCAACCTCAAGCCGGCATCTGCCGCCGCAGGCTCGCCCGGCATCCATACCCCTCCCTCCCCCCGGCCTGAGTGAGCCAGATCCCCCGAATCAGCTGCTCCTTTAACCCCATCCTCTCTAAGTGAAAAACAGACGCCCTCAGGCGACCTACACGCAGAGGCGGGGCCAAATCCAAAGCTGAACCCGGGAGCTGTGCGAACAAAGAAGAGAAAGGGAAATCTCTCCCAGCAGCCTCAGAAGCAGCAGATTAAATCTCCACAATCAACTTGACGTACCTGCATCTGTGGAAAACCTGAATAGACAACGAATCATCCCAAATAGAGGAGGTGGACTTTGGGAGCAAGATATATTATGTTTTCCCCTTTTCCTCTTTTTGTGAGTGTGTAGGTGTGTGCTTCTGTGTGTGATTTTGTCAGTAGAGCTTTGCTTTTACCATTTGTCCTAGGGTTCTGTCCATCTGTTTTTGTTTTTCTACTTTTAAAATTTTGTTCTTAATAATTATTTTTTATATTAATAACTTTATTTTATTTCACTTTTTTATCTCCTTTGTTTGTTTGTTTCTTTCTTTCTTTCCTTTTCTTTTCTTTCTTTCTTTCTTCTCCCTTTTATTCTGAGCCGTGTGGATGACAGGCTCTTGGTGCTCCAGCCCAGTGTCAGGGCTGCGCCTCTGAGGTGGGAGAGCCAACTTCAGGATACTGGTCCGCAAGAGACCTCCCAGCTCCATGTAATATCAAACAGTGAAAATCTCCCAGAGATCTCCATCTCAACACCAAGATCCAGCTTCACTCAACGACCAGCAAGCTACAGTGCTGGACACCCTATGCCAAGCAACTAGCAGGACAGGAACACAACAACCCCATCCATTAGCAGAGAGGCTGCCTAAAATCATCATAAGGCCACAGACACCCCAAAACACCACCAGGCGTGGACCTGCCCACCAGAAAGACAAGATCCACCCTCATCCACCAGAACACAGGCACTAGTCCCCTCCACCAGGAACCCTACACAACCCACTAAACAAACCTTAGCCACTGGGGACAGACACAAAAACCAACGGAAACTATGAATCTGCAGCCTGCAAAAAGGAGACCCCAATCACAGTAAGTTAAGCAAAAATGAGAAGACAGAAAAACACACAGCAGATGAAGGAGCTAGGTGAACACCCACCAGACCTAACAAATGAAGAGGAAATAGGCAGTCTACCTGAAAAATAATTCAGAATAATGATAGTAAAGATGATCCAAAATCTTGGATATAGAATAGATAAAATACAAGAAATGTTTAACAAGTATCTAGAAGAACTAAATAGCAAACAAACAATGATGAACAACACAATAAATGAAATTTAAAATTCTCTAGAAGGGATCAATAGCAGAATAACTGAGGCAGAAGAACAGAGAAGTGACCTGGAAGATAAAATAGTGGAAATAACTACTGCAGAGCAGAATAAAGAAGAAAGAATGAAAAGAACTGAGGACAGTCTCAGAGACCTCTGGGACAACATTAAATGCACCAACATTCGAATTATAGGGGTCCCAGAAGAAGAAGAGAAAAAGAAAGGGAATGAGAAAATATTTGAAGAGATTATAGTTGAAAACTTCCCTAGTATGGGAAAGGAAATAGTTGGTCAAGTCCAGGAAGCACAGAGAGTCCCATACAGGATAAATATGAGGAGAAACATTCCAACACACATATTAATCAAACTATCAAAAATTAAATACAAAGAAAAAATATTAAAAGCAGCAAGGGAAAAACAACAAATAACACACAAGGGAAATCCCCATAAGGTTAACAGCTGATCTTTCAGCAGACACTCTGCAAACCAGAAGGGAGTGGCAGGACATATTTAAAGTGATGAAGGAGAAAAACCTACAACCAAGATTACTCAGCAAGGATCTCATTCAGATTTGATGGAGAAATTAAAACCTTTACAGACAAGCAAAGGATAAGAGAATTCAGCACCACTAAACCAGCTTTACAACAAATGCTAAAGGAACTTCTCTAGGCAGGAAACACAAGAGAAGGAAAAGACCTGCAATAACAAAGCCAAAACAATTAAGAAACTGGGAATAGGAACATGCATGTTGATAATTACCTTAAATGTAAATGGATTAAATGCTCCAACCAAAAGACGTAGACTGGCTGAATGGATAGAAAAACAAGACCCGTATATATGCTGGAGAGGGTGTGGAGGAAAGGGAACCCTCTTGCACTGTTGGTGGGAATGTAAATTGATACAGCCACTATGGAGAACAGTATGGAGGTTCCTCAAAAAACTAAAAATAGAACTACCATACGACCCAGAAATCCCACTACTGGGCATATACCCGGAGAAAACCATTATTCAAAAAGAGTCATTTACCAAAATGTTGATTGCAGCTCTATTTATAATAGCCATGACATGGAAGCAACCTAAGTGTCCATCAACAGATGAATGGATAAAGAAGATGTGGCACATATATACAATGGAATATTACTCAGCCATAAAAAGAAATGAAATTGAGTTATTTGTAATGAGGTGAATGGGCCTAGAGTCTGTCATACAGAGTGAAGTAAGTTAGAAAGAGAAAAACAAATGCTGTATGGAATCTAAAAAAAAAAAAAAAAAAAAAAAAAAAAAAAAAAAAAAAGGTCCTGAAGAACCTAGAGGCAAGACGGGAATAAAGACACAGACCTACTAGAGAATGGACTTGAGGATATGGGGAGGGGGAAGGGTAAGCTGTGACAAAGTGAGAGAGTGGCATGGACATATATACACTACCAAATGTAAAATAGATAGCTAGTGGGAAGCAGCCACATAGCACAGGGAGATCAGCTCAGTGCTTTGTGACCACCTAGAGGGGTGGGATAGGGAGGGCGGGAGGGAGGGAGATGCAAGAGGGAAGAGATATGGGGACATATGTATATGTATAACTGATTCCCTTTGTTATAAAACAAAAACTAACACAACATAGTAAAGCAATTATACTCCAATAAAGATGTTTAAAAAAAAAAGTGTGAGCTCCATGAGATAGTGTAATTCTTTGTTTTTGTTTACTGTTATATTTCATTTTACCTGTCAGATTTTTGACATTCAATAATTGGTAATGAAATAAATATTCAAGATAGTGCCTTTATTTTCTTTGCAATGTTTTAAAACACAACTCTGTAATTTTCTGTCTTTTTTTTTAATGATACAAGATCCCATCAGACCTGTCACATAGTAACCAGCTGTGGGTGATTTTTCCAAATTTCTGCTTTTGTGATTAATGAATCTTTTCTCAGGTTTACTGTTTGAGAACAGGTTAATATATATAACTTCCAGTGTAATTCCGAGATTCTAGCAAGCATTCATGTTGTGTGACTTTGGTATACTCAGGAACATCTTCTCCTGTTATGTGGCTTGTTTTTTTTTTTGTATCTCTTTATCAAGGGCTCTATGTGAATTTTTTTTTACAGGAGATGTCCTGGCTGTATCACAGATGTTTTGAGTCAGAATCTCATGTGGGTGTATGATTGTGGTTTCTTTTTAAAAAAATGTTTCACAGGTGATACTGATGACCCGCATTTTTTTTTTTTTTTTGCTATTCAGAATAAAAACTATAACTTCTGGCATTCACTATAATAAAACTGCCATCACTAGCAAATGCAGTATTCACATGTTTGTTCTCATTCACTCTACTTCTTGTCCTACTTGTGAGGGTGTGAAAGATCTCTGTGCACCAAACACAAACACACAAAAAGCCATGCAATTGAGAGATAGTTGGTAAATGATTTGATGCAGACTCCATTTCTGCCAGAGAGCAGACAAACAAAATGAAGACACATCTTTTAAATGGGCTTTGCTTTCTCAAGTTAATGTTAGCGTTTCTTAATCCATTTCCATGGGCTTGAAAGAAACTTAACACATTCTGTAATATGTTGTCTGACAGTTGCAGCTTGGAAATTTTCTATTAGTTCTATTTCTTCAGCAGTATTTTAATGAGAGGTTGGAAGAAGATATATCAAGTGCTGATAGTCAAATTCAAAATTAATAAGGTCTGGGAAATATATGACTTAATACATGAATGACAGATGTCATGATAGCATCAACCCTCCATCATACTAGACTTTAGGCTTGAGTAACATGGTCCACACTGGTTTTGGATCTTGTTTTAAAAAGAAAGGTATTAAGCTTTTCTTCTTATTTAGACTATTAATTTCTCTCTTCCTTTTTCACCTCTACCTATCTTCTAGTCACCGGTTTTATTGCATTACAATTACCTGAGCAAATACTTTTTCTTCTATTACATATTAACCATACCTTTCACTTTAAATTTGTATGGATCATATATTCTAATCTTAACCACAAATGCATAGTCACACCTTTACAATGAGTACTCCCATTTTTTCCCATTTATAGTTTGTTTCATTGTCATAAATTCATAGGTTATTCATTGTTCCATCATTAGCATAGAATGTGAAAATTGTCAGTGAAAGGACCAGGAACTGCTCAAAAATAACATCCTACTCAATTAATGCAATGTTAGTTGAAAACACAGCAGCAGCAGAATTTTTTTCTCCCCTTAAATATGTGTTTCACGGTCCACTCCGGCATCACTACTTAACGGTTCTAAGTTCACTTCGTTCACAGATTTTCTTTCATTTTCTGATGCCTTGACATCTTTTCCTTGATATTTTTTCTTCATAACACAAATTAATACAACATATAAAAGAAGAGCTGGGAGTTTTAAGCCTGTAGTCAAGCCAAAGAAAGTATTTCTGAGAAAAGAGAAAAAAAAGTCAGTTTTTACTTGGAATTGGGTGTAACACTTTACAGTGTTGCTCTTCAGTATGCAGAAGGCCTTTGAAAAATGATGTTTGAAATCTTACATAAAAATATTGAAGTAGCAGTTTCAGTGATTCTTTTGATTGGAGCATAAGAAGTTTGTGATTATTTTTAAAGGACTATTAACCCACAGAAACTAAGGATGGTTCATGATCTGCCCAAGTGCTATCCGTAAAATAAGGTATATTTGGAATGTTTAACTTTCTCAGAGACAGATTAGTTCATGTGTAATGAGAACAGATTATAAAGGAAATGAACTGACTGTGAGATAATCAGATTGAATCCATTTATACGGAAGCAGGAGCCAATGATTACCTTATAGGCTTGCTGTCTACGAAGCCCTGCCCTGTGGTCTACTGAAAAATTTTCACAAAGCCACATAAAATTACCTAGTACTTATGGTCTATTCCAAGGATTCTCAACTTTGATTGAACCTTAGAATCACCTAAGGAGATTTTAAAACTCCCATTCCCCAGACCACACCCCCTGACCAATTGAATCAAAATTGAAATAAGTATTTCAAAATAGAAATTAACATTTTTGGGGAATTCCCAGGTGGCCCAGTGGTTAGGACTCCATGTTTTTACTGCTAAGGGTGTGGGTTCAATCCCTGGTTGGGCTACTAAGATCCTGCAAGCTGCATGGCACAGCCAAAAAAAAACAGAAAGAAAAAAGAAATTAATATTTTTTAAAGCTCCTCAGGTGATTATAATGAGCAGGAAAGATTGATGACCACTGACCTGGTAGGTTGGGAAGCACTCGCCTCATAACATTATTAACTAAATGTTGAGAAGCTTTATGCAAAAGATACTTTGAACAATTATTAGGTTTAACCGAATGGAATTAATTCTATAACTGAGTTGTTTACAAAGTTTATTAAATGGTAGCTACAATTCCTAATATTATTATTACACTGAAAATATCTCATTCTTTAGTAATTAACATAGTCAAAGGAAAAAATCAATTAATGAAATATATTTATGACAACTTACCCATATAATGTGGAATTGTATATCCGACAAGACCCTTGCTTCCCGTAGTTGTTGACAGACCACTTCATACAAGCTCTATCAATCAAAGCCCCAAAATATATAGGAGCTGGAATTCCTCCTGCAACATGAGATGAGAAGATGTCAACCCAAGGAACATGTTTCAAAGGAAACAGTGATATTCCACACTGATACATTTTGGATTATGTAGATATTAAAAATTTTGGAGGACCTGTCCATTGATTTGGCCTAACTCTCCTCAAGAATCAAGATTATGAGGAATCTCCAAAGTTCAAATCACATACAATAGCATAGACATCTTTTATCTACCCTCACCATGCCAACACACATAGGGAAGATGGAAGATTATATGCCTGTACATTGTTCTTCTTATAATGCCAATTGACTTAAGCCTGGTTGGTAGAAAGGAGAATGTTGTCAATAAAACATAGAAGTCATATTGGTTCATATGTAATTTTTCTTAGGCAAGGACAGCTAGAATAGCAGGAGTAGAGTTATAACTTCACAGGGAAAGGGAATATCTCTCAGCTCAATTGCTGCAAAGGCAAGAAATTTTTCAACTCGATTTTTAAGTAAATTAAGAGCTGAATGCCAACACTAGGACTTCCTCCCCAGAGAAGCACAGGCCCAGCTTCACTGAGTGCTAGGCTCCTGGTAGGCTGTGCTTTTTTTTTTTTTTTTTTTTTATGCCTCAGGGCTCCACTCCCACCTTCTTGGAGTCATGAAGCATTTTCTCTCCATTGATTGTGCTCATTTTTCATACCACCTGAAGCAGCCTGGGCTGTCCAAGGGCCTGTGGTGCTGAATTTTGCTTCTGTTGATGTTCTGATCATAATGATGCCTAGGTCTCTCCAGTGGCCTGTACCTAACACAGTTTATATTTGTAGTGTATGATTTTGCAGAATTTGAGGATTTTCAGGAACACACATGTTGTCTTATAGCAGAAGTGCCCGTCTGCTTTTACTGCTATTTTAATAAACTCTGACTTTGACTCCTAGTTCTGAGCATTGGTAAGTTGACCAAATTTTAGAGATATGCTAATTTTCAAATTTTATATTGTTACATAAAAATGATAGTGATTCATAGTTTCCAGTTTTGCCAATTCCATTTACTTTTAATCAGTCTGAATTTTCTGAGAGTGAGAAATCTTAGAATGTCAAGGAACTGGTGTCTGAGACGAATATATCTGAGGAAAACTGTTACTGAGAAACTGGATTAGGAATTCACAGGTTTTTACAAATCTAAGCCATTCCTTTGAAAAATGAAAAATATGTGCCAACAATTTATTTTTCTTATATAAAAATAGCACTGGTTTGATCAAACTTAATGAATTAAATGTTTCAGGTAACAAACTTGGTCTTATATTATTGAAAATTTAAAACTTCAGATAACTTGTTTTCCAATACCTATTTCAGTTTAATATACCTTCCACAATTTACATTGTATTCAGACAGTTGTTTGTGACTGGACATTTGGTCCTCAGTATGTATTTTCCCCCTAGAAGAGTTAGATTCCATTGGGCCATATACTGGACATATCAAAATAGGATGCTTACAATCGGAATAGCAAAATTCCTTTTTTTCTATTTTACGTCGCTAGGAACTTCTTCTATTCTCAATCTCATTTCAGCATATCAGAAGGAGTACTAGCTCCCCAAATTCTCTTTCTATCTGCTAACTCCTATGGCTTAGATTCTAGGAGTGAGGCATCTCCATTGGATCTAGAGGAACTGCCAGGATTGGACAGAGAGCTACAAAAGACAAGGTAGAAACTTTAATGCACATAGCTAACCAAAAGAAGGCAGTCTGAAAAACTGCTTACTGTATGATTCCAACTATATGATCCTCTTCCATAAAGTTTGCACTATTCCTGCCAGCTGGAAATAACTACCCTCTTTAGAACTCTTAGCACTTCGTAGCTCACTCACAGCCCTTATCATCCTGCAGTACCTCCATCTTCTTCTCTCCCATACCTTTTATATTTTCTCCTTTTACCTTTGAGGATCTGTGATTTTCTCCCAAATATACTTCCTGGACACCTGCTCCATTGTAATTTGGCCATAGTTATGCTTCTTTCTTTTGCTTGCAAGAGTCCCAAGGATTGATGCCCTCCCGTTTCATTTTCTTTCAGCCACCAGTGGTTGCCTCCAGGCCATGATCAGTTGCCTACCCCAATTCCTAGAGCAATCATGTCCTTTTCCTACTTCCCAGGAATAAGCATGTAATGTTAACAGGTCTTAAAAAGAGGTAGCACAGGGGTTAGGTTAGAAGTTGTTAAGCTAACAACAGGAAACCGTATGGTATAAATGGCAAATGGCAACAAAGGGAAAAGGATAATTTTCTAAATCTTGTACTAATCACCTCATCTGAATATTTAGAAATAGGCCTTTAGCCTCTAGATTCTATAGTATTACTCTTTGACAGCAACAACAAAAAAACCCACAACTTCCTGAGCTTTCTTTCATTCAGAGCACTCCCCATTCCAAGATGCTCAGTTCTAGAATTTTAGTTCCCATGAAACCAAGCAGAACCCTGTGAGCCTCCGCAAGTACAAAGGTCCCTCCATGTCCCCTGCCTCTTGTTTGTAGAAAAGATGAAGTCTCCCAGGCCTTCCTGAGTCACAAAAGAGCAAGCTCAAGCGGTTAATGATTAGGACAACAGAGTCACAGAATCTTTCCAGTGTCTGATGTACATCCCTGAGTTGTTTTGCAGATACCATAACTGCCACCAAAGAAAAAAGCTAACCGCCTAATGACCAGACTATAGCCATGCCATAAGCTACTCCATCTATGGCTAGCACAATTCCAAGAACTGGCTTCAGATAATGGGATTAACGTTATTGCTCATGATAATCTATATTTTGTGGGCATCAAAATAATTGTAGTTTACTCTTCCTGTATATGTAAGTGGGCAACTAAATTTATCAGCAAAAAGATACTACAGATCCATGTCGACATCTTCCACTTTAAGAATACAGTGCCCTATGTCGGCATGAAATTATAGAAGATGGACTTTCATCTCTAATCCCATGGAATGGAATGATGTCTGACAAGCAGCTCTTTTGCTCCTTTTCTGTTTGTCTATTTCTGTTCCCCTTAAACCTTAATTATAAAAATCAGGTCACTAGGTAACATTTAACCTAACTCCTGACTTGTGCTCTTTAATGCACACCATGCCTTGCCTAACCTGTTGATTCTTTTCCTAGATTAAAAGAAGTAGGAATGAAGAATTAAGTAATTAAAAAATGATTGACTCTCTACCCCCAGTGCCCCCTTAGCAAATTTGCAAGCAGACCACCGGGCAAGATAGCATCCAAAGGAAGATCAGGAGTAGTCAGCAGGTCTGCATGAAGTGAAAAAATGATGAAGAATCTGACCTCCTACCTTAATAATTAACTGAGATTATTTCCCCTTTTTTTCCCTTTAAAAACTATCATGGCTGAGCAGAATCTTCAGAGATGGTTTTGGGATGAGTCTGCCTTCTTCCTAGATTGCTGGCTTTTCTGATTAAAGCAACTTCCCTTTCTACCAACACTTGCCTCTCAAATATTGGCTTTTGAACAGGGAACAGCCAAACCTGAGTTCAGTAACACACATTCCCTTCTGCATTTTAAATTTCTATTAAAGGTTATCTGCCCCAGCCTTAGAGAACTAGTCTGAGGGACTGTGAAAGTCCTTCTCTGTTGTTTTGCACAATCTCCCAGGCCTCCTGAGCTGTTTTGGGCATTATCCCCCTCAGCATAGAAGGAAGGTCCTGCACTCTGCATATGGGAAGAAATATTCCTAAGTCTTAAATTCTTGGAGACCACTGATCTTTGTTTTAGAAAGGATATAATACAAATATGATGATGCCTTGTTCTTACAGATTGATTCTAAATAGAACTGACAATGAAATTCTCTTTTAGGTCATTTAGTTCTCCTTTATCTCATTATTTTTCATTTACCACAAACATTAAAATGATATTTTACTTATACCTTTTTAAAGAAACTTTCTGATAATTGGAAATCAATTACATTCTGTCTTTGAGCTTTGACATGAAAATTTATACCTGGAATTTATCATCTACATATTTATCATACCTAGTGTTCGAATAGTTAGTGAATGGAAACCCATGGCAAGTGATTTCAGTTCAGGTTCAACATTTCTGAAATAAGATAAAGGCAAAGCAACATTAAGCATCTCTAAAATACCAGATTGAACTAAGTATTAAAGCATTTCTCAGTGTTGTTCTTCATGATCTAATGAAAATCCTCAAGTGAAGAGCAGATGTTATTTAAAGTTATATTTTCAGTTGTTTTAGAAGGCAAACATCTGAATGATGTTAACAGTTCTTATTTCTTTACTTATTCAATGCATTACAATTTCAAGACAGTTTTACAAACATTTCCACATTTGATCCTTAGGAAATCCTGAGATAGTGGTTGGAATAGACTTTATGATATCTATGAAGACTGATTTCGTGTGATCTGTTTAGTTGACACCTGCCATATGAGAGAGCAAATACTTTTATGTAGGTCTTGGTCTGAGCAGAACTCTTTTTACTACTTCATTTCTATCATTGCTGTTAACAGAAAAGTTGACTAATATGATTCATAAACTACATAATATAACCAGGAAGGTCAAAAAAGATATCTGTATTCTACTGTCTAGTGTATTTAAATGTCATTTTAAAGGTAGCAAATACACTTGTATCCTCTCTTAGAATTTAACTCACTTTTGCATTTAGAAAGTTATTTCCACAATTCCATATTTCTATGTTCCATGAGTTGATGATACAACCAACTCTGTAATAACCTAATACATATCAAGCAAAATAAATGACCTGACTGCGGTGGCAAGATGGGGGAGGGCGACTGAGGCTCAGAAGTTCTGTTTTTACTGAAATATTGAATTAACTGATACAAAGGTTTATTTTTTTTCTTGAATGACTGTATGTGTTCAGAGATAAATAAATTTAGTCATTCAACAGACATTTGCCATGTGCCTCCTAGGAGACTCTATGCTAGTCTTTGCTATTGATATAAAGAGATAAATCATGTTTCATAGTAACTAAATGCCTTAGATAAGTCATTCAACCTCTTTTAGCCTCAGTTTCCTTATCTGCTAAGTAGTCTTATCTTGTGTGTTGTGAGGATACAATGGAATAAGCTAGCCCTCTAAACCTCAATTTTCTTTACACGAAGTTGCCCCTTAAGCCTTTTAGGGGAGCTACCCTTGAGTGAGATTCCCAAAAGTGTTCAAGAAAACTTATAAAAGTCAACAGGATAAAAAATGAAATTAAACATAGCGTAATAAAAATTAAACACAGCAGAGTTATGTATTAAGAGAGAAAATGAATGGAAAGGGTTTTTTCTCTGCTTTTGCTAAAGACAGGGACACTTCCACTAGCTGAGCTGAGGGCACAAAACACTATCCTTGAGGGCAGTGAAGCCATGCCAGTAAGTAGATGAGGTCATGTTATTCAAAGAGGTGGTTTCTTCCCTGAGGAAATTGTCATGAGGGAATCAGCCATGACAGTTAACTAGTCCAGTTAGCTGTCTCTCTCAAATATCAGATTTCTTAAAAGCGCTTTTGGGAAGACAGAGAATGCAGTTTGTTCCTGGTTGAATTCTCTGTGACAAGTGCCTGAAGTGTCACTTTTCATTGCAGTTGATTTTTTAAAGGATGCATTTGGCTTACAAGCCAGATGCAATAGAGGCAAAACTGAGATGTTTGTTATCAACTTGCATTTTTACCCAGGGAGAGGGCTAGTGTGTCGGAGAATTGAGCAGACCTGGGGATAGTGATAATATCTTCCTGAAAGGGAACTTGATATCTTAGACAACTCAGTGGAAATGATAGACTTACGTGGTATAATGACACACAACACACATACACACATATACAGTGACAATCACACACACTCCTACGTTCACATGCACACACACTTACAGACCCTCATGCTCATACTTACATGCACACTCTCAACACACACACACACACACACACACACACACATTTTTATCATGTAAAATATAGGTCACTGCAGCATGTGTCCTACCTCAATCTGATAGTGATCAGCTCTGTATTTTGATCAACATTTCTCAGGATGGATTCTCCACAAAAAGCACCTCCTATCATAGCCTTCTGTTTTCCCTGATTCTGTTCTTGCCTCCCAAAGACATATTTTCCACCCCACAGCCAGAGTGATCTTCTAATTGGATAAGATCGTTGTATAATTCTACTGCTCAAATCTCTCTGCTGGCTTCTTAATACAATGAGAGTAAACTCCAAAGTCTTTAACGTGATCCACAGGGTCTGTGTTATCTGCACCATGCTTGCTCTCTCATTGTATTTCTTACCTCTTTCTTCTTCGTACAGTCCTCCTGATCTTGTACATATCAAGTATGTTCCACCTCAGGACTTTTACCTCCACTGCTACCTTCCCTGGATTGCTCTTCACCTGTTCATATCTGCATGATTTGTACCTTCAATCTTTTTTCAGGTCTCATCATATGACTTTCAATGGAAGGTATCTGAATTAGTACTGCTTCTGCACCCCCTCTTCTTTCTTTGCTTTTCTTTTTTCCTTTTTTTTTTTTTTTCCTCATCAGGTTATTCTCATCTATGGTCTCCCCTTTCCCACACTGGGAGCACATCAAGTCAGGCTGTGGTGACAGTGGAATGGGGATCCTAAAGCAGACCCTGCCATTGCAATTTAAAGAGACAGAGGGTAATTAAAACCCTAGTTAGTGAAGATGAAGTGCGCCTCCTGCCTCACCAGAAGTTAGTGATGGACGGCTCTGCCGAGGGCCTGAGCAATGTACTAAAGACTTGGTTGTTAGGCTTCTTAATGTTTAATTGTTTTGGATGCATGGTGATTAGCTAACTGCATTTTACTGGAGATGCAGGCCCTTGACCTGGTGCGGCTGGAGGTTCAGATGCTCATGGAATGTTGTGGTCTAGTTTGGTGATCCATCTCTTTCAATGGCTCAGACAGGTGATTGAATAAAAGCCCCCAGAAAAGCACTTGGAAGGCTAATCACACTTTGTAGAAGTGCAGTAGGATGCTTATCATGCACATCCAGATCATAGCTTTAGCCTCAATTATTCTATAATATGTGGATTTCTTCACAACTTAACTATTCTTGCAGAGAGGGTGGCTTTCACTAGGAGGAAAGGGGCTCTTATGATGAATTGTCTTCTATAACTTCTGTCCAATTTCTAAAGATTCACAGGGTTGGTTGAGCTTTCAAATTCTGGGGAGGGAACAGTCTGAAACTACCGTCTCTTTAAAACAGTGTTGTAAAAAAATGTTTTTGAAATTATTTTGAAAAAAGTTTTTTGAAATTAATTATTCTTGCAGAAAAGTTGCAAGAATAGTACAAAGAATTCCTTCCTCATTCCTGCCACCTGTATTTCCAAGCATTAAAATTGTATTATCTTTTCTATATTTTTACTCTGATTTTTTTCTTCCTAATGCTTAACACTTCTTTTTTTTTTACGTATTTACATGCTTATTTATTTATTGTTTCTTCTCCTACACCCATCCACTCTCCCTCACCCCCACTGAAAGCTAATGAAAGGAGGGCCCTTATCACTTTTGTTCACAGTTCCATCCTTGGACACTAGAATCATGCCTAACGTATATACTGAATGTATAAATATCAACATTCCTGCTTAGTCTAGTTTTAATAATAGCCTTATGATGTAGGCATTGGGAAATCGTTAATAGACTGAAGCTTATATTTTTCTTCCACAGTCTGCCTCACAAAAGTTCTCTTTCAATAAAATCGAAGGTTGGTGAGAAATCAATAAATGTTTTTGATAAATGGTAGTGTTGATCTTATCACTTTCTTATTAAGATAAAATCATCATCAATGTTGTAACAGTTATGTCTAAAATTCTTGTTCTCCTCATGAAAAATTTTAAATTAAGAAGCCAAGACTTGAGATGCAAGCTAATTTGGAGTTTTGAGACAACTTCCTGTAATTTAATGAATCTGTAATTTGGCAAATACGGAAAGCTTCTCCTTTTGAGTAGACAGTATTTTATGTTAAGGTAGAGCTTTATCTGTGGAATAAATTAGTATAAATAATTTGACAAGATTTAAGGGTCATTGTGGAATGTAAACAACTGTAGTCTCAGTTTACAGCTTTATACTCAGTTTAAAAAACATGAATACATTTGTTTGCTTTCCCTTCTATGTCACACTGTTGGCTGACCGTGAACCTGTTGCTAACTACTTATGTCTTAAAAGTATAACTAGAGGTTAACCCAGATCACCATATTTACACATATATATTTTAATACCTACGTGCAAGTCTTTATATGCTTTCACTTTTAGGTGATTGAATGATTAACTTCACCAACAGGCCTTGTATTACCTACTCCCTTCCTACCCCTGCAGTCTTACCTTGTGCCATCTGTCTCACTCAGTATTTTCCAACCAACTGGCTTCTGTTCACTCCTCAAACACATCAGTTCTTTCCTGCCTTGAGGCATTGGCATATAGCCCCTCTCCCTGTAAAGTTCCTCACTTGCTAACTTTAACATACCCTCTAGACCTTTAGATTGTGTCACTTTTTTTGAGAAGTATTTTCTGAGTCCTCTTCCTCACAGTTCCTCACCTCAATCCTAAATTTGTTTTTCCTTTTTCTTCCCTTTAATAGCACTCTTTTTTTCTTAGTAGTACTAACGATAATTTGTAATTACGTGTTTATTTTTAAGCTTATTTGCCTTACATAAGTCTTTCCTGTTATACTCTAAACTGTTTGCGAACGGGTACTTTATCTGTTTTATTCACCATGGAGTATTATTCACCAAGTGTGGTCTAAATATTTGTCTAATCAGTGAAGAAAAGAATGAATATTGCTCATGTATTTTTCTTTTCTCTATGAGGGTATTTGAAAGACTAGGTCAAAAGCCATTCTTTTAGCTAGGATTAAAAACTTTGGAATATCATAGGCTGTTTATATTATGTGATCTGGTTCCCCAATTTTTTTTTTCAATGGAATCATAGGTGATTCACTCTGACAGGCCCAACAGGGTATAAGGTATCTCGAAATGAGAAGTTCTTTTAGAATCACAATGGGGATTCTTTCACATTGAGGCAGTTGTCGATCAGTCTTTGTCTTAAAATTCTCATTAAGAGGAGAAAGTACGGAATCTAGATTTTGTAGTGGCAAAGGTCAAGGCAAAATTATTGTTAATTATGCAGTGAAGTATCACAGTAATCCTAAGAAAATGCACTCTTAGAAAATTTAAATGTAACAAAATATGAATTGGGGTTCCAAATATATTATGGAAAAATATGCACATTATTAGGTGTGTTTATAGTCTAATATATGTAAAAATACTTTTAAAAAGTAATACTCACTTAAAAACCAGCATGATATTTGAGGTACTTCCCAATGCAGAAGAAAAAAAGATAAATATTTGCACTACTATATAAACGTAAAATTTTCTTGTACATTGATCATTTTTGGGGCATTCACCCAACTTCATTGAGTTATTTCTGCTCTGGAAACCATTTACTTCCACACAACTACAGTTATGAAACATCTGAAAAATAGTTTTTGAAATATGACAGAATATATTTACAAAATATGACTGGGCTATAAATATATTCTATTATATTTAAAGACATCTCACTCCTCTAAGCTAAAATATTTACAGTTTTTAAAGAAAACATTCTAACAATACAGCTGTTTAAGAATTGAAAGGCAAAATAGTTTCCTGGATTCCTTTCTAGACAAGAAAGTGTAATTTACTATTAACTTTTCATACATTCCTAAATTAAAAATGAGGAAAGAATAGAAAAAAGTCATGTCTGAAACTCTGTAAATTATTTTCTCATCAATATAAAATGTTTAAATATTTCTCTACCACTCACTTTTATTTTCTATAGCACACCTACTTACTCTCTTTAACAATCTCTACAGAGTGTTAGTGACACTCCCTGGGTAGGATTGCCTAGGGAATCCAGAAAATATAGTAGTTTGGGAGAGGTCAAACCTGGGCCTAGAGCCACCCATTCGAATGGGGCAAAGTCCAGGGCAGAAGGGGCCAGGCACGGATGCTAGAATTCCACTTTTGCCAGCAAATACAACATCTGATTGCATAATGACAGATTATACGATAGATGATGCCATTACCAGAGAGATTCAACACAACAGAATACCCTAAAGGTTAGAACACAGCTGGAGAAAATTTAGGAACAAATGATTTTAGAAATTTAATTTGGCAGGCAGTTTATGTAGCTAGATGGCTTTAATAAATTCTGTTCTGAGTCTAGGCTAAACTAAGGTTTGAGGGAAGTTTGAACCCATTAATGCTAAAGACCAAATACTGAAGGAGGAACAGGGGAAGAATTTGAATTCATACTTATCTGATGACCAAGCTTTACTTTTTTTAAACTAAGAATTGTATGGAGAAATTCTTTATGTAGCAAGCCTATCGGCCAATAAAACCAAACTTAAGTACAAAGGGCATTATTTTGAGTGATTAAGAAGGGATGACTTATTACTAAGAATTTGGTAAAAGAACTCCGCAGTGGTCCCTAAATGGTAAAGTATTAAGAAGATGATGTCTCCGTAGTAGACAGAGCTCTCTTTAGGATTCTAACATCATGTCTTTGCCAGCCCTTCACGCATGGACAAGGTGGGACCATAGATTAAATGGGGAACTCTCAACGAAAGGCACTATAGCCATGCATATGAGATACGGGTTTTTAAGTATAGTCTTAGGGCCACATTTGTGCAAATTTATGACTCAGCTTCAAAGAATCTAGGTTCTTCAAAGTTCTCAGTGACCTTCTTTAATGCAGTTAGTAGGACTCTGGGCAAGAAAATGGTGGTAAAGTTTGAAAATCAAAGACAGGAGGATGTGGTAGAGAGCAATGATCATAGCTGATAATATTGCTAATATTGGTGATAGGAAAAGGGCCCAGGAAAATGGTTCCCCAACTTTATGAGATATTCAGTGGATTGGAAGCAGAATAGAGAACACCATATCTGATGCTCAGCTATTGGAAGTTACTCGGGGGATTGGGGAGAACTCACAATTTGCATGGAAGGGGATATTTTGAGTGAAGAAGACATTGGCACCTCTATGGGAGATGTTAGCGATAGGTAAGCAGAATATTAAGTTATCCTGCATAGGAGGAGTGCCAACCATGAAAAAAATCAATATTGGAAGCAAAAAAATTGGACAGTCAAGTGAACATGAAGCCTTGATTAATTTCTTGGAAAGTCAAAAGGGTATTGAGCCTCAAGATAAACTCTCCAGAATCTATATGCAAGATTGCATATAGATGGTGGTTCTGGAAAGGCACCTAGATTGACAAGGGGTTGACTCAGGATTTTCCCCTAGCATCTGAAGGGTAAAGTACTTCCAACCTAATGGAAATCATATCCTTTAGTCAAATGAGGTGCTTCCTAGAAATCATAAATGTTTTTAAATTTCAAAAGGTCATAGTCTTATAAACGCAAGAAGAAAAGTTGGGAGTAATCTCATGAGAATTCAAGCAATAGAAAAACCTGATTGTGTCTCAAGCAGGATTTTATGTGAGGCTTTGTTTACACATCACAGCCATCACAATGACAGGCAATAATGGGAATCTTTTTCTATCTTTTAACTGGTGATCTTCGTTGTAGAAACATTTGGTAAGTAATTGTCAAAGTTTAAGTAAGTTAAATCAAATCTGCAGTTTTGATTAAGGAGAAGATAGTAAAAAGTAATACTCACAACAGACTTTTTACTGCCACTTGAAGATTTGCATCCTGCTAAACAAGGTGATATGTAAGTTATTCCATTGTCTCCACAGAGTGGTTCCCATTGACTTTGATCACAATTGCAGTCAGAGTTGCAATAAGAAAGTGGTACATTTATATGAGATGCCATTGGATTATTTCTGGAAATATATGATAGACATATATCAGAAAGAGAGAGAAAAGAAGAAGAAGGAGAAGAGGAAGGAGAAGGAGAAGAAGAAGGAGGAGGAGGAGGAGAGGAAGAGGAAGAGGAAGAAGAAGAGGAAAGAGAAGAAGGAGGAGAGGAGGAAGAAGAGGGAGAAGAGGAAGAGGAAGGAGAGGAAGGAGAAGTAGAGGAAGGAGAAGAAGCAGAAGAGGAAGGAGAAGAAGAGAGGAGGAGGAGGAGGAGGGGAGGGAGGGGTAAGGGGACGGGGGAGGAAGGAGGAGGAAAAAAAGAGAAGGGAAGGGAAAGGAAAAGAAGGAGAGACGAAAAGGATATGAGAAATAAGGGAAAGGGTTGTCTTTAAATTAAATAGAGATATTTTGCTTGTCCAAAATGGCAAAGTTTATTTTTAGTGCTTATTAACTTTTTCACCCTTTATCTTTACCCAGACATGATTTATGATGTAGAAAAAGTAAAACATAAAAAAGAAACCAAAGAGGATAGGTAAGACATAGACAACAGGTCTTTGTGATTCTGTCAAAAAATTACTCAAAAATCACTTCGTTTTTCTGAGAATTGGTTTCTGTTCAGTAGGGTAATGGCATTAGACTAAGGTTCTTCCCAGCTCACTGTAAAGTCTCATGAATCTGTGAATGTTAATTAACTAGTTTGAATTTTTAAATCTATATTTTAACTACACAAGGAAAGAATTCAACGTGGTCAAAGCAGAATCCTTAAGGATCAATTTTTAAAAATCAAGAATAATAGAAGCAGTTGAGAAAGACTAGAAAAACTTCATATGCTTTTTAAATGAAACCATAACAAAGTTTATAATGATTTACTGTAAAACATCGTTGTATTTATAAAATATAATCTTATAATATGGCTAAAATTATTAAATGGATTATTCATATAATTAATTTTCTGCTTACAGATTTTTAAAAAATTATTCTTTTGTTTTTTGGTAAAAATCTTGATAAATTATCTTTGAATGAGAAAGTAATTTTCATGAAGAAAGAAGAAGGTAGATTCAGAAATTCTGTAATCAGTGATTTTACTAAAAGCATTTAATACCTAATCCTGCTTGGGGACACACGATGGACAGGGAGTGATTTAGCATAATGATTAATGACTCAGTCCAGACATTTCAATCAGACAGTCCTGTGTTCACATTAGGTCTGCCACTTCACAGCAATGTGACTACTCTTTCTAAAATTAGATTTGCCATTTGTAAGTCATAAATCCTCATAGAAATGTTTTTGTAAAAATGTTAATTTAGCTGTTCTCAAACTTTCTGTCCCCAGCAGCCTGTCCATTCTTGAAAAGTATTGAGGACCCCAAGGGTTTTTTTGTTCAAGCGGGTTCTACTTATTGATATACATACTCTACTAGAGATTAATAAGAAGAAAAATTAAGTACATGAGAATGCTGAAGCACACATATCCTCAGCCAACAGACTGATATTATCATCACATATCTTGTAGCCTTAGAAAATATCTCTATACAAGCACAGGGAAGTCTGTTCAACACTCTGTAATAACCTAAGTGGGAAAAGACTCTGAAAAAGAATAAATACATGTATATGTATAACTAAATCACTTTGCTGTACACCTGAAACTAACATGACATTGTTACTCAACTATGCTCCAATATAAAATAAAAATGAAAAAAAAAAAAGAAAATATCACTATATACTCATTAGAAAATGAGAATGAAAAAGAAAAATACTATCTTGGTATTAATATAAAAATAGTTTAGAATTTGTTGACCATCTGCAAAAGTCTCAGGGACCCCTGTAGATTTTCAGACCACATTCTGAGAACCTCTACAGTAATTCATACTCTAAAAACTTACCCCAGTGACTAGCATTGCATAAATGCTACATATATTGATTCTGTTAATAGCCATCACTTAGACTATGAGTTCCATGAGGGCACTGAGGTATCCTATAACTTTTTTGACCTTTAGGGAGGCACTCAGTGAAATTTTATTGAATGAAAAAAGCCCATAGAACTCTAGCTGCCTTCTTATGAATAGATAGCACAGTTACTGTGCTTGTCTCAGGGAACTGGCTTTAGGTTAAAGCCTGTATGCTTGTGCTGTGAAGTAGCATCGTTCTGGAGTCACTGTATGACTTCAAACAAGTCACAGTTTCTCCGGGTCTCAACTAACAAAGGAAGAGTATATAAGAGGTTCGGGATGCATAATCTCCAGGATTCTCTTCCCTCTAAAGTTCAATGTTCTAGGTACTCTGTATTTTGATATACCAGAGTGAGTGGTTGTCAATAGGAATATTCAACAACAAACAGGATTAGGAGGGAGTGGGGAGATAATTCAAGATTAAGTTGGCAAGTCTCCAAGAATAGGATGATGTTTAGGTCAGCAAATGTGGGAAGATTCGACAGGTTCAAATTGACACCTCCTAAGACCCAGAGTTTAAAAGCTCAAAGCCAACAATAAGCAGTGCTAAGGAGCATGGTTACTAAACTGTAAGCCAAGGATCTTTGCTTGTTGCTTGAACGTGAACCTTCCAAAATTTAAATTGTTGGCTGTATTCAGGAGATGATAAGAAATCTGCACAGGAATCTTGCCCTTGATTTGGGGTAGAGACTGTAGTACTAGGTATACCGCACAATGCGTGATAATAATGAAAAGTAAAAGTTTTCTAGGTCTAATATTGCCATTACGTATAGAGTATTTATCAATTCTACTGCTAATGAAGGCAATACCAGAAGAGACAGAATTAGCTTGCAAAAAAGGAGAATTCAGTGCAATGTACTGGTTTTCTTATAAAGATAATTGTTAAACATCAAAATTAACTGCAGATAAAGATTGTTCAGTCACTTTTGGAAAATGTCATTTATATTTCTCTCATGATTCATCCAAGATCATAGTGATTAGGCTTAAGAGTTTTGGAGTCAAAACCTTCAAATCTGAGTCAGAATCTTAAATTGTTAGACATGTAATCTGTGTATCTTTCTAAGCCTTGCTTTCCTTATCTATAAAATGGGGATAAAAGTACCCATCACTCATTGTAAGCACCACATAAATAATAATTATTACTATTACAAACTATATGGCTTTTCTTTAAGGAAGGAAAGAAAAGAACTTTTTGAGATCTTAAGAAATGAATGTTTTAAGGATTTATAAATTGAAATTTCTCTCAGTTAAAAGTTTAGTTAAATTGCCATCTGCCTTGTTTGCCTTACTTTCTTTTACATTGGATGGTTTATATATTGTGCAATTAGTATACTGATATATATATACACACCCATCATAGGTCAAGGTTAGTCCAGCAACTGATTTGTTTTCACAGATTAGCGCAAAATTTAATAAGTGAAATAGGAAGGACAACATATGGCTACAAAGTGAAAATTTCGCAATTCCAACCAAAGTAAATTTGAATTTTTTAATGATATATCCTCCTGTAAACATTCCAGATGCAAAAGTTGGTATGGTTATGAATCCTAGAAGAGAAAAAATGTAATTATATAAATATGGTTATTCTGAATGTCTTTACACATGAAACACTGTATATCAACCAAAATCATCCCATCTTATTACTTTTTAAATAGAAGGCTGGCAGTCCAGGATGGAGGTAGAGGGTCAGTGCACCATGTGGGGGACATAAAAATAATTTCTTCCTGCCAATACTGAAGGTTTAGTTTCCTCAGTAGCAAAAGTCAGTGACTGAGAATATCTGTATGTCTGAACATATGGTTTTTATAAGGTACTTTTTGTCCCCTCCTGGAAAACAACAAAATATCATCTTCCTGTCTCTGAGACTTTTATCTTACCATCTAAAACCCTTTGCATTTCCTTAAAATGAAGAGTTCCCATCCTTAAAAACTTACTACAAACTTGCCCAGTAGTTTAGATTTGAACACTTAAATTAATATCTCTTCTTTATTCATCTAAACACACACATACCCTAAGATGATAAACAGGTCTATACGTGATCTTAAAAATAGTTGATTCCTCTTATAACTTTTCCATTTCATTGTCTTCCAAGATTGATTAAAGATGAAGATCCCTCTAACAAAAAAATTAGGCTGAGAACTTTATTAGGAGTTAAATTTACAGTTTTAACTTTTATCTTAAGTTCAATAAGCACATCCTACAGAATTATTTTTTTCTTGTTTACTTATGACCTATTCACATATCACTTGATAAATTCAGCTTAACTTATCAAATATTGGGTTTCTACAATGTGCTGGGCCCTGTACTGGGTATTCTACTGCTCTTAAGAATCTTATATTATACAGGGGGTAGGGAAAGAATAATATGAGAAAACCTTTCCTTCATAAAGAAGTCTCCATGTGTCATTGGAAACAGATACTGCAACAAAAAACCTCTCTAAAATACGAGATTTGTATTGAATTATATAGATATCAATGATGTGTTTAAATTGATTTGTCTCCTGGATACATCAATGTCCTATTTTTTGTAAGTATCTGGGTCCTGGTTCAAAGTCCATGAAGGATAGAAGTATAATAATTACATAATAAAAGGATTTTCCTCAGAATCTCAGCACTAGATTATAAGATCCAGTTATGCATATATCATATCTACATGTTCCATTCACATGTCACTTTTCCTTTGGGAATTTATCTCCTCAAGAATAACATGAGCTATAACTTCAAATGCAGGACAATGATGATATCACAAGACCCATCGATTTGATAAAATTTGAAAAAATAAATGAAAATTATATTTAATAAGATGTGAAATTGCCTTCACAACAAAATGTCACTTGGAGCTCAGTGACTCAGTAGCATAGCATTTATCAAGCAAACATAAACAGGTCTTACCAAACAAAATGCTAGTCTCAGATGCTGACTGGCCATACTGCTGTTCTACATATTTGAAGACATAAGTAATAGTTCCAATATGGCTGCTGGCTTGTAGCAGTGTCAAAAATAATGTTATAACATACAGGGGATTGGTAAGGATGTTTTTCAAGGACTGGAAAAAACCTATAAAAACATAGAAAGAAAATATTATAATGCAGCTTACATATATATTAATATCTTAATCTCGTAAATATAATTTATATAAGATTTAAAATTCCATAAATATGTAGCACAGAAAGTCAGAATACCCTGCAATCCTACTAACAGTTTTTAAAAATATATTTCAATTTTTTCCATATGTGCATTAATATTTATTTAGTTAGTTCATTTTACTCCAAAATGGGATCAAACATACATGCTGTTTTAGTAAGTGCTTTGTTCGCCTCGTATTTGGTTATTCTTAGCATTCTACCATACAGCTGCATACATCATTAGTTCATTTATTCATTCATTTAGCAAACGTTTGGTTTTTAATTGGGTACTAGGCAATATGCTAGGCACTCAAGAAACAAAAGTGAATGAAATGCCATGTCTCTTTTTTATTAGCACTTAATAATATAATCATCATATTAATAATATAATTATTAACTGGAAATTTATCTTAAAGATAGTATAATCCAAAGCTCACAGAAATAAGAAGACTAAGGTTCAAAAAATCATAAAGGTCAATTTAGTACCAGGATTCAGATCTCTTTTTTCCTGGTATATAGCTTTTCTACCATAAAATACTGCGTCAGTAAATCTGGCAGTATTATCCATCAGCTTTCTTAAAGACATATTGTGTCTCAAGTGACATTATGACAACAGTAGGGCAAAAAACCCATGCCTACAAACAAGTGTGTAACAAATCTATCCCTTCTGTACCTAGCAAGCATTATGTGATCTGGGTCTATGATCACAAGGTTAACCAGCTGCAATGGGAGTTAAAAGTGGAAGAAACCACTTAGAAAAACAGTTGGAAGTATCAGAGCCTAGCAAGACAGAACCAGATACGGTTACTGAGCTATGGATGGTGTGGACTTTGAAAGATCTTGTGCTGTAGTACTCTAAAGGTTTCCATTAGATATGGTCAGAACCAAACCTTCTATCCAATGGTAAATAAGAAATAGTTTCATCTGCTTATAATAACAAGAAAAAAGATTAGGGCAAAGGGCATAGAAGGAGAAAAAAGAAGATGTAAGGAAATGTGTAGCAGGAATAAATAACATTTTAAATTGTTAGGTCAAAACGCTAAACTTCTCTCCATGGGACTCCCCAATCAGGAAGGACGATTGACTTGTGAGTCATTCTAAGTGAGTTGTGATGTTTGATCAAAAGAAATAGGGTATATGGGCTCACCAAATCATTGAATTTTTGAGGTGAATGAGAACTTGGATGTCACCTGAACTTCTACACAATCATGATCCTCTATATATCCTCAATAATCGGATCAATAAACAACTCATTAAGCTATCTCAGAAAGAAATTGCTCATTTTTGGACGATTCTCCTTGTTTACAAATTGTTTTGTAATAAACTGATATCTTTCTTTCTTTCTAACCAACTAGTCTTGTTTCTACTCAAATTAGATATATTATTTTCTGACTAAATGTTCTTAGTTATTTCATCCATTCCTAACAGCACATAATTAAGAACCTCTTTACTATCTTATTTTGGTCACTATCTTACAAACACAGTTGATAACACAGATGATGTTTACAATCGCCCTACTTTTGCATCTTCATTATCCTCTCCATTTGGGGGAGGCTCACAGTCACCACGTTCCTTACTTTTAGATAATCCGCTACTTTTTATGGATATAATTTGCTGCAGTGTGAAAATAGCATAGACCAAATGAAAATTTATTAGAATGGTATTTTTAGTGTGCATGTTAAATTTCAAAGGCTCCTAAATCAGTGGTGTGCTGGTAAATGTTTAACAACTGATTCTTGGGAAAACAACGTTGATTTGAGTATTTCCCAATTTCGGTAATAAATGGGGTTAACTTCTCCGATCATGGCCAATTTCAAGCTACCAATGTGACTGAAAATTTAAGTCTTCTCTGATGAGTCAATAGAAGTCACACCATTGCGTTCGGATTAGAGTGATGGAGAGGAGAAAGTAACAATAAAAGGAGTGAGGGGAAGAACTGATGAGAGGGAGAAATTGGGCTCCACCTGACAAGCTCTAATGTCACTTCAACTTCAACTTGAAAAGGTTGTCAAGGGTTCAGGCATTGCTCTGCTTTGACTTACTATTCCACCATTTCTGTGCAATCTGAAAACTGCACTATTAACATTGTTTCAACTATCTTGCTCTGACTGCTGCTGGATCGGCCCCCAAATTACTGCTCCTAAATTGTTCTCCATTAGCCCTCGGGGCTTATGTTTGAAAGGAAGGACACTATCAAATGGTGGAGGGCTCTTATTCACATGACTGACTACAATAACCTTAACTACTACTGTTGCTCGTACTTCATTTTTTAATATTTAAGTAAGCAATTTTTTTCTATATAATTACGAAGAAAATAATCTTACTCTATCTAGAGAGAAACTTCCTCTGATTTGCTTCTCCATACTCCATGTCTCCACCTAAGAATAGTTAAGCTGCCCAATTTATAGGCACTCATAATTGTTTATATAGGTACTATATGGCAATTGTCTATATATTTTTTGGTACAATCCCATTATATTGTAAATACTTGGAAAACAGAGGCAATATTCTATTACCAGAGCATAGTATGCTTCCTGGTACTATTTGTGGAAGGAAGGAAGGAAGGAAGGAAGGAAGGAAGGAAGGAAGGAAGGAAGGAAGGAAGGAAGGAAGGAAGGAAGGAAGGAAGGAAGGAAGGAAGGAAGGAAGGAAAGAAGGAAGGAAGGAAGGAGGAGGAGGGAGGGAGGAAGAAAGAGAAAGAAAGAAAGACCTTTTAATCCTTATAGTTTGTACTATGTAATTTGGAAATGAATATATACTCTTTGGTTTACAAATAACAGATATTTTTAGCCTTTGATTGGTTTCTCCCTGATAAAGACCACAAGCCTAATCCCCTTCCCTTCAGAGTTGATATGTGTTCAGAAAATATTTACAAATTTTAGTAAGAATCTTAGAAGAATAATTTAGCCAAATTTAGTAAAGAAGAAAGCGAACTTTATTTAGATGACTTGAGTATGACTTATTATTTTGGAATATTCACCCCTCCCTTTCACTGGGATTAACAATTCCAAATTGACTGTAAATGTGAAATACTTACCAGCTACAGTTTCACTAACATTTTGCCCCTGCTTGGTCAAATGAGCCATTTGACTCTTTTCCTCATTTTGCACAGGCAAAGATACTGAAGCTTCTTTTTCTTTCTTTGGTTTATCCAAATTTTTGGGCAAGAAAAAGAATGGTATAGAAGAAATAATGGATATTAGTCCAGCCACAAGGAAACCAAGCCACCACGCACCAACCCAGCGAGAGTCCTTAGGAGTTATTCTGATAGTGCCTAGAATAAAGAATTAGAAGCCAGTCAAAAATCATTTTGAAATGCAAGAATTTCTGGTAATAATTGCTGTCCTCCATAGATGAAGAAAGTAAATGATGTTTCATCAATTCTGAGACACTCTTCTTTTTTTCACACTTTTTATCTTTGAAATAAGGGTAAGTCTAACATTTAATGACATCTTACAATTGCTCTTGTCCAGGAGTCAGTCATGACATTGTTGTCATTGCCTGAGCCTGTGTGAACTTGGTGGCTTTTCTGGTGACATGACAACAGTGGCCACCATTGAACAGTTGAAGCCTGCAAACTATTTAAGGGCCATTTATGGAAAGCATGATACTCATTGTCTGAAAACTTCTATTGGCACCATCTCCTGAGGTCAAGAAAGCACTAGCAATGAAATTTACAGCGCTTTGCAAGAAATTCTCAGAGCGAATAGTGTGGGTTTTTTTCCCCCCTAGGACCTGCATTTCCAATGCCTTGACAGCACAGAGGATGATAATGGTGAAGATATACGTATAATGAAAATCTGAGTTTAAAATTTAGACTCTAAATTTTAGGTTTAATTTAACCATTTTATTTCAATAATATTTCTCTTTAAAGCTGTGTGAGTGCCATGTATGTGCTATATCTAAACAAGTATAAATGAGCTGTTTCAATAAATATAAAGTTTCAGTATATATTTAAATTTATAAATATAAACATTCTAATAAGAAAGCAGCACCCCCACACACACCCCATAGATGTTTGAAGCACAATAATGGTGTTGTTACTCTTTGATCTATAAGAATACTCTTTAATGTGAGAAAATATTGACTTCATATATAGAAATAAATTATTAATTCTATTTACTGAAGTGGTTTTCAAATATGCACAGTTCTGAGCTTAAAATTGATTTACATGTTCATATTATTCTATAACCAGCAACCCTGACAAACTGCAGAAATGATTGATAAAATCAGTGACTCCATCTACATGCCAAGTACTTATTCATCATCCATCAGAAATGTCATTTTGATAGCATTTTGTTGTGTTCTATCCCTGGTGTACACATAGGAACTAGAGGTCATAACCTGGCTAGACACAGCCTGCCAAAGTGTTTCCTTTTGTTCACACATTGTTTTAAAAATTGAAAACTTCCACATGAAAATCTGGATTCCAGGATTTTTTGGAAAACCAATCAGAAGATTTTGTCAATGCTGGATCCAGATTTCTTCATGAAAAGGATAGATTGAGGCTGGGCAGTACATGCACTTTCAGGTGTGTGCAGAGGGCAGTTCACCGCTACCAATTCTTCCCAGTTTAACCACCACACCGGGCACTCTTTATTCACTTATGTTATCTCGTTGGCTCCTTTGGCATTGGAGTTTGCCAAAATGTACTTCACGATACGTTTACATCATACCCATAACTGAATAAGAGAAGATATAATAAGGCCTAGACGTTCAGTGCTAGAAATGGGATCTCCATGGACCTAAATACTGTGAGTAGTGATTTCTGACTATAGAAAAGAGGTTACAAATCTATCATTCTAAAGACTTTAACCATTTATTTCTGGGTGCTTAGTGATTAAAAACAAGGATGAACCCGGAAATGAATGAGTAGAAACACTTGGAATGTGAAACTACTCTAATTCACACATCCAAAATAGAAGACATAACACATTCCATCAGGTCCATCTTTTAGCTTTATATTAAAATACTTTCAGATTGTGGTTATTACTGGTCTGCTGTGATGTCTACTCTATGTAGTCCTGGTGAAATATAAAATCAGATTTGTTTATTTCTAAGCACTAATTACTTATCATACGTTAAGACAGGCATTATACTGTTATGTTCTAAAAGAGATGGAAGATCAGTGACACAAATATTTATGGCTTATTGTGACAAGGGCTACAATAAAGGCATGCTCTTGGTGATTAATAGGGACACTTAACTTGGGTCCAGTAGGAGGTGGTGAAGTAAGGCGTCTCTGAAGAGGAGCCACATATTGGAAAATACTTTAAGAACTATGCAAATAGAGATGGGAGAAAGGGTAAATGTGGGGAAGTGACATTAGTAGGCACATTGAGAGACATGCAATTAGTTTGCAATTATTTTGGGTGAAGTAATCTTAAGTTTGTTAAATTTTCTTATTTTATGCTTAGTTGTAAAAGCCTGATGTAGATAGGAGCTGAATTTTATTTTTATTCTAGTTAGTAACACATTACCTATTTGTAACTTTTGACAATTAGTAAGCAAAGGGCCACTGAAAGAGTGAATTCAGTTATTTGAAAGAATGGTGTCATGTATTTGAAAAGCATTATCATGTTACCTTGTTCTGATTGTACTTACTCAGATCTACGTATCCAATATCCACATACATTTTAGAAAACAGAGATACGAGTAAAAAGCCAATGATTGGACCAATCATTGTTACTGCAAACAAGTTACCTAAAAATATTACAAAACATTTTAATCAAATGCCAATAATACATGGTTCTTATTCCGTTTTTTTAAAGTAATACAATACAATATATTTCTCTCAATAATTTTTTAAGTAAAAGAATGAGTTTCGGAGCACTGTTATTTCAAGGTACACCCGGGGAAAGTAACCATAAAATCTAGTATTTTCTGTACCTTACCTAAATAAAAAGAAGAATGTCCTTCTTTAGCAAAATCATCGATGTAAGAAATCCCCAAGGGTGTTATGGGCGTTTCCCCAATTCCACGAAGCATGTTACCCAATAGAATATATATCCACATGTGTGACCCAGATTCCTTCTCCCAACCTACATAGACAAGAAAGTGTTTTATCTTAAACATTAATTTTAGCATTCCTGTTGAAAAGTCAACTAACTTAATCCTTTAATTATTCCATTTAAGATTTTTTTTGCTTTTTTTCTAATTATAAAATGATTTATAGTCACGTTACAAAATTTGACAGTACAGAAAAGCACAAAGAAAACAAGTAAAATATTATCTGCCATCCCTCCACACACAGAGTACCACTTCTAATGTTTGTTTATATCTTTCACATTTTTAGTGAACATAAAAATATGCATAATATTCTTTATGTTCTCATATCAGGATTTTAATGACTGCATAATAGTGTGCTGAATAAATTTCATCAATTTTTTCTATATACTCACACAGTATTTCTAATTTTTCATTCTGTTAAATAGGGGTGCCATGGCTATAATGATAAATCAATCCTTCTGCACATTCCTGATTATTTCCTTAAAATAAAGCAATAAAAGTAGAATTGCTGGTTTAAGCAGATGTGCATATTTTTGTTCTTTACCATATTGAAATTTAACCTCCAAAAGAGAAATTTATACACTCCCCATAATAAATAAAGTGTCTTTATCCTCTACCTCATTTCTTTTTATTTTAAATCTTTCCTATCTAGTAGGTAGAAAAATCTTTAACTAGTACTATAATTTATAATTAAAACTTATGGTTTGTGTTATAATAGGTAAAAAATCTTTATTTGGTGTAATAATTTGAATTTTTCTTAAAGAGTAAAGTTGTTTTAACATTTATACCACTTCCTCTTTATATTAATTGCATATATTCTTTGCCAATTTCATATCAAAATATTCCTCTTTTCATATTACTTCTAGAAGGTCTTTATATATAATATATATTAACACTATGATTTTTGTCTTACATACATACATAAGATGCAAATGATTTTCTTATTTGTCTTTTAAATCAATTTGGCTAATGGATATCACAATCATTTTTTAATGATGTAATTAAATTTTTAAATTTTAGAATATTTATTAGTGACACTAATATTCACTAGTGCCAGTTCAATTCTTACCTTTTCCCACTATCTCCAGTGATGTTCTATTGAGTAACAAATTTTGATTAATCAAACAAGTTGATAAGCTTGATGTTGAATTCTCTGATGGATTAATAGGGGTGTCTTTAGAATACCTGTAACTGTAATAACATCACTATATTTACTGAGCATTTTCATTTTTCCCAGAAATACAGAGGAATTTTCCCCTTTACTTGCACCATTCTCTTCTCCAAATTATCAGGATACGCTGTCAGTTTCCCAGCTTATATTTTAGGAGTGGTGATGGGTAACAGTGAAATGGGAGTGTTCACTAAGAAATATCATGCAGTACTCCCCAGGCAAGGCGGAGTACCATGTTCCTCTCATCCTAGCAGGGCTTATATTCTGGTCAACATATGAAATATCTTGGTTTCATGCTTTTAAAAAACTGCTAACTGTATTTATCAATCTTTTGAATTATCTTCAAAGATGGTTACAATCTAAAGTTTCAAAATCAATTTATAATCACACACAGTCATATGCCTGACTCTTCAAAACTTAGTTTAAAAAGTTCTAATCCATTTCAATTTGATAAGGAAGCACTTAATAGGAACAATAGAACGGACCTAGAATAGGGACAAATGCTGATATTTAAAAATACATGAGTGGACCGAGAGGTATTAAGCTTAGTAAAATAAGTCAGGCAGAGAAAGACAAATACTGTATATTTTCACTTACATGTGGAATCTAAAAAAAAAAAAAAAAGAACAAATATAACAAAACAGAAACAGGTACAGAGAACAAACTAGTGGTTACCAGTGAGAAGAGGAGTAGGGAAAGGGGAATATAGGGGAAGGGCAGTTAAGAGGTACAAACTACTAGGTATAAAATAAGGAAGGAGACCTTCAAGATGGCAGAGGAGTAAGATGTGGAGATCAACTTCCTCCCCACAGATACATCAGAAATACAACTACATGTGGAAAAACTCCTACAGAACACCTACTGAACGCTGGCAGAAGACCTCAGACTTCCCAAAAGGCAAGAAACTTCCTACGTACCTGTGTAGGGCAAAAGAACAAAGAAAAAAACAGAGACAAAAAAAATAAGGACAGGCCATGCACCTCTGGGAAAGAGCTGTGAAGGAGGAGAAGTTTCCACACACTAGGAAGCCCCTTCACTGGCAGAGACGGAGGGTGGGAGGGAAGCTTCGGAGCCACGGAAGAGAGCGCAGCAACAAGGGTGCAGAAGGAAAAGCTGAGAGATTCCCGCACAGAGGATCGGTGCCGGCCAGCACTCGCCAGCCTGAGAGGCTTGTCTGCTCAAAAGCTTGTCTGCTTTTAACAAAGATGTTTAAAAAAGAAATAAGTAAGATACAAAGATGTAATGTACAGCACAGGGAATATAGCCAAAATTTTATAACTATAAATGGAGTATAATCTATAAAAATAATGAATCACTATGTTGTACACCTGATACTAATAAAATTTGTCCATTATACCTCAATAAAATATATAAATCAAAAATACTGTGAAGTCTGAGGGCAACTTACTGTATGTTATGTATACATAACATTATGTATAACGCCTGTATACAGGCATTATGCTCAGCTCCAAATCACTAGAAATAAAACACACGTTTTTTTTTTACTTAAAACATCTTACACCCCCTAAAGTAAACATATATGATCAAAGATATAAGGTTAATATACCAGGTCCTGAGTTGTCGTAAAGGAAAAAAGGATTATCAGCTTGGCTTGCGGGTTGGAAAAGGTGTGGAATAGAGAAGACTTCACAGTGAGGATTCCATATGAGATATGTCTTGAAGATGGATAGGAGTTTAATAGATAGACAAAGAAGGAAAATCATTCAAAGCTGTAGAAATACTATGAACAAAGATATGACATATTATGGCACATTTGGCAAACTAGGCCTAGAGTGTGGTCCTCAGTCATGGGAAGCAGTGTAAAATGAAGCTAGGAAGATAGTCAAGGACCAAATCAGTGAGTGACCTGTATATGCAAATGAGCTTAGATATGCAAATGAGCCTAGATAGTAATTCATAGGCAAAAGGCTTTCAATACTTTGTTACTAACAATGAGAAATACACTTTGCATCACAATCACAATACATGGATATCCACACACACAAATTTATGTACAACCAAAACAAAAGTTTTACAGAATAATATTTATCCCCACTCTCATTGTGTTTTCTTCGATTCTATCCTATCCTATCCTATTAAAAAATTGTTGGTCTTAATAATCTTAATTGATTTATTGGTCCATGAGTGGTTCAGGATCTGAAGTTTGAAAAATCCTGCTCTAGGATACGGGACTTCCCTGGTGGTCCAGTGGGTAAGAGTCCGAGCTCCCAGGGCAGGCGGCCCGGGTTTGATCCCTGGTTGGGGAACTAGATCCTGCATGCTGTAGCTAAGAAGTCCACATGCCACAAGTAAGACCTGGTGCAGCCAAAATAAATAAATATCAAAAATAAACAAAAATACTGCTCTAGGATATTGGGAGTTTTAAGTGGGAGTAAAATAATTAGATTCTTATTTTTAAAATCAATACTGTAGTATAGAATATGAGTTAGAATGAAGTTGAGTTGGGAGGCAAAAAGTCCAGGCCAGAGATGATAGAATCCTCTATCAAGTTAAGGGCGACAACTATGACAGATAGCAGGCAGAATAAGCAAGATTTGGTGACCACTGATCATGTGTATTGAAGTAAAGAATAAGTCTAGGATGAGACCCTTGACATTAGTTTGAGTTCCTCTGTGGCTAAATGAATCATTGCTGAAAGAGTGAATGTGAAAAATCTGAACTGGTTTTGGCACAGGGATGAATTCTGTTCTGAATATATGGATGCAAAATGTTTGTAGGATGTTAAGATGGAGATGCCCACGAGGTGGTTGGTTATATAGATCTTGAGTATAAGATAAACTCACTGTGTACGGTGATAGTTACATTTAATGCATGTACTCCACACAAATCATGTAGAATGAAAAGTGAAGGAGATTGAAGAGGGAGCTCAGGCAATACTGACCTTATGGTGTCAGTAGCAGAAGGAAAAGATGGGCATAATGGAGAAGCCAAAAGGAGGAAATAAATCAAGAGAGAGTAAGATGATGAAAATAAGAATGAACAGCACCAGGAAGAAGAAAGAACTTATGAGGGTCAAATAGAGTAATTAATATAGTAACCAAAAGGCATGACTGTTGGCGTTGATAATAAGTATTGATATCTTTAGCAGAAACTGCTCATTGGCTCTCAATATCCATTCTTCTCTCCTTCTATGGTAACAGAACCTGGGATCTTTAGCTGGGAAGGGGACGCCTGAAGTAAAGTCTATTTTTCCCAATGACTTTCTATCTGAATGTGAGGTGTAACAAATTTCTGGCTAATGTGAAGTCGGTAGAAGTGTTGTCCTTCTGAAAATATTTCTGAAGTCTCAACCTGTGTGCATTATGTTTCTTCTTATTCTTCTTCCCTTCTATCCTGTTGCAAGCAACAGCATTGCCACAATTTAGACCGTGAAGTCAAGCCAGTCAAGGGCTGGGTTGGCTACATTTTTTTATGTAAAAAATAAGCTCTTATCTTATTTAAGCCATCACTATTTTTGGTTTTCTGTCATTAGTATCTGACTCTAATTAAACTACACCGTGACTTAGGAAGAAGTCTCAGTGGAGATGGTAGTGGGAAAACCCATACTGCAGTGAGTTGAGTGGTGAAGTCATAAGCAGCTTTTGGCAGGAAAGAGGTTTCTGCAGGAGGCCCCTTTGTCTTGTCACTTTAGCAAAACTGCATTGTAACTAACATTTAAATCAGGCACCCCATACTCTACTCATCACCAGCCCAAGCACACCTTTCAATTCTTTTGATCACACAATACCTTGCCTAACCTGTTGGTTCTTTCTGTAGATCAAAGAAGTAGAAATGAAGAATGAGTAATTAACAGATGACCAGATCTCTTCCCTAGCTTTCCCTTCAATAATCTCATGAACAAACTATGTGAACAAGCTAGCATCTAAAGAAAGATCACAAGAAGTCAACAAGCCTGCACACAGTGGGGGACGGTGACGACTTTGACCCTCTATCTCAGTGATTAACTGACATTACTTCCCTTTTCCCTTTAAAAACTTTTATAGCCAAACAGAATCATGGGAGTTGGTTTGGGGGGACATGAGTCCACCTTCTCCCCAGATTGTTGGCATTCTGATTAAAAGCAACTTGCCTTTCTACCAACAATTGCCTCTCAGGTATTGATTTTCGAGTGGTAAGCAACTGGACCTGAGTTTGGTAACAAAGACTTATTAAAATATTATCAAAATCTTGTAGGCAAAGACATGAAATACATATCATACTAAAAAGTCACAAAAAGCTTATTTTCTGTGAAACTACTCATTTATTGCTATTCATATTTTAATATCAATGAGAGTCATGGTAGATAAAACAATTTAATTATTACATAGAAACATACTCCATTTCTATACACACTTAGTGGATATTCTTCTTAGTGGATATTCTTCTCAAAAGAGGACTGCTTATTTAAAAGGAAAAAAATGAAATTCTGCCATTAATTTACAAGGAAATGATCATTGTTGGCATAGAGCCACTTACTATCCCATGAAGAAATGAGGTAAAGCAGTCAAAATACTTCCAATTCCCATAACGAAGCAACCAATTCCAATTAGTTTTGGTCTGTGTAATTTGGCTCCAAAGTAACTCACAAATAAAATCACAAGCAAGTTTCCTGGAAAGAAAACAAAATTATTTTGATATGATTGATTATAGCAAACAGTGACTGAGTCCAATTTTGTGTCCAGTAGAATGGAAGTCCACAGAATGGATACAAATAGAGCATAAGACATGGTACCATTCCTCAAAGACTGGGTAATTTTTGTTTTTAAATAGACTCTGCATTTTATTTATTTATTTATTCATTCTTTTTTTGGGGGGGGGGCTGTGTTGGGTCTTCGTTGCTGTGTGCCGGCTTTCTCTAGTTGCGGCAAGCTGGGGCTACTCTGTTGTGATGCGCAGGCTTCTCATTGTGGTGGCTTCTCTTGTTGTGGAGCATGGGCTCTAGGTACGTGGGCTTCAGTAGTTGCAGTACATGAGCTCTGTAGTTGCGGCATGTGGGATCAGTACTTGTGGCACGTGGGCTCAGTAGTTTGGGCTCATGGGCTTAATTGCTCTGTGGCATGTGGGATCTTCCCAGACCAGGGATCAAACCCGTGTCCCCTGCATTGGCAGGTGGATTCTTAACCACTGCACCACCAGGGAAGTCCCCGGGTAATTTAATTAAGATGAAACTCACTTACCTTAAGCCACTCACTATAAAGTTGTATGGTGTTAATAGTAAGCAGAGATAAGAACTAAAGTACTTGAAGTACTTGGCGATATTAGTGAAGCAAAATTTTATGAAGAATTTGGAGTTGAGTGGGTTGTACTGGAATGGAGAAAAATGGACAAAAATACCCGAGGGAAGGTATTTATTCATGCCTTTTTTCATTTACTCCTAGAAATCTTTAAATTCTTATTAAGTACCTGTCATAGGGTTAGAAGCCAGAAATAGAGGAAAAAAATAAAGAGTGCATGGTATCTGCTCTAAAAGAACTTACCTACCAGTGACAAAAATAGATAAATGGACAGAAGTACTCTTAGACCACAGAAAGGGGAAGCTTAAATTAATTAGAGGTTTCAGGAAAGTTTCCTGGAGGACAGGTCACTTGAGATTTAATGTTAGCTATAAGTTATTTAGATTCAAGAGAGGAAGAAGAGCAATCTAAGTGGAGGGGTCATGACCAATTCCAGTCCATCTGGACCTACAAATATAATAACGAACAGAAACAACCAAGAATTACTGAACATTTGATGGAAAAAAATAACATGAAGTAAAAGCACCAAACTGAACCAGCAGATAAAGTAACCCATGAAGAAAACAGTTAAATGAGGAAACTAAGAAGAGAAGACATTTTGAAAAAATCCAGTTATTATCTCTAGAGGTACAAAGGTATGTTGCATCCATAAAATAAGAACTGGCAGACTAAAAATAATAAGAGAACAATAAAGTATTGTTGCAAATTTAAAATACTATACAGAAATGTATTGGTATTGGGACCTGATACAATAAGATGAAAGATGGCATCAGCAAAGACTGATGGAGTTTCAAGAAAAAAAAAAAAGGTTGAATTTTAGAAAGAAAAACTTAACGTGAAAAAATAGCCAGAAAATTTAATATTCATAGATGTTTCAGAAGAAAATAGAGGGGAAGGAACAAATTTAAATATAGAAAATAAATTTCTTGAGCTAAAGGAAGGCTTAAGGCATCAGATAAAAATTTCTACATTTCTCCAGCATAAATAATGTAAAAGAGACCATCCTAGGTATATGTTGGTAAAATTTCTGAAATTCAGGCATAAAGAAGAGGTCCTATCAGTGCATGACAATGATACTGGTAATGATTTCTTATGTATAATACTGTGTTATAACACAATAGATAAATGTCTTAAATGTTCTGAGAAAAAAACATTCTGAAGTTTTAATTTCATACTCAAATTATCAGTTGACTATGATAGTAAAGTTAATACATTTTCCAACATGCAAGGGCTCAGAAAATATGTCTTATGTTCAATTATTTCTGGAAAATAAAAACTACTTGAAGATATACTCCAGAAAAACTAAAGATGAGACTTGAAGTCATAAGGTTCAAGAAATAGTGTTAAGAAGGAAACCAGTAAAACTTATAACCATGTCCAAATAATTGCTTTTAAATAGCTACAAAGTTTAACAAAGATAATAAGAATCAATTCCTCAATATAAAGAGATATACAATGAATTAGAATTTAAAGCTAATCACAGTATAATACTAAAGTTCTAGATGGTTTAGAAGGTGGAAAAGTGAAGGATATGTATGGTGTAATTGCCTCTGAATCATGAAAAGGCAGAATTCATGACAAAAAAATAGATGGGTCTTCCTTTATACAATTATTTTTAAAATATTCAATAAACAAGTATATTTTTAAAAGGTTAAAAGATAAAGAGCAAACTTGTAAAAAATATGTGTAATCTATACAACAGACATAATTTTTGAATCCCTTCAAATCATTAAAAAGTGGGGGGAAAAGGACAATGGGCAGAGGGCATCAGCGACCAATTCATAAAATAAGAGAAAAGAATGTTAAATAATTACATAAAACCTCACTATTATTGGAAAAATCCAAATTAAAATGAAGACAACAAAACAATATACTCAATGTTCTAAAAAAAAAAGACTTTTAACCCCCAATTTTATACCCAGTTCAACAGTAGACCCTAACAAAGATTGCTTCAAAATTATTCTCCTCTCCTCAAATCATCAGAATCATAATCCTCTCTCCAACTTTTTTTTTTGCACTAGGGCATCTTGAGAAAGAGAAGGTTTAGCCCTGCAAAATATTAGTTTGCAGGCAATGAGTTTGTGTAAATCAGGGTTTTTTAACCTCTATACTTTTGACATTCTGGACTAGGTAAACTAGGAAAACTAGGTAAACTAGGTAAACTCCTCTGTTTTGGAGGCTGTCTTGTGCATTGTGGGATGTTTCAAGGCATCCCTAGCCTCTACCACTAGATGTCAGTGGCGTTCCCTAGTCCTCAGCTATGACAACCTAAAATATCTCCAGATATTGCCAAATTGCCCCTGGGCAGGGGGTGGGGATGGGGGCAATTTACCCCTGGTTAAGGATCAGTGGTGTAGAGCATATGTGAACACTTTTTTACCTCTGCAAATCTCATTACTAAGTAATAATCAAAACAGAAACAAAAATTACCCATTTCAAAGCTTCCATCAATTAAGCCAACAGTAGAAGATGATATGTCAAATCTCCTTTCTATTTGAGTGATGGAACCTTTCATAATGACTGCACTTAGTGTCTTAGAAATAAAGCTGAGTGACAGGGCTGCCAAGAACATCTAAGAAAAAGCAGAAGGAAAGGGAAAAATAATTAATCATAAGATCACATAATGATTATATATGCATAGAATTAAAATAGCTTTTCTTCTTTACTTAGTAACTTTTTATCATAAAAAGTATACCCACCTTTCTTCTATTCCAGTTGGTACTTCTTAGTCTGTTTAACATTAACATCACTGTACTGATAAAGCACCTTTTTCTTTCTTCCTTTCTTTTTAAAGCCAATTTAGTTAGTCATTCCGACCTTGCTGCACAGTATGTGGGATCTTAGCCCTCAACCAGGGATGGAACCTGCACCCCCTGCATTGGGAGCACAGAGCCTTAACCACTGGACCACCAGGGAAATCCCTCATTTTCTAACTTGGTTACAGCATCAGATTATTAGAGCAGGACAGTCAAAGTTGTTATTTTTAATTAATGTCATTAGCTGATTTCTAAGAAGCTAGATAATGATGTGAGATGGCCAGGATGACAAACTAATCTTTAGTCCCAAATGAACAGCAAAGGCGTACTGTGAGGGGAGTAGCTAGACATTCTCAAAAATAGTATTTCCAGGAAGTCAGCAGAAAAAACTTTCATTTATAAAACCTCACTAATATTGGAGAAAACCAAATTAAAATGAAGATAACAAAGCAATATAGTCAGTGTTCTAAAAAAAAAAATAGAAGACTTTCAAGCCCACTGGTTATAGATGTTTTATTTTCAATTTGATTTTAACAAAATTTATTTATTCATCTTTCTTACAGCCCACATTTATATCCATAAGTAAATTCCTTTTACATCCAGTATTATTACCCAGAGTCACAGGATCATAATAAGATTCAGCAATCCCATTTCTGGGTATTTATCCAAAAGACTTAAAAAAAGGATCTCAAAGAGATATTTGCACATCCATGTTTATCACAGCGTTATTCAAAATATCCAGGAGGTAGAAGCAATCCAAATGTCCATCAACAGATGAATGGATGAGGAAAATATGGTATATACATATAATGGAATATTATGCAGCCTTAAAAGGAAGGAAACCTTATCACATGCTACAACATGGCTGAGCCTCAAAAACATTATGCTTAGTGAAATAAACCAGTCGCAAAAGGACAAATATTTTATGATTCCACCCATATGAAGTATTTAAAGGAGTCAAAATCATAGAAGCAGAAAATAAAAATTCAGTTCCCCAAAAGTGGAAGAAGACAAGAGAGAGTATTAGTACTTAGTAAGTATAGAATTTCGGTGTTGCAGGATGAAAAAGTAGAGATTTGTTGTACGACAACATGAATATACCTAATAACCACTGAACTGTACCTTCAAAACTTGGTTAAGATGGTAAATATAACATTAGATGTTTTACCACAATAAAAAATGCATTTTCCCATTGAAAAAAATGTGGGTGGCCTTTTGCTGAGAGAAGTAACCTATCCCACTGGATATGTTCAAAGTGTTACTGGCTGAAGGATAATGGTACATTACTACATAATTTCATTTTTTCATTATTCATATTTTCCATAACTTCACTGTGTTGTCGTCCCCTGACCTGTGAAGTTTTATACAGATGTAGAACTTCTTGGTAAACTTTCCCTCCTCCATTCCTCTCCCAACCCTTTACTTAAAGTTCTGTTCTTTTATATAAATAAATATATAAATAAATAAATCACATATATATAAACATATATATTATATGTGTGTATGTGTGTGTGTGTGTGTGTGTGTACAGCCATGGGAGAATTTTTTAATTTATTGAGTTTGTTGCCTCCTTTCAAGAGTGGTGAATGAAAATATCTAGTGATTCTTGCCTGTCTGCTTTGTTTTACATATGGAAGCTCCCGTTTCCTTGTCTCTGAATAGTCAGTCTTTGTGAAGCCTAGCTGAGATGGAGAGGCAGAAATGTCTAGCAGTAGGGTAGCTAAGAGTTAATCTGCATATGGGCGCCTCACTTCTTCATGAGTGTTGCGAGCCACTTGAGACGCGGTTCCGCTCCATGTGCCCGGGAGGGCATCCACCCACGCTCACTACCTCCTGCCCAGGGCAGATGTCTCTGCAGTTTGCTGCTTGGACTAAGTGGGGGAGGGTAATTTGATGATCAGGGGAGATGTTAAACAAGGAAAGAAGCATGTTTTCTCTGACTGAGTGGAATACCCTATACAACAACCTGGCGGTGGTCCCTGGGACCTCTCTTGATGCCATTGTCGGTGGCTTTTGCCTTTGAAACACGTTTGGAAGCCATGTCCATTTTTTTTCAGGTTTCTTTTCCTGCACTTGTCTTGGGCTGTGATTTCTTTCTTTAGCCTAATTCTTTCTACTTCTTACTTTTTAGAAAACTCTTATAGTTTCTGATTTACAGAATGTATCTCTTCTTGTTTTCTAGCACATCTACAAGTTGCCTTTAATACAGTTTACATTATTTATTAAAATTGGAGGGGGGAGGAGATGGCTTCAACCTTATTATTCTGTCTGCCATATTGAACTAGAAGTCAAGTTCTGCCTTTCCTTCTCTAATAAATAGAAAAAAAATGTTATCAGGCTCTCTATCAAACTCACATGCCTGACACATAATGAGTAAGTATTCAATAAATGTTTTTTGGTTGTTGAATAAATTGTTATTCCCCAAATTTAGGTTATAAATCTGGTACAGAGCTTACATGTAGTGAAACCTCTCATTTCCTAGTTTCCTCAGCTTTTAGATGGAGATAATTGCAGTAAAATTGTTATGAAGATTAATTAAAATAATACATATAGGGCTTCCCTGGTGGCGCAGTGGTTGAGAGTCCGCCTGCAGATGCAGGAGACACACGGGTTCGTGCCCCGGTCCGGGAAGATCCCACGTGCCGCGGAGCTGCTGGGCCCGTGAGCTGTGGCCGCTGAGCCTGCGTGTCCGGAGCCTGTGCTCCGCAACGGGAGAGGCCACAACAGTGAGAGGCCCGCGTACCGAAAAATAATAATAATACATATAAAATTTTTGGCACATAGTATTGAGAAATGTCTGTTTTTATTATCACTCTGAGCTATCATCATTCAGCTTTTGGCTGTAAGTTCGGTCAAATAAAAATAAGGCTCTGATCATTTAGCCAAACACATTTTTTTGTCAGGCACTATTTCAGGTGCAGCAGAATCAGTAATGAGCATACTGGCAAAATGATTTATTGATTATTAAAGAAATACTGAGGCAAACTTTTATCTAAATCCTTATCATCAAAACACTAATTGGTAAAATCAAAGAGGAGGGAGTTTCATAAAGTAACAGGACATCTCAGTAAGCAGATACAAGCATAACCAGATGTAAAACCTGTCCTATAAAAGAGCAGCTTTCTAAAAGTTCAGAGAAAGATTTTGTAATGTCCATGTCTTCAATCTTAAAAGGAAGATTAGCTCAAGACAAAAGAGAGACTCAATAAAGTCAGAATTCATACAGTATAATCCTAAATTGGTTTTACAAAGAGGAAAAGGGTAACAGATGCAAAGACAATGGCTACAGTAGGATTCCTCCAATAAGCTAGGATTTTAGAAGGATATGAAATGAGTTAATATAGACAGATTTATAAATGTGCTTTCTTTTACTCTAACTATAACCCTGAAAGATGGGCATTTTTAACCATGTTCCTAATGTGAAGCTGAAGTTCAGAGAAAGAATGATATGATGATTTTCTCCGAACGTAAAAAATTAAATAATAATAAAACTGAAATCTCCAATGAAAAATATTAAAGATCAAAGTATAAGGATAGAGAATTTAAGACTGAGAGATTTCAAAACAGACATACAAATGTTCACAATCATCAAATAGATTTTAAAATATCACAGGCAGAAAGACACAGCTAGCATTGAGATAAGAGGTAAAGTCTATATTTACCTGCAATCGTGGCAGGTCAGTCCTTTGTTTATGATGGCAAGAGTCTTAGAATTAAGGTCAGAAGACAGTTCCAAGTTTCTACATTGCCATATGTACGCCATGATTAACTCAGTTAACTCATAGGAACCTCAAACAAATTTACTCAGCAAACATTTATTGAGCAACTACAATATGGCAGTTCCTCCACTAAACCTTGGAGTTGACACAGGCATAGAGTAAGAAGGGAAGTAAAAACAATTAAGACTTAATAAATGCCCCCAAAGAACTAATGTTTCCCTGGGCCAATAAAAAATTAATGCCAGTATAATAATGTAATGAGTACTGTAATTGCTATACAGTTTTAAATTTATGAGTACACAGAAAAAAGTGATTAATTCTGTCTACACAGGTCAAAGTTTCTATAGATGTGCTAACATTTAAACTAAGTCTTTAGGGGTTAACAGAAGCTTAGAAACCGAAGAAGAAATAAACATTTAAAACAAAATAGGAAACACATGAAAAGCCCCAGAGTAGTGAAAGAACACAGATCATTTGAAAAACAAAAAGAATGTCTGTGGGTGGAATATACGGATAGAAGTAAGCCAACCATTGGGAGATCAATCTGCATTTTTAAATGTGATGTAAGGAGATTAAATTTTAGAGGACTAATTCTGGTAGCCATGAAGAAAATGAATTTATGGCAAATAAATTAATTAGAAAGCTGATTTCAGAAATAAAGATGAGCAGGGATGGGAAGAGGAGTTTACAGACACACTTGGAAGAAGTTTAAGAGGAGAACCAATCAGATGTGGGAATAATGGAAAATAAGTATTCTGATTTTGTTCTATACTTTGTATAATTGTATGTAGTAATACTATTATTGGGGATGAGAAAAAGAAGTTTTAGGGTTAAAGACGATGAAGTCATCCTTTCAAACCTCAAGTTTGAGATGTCTAAAAATAAACATCTACCAGATAGACACAACTAAGGCAGGGTTTGTGCTCAAGAGAGACTTTTGTCTGGAAGTAGTTTTGAGATTTACCAGGGGATAACTGTACAATTAATCCATATTCAGGCTTATTCCATTAAAAAACCTCCTTCTGCCCCACTGCATCCTCACTTTCCCATAACTCTCTCTCATTTTTTCCAGTCAAAACTGAGAGTCGTTTACGTTTGCATGAATCAGATCTTATTTTTTGCATCATTTTTTAAACTATCCTCAGCAGGCCTAGGATACTTTGGCTATTCCAAACTTTATTTCAGGGTTTTGTTTCAAACTCTCTTCTCTTTTTACTCTACATACTCTTTCTGGAAAACCTCATAAACTGGCATTGTTTTTATTGCCACCTAAATGCTGATGATTGCCAAATCTATATTTTAATCCAAGCTTACTTTCGCTGAGGTTTAGGCTGCTGTTCCAAAGTGCCTGCATTAGAGCTCCATTTTGGTTTTAATGTCCAGATTGCATCCTTTTCTTCCTCCCCTTTTACCTCCTTTCTTGTGTCACCACTTAGAATCTACTCTCTTATATATCACATCCAATCAGTCCCCCAAAGTTAAATATTTAATCTTATAAACATCTCTCTTTTTAATATGCTTCACTTTATATTCCTACCTCAAATGACCATCATCTTTCACCCAGAATACTACTATTTCTAACTGGTGTCTCTTTCCTCACTGTCAACTCTTTTTCACACCACACCCAGGGTGATTTTTAAATACTTATAACGATTTCCACTTCCAATATAGCTGAATAAGTTCCCACTGGACTGATCCTGCAGCAAATAACCATTGTAAAGTCTGAGGGGAAAACAAAAAACACCCAAAAGCATGGGAGAGCAAACAAAAGCAGTCAGATTCTGGACAGGGGTTGACCCTTAAAAGAAGGAAATGCCTCAGGTTAATTTCTCATTCTTATGGCTTTAAGGTAAGGTCACAGTTAGCATTATTCACAAAAGCTGAAATTCTTTTAGAAAAATTACAGTCCTTGTGGCCTGAAGAATGAGAAAGAAGAGTTTAGTTAAAATTTAGGGGAGAATTTCATGAAGGAGAGATCCAGAGAATGGGGAACCCCCAATTCTGCATATAAACTGTCCAAATTTTTGACCTCTTAACTATTCATGAACAGGGCAACTCAAGTTAGCCCTATGGATAAAGTAATTTAATTGAGATTTGAACTATTTCCTAAGAGATAGAGTTTGCAGTTTCAGGTCAACAAATTTAATTGCCTTGTAAAACAAACAAAAAATATCAACACACTTTGGAAGAATGTAACAATGTTCAAAATTACCAACATATGAAGAGCCAAGAAAATGTGACCATTTCTCAAGAAAGGTAACAGTCAACCAAGACTAACCCTGAGATTACACATTCGTTAGTATTACTAGACAAGAATTTTAAAGCAACTAATCTAACTGAGCTCTTTGATGCAAAGGAAACTTATCTCACAATGAATGAAAATAGAAAATTTCACACACACAAAAAGATACAGTATCTGAAATAATATGCATAATCAAGATGTTAATTTATGCCACATCTTCTGGATAGGTGTTGTGTGTGTTCTCTCTTTGTAACCTATGCTTTCCTATGACGTAACTCTTAGTAAGTCTTCAAACTTTCCTAAACAGGAACTATCAATAGTCAATATAGCTTTCAAAAATATTTGATAGCAGAGGTAAAGATGAAGGTTTGCATCAGACATCCTACACAAAACTTAATATCTCCCCATCCACTGGATATTTCTCTTTCCAATTAATACAGGAAGGATATGAATGTGAATTATGTTATGTGGAAACTAATATTTGCTAGGACTGTTCCAGGTATTCTAGAAGTATTATTTCTAATGCTCACAAAATCCTTGCATGGTATGCATTACTCTCTTCATTTTACAAGTAAGAATAATAAAGCTTAGAGATGCAAAGTTATCTAACTAGGGGAATAAGGCTAAAACTGTAGCAGAACTGTGATTTGAACACAAGTATTTCACACACGAAAAACAAAACAGTTCTTGGATCTAATATACTAACCCACTTTTCCTTCATCTCTTTATTTTCCTAAGTCAGATCCTTGTTACGTCTCACTTGGGTTATTTGTAGTAGTCTGCCTGCTTTCCTCCATTTGCAGCAATGGGAATACTGCATGTAATTTTATTTTTCCAACTTTATTGAAGTATGACTGACAAATAAAATTGTATAAATTTAATGTGTATAACATCGCAATTGACATATGCATACATTGTGAAACGATTAGAACAATAAAATTAGTTAACACATTAATCACCTTACATAGTTACCTATGTTTTATTTTCGTAGTGAGAACATTTAGATATACTCTCTTAGGAAATTTCAAGTATATAATACAATATTGTTAACTAGAGTCATCATGCTGTACACTGGATCCCCAGAACTTATGTATCTTATAACAGAAAGTTTATACCCTTTGACCAACATCACCCAATTTCCCACACCCTCTGGTTCTAGCAACCACCATTCTATGCTGTTTCCATGAATTCAACTTTTTAATACCCACCGCAGTGACACCTCTTTAGTGAAGCTGTATATTGCCTATTAGGAATTTGGTTTGTATCTCTCTTATATCTAGTGTAAATATATAATTTATCATATAAACCGGAATAATTTTTAGAGCAAAATGAGTGGTAAAAAAAAAATTAAGCTGAGAACAGTTTTTGAAATTTTATTGATGAATAAATTGCTTCCTATTCTAATTTTTTCAAATAAAAAACACATATCCAAGTAAATTGAAGGAAACATTAATTTCTTTTTCTTTTCATTGCTTACCTTAATATTTAAAATTAATACACAGTATAATTATTCTTGGTGGATATATTAGTATATTTTTATGTATGCCAATATGTATCCATGTATATCCATGTATTTTATTCAGTTTCTTATGAGTATCTCCATTACTATGTCACTATTATTTTTCTGAAGGATAATTTTCAAATTATTCTTAGACATTTTAGTTCATTAAAAAAATTATCTGAAATCTTCATCAAAATTGCATTTTATGATTACTGAATTTGAAATTGTCAACATTTCAATTTACCCTTCTCTGTAGATCATAATATTTTTAATGAAGAAAATATTCCCTTAATAAGCCCACAGCAAATTGTGCTAAGTGAAAATATTCTCAATTCCTTTTTAAAAATATTTACCTATGTACATTTTTTATTCTAAATATCACAGGTGCTATCATTTTTGCCTCTCTTTAGAGTATCTTTCTTGAAAAATATTTATATAAGAAAAATTTATGTTTTCTTTAACATTTGCCAATTTTTGTCACTGGAAAATTATAGGTATATTCATTTACTTTTTATTCAGATAAAGAATATACGTTTATCCAATTCAAATAGTACCTGTATTAAAATAATTTTTCCATATGTCAAGATATTCTAAAATACAATTTTAGAATTACAAAATTACATTCTGTACATTATATGATCTCTAACCAATTACTTTGTTCAGCTCTTAACATTCTATTTGCAAAAATTGTGATTTTAATAAATTCAATATACAAAAAGTTTTTTAAATGGAAGTTTTTGACTCTTCATTAAATATTTTTATCAAAGAATTCAAAGCTATTTTGAGGAAAGTGCAATGATAATTTACAGAATTACTTTATGAATATGTCCAATGTCATTGAAAGATATTTATTTTTATAACAAAGATCAGTTTCTTCCCTAAACTTTTATATTCAGTTATTCACATATGTATGTAACTATTGATGACAGTTTCAATTCAACTTGTAGAATATCTAAGACCGTTCACAATTATGGATTATAAATTCATTTTAATCAGTTCTAAAAACATTCTGCTCCATTATTTTTTTGTTTTAGTAAATTGTTTTTTACTGTTACTCTCATCATCCAGTAAAATTTGTATTTGAGCACCACAAGAAAACATATTTTATTATTAATGTTGAATTTTTAAGTTAAATATATAATAGTGCTTACAATAATATTAGAAATTTCACCTTTGAAGGAAGACCTTTCAAAAGCTTTACTTTGATTCTATGAATTGAGTTAAAAATAAAATCAAACTATTATTGATTAACTGATTTTCTATTTGAAACATAGATATAGTATAGTATATTTGCTCAATATACTATTACTGTTATTGCTTCTCTGTTCTTTATTATTGGGCTGCAATTAACATACTTTATAAACACTGACAACTTGCTAACTCGAAGCTTTTCTCCAAATATGCTGCAAGAGACTACCCAGGCAATTTTATTTGCTTCAGCTAGTTGTCACCTTGAACGCATGTGCAAATGAATCCCTGTAACCCTCCATGTTTAAAAGCGAAATAAGCCAGCACAACCTACTACCCCTAGGCAATAGAATGTAGTCCAGTTGCATTAGCCAGTACTTTCTCCTGGTGACTGCTTTTCTGTTTAAATATTACTTAAATATTTCATCAGAACTGATTTTACCAATAATCTCTGAAAAGCAAACAGACTTCATGTTCCCTGGACAAAGTTAAAACAGGCTTTATATAACATGATTGCAATTGGATCTGATCTCTGGTCTTTATTCAGCTAGATAAGACTACAGTTTTGAGGAAAACATTGTAAATATTGATCAAAGTCAGCCCTGATTGATTTTTTTGATTTCCTCTAGTCTTCTCTATGGGGGTTTAAAGGCTTTTATTTAGTTTTCATAGTTTTCCATTTACAACCTAGATGACTTCACGCAAACTTCTCAACTTCCTTGAGTCTTGGTTTCCTTGACTGTGCTCAAGGATTGCTTTTTCCTGTCTGTGAAAATCGCAATACAGTCTATATCATTCACTGTCTCACCGTTTTGTGACAAAAGCAAGAGAGAGGATTATCACTTTTACCCACTTGCATATGGAGAAATTAAATTACTTTCCTAAGTCATCAACTAGGTCTTTGGGCCAGGTCTTCTAGTTCCCTTCAGATTATATTATTTAAGTTAATAGAATAACAAATGCTGTTCTTTAAAAAAAAGAAAATTAAATAGGTCAAGACCACAAAGTGATTCAAAAGACTGATAAATCTTCTCTGTTATAGGTCAAATGTTAGAATTTTTTTTTTTACATACTATCCATTACACAGAGACTGCTTTATTTTAATCACGTTTATAAGTATCTTTTTGTCCATCAAGAATCAAAGAGAAGAATCAAAATCTTTCTAAATTTTCAACATTAATAAATTCTTAACTAGAAATGTCACCAAAGACCTTTTATTCAGATTTAAAGATTGATTTATATAAAGATGTATATCATTGTGTTAATATTTTAATATATGCTTCAGTTGAAAAGTCTAATTTGAAATATAATGTTCTTTTAAAAAACTGGCTGCCTTTTCTTTAATTCAAAATTCTCCCTTTACTTATTTTAGTTTGAAAACATGAAACGCATTCCACCTTGAATCCATTGCAGTAGTTTCTAGTTTTCCTTTTCTCAGAATGTTGTGCCTCTGCTGTCTTACTCAAATGTTGATTCTGGTCCATCATTGAACTGTAGATATCATGTGAATGTTTTCAATTTTTGTCGATGTTTCATTCAAAATGATCACCTTTTTGGAGAGGAAAGTTATAATTTATTTCACTTTAACAATTCAGAAATGAGAAAAGCCTCAAGGTCAACATCAATCAATCAATCATTCCACTAATATTCATTCAGAACCTACCATGTCCTGAGCACCAGGACACAAAAGGAAACACACACTCACACACGCACTCCAGACACACACACACACTCACACGCATACAAATTTCCAGCTTTAGCGAGATTGTAATTTAGGAAGATAAATTCATGGAGGGGAACTTGAAACAACAAATAAATAAGGTAATATAGAATCACACACTAGACTGGATTAAATAAATTACTAGCAATTACCTATTAGAAATAAAATTTTGTTATATTTTCTGTATATCTACATTATAAGGGTTAGGAAGGCAAATAAATGTTTAATACATCTTTCTGGTTTTACAAAATGCCAAACAGTACCTTGCATATAGTAGATAGTCAAAGTGAATAGAGAAATAATGTAATTAATTATGATTAGAGTGGCCTGAAAAGGTTTCAGAGAGAAAATATTAATACCTCTGGAACCAGGCTCAAAAAGCAGAGAAAGTTTGGATTTGTTAAAAAGAGCTTAGTGTACTCTAAGTACCCAGCAGAGGGACTATGGCCATGCTTGAACTTACCATCTCCATGATTCCACTTTATTTTAATTTTGTTTATTTATTTTTGAAGAGAGAGTATATTTGAAGTTGAAAGCACAAAACATCAAAAATGACATATAGGAAAAATTCTTCCTCTAACCCTCACCCAGTTTCTCTTTCTGAGGAAGAGTATTATTCGCTTTCAATGAATCTTGTCCAGAAATACGATATGCATTTTTAAATTAAATACACAATATTTTCCTTTTTTAACACAAATGGCAGCATACGGTTACTACAGTTATCTGCCTTTTTGCTCTGCTTTATATACTTAACTTTATATTAATATGGCTTACTCAGTTTTCTTATGGTTGTAGGGTATTCCACTGTCTGTAGTTTATCTACCTAGTTTTATGTCTAGGTAGGATCTAATTTAGATTAGTTTGCATCAAATTATTTCATATTAGAAAAATTTCTTAATATGTCTTTTGATTTATGTGTGATCATTTCTGTAGGATAAAATTCCTGCAAGAGGAGTTTCGAGGTCAAATGTAAGAGGGATTAAACTTTTGAGAGTTATTAAGCCCCTATCTTAAATACTAGTAAAATGAATCAACTTATTTCTTAGATTTGCTCTTTTTCGTAGACTAGTGTGTTCTTCACTGAGGTTTAGAAAATGTATTCTTATTTATTCATATGTGCTTAATACATATTTCTGTAGCAAAAATACCTATTTATGTATAGAAACAAGCATAAACATAGATATATGATTACTAATAGGGCACTAATTATACGGTATATTTAATACATGTTCTATATACAGTTGATTCTCATTATTTGCAGTAGTTGTGTCCTATAAAGTTCTTGCAAACGCTGAATTAGCAATTACTAAACATTGCTCCGAGGGGAAATACAGGGTTTGGTTCCTGTTTATCTGTGGTCACAACATTTTTGTCAACCAATGAACACATAACCTTGTTTTATGTCTCCTTCCTTATTAGACACCTTATTTAATTCGTATTATTGATCACTAGCATTGACTCTGTGGACAATAGCACTTTGCAGCTCAAGCCTGAAGGAACCTTATGTAATTCATGTATCTTTTCCGTCAGGCACATCACAGCTTTCTTGAACTTAGGAACACTAGGCAGCACTTCAGCATTATGCTTGAGAGTTATTTTAATAGCAAAATCACCTACAAAAAGCACACGAATGAAAAAAATGGCTCTAAGTAGACTGTGAAAACGTCGCTCGTTTATATTACGAGAGCACAAACAAGAAAGCAGAGCCATATCTTATATATTGACCAACCTCAGCTGAGAACATTCAAGTGGGAGAAATCAAATTTTTTGCAACTCTCTGCAGGTGTGTGAATGACCACGACAGAGCAGCAGTATTGATTTGAGCGTTACAAATCCATGTTAGTGAGTAGGAAAATTCACAAATACAGAATCCATAAATGATGAGGGTCAACTGTCTATTCTATTCGTTAATTCACGCAATAAGAATTTATATATATATATATATATATATATATATATATAAAGTCCATCAATATACATCATGCATATGAAATGGCTAATGTACAAATACAGAAATGATAAATATCTGAAGATATTATCACTTGTGTGTATATGAATGTATATAAACATACACATGATGCAGAAACCCACACCCATGTACATCTAAGTGAATCCTAGTTATTCTATACTTCTGGCATGTGGTCCATGTATACCTGGCCCTGGTCAGTTACTGAGTGAAGTGGAGTGAGGAGGGAAGCAGTAGTTCGGTCCCAAAGTCACAGGCAGCCTTTTGATAAATTTTATGTCATTTTTTACATGAACACCTCTTTCTGTATCTTTGTTCAGGACTTAAACGTTAGGAAATCCTTTTTACCACTTCATCCTCCGAACTCTTTGAAAGGTGGATAGTCACCCTTTAGCTTTAGTTTTTTTGTTTGGTTGGTTGGTTTGGCTACTCAACAAACATTCCTGAATGCTGTGATCTCACCACTCCTATCCTTGTTGATTGCAGTTGATTAAATTATTGTCCTGTCTCCCAGCCTTCCCCCTTTCCCATGCATATCACATCCATCCTTAGAATCTTTCAGAGGTCTCTTGTACCACACAAAATAAAACTCACGTATACTATTTGATATCCTTCCTGAACTAAAACCAGCCTTTGTTTTTAGTCTCAATACACCCATAAACACTTTCCACCCCCATGGAACCACTGTCCCCAGAAGAAAGGTCTCTGCCCACCTGTATGTTTCTTCTTAACCTGTAATGTTCTTCTTCATCTCTTGTTTGTAATTCTGCCCCAACTCACCCCTCTTAGATATTTTCCCGCTGTTACTCCCAGTTGAAATAACCTTTTCCACACTGCTCTTCAACCGGACAATATCCCTTGTCATGTAGTCATTCATTTTCCCTGTATTTCTACTACTTTCCCAAACAGACTGCTGGTCCACACCTCTCTCCTACACATTGGGGAAAAGTATCCTGATAAAAAGTTGGAAATGTAGGCACTTTTACCTTATTTCTGAAAAAGATTAAATTATAACAAATCACTACCTAGTAATTAAAAGGTTGAAATATCAATTCAGGGTTGACTCTAAACGCCATATTTTCCACATCATCATGGCATTTTAAGCCTGACTTGAAGACATTTGACAATTTTTTTCTCCGGACATATTTTTTTTTTTCTCAGAGTTCTGAAGAGCTAACACGTAAATGAATTTGGGGGATGCAATAAGTTTATAACATAAACCGCGATGTTCTGTAAGACAGGCATTCAGATGTAGCATTGCAACTCTTCCTTGAATAATAGTACAGTCCAGCTCTGCTCCCTTTTGATTGGGGTGAAGTAGAGGGAAGAATCTCACCAGCGTCTGCTTATCTGTGCAAAGCTTTTTCTATTTGAGTGATCATAGAAAAGCAGTGCAATCCAAGTGATCTACCATGTACAATACCTGTGGACTAAGGAGGGAAAACAGCATTTACTAACTTCTTAAACCTTTTATGGGTCTGTAAATAATTTAATACTTTTAAATTAAATAATATTAATAATAATTATAAGGGTAGCCACCTTCCTGAGTTGGAGAAGGGAACTAATATTTTTGAGTCCTTAGTTTGTGCCAGGTACTGTGCTGAGCAGAATTTTTTTCTCATTGAATCAGAGATACAATCATCTAGAAAACCTCTCCTTTTGACCTCCCCTTGAGTCAAATTTGAGTTGAAACAAGGAAAGTTGAGGTGAGTAAGTGGCTATGAGGCACATCCCATTTCTTGATATTTGCCAACTAGCTCTCCATCCCACATTATTTTTTCAGACTTGAAGTTCCACTTGAATAGAAAGTAATAGGAATGGGATTTCAGTCTTTATTTTTAAATTATAAATGTCTGATTTTCTGTATTTTATTTTTAAAAACATCAACCTGAGGCTCAGCTACCTCTAGAAGGGATAGTTAATGTTTTAAAGGTTTAGAACATAAGGGTGTAGAAGCCACATAACATAAAATATGTAATATTTATCATGTCCATCAAAACAATTTTTCCCCTTGAAATTTCTGGAAGTTTCTCACATACAGGAAACATTGAAATTCGAGAATCTCAAAGGTTCTTACCTGGACTTAGGATCCTACAGCAATGGCCACAGTTCCATCCCTTTATCTGTTGTTATAGTCTCCTGTTAAATAGTTAGCTTGTTATTTTTTTTTTACAGTCCAATGATGATTAACTACCTTCTTAGGTCATTGTCCCAGGTAAATAGAAGAAAATTAACTACTTATCCTAAGAATCTCCTCTGCATGCCTGTAGTTTAAAGATTATGTTAATAATTTCTCAGAATTTACAAATTACTTGTAAGTAAAAGTTCAAAAATTAAGCTTTACTTCTGAGAATAATTTACATTTGCTTACTCAATTAAGTTGTTTGCATGTTTTTCTTTAAAAATACAAATACAACAGATTATCCAAGGTGATAAAACAATTGCACATAGAGAAAACTACAAGGCAATTTAAAAAATTTGTCTGCACAAGGAACTACTATATAGTACAGGGAACCCTGCTCAATGTTATGTGGCAGCCTGGTTGGGAGGGGAGTCTGGGGGAGAATGGATACATGTATATGTGTCGCTGAGTCACTTTGCTGTGCTCCTGAAACTGTTACAACGTTGTTAATTGATATACTCCAATATAACATAAAAAGTTTAAAAATAAATAATTAAAATAAAAATGGGGAAAAAATTAAAAAAATAAAAATCTGCAATTCCTTTAGCATAGGTTCCTTTAGCATTCAAAAAATCAAATATACTCTTTTGTTTGATATTCGGGTGCAATTCTAATATGATGTGTCTGGATACCGGAAGTACCATATAGAATAGTAAAGTGCCAATTCATTACGAGACAGGTCTTCTAAGTGACAACATTTTTAAAGATGATGAAAATCAAGACTACTTTGCATAATAGATGTCTTGTATCAAGGTATACAGAAAGTAGGTCACATTATTTCTTTCTATTCACTTGGTTTTTAGAGATGGGGAGAGCTTGACACAATTGAACATTTTCTTGGGGTTCTTGAAGTTTCATGCCCTCATTTGTTCATTCAGTAACTCAGATGTTTTTGAATCCCTGCTATACCTCTCTACCTCAGATATTGGGCTCTGTGCTGGAGGTGTACTAGTGCAAATAAAATTCATACCCTTCTTCTCTCACATGAATAAATAAGGTATATTATATATGTTTTATACATATGTTATTTATTCAGTATAGTTATATATAGTGTATATAATATATATGTATGTAGAGAGAGATGTGTGTATATATATATATATAGCTATCATATATAGATAGCAATGTGAATGTATATACATGTACATAGATATGCACATACACATATGAATATATATATGTACATACATATATAACAATGTGAAGATGCATATGTGAAAACACAGTTACCCCTTATCTCTCCTGCAGGACAATCCTTGATACAGCTGCAACAATATTTATTTAAGTCCTATATCTCAGTTATTTGATAAATTGGTTCGATCCTTGGAACTGTTGGAATCATGGGAAAAATCAGAGACTGTGGAGGGGAAAGGCTAGGAAATATTTAATTTCTCAATTAAAGGGAACTGAGGAATGAAGACCTGGGCCTGGGAAGGTTAGGATCCAGTCATCTATAGCAGATTGGGCCCCACACTCAGGAGATGACCAAAGATTATGATGTTTTAATAAGCACTTCAGTGAACTTTTATGTTGTGCCAGATTTTGAGAACCACTGTAGCAGAGCTAGAGAACATTTTCATTTGATTTTGTGAACTTCCTTTTCATTCAGAGTAGGGTTATAGTCTAGGGGTTCCAATGCTATTGATTTTCTCTTTAAATTTCTGTTCTACCCAAGTCACATCACTTTGTTTTGAGACAGCTGTGTTGAAAGAATGAAGGTAAAACAGTACAAATTAGTAGACCCTCTTTAATCCCTAAACTAAAGCTTTCTGTTGAAATTCTGGACTGTTTCCAGAGGTCAAAGAGCATTTGCTCTTTTTCTTACGTGACTGTTTTAAGTACTTGAACTGTTCTTCCTGTGTGACTTGTGGAAGAATAAAAGTGGTCAAGAAAGACGTTGCAACAGCTCTTTCAAGATCAATATTATGCTAACATCCATGAGTCAATAGAATTGCAAAATTTGCTAAAAATAATCTTATTGGTATTTACTTCAGAGGTAATCATCCCAGTTCTAAGGATATATCATGGTCTTTGAAATCTAATAGATTTTGATGCCAATTTGTCTCTGTTACTTGCTAGCAGTATGAACCTAAGTAGGTTATCTAAACTTTTCTGAACATGAATATCCATATCTGTAAAGTAGGAAGACAATACTTGGGTAAGGATGAAATAATGTATGCAAAATGCTTTGCATAGTACCTGACAAATTACAGATTTGATACCTAATAAGAGTCATTGTACGACATTAGTGTATTATAAATACTCAAAGCAATTAATTCATATGAAATGAGTAAAAATAAAATCTCCATGACATGTACCCAGCAGTTTTTATTTCCAGAGTACTCAGAGGGGTCCGCAGGCATTCTTGACGAGGGAGACTTCAGGCTCAAGGACAACCTGCAGCTGCCACCTGCCATACTTCTCTTAGTAATGGTCAAGAGGCAGCCCCGTAACACAACATTGTAAATCAACTATACTCTGATAAAATTAACTTTAAAAAAAAGAGGCAGCTCTGGGAGGCTGCAGACGACTCCTGGGAAGAACCTCACATTTTCTACCCACTAGAGCCCTGGCATCGTCATGATTGATCTTATTGTGGCCATCATTTCTCTTGTGTTGGTCACCACCATGAGAAGTGAGGGATTCCCTGATCACTCTCTTCAGCTCCTGTCTAATCCCCATATGGCTCTGCACCCTCCCGTATTTGCCCTCATCTCCTATCCCTCTCCCAATCCTGAACTGAGATACTTCTCTTGAGAAGTTTGGAACTCATGGTTAATCACAAGTGGAATTCCCTCTACCTCCACCCTCTTCCCTGACACATTTTGCTTCACCTTCTTGCTTTAACTTAAACCTGGCCCTTCCCTGATGACATTGCCTTTCAAAGCTGCTGTGATCAATGGGGGCTACATCGTTCTCCATTTTGCTCCATACCAGATATCTTGGTCTCCAATTTCCCTTACTGTGCTACTTCCTTTCTGTTTTCACACCCTCTTCTCTCAGAATCCATCGTTATGAATCTCATATCTAAAGACTCCATCACTTCTTCTTGGTGGAATCACCTACCAGTCCTTGAGTCACTCCCACTTCTTCCCTGAGTTTTAGCTCTTGATTCAAAGCCAATCTTTCAAAATATTCCTGCTGTCATAATTATCGGTAATTTTAATGACCATGAAGAGAATACTTCTAATTCCCTGACTTCTTAGCTTTCAACTTTCTCTTCTTCAGTAGTCTTGCTTCTACTCACTCCAGTGGACATATCCTAGTCTTTGTCACATCAAAACTGCAACTTCTCCATAATACAAGTTTCAAGAATTGGAGTTCTACTATCTACCTTGCCAGCTCAAACACTGTAGTACCCCGGATGCTTCCACTGACCAAGATCTATCTGACCATTGATTGATTTTACCAGAGGTTTCACTGTGCCTTATTTCATGTTGTCATTTCCCTCCGTATCTGGGTTAAATTGAATAGTCATGGTAATCACTTTCTTCCATATATCTTCAAGTCATTTGTGACCCTGGCATCATTTTAATTGCTTAACAAAACACAACCTGGATTAAATACAACTCTCAGACTACTCTGTCCATTCATCCATGCTGCTGAACGTGATTGAAGAAAAACCCTCAGCCGTGTTGACTTTAAATTTAGGATCATGAAGTTCAAATGGGTCTTTCTTGGGCTTAGGTATCGTGTTGCATTTTCCCAATCCATGTCATCTTGCTTTCTCAGTAACTATCTTGTTGCCTTCATCTCTTTCCTCAAAACTCTAACACATCTTTTCCTATCTCCACCTTCAGCTGATGATGATTTCACTAACAAAAATGAAGATCAAAATTTCCCGAATCTTCTTTCACCACATCTGTCTACCTATAGTATCAGTACCACATACTCTGCCTTGGTGAACTGTCTATGCTGTAGCTAAGGCCAGCCTCCACTTGTGCACCAGATTACTTCCGCTGGCATTCCCAAGGATAGAAGTTTTTCCTTTCTATAGAAATATTCCCCTCAGCATATAATCATGCTATCACTTTCCCATCTTCAAAAATCCCTCTTTTGATCCCATTCCCTTTCCTGGTATTAACTTTATTTCTGTGCTATTTTTACATTAAAAAAAATCTTCTCAAAATGCTTATGGATAATTAATGTTTTCCATTCCTTTCCTCATATTCTCCCTTCTGGACACTTCAATCAAGTTTTGCCCCCAACTCCTCACTCAAACTACTCTTGCCTAAGTCATAAATTACCTAAACGCTACATGTAATGGTCTTCAGCTGACTTCACCTATTAGCAGCATTTTTTCAGAGCTGATTACTTTCTCCTCAGGACACCATCTTTTGTGGTTTTCCTTTTAACTTACTACAATACAATTTAATGCAAATACAATTTAATGTTTTGACATATGTATTCACTGATGAGACCAAAATAATGAACATAAAAGTCACTCCCAGAAGTTTTCTCCTGCCTTCTCTACTATTCCCCATCCTAGACCAAGCCATTGATCTGCTTCCAGCCCTATGGATTAATTTACATTTTGTAGAATTTTATACTAATGTAATCAAATTGTACATACTGCTTTTTGTCTGACTTCTTCAATTCAAAATAATTATGTTGAAATTCAATCATGTTGTGTATATCAATAGTTTCGTTTCTTTCTATGCTGATTAGTATTCCAAATATGAATATGTCACAATCTATCTATTTACCTATTTATAGAAATTTAAGTTGTTTTCAGTTTGGGGCTACTACAAATAAAAGTCTTATGAACATTGATTTATAAGTATTTTTGTGTACATATGCTTTCATTTCCCTTAAAAAATACCTGGTAGTGGAATGCCTGGCTTACGCAGGAGGTGTGTGTTTACGTTTTTAAGAAATTGCTGAACTGTTTTCTAACATAGTTGTATCATTTTACATTCGCATCAATAGTGTATGAGTTTCAGTTCCTCCACATCCTCACCAACAATTGGTATAAATATTCTTTTTAATTTTAGTCCTTTTAGTAGATGTGTAGTGGTATCTAATTGTGGTTTTAATTTGCATTTCCCTAATAACAAATGATGTTGAGCATCTTGTCATGTGCTTATTTGTTGTCCATCTCCCTAAATATAATTTTCATTTTGAGTTGTTTTTCCTTGTGGAATGTCTGCTCAGATCCTTTGCCCAGTTTTTACTGGAATGTTTGTCCTCATAATTGAATGGTAAGAGTTATTTAGATGTCTTCAAACAAGGCCTTTCTTGGATAAATGTTTGCAAACATTTTCAAGAGCAAATGTTTAAAATTTTGATAGAGTCTAATTTATTTTTTCTTCACAGTTTGTGCTTTTTTATTCTATGTGAGAAATCTTTACCAAAATCAAGGTCAACGAGATTTTCACATTTTGTTCTAAAGATTTTATATTTTTAGCTATTACATTTAGGTCTATATTCTATTTTGAATTAATTTTAGTATAAGGTGTGAGGAAAAGTTAAGGTTCATTAAGTTGTCCATTGTTATCTAATTTATTTAGCATTGTTTGTTAAAAAGATTATTCTTTCCCTATTGACTTAGAATCTTTGTAAAAAAATCAGTGAAACCTAAATGTGTTGGTCTATTTCCAGACTCTTTATCCTATTCCATTGATCAATATGTCTACCTATACATCAATACCATAGTATCTTGATTACTATAGCTTCAAAAAAACTCTTGAAATGAGGTAGTGGTAAGTCTTCCTACTTTGTTCTTCTTTTTCAAGGATGGCTATTTTAGGTCCTTGGCACTTCCATGTAAATTTTTTGATCTGCTTGTCAATTTCTGAAAAAAACCTCTGCTGGAATTTCGGTCAGGATTGCAGTCACTGTATAGATCAGTTTTGGTATAATTGGCATCTTAGCAATATTGAAACATATAATTCATGAACATGGTATATCTCTCTTTTGTTTAAGTCTTGTTTAATTTCTGTCAGCACAGTTTGTAGTTTTCAGTGTATAAGTGTTTCATATCTTTTGTCAAATTTGTTAAGCATTTCATATTTCTATACTATTATTGTTTTATTTTAATTTCAATTTCTGACTGTTCAGTGCCAGTATATAGAAATAAAATTGATTTCTGTATATTGGACTTGTGTCCTGCAATCTTGCTAAACTCATTTTGTAGTTCTAGTGGATTTTTACAAATATGTTTCTTAGGATTTTTAATATATGTTACCATGTTCCGTGCAAATAAAGACACTTGTAATTCTTTCTTCCTTTCCAATTTGGATGTTTTCCACCCCTGCCTTAGTGTACTGACTAGGACTTCCAGTGCCCTCTCTGGGCTCTCATATCACAAAATAAAAGTGGTGAGAGCAGGCATCCTTGCTTTGTTCCCAATGTTAGGGGATAGAATTTTCATTATTTCACAATTAAGCATGATGCTACCTGTACGTTTTTGTAGATGTAGGTTAAACAACTTTCCTGCTATTTCTATTTTTTCTGAGTTGTTTTTCATCATTAACAAATGACTTAAAATTCAAGAGTCAATCAAGGTAATTCACTGCATCAGTAGGATAAAGAGAAAAAAATCCTTAAACTTATATCATCTCAAAAGATGAAGAAAAAGCATTTGATGAAATTCTTCATTCACTTATGATAAAAACACTTAGCAAACCATGACTAGAACTTCCTTAAGCTAATACAGAGTTTCTACCAGAGTACCTATATAATTATCATACTTCATTATATTTTTATTGGACATCAAGGTATTGATGGATAGGGAGAAAATAGAGGGTCCAATAAATTGTAAGTCCAATGAGTTAGGAGAAAGGGTATTTGAGAGAAGTTGAGGGAATGAGATGAAGGGAAAAAAGTGGAAATTCAAATACATTATTTTGGAGCAGTTCCAGGTGATGACAAATACCAGAATATGGCTACAGGATGGGGTGACTGCAGTTGAATAGAGGTGTGCATTTTCCCATTGCTCAAAAAGGCATAGAAATTCTACTCAAGGCTGTCTGTGTTGAGCCTTCAGGGCAGTGTTGTACAAATACACCTTCTGTGATGATGAAAATGTTCTATAAGTGCATTCTCAAATGCAGTAGCAAGTAGCTACACATGGCTATTAGAAACTGAATTTTTAACTATATTTACTTCAGATTTAAGTCACCACATATATCTAGTGGCTACCTTATTGGATAGCATAACTTCAGGGTGTCAATCTGTACCCTGGTGGAGCAGAAGAAGAATGGCCTTTTCCCAAGACTGTCACAAAATCTCACTTAAACAATTCCTAAGGCTTTTACCTTGAACCTAACTCTTTCCAAGGACCAAAATACCAAATCATTAGGCTGTTAATACACAGAGGGGATAGAAAATGCTCTATTACTTCTATTTTCATATATGATTTCCTTCTTTCTCCTCTATTTTCTCCCTTCAATTTCCTGCTGTCTCTCGGGATCAGGGATCAAGCACAATGTCAGATATTATAATTACTCAATATGTGGTAACTATTATAATAGACTTTTCTAATTATAAACAATACCATAATGAACGTCTTTTAATGTAAATATTTGAAAACATCTATGATTACTTCTATGGTGTACTATTCTAGCACCAAAATTACTGATTCAAAGAGTGTAAGATTTTAAAAACTCACTTTTCAAATAGCTTTCCAAAAGGATTCTATCAGTAACAGTCCCTCCATATATATTGCACTTCTCAATTTAAATCTGTCATATCTTTTTTTCAATCTTAGATTATTAGTTGCAAAATGGAAACTCACTGTTGTTTCATTTTTCACTTATTTGATTATAGAACATATTTATGCTAATTCCATAAGACCTTATGATAAAGTCCTCTAATATATTTCATATGACCCAGGTATTATTTTCTTCATCTCTGTCTAGTTATCTTTGGCTCAAACTCAGAATAATATTTTTTCATCTTCAAATGGCAAAAATGTGTGTCCTCTTGAACAGCACCAGTATAGCATTTGGTTTTCTGTAATACGAATCCTGATTAGCCCTATTTTCTGGTATATTCTTAATAGTACAGGCCACACAATAAACATTTTTTTTTTTTTTGAAATTCTAACTTTACTGGATAATTCTCAAGTTATTTGCTCTCACGTGATATAACAAAGACCAGTCACAATCCCCAACATTGTCTTTGGAGCAACAGAATTACAGAATTCTTCTGTTCTCAACTACTGCTAATCCAGAAGCCCTTGAAATTCCAGTTATGACCGGACTTCCTTGAATCATCTTGTCCATTTTCCTCAGGCTTCTCTAAGTGTGTCATGTCCCATGGACTTCATGGCTTCAGATGTTCCCTTGGATATCTGTAGCTGCCTAACAATTTTCATAACACAACACACTGGCTAGTTTAGTCAATCATTTCAGAAGCGAGGACTAGAAGAGCTGGTAGGTTTGGGAGTGAAGAAGTCCTAAGTAGACGGGAGCTGACGTTATGGCTACAAATCAGAAGCACATACCAAAACCCAAGTGGAAATTACCTGTATAGTACTGATGATTGTGAAATTCTTCAGCCAGTAGGTGGAAGCAGACTCCTGTCTGTAAAGAGGAAAACTATAAACAGCTCACATATCTGAGTAGTTATTTAGCACTTTGCAGTAAAAACAGCTTTCATTCTCCAGGAATCTGCTCTTTCTTGGGCAATATTTATGCAGCCACTAATCCCTATTCAAAGGAGATTAGGAGCCTTCACAAGTTTAACCCATGCCTAGGATTTTACAATATTTTCTATGCAACCTCAGGTTAGGTGAAGTAAACATAACAAAAGACTAAAACATCATCTGAGTAGGTTTTTAATGCTAATAAGTTAATCATTTACTTGGTAAATGGATTCTATCCTTACCTCATTCTCCTAAAAAGACAGTGCTATTTGACTTAGGGTCTGGAAGGCAGGATTGGATTAGGAAGGGCAAATCCACAGAGAATGAGGTAAGTGGGAGGGCAAATGTGATTTAGTAATGGGGGTGATGTTGATACCTATTAGGGTTCTTGGCCTTCCCCAAGCAATAGAAATTGATAAGAGGCCAGACAAGAAATTCAGGCAAGGCTTTACTGGGGCTCCTGCAGTGTCAGGGGTGAGTAAAAAACAAGTAACAGTTTCCCTTGCTCGCTCCCCTAGAGGGGAGAGCTGGTTCATTACATGGGGTGAGGGTAGGGGTGTGTCCAGGGGTCAGGTTGAAGGGGGTTGCTTAGGTGGTTTACCCACACCTTTGGTGGTGTTCTGTGCAGGGGGCAGAGGAAGTACCCTTCTTTTGCTCCTGGCTCTTCAGAAGTGGCAGTTGGTTGTTTTTGGTCTTTTTGTATCTTGCTGTCCATAATTTACCCCAACTGTGAATTCACACAGTTTTTAGTCCCTTATAGTTTTTTTGTATTCTGTTGTTTGAGGAGACTTTTGTCCAGGTGGAAGCACTGCAGCAAAGGGTCCCAGGTCGGAGGTCCCAGCCTGTCTCATTGTGACCTATGAGCTCCACGAGGGCAGGGATATATCTACAATGTTTGCTTCAAAGGCTAAGATACAGTTCCAGATACCTAGTGGATACCTGTTAAATATTTGTTAATAAAATTGTGAATAATTAAATAGATGTTTGAATGGGGTCTCTTCTCAGGATTTGATAGCTCAGCAGTATCCCTTGTAAAATGTATGTAATAAGAAGTGGAAGGGCAATGGAGAACGATGATGTGGGAGGCTGAAGAATGATCCCAAAAGATATCCACATCTTAATCCCTGGACCCTGTGAATATTAACTTATATGGCAAAAGTCATTTTATAAATATAATTAAGAATCTTAATGTGAGGAGAGCATCCTGGATAATCTGGATGGGTCCTAAATGTAATCAAAAGTGTCATTGAAGAGGCAGGTAGAGGGAGATTTGAACATGGAGGAAAAAGGTCACGAGTCAAGGAATACAAGAGGTCACTAGGACCTGAAAAAGCAAGGAAATAGATTCTCTCTCTTCTGAGATTCGAGAAGAAACCAGCCCTGCTGACACCTTGACATCAGCCCAGTGAAACTAATTTCAGACTTGTGACTTCAGAGCTGTAAGAAAACACATTTGTGTTGTGTTAAATCACTAAGTTTTTTATACTTTGTATTGCAGTAATAGGAAAATAGTACAGGTGGTAACTGTCATATTCATCCCTCATCTCTCTTCCTCTGCTGGCCTCCAAGGTTGGATATAACCAATGGAATGTGAAGTCAAGGCCATCTAGTCAACATCATCTGTCCTAGAAGGAAAGACACAGCCAGTGGGAAAGGCAACGTCAGAGAAAAAACTCTGATATTGGAGTCCCAGCCAGGTCAGCCTCAGGGTAAAGAAGTAGAGTCCTTTAACACACAACTAAATTTTGGAACACGATTACAAATACATTAGTAACTTAAAGGCTGGGGAAAGTCAACTTTATTTCCATATGTTGAGAAATATTGGCTTGAGCTGATCTCTGATTATTTGTGTCATCATTATACATTAGGAACTCTTACATCAGTCTTGGGATTATGGAAAGTAGCTGAATACTGGAGACTGAATACAACCTACTAATGCTGAACACTGAACTCATTCAACTAACACAAGTTTATTGAGTAGTACTAATATGCTAACCAATGTACGCAGAGCTGGGCATCTACACAAACAAATAAGTTATGTTCACATCCTCAAGAAGCTCACAGACTGATGGTAGATAAAATGAATGACCTTGGGGTGTGCTCCTCCCTAAGTAATACTCTTGATCATGCATGGACAAATTATCAAATCCTTAAATTTCATTGAATGCAGTTCAAGAGTCAGTAAAACGTTCAAACTAAATGCTAGAGGATTAAGAATAGCAGGAGCTGGGGGTGGTCTTATAGTAATAGCTTATTGATCATTACTTTCTGTTCCTCTAGATCACTGGTCAGCAAATTACATACTGAGGACCAAAAGTAACCCCTTGATGGTTTTCTCAAAAAAATGTTTTATTGGAACACAGCCATGCTCATTCATTTTTGTATTGTCTTTGGCTGCTTTCATGCTACGATGGCAGAGTTAAATGGTTGTAACAGAGATCATGTGGCCTACCTCGAATGTATACTGTCTGCCCTCTTTTTAGAAAAAGTTTGCTAACCCCTGCCTTTGTGAATTTTATCCCTTTCTAGCTATTGGTGCTACTCTCTATGCTGGGCTTCATATCAAAACCTATAATGAGTAAAAACCTATAACATCAATTATTTGGTGACTAGACTCAGAGTGGAGCCTGAGACTGACCTACATTCCACTCTCTTAGTCAAATCTTCTGTCTAAGGACTCCGTCTTTCCCAGGTTAATGAGATTAAAACCTACCTTATCCTTCCATGACCCAATATAATAACAAGCATGGAAGTATTTTCCTTATAGGTCTTCCCACTTGCAAAAGGCACATACACATAGTAATGTCAGGGTAATTTCCTCACAGGCAAATTAAGTTTGAGACATCTATGGTTAAATAGAAATGCATACAACAGACAGCTCTAGATTAGAGATGTCACTTTTAGGAGACATGGTAGAAAAAAAATCTTTGAATACAAAAGAAATCACTTAGGGGAGGGTGCAAGTATGAGTATAAAAAACGTAAATTCAGAAGAGATAGAAATGAAGGAGAAGCTGAGAGCAAGCAGTCACAGAAGTAGGAGAGGGTCCAAAAGAGAATGCAGTCAGGGAAGCCTAGAGAGCTGACGTCATCAAGTAAAAAGAATTAAAGGTATTGAGTGCTGAAGAAAGATTGAAAAAATGGCTAAGGGACTTCCCTTGTGGTCCAGTAGTAAAGAATCTGCCTTACAATGCAGGGGCTGTAGGTTTGATCCCTGGTCAGGGAACTAAGATCCCACATGCCGTGGGGCAACTAAGCCCACACGCCACAACTACTGAGCCCTCATGCCTCAACGAGAGAGCCCGTGTGCCGCAAGCTACAGAGCCCAAGTGTTCTGGAGCCCATACACCACAACTGGAGAAGAGAAAACCCACATGCCACAACTAGAGAGGAGTCTGCGCGCCACAACGAAAGATTCTGCCTGCTCAACGAAGATCCCACGTGCCACAACTAAGATCCAATGCAACCAAAAATAAATAAAACAAATAAAAAATAAATCTTAAAAAAAAGAAAGAAAAAATGGCTAAAATTCATATATTGAGTTGGAAACTTTGTTATCTGGAAATTGGATTATAGTGTATTGTAGGATGATTATGTATTGAGCTTGAGCCTATCCTGGCCACCTTAGAACACGGCAGCATTGTAGCAAGAGTGTAAGTTTGAACCCCAGGTCTGCTGTGTACTCTCTGTGCAACTTTGTCGAAATTTGATAACCTCACTAGGCCTCAGTGTCCTCCTCATTTCGAACACAGGGATAAGAGTTGTACACACATCTAGACTGTCCTGATCAGTAAATGAGGTGCTATATTTACATCAGTTAGCACAATGCCTATGCATCGTGATTAATAAATACTTACTAATATTCTGCAGAAATATTTTTGGAAACCTAGCTACAGTATAAGAAGAGGGATAAAACAGAAACTAGAGGGAGCTGTTGGAACCAGAGACTTGTTTTACTTTCTCTTGTCTTTTTTTTTTTTTTTTTTAAATATTTAATAGCTGGAGAGAAAGGAACTTACCATCTAGTGGGAATATAACATAGGAGAAAAGCTGAAAGCTGGAGCAGTACTTTATTTCACACCCAGAGCTTTTATAAATTTCCTGTGTCAATTTCTTGAGCAGTCTACAAGTTAGAGGAGCAGGAAGCATGGAAATAGCAGGAAAAAGGAAGAATGCAGGTACAGCGACTCATTCACAGCAATGGATGTCCCTGGCTAGTTGGGAAATTCCTGAGGACTGTAGAATGTTTTGATGAAGGCAAAGAATGAGTGCCCCTGTAGTGAGGGTGACTGGATTCCCTGAGGTACAGTGAAGTGGGGAGGAGGATAGATGTTGTCTACGTACTGATACAGCACTTGCCCAACTCCTAGGTGATCATAGCCCAGATTTAGAATGGCAAAGACTCCATTTCAGAATTGCAGTAAACTATATACTTTCAAAACGGCCAGGGTTCTGGCGGGGTGTTTGTTTTTTTTTTTTTTTAATATGTGTTTCTGAATAAGGCAAAAACAGATGCATTTGTTCACCTCCTGAATACTTTTCTGTCTTGGAATTGGAATCTTTCACTACTTTGGATTTTGCTTATGAAGCATGGAGTATGTTCCAATCACAGTGGCCTTAGGCATGAAATAAATCAATGCCTGGATTTTTAAAATGTGGATTTAACCCAAGCCAGACCTGGCCTAAAGCACTGTATAACCTAACATTTAGTTGTACTGATGTTGGAGGCTGAATGCTAGAAAATGCAATCTATTGAAGGGTCTTATGTGTAGATGCACCTGGGTAACCTCAGCTGTAAAGGCCAATTACTTGTAAATAATACCTTAATAAAGCCTTTCTGTAAAGAGTAACTCATGTAAAACTTGGGGTAAAATATTTGTCAGCTTCCAGTATGTAACATCTATTTACATATTTTTCAGGGACAAATTGATTCTTTTTTAATGGAGAAGAAGTCTTCTATATCTCTCGATTTTTCTCCACTCTCCTTCCTACCTCTTTCAAGTCTGAGATGTTTTTTTTGTTTGTTTGTTTGTTTTGTTTTGGTTTTTTTTTTTTTTTTTTTTTTTTGCGGTATGCGGGCCTCTCACTGTTGTGGCCTCTCCCGCTGCGGAGCACAGGCTCCGGACGCACAGGCTCAGCGGCCATGGCTCACGGGCTTAGTTGCTCCGCGGCATGTGGGATCTTCCCGGACCAGGGCACGAACCCGTGTCCCCTGCATCGGCAGGCGGATTCTCAACCACTGCGCCACCAGGGAAGCCCGTCTGAGATGTTTTATTCATTCAATCTGTGGGTGCTTACTCTGTTCCAAGTTCATTACAGTGGAGAATAACAACTATTCCTTGATACTTGTGGAGCCTGCAGACAATAAATAAATTAGCAAAAGGATCTATACTGAGGAGTGATAACTCCTATAAAGAGAAATGAGTAAGGTTAAGGGGAGAAAGAGGGCCAGTGCATACTATTTTAGAGAAGGTGTTTAGGGAAGGCTGCCAAAAAGCTGATGCTGGAACAAAGAAGGAGTGAGGGATCAAGTCCTAGGGGGAAAAAATATTGCAGGCAGAAGACTCGGGAGATGCAAAGACCCATGACTTAGGGGCCGCTTGCTGTGTTGAGGGAACAGAGAGGGGGCCCAAGTGGAACAGAGTATGGGTAGAATGAGATTTGAGAGGCAGCTGTGTTTAGTTGATGGAAAGCCCATGAAAACATTAAATATATAGAATCAACAATTACATGCTATATTAGTGTGAGTGCTCTATTTACAAAGTTATCAGAGTTTCTCAGTTTTTATCCCAGCCTTGTGCACCTTGAATTTCAAAGTCTTGGATTTTCAACTCAGGTTGATCAGTGGTGGGCCTGGGTGAGAGATTACAGGACGTCAGGTGCCCAGCCAGCAAGCTCAGCACAGTCCGTAAGCAACTGGATGTTTCCGGACTATGAGACCTTTCACCTCTGGGGCCCTTATCCTCTTACGTGTGCACCAACAATTTCTGAGATGGCCTCCAGTGCTGATACTCTAATTACCATGGTGATAGGTGCTCTGTGTTCATTAGCCAGCCCTACTGCTGTTACAGGGTTTTTTGCAGGGTGTGAGCTACCAAACATTCTTCTGTACCCACAAATCAACCGTTTTAGCCAGCCGAGAAACCTCAGCTAGAAAGAAAAAGGAAAAAAGAAAACAACGGGAGAGGAAAACTAATTTTGTTATTTAAGTACAGGAAAAAATTTGTGGAATGGAGGTAAAATTTGATTTTATCACAATCAAAACTGAATATCATGAATATGGCATCATATCACGGTCTCTGCTGGTTTGGGACTTTTAAAAAGTTTCAGTCAGGTTTGGTAAGTGTCTAGAACACTGGACTAGGCATCAGAAGATGCAGGGTTTGGCTCTTGCTCTACCGATACCTGACTCTATGACCTTAGCAAGTAAGGTTAACTTGTATAATCCTCTTATAGTCAGGTTTTTCGTGTATAATGGGAAAAAATATTATCAATCTTTATGTGAAATTAAGAGAAAATATATATGGTAAAATGCTTTATAGACTTTAAGGAAATGGGCAAAAATAAAGAATTATATAGAGGGACTTCCTGATGGTTCAGTGGTTAAGACACTGCACTTCCACTGCAGGGGGCACGGGTTCATTCCCTGGTCAGGGAACTAAGATCCTGCATGCTGCGCAACCAAAAAATAAAAATAAAAGAATTATATAGAATTGCTGCAAGATAAAATACATATCTAAATTAAAATTGAGGGTTTTCTTTGGAAAAGTGATTTGTAGAGTTCATCAAATATGTAGCTGCTTAGGTCATAGAAAATAGTGTTTCCTTATTGGTTATGTTTTTTCAGTGTGGTCAAAATTTCAAAGATCCAGAAAAACTTTAGAGCACTTAAGCTATTTCTATTTCCATATTCTATTTCATTCTAGTCTATTCTTGCCAAATTCTTCCTGCAGTGAATTCAATAAAGAATATAGAAATTTCAGGAAGAATTATGTAAGGTGTGATTTTATTAATCTTGTTCACAATTCCTAAAGGAAGTTTATTTTTCCTATATCATTAGTTCATTCACTTACTCAACACTGAGTTTGTAACATGGGTCCAGTAATATACAAGATGGTATAGATTAATAAAAGAATCTCTACCATCAGTCTGTGCTGGGCCACTACCTGGTACTTTGGGGGTGCAGTGAGGCTGAGGTCCAGGGAAAGCTGACTAGAGGTAACTGAACTAAATCATCATGGAGGAGGAGGAATTAACAAGGTCCTTGCTCAGGATGTGATGCTGCTGGTCTGTGGGGCTAGTTAGAAGTGCAGAATCTCAGGCCTCACCCCAGAACCACTGAATCACATCTGTTTTTCAAACAAGATCTCCAGGTGATTCATAGACATAATAAAGTTTGAGAAGCCCTGAGCTGGGTGAAAAGGTGAAGAAAAGGAGAAGGTGTTTTCTAGGCAAAAAAAAATAGCTGGTCTGAACAGCACATTTAGGAAACTACATGTAGTATAATACAATGGGCCACGGGGTCTAGTGAGGAATTTGAGTGAGGCTTTTTGTGGGAGATGGAGTGAAGAGGTTGTCATGGACCAGATCCTGAAAGGCCACGTTTTACCCAGGATGTCTGAGGTTTCCTGAAAATGTTGGAAGGCTACCAGATGATTTTTTAAAAATTAATTAATTAATGTATTTTATTTTTGGCTGCATTGGGTCTTCGTTGCTGTGTGCGGGCTTTCTCTAGTGGCGAGCGGGGGCTAATCTTCATTGCAGTGCATGGGCTTCTCATGGTGGGGGCTTCTCTTGTTGCAGAGCACAGACTCTAGGTGCACAGGCTTCAGTAGTTGTGGCACGCAGGCTCAGTAGTTGTGGTGCACGGGCTTTGTTGCTCTGCAGCATGTGGGATCGTCCCAGACCAGGACTCGAACCCATGTCCCTGGCATTGGTAGGCAGATTCTTAACCACTGCGCCACCAGGGAAGTCCTTACCAGATGATTTTGAATAGCAGATTTAAATCATAAGCAGATTTAAATTTTAGATGTATGACATATATATCACTGGCTTTTCTATCAGACAAGAAAAAAATGACATAAGAAGTATCAACTTTGAAAAGGAGTCAAAGTAACACTCTTTCATAGATACTCTCTCTGATCACCTCCCAAGAAACACCTAGAGAATCAACTGAGCAAACTAAACCAATAATGGACTTTGGTAAAGGCCAGTTAAAATATTAACATGAAGCTCCTAATAGCTTTGCTAAATCTGTTACACAGAAAATAGAATAAAAGATCCTAAATAATCTTTTAGAAAATAAAATAGGCAACACTGTAAAGCAATTATGCTCTAATAAAGATGATAAATTTAAAAAAAGAAAAGAAAATAGAAGAGAATAAAACATTCCAAATTATATTAACAACATAAATATTGAAGACTATAAGTAAACTTAGTTAGAAATATTTGGTGTGTACATATTTTTTTAAAGTATAAAATTTTATTGAGAAACATAAACGATGTTGCTAATGGGAAGATTCAATGTTATAAAAATATCGGTTTCTAAGGTTGGTGCTACGAGATTATGTGACATTGTGATTTATAATAAGAACAGAGCTCCTCCTAAAACCATTGGAATTTCCTAAGCGATAAAAGTGATAAAGTTGAAAGGGGCATTTTTGTTCTTCATAACAAGCCCCTTTCAACCACCTGAGTTTATGTTAATGAGGTAATTTTAGGAAAGTCCCTAAGGAAGTGGGGCTTGTTGCCAGGGGAACCAAATACTTGAACCACTGCAACGTTCAGCCCTGCCTCCCGACCACCTCCAGGGATGGGAGAGAGGCAGGAGGTTGAGTTAATCACCCATGGTCAATGACTTAATCAATCTTGCTTACTTATGAAACTTCCATAAAAAAAACCCAAAACGATGCGCGGTTTCAGAGAACTTCCAGGTTGGTAAACCCTTGGAAGAGTTAGGAGGGTGATGTACCTGGAAAGAACATGAAAGCTGCATACTCCTTCCCACATACCTTGCCCCATGCACTTCTTCCATTTGGCTATTCTTGAGTGGTATCCTCTCATAATAAATCAGTAATCTAGTTAAGTCTTCCTGAGTTCTGTGAGCTGTCTAGGGCATACCTCGTTTTTTAAAATTAATTTATTTTTGGCTGCATTGGGTCTTCGTTGCTGTGTGCAGGCTTCCTCTAGTTGGGGCAAGTAGGGGTTGCTCAGTAGCTGTGGCTCACGGGCTGTAGAGCGCAGGCTCAGTAGCTGTGGTGCACGGGCTTAGCTGCTCCGCAGCACGTGGGATCGTCCCAGACCAGGGCTCGAACCCATGTCCCCTGCATTGGCAGGTGGACTCTTAACCACTGCGCCACCAGAGAAGTCCCCATACCTCGTTTTATTGTGTGTATGGTCAGGCCACTCACGGTGGCTGTTCTCTTGCCCTCTGTACGTCCCGGGCTCGACCAGTAAGCGCCTGCTTCACCTACACCCTGCTCACTTGACTGACTTTCCTACATACTTGCTGCAGGTTCCAGCCAGTGATTGCTCTTATCAAAGGGGCAGTAAGGGGCGTGCCCCTCTGCTAGTTTCCCTGGTAACTGACGAGCCAACCTGATGTCAATTCCCACTATAACAGGCAATCTCCCCCTCCCCGCCCCGGAAGCAAGACTGCCGCCATGTCATGCCCTCCATCTGCTTCACTGGGTGGGGTGTTGTGTCAGGACCTTGCTTCAGAGAGGTAAGCTCCCCCGCCATCCGTTAAACCATTGATGTCTCTGCCATAGACTTCGGGCTCTTTCTTCAGTCTTAAAGCTGGGCAAGTACAGGGCTTGGAGGCCTGCGGCGTGCAGCCCAAATTGTGCTTCACAGATAATTGCGTCTTTTACAAATTGAGGGTTTGTGGCAACGCTGTGTCAAACAAGTCTACTGGCTCTGTTTTTCCAACAGCATTTGCTCACATATGTCTCTGTGTCACATTTTGGTAATTCTTAAAATATTTCAGATGTTTTCATTATTTGTATGGTGAGCTGTGAATGATCTTCGATGTTACTACCGTGCATGACTTGCTGAAGGGTGCTGGTTAGCATTTTTCTAGCAATATAAAATATTTTTAAATTGAGGTATGTACATTGTTTTTTTAGACCTACTGCAATGGCACACTTAATAGTCTATATTCACTTTATGTCTGTGGTCTGGAACCAAACACGCAATATCTCCGAGGTTTGCCTGCACTGAACCTGAAGCGGTGTTTGTGGTCATCTTTGATTTATAGCCAGATGGTCAGAAGCACAGGTGATTGTCCTCTGGGGGGGGGGGGGGTCTAGTCTTGTCAGATGAGCTCTTAATCTGTGGGATCTGACAGTTACTCCAGGTAGATGAAATTGAGTTAAATTGTAGGACACCCAGCTGGTGCTGGAGAATTGGTCGGTGTGTAGGAAAAAAAAAAAACCCTGCTTGAGAAAAATGAGGTTTTTCTTTTAGTTTAAATGTTGTACAGAGAAGAAACAGGTAGTTTTTTTTCTCTCTTTTAGATTAGTAGTCTCAATTGGATATTTTTGGAACCTGACAAAATAATCCTAAACTTATTCAGAACAAAAGAATGAACATATTTAAGAAATTTTAGAAATGAATCATATGAAGGAAGACATGAGTTGTCAGAAATTAAAATGTATTTTTACATTTTACAGATATAATTCTTATATAGAGTGACCCTAGACAGAAACAGTACCTTAGAACATGAGTGTATTTGGTGATGGGGTCTTTAAAGGTGTGATTAAGTTAAAATGAGGCCATTAGAATGGGCCTGAACACAATTTGTCTGGTTCTTATAACAAGAGGAGATTAGGACAGAAAAAGAGACATCAGGGGTGCATATGCACAGAGAAAAGACCTTGTGAGCACACTGAGAAGGCAGCTGTCTGCAAGCCCAGCGCCCTCAATAGAAGCAAACCCTGCCAAACCTTGACCTTGGGCTTCTAGCCTCCAGACTGTGAGAAAATAAATTTCTGTTGTTTGAGCCACCCAGTATGGTATTTTGTTATGGCAGCTACAGCAAACTAATACAGCTCCCAAATTAGAAAAATAATTATATTACATGGGACACAGTAATGTGTTATCTTATCATTAATAAGATAACTACCAAAACAAACATATAAGCAAGGCTGTGAACTCAATCTCTTAAAGAAGAGATATGACCGGTACACATATAAAAGTTTTAACTCACTGGCAAAGACATGGAAATCAAAACATTGAGATGCCATTTTTAATTTATAGAATTGATAGATTAGTGAAGTTTGAGGAGAGCTAATCTTTCAAATGCTGTTTGTGTAAGGCTCTACTGTCTTTGCCTTTTGGAATGCTGTTGGTTAGTATGTTTGAAACATTCTATCCCTAGGAGTCTATTTTAAATAAATAAATAAAGATAAGGAAAGGATGCATGCATGAAATTTTCCTTGTAAATTTGTTTATATAGCAAAAAGCTTTAGAAAGTAAAAATAATTTATTAATAACCTAAGTCTTAAATCCTTAATTACATTAGTAAAAAAAAAATCTTGGACTTCTGGGTAGGAGATGAGATAGGAAGTAAAAACTTCTTTTTAGTTAAAACTTTTTTAAAAGTTTAGCTTTATTGATCTGTAATTGATGTATATCCATTCATGTGTGACAGACACGTAGTTGTTTTCATATCTTGTCTATTGTGAATAATGCTGCAATGAACATGGGAGGGTAGCTATCTCTTTGAGATACTGTTTTCATTTCCTTTGGCTATATTCCCAGAAATGAAATTCCTGGATCATATGGTAGTTCTATTTTTAATTTTTTGAGGACTCTCCATACTGTTTTCCATAGTGGCTGAAAAATTTGTACATTCCTACCAACAGCGTACAAGGGTTGTCTTTTCTCCACATCTTTACCAACACTTGTTAGCTCTTGCCTTTTTTGATGATAGCCATTTTAACAGGTATGAGGTGGTATCTCATAGTGGTTTTGATTTGATGGTTTCCCTGATGGTTAGTAATGTTGAGCACATTTTCATGTATCTGTTAGCTATTTGTCTATCTCCTTTGGAAAATGTCTGTTGAGATCCTGTGCCCATTTTTTAATCATATTGTTTGTGTTCTACTATTGAGTTGTGTGAGTTCTTTATATATTTTGGATATTCACCACTTGTATGATTTTCTTCCATTCCATAGGTTGCCTTTTCATTTTGTTGAGGGTTTCCTTTCCTGTGCAGAAGCTTTTTAGTTTGATGTAGTTCCACTTATTTATTTTTGCTATTGTTGTGCTTGCTTTGGGTGCAAATCTAAAAGACCATGCCATGACTAATGTCAAGGAGTTTACCCCAATGTTTTCTTCTAGGAGCTTTATGGTTTCAGGTCTTACATTTAAGTCTTTAAAATTTAACGTTTTAAATATCTAATCGTACATAAAGAGAGTCAACAGACAGTATTTATTATCTGATTCTTGGAATTTTTAAAAGAGAATATCAAAGTATATTTTTATAATTTGGGGATAACCAATGGCAGAATATATTTCAGAGTGTGAAAGAAGAGGCTATGACTTCTATAATTCTGAGAAATAAAAGCAAAAAGATAGTACATATAGCATATGGAAGAATGAAAGGAAAACATAAGGGAAAAAATTTAATGAACAATATAGCAAAAATAAAGCCAAACATGACATGTGATAATTAAGTATCTTATTAATAGACAAAATTTTAGATAAAGTAAAAATAAAATTCAATTCTGTACTGTTAACAAATATCGAACCTTAAAACACAGGAAATATTTTAAAATAAGGCTAGGACCAAAGATATATCAAGTAAACACAATCAATAAAGAAAGCAGAAATGGCAATGTTAATAATTGAGAATTAATTTATTTAAAATACAATTCACGGCTTCCCTGGTGGTGCAGTGCTTGCGAATCCGCCTGCCGATGCAGAGGACACGGGTTCGTGTCCCGGTCCGGGAAGATCCCACGTGCCGCGGAGCGGCTGGGCCCGTGAGCCGTGGCCGCTGAGCCTGCGCGTCAGGAGCCTGTGCTCCACAACGGGAGAGGCCACAACAGTGAGAAGCCCGCGTACCACAAAAAAAAAAAAAAAATTCAAAGAAAAATTATTAACTATGACAAAGTTTTAAAAATCAAATATATGCATTATAAGGATACAATATTTATGAAACACAACATTCAATTCTACAAATAAACCTTTTTTTAAAAGTGGAAGCAATTCACAAAAACTCATTCAATTGTAATCGGAAGATCTTGACTCTCAAGCCTTGAAGAGAAAACAGGAAAGAAAATAAGTATCAAAAGATGTAAATGGTATAAAAGTTAATTGGTTTGGTAAATATATACCTAGTATCATCTATAATCAATGAACATACTTTATTTTTAAAATCTGAACATTTTCACAAATTGGTGATGATTTGGCTTAAACCCTCAAATTTCCAAAATAATAAATTGAATAGGCTACATTCCCTAATTATAAATGTAATTAATCTAAAAATTAAAAGTTTAAACAGAAATATCTGAGCACAGGGAAATTTTAAATCATTCTCCTTTTAGAGCAAAGAGGAATTTTGAATCAAATAGAAAATCAAGAACGCATTTGTAAACAGGAAAACGTCATTGGTACTACAGCATGGCAAACCTTTTGTGTTACGAACAAAGCTGAACATTGACATTAAAATTTTTATTACTAAACTAGAGCATACAGTTGTAAGACTACAAATTAAGTATTTAGGTAAAGAGTTTTTTGAAAAGCATGCCTAAAGAAAGCAGAAGGAAAAGAAGTAACGTAAAATACAAAAATTAAACAATTAAATAACAAATCACAAATGCCATTTCTCTGAAAAGTCCAATGGAATAAGTTCCTGGCAAGCATAATATGCAAAAAAGACAAACCCAAATACACAAAATTAAGAATGGGAAAAGGGTATAATAATCATCTTAATTGCTTTAAGTTTATAGTATTAAAAATGTCTTTTGGGCTTCCCTGGTGGCGCAGTGGTTGAGAGTCCGCCTGCCGATGCAGGGGACGTGGGTTCGTGCCCCGGTCCGGGAGGATCCCACATGCTGCGGAGCGGCTGGGCCCGTGAGCCATGGCCGCTGAGCCTGCGCGTCCGGAGCCTGTGCTCCGCAACGGGAGAGGCCACAACAGTGAGAGGCCCGCGTACCGCAAAAAAAAAAAAAAAAAAAAAAATGTCTTTTAAAAATCTGGAAGATTTTTATAGAAAAAATGCAAATGTTGAAAGTTGAATCAGTAAGCTGATTTTTTTTTTAAAGCTACAATAACCAATCAACAACTTTTCAAGGCTTATTTCTCAAAAAGGCTACAAACATTGTTTCAAATGTAAAAGGAACAGAAAATTCCTATGTTGTAAAATTTTCTCCAGACACTTAAAAACAAAAGTTTTCTAGTTAATTTTATAAAACTGCATAATCCTGACAGAAGCTGATAAAGATAGCAAAATATTTTACAAAGAGAAGGGTAAACTTGTGTTTTCCAAATATATTGTACTGAAAATTAGTTAGGTCCAAGACTTGTTAATAAAACAGTGGATTCAATGCCAAATAAGTTTGAGATACACATGCCCTTTATTTGACTGGCAATGTACCACATCACATTAAAGAATCTGAGAGATTCGGCAGTCATATGAGAGCTATCATTAACTCAATATATTCCCAAATTATTCAAACATAAAGCACTTTTAAACATCACACTTATTAATATTTAAATATGCTAACATGCCCCTAATGCCTCATTAAATATGTTTTTCGCTCTTTCATTTTTTTCTAACGGTAGGTTTCATGACTTCAACAGTAGATGGCGTCGGTCATGATCATAACCACGCAGGCCTTTCCTAGATTTAATGGTTGCAGAGTTGACTATAATTGTCATCATTCTTAACCATGTAAAAGGAAAGGTACTTTACCCAGAAAGAGGGAGACGGAGGGAAGGGGGGGAACCTCTAAGGTCTTCATTTAGAGAAGTGGGGAAACATACGATACTCAATGTTTATTGAACAAGAAATGGAGGTATTGGTGTGACATATGAGGAACTCAGAATAGTGACCCCAGCATGTACAGATTACAAGGGGAAGAACAACGGGGCATGAGTAAGTGACATTAGTTCTAATCTATCAGAATAGAGAGTCAGTAGACATTGCCCACGTTAATAACTCAGGAAAGTGGTATGTGCATATTATTTAAAGGTACTGGAAGTGACCATCAGCAAAACCAACAAACCAAACTGGTTAGAAGTAATTCCCTTTGAGGAACAGAAGTGAAGGTGGTGTGAAGGACTGTTACTTCTCATTTTATATCATTTTGTGCCTTTGATTTTTTTTTAACCATGTGCGTGGTTTAGCATGCTAAAACTTCTCTGTCTACGTACAAAATTTGACTTTCAGCGAAGTTAGTGGAAGACAACAATTTAGGATCTAGATTAATATGGGGATAATGTTGCTGTTTGAATTTGATAAACCTCAGTTTAGATCTTGGCTTTACCAGCTACGAGAAAATATCGGCTTTGCACAAGTAACTAAAACTCGTTAAGCTTCCTGTGAACATACCAGTACTTATACCTAACACATAAGGTTATTTTGACCTTTGAAACTGAGATAATGTGTCTAAAGCACTCAGCACACATAAAGAGAGTGCTTAATATTTGTTATATTTAATAGTTATTATAACAATTATAACTTACATGTTACAGTCAACTTATTTCAATCTTCTTTTATGTCTGAGTCTAGAAATTTATAAGTGGGGATTTCTTAACTCTTCATGGTCACAAAAATTCTTCCAGCTGTTTTTAGAGGTTTCAGATTGTTTGTTTTTATTACCTGCTTTAGAGGCATCATGATGTAATGGAAGAAACCAGCATTAGTTTGACGGCCTCCACCTTGGGCAAGTCTTTTAATCCAATTGAAGTCACTCCACTTATAAAATGATATTGCTGGAGTGTTTCCTGTCTGAAGGTTAGAGTGAATCAGATGTTAATTTGAGTTGCTGGTCTCCTCCAGGGGTCATGACTGTATAATAAATGAATAAAGTGGTGCAACTGTGGGATCCCACATGTCCATCAAGGCCTTACCTCTAATGTTTGGCCCTGGGGCTGAGGGAATTTTTTGACCTCTGAAATGGGGTTTGGTTTCTCAAAAAAAAAAAAAAAAATCATGTGCTTTGTGAGGCATGAAAAGCCTGCTTACTTCTGTCAGCTAAATTTACTCATTTAAAACGTCAAGGTTCCTTTTAGTAAATTCACTTTGTCACTAAATGATACCCTCATATGCCATACAAATGAGTTTAGTATGTATAATTCCACTGTTGAATTAATGGTTATGCATAAAATATGCTTTTCATTAACAGTTGGTGCTTTTATGAAAAAAATCATTTAAAATATGCTTTATGCTAATTTTTGTTTTTCAAGTCATTCGAGAGTACATTGGATAGGATCCTGTTTAGAAATTTACTTGCAAAGAAGTTATTTTTCAGGATATTGCTACAAAAGCTTTGGAAAATAAAGAGGATGTGGGAGACAGGCTGAGGAACTTGAATTTCAATGATATCTCTACAAAGAAAACTCTTGACAACTGTACCCACTCACCCATTCAGTAAATATCCGCTACGGGTGAGACTGATACTGAGATGACAAAAAGGATTCCTACTCACAAGTTAATACAGCAGCAGCAGCAGGTCTGAAGTAGGCCTGCTGGAAACAAACCAAGTCTATTTTCATTTTTTAAAATAGTAAAATATGAAATAATCCGGCACCACCAATTCAAATAAAATGGCAAAATTAATATGTATTTAAAGGAAATGTTCCCTGCTCTCCATCCCTACACTTTTCATCTCTAGTTTTTTCCATTCATCATATTCTCAGGACTGGTATATAAGGGGAGAATTTATTTGATCCTTCCACTGTGTGAGTAAAGCGACTGCATTTCTTATTTATTTATTTATTCTTTTCTGGCTGCATTGGGTCTTCGTTGCCGCGTGTGGGCTTTCTCCAGTTGCGGCGAGTGGAGGCCGCTCTTCGCTGTGGTGCACAGGTTACTCATTGCAGTGGCCTCTTGTGTTGCGGAGCACGGGCTCCAGGCACGTGGGCTTCAGCAGTTGCAGCACACAGGCTTCAGTAGTTGTGGCACCCAGGCTCAGTAGTTGTGGCTCATGGGCTAAGAGCGCAGGCTCAGTAGTTGTGGCGCACGGGCTTAGTTGCTCCATGGCATGTGGGATCCTCCCTCTGGGGCTCGAACCCCTGTCCCCTGCATTGGCAGGCAGATTCTCAACCGCTGTACCACTAGGGAAGTCCCACGACTGCATTTCTGAGCTGGACTTTTTTGTTGGACTCAGGCTCCCAAGAAATACTTCAAAGAGACTCCTTGTTGGGAGTGCCCTGTTTGTGTGTTCTGAAGGCTGCTAAGAACTGTGGCAGTGGATTCTAAGATTCCACTGCAGGGGAGGGGTGGGTATACCTAAGTTTGCTTTTCTTGGGAAGGTCAGGCCCCTTCTAGGGTGCAGCAGTGGTGGAGGAAGAAAGATATAACATATAGTAGAGCTGAAGATTAAAGATGGTGGACTGCTGAATCTACTAGTTCCAGTGAGAGCAGGACCAGGAAGCCAGTGAACAGGAAATCCTGGCATGACTTTTTCAGTTACAGAGAAACAGAGAGGTATCTGGCAGACTGTACCAGTGGCACCACCCTGCCCAGAAGCCTTGTGACAGATGCCAGGGAGAGCACCAAAAGGGACCACACCATCACTCACCCCATCACTCTGTGTTCCTGTTATAACATCTAAGTTTATTGTAGACTTTCAGAAATTCACTGTCAAATATATTTTAGGACCACGTCACAATCATAAGTCTGGAGCTGCTTATATACATTAAAATATGGGCAGTATTTAACAATATTTTTTACTCCATTGAATTCATAGAAAGACAGGAAAGCATATTAATATTAATTTTATTACTTTGCAACTATGGTCACTTAAAATCTCACACATAAAATACATGCAGAAGAGTTAGTAATGGTAGAAGAGTTAGTAATTCAAAATTCGAATCCTCCAAGATCATTTGCAAATACACATTTCTATATCAATTATTGTATTTCAAAAGAAAGGAGGAGCTTAAAACGAAATCTTCCTCTACATGTTCTGACTCCATCCTAAAATCATCATTAAGGTGATATTTGAAGGAGACCAATATGTCGTTTAATTTTTTTAAAGTATTCTCTTATCCTAGGCAAGTATCTCAGTTTAGAAATTACTTTACACATAGCCATTAAACTATAGCGACAATTGTTCTACTAGGAGTACAGCTAATATATCAATGGGCACAGGCAAAGTTAAGCAGAATGAGTAAATAACATAAGGAATTTGTTTATAAATTAAAATATTTAAGATTAACTTTACCATCTGTACCTTCTGTAACATGATTAATTTTATTTGTTATCAGGTACATTATCTAATACTTAGGATCAAAAACAAAGTAGACATCTTTTTGAAAGGAGAAAGAATTTATACATTTAAAACACTTTTGATTAAAATTTGTTTGCAGAATTTCCAGAAATTGGAAAACATGGCTTCAAGTCATCATTTGTCTAAAGTTGCGTTTCTTTGCCTGGCCAATAGCTGGGTTGTAGCAAATGATCACTCGTTGTACAGTTTTCCTTCCTGATTCTTGTAGACACCATTGTTCTTTCTCTCTTGGTTCTGAAGCTTCTGTGACTTGAAACATACTTTTTCTTTAAAGTGAAAAGAACTGCAGTACTTAGGAAAATGGACATTGTGCCAAGGATCATGGTTAGTCCCAGGTACATGTGTCTAGAAGAAGAGAGAATGTCCATCTTAATTACTGCAACTATCCAACTTTAAATAAAATGTAATAATATCATCCAAAAATATCAATATCAATAAAACTATCATGAGGATGGTTTTAAGAATGCAGATTCCGTGGCTATAAAAGACCTTTCTATGAACATTTGACAGACTATTGAAGGCAGTAAGCTAATATAAAGCAATTTTAGTATTACCATCATTTTCAGTCACTGATAAGTATATCATCCATCCCATCCTCTCTGTAAATTATTTCCTTAGACCAGGTAACTGTATCCCTGTTTGCCCAGAACAGTCCCAGATTATGCTAGTGTTGTCCCAGTGTAGTTTTTAATAGTGCCCCCTTTCACTCTCAAAAGTACCCAGGTTTGCATGATAAATTATGTGGTTACCCTCCCCTCAAAGCTTGCCCAAATTCACTTCTACGGAAAAACTGCAAGAAGCAACTTCAAGGGGAAATCAGAGCTCTCAGTAGAGTAGACTGACTTAAGAACAAACCAGAGGTTTTAATCCATTTCTTCCATGAGTAGCCTTTAGTTCTACATTAGATTGTAAGACACAAAGGTTTGAAAGGACAGGTTAAATGATTCATGCTGGCTATCTTGTATGTTCACTCATAGTCTCTGATTGAATTACATTGTCTTTGCACTAAAATACAGCCTTAGTAAACGTGCATAAAGTGCCAATTCTCCTCATAGATCAGGTCCCTTTCAAAGACCAAAATAAATTTCTCACATAACATCAAAGCCTATTAAGTCAAGCAAATTTATTTGAGATTGTCGGCTAAATTCACATCCAACTTCCAACTTACACAGTTCAGCACCAAGTTTATTTCTCTAGAGAATACTCAGCTTGTAAATTGAAAAAAAAAAAAAATCCTTCTTGCTTTTAAGCCATTGAAGTATTGCTTTAAGCAATAAGGAAACTAAATGTTTGATGAATTGAACTGAATGATACCATAGTGAAAAAAACCCATGCCCTCAACCCCATACACACTCACACACACAGAGAAAACCTTTTACTTTTATGCATTTCAAGTACTGGAATAATTGAACATCAGTTTGGCAATAAAAGCCGGACAGATTTACAGCCAAATCCAACTCTTGCCCAGAGGGATTATGTCTGACGTAAATGGGACAGTTTGGCTCAGTTTGAAAAAGAATAGAATTAAACCCCAAATGTGACCTAGATTTAAATGCTTCTGTGTTTCAGGGAATTAACTCACTTGTGTGCACAAACTTTGAAAATTCTACTCTATTCTGAAATCTTATGTCATATTTTTTTTAAATGATTACTCATTTAAAATGGGAGTCAAGATTAAGAATGGGGGAAAAACGAAAGATCTAGCCAAATAATCAGATAGTAATAGAATTATTCTATAAAACAGAACAAACTTTTTTTTAAAAAACTTATTTTATTTATTTTTACTTTTGGCTGCGTTGGGTCTTCGTTGTGGTGCGCGGGCTTCTTATTGCAGTGGCTTCTCTTATTGCGGAGCACGGCGCGCGTGGGCTTCAGTAGTTGTGGCGCACGGACTTAGTTGTTTCGCGGCATGTGGGATCTGCCAGGGTCAGGGCTCGAACCCGTGTCCCCTGCATTGGCAGGCGGATTCTTAACCAGTGCGCCACCAGGGAAGCCCCAGAACAAATTTCTTGATTACACTCTTCTCTTCCTTACAAGCAATGAAACTACATGAGGGTTATTAGTGCCAATTGCATCGTGCAAACCTGGGATGTGGTAGCCGTGAGATGTGGGAATGAGTTTGATACCGTACCTAAAAGCATTTGAATCATATAATCTGCATGATCCTCTACTTCCACATCTTTTAAATCCCCATTTGAGGCATGAAGTATCAATCAAAACTCCAAAATATACGGGAGCTGGGATTCCTGCTGTGAGAAAAACAAATAATTGCTACTAAAAATATACACATATCTTTTTGGTTAGCCTATAATTAATGATTCTCGGAAACCACCGTGAGTCCAAAATCCACTGCTTTGGAGATGACAGGGCATCTGTAGAAAACCAGAATATGTCACCCCAAAATATGCCTCTGGTATAAAGATTACTTTGAGCTGATGATTTCGAGAAACAGAAGTCATAGGAGAAGCTCTGAAGGCACAGCATAAGTTTCCTTTCAGTAAGGAAAATGTACATTGACAAAGGAAAATATTTGCAAGGGTCTCTCCCTTTCTGTACCAGGATGAGAAGAATTCCAGACTCAAAAAAGCGCTAACTAACCCTATTTTGCATAAAATCCTGTAAGCAAGAAGATCACGTACAGATATCTAACAGTCAGTTTAGGTTATTTGGTATCTTAAATAAAAATTCTCTTTATATACATTGTCCATCTAAATAGATTATTTGCCACTAAAAAACATTTAGGTGGTAACTAACTTTACATTGCTCTTAATAACGTGAAGATGTTCCTCAAGATTCAAATGCTTGCCATCTTCTGTATGTGTTAAAGTTTTCATAATGTCAAATTCAAAGCATTCACAGAATTAGAGAGGATGATGTAATACAACCTCATGTACCGTCACTAACTTTAACAATGATTGATATCAGTATTTTGTCACTCCTGTGTTCTCTCTCTCCAGTCCCACAACCCAATGTGCATCCAGAAACTATTTTTTTAAAATATTTTAAGAGATACCTCAGATATCACGTCATTCTCCTTATATGTATTTCAGAACACATCTCTGACATTTAAAAAAATATATCACTCTGCCATGACACATGAGACATTTTATGATTTCTTTAATCCTATCAAAAATCCACATTCAAACTTTTCTGAATGTCTTCAAAGCATTGTTTTAGAGTTGGATCATTCTAATCAGGATTCAAACCAGGTAGGCAGGAATAAAGAGGCAGACATAGAGAATGGACTTGACATGGGGTGGGAGGGCGAAGCTGGGGGAAAGTGAGAGTAGCGTTGACATATGTACCCTACCGAATGTAAAATAGTTGGCTGGTGGGAAGCAGTAGCATAGCACAGGGAGATCAGCTCGGGGCTTTGAGATGACCTAGAGGGGTGGGATAGGGAGGACGGGAGGGAGGCTCAAAAGGGAAGGGACATGGGGACATGTGTGTGCATACGGATGATTCGCTTTGTTGTGCAGCAGAAACTAACACAGTATTGTGAAGCAATTATACTCCAATAAAGATCTATTTCAAAAATTTTAGTTGATGGCTCTTTATATCAGCTTCTTCCCCCCATTTTTTTTTCATACTAATGATTTTTGAAGAAAGACAGTTGTCCTGTAGAATATGCCACAGTCTGGATTTGACTGATTGCTTCTTCATGATGTCATTTACTTTGTTCTCCTATCCTTCATTTTTCCAATAACGTGGTAGTTAGCTCCTGCATAGACTCTGGCAGGAACAAGGCACAGGTGGTTCTGTGTGTTGTGGCAGAAGTCACATGCTGTCTACTTGCCACTCTTTGTAATGTTAAAATGGATCTGAGACTCAGGCTATGTCCTCCATTATGAAGTTTTTCATCCATTTTCACCTATAGCTCTCAGCAAATATTGATGAGGTTGCAAAATAGATTGTTAAAAATTATATTATTCCTTGTGTAAAATTATTTAGGATTTTTCTATAAAAGAGAATTTTCCTTCATGACTATTTGATTACTTCGAAATATAGTTCATAGAAGGAAGGCAGGATAAATGCTCAATTCTTTCCATTTATCAGTTTTAAAAATAATGAATTGGTGCCCTAGTATTCTCCAGAATTATTTAGGTGTCATTACAGATTTACGTCTTTTTATACATTCAGTGTATTTCAAGACATGGCAGATATTATAATGATTAGTTATGTTATATATTAATATAATAATATTGTTTATATTACATATATTATTTTCAAATTATCTCACCTTAGGCCAAGCTCCTCAAATTGGTCCTGTGTCCTTTTGACATATCCCTTTGATAGCTTTCTCACTTTCTTGCACAAAAGTTGTCCCACAATCATCTTATGCATGTTCTACCCTAGACCTTGGTCAGTTCTCCAAGGTGCTGTGGTTTCTTTATTGAGGAATGATATTTAGATAGCACAGATTCATTGCTATGGGTGCTCATTTCTCCTGGGTTAAATAGATTCTAGATTTTTCAGGAGACAGAGTTGTAAGATACACATTATTTTAAAATAAAGCTATATGAGTTCATATTAACATTTTAAGTTTAACTTAAGAATGAGTTTTACTTAAATTTTTTATTTTATGCTTTTATCGCTTTTCTATTATGCTGAAAATATTGATTCCTAATGATATTAACATAATATCTTATTTACTTTTATCTTAAAATACACAATAGTTTTAACATAACAATGCCAAAGTCAGTATTAATGACGACCATAAAATGTACTGAAGCAATGGGGATTTTGTCACCCATATTATATAGAGTTAGTTTTGGTTTGTTTTAAGAATTTCTTTGGTTCTGTTAATTTAATTATTTTAAATTATATAAAATTTTTGCATGCTTTCAAATTAAAAATTATACAACAGTTACATTTACAAAGTCTCATTTCCATCCTGTTTTCTCTCCCCTTTGTCCTTTCTTCCCTAACAGGTAAAGTTTTTAAACAAATAGTATTAGTTTTTAGTTTATGCTTCCATTGTTTCTTTTTGTTAACAAGAGCAAATACCACTGTGTGTGTGTATATAATATTTCCACCTTTCTATACTTACACCAAATGCATCATACTATATACGTTGTTCTACATTTTGCTTTCTTGCACGTAAAAGCATGTACTGGAGATCACTTGATATGAATTGTGTCCCTCCAAAATTCATATGTTGTATCCGTAACCCCCAATGTGATTGCATGTGGAAAAAGTAATTAAGAATATAATTAAGGTTAAATGAGGTCATAAGGATGGGGCCCCAATCTGATAGGAATGGTGTCCTTATAAGAAGAGGAAGAGACACCAAAGGTCTCTCTTTCTCCGTGCACTGAGAAAAGATCCACGAAATGAACAGTGGGAAAATGGCCATCTGCAAATTAGGAAGAGAGGTCTCACCAGACACCAACCCTATTGGCACATTGATCTTGGACTTTACAGCTTTCAGAACTATGAGAAAATAACTTCCTGTTGTTTAAGCCCCTCAGTCCAGGGTGTTTTGTTATGACAGCCAGTACTGACTAATATACTTGGTAACATTAGAGAGAGATTTTCCCCATTTGTCCATACAGCTGCATAGTATTCCATTATGTGGGTTTACTATAGTTTATTTAACCAGTCTCCTACTGACGTTCATAGACTGCTTGTAGTCTTTTACTGTTATAACTAATGCCACAGTGATTGAACATCCATAAGATTAGACTTACTTCATACTTTTTGCTAGCACATTTTTGACATCAATTCCTAGAAGTGGGATTGCTAGGTCAAAAGATAAGTCTGTATGTAATTTTGTTAGTTATTGCCAAATATCCCTCTCCAGAAATAGTATAATTTTCACAACAGCAGTGTATAAGCGTATCGATTTTCTATTTGTATTGTAATACATGACAAACAACATTTGGTAATTTGCCTATCTGATAAGTAAGAATCAGTATCAGTGTAGTTTTAATTTGTACTCTTCTTATTATGAGGGGCCTTGACCATCTTTTTAAATATTAAGAGGTATTTGCATTGATTTTTCCATGAAATGGTTGTTTATATCTTTTACCCCATTTTCTCTTAGGGTGTTGGTTTTTTTGTTCTCAGTACTTAGGCGTTCTCCTTATAATAGGGATATTAGCCACCTGTCTGTTATATAAATTGAAAAAAATTGTATGTAGTTTGTCATTTGCTTTATGATATTTTTGTCATCTTCAAGTATATATATTTTTTAATTTTTTATACAATTTTGAAGGTTACTTTCCATTTATAAAATATTGGCTATATTCCCCATGTTGTATAATATATCCTTGAGCCTATCTTATACCCAGTAGTTTGTATCTACCACTCCCTCACCCCTATATTGCCCCCCCACCACTGGTAACCACTAGTTTGTTCTCTATATCTGCGAGTCTACTTTTTTGGGGTTATATTCACTAGTTTGCTGTAGTTTTTAGATTCCACATATAAATGGTATCATAAAGTATTAAGTATATTTTTGGTTTTTTGGAATCAACTTTATGAATTATTTCTTTTACTTGAGATCTTTTTCACACTGTAGGTTATATCTATGTTCTCAAAGGGAGGTAGATAGACTAATTACAGCCAGGGATGTACTTCAGGCTCAATAGCCTTTTTTCTAGATAATCTCTGTTTTTATATTGTAGAATTAGAGCCAGCCATGATGGCATAAAAATCCATTTTTGTTGTTTTCCCAGTCTTATCAGGATTATATTCTACCTTCACATGTATCCATTTTTATATCAAGATTTATGTAAACCACATTTATTTAAAGCTCTGAATTTGTTTTTCTTCCAGGTAGTTCCTCTCTGTCAAGTTACAGAGGAACATTTACAATGGTTTTTACTAACATCTTTAGAATATAAACTCTTTAAGGACAAAAACCTTATCTAACTTAATCACTCTGTTTTTTATGGGTTTTAACTAATGAATATTGAAAAACCTGGTAGTCAGAAGAAATCATTCCTATTACATTTAACAAATTGTGAATTCAAATCCACACGGCTTTGATTGTTTGAATGATCTTATCTTTCTACCAATGATATATCCTAGTATTGAGAGTAGCTAAAAAGAATTCCTTCCATCTAATAACTTAAAAAATTATATTTAGACTTCAGCTTTTCTTATTGATTCAATTTTTGCTTTCCTCTCAGAGGGCTCTTTTATAACAGCAATGGATTTTTTGACACTAGACCCATGCTAGAAGAGACAAGATTGTTAAAAAAAATGTCATTACTCTTATAAGATCACTTTATCATGGGTACAGCATTGGTTCTCAATATTTCTGAAAAAAAGGAAGAGAGTAGTCAAGGAAAAGAGGGAAGGAAGAAAGATATGAAGGAGGAAAGAAGATTAAAAGAACAGGGATCTACTACTGACATCATTTAGTTATGTGTCATAATTCTGTTAAAATATTTAGAAAATTATTCAAAATACACTTGTAATGGCTACCATAATTAAAGCATAGATTATACTTACCAAGAACTCTTACTGCTAAGGTGTAGATACCCAGGGCAAAAGACTTAAGTTGTGGCTTAATGCACCTAAAATCAACAAAAGCATTATGACAAAAAATATAATAGTACATTAAAGCAAATAGTAATGTCAGGGATAATCTACTGAACACACATGAAATGATGTTAGAATTCAGGTAGCATTTATGGAAAACCCACTAGTATTCTAGCATAGGGAAAGCAAATTATGTAAAAGCCTTGTTCCATTATATGCAGTGTATCGAGGAACTTATAGTTAATATTTCTAAAAGGTAAATCACTCTTACATGACATATTCAAATGGTATTAGGTAAAGTAAAATCAAATTTAATCAGTAAAATAACAAGGACTCACAGGGAAAATAATTCTAAGAAATTATAAGAATTTGAGGCACAGTAAAGGATTAATAACCTATAACTAGTTTTTGTAGGTTTTGGTCTAAAAGCACAGGATCCTATTGACTCAAGTTGAATCAGAATCATTGTGACATGCTAAGTGTTTTTGCTAAATAGTGGGGACCTGAATTTACCAGTCAAGTACAAGAGTACCTAAAATAACAAGACCATCCTTAATATGACCGTATAACTTTAACTGATGGATTGGCCTATAGATTTTAAATGTAATAATCATGAGGATATATAATAACTACTGAGTGTTAACCATGGTAGTAAGTTCTTCATATATATAATATTTAGTCTCTGCTTTAAAAGAGTCAAAAATTACAACTCTTCTCCTTGAAGCAAATGACATTTCCTTCTGACATCACAATAAAGTGTGGGTCATTTGAGGGACTGGTGGTGAGGAAAATTCTTCCTCTATTGGCCTGATTATTCACTTGGCCCAGGTGACTCCTTGACACACGGTAAGCAAATGTTGGAGAAATAGGTACCCATGAAGAATGATCCTGGTCTGAGAATTCTGGGGCAGTGCTTTCCCATCAAACCCATGTTTCCATTTGAAAGCATCAATATCTCATGTTCTCCTTAAACCCTTTTACAAAAATAGATTTGTGGATGTTAGATCCTATCTTCTGTAGATCCTTCCTAATCAATTTCTGTAATATAAGTTGTGGGAAATTAAAGCTATATACAATATTTTGATTAGTTTCATTTTAGAAAAACTTAATATCCATCCTTTGATATATGAATTAATTTCAAAATCACCTAATCCATCTCATAAAAGATTTACAATAAAATTTGACTTTTCATGTTTAGCAATTTTATCGAAATTTGTAATATCTTTAGGTGATTTCGATCAGTTGTCTAACAGTAATACTTGCAACACTAATTCAACGAGGAGCAAAATTTTATCACTGAAAATACTTGTTACAAAACTAATACTTTAAAATTTGAATTTACTTATATATTTTATCGAGATCTAGGATGCGAGAGCCAATAAAAAAATGTTCAAGCATAAATTATAATAGAAAAACTTCTATTCAACCACATTATCTATATAAAAACCTAAAGTGGGAAAAGCATAAAAGTAGAACAAGTTTCCTAAGAGAGCTGTAAGGAATGATTCCACAGAGCAGAGTTTGAAATCACTGCTGTAGATGGTCACAGTATGTCATATTAAAATTGGGGCAGGGAGAATCAGTGTTCACCTCAGAAGCAATATGTATCCAGGTATCCCGCCTAGAGACAAAGTATAGGATGTGATGACTGAAATTACAAGGAAATACAGAAACATTTTGGGACATCCATTATCTTTTTGACATCTGCCCACCATGCCTGAGGAATTTCCTGATTTTGAGGCGGCCATTCCCACACAGGTGCAGTTATTAAATATCTGTAACACAATAGGGAAAGATCCGATTATTGAGGTAACTTGTATATAAAATTAAAGACAAGTATTTTAAAAGAATTTATAGCATACATTTATTACATAAACAATGGGTAAATTTTTATTTTTTCTGTGTTAGAATATATCAAGCAAAGCAAAATCTAGAGAGACAACATTTCATTATCCAAAGAGCAGATGTTCTACAAACTATTGAACCTATAGAACCATCTCCAAGCAAATCCCACCAAATCCAACAGTACCTTATGTTCTTCTCTACCACTTCTAAGTCTAAGCCACCATTTCTGCTTGCTTTGATTATCACAATGGTCTCTTCATGCTCAACACGTTTCTACTCTTTTTTCCACAATAACCCAAGTGAGCCTTTAAAACTAGCAGTCAGATTGCATCACTATTCTCAACCTTCCAATGACTTCTCATTGTACATGGATAAAATCCCAAATCCTTATAGTGGCTTCCACACTATCCATGATGCAGCTCCTGAATCCCACTCTGATCTCATCACCCAATGATCTTCCTCCTCTCCCTCTACTTCAGCCACACACATGGGTGCCTATGGGGCCTTGGCCAACCCTCAAACATGGTGAGTCTACCCAGGCCTCATGGCCTTCCTATTTTCTCTGCTGGGCAATTCTTCTAGGGAGTTACATGGCCAGCACACACACTTCAGGTCTCTGGCATGCAGTGTTTTCAATAAATGGAAACTCTGGTTAAGAAAAATCTTCCAGTGCAACTAGAGATTATCATATTAAGTGAAGTAAGTCAGAAAGAGAAATGCCATATGATACCACTTATATGTGGAACCAAAATATGACACAAATGAACCTATCTATAAAACAGAACAGAATCACAGACATAGAGAACAGACTCGTGGTTGCCAAGGGGGAAGGGTTTAGGGGAGGGATGGAGTGAGAGGTTGGGGTTAGCATATATAAGCTATTATAATATAGAATGGATAAACAACAAGGTCCTACTGTATAGCACTGGGAACTATATTCAATATCCTATGATAATAAAGGAAAAAAATATTTTTTTAAAAAGAATGTATATATATGTATAACTGAATCACCTTGCTATACAGCAGTAATGAACACAGCATTGTAAATAACTGTACTTCAATTTTTAAAAAAAGTAAATCTAAAGTAAAAGAGGAAAAGGAAAGAAAAACCTTCAAGCAGTTTGGGCCAAAAGTAGGGGCCAAAGATCGGGCTTAGGGGGAGGAAAGGAAAGAAGGAAGAAAAGGAAGGGAAGGTGAAAACTCAGATTTCAGATGGGTGGGTGGTCTTATATCACTGTTGCTAGAGACCAATCCTTTCTGCTCTGAATAAAATGTCAAAAATAACAATAAGCAGAAAATCAACAAGGATGAATTTGTCTACAGAAGTGTTTGCCTAGGCATTCCTATTTAGTTGATAACAATACATAAATATATGTGTAGTTTAATTTTCAGCCCTCTAGGGCTGTCACATAACAGGCAGATTTCATCAGCCACAAGTATAAAGCCATCCAATCACTGTGCCATATACACAAGTGTAAGGAAGAGTCTCTGTTTGGGACAGGGATGTAAAGGTGTGATTAGAGGGATGAGTCTGTTAATGATTGAAGTGCATAATACTCGTCACAACTGGTTTCCTACCTATAGTTCCAACCTCATCTTCCTCTTACACCCTACAGGAACCCTTCATTCCAGCCACCTGCTCTTTTAATCATTACACACATTGGCTTGATATCTCGGGCAGAGCTGTCCCAGAACCATCAACCTCCTCACAAGTGAATCCCTGACCCCTGGGTCTAGACCTTTTGGGCTAGACTTCCTAATACTGGCCTCTATTTGCCCTGTCCTCTAAAACCTGCAAGGACCAGGGCTCAGGAGAGATGGATCCCAATGCAGATATTATTATATGATCTTGTCACTGAGACTCTCTCATTTGAAGCTAACATTCCTTATAAGCAAAATGAGAGAACTAGATTATATAATTACAAAGTTCCTCCAGCCTATTTCATTATTCTGATTCTGACGCTAATTCTTCCAACAACTCTAGTTCTACTAGCGATGCTTATACTTCCTGTCTCCACACAAAAGAACAAGGGCAGAGTCAAAGCCAGGGATTCGACCGGTGTGGTCTGCTCCTAGGTTGGTCCCTGAGCCCCCATAGGATTGTATAGTTAAGCACTGTCGCAGGCCTGTGGTCACACACTTTAGAGAAGATGTCTTACAGTAGTCTTTCCACTCCTGGTGGAGGTTTGACAACCAGCAAGACAAGCCGAAGCATATGTAATTCCATTTGCACCACACATGGGTTCCCATTTTGTCTCTGAACATTTGCATCTTGAGTTGCAATCTGAAAAGAGAGCTCGTTCATGATAAGAGACAGGTTTGGTTCTGAAAAGAAATGTAATGGTATAAAATATTACCTCTTAGTAGGCAGCACCCTAATACTTTCAAAAATCAATGTTCTTGGGTGATATAAATGGCACTGCCAACAACGTTTGCTTTGGGGGAACACAATTGTCATCAGAAATGCCAGCTTCTGATCATTAAATGTGAATCCACTATTAAATAGCTTTCTCTTGAAAGTTATCTTTCTAGGTTTACAACTTCACATGATATCCAGTTCTTGGCTGATGGCTTTTACTAACATCTACTGACTCTAGAATCTTCTAATATTTTTCTATGCAGTGAGGTATGAAACCACTAACAAGATAGAAAAGTAAAGTAAACCTTAAGAGCAATTTATGACATTACTCTTATTATATATCAATATAATAACAAACATATAATATTCCATCTCATAGAACTACTATGGATTTTGTCACCTCAAATGTAAAAGCAAAAGACCTTTGAGATGTCTTCTAGCAGAATGAAAGGGTATTTAACTAGGCCTCCTAAGAAGTCATCCAGGAATATGTCATCTTATTCTCTTCTCTTAGGCATTAAGTTTTAACTGAGACTGTGCTGTAGTATCTAAAAGTATAAATGTGTCTTTGAAAGCCTAGAATCAGGCCACTATGGACACTGTAGGGCTGAGAATTTAGAAGGTTAGAGCTGAAAGAACTGTGGGTGTGATCTAGGCCAACTTCTCATTGGGCAAATCAGGAAAGTCAGGTCCAAAGCAGGCAGATAATTTGCTCAAATTCACGTTTGTTAGTGACAAACCCAGAATTAGAACCCTTCCAGAAACTCTGGATAACCCCTGGAGAGCACGTTTATTTTATAAAGCCAATTCTTTTATATTACTGAAGGTACATTAAACTTATGGCAATCTTGAAGCAGAAATTAATTGCATATATGTTTTAATAGGATGTGTTGACAGTAGAGTAATTTAAATTTTTAATTATGAGTTTTATCAAATATGCCAGAATGTTTATGCTCAAATGAGATTTTTCTTTCAAAATAGCCATGTTGGGAGGGGAGAGATTTCCCCAGTGATGTTGCCTTTTCTTTGGCTCCTTCCAATAATAAAGTTGCTCTTAAAGGTTAAATCTTTGCCACTGTTGAGAATATTCTAAAAAGACATGGAAAGCAATTTCAAAAGAGGAGTTTTAAACAATGATAGCAGTATTGCAATATAGTTATAGTCTTTTGAGGTGAACTGCTTTCAGGGGCTAGCACTCAGTGAATAATTATTTTGTTTAAAAATATTTAATCTTTTATTATCATCTGAGTATACTTTTAATGTAAATCTCAACATTTTTCTGTTGTTGTCTACTTACATATTTGCTTTGGCTTAAAGATAGCATAATGTCCTAGAAAGAACATTATACTTTGAGGAAGTTACTTGACCTTTCTAATCTCAGTTCCCTTTTAACGAGGGTAAAAAAAAAACTTACTTCATCAAGGCGTCTGAAGGTAGAAGTGAGATAATAAAACTAAGGTGTTTCCTGAATTGAAAAATATAAAGTACTTTACCACTGTCCATCCACCATGAGGATCCTATGGATAGTTAAAGATGGCATAGGGCTTCTACTCGCTCCAGAATCTTCTTGCAGCTACAGCTAACATCCTTAATCTACATTGCTCACTGTTACCAAGGCAACACTACACTCCATTAAGTCTAACTGTTGTTGTGATAACTCCCAGAAGCAACAGTATATGAACTTTGCATTCATTAATTTTCCAGAACATTTTAGATGGCAAAAGTATAATTGACGTTCACTTAACAGCAGGGGAAACCAGGATAATGAAGATGATGGAACATGAACCCAAGACAGATAGATAAATGTGGAAGGAAGCTGGAGAGCAAGCAGTGAGCAAGAAGCAACTGAACCATCAGGAAACAGAACATAATGTCAGGAGTGTTGGCCTTTGAACCACAGGCGGAATTTTAGGCAGTCAGACAGATACAATCAGGGAGGCTGGCCTGGCAACTAGTAGCAGCTCAAAAATTTTTTTCTAAACAAATAATGTATAGATAGGTGGAAGGATGAAGGGAACTGCCTCTGGGAACTCAGGTTCAGGGTAGAGTGATAGCAAGGACTCTTGAAGGGGAAGGGTGAAGTAGTTTTAAGACCCAGCCTTTAAACTCTGGAAACTAATCACCCACCCCAGGCAGGATGGCATAAGTCTGAAAGCATCAATAAATATTCTTGTGATCAGCTGCAAAGAGCTAAAGAGAGCTGGAATGTGGGTCACTGGGTTGAGGGATAGCCATTTTCTCCTGAAATTTCCCTTGATTTGAGTAACAGACTATAATTCATGGCACAGAGAGCATTCCAGTTATCTAGGTGTTCAAGGAAAAAAAATACAATTGTTTCCATGAGTGGCACATCTATTTTGTGCCAGGTAAGTACTAATCACTTTCATGTGTATCATCTCGCCTTACAAAACCTTAAAAGGCAGTTATTATTTCTATTTTTAAAATGCGAAAATTGAGGCTACGTTAAATAACTCATACAATGTCACTTCACTAAGAATGGGCAGAGGCAAAGTTCAAGGTCTGTATTTTCCACTATCAGGTTGCTGCCCTGAAGTAAGATGTGGATCTAGCATTCTTTATATTTCTCGAACACATTCAAATTCAAAGGAAATGACAGATTTTGGTGACAATAACAGCTTCCATGTCATAAGCATTGTCCACTATTCCATAATGCCCACTATCCCATAATAAAACATTAACTTCTTTTTCTTAGTTACAATGCTTAAACATTAAATTATCTTATTTTGAAACTCGATCAGTAATTTGATTAAACAAGGCAATCTCCTCAGATTACTTAATGAGTGAACATACCCTTGGTAGGAGACTGTTAGTCCTGCCACATCAGAATTTTCACAGCCCAACGCAAAAAGGGAAAGGAATAGGAGGTACCCAAGGACAGATGATCCCAAGTAGAGCTTTGCGGCTCCACACACACTGATTCTGAATCTTTTCATGACTATCCCCCCAGAGAATATTCCAAAGGCCACTGCAGGTATATTGATGAGCCCTGAGGAAAAAGAAAATGTTGTGAATCTCTAAAAGAAATATGAGTACACTCACACATACTTTCTAAGGGATGATACAAAATTATACAATAGTTTCTGACTTCTTATTAACTCCTTGGTTAATTTAAGTTATAGAAATATAGAAATATTTAATAATTAGTTAATAGTTACGCTCCTGTTTCAAGATGACTAAATTATAACATGATTTCAAAAAAGATTAGTAGCACATTTCAGATATACTGTCAACATGATTCCCCCTTTCAAGTTCCCTAGGATCTATAAGCTGTCCATGAAGAGCCAGTGTGATGGCAAAGTTCCTGAACAGCATATGAGATGTGCTTCTTGCCTCCCAAAGCTTCTTTTCTTTCCTCTTAGGTATTTTTGAGTCATTTAATGAGGTAGAAATTTCACATTGATTTCTTTTTTTTTTTTTTTTAAATGCTTGGCTTTTTAATTAATTAATTTATTTATTTATTTTTGGCTGTGTTGGGTCTTCATTTCTGTGCCAGGGCTTTCTCTAGTTGTGGCAAGTGGGGGCCACTCTTCATCGCAGTGCGCAGGCCTCTCACTATCGCGGCCTCTCTTGTTGCGGAGCACAGGCTCCAGACGCGCAGGCTCAGTAGTTGTGGCTCACGGGCCTAGCTGCTCTGCGGCATGTGGGATCTTCCCAGACCAGGGCTCGAACCCATGTCCCCTGCATTGGCAGGCAGATTCTCAACCACTGCGCCACCAAGGAAGCCCCTACATTGATTTCTTCATTGCGCACTTTTTCCACTCACACCATAAAATGTGTTGCTCTTACTGTGTTGGTCAAAAAGCTCATTTGGTTTAAAGTAAAAATAAGACATTTCTCATTTTCACCAAGAACTTTATTGAACAATGTATTCAGTAACCAAACAAACTTTTTTGGCCAACCCAGTAAAATGTTTACCATCTAAATATTCCAACTGGAAACATTAGCTATAATTTATCCTAGCACCTACAATTTGTTTCAGTTTATTTTATATGATTTCTCTTGAACTGAATATTTATGTTTATCCAAATATCAGGAAAGCTACAAGATAGTTTATTATATATTTTAGTATTATTAATTACTAATATTATTATTATTTCAGCACACTTGTTCAAGTTAAATACCCTATTCTTCGTTACTATCCCAAGCAAGAGTTATGAGGAATGTGTAAACTGTTTCGAGATGCTCAGCGGAATTATGATATAAACTGGAAACTTTGATTCCCATACAGGTGTATGAAAGCCTTAGCCATTAGGTTGGAACAGTAATGAGTTATAATAATAATAGTACTTTAGGATGTTTTTAAAGCTTTTTTCCCAGTGAAGTAAAAGTCCTGGTTATATCATGGACCCTCACAATATTACTCTAATGTTAGAAGAAATAAGTATTAAGATTTTTATTTTACAGAGAGAAAAAATGCAAGAAAAAATTACATATTCATATAACCAGTTGGGTGCAGACAAAGAATTAAAATTAGCCATCCTTCTTGGGCATAATAAGAGGTTTTTTTTTTCCCCTCACAAATTAAGATAGTTTTCCATCACCTCACAGATTTTTAATGTAACTTTACTTAATTCTAGAACACATCATAATACAATTCTAAATTTACTATGCTAGCTTAGCCACAAAAATAATAATGCTTTCTCTTATGATCATCTTTTCTCAAACAGTTCTCTTAATTTTTCCTTATCTGTCTGTGTAACATCTCCAAAAATTGAGAATGATAATCATTGTCAATGATAGTGTTGATGTATCTTGTCTACTACTTACTATCTTATTTAATCAAAAAAATTCAAGAAATTAAGCAAAAATAAATAATTGCAATCTGTGTATTAAGAAAGAAAAGGGGGCTTCCCTGGTGGTGCAGTGCTTGCGAATCCGCCTGCCAATGCAGGGGACGCGGGTTCGTGTCCCGGTCCGGGAAGATCCCACGTGCCGCGGAGCGGCTGGGCCCGTGAGCCATGGCCGCTGAGCCTGCGCGTCCGGAGCCTGTGCTCCGCAGCGGGAGAGGCTGCAACAGTGAGAGGCCCGCGTACCGCAAAAAAATTAAAAAAAAGAAAAAAAAGAAAGAAAAGGAAAGATCATGTCCATGTAACTTCATAGTGATAGGAAAAGCCTAAATGAAAGATTCAGCTGTCTAATCAAATTTCTTTCAGTAGAAATTGGAATGGAAATTTTTTTAAAGCCCATACCCTTTAAAAAAAAAAAAAGAAACCATTTCATCACATACTTTCTAGTTCCTGAGTTTGAAAATTTTTTGTTGTTTATTTTTCTTTTGTTTTATTCGCAAAATTAATTAACACAAGAAAATGCTACTTCTAAACTTTAGAAAGAATGTGACCAACAGATAAAAACATGTACAGTAAAATAAATTTTCATTGGATCAGTTGGCCCTTGAACACTTTAGGGAAATTTCTGTTTATTCGTTCCTCCATGTCATATCAAATGCTTTCTCTGAGAGTAGAAGGGAAATGTGTCTTTTTTGTGACTTTCCCATGTTTTATTACAAAAAGGGTCATTCTCCCATAATCCAAAGAAAAAAGCTGAAGGAGAAAAGAGAGGGGTAGGAAAGAAAAAGCGAAGAAAGGGAGAAAAATATATTTGTTGAATGAGAGCTATGTGCATTTACAATCCATTTTATATGTCTTTTTTCATCTTTATTTTAACCCAGTGATGCATTTCTTTTCACCATTCTATGGAAAATCAAAACAAGTGTTAGAGATGTTGAATAATTTACCCACTTCCCTTACTCTGCTGTATCCCATACTTAATAATGTAAAATTACAATGCACTCAGGAAAGTATCCTAGTTATAATGACGTGGAATGACTGAACATTTTTTACTTAGCTCTCACAAAAGTACTTGAATTATCTATAGATATGCCAGAAACTATGAGGAATTAGAGTTCCAGGCAACCTTTGATAGATGGCTCAAAAAATTCTGATGATGAGTTTGTTTGGATCTCAGAGTCCATTTCAGTATACAGAGTAGGGTCATGGATTAAAAGAAATCAATCAGCCACAATTCAAAAGATCATTATTAATCAGATTCTTCCTGACAGTTTTACAAAAATAATTATGCCCAGTGAGGAAATACAACTCAGAAGCTCAGGGGAAATAATTTTATTCCTGGCTATATCGTGTATGTATGTATGTATGAATGATACATATGCATGATATTGGGCAGGCCATTGAATCTCTCAGAATCTCACATTCTTTCATCTGTGCTAATTACTCTTAAAGATAATTTTACAGGCAAATCATATTTCATTTATTATCTACTTAATAAAGGAATGAGATTACATGTAATTTCATTTCTTTTCTAAGTAACTTCTCCCCCAAAAGCCCTTAATTTTCCTTTGAATGAAATGAACTTTTCAACTTGAAAATTTTAAAGAACTTATTCGTCATTCTAGTGGGAGCAAAATCAAAGGCCCCCAAATCTCTAAGTGTTATGCACATGTTGAATAATGAGAAATAAACATATACTTAAAGGTATGTTCTTCACTACAATTCATGGGGAGAAGATGGTCTCTTCATTTTGATAAATGAATCTTGACCTCCTTCACATAACACAAAAATACTTTGTATTATGTGAAAATACTTTGAAAAAAATACTTTGAAATGGATTATAACCTAAATGTGAAAGTTAAAACAATCTACTGGGAGCAATATTAAGAAAACATTTTCATAACCTTGGGGTTTGATGAAGATTTAAAACAGGCTCAAAATAGCACTAATGAAAGAGGAAAAGATTAAAATTGGACTTGATTAAGATTAAGAAGAGTGAAAAGGCAAATTGAAGTCTGTGAGAAAATATTTGCAAAACGTATATTCAGTAAAGAACTTGTATCAAGAAAAAATACAGTACACCTACAAACCAATAAGAAAAAGATTGACAATCCAATTAAAATGGGCAAATGGCTCAAATAGAATTAACAAAAGATAATGAAATGACCAACAAGCCTGGGAAAAAATGCTCCACATAGTTAGTCAGCAGATAAATGCAAATTAAGCCACAATAAGATACCGTCACACCCCATAAGAATGGTTACAGTGAAAAAGACTGACAATACCAAACATTAGAAGGATATGGAGCAATTGGAGCATTCTTACACTTCTAATGGGAGTAAACATTTGCACGACTCTTTTATGAAATGTTTTGGCAATATCCGCCAGATCGAAACATATTCCCTATAATCCGGCAACTCTACTCCAGGATAGAGCCAAGACAAATGAGTGAATCTGCCTACGCAAATATGTGTGGAATGTTCACGCATTGTTACTTATGACAGTCCAAAGTAGTAAACAACCCAAATTTCCATCAACAAGAAAACAAATAAACTGTGGTATATTTATGTAATGGGATATTACACAGCAATGAGAAGAACAAACCACCGCTACATGCAATAACATGAATGAATCTTGTAGATTTCACTTCCACTGAAAAAAGCTAGTTACAAAAGAATACATAACTTATTCCATTTACATAAAGTTCAAAAACAGGCAAGACTGATCGATAATGATGGAGTTCAGAATAGTTAATAACTTGGAGAATAACATCGGGTCGAAGTTTTGAGGGAGCCTTCTGGGGAACTGAATTGTGCTACGTGTTCTGGATAATGATCACCACACAGATATACGCATGTCAGCATTTATCCAGCTGAGCTATACATTTAAGGTCTGTAGACCTAACTGTTGCTTCTAAGTTATGTCTCTAAACACAAAAGAAATGTTGAAATAAAAAGAATGTCAAAATTTCATTCCTCTTCTAGTCTCCTTAAAGTCAGTATAAAGCTTTGATTGGCATGGATGGGGTGTGGGGTTAAAAAAAAAAACCCTAAAATATCAATATTTCTTCAGGTCAACCATTAAATAATAAAATTAATTTAATTTGAACCAATTAATGTTGAAAGTAAAATCCGACAGTGATTGTAGCCGTCACATTTAGAATTTAGGGGAAGGACAGCAGTTCAAAAAGTCAATTAGAATTGTGTCTGCTAAGTGCCCATTATCCAGGATTATTATAAGAAATGTATACATCCCAAAATATGCTCAGCTTTTTCCTCACACACACACACACACACACACACACACCCTGGTCTCTTTCAGAGATAGATGTATAGAGCAATTTTTAAAATATTTTATGGAGAAGAAATTATTTTAAGGCATTGGAGTCTCCTCTCATAAAGGAACATGTCCAAAGGGAGAGAATATGTTTTATACTTTGAAACAGTAGCATTAAATAACAGCTTTGTGGACTCAAGGAGCTAATCCAGGTTTTAAAGTATCCACTTGCTTATAGGATGGTGGTTATATATTTGGAGATTCTAGTTCTTCTTCATTTATCTTCTCTCTTTTTTTTTTTTTTTTTTTTTGCCATTGAATATGTCTCTTATTGGCTATCCAGCTGGGCTAGAAACACAGTCCTTTTAAATAACCCAAGTGCCAGGAATCAGAAAAGTCTTTCAACTCTGAGCAAACACAAACTTTGTTTTGCAATGCACCCCTTTTAACCCGTCTGAATACTTAACCTTTTGTAATCCTAGAAACTGTTCAGGTAAAATGGCCACTGTTATGAGGTTTCAGCTACACTTAAAAGACAACTATCCAGTACTAACAATCTCCTAATAAAATGCATATGTGGTCTATGTGGTATTCCCGTGGTCATTCACACATAGTTCTGAACATTTTTTGCCACCAAGTCGTACCACAGACTATCTAAATATTTTACTCTGCTAGGTTTTTTCGCTTACTTTTTGAAATGCCATAAATTACCTTCAGTCTGAATATTGGAACAGTTTCTCTAAAATGCCTAAGGATTGAGGCACCGCTGATGTTGCCTACTGCAAAGCAGGCAGGAGGGACAGAGAAGCATACCGATAACAAAGTTGGCCTTAGAGGATGACTGTTCATACTGCTGCTCGATGTACTTCGGTTTGTAAGTCACCATGCCAAATAAGGAATTGAACTGAACGGTGCTGGCACACAGGTACAAGAAGTACACTGGATTTCCAAGAAGACTCTTCAGTGATGGCAGAAAATCTATGAGACAAAAATAGCATGGGGTACTTAAAGACAGTGTCTCACTTGGCAGAAGATACAGCCGTGGCATCAGGGCTTAGAGGCTGCGTCTCACTGTCATGGTTCTGAGGAACGTTTACAGTGTGGTACACACACGCACCCTAGATACTAAGCCGTTGGCACAAGTCAAGGCTGACTTCCAGCCAGGCTCAGATCCAGACGTAGGCACTCACTTCTACAGGCATAAAATCTAGATTATAAATTAGAGTGTCAGACAGGAACAGATTCCTCTGATGTGGGTTAAAGACACGAGGGATAAGAATACTCTCTCACCATTGAGCTGGGAGTCATGGACAGGACATTAAGAACTTGAGTTTTCTGATCTCTGTCCTTCAAACTTGGGTCATGGGTACAGAGAAGGGAATATGAAAGTTAGCTCCAGTGAATTATTGTTAGAAATGAGATTTGGCATTCTCGCTTCTTCTTTTACGCAGCCAAACAGAAATGTGAAGATTTTCTGTAAATGTCAGTATTGCTGGGCCAGTTGAGGGGGACCAGTCTTTCTCATGGCCACCCATTGCCACGTGGAGGGAATTCACTAGAACATGTCTGACCTTTGGCCCTATGCTACACTCACCCCTTTGATCACTAGTGGGACCCATGCACTGGAGCACATTTTCAAGTGGGTGGGTGCTATCTGTTAAAAGGCTACAAGCCCTGAAGATTCACTCTTTTGTGTCCAGCCAGGTGAATGTGAAACAGCCCTCCCAGGGAGGGGCAATTGTAACGTCTACACTGAGGAGGTGTAAAGCTGGGGACAGCAGCAAAGAAGGTTACCAAGACTCTGGGTCTAGTTCTTCAATCAGTTTTCCAGTAATAAAGCTTGACTTCTTAATAATCTTCATTTCTGCTTCCTGTACAGTTTCTCAGTTTTTTCTGAACACATGAAGTGGAGAGAGGGGTATTATTTATAGATCGCCTCTAAAGTTTCAACAGGAAAATGGAAAGTGTTTCAAAATCGAGGAGAATCTGGCTCACCTCTTGCCATTTCCATGATTTTTGCTTTTTCTCCAAGAGGTGTTTGGTAGTCTGTGTGATCAACCATAATAAACTTGGATTTCTCAGAGGAGGAATTAGAATCCTCTCTGCTCCGAGGTCTTGGTAGACTCTTTGGTAAATACCAGAAAGGCACAGCTGCCAGAAGACTTATGCTTCCTGCTATTAGATAACCAAGCCACCAGGCACCCACCCATTGTGGATCCTTTGGGGTGATGGTTATATGATCTGAAAAAGAGAGAGGGTGGCCAAAGAGCATATACAGCAAAGCTAGTGTGTTAAAGAGTCCTCTTTAAAAAAAAAAAAAAAATCCAAATGTTACCTCTATCACATCATAGAAATACCTAGTAACTCATACATGATAACCTTTTCAAATCTGAACATTATTGTTATCTTGCTTTTTGAAGGAAAGAGGGTGTTTTCAGAGCATGATTATTTCTCCTTTTCTTTGATTAAAAGTATAGAGTCTACATACTGGAAGGGGTCTTACTCTGCTCTGGGCTTCTGTCTGGACCCATGACAGGAAAAAAGCAACATGTGAGAAAGAATGATGAGGGCTCAAAACCTTCTGCCAGCTACCCCACATGAGTACCACTTTCATCTGATTTACATATTGAATGTTTGTCTAAGACTTTACTGGAAGAAAAAGTTACGCCCTATGCCCTCTGGCCCAAATCTAGTCTGAGCCACTCAGAATGTTATTCATTAAATGATGATTGAGAATACTTCAGAGCTATTCTAGGTCCAAAGCAAGATTTGTATATGTAATTAAAACATCAATATCTAATCATCATAAAATTTTATTTTTGATACTATTTCTTATTTGACTAAAAAGGAAGCATTGACAAAGTTTTTTAACCAAATCAAGTTTTTTTTTTTCTATGTAAGAACCTATGAAGCATATTATTATACTCTACCTCTACAACATTCTATGAGAATCCTTTGACAGGCTCAATTGGTACTATATTATACTCAGTACAGTGTTTTAACTAGTTTACCACTGCCCGTGCATTGCTTCCCTTTCGCAGTTTTTCTCTGTACCACTCATCACACCAACACTTGCTTATCTATATCAGTCTCCACGACCAGATTTTAAACTTCATGAAGTAAAGGAACGCAGCTATTAGGTTGGCCAAAAAGTTCCCTCTGATTTTTCCATAACACCTTACAGAAAAAGCCGAGCGAACTTTTTGGCCAGCCCAATATTTTGTTCGCTGTGGTAGAACATCACTTGAGATAGAGTAGATGCGAAATAAATTTGGTAGTAGTAATGAATAAATGAATAAATAAAATTTTTGGAATGCGTATTCCAGTTTATTTGATTAAAAATAACAACTAGCCCAAGAGTTTTGCATTCTTTTTTAACACAATAATCATTTATAATACACACTAATGACAATGCAATTCCAGAATTTATAAAAATGAAACTTGTTTTCTTGTTTTTTAACTGCTTTGTAGGGTGTCTTTAAAAAAACCAGATGAGGGCTTCCCTGGTGGCGCAGTGGTTGAGAATCCGCCTGCTGATGCAGGGGACACAGGTTCGTGCCCCGGTCCGGGAAGATCCCACGTGCCGCGGAGCGGCTGGGCCCGTGAGCCATGGCCACTGAGCCTGTGCTCCGCAACGGGAAAGGCCACAACAGTGAGAGGCCCGCATACCACAAAAAAAAAGGTGAATTTTATCTATGTCAAGGGACTACATCTTTTTTTTTTTTTTTTTTTTTTTTGCGGTACGCGGGCCTCTCACTGTTGTGGCCTCTCCCGTTGCGAAGCACAGGCTCCGGACGCGCAGGCGCAGCGGCCATGGCTCACGGGCTTAGTTGCTCCGCGGCGTGTGGGATCTTCCCGGACCAGGGCACGAACCCGTGTCTCCTGCATCGGCAGGCGGATTCTCAACCACTGCGCCACCAGGGAAGCCCAAGGGACTACATCTTATATAAGGAAAGAGACAAATTAATAACTATGGAAAGATGAGGCCTCCGTTTATTCCCTCCACAAGCATTCGCCCAGAAGGAAAGTTAGTCTCACTATAATATGCCTTCTACTAAAAAAGACTTGTACATTAAATAAGGAAATTTTAGTTGCCAGAAGACTTTAAATCTTTGGCCTTTCTGACAAGTCCAGAAATATGTTGTCAATTGATGCAACTGCAAGTAAATGTTGATTCACCTGAAACCAACAAGAGCCAACAAGTAGCCACAGTTGTTAGTCTTAACTAAGCTGGAACGCCTTTGAACTGGGAGACCAGAAGTGGAAACTGATACATCCAAATAACAAACGATGGGTCATCTGGTCTAATCACCACCTATTTTTCATATTCCATACACATACAATCATGTGTGATGCTTGTATCAGTAATAAGTTTTCCATGGATTATTTCCACCTTATGAAAGACTTCCATCCTGTCATTTTATAAAAAGGCAATTTGATATTTTCTATACTATTCCTATTAAAAAATTACAGTAACTAAATAAAGCAAATGAATATATAGAAATAAACTCCCTTACCTAGATTTACAAAGCCAATGTCAACATACAGTTTGGCACATAATGAGCCTAACAGGAAGCCAAAGATTGGTCCTATAATTGCAACCGTCTGCACACACCCTGCACCAAAAAAAAAAAAAAAAAAAAGTGCAATTTCTTTGCTCTTGTAAATTAATTTTTAAACAAGAAATGTGCATAAGATTCAGTTAGTCACTGAAAATGTTTCCTCAACTCTTCCCTTAAGTGTGCTTGATTTGTCAATTTTTCAACCTCATTGAATCGGAAATAAGTCCTCCTCAGTGTTGGAAGAAGAATGAACATTTTTAAGGCGTTAATTATCTCTTAGTAAGAAAATAACACTAAGACTCTGAAGAAGTTAATTTCCCCAAATGGAGCAAATTTGACTCCCCAGGATTAGATTCCCCCTAGTGATAAAAATCAGAATTATACTATTTTGACAGTCTTTCAAAAACCTTTTATGGTCAGTTTAGCATAAAACTTGTTTTGACATTAAAATTGATTTCTTCCATGTTAATGAAATGTGCTTGCATTCTGAGCTTCTGGGCGACCATCTGTAAGTGCAGTAACTATGCAGCCAGCAAAGAAGCTAGACTTGGGAGAGGGGAGAGGTGTCCTCTGGAAAGCTCACGATCCACCTGGGCAGCTTTAACAGGTAGCTGGAGCAGATCTCCCAGATGACACCATTTCTAGTAACCAGAAAGATTGCTCTTCCTTGCAAAATATCTCCCATCTGCCTTTCATTTCATCACTGAGCTTATGCACATATCCCTGGGAGAGTGATTTAAATTAACTGGAGGAGTAAGTAGCAGTTACCAGATCCTTTTCAGAATAGAAGAGAGGGCAAAGGAGAGTGGGCAGACTCTGAGCTCCTGGACAGGACGGGGACACCCTGACGCCTGTGTGCATCTCTTGGCTGCAGTCTTTCCTCTGGTCCCCAGAGTAATTGCCTAGCACGTGCCGTGGAGCTTCTGTTCCAATTCTAGGTCCTAATCTCTGCTACAGTTTTCCATTAGAACTGGTGCCCTGTTTTTAACTACAGCATGCTTGGATATCATCAGAGAACTCTGGAGTTCCGTGTGAGTAGCCAAGGCAGAACTATACCATGGACCTACCTACAGCTACCTCAATGAATTTAAATCTTGTCCTTCTGTCTCTGAGGGTGAGACTCTCAAAAGGTCAGAACCCCCCAAATCAAGACTAATGTATGAAACAGAACAAATTTAGCTTCCGAGACATGAGAGGCACTCAATAAATGCTGCTTCCATTCGTTTACCTTTGGAGTTTGCTCTGTTTGGGGTTTTGTGATTTTAGCTGCTGGTTTATCTGCTGGGGCCTGTCCAGACATATGGTTGGCTCAGGCCTTGCTCTTGTCCTTCTTCTGTGTCCATGAAGATACTTACACAAGTCATATATCACAGCGGTTGAGCTCACAGATATTTTCTTTTAATCTGATATTCTTTCCCTAATGCAATAGGTCCTTCTAACTGAAGTTTCTTCGCTATCCAAATCCTCAGAAAAATGTGAACTGAATAAAGGATTTGGATATGAAGTATAAAACCTTCCACACCCTATTTAGTTGAGAATGAAGTTGAGAAAACCAGGTACCCTGTGTCCCAAGAAGATGAATGAGGTGTGCATTACCAATATAGAAAGCCGCATTGTCCTCGTTAGCAAAATCATCAAGGTAGGCGATGCCTAGAGGCTGAATGGGAGTTTCTCCAATGCCACGAAGAAGGTTCCCCAGGAAGACGTAAGCCCACATGGAGGAGCTGGCATCAATTTCACATTCTTGAAAGGAAAGCAGATGAGGTTGAAATTCGATCACTATCGAAGTTAAACATTTGTTCTGCATATCTACAGTTAGTCCTAAAGTTGCATTAGAATGCAGAAGTGAAATTTGCCATGAACCTAATTTGATAGGAGTTTGAGCAAGATATTTTAGACAGTGTAAATCCCCAGAGAACAAGGAAATCTATTGCTTCTTGTTCCTGTCCCCTTCTTTCTTATTTTCTTTCCTTTTTTTTCATATTTATAATGAATTCTTTGAATTCCTACATTCCAGTAACACTCAATATCCTGTCTGGGACAAAATACAAAAATTTGAACAAGGCTTTTCTCACCTTAATCTTCAAACTTTTCTATTTTGCAAGAGAAATCACTTGTAATTTTATTGCTGAACAAGTTTTATCTGAAATTCAAAATTTTATATGGGTGATACTTCAAATTTGAATAGCATTGCCTACAGTTATAACTGTTTGATAGTGAATGGCCGTGTTAAGGGGTCATGTTTCAGAAACAAATTCGTTTAAAAATTTAAAACCTTATATGCCTTAGTTGTATAAGTATTCCAACAAAAAGAACCTTTTGACAGTAGTTTTAGAGGGAAATTCAAAGCTAACAATTTTAAAATGCTTTCATAAAAGTCATGTCTTAATATGAACATGTGAAGTAGAATAATTACTCCCATATAATAAATTAAATATACTTTGAAGAGTTTGGTGACTTTAATAAAAGCAATAATATTAACCATCTCTAAAAATCACCACTTGTGGATGCTCCCTTTCTGCAAGGCACTGGGCTAAGTGGTTTGCAGACATTTTCAAATTGAATTCTCCTAATAATCCTATGAGGCAGGAGATATCTTCTCCTCTAGTAACCTTGAAAGTGATTTTTGAAGGTAAAGTATGGGTTATGAAGAACTGGGGTGAACGCTTTTGTATAGATGAGTCAGACTCTGTGACAGAAAAGATTACTACGTAGTCATGTTGCTTTTAGTTCTGATTCTGCCTCTTCTAGAAATGTAGCCAAGTGACCAGGGATTTTTCACTTATCTTCTCTGGATTTCTATTCCACTCCCCCAAATATAATGGGGACTCCTTTTTAAAAATTGATTCCAATTCCGTTCCAGCCCTGACATTTGTGGGGTTCTATGCTTGTTGGTAGAGGAGTCTTGTAGATAAGTGTAGACACTTTAGCTTTGTGCTTTCCAGTACAGCGGCTACAAGCCACATGTGGCTATTGAAATTTAAATTAATAAAAATTACATGAAATTAAAATTCCATTTCTCAGTCACACGGGCTATATTTCAAGTACTCAATAGTCTTGTGCAACTAATAGCTATTGTACTGGACAGTATAGATACAGAACATTTCCATCATCACAGAAGTTCCTGTGGAGAGCTCTGTTCTAGAGTATTTGGGTGAAATGGAGTTTGTGCACAAAGCATTTTTGAGAATAGTCCTCTATTTACCCCCACTAACCCCTTTAGGATAAGCCTTGTGTCCACTATGTCTAATATCCACATAAATCTATGACTTTAAGGGAGCAAGGATCTCACCTAAAGGAAAGAAAAGGTTCGAGTTGTGAGTCTTATACTCTGTACCTGCCTAATAACTTGTCTCTTTAGATTAAAAACTTTTCATTCCCCACCCTAAACCCTATGTCTCTCTTTTTAATTAACATTAAAGGCTTAAATATTTCCTAATTAGTTGTATTTTCATGTATACCACATCTCTCCCCTGACTGTCAAAACCAAGAACAAAATAAAATGTCTTCAATGACTGTACATTGTGTACAGGTGAAAGTCCAAATTCTTTAGCTCATCTCCTTGCCTCTTTATATGGACCTGAATTAAACTTACTATCCACTATATTCTTATATAAACAAGCCCTCTGTTCTCATCCACTGATTTTTATATGCCTTCCTGAATTTATCTATTACCTTCTTTCACATTTGCTTTTTCTTCTAGAATGCTTTCTTTTCATATAGCATGACAGGGTAAATTTGTTTACATGTTTACGATCACCCCATTTTCACCCCTCATTTCAATATTTCTTTTAACCTTTTGGCCCTTCCCTTCATTCAAACAGCCAGACTTCTCAGGTTCATTGACCAGGAAAAGGACATCTCAGAAGGAAGCATTAACGAGGATGTTAGGGGAGTGAAAAGGTTTTATGGTGTAGATAAAAGATTTAGATGAGTAGCAGGTGTATAAAGAAGGACTTCCACACTGCCTCTGTAGAAATGGATTCCCCAGCCTAGGGGTAGGGAGTAAGATGAGGGTGGCGGAGAGGAGGTGTTGAGCATATTTATGCTAAAAGGCTATGGAAAGAGGATTTGAGCACCTGCCAGTGCAGCATCCCAGAGACATGGCAGACACCTGCGGGTAGATTCATGGACTCCATGAGTGAAGAGAACCTGTGCCACTGCGGCCAGAAAGAACTCAGGGAGATAGCAAGGCCCCGAAGATGAGATGACTGCACAGTATGGCTAGGCATCCCTGCCCCTGCCTCTTCACAGGGTTTCCAATGCCTAGAGTAACACAGAAGAGATGGTTCCCATGCTCCCGAGGGTGGCCCACACATAGTCTTGCTTTGCAGTATGGGTCACCCATGTGGAACTCTGGATATGCTAAGGAAATTCCCCCAATCCTCTCTTGTATGGAAAGTAGAATTCTTTCCATGTTTCCATGATGGTCACTTTTGCATCAGAGATAGCCTCTGTGCTAAAAAGGACACGAACATGGACATAAGATGACCCCAAGATGACAGGTATGAACAAACACTGTGGCCAGAAGGATTTTAGATATTGAGGCTGACAGAGGACTACTGATAACACCAAGACCTCTCCTCCCACAATTTTCTCCTTTACTATAATGTAAAGCTCCCTGGAAAGTAAGCAACCCCTGGGAACATGGATAGAGTTTAGGGACAAATTGACTGAGATTACGTTTTTGCCATTCTGATGAAAAGGGGCTGAACACAGAAATCAAGTTGAGTTTGGGGGGAAAAATATATTTCTTTTATATCTGAGCAACGGGCTGAGATTTGTACATGCTAAACTAGTTTTACCCTGTTTCACAGCTTGCCTTGTTTGGAACCACTGGAAGCTTTGCTCAGTCACCAGCAGTTAATGCCCCATCTTTCCATAAGATTTGATTGTCTGCATATTTTTTTTCTTAGGATCTCATCTCTGCTTTGTATTCTAGGACTTTTTATGGCACTATAATATCTCAACTTAAGTAGGAAAGCTTTTGACAGCAAAAAATCACATAGATACTTTTTGTTCATATTAAAGCACCTATAACGTCTTTAAAAAGAGCTTGTTTAGTCAAGTAAAAAATAATCATCTTACCATTATTTATTTTGGATTGTGATTTTTCCATAACTGAGATTGGTAATGGACTGTTTGACCCCAGGAAACACGGAGAGATGCTGAAAGTGGAATTGGAGAAGGGAGAATACCTTTCATACCTGTAGCTGTATAAAAAAAAAGCATTTTCTTTACTATGAGCTCATTTAACATCATGCTAAAAATATTATATGTGTACTACTTGACTTATTAGGGGACCTGGTTGAGTTTACAGCTCTCACAGAATCTGAATCACTAAACCAAACCAGCATTTAGTTCACAGATATTACACCATATCTGAACCAGTTACCCACTGTCATGAAAGAAAAGAATGATTTAGAGAGGCTCATTTTAATATAAAATAATGACTGTAATCACCTACTCGATTGGTGAAAAAATATCCAACACTTCATAAAATCATGATTATCTCTAAAAGCAATAATTTAACAATCATCGCCATTGGCACACTGTACTTAGAGTTGTAAATGTAGTAGATCACCTGAAATGTGATTTCTAGAGAACTGATAACGATGCATGGGCTTTTTGAACCATTTTTCCAGATGGTATCCTTTTCCTCTTCAGTTTATTAATCTGGCTCTAAGTTATTTCTAATTTCACCCTTTCCTCTGTTTATAAGATTACCATAGCAGCTGGATTGAAGAGCCAGTGCCGAAAGGTAGGGCTGCGATCATTCTATCTACGGCCACCCAGTGCCACACTCCCTCTCAAATTATCCTTTAGGAGCCAATTTCTTTGCTCTACATGCACCCTTCAGAGTAGAGGTACCTGATAAAAGGACATCACATCACCTTGATTCTCATTTTGTTCAGGCACTATGTGACTAAAGACCAATAATCACAGTAATGTTTGAAATATCAATAGTAAAAACCTATTCAGCATGTTAGGGACAAGATGTATTGAGTTATTAACATATTCAGATTGATAAATCAGTTACCTTATTATCAGTGTTGCATAACCTACAGCTCAATGGGTCTATGAACCCCACTGGAAAAGTAAGAACGTTTTTGTATGTATGTGAGTATTTAAGGGAAGAGGTTCATAGTTTTTGTCACTTTTATCAAAATGGGTCCATGACCAAAATTGGTTAAGAACCACTTAATGAGGATAACTGTTTTTTAATTTCTAGCTACAGAGGAGAGCATTTAGTATTAAAATCATGGTAAATATAATTTTCTTTCTTTAATAAAATGCCAGAGATACCAGAGAGACTATTATAATGCCTAAAGACTCTTTAAGATGACTGTCAATAGCAATTATGTAGTATTTTGAAAATTTTTAGTTACTTGAGCTTTCAGTTTAATCTATCAAAAGGCAACTGCTGCATGCATAATTATTTAGATTTTGAATAAATACAATTTTATTTAAGTGCTGCCTTTGTCACTAATTACTATATATGACACTAAGAAAAATCAATTAACCTTTCCAAATTTCGGTTTTCTTCATTGTAAAATGGGGACTATAGATATGGTCTGTGCCTATTTAGGTTCTATTGGATGCGACAAACGATTGAACAGGGGACCAATGGTATAAATGATTTTAAATCAGGGATATTAGTTCTGACCTAGCTTCCAACCTCGTCTGACACAAAATGCGTGAAGTTCTGCAGTAGCCTCCTAAATAGTCTCTCTGCTTTCACATTTGCCCCTCCTAAGTTATTTTCCCAGTCTGTAGTCACTGTGTCCCTTTAAAAATATGTCAGATTGTATCATTCTGCTCAAAACTCTCCTCTCTCTTCCCATCCCATTCTGAGGAGGTAAAGTCTTTGCAAGGATCTGTGTCCTTCCTACCTGAGGTGTGGTCTGCAGATCAGCGGCATCAGCTGAATCTCAACCCCAACCCCAGAGCTACTGAATCAGAATCTACATTTTACCAAGAGCTTCCGGTAATTCCAGTGTCCATCAGAGTTTGAGACACAACCTTGACGTCTCCTCTGTACCCCCTCACACTTCCCCCTTGCTCCTCCCTGCCATAGACCACATGCCTGACTCCTTCCTCCTGCAGGAATGTCCCAGTCACTGTGCATTTAGCCTGGAATCTTCTTCCCCAGATGTCTGTATGGCTCTCTCCTCATCTCTTTCAGCCCTTCACAAAGGTCACCATCTCGGTGAGCCATCCCCTGAAAACCCTACTTTAAACTGCAACGCTCTGCACGCTCTTATATGTCTCCCTGGGTTATTTTTCTCTGTAGCACTTAACATTTCTGGCATATCTCATTATTTGTCTGTTTATTTATTATCTATCTCTTCCTAGTAAGATCCGTGAGAGCAGAGATTTTTGTCACTATTCTATCCCCGTTACCTAGAACAATGATCAATACATACTTATTAAATTCATGAGTTAGATGCATAAAATATATAGCTAGTGGGAAGCAGCTGCATAGCACAGGGAGATCAGCTCGGTGCTTTGTGATCACCTGGAGGGGTGGGATAGGGAGGGTGGGAGGGAGGGAGATGCAAGAGGGAAGAGATATGGGGACATATGTGTATGTATAACTAATCCACTTTGTTATAAAGCAGAAACTTAACACACCACTGTAAAGCAATTATACTCCAATAAACATGTTTTAAAAAAATTCATGAGTTAGATGAACTAACACACATAAGGCTGAACACAGTCTTTTGGGGGTAATCCCTCAATAATTGATATCTGTAATTAATATTATGTTTAGTTGCACATTGAGGGTATGTCTGCTAGGCAGACAGAGTACACTCCTCGTTGACAGAACAAAAATTACATTTTGGACAAGTACTCAATTAGTGACTAATACTGTGAAAGGTTGGAAAGAAGTTATTGTAGTAATCCTCAGTAGACAGCAAACTTCATGAAGGAAAGAACTGTGTATGGGGATATTTTTGTTTTATTTCATTTTGTTTTTCCCCCATTACCTGGCACAGTACCAGGCAAATGGCAGACACTAAATAATAAATGAACAAATGTATCTTTCAATATATAAAAGGTGGTTGATGAGAATCTGTGTTTGTTTGGCACCCTTTGTAAGCACTAGCCTGTCTGGCTTCTCTTAGCTATACTTCTCCTTCTGGTTTTCTTGTATTAGTATGTTATATTTGTCATCAACTTGAAGTAACACTATTATTAATCTCAATGCAATACCTTTGAGACAAATCATTGCTATCTCTGGTTAAAACCAGCTGGCTTAATTATCTGAGGAGGGTTGAAAACAATACACAACAATAATGACACAGCTCCTAGTTATGTCAGGAAACTTGGTAAGCATTTTACCCGTGTCATTCAATTTAATATTTGCAACAACATTGCAAGCTAAGTATTATTTTTAATACCTGTAATACCTATTTTAAGGTATTATAAACTGAGGCCTAGGAAGGTTAGATGACACGCCCAAGGTCATGTAGAAGAGCTACTCATGCACTGCAGAATGAGTTAGGTCAAGGGTCAAGGATTTATCTAGCCTCTGAACCTACTTTCAAATTTTAATATTTTTAGTAGTGGAACTCTTTTCCCCCACGGTGAGTGAACTGTTGCATGGAAGTTCAATGACTAGGACAGATAACACAGCTATGGATCAATCAGGAGTTAGGTGGACTGGAGACCCTTTTCCTCAGCCTTCTCTTTTGTCTCCTTACCCACTGGCCACATATAACACCTTTGCATAACCTCAGTGACCTAAGGCAACTTCTGCCCTGTGGAAAGGAGGCCAGATAGGTGTCCAAAGAGTAATCAGAATTCTTGAAGCCACAGATCCCTCTTCAAGTAAAGACAAAGGGGCCAGAGAAACCACCCAAATAGTTAGGAAAGATCCCACACAGAGGATTCTGTGAACTATCTTTACAGATTGGACACAGAAGTCAAAATCAAATTATATTTATATAAGTGACCTGGGAATCCAAGGAAAAGTTTGGACCAGATCATTTCTAAGTCTCTCCAGATCTAAAATGTCATGGTATGATGGTCTAGAGTAGACAGTCATCAAATAAATTACTTGATATATAATTTCCTAAAACACTCTCTTGCTTTAAAACCTCTTGGTAGTCACTTGGCTCAGTAGACAATGGGCGACCACAGAGGAGAAGCAACATGTGTATGTGTGAAGAAGTCCTAATGCTGGTTTTAAGAATCCAGTTCTATAATTAGAAGACACCTAACCCCGAGAAGGTCACCAGACTCTCTAGGTCATGGTCCTTAGCTGTAAAATTTTAAAAAGATAAAATATGCTCTCCTGCCTCACAGGTTGTTGTAAGGTGAAATGATATGACAAAATCTTTGGAAATACTAAAGTTGTATGCAAGAACTAACACATTACTAACAAAAGTATCAACAGTAAACTTCAGGCTTAAAGAATACAAGCACCCCCATTTCCACTGAGAAAGTTCTATGTGATAATATTTGAACATCATATCGTTATTTCAGTTGGTCATGTATCCCTAAGTCAATGATCTGCCAGTAAGTGTACCATGATCCAGCATACTGTCTGTAGCATTCATTTATTACCCCTTTGATGCTCATTTGACATTTACCACAAAATTTATTACTTTCTCTTTACTTATATATTTTGCCTCTACACCTAAGTTAAAGCATTTGAAAAAAGGCATAAGAGTGAAAATTTCCCTTTAAATTTTGTTGACAAAAATACATAGTAGTATATTGAAAAAAATTTTTTTTACAGATTATTAAATCGTAAGTGAATTTGTTAGCATTTTGAAATTTTGCCCAAAGTGGATGTAATAAAAATAAGACATAAATTATCATGGTTTAAGACAGGAGTTACTTTCTTAAATTTAAATAATTAATTGTAATCATCATGCAGTTGTTTGTTAAGGCAAGAAAAAGAGTTTTGCTTTAGACTTACTGCTCCATGAAGAACTGAGGCATTGCAATGAGCAAAGTTCCAACGCCCATGATTAGGCACCCTGTTCCAATTATTTTTGGCCTGTGAAGTTTGGCTCCAAAGTAGCTAACAAATGTTATAACTAAGAGATTTCCTTTGGGGAAAAGAATAAAATGTTCATAAGTTAGACAACTTAGAAGTCATCAGCATAACTAAATGACTATAACTAAATGAATGAATGTCTATAGCCGGTTTGGCAATGTTTGTTTTAACTAAACCATCTCCCACGATCTTCCCCATCATTTGTCTTTCTTTCCTTTAATCTGAGATGACTGTTGAACTATCTTCATATTCATTATTTCAATCATCTCATCCTTTTATCAAAATATTGATATTTTTATAAACAACCCTTCTACCTTGTTTTCATCCACCTTAATTATTTGTCCATTTAAAGTGTTTATCAGAAAATCAAATTGTAGAAGGCTTCCTTTAGTTGTTCTCTTAAATTTTCCTTGGTGATTTTGAAGTAAACTGTATTACTCTTTCTTCATCTGTTCACATTTTCTATTAAAATTTCTATTGGTTTCCCATTCGTTCTTGAAACATACATCATATAGTATTGCTTTAGCTGATATTCCCGGAAGAAAAAACATACACAACTGTACCTCACTTTAAGTGAAATCAAATTATGAAATGCATATTTATATACTTTTTATAAAATTAAAAGATTCAAAATACAAATAAAAATTACTCCACATAACTTCAGAAATACATCAATTATATAAACTCAATGTATGCTCATAATACAAATTTTATAAAATAGAAAGTCTCCATAAATTATACCCATCTCTTTTTAAAAAATATAAAGAATACATTTTTTGAAGGTGGGACTTAAGCCTTTCTAAAATATCTCTAGTGAAGGATGTGATAAATTACTTTTAGTTGATGATGGTGTTAACTGATTAAACATTCTTTAAGATTTTCTAATGCTGTGCACAAAAATTACTGGAAAGGAGTGGTGGGGGAAATAGAAACGTTAAAAATGCAGAATCTTGACAGCTCTCAACAGTTTCTGCTTTCATGGATGGGAGAGGGGGATGCAGGCCAAGAAATCTGCATTTTTAATACTAGTTCAAATGTGTTGACAGAGATGGTTCCTGGAACATGCTTTGAGAAACATTGCTTAGGGTCTTAGATTTCAAGGGGCTTTAAAGTTTTAGCTATTTGCATTTGGAATATTTCGTTTTTAAGGACTGCGGTGTTAGATAAAGGAAAAGTTAGCAATTCTCCAGCAATTGATTGTGATGGCTGTTGGGTGGCCTTGCTTTGACGTTCTCAATGTTTTCCATTTTCCAGAAAGAGTAGTTTCCTTACATCTGTAAGCAATCATCTCATGTACTACTGTTTATTCACGTTGCCAGATTTAGTCAAGTGTAAAAAGAGCAGCAATTTTTATAGCCTTGAGGGCAATAACAATAGTGACAAAAGCTTGCTCTAGGCTACAGTGGCTCCAGGCTTTATGGCTCCAGGAAGAATTACGCTCTTTTGAATTTTCATATAAAAAAAACTTGAGGGGCTTCCCTGGTGGCGCAGTGGTTGAGAATCCGCCTGCCGATGCAGGAGACACGGGTTCGTGCCCTGGTCCGGGAAGATCCCACATGCCGCGGAGCAACTAAGCCCGTGAGCCATGGCCGCTAGGCCTGCGTGTCCGGAGCCTGTGCTCCGCAACGGGAGAGGCCACAACAGTGAGAGGCCCGCATACCGCAAAAAAAAAAAAAAAACTTGAGTATGAAATTTCTCATTTGACATTTAAGTACTTAGTAGAAGAAATTTTGTACCATATTGATAATTATGTCTATAGTTTTGCTTATGTGTCACAGTAAATACACCAAACTAAAGTGAAAGTTGACTTTCAGTTTATAGGTAATGTGTCCCCATCACCACCACCATTATCTCCCTCTCCAACTCCCATACCACCAACATGTCACAATAAAGGACTCATGTTTACAGGCTGTTTCTGTGTTACATTAGTGGGTATGCCAAACACTACATAATACCATTTGAGCTTCTGTGATGTCTATAGAAGTTTTTGCTTCCTTTATTTAGTATCTTTTCTGAGCTCTCAGAAGATACACTTAGAAAATAGTGATGTATAATCTTTAAAAAATCAAGTTGGATATCAATATTCTGTCACATCTACTATCACTAACTTCTGAAAAAGACAACAGGTCCAGAGAAGTTTACAAATACATTTTATCAAATTTTCAAGTACTAGATTTTCTCTCTTTCTCTCTTCCTCTTTTTCTCTCTCTCTCTCTCCCCACACCCACACACAGTACTTCAGATAACAGAAAAGAAAGCTACCCAACTCATGCTATAAGATCAATATACCCTTGCAATTCAAACTAGACAAGGACAATGAAAGAAGAGACCAGATGCAGTTTATTCTAGGAGTGCAAGGGTACCACCAAATAAGAAATGAATCTATTAATTAAAGCTCTATATTAAATAATAGAAGAGGAAAAATTCCATGGTTATCTTGAGAGATGTAAAATATTTAACATAATTAACCATTTATAATAAGAAAAACTCTGAGCAAATTAACTTTTAAACTGTATCTATCAAAACTGCACAGCACAGATATTGTTTAATGGTGAAATTTTTAAAGGATTTTCATTAAGTTAAGGTGCAAGAGAAGGATGCCCACTGTCACTACTTCTATTGGACATAGTACTGAGCCCAATGCAATAAGGCAAGAACAAGAGATAACAAATCTAATAATTGGAAAGAATGATATACAGTTGTCTTCTGTTTCAGACAGTATGATTGTTCAGGAAACTCTGCAGCATCTATAGACAATCAATTAAAATTAACATAAATTCAGCAAGACTGCTGTATATGTATAACATTAGATATTAATACTCTTCCAGTATTCCAGGAATTACTAAATAAGAAATGTAACAAAAATTCTTTTCACAATAGCAACAAAAACTTTAAGTATGTAGGAATAAATCTAACAAAAGGTAAGTAGTATATTTATAGATTATAAATATAATACTGAAAGCTATATTAAAAAGGACTAACTAAATTGAGATATATACCATATTCTTGGGTGGAAAGACTCATAACATAAAATTTCAGTTATCTGATTTGATATATAAATTCTATGCAATTTCAGTCAAACCAAAATTGGATGTTTCAGGAAACTATTCCAAGTAGAGCCAAGAAAAAATGTGATGGAAAAGTTGGAGATTTTCCTACCTAGTAACAGAGCTAATTATAAAACTGTTAATCAAGAAGACAGTCTTGTATTGAGTCAGGGATCCACAGACTTATGGAAAGATTTACACCTAAGCGATAAGTTAATATATGATAAAGAGGGTATTGCAAATAACTGGGTTAAGTATATATTGAATTAGTGCTGATTGGACAATTCGTTATAATAATATAAAGAGATTGCTACCTGACTTTGTATTTTAAAAAATTGTATTTTAAGGATATGGCTTTTCTGGTCCGGCATGTAAGAAGCTAGAAGTATCCACTTCATCCTAACACCAAGTAAAAAGTTGAAAAATCAACAACTCTTCTTAGATCTGTCAGAAAGATGGGGTCATAGGGCAAACCGCTGTCTCCAAAATTGGAGAGACCAATAGGCAAAAGCAGAGAATTGTGGCCAGCTGGAACAGAAATCCACAACAATAAATCTCCTTGGGAACAAGCATTATGGTAAGAAAAACCTGCACTATCACTGACAGGAGGCTCAGCATCAGCAGTTCTGAGAGACAAAAACTCCAGAGGGACCCAGTGATTGAGGGTACACACTCTTTTGTGAGTTTTACTTCAGGAGCTCAATTAGGTAGGTTCTCACAGTGAATATTGGAAAATAAGACTTTTGTGCTTGCAGCCTGGGCAGGGGAAAGGGAACCATTTTGAAATACACCAGAGCACTCTGTTTTTCTTAAGAAAGTCTGCTTTTAGGGGAAACTAGTAACCAGAGTGTAACCTGCTGGGGCATTATCAGAGCCCAACAGACTTGGGGGAAGGAAAATACCCAACTTCAGCTGTTCTAGCTATCCTGTCCCATCAATGAGGGATAGGGGGACTGAGAAGCACACCTGAAGTTCACAGCCCAGAGACATAGGCTCACTAAGAGCCTGAGACCCATAGGACTATAGAATACTTCCTCTCCCTCACACAATACCATCATATTACTAAAGGCCTATTTATAGCAGTTCCTTTTACCCAGTACATCATTTCTGGCTATGTCACCAGGAAACTGCAAATTAAGAAACAACGAGACACCACTACATATCTATTAGACTGGCCAAAATCCAAAACATTAAATGCTGCTGAGGGTGTGGAGCAACAAGAACTCTCATTTATTGTTGAACTTTCATTCCAAATGGTACAGCCACTTTGCAAGACAATTTGGTGGTATCTTACAAAACTAAACATATTCTTCCCATAAGACCCAGCAACTGTACTCCTTGGTGTTTACCCCAAAGAGTTGAAGATGTATGTCCCCACAAAAATCTGCACACACAGATGTTTATAGTAGCTTTCTATATAATTGCCAAAACTTGGAAGCAATCAAGAAGTCCTTCACTAGACGAAGAGATAAATAAACTAAGGTCCGCTCAGAAATAGATTATTATTCAGTGCTAAAAAGAAGTGAGTTATCCAGTCATGAAAAGACACGGAAGAACCTTAAATGCTTATTGCCATGTGAAAGAAGCCAATCTGAAAAGGCTACATACTGTATGATTCCAACTATAGAACATTCTGAAACAGGCAAAACTATGGAGACAGTAAAAAGATCAGTGGTTACCAAGGGGTAGGGAGTGGGGATGGATAAATAGGCAGAGCACAGAGGATTTTAAGTGCTCTGTATGATACTGTAATAGTAGATACATGTCATTATACATTTGTATACAACACCAAGAGTGAGCCTTAACGTCAACTCTGGACTGTGGATGATAGTGAGGTATCACTGTAGGTCATCAACTGTGATGAATGTCCCACTCTGGTGGGGAATGTTGATAATGGGGGAGGCCGTGCATGTGTGGGGACAGGGGGTTTATGGGAAATTTTTGTACCTTCTGCTCACTTTTGCTATGAACCCCAGACTGCCTTAAAAAACAAAATGTATCTAAAACCATCTAAGTCAAGTTGACTAAATGCTAAAATGTAAAAAGCAAAAGTTTTAAATATTTAGAAGAAAATACATGGAAAACTATTTGAAACAAAGAATTAATATCTGCAAATATTAGTAGGTCTTGATAAGAAAACATTTTATTTTCTTGGAAACTCCCTGTCATTTTTGAAGAAAGAGTCCTTGTTACAAGAAAATACTTTACTTGGGAAGAAATTGAGTGTCCAGTAGGCAGATGTTAGATGATAATGCCAATTGATGTCAAAGCGTAAATGAAGTTGTTCTGCAAAAATATAGAAGAATTGAAAGCTAGAGACAGAGGGTGGGAGTGGGTCCAGAACTCTGGAAGGAAGGAATGCGAGAAGAGGCAAAAGGAGTAAATTAAAATTATGGTCGGGAAACTCACTTTTCTGGAAAGCTAGGGATTGCAAATAACTAGAGCAAACCTGTGATGTTTGGGATAAAGTTTTGCAATGGAAGTCAGAGGACTTTTATTGCATCTAATCCAATAAACAATTTCTATCCTTAGAATGGTCTGGAAGAATTTAGACTCAGGGCCCTTTTTTACTTCCTGTGCAACATTAGTACTCCCTATTAAATATAGATCCTCTCAAGTTTTGCATTGGGGGTCTGGGAATCTAAGAAAAATGTGGACCCGATTCTTCCCAAGTCTCTTCAGCTACAAAATGTTTTTATACTATAATCTAGAGTGAGCAATAATCAATGAATCACTTCATATGTAATTTTCTATCTGCTCCTTTCTTCTTCTTTCTGTAAGTCTGATTTATTCTTTTGATCTGCACCCAGCTTCCTTTTCATACTTGTTTCTTCTCCTGACGCAGTGTTACCCTTACCTTGACTCTCCAAGGACTTTCAATCCATTTAGGGTTGTAGACAGGGCCGTCATCAAGGATTAAATCAACTCTCCAGGCCTCTCGAATTAGTTTACACGAGGTAGTGATATGATCAGGTGTTTTAGAAACTTGTTACACAAAGTGCAGCTCATTAATGAATAGCATCAACATCGTATTGGAGCTTGTTAGAGATGCAGGATCTTACTTCCCTTCCTACAGAATCAGTCTACGCATTTTAACACAGTTGTCCAGTCATTTGCGTGAACTTATAATGTTTGAGTAGCACTGAACCAAGAAATCTTTTTCTGGTAGGGTGATGAAAGATGGATTTGGGAAGCAAAAGCCTGAAGGTAAAAGGTTACCTATTCACTCTTTTAATTCTTTCTCTGATATTTAGGGTAAGAACTGATATATACAGTATGAACTTGTATGATCAGGTCACCCAAGATGGCTCTTCTTTTGCTCTCTGTGCATCCCCTGCTCAACCAGTGCCTGCTTCATCTACACCCTACTCACACTACCAACCTTCCTGTATATTTGCCCCTTCAGCCAGTGATTGTTCTAATTTTAGATCAGAACATCTCCACTAGGATAGCTTGTTGAAGCGGCAGTGAGGGGGCGTGTCACCTACTGGTTTCCCTGGTAACCAATGAGCCAACCTGAAGTCAATTCCCCCTATAACTGGTAATCTCCCCCTCCTCCCTGGGAGCGAGACTGCCGCCATGTCCTGCCTTCAGGCTTGTTGCTCCAGGACCTTGCTTCAGACGTGTAAGTTCCCCCTATCCGTTAAACCACTGATGTTTCTTGTCCCTAACTCTGGGCTCTTTCTTCGGTCTTGAAGCTGGACAAGCACAGGGCTTGCTGGCCTGCGGGTGCAGCCCAATAGAACTAAAAACGTAGTTGTTGAAGAGTTGAAATATATTCCTTCACTCTTCTGAAGGTTTAAGTGAAGCTGAACCTGGAGCCATTAGAGATTTTACGATAGCATATATTTGAGTCTCAACAAGCAGAAAGGACCACAGAGACTATTAATTTTGTTTACTTCAGGAAGGAATCCAAGCCCCTTAGTTTATCAACTCAGGAAGCTAAGTGGGATTACACTCTTTAAACTACTTCCAAAACAGTGACTAAAATCACTTGGTCTTTTCAAGTTCAAAGTGTACAGTCAATGGCTAACCAAAGAACCCAGAGAGTAGAATTTTTATTGCCTGCTTTGCTCTAGTGTTCTTGTTAATAGAATCCCTTTATCTTCTTTCTAGGCCACTGGGCAGAGAAACCCCTTTTATAGTTTAACTTCTTCTTAAATCATTACAAGTTATTTTTCTAGAGCTTCTTTGGATTCTTCCAAATTTTGAATCACAGGGCTTCCAGGATATAAAACTCTTTTGTAAGGACATTTCCTACATACTTTCAACTCAAAATACCAGCAGCGTCTCTCTCTCTCTCCTAGAAAAGTCTCACTCTGATTGAAAACTTGTGTGAGTCATATAATAGTGAACACCTGGGACAGGAAGTTAATTGCTGTTTGCTCCGAGAGAACAAATTGCCTGTACTGTAGCACAAGGCCATGGCAAATTCTGTCCAAATAAGATTTTACAGATAGAGTCTGATAGTAGCAGACAGCAAAATGCAGTGAGGGTATCATTTCGTCATGCCTAGAAACCTTGTACTTAAAAGTAAAGTCAGGCATCTGCAATACCTACCAATTTCAAAACTACCATCAATAACTCCCACCAGTGAAGAAGGGATATCAAACCTTCTCTCTATCTGAGTGATGGTACTCTTCAGATAGCCTTCTGCCAGTGCTTTGGCAAAGTAAACAAAAGACAGGGCACCCAAGAACACCTGAAAAATATGACAGGTCACACTTAGTCTAACTCTAGCCTGACATATGACTGGAAATTTACTAAACAGAGAGACAAAAACACAAACCATGAACCAGGTAACAAGCCTGTTACCACTGAAGATTTCATTCAAGCAAAGTAATAGGCTTCTTCCCACCTCAAGCTCATGTAGAGTTCTAAAAATTCAAATAGATTTTCATTCATAATGCATGTTGAATTCCTTTTTTTTCCCCCCTTTTCTCCCCCTCTCCCCCAAAGGGCATTCAAAGGAGTCTTGGCTTTGAAAAGCAGATTCATTGCATGGGGAAGCAGAGAGAGGAAGAAGCCATTGAAAGGTAAGAAAATAAAACAAAAACCGTAAACCAAATACTTAACATCTTATCACAAGTCTAATACTCATTATTGTGTATTTCACAGCAATGGTTAATGTTCTAGGAGGGAACATAACAGACTGAAAAAGTAGAACTTACTATTCTTTGTGTTTAAGTTCATATTCAAGTTAAATTCATACTCAAATTCTTATTCAATGAAAAAAAAATGTTTTTTTTGATATCTGGCTTGTGTGTTTTGCTAGACCTGGGTCTGTGATGGAGTATCCATAAGGCAGATTATATGAAAAAAAACACATATGTATTTGTTGAGTGAATATTTGATGCAAGGAATGTATAGGAACTTGGAGTCACGGTGAGCACCATTTAAAAGGGAACCCTGTCCCTTCCTGTGTGGCCAGGAAAGTCACATTTTTCATTTATAGAATGGGAATAATATGGATGTTTCATAGATTAAATGTTACAGCTGTGCATAGCATAACATCTGGTACATGGTAGATATTTAATAAATATCATTACCTCTCTCCTTTCTGTTTTGGAGGGACATTCAAGTGAGCCAGGAAAGTAATATTTAGTAATTTAACCATAGTCAGGCAAAGACTGCTTTCACTGCCCAGCAAAGTGTGGTTTTCATAAATTGCATCTAAGATTACTTTTTAAAGTGGAAAAAATTTCTCACTTCTAGCTACACTGTGTAGAAAATAACAGGATCGAGAACTGAGAGCACGGACTCCACCAAATTCTCTGACCTCTTTAGTTAACCACTTACGGTTGTTTATCATTTAATTGTTTGTTACCTTTAGTTCACCACAGCAGGGTTGTTTCTCCTCTGAGGAGGGATAGTCTGTTTTAAAGGAAGGCCTCTCAACAGGTTGCATTGAATTTTTGCTGAATAACTGGATATTTTCTTTGGATGAAGTGTCCATTATGAAAACATTCCTTGACTCTGAGCCGTCAAAGTTGATTTTTAAAGTAAAAAAAAAAAAAAAAAAAAAAAAAAAATTAATTCAAACCCATGCAGTTGATTAGATAATGGTTTTATTTCACAATAGATCACAATTCTGTAGACATAACTTGATGTGAAGTTCCCTCATTTTACCACAGTAAGTTGGCAAAGTTTTGCAATTAAAATCGACCAGGATATCTGATTAAGCAATCCTGCTCTTGCGACTCTGTAGCCAGCATTCTTTCTCAATCCCTCCAGTTTAAGCCTCATTATAGCAAAGAATAAATTTAAATGTTGCCTTTGGAATAAATAACGAGGAAGAATTTTGCTAACTTTGTGGTCTTGCCAGCTTAAACTAGAAGCAAGCAGGAAAGGAAGAAGAGGAATTCAGCCATTTGAATATTGATTCATTAGAATTAAGTCTTTAAAGCCTTTAAATCTACTATCTTAGCAGAATGAATAGAAAAGATTGATGCCCCTGGTAGGTGCCTATATCACCCTGTGATTCTTATACGTTTGTAGCATCCAAAATAAGGTTTAAAATAAGGCAAAAAAAAAAAAAAAAAAAAAAAGAGGACCAATCTGTGTATCATTTTACCTTGACAAATAGGGAAGCAGCATGATTTATGCCTCAGGCTAAGATTTCATTCAGCCAAAAGTAGTCTGGCCTGCCTTAAAGTAAGAAAGATGCCTTCCTTCCTATGTCTGATTTCCCACCCTCCCTTGTCCTTACCAAGCCCTGGACAGGTTCACATAATCTGAACCTATTTTCTTTTTGTTCATATCAATATTTACATATCCTATGCACCCACTTCTTTAGGATTCCATATAGCTCAGTGCCTGCCTGATAAAGTAATCTAAGTGAAGGGATTTAAAAATAAAATAACTTCTGGATCACCCTAATGTTTACCAGATGATGCATTTGTACATTCATAGAGATCTTCTGTATTCTCATCACACTAACTGAAAGAATCACATCAGGGTAAAACTTAACGTACTGTGGTAGAAGTTTAGAGTTATTCAGTCTGTGAGTTTATTATCTTGACTTTATATAATGCATGTTCTGTGTTTACTCAACCTCATCTTTCATAGTTTGAATTCATAGATAATGTCTCAAACTGAAAAATCAAGAAATAGCAGTATACACAATTTATTTTGAAATATGGAGCTAAATATCAGAAGAAAGACCTAAAAGATGTAAAAGTGGAGGAGTGAGAAATGGGTTGAGAAGGGTAGGGCAAGGACCTGTTTTGTTTTCTGTTTTTTAATTTATTAGACTTTTAGATTATTCAATTTCATAAACATGCATAAATTTACATTTTAAAAATGGACAAAGGAAAGTGAGGAAAACAGAAAAAATTTTAAAGCCAAAAAGCTAAACAAAGAGCAGAGAATCCTAAACAAGAGCAAAAGACAAAGATACAGGAATACAATATTAGTAAGATTTAAACACAGATGTTTAGGAGAATACAAAATAAAAATTATGCAAAATATATAGAAATAACTATAAAGTCTTGACAAAATGGATACCTTTCTAGCAAATATAAATTACCTGTAATGATACAAACCAAGAGAGAAACATATCTAAGGAAGACATTAACAAAAATACTCTAAAACTATTACCTAAATAAAAATAGTAAGGATAGATGATGTAACTGGAGTGCTTTATCAAGGAATACCCTTCAAGGAAAAATAGCAGATAATGGAAACATGCTAATAGTCTCCATTCATTGGACCAAGCCAGAATTATCTTGATAACAAAATCTCATTAAGACAACACAAAAAGGAAAACTGCAGAGCCAACCTAGAGATGCTAAAATACTAAATAAAAAACTAGCAAATACAAATTAATTAGAATTCCATAATTAAGATTTTAAAAAATGTAACGATTGATTAATATTAGGAAGTTTGTTCACCTAAACCATTAAATTAAAAATTCAAAATGTTGGGGCTTCCCTGGTGGTGCAGTGATTGGGAATCCGCCTGCCAGTGCAGGGGACGTGGGTTCAGGCCCTGGTCCTGGAGGAGCCCACGTGTCACGGAGCGGCTGGGCCCATGTGCCGCAGCTGCTGAGCCCACACTCTGGACCCTGTGCTCTGCAACGGGAGAGGCCACTGTGATGAGAGACCTGTGCACCATGGCGAGGAGTGGTCCCCGCTCACTGCAACTGGAGAGAGCCAGTGGAGAGCAGTGATGACCAATGCAGCCAAAAATAAATAAATAAAATAAATAAATTCAAAAAAAAATTCAAAATGTTACATATGTATATCAAAACATCACATTGTATACCTTAAATATATAAAATTTTTATTGTCAATCACATTTCAATAAAGCTAGAAGAAATTCAAAATGACAAATAATAAAATTTCAGTAGATGCAATACATCAGGTGATAAAAGTCAACAGCCATTCATGACTCAAAAAAAAAAAAAAAAAAAAAAAAATCTGGGGCTTCCCTGGTGGCGCAGTGGTTGAGAATCCGCCTGCCAATGCAGGGCACACAGGTTCGTGCCCCGGACCGGTAAGATCCCACATGCCGCAGAGCGGCTAAAAAAAAATTAAAAAATTTTAAAAAATCTTAGAAATTCAGTACATAGATATTGATACCAACAGTCAACTTCCTATATCCACTGAATCACTAAAACTAGGTTTTCAGAAAAATATTTTGCCAGAACAGTGAAAGGGTATTTGGGAAGCAATGGATTAAATAGGTCTCTTTACTACAAAAATACTGAGTACCTTTAATTAAAATCCTGGAGAGACACATTGCTTATAAAAAAAAAAAAAAATCAAAACAACAAAATGACCTAAATGTCCAACAAATTATGGTATACTCACACAATGAAATCTTTGAAACCATTAGAAATTAGTGTAAAGAAGTAAATATAGTCATATAGAAATATTTTTATTACAGAGTTGATTTTAAAAATACAAAACTTCAAAGCAATATATATATAACACTCTATTTTATAATAGAAACACACATACATTCACAGGTGTGTATACATAGAAGAAAAGCTTCAGAAAGTTTATAAAGAATAGGTTAACACATTATTTCTGGCTGGTGACACTGCAGACGATTTTTTAAAAATGTTTTGTGTATCCATATTTTGTAATTTTTCTATAATGAACGTACATTTCTTATACGAAAAAATATTTTAAATATAAAAGATATAGAAATATCAAAAAGCAAGAAATACATACCAGAAAGATTTTTAAAATACAAAATAAATAACATCAAATTTATAGTGTAAAACGCAATTCTGTTCCACAAATTAAACTATGTAATACAAACTGGCCTACTGTTTTAGGAATTCAGATATATTATTTCTGTTCAGTCATATTAAACCCAGTGACCTGAAAATGCAAATAAATTGTTTAATAATAAAATACACTATCGGGGGGCGGACCTTCAAGATGGCAGAAGAGTGAGACATGGAGATCACCTTCCTCCCCACAAATACATCAAAAGTACATCTACATGTGGAACAACTCCTACAGAACACCTACTGAACGCTGGCAGAAGACCTCAGACTTCCCAAAAGGCAAGAAACTCCCCATGTACCTGGTTAGGGCAAAAGGAAAAAGAAAAAACAGAGAGAAAAGAATGGGGATGAGACCTGCACCTCTGGGGGGGAGCTGTGAAGGAGGAAAAGGATCCGCACACTAGGAAGCCCCTTCACTGGTGGAGACAGGGGCTTGGCGGGGAGGAACCTTCGGAGCCACAGAGGAGAGCGCAGCAACAGGGGTGCAGAGGACAAAGCAGAGAGATTCCCGCACAGAGGATCAGTGCCAACCAGCACTCACCATCCCAAGAGGCTTGTCTGCTCACCTGCCGGGACGGGTGGAAGCTGGAAGCTGAGGCTCGGGCTTCGGAGATCAGATCCCACGGAGAGGACTGGGGTTGGCTGAGTGAACACAGCCTGAAGGGGGGGCTAGTGCACCACAGCTGGCCGGGAGGGAGTCCTGGAAAATGTCTGGAATTGCCTAAGAGGCTAGAGACCATTGTTTCAGGGTGCACAAGGAGAGGGGATTCATAGCACTGCCTAAACGAGCTCCAGAGAAGGGCGCGAGCTGTGGCTATCAGCATAAACACCAGGCACGGGCATGAAATGCTAAAGCTGCTGCTGCAGCCGCCAAGAAGCCTGTGTGCGAGCACAGGTCACTATCCACATCTCCCCTCCCGGGAGCCTGTGCAGCCCGCCACTGCCAGGGTCCCGTGATCCTGCCACAACTTCCCCGGGAGAACACATGGCGCACCTTATGCTGTTACAACGTCACGCTGGCCTCTGCCGCCACAGACTCGCCCCGTATTCGGTACCCCCCGACCCCGTCCCCGGCCTGAGTGAGCCAGAGCTAGCTACAGCAATCAGAGAAGAAAAAGAAATAAAGGGAATCCAAATTGGAAAAGAAGAAGTAAAGCTGTCACTGTTTGCAGATGACATGATGCTCTACATAGAGAATCCTAAAGATGCTACCAGAAAACTACTAGGACTAATCAATGAATTTGGTAAAGTAGCAGGATACAAAATTAATGCACAGAAATCTCTTGCATTCCTGTATACTAATGATGAACAATCTGAAAGAGAAATTAAGGAAACACTCCCATTTACCATTGCAACAAAAAGAATAAACTACCTAGGAATAAACCCACCTAAGGAGACAAAAGACCTGTATGCAGAAAACTATAAGACACTGATGAAAGAAATTAAAGATGATACAAACAATTGGAGAGATATACCATGTTCTTGGATTGGAAGAATCAACATTGTGAAAATGACTATACTACCCAAAGCAATCTACAGATTCAGTGCAATCCCTATCAAACTACCAATGGCATTTTTCACAGAACTGGAACAAAAGATTTCACAATATGTATGAAAACACAAAAGACCCCGAATAGCCAAAGCAATCTTGAGGAAGAAAAATCGAGCTGGAGGAATCAGGCTCCCTGACTTCAGACTGTACTACAAAGTTACAGTAATCAAGACAGTATGGTACTGGCACAAAAACAGAAATATAGATCAGTGGAACAGGATAGAAAGCCCAGCGATAAACCCATGCACATATGGTCACCTTATCTTTGATAAAGGCGGCAAGAATATACAATGGAGAAAAGACAGCCTCTTCAATAAGTGGTGCTATGAAAACTAGGCAACTGCATGTAAAAGAATGAAATTAGGGCTTCCCTGGTGGCGCAGTGGTTGAGAGTCCACCTGCCGATGCAGGGGACATGGGTTCATTCCCCGATCTGGGAAGATCCCACATGCCGCGGAGCGGCTGGGCCCGTGAGCTATGGCCACTGAGCCTGCGTGTCCAGAGCCTGTGCTCCACAATGGGAGAGGCCACAACAGTGAGAGACCTGCGTACCACAAAAAAAAAAAAAAAAAAAAGAATGAAATTAGAACACTCCCTAACACCATACACAAAAACTCAAAATGGATTAAACACCTAAATGTAAGGCAAGACACTATAAAACTCTTAGGGGAAAACATAGGCAGAACACTCTATCACATAAATCACAGCAAGATCCTTTTTGACCCACTTCCTAGAGAAATGGAAATAGAAACAAAAATAAGCAAATGGGACCTAATGAAACTTGAAAGCTTCTGCACAGAAAAGGAAACCATAAACAAGATGAAAATACAACCCTCAGAATGGGAGAAAATATTTGCAAATGAAGCAACTGACAAAGGATTAATCTCCAAAATATACAAGCAGCTCATGCAGCTCAATATCAAAAAAACAACCCAATCCAAAACTGGGCAGAAGACCTAAATAGACATTTCTCCAAAGAAGATATATGGATTGCCAACAAACACATGAAAGGATGCTCAACATCACTAATCATTAGAGAGATGGAAATCTAAACTACAATGAGGTATCACCTCACACAAGTCAGAATGTCCAGAATCAAAAAATCTACAAACCATAAATGTTGGAGAGGGTGTGGAGAAAAGGGAACTCTCTTGCACTGTTGGTGGTTATGTAAATTGATACAGTCACTATGGAGGTTCCTTAAAAAACTACAAATAGAACTACCGTATGACCCAGTAATCCCACTACTGGGCATATACCCTGAGAAAACCATAATTCAAAAAGAGTCATGTACCACAATGTTCACTGCAGCTCTGTTTACAATAGCCAGGACATGGAAGCAGCCTAAGTGTCCATTGACAGATGAATGGATAAAGAAGATGTGGCTCATATATACAATGGAATATTACTCAGTCATAAAAAGAAACAAAATTGAGTCATTTGTAGCAAGGTGGCTGGAGACTGTCATACAGAGTGAAGTAAGTCAGAAAGAGAAAAACAAATATCGTATGGTAACACATATATATGGAACCTAAGAAAGAAAATGGTTCTGAAAAACCTAGGGGCAGTACAGGAACAAATTTGCAGATGTCGAGAATGGACTTGAGGATGGGGGAGGGGTATGGGTAAGCTAGGATGAAGTGAGAGAGTGGCATGGACATATATACACTACCAAATGTAAAATAACTAGTGGGAAGCAACCACATAGCACAGGAAGACCAGCTCGATGCTTTGTGACCACGTAGAGGGGTGGGAGGGAGACTCAAGAGGGAGGGGATATGAGGATATACGTATACATATAGCTGATTCACTGTGTTATACAGCAGAAACTAACACACCGTTGTAAAGCAATTATATTCCAATCAAGATGTTTATTAAAATTAAATAAAATAGGTTTTTTTAAAAAGAATCTCTCTTTGGCTGCAGTAGGAAGAGTGGATTAAGATAATCTGGAGTTCCTTAAGGACCGTCTCTGAATTGAAAAAGAAAATAAAAATATATGTATATTGATGATTGTTCTTTAATAAATGCAGCACTATTTTAAAAATAAAGTAAAATACACTATCAGTTATACTAAAAATATCTTTAAAAATTCAAAGGGTCATATCAAGAATGCTAATGCTAAAGAGGGAAAAAAATGTTGAAAATAATATTAAAAACTTGGGACATTAAAACACAATGTCTTCTTATATTTACAGGTATTGTCACAAAAATCACTCTAACTCAAATTCAGAAGTGATAATCAAAACAAGAGAACACCTAGCTGATGTTGTGTTAGGGCGAAATAACATCCAGATTAAAATACTGACACTACATTGTTTTACTGAAAATACAGTTTCATCTTGATGGCTAATTTGCACATCCTCTCAAGTATAGTATGTTTCAAGTAGGCTAGGCTATGTTTTTGAGCACTGAGCTATTCATCCGTCTGTGAAAAGAAGGGGGAAGGCGACACTCAGTGACATGAATGGAGAGATCCTCCGGGCTTGTGGGCACTCTCTCTCTCTCTCTCTCCCTCTCCCGCCATTAGCAATTGCAGAAGTAGAGTGAACGCAGTTATTTAGCAGGATTTGCATTTGTCAAATCCTTACTTGTTCTCCCACCACTTGAATGGATTTCCACAAAGTTTTCCTCCAACACCCTGGTTGGAGTATTACTTACTCTGGAGGCCAGAGAAAAATCAGCCAGTTTCTCTCCATTTCAGTTCCAAAAAATGGAATTCTCTGTTCGCAGGGGTTTGGAAGGCAGTCCTCCAGTCTTTAAAGAGTACAGGTGCTCTAGGAAGGTTGTAGCTGGATCGTGCAAATAGCCTGACCTCCATGCCCTGATCCTATAACAGACTCCATCCAGCAGTCAGCCTCCACAGACCCCAGAGAGAAAATCAGAAAGGCAGCCACTCCCATCGCTGTCTTGTCTTGGTCATCTCACGTGAGGAAAACCTCTGCACTAGCTTGTCTTGTGGACACCAGGGTCTCTCCCGTCAGGAGGGAAAATAACCTTATGGTACTTTCTAAGGAGTATATGTTGTTAGGAAGCTTATCAGCTCACTGCAAGTAATTGTGTCAGATGCAGATTTAATAAGTACTGTTTATGTGCCAGATGATTTATATACTTTGTGCTAATCCTTAAAACAACTCAACGAGGTTGGCATTATAATTCTCATTTCATAGAAAATCATATGACTCAGAGCACTTAAGTGACTTGTCCAAAACAACCCATCAAACAAGCATCAGAATCACAATTTGAACCCAGGTCTGAGTTTATCTGACTTCTTTAACCAGTATCCTCTCCCATTTCCACCATCCTTACAAGGGCCCCTACAAGTTTCCTGTGAAGTGTTATGGATAAGACACGTGCAGTGCAGAACATAAGGGTTCTTTGACTTCTCTCCTGTGAGACTCTGATGTGATCATCACAAAATATGAAAGCAGAGAACCAGATCTTACCTGGAGGTGGAGATCAGACAGCCAGTTCCTCTCAGTGCGCCCAGCAAGAGTCTGGACCACACTCCGCAGACTGAAAGAGAAAGCAGGTGGATCCTACCGCAGCTTCGAGCAGTTTTGTCAGGTGGGGAGAGCCTGGTTGGACACAGAGCAGATCAGGGGAAAGAAAAGATGTAGGGCATGGTCTCGCCCTTGGCCAATCTCTTCTCTTTTCTCTTTCCTCCTGGCCTCTTTTCTCTGGCAGTCTGCAGGGAACAGGCCACGCTGGCAAAGCCACTGACGTACATCTCAGCTCCCAGGGCACAGAAAGAGCTGATGCCTTTGAGCCATTTCTTTGCAATTTGCTGCAAGTTTAAGGCCGCACGTGATAAAGCTTTCTTTATGGGAGAGAGTGAAAAAAGAAAAGACCACTTGTGATCTTACTTGCTGATTCCCAGAAAACACAACTCTGCAGGGGGCAGAGGGTAAGGGAACAGAAGCAGGAGGGACGGAAGTTTGTAACAAAGATCTCTCCTTCTCCTTCCAAGAAGTTTTTAAGCCAGCCGCTCCTTGAGGACATCACTGGAATTCTTTAAAAAAAAAAAAAAAAAAAAAAAGCTCATGGACTAAAAATCTCTGTATGGTTTCTTTTCCCATTGGGATTCTTTCTGGAATCTGCCGGGACCACAGATCTGGTGAGGACCAAGGCTCTGAGGAGTTCTTTCCAGAAAGGATTAATTCTCAAAGAGACATGATCAGTTGCTTACACCCACAATTTCTGTGAATCTTAAAAGTAGAAAAAGAAAGAAAAACATTGAAATTTTGGCATTCGGTTGTTCATTCTACATAAAATCTAAGAAAAGAGAACTCCTTGCATTAAGACATTCTACAATTCTAATCGATTCTTTTTTCAAGACTACCATTTTAGAGGCTTTTGAGCCGTACTAGCTTGCATGTGGTTTATACTAATAAGTGAATTTGCTTCCGGAATCATCCAAGGTCCACCATTTTCTTACATGGCTGTGACTATGGCCTGGTCCCTTCACAGTCTCAACTTCTTCCTTGGTGAGCAGAATTTTTATTAAAAAAAAAAAACAAACCACATTCCCAAGGTGGTTTAAGAATTATATTATGTACTCAAACATACATTTCGAATAACAAAGTACTAAATGATAATGTTATCATCATTACACATATAATTTCAGTTCACATAATAGTCAGGATCATTAATTAATAGTCAAATATTATGATAAGACATTTTACTATAAAAGAAAAAAGAGAGATACAAGGAAGATAAAGAAATAAGAAATCTTTTAATGAAGCAACTGTTATCTGGAGTCTAAAAGACCAAATACTTTATTTTAGCCATCAGCCAACCTTTGCCATCAGAAATAGTGAGCAAACATCATAACAGGTCTTGGACTTTTCAATGTGTCTGACAGGTGACCATTGGTGCATTGAAAGGGCGACACTGTTTACCAGCCAAAAAGCACAAAAGACCTACTTTTTCTCAACACGGAATGCAGTTTTACCCCGAGAGTGTAATTTGGTCGATTCCTCACTTGCTCAAATTCACTCTCTAACATGATTCCTTTTCTGACCTCTTCAGTCCATGGTTCATGTTTCCATTTTGAATGCACATCATCCTTATTTTATACATGATATTCAGGGTTTCTCATAAACAGCCTTGCACTGGATTATATCCTACTTTCATACTGTAGACCAGGGTTCAGCAAACTTCCCGTAAAAGGCCAAATGATAAATAGCTTAGGTTTTGCAGGCCAATCTCTGTCACAGTCACTCAACTCTGCCACTGTGGTGTGAAATCAACCATAAATGAGTTAACCATGAATGAATGAGTTTTCTAGGGTTGTGTAACAAAGTACCACAAACTGGCTGGCTTAAAACAGCAGAACTTTATTATCTCAGTTCTGGAGGGGAGAAGTCCAAAATCGAAGTGTGGGCAGTGCCGTGCTCCCTCTGAGACCTGCAGAGGATCCTTCCTTGGCTCTCCTACCTTCTGGCGTTTGCCGCCAGTTGTTGGCATTCCTTGGCTTATAGGTCCATCACTTCAGTCTCTGCCTCCGTTGCTACGTGGTCATCTTCTCCTTGTGTGTGTCTGTCTTCTCTTGTTCTTAAAAGGAAACCAGTCATATTGAATTAGGGTCTACTGTAAGGACCTCATCTTAACTTGATTACGTCTGCAAAGTCTTTGGTTCCAAATAAGGGCACATCCATTGATACAGGGGCCTAGGATTTCAGTATATGCTTTTGGGGGGGATATAATTCAACCCATAGCACTCATTTGCTTCCTTATCTGAGGTGAGGATCACACAAACATTTTACTTATTTATTTATTTTTATGGAAGCATGGTTATTTGGTTATATATATAACCAAATAACTATAACTATATATGTGTGTGTGTATATATATATATATATACACACACACAGACACAAAGTTTTTGGATTTTTTCCATTATAGTTCATTAAAATATATTGAACATAGTTCTCTGTGCTGTACAGTAAATCCTTATTGTTTATCTATTTTACATATGGTAGTGTGTATCTATTAATCCCATATTCTAAGTCTATCCCTCCCCCCTTCCCCCTTTGGTAACCATAAGTTTGTTTCCTATGCCTGTGTGTCTGTTTTGTTTTGTAAATAAGTTTACTTGTACTATTTTTTAGATTCCACATATAAGTGATATCATATAATATTTGTCTTTCTCTGTCTGACTTACTTCACTTAGTATAATCTCTAGGCCCACCCATGTTGCTGCAAATGACATTATTTTGTGCTTTTTTTATGGCTGAGTAGTATTCCATTGTACATATGTACCACATCTTTATCCATTCATCTGTCGATGGACATTTAGGTTGTTTCCATGTCTTGGCTATTGTAAATAGTGCTGCTATGAACATAGGGGTGCACGTATCTGTTCTAATTATAGTTTTGTCTGGATATATGCCCAGGAGTGGGATTGCTGGATCATATGCTAACTCTATTTTTAGTTTTTTGAGACATGCATACTGTTTTCCATAGTGACCACCGCAATTTACACTCCCACCAACAGTGTAGGAAGGTTCCCTTTTCTCCAAACCCTCTCAAGCATTTCTTTTTCATCTTCAATTTTTTTCATCAGTGAATTACAGTTTACAAAGTATAGGTCTTTTGCCTCCTAAGGTAGGCTTATTCCTAGTTATTTTATTCTTTTTATTTTGATGGTAAATGGGATTTTTTCCTTAATTTCTCTTTCTGATCTTTTGTTGTTAGTGTATAGGAATGCAAGAGATTTCTGTGCATTAATTTTGTATCCTGCAAATTTCCCAAATTCATTGATGAGCTCTAGTAGTTTTCTTTCCGTTTGTTTGTTTGTTTGTTTGTTTGTTTGTTTGTTTTGTGGTACGCGGGCCTCTCACTGTTGTGGCCTCTCCCGTTGCGGAGCACAGGCTCCGGATGCGCAGGCTCAGCGGCCATGGCTCACGGGCCCAGCCGCTCCGCGGCACGTGGGATCCTCCCGGACCGGGGCACGAAGCCATGTCCCCTGCATCGGCAGGCGGACTGTCAACCACTGCGCCACCAGGGAAGCCCTCTAGTAGTTTTCTTGTGGTGACTTTAGGATTTTCTATGTAGAGTATTATGTCACCTGCAAATGGTGACTGTTTTACTTGTTCTTTTCCAATGTCTATTCGTTTTCTTTCTTCTTCTACGATTGCTATGGCTAGGACTTGCAAAACTGTGTTGAATAAAAGTGGTGGGAGTGGACATCCCTGTCTTGTTCCTGACCTTAGAGTAAATGCTTTCAGCTTTACACTGTCGAGTATGATGTTGGCTGTGTTTTTGTCATTTATGGCCTTTTGAGGTATGTTCCCTCTATGCCAACTTTCTGAAGAGTTTTTATCATAAATGGGTGTTGAATTTTTGAAATGCTTTTTCTGCATCCGTTGAGATGATCATATGGTTTTTATTCTTCAGTTTGTTAATGTAGTGTATCACATTGATTGATCTCCAGATATTGAAGAATCCTTGCATATTATCATGGCATATGATCCCACTTGGTCATGGCATATGATCTGTTTAATGTATTGTTGGATTTGGTTTGCTAGTATTTTTTTGAGGAATTTTGCATCTATGTTCATCTGTGATATTGGCCTGTAATTTTCTTTTTTTGTGGTATTTTTGTATGGTTTTGGTATCAGGGTGATGGTGTCCTCATAGAATGCGTTCAGAAGTTTTCCTTCCTTTGCAGTTTTCTGGAGTAGTTTCAGGATAATAGGTGTTACTCTTCTATACATGTTTAGTAGAATTTACCTATAAAGCCTCTGATCCTAGACTTTTGTTTTTTGGGAGTTTTTAAATCACAGATTCAATTTCAGTGCTTGTAATCAGTCTGTTTATATTTTCTATTTCTTCCTGGTTCAGTCTTGGGAGATTATACCTTTCTAAGAATTTTCCATTTCTTCTAGGTTGTCCATTTTATTGGTGTATATTTGCTTGTAGTAGTCTCTTATGGTCCTTCGTATTTCTTTGGTGTAGGTTTTAAATTCTCATTTTTCATTTCTGAATTTAGTGTTTTAGACCCTCTCCCTTTTTTTCTTGATGAATCTGGCTTAAAGGTTTATCAATTACATTTATCTTTTCAAAGAACAAGCTTTTACTTTCATTGATCTTTTCTATTATTTTATTAGTCTCTATTTCATTTATTTCTACTCTCATCTTTATGATTTCTTTCCTTCTACTGACTTTGGGTTTGGTTTGTTCTTCTTTCTCTAGTTGCTTTAGGTGTAAGATTAGGTTGCTTATTTGGATTTTTCGTTTCCTGTGGCAATCTTATATTGCTATAAACTTCCCTCTTAGAATTACTTTTGCTGCATCCCATAGGTTTTAGATCATGGCGTTTTCATTTTCATTTGTCTCTAGGTATTTTTAAAATTTCCTGTTTGGTTTCTTCAATAATCCTTTGTTTAGTAGCATATATTGGTTAGCCTCCACGTGTTTGTTTTTTTTGCAGTTTTTTTTCTTGTAATTGACGTCTAGCCTCATAGCATTGTGGAAGGAAAAGATGCTTGATATAATTTCAGTTTTCTTAAATTTTCCAGGGCTTACTTTGCAGCCCAGCATGTAATCTATCCTAGAGAATATTCCATATGCACATGAAAAGAATGTGTATTCTGCTGCTTTCAGATTGAATGCTCTATAAATATCAATTAAGTACATCTGGTCTAATAGTCATTTAAGGCCTGTGTTTCCTTATTGATTTTTTGTCTGAATGATCTGTCCATTGATAAAAGTGAGGTGTTAAAGTCCCCCGCTATTATTGTGTTACTGTCAATTTCTCCTTTTATGTCTATTAACGTTTGCCTTATATATTGAAGTGCTCCTGTGTTGGGTACATATATATTTACAATTGTTATATCTTCTTGTATTGAGCTCTTGATCATTATATAGTCTCCTTCTTTGTCTCTTGTCACAGTCTTTATTTTAAAGTCTATATTGTGTGTCCTATGAGTATTGCTACTCCAGCTTTCTTTTGATTTCCATTTGCATGGAATACCTTTTTCTGTCCCCTCACTTTCAGTCTGTACATATCCCTAGATATGAAGTGAGTCCTTGTAGACAGCATATATATGGGTCTTGTTTTTGTATCCATTCAGCCAGTCTGTCCTTTTTTCTCCCTTGGGGGGGTTTTTATTTTATTTTACTTAAGAAAAAAAATTTAAATTGAAGTATAGTTGATTTACAGTGGTGTGTTAATTTTTGCTGTACAGCAAAGTGATTCAGTTACATATATATATTCTTTTTTATATTCTTTTCCATTATGTTTTATCACAGGATATTGACTATAGTTCCCTATACAGTAGGAACTTTTTTGTTTATCCATTCAATCTATGTCTTTTGGATGGAGCATTTAATCTGTTTAAGGTAATTATCGATATGTATGTTTTTATTCCCATTTTAAAAATTGTTTTGGATTTGTTTCTGTCGGTCTTTTTTTCCCTTTCCTCTTTTGTTCTCATTTCTTGTGATTTGATGACTATGTTTAGTGTTGTGTTTGTATTCCTTTTTCTTTTTTATGTGTATATCTATTTTAGATTTTTGTTTGCTGTTACCATGAGCTTTTTGTATAGCAGTCCATATATATATGTATATGCACACACACACATTATTGTTTGAAGTTGCTGATCTTTTAATTTCAAATGCATTTTATTTTATTTTATTTTATTTTATTTTTTTAACATCTTTATTGGAGTATAATTGTTTTACAATAGTGTGTTAGTTTTTCCTTTACAACAAACTGAATCAGTTATACATATACATATGTTCCCATATCTCTTCCCTCTTGCATCACCCTCTCAATTGCATTTTAAATATCCTGCATTAGTACTCTCCTGATAATAACTGATTTTGATATCATATTTTACATCTAATTGTTTTGCATATCCCTTAACTGCTTATTGCACATACAGATGATTTCATTACTTTCATCTTTTAATCTTCCTATTAGTTTTGTGTGGATGATTTCCTACCTTTACTGTATGTTTGCCTTTACTGGTGAGCTTTCCTATTTTGTAATATTATTGTTTCTAGTTGTGGCCTTTTCTTTTCCTCCTAGAGAAGTTCCTTTAGCATTTTTTGTAAAGCTGGGTGGTTGAACTCTTTAAGCTTTTGCTTATCTGTAAGGCTTTTTATTTCTCCATCAAATCTGAATGCATGCCTTGCTGGGAAGAACATTCTTGGTTGTAGGTTTTTCCTTTTCATCACTTTAAATATATTGTTCCACTCCTTCCTGGCCTGCAGAGTTTCTGCTGAAAAATCAGCAGATAGCCTTATGGGAGTTCCCTTGTATGTTATTTGCTTTTCCCTTGTTGCTTTTAATATTTTCTCTTTACCTTTAATTTTTGTCAACTTAATTACTATGTGTCTTGACATGTTCCTCTTTGGGTTAATCCTGTATGGGACTCTGCACTTCCTTGATATGGGTGACTCTTTCTTTCCCATGTTAGGGAGATTTGGGGCTATTATCTCTTCACATATTTTCTCAGGCCCTTTTCTCTCTCTTCTCCTTCTGAGACCCCTATTATGCAAATGTTAGTGTGTTTGATGTTGTCCCAGAGGTCACTTAAACTGTCCATATTTCCTCTCATTCTTTTTTCTTTATTCTGTTCTGCAGTAGTGATTTCCACCAATCCATCTTCCAGCTCACTGATACATTCTTTTGCCTCATTTATTCTACTATCTATTCCTTCTAGTGTATTTTTCATTTCAGTTATTGTATTGTTCAACTCTGTTCGGTTGTTCTTTGTATTTTCTAACTCTTTGTTAAAGATTTCTTGTAATTTCTCACTCTGTGCATCCATTGTTTTCCAGAGTTCTTGAATCCTCTTTATGTTCATTACTCTGCACTTTTTCTTAGGAATACTGCCTATCTCCACTTCATTTAGTTGTTCTTCTGGGGTTTTATCTTGTTCCTTTTCTGGAACTTATCCCTCTGCCATTTCGTTTTGTCTAAATTTCTATTTGTATTTTTATGTATGTGGTAGGTTAGTCATTTTCTCAACCCTGGAGAAGTGGTCCTCTGTAGGGGATGTCCTATGTACCCCAGAATTATAGTCCCCTCTCATCACTCACGGGCCAGGGACCAGCTGGTCCCAGAGTAGGTTCTGACCTGTGTTTGCAGACTCAGTTCTGCATGCTGCTTGATCATAGTTTTCTTGCTTCTGTTTCTGCCGCCCTAGTGGGTGAGGGTGTTCTAGAGCCTTATGCAAGCTTCCTGGTATAGGGGCCTGTGTTTGCCCACTACTGTGTGGAACTGGGTCTTGACCCTCTGGTAGGCAGGGCCGGGTCAAGAGGCATGTCTAGAGGCAGCCGTGGGTTCAAGAAGTCTTTAGGCAGCCTGTCTGCTGATGAGCTGTGTTATGTTCCCACCCTGATGGTTGTTTGGTCTCTCAGCACTGGCGCCTACAGGCTGTTGGGTGGGGCCAAGCCTTGGTGCTAATGACCCAAGCAAGATATCAGCCCCCAGTGAGAGTCCATGCAGATGAACATTCCCCTATACCTCCGCCACTGGTGTCCATGTCCCCAGGTGAGTCACAGCTGCCCCCTCCTTCCCAAGAGACCATCCAAGACTAGCATATAGGTCTGGCCCAGCTCCTATAAAGTCACTACTTTTGCTCTAGGTCTCAGTGTGTGTGAGACCTTGTGTGTGCCCTCCAAGAGTGGAGTCTCTGTTTCCCCCAGTCCTGTGGAGTTCCTGCAATCAAGTCTCACTGGCCTTCAAAGCCAAATGTGCTGGGAGTACCTCCTCCCCATGCCAGACCCCCAGACTATGGAGCCTGATGTAAGGCTCAGAACTCTCACCTCTGTGGAAGAACTTCTGGGATGTATTGGGTAGGCCAAAAGGTTCATTAGGTCTTTTCCATAAGTTGTATTTAGTAGCACTTAGTTGTCTTTAACTTCATTCGAAACAATTTTTTTAGATTGTATGTGACAGCTCTCATACAAGCATGCATTTAAAAAAAGACATCAAAATTGGTGAATTTTTGTGTAGCCATTTTAATATTGAAGATAGAAGGAAAAAACAACATTTTTGGCATACTATGCTTTATTATTTTAAGAAAGGTAAAACATAACTGAAACACACAAAAAGATTTGTGCAGTGTATGGAGAAGATCAAACTTGTCAAAAGTGGTTTGCGAAGTTTCTTGCCAGGGATTTCTTGCTGGATGTTGCTCCATGATCTGGTAGACCAATTGAAGTTGATAGTGATCAAATCAAAACAATAATTGAGAACGATCAATGTTATACCACGTGGGAGATAGCCAATATACTCAAAATATCCAAATCACGTGTTGAAAATCATTTACACCAGCGTGGTTTTGTGAATCACTTTGATGTTTGGGTTCCACATAAGTTAAGCCAAAAAAACTGTCTTGTCCATATTTCTGCGTGCAGTTCTCTACTGAAACGTAATGAAATGCTCCATTTTTCAACCAAATTGTGAAGGGCGATAAAAAATGGATACTGTACGACAATGGGAATGGAAGAGATCATGCGGCAAGCAAAATGAACCATGACCAACCGCACCAAAGGCCAGTCTTCATCCAACGTTGATGTTGTGTATATGGTGGGATTGGAAAGGAGTCCACCATTATGAGCTACTTCCGGAAAACCAAACAAATAATTCCAACAAGTACCACTCCCAATTAGACCAACTGAAAGTGGTACTTAACAAAAAGCGTCCAGAAATAGTCAACAGGAAATGCACAGTCTTCCATTAGGATAATGCAAGACCGCATGTTTCTTTGATGACCAGGCAAACATTGTTCCAGGGCTTCCCTGGTGGCGCAGTGGTTGAGAGCCCGCCTGCCAATGCACGGGACATGGGTTCGTGCCCCGGTCTGGGAAGATCCCACATGCCGTGGAGCGGCTAGGCCGGTGAGCCATGGCCACTGAGCCTGCACATCGGAGCCTGTGCTCCGCAATGGGAGAGGACACAACAGTGAGAGGCTCATGTGCCACAAAAAAACACAAAAAACTCTTCCAGCTTGGCTGGGAAGTGCTGATTCATCCACTGTATTCACCAGACATTGCATCCTTGGATTTCCATTTATTTCAGTCTTCACAAAATTCCCTTAATGGAAAAAATTTCAATTCCCTGGAAGACTGTAAAAGGCACCTGGAACAGTTCTTTTCTCACAAAGATAAAAAGTTTTGAGAGGATGGAATTATGAAGTTGCCTGAAAAATGGCAGAAGGTAGTGGAACAAAAGGGTGAATACATTGTTCAATAAAGGTCTAGGTGAGAATAAAAAATGTCTTTTATTTTTACTTAGAAAAACCAAAGACACTTTTTGGCCCACCCAATAATAATTCTCCAGTTTGTGGGTTGCCCACCTGGGGACGGGGGATGGATTTGATTATTTCATGAATGTTCCCCCCCCCCCCCGCCATGGTCTCATTGTGGTTTCTTCTTTATGCCCTTGGATGTAGAATATCTTTTTTGGTAGGTTCCTTTTTTTTTTTTTTTAATCGATGACTGTTCAGCAGTTAGTTGTGATTTTGGTGTGCTTGTAAAAAGAAGTGAGCTCAAGGTCCTTCTACTTCACCATCTAGTCTCTGATCTCTATTTGTAAACTTTTTGATGATAGCCATTCTGATCAATGTGAGGTGATATCACATTGTTGTTTTGCATTTCTCTAATAAATAGTGATATTGAGCATCTTTTCATGTGCTTATTAGCCATCTTATGTCTTCTTTGAAAAAATGTCTGTTCAGGTCTTCTGCCCATTTTTTGATTGAGTTGTTTGGCTTTTTTTTTTTTTTTATATATATTGAGTTGTATGAGCTGTTTATATGTTTCAGATATTAACCCCTTGTCAGCCATATCACTTGTAAATAGTTTCTCCCATTCTGTAGGTGTTGTCTTTTCATTTTGTTGATGGTTTCCTTTGCTGTACAAACGTTTTTAATTTTAATTAAGTCCCACTTGCTTTTTCTTTTTTTTTCTTTTCTTTTGTTTCCATTGCCTAAGGAAACAGATCCAAAAAAAGATTGCTACAGTTTATATCAAAGCGTGTTCTGCCTATGTTCTCTTCTAGGAGTTTTATGGTTTCTGGTCTTATGGTTAAGTCTTTAATTCATCTTGAGTTTATTTTTTTGTATGGTGTGGGGAAATGTTCTAATCTCACTTTTTCACATGTAGCTGTCCAGTTTTCCCAGCACAAGGTTTTGAAGAGACTTTTTTCCCTCCATCGTATATTCTTGCCTCCTTTTTTGTAGATTAATTAATCATAGGCATATGGATTTACTTCTGTGCTCTCTATTCTGTTCCATCGATCTATGGTCTTTTTTTTTGTGGTAGGTAGTAACATGCTAATTTGATTGTAACTTTGTAGTATATTTTGATGTCTGGGAGGGTGATATCTCCAGTTTTATTCTTTTTTCTCAAGATTGCTTTGGCAAATCGGGATCTTTTGTGGTTCCATATGAATTTTAGGATGATTTGTTCTAGTTTTGTGAAAAATGTAATTGTTTTTTAAAATAGAATTGCATTAAATCTGTAGGTTGCTTTGGATAGTATGGAAATTTTAACATTAATTCTTCCAAGCCAAGAGCACAGGATATCTTTCCATTTCTTTGTATCATCTTCAATTTCCTTTGCCAGTATTTTATAGTTTTCAGAGTAGAGGTCTTTCACCTACTTGGTTAAGTTTATTTCTAGGTATTTTATTCATTTTGATGCAGTTTTAAATGAGATGTGGTTTTTTTTTACTTTCTCTTTCTGATAGTTCATTATTAGTGTATCGAAAAGCAACAGATTTCTGTATATTCATCTTATATCCCGCAACTTTACTGAATTCATTTCTTAGTTCTAATAGTTTTGGGGTGGAGACTTAAGTGTTTTCTATATAAAATATCATGTCATATGCCAAAAGTGACAGTTTTACTACTTCCATTCTATTTTGGATGACTTATTTCTTTTTCTTGTCTGATTGTTGTGGTAGGACTTCCAATACTATGGTAAACAGATCTATGTTAAACAGACATGGCAAGACTGGGCATTCTTGTCTGGTTCCTATTTTTAGAGGAAAGACTTTCAGTTTTTCACTGTTGAGTATGATGTTAGCTATTGGTTTGTCATAAATGGCCTTTAGTCTATTGAGATATGTTCCCTCTATACCCACTTTGATGGGAGCTTTTATCATAAATGGGTGCTGAATTTTGTCAGATGCTGTTTCTTCGCCTGTTGAGATGATCATGTGATTTTTTTTTTTTTGGTACGCGGGCCTCTCACTGTTGTGGCCTCTCCAATTGCGGAGCACAGGCTCCAGACGCACAGGCTCAGCAGCCATGGCTCATGGGCCCAGCCGCTCCACGGCATGTGGGATCTTCCCGGACCGGGGCACGAACCCGCGTCCCCTACATCGGCAGATGGACTCTCAACCACTGCACCACCAGGGAAGCCTGATCATGTGATTTTTAAATTTTATAATTTATTTTTTAATTAAAAACTTTTTAATAGAAATTGTAAATGTTACTTTTCATTTACAGTTATCAAAAAATATTTGTTATAGTCCCTGTTTTGTACAGTACATCCTTGAGCCTGTCTTACACCCAATAATTTGTACCTCCCACTCCCACATTCCTATATTGCCACCCCTGCCTTCACACTGGTAACTACTAGTTTGTTCTCTACATGTGTGAATCTGCTTCTTTTTTGTTATATTCACTAGTTTGTTCTACGTTTTAGATTCCACATATAGGTGATATCATACAGCATTTGTCTTTCTTTATCTGACGTATTTCACTTAGCATAAGGCCCTCCAAGTTAGTATTTTCATCATATATTTAGGTGTTCCTGTGTTGGGTGAATGTGTGTTAACAAGTGTAATATCCTCTTTTGTATTGATCTCTTTATCATTATATAATACCCTTCTTTGTCTTTTGTTATAGCTTTTCTTTTAATGACTATTTTGTCTGACATGAGTATTGCTATTCCCGCTTTCTTGTCATTTCCATTTGCATGGAATATCTTTTCCATACCCTCACTTTCAGTGTGCATCTTTAGCTCTGAAGTGAATCTCTTGTAAGCAGTGTATAGATAGTTCTTGTTTTTTTGTTTGTTGTTTTGTTTTGTTTTATCCAATCAGCCACCCTATGTCTTTTGATTGTAGCTTTTAGTCCATTGACATTTAAGGTAATTATTGATAGTTATGTACTTATTGTCATTTTATTACTTGTTTTCCAGTTGTTTTTGTAGTTCTTCTCTGTTCATTTTTTCTTCATTTTGTTTCTTCTCTTGTGGTTTGATGATTTTCTTTAGTTGTATGCTTCTGTTCCTTTCTTTCCAGTTTTTGTGTATCTGTTGTAGGTTTTTGATTTGTGGTTACCATGGTGTTCATATATTTTGACCTATAACTATATCTGTTTGTTTTAAACTGGTAGTCAAGTTCAAGTACATTCTAAAGATCTAGTTTTTAGTCCCCACCACCTCATAATGTGTTTTTGATGTTACATTTTACATCTTCACGTTTATCCACTAATTGTTTATTGTAATTACAATTGTTTTACAGTTTTTTGTCTTACTCTTCATACTGGCTTATTTAAGTGGTTGATCCTCAGTCCTTACTATATATTTGCTCTCCTAGTGGGATTTTCCCTTTTCTATAGATTCTTCTTTTTCACTTAGAGAAGACTCCTTAATATGTCTTTTAGGGTAGGTTTAGTATTGATGAACGCTTTTAATTTTTGCTTGTCTGAGAAGTCCTTTATCTCTTCTTCTATTCTAAATGATAATCTTGCTGTGTAGGTTATCCTACGTTTCAAGTTTTTCCCTTTTAGCACTTTGAATATATCATGTCACTCCCTTCTGGCCTGCAATGTTTCTACAGAGAAATGGTCTGATAGCTTATGGGAATTCCCTTGTATAAGACTCTGTTTTTCTCTTATCACCTTTAGAATACTCTTTTTATCTTTAACTTTTGTCATTTTAATTATGATATGTCTTGGTGTGGGTCTGTTTGGGGGACCTAATATTTTGGACCCTCTGTGCTTCCTATACCCAGATATTTGTTTTTCCAATACATTTTAGATCCCTCCAGCCTTCTCCTCTGGGACCTCTACAATGCCAATATTTGTACACTTAATATTATCCCATAGATCTCTTAACTTTCTGCCATTAAAAGATTTTTTTTTTTTGCTGTTCTGTTTGGATGATTTCCATTATTCTATCTTCCAGATCACTTATATGTTCTTTTGCATCACTTAGTCTGCTATTCATTTCTTCTAGTGTGCTTTTTTTACTTTAATTAAAAATTTTTTTATTGAAGTATAGTTGACTTGCAGTATTAGTTTCAGGGGTACACATAGTGATTCTATATTTTTGTACATTACACACAAAGTTATTATAAAACATTGACTGTATTCCCTATGATGTATATTACATCCCTGGGACTTATTTATTTTATAACTGCTAGTTTGTACCTCTTAATTCCCTTCACCCTTCTCCCTCTGGCAACCACTACTTTGTGCTCTTTACCTGTGAATCTGTTTCTGCTTTGTTACATTTTTTTCATTTGTTTTGTTTTATAGGTTTCACATATAAGTGAGAACATACAGTATTTGTCTTTCTCTGTCTGACTTAACTTCACTTAGCATAATACCATCCAGGTCCATCCATGTTGTCGCAAATGGCAAGATTTCATTCTTTTTCTATGGCTGACTAATATTCCAGTGTGTGTGTGTGTGTGTGTGTGTGTGTGTGTGTGTGTGTGTGTGTGTGTGTTTATTTGTATCCATTCATCTGTTGATGGGCATTTAGGTCACTTCCATATCTTGGCTATTCTAAATAATGCTGCTATGAATATCGGGGTCCATATATATTTTCATTTCCTTCAGGTAAATACCCAGGGGGTGGAATTTCAGGACTATATGGTAGTTCAATTGTTAATTTTTTGAGTAACCTCCATATTGTTTTCCATAGTGGCTGCACCAGTTTACATTCTCATGAACAGTGCATGAGAACCCCTTTTCTTTACATCTTTGCCAACACTTGTTATTTCTTCTCCTTTTGATCATGGCCATTCAGACAGGTGTGAGGTGATATCTCACTGTGGTTTTGATTTGCATTTCTCTGGTGGTTAATGATGTTGAGCATTTTTTCTATGCCTGGTGGCCATCTGTATGTCTTCTTTGAAAAACGCCTATTTATGGCCTCTGCCCATTTCTTTCTTTCTTTTTCTTTTTTATTGAAGTATAGTTGATTTACAATGTTGTGCTAATTTCTGCCATACAGCAAAGTGACTCAGTTTTACACATATATATTGGTAAATTCTTTTCTTATATTCTTTTCTATTATGGTTTATCCCAGGAGATTGAATATACTTACCTGTGCTATATAGTAGGACCTTGTTGTTTATCCATTCTAAATACAATAATTTCTATCTACTAACCCCAAACTCCCAGTACATCCCTCTCCCTCCTCTCCTCCCCCTTGGCAACCACAAATCTGTTCCCTATATCTGTGAGTCTGTTTCTGTTTTGTAGATAGGTTTATTTGTGCCATGTTTTAGTTAGATTCCACATATAAGTGATATCATATGGTATTTGTCTTTCTCTTTCTGACTTACTTCACTTAGTATGATAATCTCTAGGTCCATTTATGTTGCTGCAAATGGCATTGTTTTATTCTTTTTTATGACTGAGTAGTATCCCATTGTATATATGTACCACATCTTCTTTATCCATTCATCTGTCAATGGGCATTTAGATTGTTTACATATCTTGGCTACTGTGAATAGTGTTACTATGAACATGGGGGGTGCATGTATCTTTTTGAATTAGAGTTTTATCCATGTATACACCAGGAGTGGGATTGCTGGATCATATGGTAGTTCTACTTTTAGTTTTCTGACAAACCTCAATACTGTTTTCCATAGTGGCTGAATCAACTTACATTCCCACCAAGAACATAGGAAGGTTCCCATTTCTCCACACCCTCTCTAACATTTGTTATTTGTAGACGTTTTAATGATGGCCATTCGGACCCATATGAGGTGGTACCTCATTGTAGTTTTGATTTGCATTTCTCTAACAATTAGTGATGTTAAGCAGCTTTTCATGTGCCTGCTGGCCATTTGTATGTCTTCTTTCGAGAAATATCTATTAAGTTCTTCTGCCCATTTTTTAATTGGTTTTTTGTTGTTGAGTTGTATGTGCTGCTGTATGTTTGAGATTAAGCCCTTGTTGGTCGCATCATTTGCAAATATTTTCTCCCAGTCTGTACTTTGCCTTTTCATTTTGTTTATGGTTTCCTTTGCTGTACAGAAGCTTGTAAGTTTGATTAGCTTCCATTTGTTTATTTCTGCTTTTGTTTCTCCTGCCTTGGGAGACTGACTTCAGAAAACATTGGTATGATTTATGTCAGAAAATGTTTTGCCTATGCTCTCTTGTAAGTTTTACAGTATCATGTCTTATGTTTAAGTCTTTAAGCAATTTTAACTTTATTTTTTGTGCATTGTGTCAGTGTGTTCTAACTTCATTGATTTATACGCAGCTGTCCAACTTTCCCAGCACCACTTGCTGAACAGACTGTCTTATTCCCATTTTATATTCTTGCCTCCATTGTCGAAGATTAATTGACTATAGTTGTGTGTGGGTTTATTTCTGGGCTTTCTATTCTGTTCCATTAATCCATATGTCTGCTTTTGTACCAATTCCATATTGTTTTGATTACTGTAGCTTTGTAGTATTTTCTGAGGTCTTGGGAGAGTCATGCCTCCTGCTTTGTTTTTTTCCTCATATTGCCTTGGCAATTCTGGATCTTTTATGGTTCCTTAAAAATATTTGGATTATTCTAGTTCTGTGAAAAATATCATGGGTAATTTGATAGGGATCACATTAAATCTGTAGATTGCTTTGGGTAGTATTGCCATTTTAACAGTATTAATCCTTTCAATCCAAGAATATGGGATATCTTTCCATTTCTTTAAATCCTCTTTAATCTCCTTATTAATGTTTTATAGTTCTAATGTTTCCTTTATTAGTGTTTTATAGTTTTATTAATGTTTCACCTTCTTGGTCAGGTTTATTCCTAAGTTGTTTTTTGCTTTTTTTTTTACTTTTTGGTGCAATTTTAAAATGTTTTTTTTTTACATTCCCTTTCTAATATTTCATTGTACGTTTAAAGAAATGCAATCGATTTCTGAATGTTAATCTTGTATCCTGCTACTTTGCTGAATTCATTTATTAGATCTAGTAGTTTTTGTGTGGAGTCCTTAGGTTTTCCTTTATATAGTATTATGGTTATCTGCATATAGTGACAGTTTTAACTCTTCCCTTGCAATTTGGATACATTTTATTTCTTTTTCTTGTCTGGTTTCTGTGGCTAGGACTGTCAATACCATGTTGAATAGAAGTGGTGAGAGTGGCCATCCTTGTCTTTTTCCACATTTTAGCAGGAAGGCTTTCAGCTTTTCACTGTTAAGTATTATGACTGCGGGTTTATTATAAATGGCTTTTATTATGTTGAGATATGTTCCCTCTCTACCCACTTTGGTAAGAGTTTCTTTAATGAATAGATGTTGAATCTTGTCAAATGCTAAATCTATTGAGATGATCATGAGGTTTTTTACCTTTCTTTTGTTAATGCAGTGTATTACATTGATTGATTTGCATATGTTGAAACACCCTTGTGAACTTGGGATGAATCCCACTTGATTGTCATGTGTGATCTTTTTTATGTGTTGTTGGATTCGGTTTGCTAATATTTTGTTGAGAATTTTTGCATCTATATTTATTAAAGATATTGGCCTGTAATTTTCTTTTTTGGTGGTATCTTTGTCTGCTTTTGGTATCAGATTGATGGTGGCTTCATAGAATGTCCTTTGGAGTGCTCCCTCCTCTTCAATCTTTTGGAAAAGTTTGAGGAGAATCAGTATAGTGATTTTATGTTTGGTAGAATTCACTTGTAAAGCCATCTAGTCTTGGATTTTCTTTGTTGGAGGTTTGGGGGGTTTTATTTTTGTTGTTGTTTGGGATTTTTTTTTTTTTCCAGATTCTATTTCACTGCTAGTGATCAGTCTGTTCAAATAATCTATTTATCCTTGATTCAGTTTTGGTAGGTGGTATGTTTCTAGAAAATTGTCCATTTCTTCTAGGTTGTCAAATTTGTTGGCATATAATTGTTCATAGTATTCTCTTATGTTTTTTTAATTTCTGCAGTATCTGTGGAGATTTCTCCTTTTTCATTTCTTATTTTGTTTATTTGGGCCCTCTCTCTTTTCTTCTTGGTAAGCCTGGCCAGAAGTTTGTCAATTTTGTTTACCCTTTCAAAGAACCAGCTCATGATTTTATCAATTTTTTCTCTTTTTTAATCTCTATTTTATTTATTTTCTCCCTGATCTTTATTAGTTCCTACCTTCTGTTGATTTTAGGTGTCATTTGTTCTTAATCTAATTCTTTTAGGTGATAGGTTAGGTTGTTTATTAGAGATTTTTCTTGTTTTTGTTTGTTTGTTTGTTTGTTTTGAGGAAGGCCTGTATTGTTATGAACTTCCCTCTAAGAACTTTTGCTGCATACCATAGATTTTGTATAGTTGTGTTTTCAGTGTTGTTTGTCTCAAGGTATGTTTTAATTTGATCTTTGATTCCCTTGTTGGTTTTGTTAGTAGCATATTGTTTAGTCTCCACATAATCATTTTTTTCTCATCTCTTTTCCTGTGGTTGATTTCTAGTTTCATGACATTATGGTCAGAGAAGGTGCTTGAAATAATTTCTATACTCTTAAATTTGTTGAGGTTAGTTTTGTGGTCTAGTATGTGGTCAGTCCTAGAGAATGTTCCATGTGCACCAGAAAAGAATATGTATTCTGTTTTTTTGTTTTTCTTTTTTACATGTAATGTCCTGAAAATATAAGTTAAGTCTAACTGTTCTATTGTATGACTTAGGATCTCTGTTGCCTCATTGATTTTCTGTCTAGAAGATCTGTCCATTGATGTGATTGGGGTGTTAAATTCTCCTACTGTCATTTTATTCCTTTATATTGTTTAGTATTTGTTTTATGTATTTGGGTGCTCCTATATTGGGTGCATATATATTGATAGGTATAATATCCTCTTCTTGTATTGATCCTTTTATCATTATACAGTGTCCTTCTTTATCTTTCCTATGGCCTTGGTTTTAAAGTCTATTTTGTCTGATATGAGTATTGCAACTCCTGCTTTCTTGTCATTTCTGTTTGCATGAAATATCTTTTCTATCCCCTCACTTTCAATCTATTGTGTCATTTGCCCTAAGGTGGGTTTCTTGTAGGCAGCATATTGTAGGCTCTTGCCTTTTTTATCCAGCCTGCCAGTCTGTATCTTTTGATTGGAGCACTGAGTCCACTGACATTTAAGGTAATTATTGATACATATGTATTTATTGCCATTTTAAACCTTATTTTCCAGTTGATTCTATGTTTCTTCCTTGTTTTTTTTCTTTTTATTTTTGTGGTTTGATGATTTTATTTTATACTTGTGTTCTCTCTTTTTGTGAATCTATTGTGTTTTTAATTTGTGGTTGCACTGTTTTTCAAGTACATTAACTCCTTCTTATATCTGCTTGCTTTAGACTGATAATAATATAGGCTCAAACACATTCTAAAAAAAAAAAGAATCTCCATTTTCTTACTCTCCTTCCCCACATTTTATGGTTTTTGTATCCTTTTTTACATCCTCATGTTTATCCTTTTCCTGTTCCTTTTGTTTATCATTGCTTTCACAAATACTTTTTTTTCTTCTTTTTGATCTGTATCCTGGCTTATTTATGTGATTTATTTTCCAATTGTCATTTACTCTTTCCTATAGATTTGTGCTTCTTTTCTATTTGGAGAAGTCCTTTCAATACTTCTTTTAGGATGGGTTTAGTATTGCTGTATTCTTTTAGTTTTTGCTTGTCTGAGAAATTCTTTCTCTCTCTTTCTATTCTAAATGATAATCTTGCTGGGTAGAATATCCTAGGTTGCAAATTTTTCCCTTTCAGAATTTTGAATATATCATGCTACTCCCTTCTGGCCTGCAACGTTTCTGTAGAGGAATCAGCTGATAGCCTTATAGGGGTTCAATGGTAATTAACTGTTTGTTTTCTCTTGCTGCCTTTGAATCCTCCCTTTTTTCTTAACTTTTGCCATTTTAAGTATAATACATAAGTCTGTTTGGGTTCATCTTGTTTGGAACCCATTGTGCTTCCTGTACCTGGATATCTGTTTCCTTCTTTAGGTTTGGGAAGTTTTCAGCCATAATTTCTTCAAATACATTTTTGATCTCCTTTTCTCTTTCTTGTTCTTCTGGAATCCCTATTATGCTCAGATTGACATGCTTTATATTATCCCATAGGTCTCATATTGTTTTCATTTTTTTCATTTGGCTTTCTGTCTGCTGTTTTGATTGGGTAATTTCCATTATTCTGTCTTCCAGATAACTTATTCCTACTTCTGCATTATTCATTCTGCTGTTCATTGCCTTTAGCTCAGCTTTCAACTTAGCAAATGAACTTTCTAATTTTTCTTGGCTCCTCCTTATAATTTCGATTTTCTTTTTCCAGTAATCTGTGTTTCTGTCCATAGCCTTTCTTAATTCCTTCTGTATTTTCATTACCTCCTTTTAGAGCTTGGTGTATACTAGACTGAAGAGGTCTGTTTCATTGTTTATTCCTTCATGGGAATACTCTTGGTTTTTTAACTGGGAATGATCCTCTGCTTCATTATTTTGCTTATATTTCTCTTACTCTGTGAGTTTAGGAGAAAAGAGTATCTGCTGTAGTCTTAGAGGGCTATTTATACACAGGACTGTTCCTGCATAGCTTGTGTGGGTTTAATACTTTTTGGTGTGAGAGCTGTTTTTGGCTTGGTTGCTTGCAGTCTCTTTCCTCAGCTTAGGTGCGTGGCCCATGCATGTTCCCAGGAAGGCAGGGGGAGCAGTTGGCACCTGGTCATGGGACCCTCGGCAGTGGTGGCAGCATTAGGCCCCATGTACTTTCAGGGAGCTGGGGGCAGCGGTTGGTGCCCAGTTGTGGGACCTGTGGTAATGGGGGCAGCAGACCATGCATGCTCCTAGGAAGTTGGCAGCAGTGACAGCTGCCTGGTTGTGGGACCCTTGGCAGTGGCAGCTGTCCCTGCCTGCCTCTGGAGTCTGAGAAGGCACTGGTGACTAGTGTTCACCCCCTGGAGTTCATGTAGGAAGTGCCCTGCCACCTGAGAGCACACATGGAGAAAGAAGCTCCTATGGTGATCCCGCCCCTCTCCTTGCTTGCTCCCAACAATGGCACCTTGCCTCCCTGGCAGGCCCAGGCTTCTTCCCATACTCCCTCAGTTGTGGTGTACCACACTCTAGCCCCCTCAGGCTGTCTCTACACAGCTAACCCCAGTCCTCTCCCCAGCATCTGACCTCTGAAGCCTGAGCCTCAGCACCCAGCCCCTGCCCACTCCAGCAAATGAGCATCTCAGGCTGGGGAGTGCTGGGCAGTGGCACTGACCATCTGTGCAGGTCTCTCTATGATTTGCCCTCCACATCTGCTTTTTGTGCTCTCCTCTGAGGCTCTGAAACTCCCCCTCTGCCTAGCTGATCTCCCCACCAGTGAGGGGACTTCCCAGTGTGTGGAAACCTTTCCTCTTTCACAACTTCCTCCCTGGAGCACAGGTCCCATCCTGATTTCTTTCTTTCTCTCCCCCTCTCTCTCTCTCTTTCTTTCTTTTTTCTCTTGTCCTACCCAGTTATGTGGTGATTTTCTTGTCCTTTTGGAAGTCTGAGGTCTTCTACCAGCATTCATTAGATGTTCTGTGAGAATCATTACACATATAGAAGTATTTTTGATGTATTTGTGGGAGAAGGTGAGCTCCATATCCTATTCCTCTGCCGTCTGATCCAATCTCCCTTCTAGTGTGTTTTATATTTCATCTATTGAATTCTTCATTTCTTATTGGATCTTTTTTATATTTTCTAGTTCCCTTTTAAAATGGTCAATGTGCTGGAGCAGCTGCAGCCAGAGATCTGGACTGCTTCTGGGGTGATGCAGAGTAAGCACCAACAATAGCCACCACCCAATTTCTCCAGGTTCCACCCTGGGTAGGTGCTGTGTCCCACAGTCAACTCTTTTCCCTGGGCCTGACTACCCCAGATCCAATGCCACCCTTGATATCTTTTCCTTGGGCTTGATGACCCCAGATACAATGCCACCCTGCGATGTAAAGTGAGCAGAGCCAGAAGGTTTACTTGGCTCAGGTTGGGGCATGAGGCAAGGTGATTGTGGGAAACCCAGCAGCCACTAGAGCAGAACTGTCTCTGCCATGTGGGCTAGCCAGCATGCATGTGCTCTTCATGAGCATAGTCCAGGCATTACACAGCCCTTCTGTTTGTCTCAGTGGTCCTCCAACCAGCCAAGGGGACTTATCTCCCTCGTGTAGAATCCCAGGACTGTGGTGCCCAATCTGTGGCTCTATCTACTCACTCCCCAGGGTGACTGTCTGCCTATGTAATCTCCTTTTTTATCTGAGTTCCCTCCCAGGGGCACAGGTCCTGACCTGATTGCTTTTCTTCCCTTCCTATCCAATTATGTGTGTATCTTTCTTACAGTCTTGGTTGTACAGGAGTACTTCTGCCAGTTTCCAGTTAGTTTTCAGTGAGAATTGTTCCACATGTAGATGTATTTTTAATGTGTTTGTGGGGGGAGATGAGCTCCATATCCTCTTATGCTGCCACCTTGATCCCACCCCCAAACATAATACCTTTTAATAACCCAATTACTTTCTTTCCTGAATGACTTCTCTTCTCAAACTTTCAATATTTCTTTCCCAACTTTCATTGTCAGCTGACCTTGACTAGGGAAGTCACTGATGAAACAGAAAAAAATCAGGAGAGAAATATTGCAACCTGCCTCACTACATTTACTCTCCACCTATATTTGTATTCATATTATCTGTCTTCCCTTCTGTTCCTATGGATGCTCCATGTTTCTAAGACCAAGCCTTCATCTATACTCCTCATTTAATTCCTCTTCTCTAATTCTTTTCCCACCAACTCAAATTAGTTTTTTTGCTTCCACCATTCCACCACAACTACTTTCATCAATAACATCAAATGCTTCACATGAATAAATCCAGTGATCAATTTCCAGACCTCATTTTAATTGATCAATTAGCAGAATTGTATACCATTGATTGTGCCCTTCTCTTTGATCCGTTTTCTTCACATGGTTTTTAGAACACCACACTCCCTTAGTTTTCCTCCTGCCTCAGTGGTCCTTTCCTCTTAGTCTTCACTGCTGGGGTACCCCACAGTTCAGTCCTTGAAATATCTTCTCTGCTCTATCTACATTTACCCCTTTAGTAACCTCATGCAGCCTCATGGCTTAAAGTACCATGTATAATATAAGATAAATGAAGTTAAGAAAAACTTTATAGCCCTAAATTTCAGTTAGGAGTTTTCAGTCTGAGTTATATATATATATATATCGTAGCTCTGGACAGAAAATATCTAGAAGCAATGATCAACCAAGTAGCAATAAGTACAACTAGCACTGAATTGGGGTCTATAAGTACCACAAAAAAAAGGAACCATGGTGTTTTGATATGTGGCTATTACTAAGTCTGGGAACATAAAGTAGGCCCAGAATATCTTGTCATACTGAAAAGCAAGGAGACCTTGGAGACTAGATTGTGCCCAAAGGACTCAGGAGCCAATGTGAACAAGCTCCTGCTAGTCAAATATCGGAAATTTTGAGTATCAGTAAGATAATAACTGTAAGAGTTGAATTGTATAGGATGTTTAAATTAATGAATTAATAACAACACTACAAAAATGTCACATGGTCAACTTTGGATGCTTGTAAGGCACCACTTTAATACATTTAAAACTGGTACTTAGGGGGACAATTGCATTGACCCTGCCTTTCCTATTTAATATGTTTATTGGAATTATTAAAGTATAAAGACAAATCTCTCTATAAAGCATTCCAAATAATAAACAAAAAAGGGGGATGAGAGAATTATAACTTTCAAACCCTAAGGAATTAATGAATGGTCATAAATGATGAATAATATTGCAGAAAAGAAGCAGCTATTTTGAACATCTTTACGAAAGTTAGAAACTTGAAATATCACCTCTGAAAGAGCCCTCCTCCCTAATTCCAAGCAAAACTAATCTTATCAAATGTCAGTTTAGATCTAAATACCACTTTATAAGAAATACAGGGAAGAGAATAACATGTTAAATTACACTATGAAAATACAATCAGCAAAATCCAAAATGGAGAATCTCAGTAGGACAAACAATTCATTTTTTCCCCATCCAAAAGGTGCAAGGGAAAAAGGAGATGGGCCTGATTTTAAAATGGACCAAAGACCTTAACAGACACCTCAGCAAAGAAGATATATGGATGGCAAATAAGCATATGAAAAGATGCTCCACATCATTTATCATCAGGGAAATGCAAGTTAAAATGACAATAATATACCACTACACACTTATTAGAATGGCCCAAATGCAAAACACTGACAACAACAAATGTTGACAAGGATGCGGAGGCACAGGGACTCACATTCATTGCTGGTAAGAATGCAAAATGGTACAGACACTTTGGAAGAGAGTTTGATGTTTTCTTATAAAACTAAAGATACTCATCCCACATGACCCAGCAATCACACTTCTTGGTATTTACCCAAAGTAGTTGAAAAATTTATGTCTACTCAAAACCTGCACACAGATGTTTATAGTAGCTTTATTCATAATTGCCCAAACTTGGAAGCAATCATGATGTTCTTCAGTAGGAAAATGGGTAAACTGTTGTCCGTCCAGACAGTGGAATATTATTTAGTATTAAAAAGACATAGAATAATTTTAAATGCATATTACTAAGTGAAAGAAACCAATTCAAAAAGGCTACATATTATATGATTCCCACTATATGACATTCTGGATAAGTCAAAAATATGATGACAGTAAAAATATTAGTGGTTACTAAGGGTTAGGGGTGGAGGGGAAGGATGAATAGGCAGAGCACAGATTATTTTTAAGGTACTGAAAGTACTCTATCTGATACCATAATGATGGATACATGTCATATATCATATAATCAGATAGCTATGTGAGGTTTTTTGCTAATGATATGACCCAAAACTTCAGTCCTGAAGGGTCAGTGTTCTTCATGGTCCTGCCTTTATTGGGTTGCTCTAGTTTTCTACTACATTTACTGTTTGACACAGAAGTACTAAAAGGCTCCATGGAGAATCCTCTGGGCTCCAAATACAATCTTGCCACTACTTTGTAGAAGAAATCTTATTTCAACTTAATAAATTGGGATCAATCAGTTCCTCTCCTGTTGACTCAGTGAGAGAACAAAATGGCCATGTGGTAGCATCAATTCCAGGTAATGGAAATATCATGTCCTCTGGTCAGAGTATCCCTCATTTGGAAACTACTTCCTCTCAACAAGCAAAACCAAAATTTTAAGACATGGGGAGAAAAATAAGTTGGTTATTAGGTATAATAATGAGATAATTCCTTCTTGCACCCTTTAATTCAAATACCTATGTATTCTGGCTATAGGATAAACAGCAACGTATACCGTTAGATGGTCAAGAGCATATACTGCATTATATCATACCACATCCCAACAGCTTATTTTCTTTCTTTTTAAAAACTTATTGTCTTGAAGTATAATTTATTTACAATGTTATGTTAATTTTTGCTGTACAGCAAAATGATTCAGTTATACATATATGTATACATTCTTTTTCACATTCTTTTCCATTATGGTTTATCATAGGATATTGAATATGATATAGTTCCCTGTGCTATATAGTAGGACCTTGTTTAACAATTCTATATATAATAGTTTGCATCTGCTAATCCCAAACTCCCAATCCATCCCTCCACCTATGCCTATCCCCTTGGCAACAACAAGTTTCTTCTTTATGTCTGTGAGTATATTTCTGTTTCATAGATCACTTCATATGTATCATATTTTAGATTCCACATATAAGTGATATCATATGGTCTTTGTCTTTTTCTTTCTGACTTACTTCACTTGGTATGATAATCTCTAGGTCCAACCATGTGGCTGCAAATGGCATTATGTCATTGTTCTTTATGGCTGAGTAATATTCCATTGTATATACGTATCACACCTTCTTTATCCATTCCTCTGTCAATGGGCATTTAGGTTGTTTCCATGTCTTGGCTACTGTGAATAGTGCTGCTGTGAACATAGAGGTGCATGTTTATTTTTAAATTATAGCTTTGTCTGGATATATGCACAGGAATGGGATGGCCAGATCATAGGCAACTCTGTTTTTAGTTTTTGGAGGAAACTCCATATCGTTCCATAGTGGCTGCACCAATTTACATTCCCACAAACAGTGTAGGAGGGTTCCTATTTCTCCACACCCCCTCAAGCATTTGTCATTTGTAGACTTTTTAATGATGGCCATTTGGACCCCTGTGAGGTGGTACCTCACTGTAGTTTTGATTTGCAGTTCTCTAATAATTAGTGATGCTGAGCA